>NC_082673.1:82499627-83837127 GCF_025265405.1 Mesoplodon densirostris | reverse complement strand
CTGAAAAATGTGGTTAATTATAATCCCTGTTCTACCAAAGTCACAAGGTTATTGATGAGGATTCAATAGTATCTACTGAGAGGTTCTCTTATGTGCATCTCACCCAGCACAAGCAGACGAGAAGTAAATGGGCTTGTGATTTCTGGGCTAGCCACTGTCTAAGCCAGATGGTGAGTTGACTGCATTTCTTGGGCCATGTTTGAACGAGGGGTTGTGACATCTAGGAGTGGTGAGATGAGACGGGTCATGAGTATGTGAAAATTCAGTGTGAAACGTGCCTCAGTGGAGTTGAAATGGACATACTGAGGGCTTAGGAGAGGGAGGCAGTGAGTATGCTTTTTAATTTTCAGCTTAAGTTGGAGGTCATTTGCTCTATGACATCTTCCACTATGAAATCAGCTGACACTTTAAAAAATTTTTCTTTAGGGGCTTCCCTGGTGGCGCAGTGGTTGAGAATCTACCTGCCAGTGCAGGGGACACGGGTTCAAGCCCTGGTTTGGGAAGATCCCACATGCCGTGGAGCAACTAGGCCCGTGAGCCACAACTACTGAGCCTGCGCGTCTGGAGTCTGTGCTCTGCAACAAGAGAGGCCGCGATAGTGAGAGGCTCGCGCATCGCGATGAAGAGTGGGCCCCACTTGCTGCAAATAGAGAAAGCCCTCGCACAGAAACGAAGACCCAACACAGCAAAATAAATAAATTAATTAATAAACTCCTACCCCCAACACTTTCTTTAAAAAAATTCTTTTTTTAACAATCGCTTAATCTTTTTTTTTGCATCTTTATTGGAGTATAATTGCTTTACAATGGTGTGTTAGTTTCTGCTTTATAACAAAGTGAATCAGTTATACATATACATATGTTCCCATATCTCTTCCCTCTTGCGTCTCCCTCCCTCCCACCCTCCTTATCCCACCCCTCCAGGCAGTCACAAAGCACCGAGCTGATCTCCCTGTGCTATGCGGCTGCTTTCCACTAGCTATCTACCCTACTTTTGATAGTGTATATATGTCCATGCCTCTCTCTCGCTTTGTCACAGCTTACCCTTCCCCCTCCCCTTATCCTCAAGTCCATTCTCTAGCAGGTCTGTGTCTTTATTCCTGTCTTACCCCTAGGTTCTTCATGACATTATTTTTTTCTTAAATTCCATATAAATGTGTTAGCATATGGTATTTGTCTTTCTCTTTCTGACTTACTTCACTCTATATGACAGACTCTAGGTCTATCCACCTCATTACAAATTTCGTTTCTTTTTATGGCTGAGTAATATTCCATTGTATATATGTGCCACATCATTTTTTTAAATTTTTTTATTAGTCTCTGCTTTACAACAGAGTGAATCAGTCATACGTATACATCTGTTCCCACATCCCCTCCCTCCTGCGTCTCCCTCCCTCCCACCCTCCCCATCCCACCCCTCCAGGAGGCCACAAAGCACCGAGCCGATCCCCCCGCGCCATGCGGCCACCCCCCACCAACCATCCACCCCATTCCTGGCAGTGTATACACGTCTATGCCTCTCCCCGGCCCCGTCACAGCGCCCCCCCTCCCCATATCCCCAAGCCCACCCCCAGTAGGTCTGTGTCTCTATTCCTGTTTTACCCCTAAGTTCTTCATGACATTATTTTTCTTAAATTCCATATATATGTGTTAGCATACGGTATTTGTCTTTCTCTTTCTGACTTACTTCACTCTGTATGACAGACTCTAGGTCTATCCACCTCATTACAAATAGCTCAGTTTCGTTTCTTTTTATGGCTGAGTAATATTCCATTGTATATATGTGCCACATCTTCTTTATCCAGTCATCCGATGATGGACACTTGGGTTGTTTCCATCTCCATGCTATTGTGAATAGAGCTGCAATGAACATTTTGGTACATGTCTGTTTTTGAATTATGGTTTTCTCAGGGTATATGCTCAGTAGTGGGATTGCTGGATCATATGGTAGTTCTATTTTTAGTTTTTTAAGGAACCTCTGTACTGTTCTCCATAGTGGCTGTACCAATTCACATTCCCACCAGCAGTGCAAGAGTGTTCCCTTTTCTCCACACCCTCTCCAGCATTTATTGTTTCTAGATTTCTTGATGATGGCCATTCTGACTGGTGTGAGATGATATCTCATTGTAGTTTTGATTTGCATTTCTCTAATGATTAATGATGTTGAGCATTCTTTCATGTGTTTGTTGGCAGTCTGTATATCTTCTTTGGAGAAATGCCTATTTAAGTCTTCTGCCCATTTTTGGATTGGCTTGTTTGTTTTTGTGCTATTGAGCTGCATGAGCTGCTTATAAATTTTGGAGATTAATCCTTTGTCAGTTGCTTCATTTGCAAATATTTTCTCCCATTCTGAGGGTTGTCTTTTGGTCTTGTTTATGGTTTCCTTTGCTGTGCAAAAGCTTTGAAGTTTCATTAGGTCCCATGTGTTTATCTTTGTTTTTATTTCCATTTCTCTAGGAGGTGGGTCCAAAAGGATCTTGCTGTGATTTATGTCATAGAGTGTTCTGCCTATGTTTTCCTCTAAGAGTTTGATAGTTTCTGGCCTTACATTTAGGTCTTTAATCCATTTTGAGCTTATTTTTGTGTATGGTGTTAGGGAGTGATCTAATCTCTTACTTTTACATGTACCTGTCCAGATTTCCCAGCACCACTTATTGAAGAAGCTGTCCTTTCTCCACTGTACATTCCTGCCTCCTTTATCAAAGATAAGGTGACCATTTGTGCGTGGGTTCATCTCTGGGCTTTCTATCCTGTTCCATTGATCTATCTTTCTGTTTTTGTGCCAGTAACATACTGTCTTGATTACTGTAGCTTTGTAGTGTAGTCTGAAGTCAGGAGCCTGATTCCTCCAGCTCCATTTTTCATTTGCAAGATTGCTTTGGCTATTCGGGGTCTTTTGTGTTTCCATACAAATTGTGAAATTTTTTGTTCTAGTTCTGTGAAAAATACCAGTGGTAGTTTGATAGGGATTGCATTGAATCTGTAGATTGCTTTGGGTAGTAGAGTCATTTTCACAATGTTGATTCTTCCAATCCAAGAACATGGTATATCTCTCCATCTATTTGTATCATCTTTAATTTCTTTCATCAGTGTCTTATAATTTTCTGCATACAGGTCTTTTGTCTCCTTAGGTAGGTTTATTCCTAGATATTTTATTCTTTTTTTGTTTGTTTGTTTTTGCAGTACGCGGGCCTCTCACTGTTGTGGCCTCTCCCATTGCAGAGCACAGGCTCCGGATGCGCAGGCTCAGTGGACATGGCTCACGGAACCAGCTGCTCCACAGCATGTGGGATCTTCCTGGACCGGGGCACAAACCCACGTCCCCTGCATCGGCAGGCAGACTCTCAACCACTGCGCCACCAGGGAAGCCCAAGATATTTTATTCTTTTTGTTGAAATGGTCAATGGGAGTGTTTTCTTTATTTCACTTTCAGATTTTTCATCATTAGTGTATAGAAATGCCAGAGATTTCTGTGCATTAATTTTGTATCCTGCTACTTTACCAAATTCATTGATTAGCTCTAGTAGTTTTCTGGTAGCATCTTTAGGATTCTATATATATAGTATCATGTCATCTGCAAACAGTGACAGCTTTACTTCTTTTCCGATTTGGATTCCTTTTATTTCCTTTTCTTCTCTGATTGCTGTGGGTAAAACTTCCAAAACTATGTTGAATAAGAGTGCTGAGAGTGGGCAACCTTGTCTTGTTCCTGATATTAGTGGAAATGCTTTCAGTTTTTCACCATTGAAGACGATGTTGGCTGTGGGTTTGTCATATATGGCCTTTATTATGTTGAGGAAAGTTCCCTCTATGCCTACTTTCTGCAGAGTTTTTATCATAAATGGGTGTTGAATTTTGTCGAAAGATTTCTCTGCATCTATTGAGATGATCATATGGTTTTTCTCCTTCAATTTGTTAATATGGTGTATCACGTTGATTGACTTGCATATATTGAAGAATCCTTGCATTCCTGGAATAAACCCCACTTGATCATGGTGTATGATCCTTTTAATGTGCTGTTGGATTCTGTTTGCTAGTATTTGGTTGAGGATTTTTGCATCTATGTTCATCAGTGATATTGCCCTGTAGTTTTCTTTCTTTGTGGCATCCTTGTCTGGTTTTGGTATCAAGGTGATGGTGGCCTCGTAGAATGAGTTTGAGAGTGTTCCTCACTCTGCTATATTTTGGAAGAGTTTGAGAAGGATAGGTGTTAACTCTTCTCTAAATGCTTGATAGAATTCGCCTGTGAAGCCATCTGGTCCTGGGTTTTAGTTTGTTGGAAGATTTTTAATCACAGTTTCAATTTCAGTGCTTGTGATTGGTCTGTTCATATTTTCTATTTCTTCCTGATTTAGTCTTGGCAGGTTGTGCATTTCTAAGAATTTGTCCATTTCTTCCAGGTTGTCCATTTTATTGGCATACAGTTGTTTGTAGTACTCTCTCATGATCTTTTATATTTCTGAAGTGTCTGTTGTTACTTCTCCTTTTTCATTTCTAATTCTATTGATTTGAGTCTTCTCCCTTTTTTTCTTGATGAGTCTGGCTAATGGTTTATCAATTTTGTTTATCTTTTCAAAGAACCAGCTTTTAGTTTTATTGATCTTTGCTATCATTTCCTTCATTTTTTTTCATTTATTTCTGATCTGATTTTTATGATTTGTTTCCTTCTGCTAACTTTGGGGTTGCTTTGTTCTTCTTTCTCTAATTGCTTTAGGTGCAAGATTAGGTTGTTTATTCGAGATGTTTCCTGTTTCTTAAGGTAGGATTGTATTGCTATAAACTTCCCTCTTAGAACTGCTTTTCCTGCATGCCATAGGTTTTGGGTCATCGTGTCTCCATTGTCATTTGTTTCTAGGTATTTTTTAATTTCCTCTTTGATTTCTTCTGTGATCCCTTCATTATTAAATAGTGTATTGTTTAGCCTCCATGTGTTTGTATTTTTTTACAGATCTTTTCTTGTAATTGATATCTAGTCTCATAGCGTTGTGGTCAGAAAAGATACTTGATACAATTTCAATTTTCTTAAATTTACCAAAGCTTGATTTGTGACCCAAGATGTGATCTATCCTGGACAATGTTCCCTGAGCACTTGAGAAAAATGTGTATTCTGTTGTTTTTGGATGGAATGTCCTATAAATATCAATTAAGTCTATCTTGTTAATGTATCATTTAAAGCTTGTGTTTCCTTATTTATTTTCATTTTGGATGATCTGTCCATTGGTGAAAGTGGGGTGTTAAAGTCCCCTACTATGAATGTGTTACTGTTGATTTCCCCTTTTATAGCTGTTAGTATTTGCCTTATGTATTGAGGTGCTCCTATGTTGGATGCATAAATATTTACAATTGTTATATCTTCTTCTTGGATCGATACATTGATCATTATGTAGTGTCCCTCTTTGTCTCTGCTAATAATCTTTATTTTAAAGTCTATTTTTTCTGATATGAGAATTGCTACTCCAGCTTTCTTTTGGTTTCCATTTGCATGGAATATCTTTTTCCATCCCCTTACTTTCAGTCTGTATGTGTCTCTAGGTTTGAAGTGGGTCTCTTGTAGACAGCATATATATGGGTCTTGTTTTTGTATCCATTCAGTCAATCTGTGTCATTTGGTGGGAGCATTTAGTCCATTTACATTTAAGGTAATTATCAATATGTATGTTCCTATTCCCATTTTCTTAATTGTTTTGTGTTCATTATTGTAGGTCTTTTCCTTCTCTTGTGTTTCTTGCCTAGAGAAGTTCGTTTAGCATTTGTTGTAAAGCTGGTTTGGTGGTGCTGAACTCTCTCAGCTTTTGCTTGTCTGTAAAGGCTTTAATTTCTCCATCAAATCTGAATGAGATCCTTGCTGTGTAGAGTAATCTTGGTTGCAGGTTTTTCTCCTTCATCACTTTAAATATGTCCTGCCAGTCCCTTCTGGCTTGCAGAGTTTCTGCTGAGAGATCAGCTGTTAACCTTATGGGGATTCTCTTGTGTGTTATTTGTTCTTTTTCCTTTGCTACTTTTAATATGTTTTCTTTGTATTTAATTTTTGACAGTTTGATTAATATGTGTCTTGGCGTATTTCTCCTTGGATTTTTATGGGACTCTCTGTGCTTCCTGGACTTGATTAACTATTTCCTTTCCCATATTAAGGAAGTTTTCAACTATAATCTCTTCAAATATTTTCTCAGTCCCTTGCTTTTTCTCTTCTTCTTCTGGAACCCATATAATTCGAATGTTGGTGCATTTAGTGTTGTCCTTGAGGTCTCTGAGACTGTCCTCAGTTCTTTTCATTCTTTTTTCTTTATTCAGGTCTGCAGAAGTTATTTCAACTATTTCATCTTCCAGATCACTTATCCGTTCTTCTGCCTCAGTTATTCTGCTATTGATCCCATCTAGAGTATTTTTAATTTCATTTATTGTGTTGTTCATCATTGCTTGTTTCATCTTTAGTTCTTCTAGGTCCTTGTTAACTGTTTCTTGCATTTTGTCTATTCTATTTCCAAGATTTTGGATCATCTTTACTATCATTATTCTGAATTCTTTTTCAGGTAGACTGCCTATTTCCTCTTTATTTGTTAGGTCTTGTGGGTTTTTATCTTGCTCCTTCACCTGCTGTGTGTTTTTCTGTCTTCTCATTTTGCTTATCTTACTGTGTTTGGGGTCTCCTTTTTGCAGGCTGCAGGTTCGTAGTTCCCGTTGTTTTTGGTGTCTGTCCCCAGTGGGTAAGGTTGGTTCAGTGAGTTATGTAGGTTTCCTGGTGGAGGGGACTAGTGCCTGTGTTCTGGTGGATGAGGCTGGATCTTGTCTTTCTGGTGGGCAGGTCCACATCTGGTGGTGTGTTTTGGGGTGTCTGTGGACTTATTATGAATTTAGGCAGCCTCTCTGCTAATGGGTGGGGTTGTGTTCCTGTCTTGCTAATTGTTTGGCATAGGGTGTCCACCACTGTATCTTGCTGGTCGTTGAGTGAAGCTGGGTGCTGGTGTTGAGATGGAGATATCTGGGAGATTTTCGTCATTTGATATTATGTAGAGCTGGGAGGTCTCTCGAGGACCAGTGTCCTGAAGTTGGCTCTCCCACCTCAGAGGCACAGCACTGACTCCTGGGTGCAGCACCAAGAGCCTTTCATCCACACGGCTCAGAATAAAAGGGAGAAAAAGTAGAAAGAAAGAATTAGTAGAAGTAGAAAGAAAGGAGGGAGGGAGGGAGAAAGGAGGTAAGGAAGGAAAAAAGAAAGAAAGAAAGAAGATAAAGTAAAATAAAATAAAGTTAGATAAAATAAAATAAAGTTATTAAAATAAAAATAGTCATTAAGAAAAAAATTTTAAAAAAAAAGGACGGATAGAACCCTAGGACAAATGGTGGAAGCAAAGCTATAAAGACAAAATCTCACACAGGAGCATACACATACACACTCACAAAAAGAGGAAAAGGGGAAAAAATCATAAATCTTGCTCTCAAAGTCCACCTCCTCAATTTGGGATGATTCGTTGTCTATTCATGTATTCCACAGATGCAGGGTACATCAGGATGATTGTGGAGCTTTCATCTGCTGCTTCTGAGGCTGCTGGGAGAGATTTCACTTTCTCTTCTTTGTTCTCACAGCTCCCGGGGCTCAGCTTTGGATTTGGCCCCGCCTCTGCGTGTAGGTCGCCGGAGGGCGTCTGTTCTTCGCTCAGACAGGACAGGGTTAAAGGAGCAGCTGCTTCGGAGGCTCTGGCTCACTCAGGCCGTGGGGAGGGAGGGGTACGGAGTGCGGGGCTAGCCTGCGGTGGCAGAGGCCGGCGTGACGTTGCACCAGCCCGAGGAGTGCCGTGCGCCCTCCTGGGGAAGTTGTCCCTGGATCCCGGGACCCTGGCAGTGGCGGGCTGCACAGGCTCCCGGGAGGGGAGGTATGGATAGTGACCTGTGCTCGCACACAGGCTTCTTGGTGGCAGCAGCAGCGGCGTTAGCGTCCCACGCCCGTCTCTGGGGTCCGCGTTGTTAGCCGCGGCTCGCGCCCGTCTCTGGAGCTCCTTTAAGCAGCACTCTTAATCCCCTCTCCTTGTGCACCAGGAAACAGAGGGAAGAAAAAGTCTCTTGCCTCTTCGGCAGCTCCAGACTTTTTCCCGGGCTCCCTCCCGGACGGCCGTGGTGCACTAATCCCTTCAGGCTGTGTCCACGCCGCCAGTCCCAGTCCTCTCCCTTCGCTCCGACAGAAGCTCAAGCCTCAGCTCCCAGCCCCGCCCTCCCCGGCGGGCGAGCAGACAAGCCTCTTGGGCTGGTGAGTGCCTGAGGGCACTGATCCTCTGTGCGGGAATCTCTCCGCTTTGCCCTCCACACCCCTGTTGCTGTGCTCTCCTCCGTGGCTCCGAAGCTCCCCACTCCGCCACCCGCAGTCTCCGCCCACGAAGGGGCTCCTAGTGTGTGGAAACCTTCCCTCCTTCATGGCTCCCTCCCACTGGTGCAGGTCCCGGCCCTATCCTTTTGTCTCTGTTTATTCTTTTTTCTTTTGCCCTACCCAGGTTCGTGGGGAGTTTCTTGCCTTTTGGGAGGTCTGAGGTCTTCTGCCAGCGTTCAGTAGGTGTTCTGTAGGAGTTGTTCCACGTGTAGATGTATTTCTGATATATTTGTGGGGAGGAAGGTGATCTCCGCATCTTACTCTTCCGCCATCTTCCCCTCGTCCCCCCCAAATTTTTTTCTTTAGATAGTGTTGGACACACTTCAGCATTCATCTTCAATTTTTTAATTTTATCATTTATGTTAGTTTCCTATGACTGCTGTAACAACTTACTACAAAACTGGTGGCTGAAAGCAACACACATTTATTGATTTCTAGTTCTAGAGGCCAGACGTATAACCATCACTTCCACCGGGCTAAAGTCCAGGGGTCTGCAGGCCTGGTTCCTGCTGGAGGCTCCAGGAGCGGATCCATTCCTTGGCCTTTTCTAGCTTCTAAAGGTTGCCTGTATTCCTTGGCTCACGACCCCTTCCTTGAATAACTCCAACCTCTTGCTTTTGTTGTCACATTTCCAGCTTCCTCCTTGACCTTCTTGTCACCCAGGACCCTTGTGATAACAGAATTACATTAGGTGCTCCCACATCAATCAGGATCATCTCCCCATCTCAAGATCTTGAGCTTAATCATATCTGCAAGTCCCCTTTGCCATATAAGGGAACATTCACCGTTTCTGGGGGTTAGGATGTGGACATCTTCTGGAGGCCATTATTCAGCTACCATAGTATTGAAGAGATGCTGTGGAATAATGTAAAGAGCAGGGTCTTTCCCTAATTTTTCTAGTCGTTAGCTTTGTGACCTTGGGAAAGTCACTTAACCTCCCTGAGTCTGTTTCCTCAATTGTAAAATGAGTATAATATTACCCACCCCATAGAGTTTCAGTGAGAATTCAGGTCCTGGGAGCAATTAATGTAATTGCAAGGACGCAGCAGGCTCTTGGTAAATGGTAGCTACTTTGTTTCATTTGATCTTTTGGTTTTCCAGATTTCCCACTTGCCTGTGCCTTGGTTCCTTCCAGCCACGCCTGGCACTCACTGTGGCCCATCCTAGGGACTCTGAAGGCATGGAGGCAGAGACCTGGATTTCCAGAGCAGGAAGTCTTTCAAGAGCTTTGTCAGCTTCTCCGCTCTGACTGTCCCTTGTCCTGCCACACTCAACCTCAAACAGCTTAATAGGGCTCCCTCCTTCCACTCTGTGCCTTTGTGAGCACACCCCATGGATGTGCTCACATGACCTCAAGAACTGAAATACACCCTGACCCAAATAACTCACCCTATCTGAGCCTGCCACTTCATAACAACTGCAACACCACCTCCCCTCAGGAAGAATGGCTACAACGTTATACTGCAGGAAAAATAAACAGGCACAACACTGTCATCTTTTTTTTTTGTAACATCTTTATTGGAGTATAATTGCTTTACAATGGTGTGTTAGTTTCTGCTGTATAATGGAGTGAATCAGCTATACATATACATATATCCCATATCTCCTCCCTCTTGAGTCTCCTTCCCACCCTCCCTATCCTACCCCTCTAGGTGGTCACAGAACACAGTCATCTTCTGAGTTGTTACAAATGAAACCCATTCCTTCTCATCTCTGCCTGAAGGCAGTTGCTAAGGAAGCTGCTAGAGGAGAGGCATGCCCAGCTTCATCATAGTGCGCATGTTTTGAGCACCTGCGGTGTGCTGTGATAGGCTCTGGGGATTCAGGGAAGAATAAGATATGATCTTCACCCATGAATGAGCCTCTGCCTAAATAAATACATGTAACTCTGTATGCAGCTCAGCAAGAGCTTCGTGCAGTAGGAAAGACCCCTGACCTGCTGAAGCCTCAGTGTGCTGATCTGAATGGGGAATCAAGAAACCCATTCTTCACTGTTATAAAACAACATATGGAAGCATGCCCAGTGCCTTGCTTGGCATATGGGAGGTCCCAATGCTTTCTTGTATCCTATAAATGTGTCAGAGTTAGAGGCAGGGGTTATGAGCATGGATGAGGGTTTGTTTTAGAGGAACTAGGACTACAGCTCAGCTCTGAAGGGAGCACTGAATAGGACAGTCACAGCCTTTCACAACCTGACCCTTGTCTGCCAAGGTAGATGGACCTGTTTCAAGAACAATCTGGGTGTAGAATAATAACCTGACACTTCCAGATCAGGGAGTTTTGTGATCTCTTGGTTAAATTCTACCTACCTGTGTGCTCTGTGACTTATTTGCTGGCATTACATGTCAGTTTGTCCCTCTGGACTGTGGGCTCCTCAGATGCATGAACGCTAATCTCTTTATCTAGGTATCTTTTGTGCATAACAGCTCCAGGCAGAAAAGTTGTTCCATCAATATATTTTGGAAGAATGAATACCTAAATAAGGTTCAACAGAAAACATAAAAATATGAAGAGAGACATTTTTTTTGCGTGCCCTATATATGTTGGACTGTGAGGTGTTTTACTTCCAGTATCTAGCCTCATTCCAAGAGACCTCCCTCTCTTGCAGAGGCTAAAAAGCTAAAACGCTGCAGCTAGCATAGATCCATCCAGCAAGATGCACTTGAATGAGATTTGGGAGGTGAAGCTGGGTTTACTAGTCCCTTTATCATGGAGTCCTTTCTTCCCCCTCCAGCTCATCTTTCACTGCTTTTTTCCCCCTCTGAATTGTCACTCCATCCATCCCGATTTTTTTCCCCCTATTCTCCTATGTGCCTAGATAGTCCTTGATTCTTTGCTGGAAACTTTGCTCTCCCTATTATTATTATTATTATTTTTTCTAATTCCTATTACTTCTTTATAACTCAGCTCACATGCTACCTCCTCCAGGCAGACTTCTGTGACTCCTACAGTCTGGGTTAGGGGTCTTGCTGTGGTCAGAATTCTAAAGATGCTTCCAAGATTTCCATTCCCCAGTTATTCAATCAAACATTAATCTAGGTAGTGCTATGAAGGGATATTATATATATAATTTAAATCCCATATGAGTTGATTTTTAAAAGGGGAGATTTTCTGAGTTCACCCAATCTAATCATAATATTAAAGGCAGAGAACTTTCTTTGACTAGTAGCAGAAGAGGAAGGAAAAAGGGGAAGTCAGCAAGACTCAAAGACTCGAAGTGCCGTTTCTAGTTTGAAGAAGTAGAGAACCATGTGAGAAAGAGTGGGAGTGGCTTCTAGGAACAGAACCCCTCATGACAGACAGCAAGGAAAGGGGCACATCGGTCCTACCTCCACAAAAAACTGAATTCTACTGTCAGCCTGAATGAGCTTGAAAGCACCTTCTTCCCCTGACCCTCCAGATAAGAGTCTTGCCTGGCTGACACCTTGATTTTGGCCTTGTGAGGCCCTGAGCGGAGAATGCAGTTGAGCCATCCAGATGTTTGAGCTACGGAACCATGAGATTATACCTGGGTGTTGTTTGAAGACATTACATTTGTGGTTATTTGATACACAGCAGTAGAAAATGGAAACCCTTGCTCTATGTTCCTTGGCACTCAGATGTCCCCTTATTACCACACGGTAAAGGATTTATTAAAGTATGTTTCCAACCAGATTATGAGCTCTCTTTAGGCAGGGCATTCTGAGCTTGCTCATTGCATTTCCCAAATGACAAGTGCAATGCCTGAAACACAGAAGGCACTAAATGAAATATCCATTAAATAAGTAAGTGGGTTTTCACAAAAAGGGGCTGAAATCAAGACCTATCAGGACTGATGCCCTTTGGCTTCAGGAGATGTTTTTAGCATTCCATTTTGTGGAAGACCGCTTCAGTCTATCAACCCAAGATATATGACTGTCATACCCACTCAGTATCTGAAAAATTGAGGGAAGATGCTTCTCATCCTTCTGTGAATGCTGAGGCTCTGCTGCCTTTCTTTGCTTTGGTCTAAAATGTTTCTCTTTCCTGAGAGACGACTTGATAATTCTCATTGGATAACTGGAAAGCTCAAACTTTCCAACCCCAATGTGGTACCTTCAAGGAACCACCTTGGTCTTGGTAGTGTGCGCCAAGTTCTGTACCAAGTGCTTTCCTGGTGTTTGTGGATTTTTCCTGAACCTGTCAATATTGTCTGATCTCGATCTCAATACATATATATTCATCAGGACTCTTGCTTGCAAGCAGGCTTGGGTAAAATGAAAATTTATAGCTGTCTGGTATGTCTAAGGTTCGGGAATGTGGGGTCAGAAATGATTGTATCCAGGGGCTCAATCGGTATCATCATGGATTTTTCTCTCCCGTCATATCTTTGTTAAGCTTTCTTCCATGTGTTGGCTTCATTCTCCAGATGGCTCTCTTTACATGGCAGGAAAGATGAGCCAATAACAGTTTGTTCTAGGACTATATGACATTACAGGTTATTGTTCCCGAGGAAAAGTAGAGGGCTTATTTTTAATTTTTAATTTATTTTTTTTGCAGTGGTCCTAAATCAAATCTTAGGAAAGTCCCTAACCTAGTTTCGCTCACAGAGCTCATTTCTGTGCCAGTGTCTGGTGAGCATGGGTCACCTGACCATTTAGGTGTGGTAACAGAATTACCAGATGAGGATGGAGGTGACACCAGATGGTCATAAACAGTGGTGACGGCCCCAATCAACAGTCTGCTTCTTTTTTTAAAAAATAAATTTATTTATTTATTTTTGGCTGCGTTGGGTCGTTATTGCTGCATGTGGGCTTTCTCTAGTTGCGGCGAGCAGGGGCTACTCTTCGTTGTGGTGCACAGGCTTCTCACTGTCATGGCTTCTTTTGTTGCAGAGCATGGGCTCTAGGTGAACGGGCTTCAGTAGTTGTGGCACACAGGCTCAGTAGTTGTGGCTCGCAGGCTCTAGAGCACAGGGTCAGTAGTTGTGACGCACAGGTTTTGTTGCTCCGCAGCATGTGGGATCTTCCCAGACCAGGGATCGAACCTGTGTCCCCTGCATTGGCAGGCGGATTATTAACCACTGCGCCACCAGGGAAGTCCCTTGTTTTGTCTTCTAATATCCTCTTTCTGGGCAGCCCCTCCTCGGCTCTTCTGTCTTCCTGTTCAAGGCCCAGGCAAGCACAGACTTCTTTAACAATCAGGATTGTAGATGTAGCCAATTAATTAAGAAGATTCAGGTAAAGGGTGTAATGTCTAGAAGAGTAAATGTTACTGATTTACCTTGAGAAGAAAATGATAAACTGCTCTTTCTACACCCCTAGGGATGCTAATTAGCAATCCAAAACTAATTTTCTGATGTCTGTTTTCTTTCCTGGAGAAAAATAAATGAGTTGAAAAGAAGGCTGAGAAGGGTAGGTACATTTTTGCAGAGGAGCTGGTCTAGGAATGGGGTGTGGGTTGAGGAGATATAAGAGGAAGGAGGTCAGAGTTGGACAGACGGTCTTCAGAGAGCAGTAGGACTGTTAACCTTCCTGGAAGAAGAAGCAGGTCTGCTCTGTGAATTTCAAGGAGGCAGCTCTACAGCAGGAAGCCACCTCTAGCCAGCTGAGTTCTCTGATGGGTGTATCAGGTGACTCATGAAGTAGGAAACTATATTTAGCAGTATTCAAGCAGGGGCTGGATGTCCACAAGTCAGGGATGCTATAGAGGGGAACCTTACAGTGTGTGAAAGTGATGAATTTCAAAATATTTTGAAACTAGGAAAGTCTGGGATTTTACAGTCGACCTGTCCCCTTCCAAAGTGAAGGATGATCAGAATTTGTGACTTACTCCTGGGAACGAGCTTGGAGGACCATAGAACAATTCATCTAGAGTCATGTCCTCCTGGGGCAGATCTAAGAGTTACAATTTCCACGCCTATCAAGAACAATGTAAATGCTTTATTTTCTGACCTGAGTACACCAGCTTTCAGAAGTTTCCTGCTATTGTTCCAGAATTTCTACCATTGAAAATCTGCTCCATTTAAGACTTGGGCCCATTACGCAGCTGGGCACCCACAAACAGTGGGCTTTGGGAAGGAAGTTAACACTATATGACTAGCCTTTCACTTCCTTATCTGCAATTAGGAAGGTGAATGAATGTCCCCTAAGGTCTGCTCGAGCTCTGAGAATTCATATAGTTCCATAATTCCATAAATACACAGAAGGAGTTTATATAAATAGAACTTGGCATGGCACTGCTTGAGTCAACAGGCCTGGGTTGGTAACAGACTGAGAGATCCTACATAGACGGGGACAGATCATATAACAGCAATGGGTTCCAGGCTGTTACTGTTGGGGCAAGCGGTGAAAATGGGAGAAGAAACAAGTAAATTCTATAAGAGGACATTGAGATTCTTTTGTAGACTTATTGTCTGCTTAGGAACTTAGTTAAGTATCTAGTCCCTACTGGGCATGCCACGAATGTATGTTGAATTGAATACTATTGAATCCGCCTGTTGCTTCAGCCAAACCAATGACTCATGGTTCCCAGAGAATGGTATGCATTTTTGTGCTTCCAGTGATTTCTGTGCTTCTCTGTGATTCTGATTTGGGTTTCAGCATGTTCTTGGCAAACAGATGTCTTTAAAGCCAGACTAGGTCAAGGGGGGGGTATTAGGAGGATGTGATAGGCAAGTTCATGGATGTCAAAGCAGGAAACAATGTACCATTGGACCACATGGACTCTGGAACTGGAGAGTTAGACACACAGAGTTCTGCCTCTCTCCACAATCGTATGGTTCCACATTTTTAAAAATTTCCATGGTATTGTTCCATTCTCCTGCTTCTGTGATTGTGCATCTTTCCCTACTGGGTCAAATCCTGTAGGCAGGGATTTAGCATAGTGGTTATAAGAATGTGGGATTCACAATCTTCCCTTCAAAGCTGTGAACACTGGCATGCTGCTCTGCTTCTCCAGGTTCCTGTATCTGTGGCTGTAAATTGAAGACAATACTGATGATGGAGTGTCACAAAGAAGGGTTCAACCTTTTGTCCATAACTGGATGCTGGTTTCTTGAGTGGGAGGGTTTCTGTCATAGGGGACAGCACAAAGACTGGGAATCAGAAAAGGCAAGATATAGGCCCCTAAAATTACCAGGCACGGAGCTACTGGATTCTAACAATTTCAAGATTGAGGAGGTCTTTGAGGTCACATGAAGAAATCTTGAAGTCCCAGAACATTCGTTTCTTCCTCCACCTGACAGCTTTTCTCTCTGTCATATAAAAGAGAAAAGAGCAGTGCCCGCACCTCAGGAAAACACATAGGAGTTTTGTTTCTAAACACCCCTCTCTGCAGGTGTGACAGCTAGTCACAGTTTTATTATCGCTGGGTTTAATCCTGTCACTAGCGTTGGCACATGAGTCACTCTGCTGGGCCTGGGAGCATCATGGTGCAATGGATTGACGGAGACAAAGAGGCCAATCCTGCCTTTTCATTTCCCTGATGAATCCAGAACATCGCCAACCAACAGGGGCAGCTGGGATGCTGGTGGAAGTTTCCATTCAGGCAGGAAGCCAAGCTGAGCCACCTGGACCTTCTGAGTCTCTAGCAGGAAACTCCTGTGTTCCCTTTCAAAGACGGTTGCCTGCAAACCTGCCTGGCTCACCTCCATCAGCTTGAGCAAATGTTTACTGCACACCTCTTATGGACCAGACTGTCCTAGGGATTTCATTTAATTCTGACATTAGCCCTGTGAATTAATCACTAATATTCCCATTTTATGTAAAAAATAACACCTCACTGAGGTCACACTTCTTGTCAGTGGGACAAAAACCAGACCTGTTTATCTTCCATGTACCAGCGCCTCCTCTACCACAGGCTGTCCCTCCAAATTACGAATTAATCACTTCCATGCACAACTGCATTTAACCTTCATCCCAGGAGCATAAGGTAGTTGTTACTAAGGAAATCGAGGCTCAGAGAGGTTAATTAAATTACCCAAATTCTCGGATTTATGGGCCCCTGCATTTTTTCATCTTATATTTAATAAATACTCCCATGTTGGATTGAATTCGGTGCAGGTTACAGCTGTGATGAGACCCTGGTGTTCTTGCCTTCATGGAGCTTATACGCTATTGAGGAGCTAGGTAAATTCTGTCAGACAGTCATCAGTTATGCTCCAAGAAGTGACATAAAGGGAAATTCCGTAGTATTTTGACATTAGAATGAGGCAGCTGTTTGGGGAGAACCCCTTGAAGAAGTGACCTGTAAGCTGAGCCACAGTTAGGAAGGGAAAAAGCAAAGCGTTCTGGACTGAATATTGGTGTCCCCCTAAAATTCACACATTGAAACCCTAATCTCTGAGGTGATGGTATTTGGAGGTTGGGACTTTGGGAGGTCATTAAGGTTAGATGAGGTCATGATGGTAGGACCCCAGGATGGAATTATACGAAAAGGAAGAAAGGCCAGGGCCCTCTCCCCGTCTCTCTCTTTGCCATGTGAGGGCACAGCAAGAGGAGGTTACCTTCAAGCCAGGAAGAGGGCTCTCACAGGAACCGAATCTGCTGGCACCTTGATTTTGTACTTCTAGGTTCCCAAACTGTGAGACGTAAATATCTGCTCCTTAAGCCTCTTAGTCTATGATATTTATTACGGCAGCTTGAGCAGACTGATATAGAGGGACTCCAACCTAATTCCAGGAAGTCACAGGCTCTGTTTCCACCACCAGCCAGTGAAGTCAGAAATGTTAGTCATGCACAGTTTTCCAAGTTACTCAAATGTTTTGTGTGGACCTGCACAGATCCTTCTGGAGTAGGTTAAGAACAAGTCTAGGGAAAGTTATTTGCTTTCGCGGGGGAGAAAGCAATAGCCGTGGAGCCATTAACTGAAATGTTTTTGGACATTAAGTCAATTTCTAGGGGAAATTGAATCTGGATGAACTGGTACCTTTGAGCGTATCTGACGTTCACTTCTCTTTTGTGGTTCTCAATATGGTTTCACCAGTAAAAATTGTTTCTCAGTGTGGAACCTGCCATTGCCAGATAGACAAAACCCCTTTGGCCTTGGCTGGTGGGGCGTAAGAGAGGCCAGGAGATACTTTTCTAGTGTCAATGATTTTTTCTTTTTGTTGTTGACTCACAGCGTGCTAGAGCTGGAAGGGACCTTCGATTCAGCTAAGTCCAATCCACTTGTCTGATAAATGAGGAAACTGAGTCACAGAGAAGGAAAGTAACCAGTCTAGGGGAACCCTCTCTGGTGGCAGAGCTGGAAAGATATCCCTGGTCTCTCTATCTTGGAACCAGAGACTGACCCGGGTCTTGTAAGTTTGAAGTGGTTTAATAATGGGGGTTAATGGCGTATAAAATTATTGAAAGGACTAGATGAGCAAAGCTTAGGAAAAGCTGCTGACACACAGTTTTACTGCTTAGCTGTCAATCTGGAATTGCAGGAAACTGCCACCAATGATTATAGCTGCTTACAGCACCGAGGCAAGTGGTTTGTAAGAGCAAGCCTGGAGATTTTTGTAGTCTCTCATCTGCTAACGTCCATTCATATCCTTGGAAAATGTAGAGAAGCTATAATATGACTTCTTCCTCTCTTACACCTTGCCAGCCTCTACTGGCAGAAGCTAAACGATAACCCCAGTGGCAGAGAATGTGGGGGAAATGTAGATCCCAGGCTTCCAGCCCTTGGAAATAGAGGGGAACTTAGTGGGGAGCAGAACTGGTGTTGAGTTGATAAGAGACTTTCTGGTATAGCAGGTCTACTGAATTCTCTCCACACTTTCTTCAATGAGCCTGTCTTGTGTCCTTCCTCTTTCCCCCCATCTTCTTTCCTCTTTCCATTCTTACCGGGACACTTGGTAAGGTGCTTAAGGGACCTCTGTTTAAGTGGAGACATGGCTTGTGTAGAATGGTAGAGGTTTGGCTTGACAATAGTGTGTGTTTGATGGGGGAGGGACTTCCCAAATATTTGTGACATGTGACATTTATTTTAAAGGACATCTGGACGTGTTTAAAAATCAACTAGAAAAAATCAAACACTGCAATAAGAAAGTGGGAAAGATGGAGGAATGGGTCAAGGCATAGACTGTAGGTATAGACAGATTTGGATTCTACTCCAGATTTCCATCCTCCTATGGAATGGAAATATTCATGAGGCTCTCCTCCTCATATCCCTCTGATGCTAAGCATCTGACTTAATCTCTCCGTGGATTAGTGATAGAAATAAAAACAATATTAATCTCAGAGAATTCTTGTGAGAATTGCACAAAATAATACATTTTGCAGAATACTTAGCACATAGTGAAAATTTACTAGTGGTCCTAATATTATTATATGTCTTACTCAGTGCTGGGCTGCTATCACAGAAATGCCATAGTCTGGGTGTTTAAACATCAACCATCTATTTTTCAAAGTTCTGGAGGCTGGAAAGTCCAAGATCAAGGACCCACGTCTGGTAGGAGCTAGCATCCTGGTTTGCAGTTGGCTGTCTTATGGCGATGTCCTCACATGGCAGAGAGAGAAAGAGCTCTGGCCTCTTCATCTTCTTATAAGGACATTAGTGCCATCAATGTGGGCTCTGCTCTCATGACCTCATTTAAACCTAGTTATCTCCCAAATACCATCACTCAGGCATTAAGACTTTGACATATGGATTTGGAGGAGTAGGAGAAGGAGGGAAAAACATTCAGTTCACAGCATTATACTTATTTAAAATTATTAGTAGTGACTAATCTTGGATGAAAAGTTAGGGCTCAAATGCAGAGATCAGAATTCACTCCAGCTTGTATTAGCAGAAATGGATCGATTACAACATATTAAAAAGTGTCCAGAATCATTAGAGAGGCTGAAGAAGTGGCATCTTGGTTGAGCTCCCAGGAACATCTTAGAGAACTGAATCACCGCAGGAGATACTGCCTCTTTTCTGATCTAAGCCTCCGACAAAGTTGGAAAGCTGCTGCTCCAATGCTGCTTCCAGAAACACTTGTCTCTGTCATACATTGGAGGCCACAAAGACCAGAAGGACATCGGCTAAATTGGCAAGCTGCTTGTACAGATACTGGCTTGAGGCTCATGTCACCTCTGTGTGGTCAAGAAGCCACCAGGGAAAAATCAGACCCGGTGATTGTCCACTGAAAGAGAAGCAGCAGCAGAAATAGCCTCTTCCCTGTATCTACCTTCCCAATCTCAGTCAAGTGTATCTAGCCCAAGTCCTCTAGCTGTACTGGAGTCTGGACAACACAGTGTTTAGCTTCTAGACTGCAACCCAGGAAGGCACTGCAAAAGGATGTGCCACCATACACATCACTTGGAAACCTGATTTTTCTCACTTCTCATGTTTTTGTGGGGGGACTTGCTGGCCAGCCTCTCCATTCATTACTTCCTCTCGCCCCTGAGAGCAGGTATGAGGTACCCAATCCTGAGCTTGGCTCAGCCCCTTGCTTTCCTGCTTGGTTCTGCCCTCCCCCAGTGAGGGTGCATTCTTCTCTTCTGGCTGTGCAGTCATCTTAGTCTGAAAGCCCTGCTCCCGTGCAAGGTGACCAGCACCATCAGATATGATGAAACTGGGTGAATAAATCACTCTCATTCAGGGACCGAGGGTTAGTGAGCTCACCTGCCTACAGAGCTAAGCCATATTCTCTAAACAGCTTTCTCAGGAATGAACCTCACATTTTGACTTCCAAAGGCCTGAATCCTGTGCCTCTTCTTCACTTCATAGCAGTGTAGAGCATTACCTTAATTTTATTTAAAAAAAATCTATCATCTGTCTAGCTAGCTATGAGAAACGCAGTTATGACATATAGTTTCTAAGTTTTCTACAATGAATAGGAGGACTAGAGGAAAAGAGATGAAAGAATGAAAGATTCCTGACTTCTTGGGTTTGGGTACCAGCCTCTTTCCACCACTTTCCAGTCTGCTTCTGGTTTCTGATGCAATTGCTGTCCACGAGGAGAGATTTTTGTTACCCTGATGCTCTCTCTTTTATAATCAGTATCACTTATGACACAAACAGCATTACAGCCATATTAACGGAAATGAAAATCTTCCCTGACTATCCTGCCACCCCAATAAGGCAGCTTCCTTTTATGCCTGTTCCCCTGCCTGTTCTAATCCACACACATGCAGGTGTTTATTCGATAACAATGTAGCCTTGTAACAATGATGTTCCCATAACACAGACATAGTTTTCTATTTTTCTTTTAGCTCTCTTTAGAGTCAAAGCATTTTCCCTGTTGCTGCAGGGTCCATTCACCCGCTTCTGCATTAGAAAGAAAAGCAGCGTGAGAATGCATGGATACCTCTGGATCTTTTGGTGCTTTCTTGCAGCCTTTGGCAGCCCTGGCAGCTGTGGATGCTGCAAGGCCAGCTCTGATGCAGCTGCCAACGGTCTGAGTCTGGCTGGTAGAGCACTCTTGGTTAGGACGGTACTGATGCTAGGTTGGGTCAGTGACCAACTTCAGTGTTGTTCCCTTGCTGAACAGGATCTGTTCTGTTTCTGGCAGGTTCTGATATTTTCTGGAATCTGGCTTGGACATTGAGGGTGTTGACCTTGGTTTTGCCTTATAAGAATGGGCTCTGAGGAGTAGGAAGGGAACCAGGATGCTTTCAGGGGCTCCTATGTTCCAGGCCCTGTGCTAAGATCTTAAGACACATCATTTCCTGTAGCCCAGGAGACAGGAAACAGCTCAGGGCATTGGAGTGCAGGGTAGAGAGTGGGGGCCAGGCAGTCTTGCATTCCAGGTCCATCTTTGACACTTACGTGCTGTGATATGGCTCAGTCTGTGATTCCTTTGTGTGGCTGAGACTTAGCTACCTTAAATGCACAACTGGGATAACAGCAGTTCCTACCTCTCTGAGCTTGAATGAGGATCAGATGAGATAAAATGTGAACATGGCTTGAGCCTGATGCACATCAATTACTATATTGCTGTTATTGACAACAATTCCAGGGCACAAGCATTGTCCTCAATTTACAGGTGAAGAAGGTGCAATTCAGAGAACGTGAGTAGCTTAAGTCTATGAAGAGATTCAATTGGGTGCTTTTCATTGATAGAATATTCAACTCCTTCTTTGGACCAAGAGAAGAAGCCCTAATTACCCAGGGGTGGCCACTGGCCAGGTAACAGACAACAGGGGATACAGCCAGTTAAGCCTGCCAGCCCCCTGCTCAGTGGGTCTCAAACTTGACTGAATATTTAAATTATCTGGAGAGGGACTGGGACACTCTTGAGGCCCAGCACCACCTTAAACCAATTAAGGCAGCATTTCTGGAGGATGAGACCCAAGCATTAGTGTCTTAAAGTTCACCAGCAGAATTTCATAGGAAGGCAAGTTTGAGGTGACCAGGTCACTCATTCACAAGATGATGGCCAATGGCAAGAAAAGGAGAGGAAAGCACCCTCAGTCAGTTTCTTTGCTTAAACTGGCTCACTTTTAAATGCTTGCGATGGAAGTGCTTATTATCATTGGGTGAAATGGTGTTTTAAGTGATTGATCAATGGCTTTTTATCTAATTTTATGCATTGATATAAGCACCATGTATTGGCTGTATATGCTGGCTTTGCCCAAAAAAGTAGATAAATATTTATACTTGGCAAAAATAATTTTTATATTTTACACCATTTTCCAACTGAATTGTATTATAAATGCTGGTGGCATTATAAGAAGTCTCATTGAAAAAATCAAACACAATTGAAAATGACCTGAAAGGCCAGTGTGTGTTAAGCATTTAATATGTGTCATGTGGTATATATATTATGTTCAAAGTCCCGTGACACATGCCGATTGTGTTAGTCTACTCGGGTTGTCATAGCAAAATACCATAGACTGGATGGCTTAAACAACAGCAGTTTATTTTCTCACCTTTCTGGAGGCTGAAGTCCAAGATCAAGGTGCCAGCATGGTCAGGTTCTGGTGAAGTTTCTCTTGCTGGCTTGCAGACAGTTGCCTTCTTGCTGTGTTCTCACATGGCCTATCACACTGGCTGAGGGGAGAGAGAGACAATGAGAGGGAGGGAGAGGAAGAGAGAGAGGGAGAGGTAGGGATTTTGAAAGCACACAATTCAGTCCATAACACCAATTTTATCTTTTTCCACCTCCCTGTGAGTTATTTACATCTTTTTCGATGAGAAAAGAGATCCAGAGAAGTGACATAACATGACCAAAGACACACAGCTAGTAAATGACACAGCCAAATTTAGAATGCAGGACTGACTTCAAAGCCCATATACTATCACTCTATCCACAATCCTCACTCGTATTTATTCCCAAATGTGTTCTCCTTTTGCCAGTGTGAATTCTACCTGTTTGGCATTTGATTTTCCCACCAAACCCTCTTTTTTCTTTTTGCGGTACACGGGCCTCTCACTGTTGTGGTGTCTCCCGTTGCGGAGCACAGGCTCTGGACGTGCAGGCTCAGCGGCCATGGCTCACGGGCCCAGCCACTCTGTGGCATGTGGGATCTTCCTGGACCGGGGCACGAACCTGTGTCCCCTGCATCGGCAGGCGGACTCCCAACCACTGCACCACCAGGGAAGCCCCCAAACCCCTTTTAAGAAATTTGCAAAAGAGACAAGTGACAGCTACCCTTTTAATTCATACTCTTCACATGTATTTGTTCCAAATTAGATATCCAATAATATCAGATTCATACCCAAGTATGCTCATAATCTAGAGGAAGAGACAGACCTGTAAACAGCAAAGGATCATCCAGTGTGAAAACTGCTCTGATGGGATGCTCCTGGACTGTGATGAAGCTCAAATAGGGCAGCCACTCTGGATTGGGATAGTGTGATGGGGGGATAGCAGCCCCTCCATTTTACCTTAGGGGGAAAATAGGTGAAGAATGGGAAGGAGAAAAGGCATTCCAGGTGGAAGTAATAAACATACAAAGGAGAGCAGCAAGGACTGTCCCAGGGCCTCCGCAACTTAAGCTGGAAGCCAGGGAGGGACTGTGCCTTAGATATCCAGACTTACTTCCCTGACAAGTCTCACTGATGCTGTGGGCCTTGAATGCTATTCAACCACAAGAGCAATAATAATAATGCAACAACAATAGTAACAGAAAATGTTTATAGAGTCCTTATTTACATATGTAGATATTTCCCACACTTTCTCCCTTGATTCTCATAACAATTTTCATGAAATAGGTTCTGTCATTTTCCCCATTTTACATCTGACTTAACTGAGGCCAGAGAGCAATAGTAAGCTTTCCAGGAAGACTTCCCCAACTGAAAATGCTAAATGTAGATGTGGCTTTGTTTGTGTGTTTCCAGTGGGGGCTATAACTTCTGGAATATATATATGTAAAATTTTAGAATTACCAGACACCCTTGTTTCAATGCTGTGAAATTATTGACGTGTCCCAAGTGAGCGCTCACCTGTAGGCATGCCATGTATTTATTTACAGGCCGTTTCATTCCCTCGAGGGTCTGAGGGAGCTATGATGCTGTATTAGGCCAGGTGACTAGCAGATCGATCTAAGAGCTGGCAGGGCAAAGCCTTTTTAAATGTAGCTGCTGCAACATTTTCTCCCATTCCTCTGCTTTGCAGCACAATCTTTTGCAAAAAAGACAAAGATAAAGATGCGCACTTAAAAGTAGAAGAATCAACAGATGTCATGGATATTTTTAAACCAATTACTGAAGCATTCCTGCAGAAGCAGGCACATGAAATATAGATGTGTCTTCCTCCACCAAATTTGATTTATTTCTGAGAATCATTCCTTCATCACAGCTTGAGCTGCATTCCAATGTATTCTGAACAAGCCGATGAGCAGTCAGGGCATTCCTGGTTGCTAGCAGCCCTGCAGACAATTTATAAGGCGTATTATTGCCAACGGCTTTAATAACAATTACTACTGAGCACTCTTCTCTCACCAAGGGTTGGAAGCAGGAAGGACTGCTCAGACCCTCCTATGTGACTGGTTAAGCAAATAAATATCTCCTTCTCTCCCTCTTACCTTCTTCCAGTTTTCATCCAGGACAGGTCTTAATGGAAATGAACACCCTGGGGCAATGGTGCCTGGGAAACACAGGTTGCAGCTTTGGGGCGGGGACTGTCTGAAATTTTACAGTTCATAACCTCTGTACCTCCCAATAGAAGAGTACGTAATAACATCTCGATGCCTTGTGTGGGGAGCCGAATAGTTTTATGTGACGGAGATGTCCCATTAATAAAGACAGGTGTCCAGTCTAACTCATTAGCAAATGATCGTTGAGCTCCTAATTTGTGATAGGCACTGGGGACATAATTGTAAACAAGATAAACAAGGTCGCTGCTTGCCTGGAATTTTGGGGAAAAACGCCATCAACAAGGAATACCAAATGTGCTGAATGTCATGAAAAGATATTGCATACCTTCTTCTCTTCTTGTGTTTAATCCAATGGTTCTCAAAGTGGGGTCCCCAGACCGGCAGCAGCAGACTCATTGGGGAATTTGTTAGAAATGCCCACCCATGATCTGCTGACTCAAACTCTGGCAGTGCTGTCCAGCCAGTGGTGCTTCAACTAGCCCTCCTGGGGATCATGATGCATGTTCAAGGTCGAGAATCCTTATTTCAACCCAATCAAGTATAAACCAATGTGGCTGAATGAGGATCAAAGAAACACATTATTCTAGAGTCAAGAAAACCCTCAGGGACTTCCCTGGCAGTCCAGTGGTTAAGACTCCGCGCTTCCACTGCAGGGGCTTGGGTATGATCCCTGAGAGGGAAATTAAGATCTCACCTGTCATGTGGCGTGACCGGAAAAGAAAAGAAAAGAAAAAACGAAAAGAAAAAGCTCAGTAAGCCCATAGCCCATAGCATAGCTTCATAGTAAACTGTGTTGGAGAATGTGGTCTTGAGGCCAGAGTAGGCTAACTAATTCTTCTTTGGAGCCTACCCGTGGGGAGAGGTAGTCCTCTGTAATTCAGGTGACTCCCAGCTGCCTCTAGGCAGCATTGTCCATAGGCCCTACAAGTAGAGAATTTCAGGCCTTCACTGTCCACCCAGAGGAAGACCTGGGCAGGTGGGCTCACCCCAGGTGAGTGGAAATAGAGGCCCCCCCTTTGTACAAGCTGGAGTCGGGCAGAAGAGGAGCACACACCATGTATTAAGAGGCACCATGTATCAAGCAGCAACTTCTCACACCTTGGTCCCACCCATCAGTGAAACACGGATGGAGTCAGATTGTCACCAATTAGATGAGCTACTCTTTCTGAGGGAGGAGGAAGGGAGGGCACAAAACAAGTGGACAAAGAGGTTTGATCGTCCTTTCCTTTTTGGGAGGAGGGGAGAAATCTCATTTGCTGTGGAAATAAGGGATGGGGCTGAGGATCATGGCTCCTCCAAAACAAGGGAGAATTGGAAGATGCCCTGGAGGGAGGCAAAGTGTTCCAGGTGGAAGGTCACGAACATTTTGGTGGGTGTGGGGGGGTGTCACAGGGGAGACACTCAATTTTAATTGATTTGACTGTATTGTTCCCCATGAATTGCATTCTCTCAATTTTTTTATTTCACACTCTTCTCTATTTCTCTACTTTTGTTCTCTGACTTCCTTTTTCTCTCTCTCCTAATTTCTTCCTCTTAAACTGTTGTCCTTATGCCAGGCAACTGTTACTGACTGAGGCTTACATTACCTTGAAACGTTGGCTAACTCCATCAGGAGTGTTACAGGGACATAGGGCTGTGGATATGTCTCTGCTTGGGAGGAGAGAGTTATTATAGGAAGGTAGCTGCTGCATATGCACAGGCCAGCAATAGCCTTGAAAATTAATCAGAAAAGCGGCTGCTACCCCAGGGAGTCTTCGGGTTGAAACCAGGACGCTCTCAGGACTGGAGGAAAGGTCTTCGTCAACTTTTGTACAGGGAACGCCATTTCCTACTTTGGCTTTGGCTGCCTTCCTGACACCACAGCACTTACCTATCTCAAGAGATCAAGGGCTGCTTCTCCAGTTGCATCCTGTTCCAAACTGGGATCATCCCCCTTTACTCCTAATCACCTCTTCTGTGGTTCTCATCACAAGTAGATACCACACAATGGGGTAAATGCTAGAAAGGGAAACACAGCAGAAACTCTGGGTAAGTCCAGTCTCATACCCTGTAGCTCCAATTTTTCTCTGCACTTGTTAGAGTTCTTTCAGGTAGTGCAAAATGGAGCCTTCCTATTTCTCCACTTGAGCACTTAACCAATGGAGAAATGAAACAAAATAGGCTGTGGCATATGGAGAAACAGAGCATCTCTTCATTAATAAAAAATAAAGGTTGGAAGATGTTGCTTAGGTTAAGAGCCAAAGTGAGCTTGCTAGCTCCTCCAGCCTAGGCCTTGGAAGAGCCCATTCAAGGGGGAAGATTTGAGTGTTCAACGGAGACACCCAGATCTCTGCTTCCCACTGGGGATGGAGGAAGAGAACAAATGAGTGATGTTCATGACCTTTGATGAGCTACAGCCAGCCTCTTTAGACATTGGACCAATGGATTGTCCACCAAAAACATAAGTCACTCCACCACTATGGGGAGGAACAGAGGCAGAAGACCAATCTGTAGGCATAATCTTCCATACACAGGAATGTTTTAAGAGAAGAGAAGGTTTTCCTCAGCAGCAACCTTAATGCCCTCTCTCTCCTTTATCTGCTCCTCTCTTCTCTAAACTGAATAATGCATAATGGGAACGAGAATTCAGATAAAAAGACAAACAACTGTGAAAGCCTAGAGTGGGAAAGAATTAATTGGATCTAAGGGTTTGGAGAAGGATTTTGCAGAAGAGGTGATGGATGAGTGGGTCTTGAAAGATGAGCTGCTGTTTATTAGGAAGAGAAAGAAAGTATTCTGGGCAAAAGGATAGTAGGTGTGAACGTTCATCTTGTTTGGGTGATAGCAGAATATCCAGTGTGTCCTAAGCATAGAATATGGGGAGAACCGTGGGGAGGGAGGTTTTCTTATTGGATAAAGTACAAAGAGATAGATATGTTTGGGAGGAAGCATGGCTAAGGACAAAGGGCATCTCCCAGGCATCATCTTGGCAGGGACAAGAATTTGGATCTTTGGAGAAAGTGTTCTTGCTGCTATAGGGACTTATCTCTCTGGCTGTCAGGCTGCTCTCAAACTAGGTACCATATCTAGGCTCCTGGCTTCCACCTCTTGGGACAGAAAAGTCTTATTCTTTTTCAGAGGAATTCACAGAGAGGCTGGGTGAGAGATGTTACTTGAACCCTTCACGGGCACTTACATTTTCTAGAGAGATGGGCAAGACACCAGAGTAGAAATGAGAATCTTTCAAACCTATAAAACACTGCTAAGTTTCATTTTTTAGGGTCAAAGGAATGAGTGGCTTTATTTTTTTCAGAAATTCTTCACTAAAGCCACTTTGCAAGGTCTGAAGTGCTGGATGAATCACACTGAGGGCCCCTGTGTTTTTGACTTGGAAGAGACAGTGCTCTCATCACCCCCCTTTTGTTTTAAGTAATGGTATCTTTCTGGTGTTGTAAGCACAGTGCTAGGTCATATTCTCCCAGACAGCACCTCTTTTTTCCCCCCAAAGGCTGTTGGAGATAGAAATTTCCATAAAAGAATCAGGAAGATGTGATAAGGAAGATGTGCATGTTCCTGTTCTTTACAGCAGATGGGGCAATGCTGGCTTGGAGGAAAATACTATAAAGAATATCCCAAATGTGCCAGATGTAGTGCCAGGCACTTTTTTCAGCCTAAGAAATAGGGTATTGTTATTCCCATTATACAGATAAGAAAACTGAGCCCCAGAACTGTTTATTTGATCATGCCACGATTTGTGCTTTTCCCAAGTTCTTAAGAAGGTTGAAGAGAGTCAGTGTGTTTGCTGGAATAATAAACTGATTATCTTTCCAGAGACCTACTGACTTTCCATTTAGGGGGTTGGATATTTAAAAATTATCAGTTGACCACAAGGTAAGCCCCGTGGGGTAGGGCTCTTGTCTCTTTGATTCATTGCTTGTATTCCTAGAATCTAGAACAATACCTGGCACATAGTAATTTGTCAGTATTTATTGTTGAATAAATGAATGAATAATAGTCACTCAACAATTTTCTAAAGGGATACACACCATGCCAATATGTTACTTTCCAACTACTCACTTATAAACATTTAGAAAATATGTACCATGCTCTTGGCATTATAACACATTACTATTGAGGGGACAGATAGACATTGGGCATGGATCCTGTCCTGGATGAGCTTCTGGACCCAGAAGGAAGATAAATTCCAAGGGAGAAATGACAAATGACCAGAGAGGTACTTAGACAATGTTATATGAGTTATCAGGAGGGAAACATCACTTTTAATTGATGGAACCAGGGTGGCAATGACATTTGAACAGACCCTTGAAGGATACCTATACAACTGTTTACCAAACAATTTAGGAAAATAACCATCCATTCAGTGCATAAATGAGTTAGATTAAAAAAACCAAAAAAACATACAAGTAATAGCCAAATGAATTGACCAGTACTCTAATTTGTCTAGTTGATTCAATCATAAATCAATCTTGTTTGGGTGCCAGTGCTCCTGAATATATTTCTGTGGCAAATGAGAAATAAGCCAGGCACAGCATCTTGCATCAACTCTCCACACTGAGCCTTCTCACTTCAACAATTCGTTAAAATTGTTAACGCATCTGTGCCAAGATCTCCCTTGCTTCCTTTCTTCCTCTCTCCTTCATTAAAACAGGACGATTATGCAATCCTATTCCTCTGCCCAGAGCTCATTCTAAAAATGTTCCTCTGCAAATGCCTCTGCTTGGCTGATTGGCACCAGGAGACAGCGGGAGATGGTGGGAGATGGCAGGAGCTCTTTTCTGAGTCTAGTTTGGCCAAATTCTTTGTCTGGGATGGGCCGTGGGTCACTCCTAGCCTCACCCACAGGCACTATAGTGGGAGTTAAAGAGGGAGGGTACAGGGAGGCAGTGAGGGTGAAGCAGAATCTGGCCTCTGTACCCCAACACTGAATTAAATCTCAGAGACAGAGTTTTGGGTGAAGTAGAAAAGAATAGCTTTATTGCTTTGCCCGGCAAAGGGGGACACAGTGGGCTAACGCCCTCAAAACTGTGTGTCCCAACTTGGAGGGATAGTGAGAAGTTTTATAGTAATTGTTCAGAGATGGAGTGATCAGCTCGTGGATGTTCTTCTGATTGGTTGGTGGGGAGGTAAGTGTGTGTCAGCATCATTAACCTTCAGGTTCCAACTGGTCTGGGGTCTACGTGCTGGTGGACAGCATACCATTAATTTCTCCCACCTGGTGGTGGTTTCAGTATCTGCAAAACAGCTCAAAGATGTTGTTATGTGTATCCCTTGGGGGAAACCAGCACCCTGCCCCAAGGCTGCACTATTGTTTCTTTTGACTGTTCCTCCCCTGTCTCTGCATCCCTTCCCTTCCCTAATGAGCAACTGTTTGAACCTGCCCCTTGGAACTCAGGGAAGGTCATGGAGGCTGAATGAAGCCTATCTCCTGTGATCAGAAATGGGGGACTCAGAAAAGGCTTTTGTGCCCAGGAACCCCACAGGGTCCTACTTGGTATCAAGGGGAAGGTGAAGGGGCAGTTGAATGGATAACTCAATGAGTCATGGACTATTAGAGCCCCCAAGATGCTTGGCTACAATGTGGTCTGGTATGTTCAAGGTGCAGATGGAGAAACTGAGGTCCCCAGACAGAGGCCTGACCTGATCAAGAACACACAGCTCGCAGTGAGAACACGGCCATTGGCTCCAGGCTTTGTTTTCCTCATCCCTTTGTGTCCCAACTCCTGGATGGAGCAGAGAGGGATAAGCAGGTGACTGAGGGAGGCCCAGGACCACTCTGTTCACAGGTGGGACCTCTCTCTGCCCGGCTGCCTCCTGTTGGATGGAACAGAAACACAGAGTTCAGAGCCCAGAAGCAAATGCCAGAGGGACACAGGGAGGGCTCTGTTTTTGCCCTTGTGAGACTAGCTCATGAATAAGAAAGGATGAGTCTAAAGGGGCATGGGATCCTGAATGAAGCAATTCTTCGGTGGTGCAAAGAAAGATGTGAAGGAACCCCCTCCCCCCAGCAACAGTGGTCACCATCTTGAAGTCTCCCAGGCCTAAACTCAATGTTTTCCAGGCTGAGTGTTGATATACATGAAACTAAACCAAACAGAACTGCCCCTCAAACTCCTATCTCCTCTGCAAACGTTCAAACCCCTTAATTCTTCCAACTTCCCCAAGCCCCATCCAAATACCAACCTCCTACTTCCCAGAAACCCATGACCCTTACACAAAATGACTTAGAGGAGTTGTCTACAGTCTGGTGATGGCAAACCCTCTTCTCTGTCCTCAGTGTGCAGGATGTTCAGGCCACAGGGCTCCTTTTTCCCTCCTCACTTTGCCCTCTGTGGGCTCCTGGGAAAAATCAGGAAGGGACACCCCCTCAGCTTCTCTGGGGCTGCAGAAGGACCGCAGGAGCTCTCAGGCCCTCTCCCAGCCTCATCCTGCCTGGCTCTGGCTCATTGAGGGTGTTTTGAGTGCCTACTTGGGAAGTGAGCACAAATGTCTTGAAGGGAACTCAATTTTCTTTGAGATCTTGCCCCATTTTTCCTGCCTCTGTGTTCTATTGTAAACCTCCTTCCTCACCTTTGGTGCCAAATCCAGATGTGGGAGAGGGTGTAGCTGTCCAGTTTTCCCAGCACCACTTATTGAAGAGGCTGTCTTTTCTCCATTGTAAGTTCTTGCCTCCTTTATCGTAAAATAGGTGCCCTTATGTGTGTGGGTTTATCTCTGGCATTCTATCCTGTACCATTGATCTATATTTCTGTTTTTGTGCCAGTATCATACTGTCTTGCTTACTGTAGCTTTGTGGTATAGTTTGAACTCGGGGAGCCTGATTCCTCTAACTCTGTTTTTCTTTCTCAAGATTGCTTTGGCTATTCGGGGTCTTCTGTTTTTCCATACAAATTGTAAGATTTTTTGTTCTAATTCTGTGAAGAATGCCATTGGTAGTTTGATAAGGATTGCATTGAATCTGTAGATTGCTTTGGGTAGTACAGTCATTTTCACAATATTCATTCTTCCAATCCAAGAACATGGTATATTTCTCCATCTGTTTATGTCATCTTTGATTTCTTTCATCAGTGTTTTATAGTTTTCAAGTCTTTCACCTCCTTAGGCAGGTTTATTCCTAGGTATTTTATTCTTTTTGTTGCAGTGGTAAATGAGAGTGTTTCCTTAATTTCTTTTTCTGATTTTTCATTGTTGGTATATAAGAATTCTAGAGATTTCTGTGCATTAATTTTGTATCCTGCAACCTTACCAAATTCATTGATTAGTTCTAGTAGTTTTCTGGTGGTATCTTTAGGATTTTCTATGTATAGTATCATGTCATCCTCAAACAGTGACAGTTTTACTTCTTCTTTTCTGATTTGGATTCCTTTTTTGTCTTTTTCTTCTCTGATTGCTGTGGCTAGGACTTCCAAAACTATGTTGAATAAGAGTGGTGAGAGTGGACATCCTTGTCTTGTTCCTCATCTTAGTGGAAGTGCTTTCAGTTTTTCACCATTGAGTATGATGCGTGCTGTGGGTTTGTCATACATAGCCTTTACACGTTGAGGTAGGTTCCCTCTATGCCCATTTTCTGGAGAGTTTTTTTTTTTTATCATAAATGGGTGTTGAATTTTGTCAAAAGCTTTTTCTGCATCTATTGAGATGATCATCTGGATTTTATTCCTTAATTTGTTAATGTGGTGTATCACATTGATTGATTTGCATATATTGAAGAATCCTTGCATCCCTGGGTTAAATCTCACTTGATCATGGTGTATGATCCTTTTAATGTGTTGTTGGATTCTGTTTGCTAATATTTTGTTGAGGATTTTTACATCTATATTCATCAGTGATATTGGTCTATAATTTTCTTTTTTTGTGATATCTTTTTCTGGTTTTGGTATCAGGGTGATGGTGGCTTTGTAGAATGTATTTGGGAGTGTTTCTCCCTCTGCAATTTTTTGGAAGAGTTTGAGAAGGATCAGTGTTAGCTCTTCTCTAAATGTTTGATAGAATTCTCCTGTGAAGTCACCTGATCCTGGACTTTGTTGGAAGATTTTTAATCACAGTTTCAATTTCACTACTTGTTACAGGTCTGTTTATATTTTCTAATTCTTCCTGGTTCAGTTTTGGAAAGTTGTACCTTTCCAAGAATTTGCTCATTTCTTCGTGGTTGTCCATTTTATTGGCATATATTGTAGTAGTCTCTTATAATCCTTTGTACTTCTGCAGTGTCAGTTGTGATTTCTCCATTTTCATTTCTAATTTTATTGATTTGTGTCCTCTCCCTTTTTTTCTTGATGAGTCTGGCTAAGGATTTATCAATTTTGTTTATCTTCTCAAAGAACCAGCTTTTAGTTTTATTGATCTTTACTATTGTTTTCTTCATTTCTATTTCACTTATTTCTGCTCTGATCTTTATAATTTCTTTCCTTCTACTGACTTTGCGTTTTCTTTGTTCTTCTTTCTCTAGTTGTTTTAAGTGTAGTGTTAGATTGTTTATTTGATATTTTTCTTGTTTCTTGAGGTGAGATTGAATTGCTATAAACTTTCCTCTTTGAACTGCTTTTGCTGCATTCCATAGGTTTTGGGTCGTCGTGTTTCATTGTCATTTGTTTCTAGGTATGTTTTGATTTTCTCTTTGATTTCTTCAGTAATCTCTTGGTTATTTAGTAGTGTATTGTTTAGCCTCCGTGTGTTTGTGATTTTTACAGTTTTTTTTCCTATAATTGATATCTAGTCTTATAGCATTGTGGTCGGAAAAGATACTTGATACAACTTCAATTTTCTTAAATTTACCAAGGCTTGATTTGTGACCCAAGATATGATCTATCCTGGAGAATGTTCCATGAGCACTTGAGAAAAAAGTGTATTGTATTGTTTTTGGATGGAATGTCCTATAAATTTCAATTAAGTCCATCTTGTATAATGTGTCATTTAAAGCTTGTGTTTCCTTATTTATTTTCATTTTGGATGATCTGTCCATTGGTGAAAGTGGGGTGTTAAAGTCCCTTACTACTATTGTGCTACTGTCGATTTCCCCTTTTATGACTGTTAACATTTGCCTTACGTATTGAGGTGCTCCTATGTTGGTTTCATAAATATTTACAATTGTTATATCTTCTTCTTTGATTGATCCCTTGATCATTATGTAGTGTTCTTCTTTGTCTCTTGTAATAGTCTTTATTTTAAAATTGATTTTGTCTGATATGAGAAATGTTATTCCAGCTTTCTTTTGATTTCCATTTACATGGCACCTTTATCCATCCCCTCACTTTCAGTCTGTATGTGTCCCTAGGTCTGAAGTGGGTGTCTTGTAGGCAGCATATATAATATATATGGGTCTTGTTTTTGTATCCATTCAGCCAGTCTATGTCTTTTGACTGGAGCATTTAATCCATTTACATTTAAGGTAATTATCAATATTTATGTCCCTATTACCATTTTCTTAACTATTTTGGGTTTGTTATTGTAGGTCTTATCCTTCTCTTGTGTTTCCTGCCTAGAGAAGTTCCTTTAGCATTTGTTGTAAAGCTTGTTTGGTGGTGCTGAACTCTTAGCTTTTGCTTGTCTGTAAAGGTTTTAATTTCTCTGTCAAATCTGAATGAGATCCTTGCTGGGTAGAGTCATCTTGGTTGTAGGTTTTTCCCTTTCATCACTTTAAAAATGCCCTGCCACTCCCTTCTGGCTTGCAGAGTTTCTGCTGAAAGATCAGCTGTTAACCTTATGGGGATTCTCTTGTATGTTATTTGTTGCTTTGCCCTTGCTGCTTTTAATATTTTTTCTTTGTGTTTAATTTTTGATAGCTTGAATAATACGTGTCTTTGTGTGTTTCTCCTTGGTTTATCCTGTATGGGACTCTCTGCACTTGCCGGACTTGACTATTTCCTTTCCCATATTAGGGAATTTTTCAACTATAATCTCCTCAAATATTTTCTCAGTCCCTTTCTTTTTCTCTTCTTCTTCTGGGACCCCTATAAGTCAAATGTTGGTGTGTTTAATGCTGTCCCAGAGGTCTCTGAAACTGTCCTCAATTCTTTTCATTCTTTTTTCTTTATTCTGCTGTGCAGTAGTTATTTCCACTATTTTGTCTTCCAGGTCACTTATCCATTCTTCTGCCTCAGCTTCTGCTATTGATTCCTTCTAGAGAATTTTAAATTTCATTTATTGTGCTGTTCATCATTGTTTGTTTGCTCTTTATTTCTTCTAGGTCTTTGTTAAGTATTTCTTGTATTTTCTCCATTGTATTTCCAAGATTTCAGATCATCTTTACTATCATTACTCTGAATTCTTTTTTGGGTAGACTGCCTATTTCCTCTTCATTTGTCTAGTCTGGTCAGTTTTTACCTTATTCCTTCATCTTGTGTGTATTTCTCTGTCTTCTCATTTTGCTTAACTTACTGTGTTTGTGGTCTCCTATCTGCAGGCTGCAAGTTCATGGTTCCTGTTGTTTTTGGTGTGTGCCCCCTGTGGGGAAGGTTGATTCACTGGGTTGTGTAAGCTTCCTGGTGGAGGGGGCTGGCACCTGTGTTCTGGTGGAGGAGGCTGGATCTTGTCTTTCTGGTGGGCAGGACCACCTCTGGTGGTGTGTTTTGAGGTGTCTGTGAACTTATTATGATTTCAAGCAATGTCTCTGCTAATGGGTGGGGTTGTGTTCCTATCTTGCTAGTTGTTTAGCATGGGGTGACCAGCCTTGTAGCTTGCTGGTTGTTGTTTGGAGCTGTGTCGTAGCATTGAGATGGAGATTTCTGGGAGAATTCTCACTGATTGATATTACATGTGGCTGGGAGGTCTCTGGTGGTCCAATGTCCTAAACTCAGCTCTCCCACCTCAGAGGTCCAGGCTTGACACCCGGCTGGAGCACCAAGACCCTGTCAGCCAAAGAAAGAAAGAAAAATAAAGTAAAGTTATTAAAGTAAAATATTAAAAATTAAAAACATGCTATTAAAATAAAAAACATTAATAAAAAAAGAAGAGAGCAACCAAACCAATAAACAAATACACCAATGATAACAAGTGCTAAAAACTAAACTAAGATAACCATATAAATCAGAAACTAGTCAGTTGCATACATCAAACCCCAAGTCCACAATTGCTCCCAAAGTCCACTGCCTCAATTTTGGGATAATTCATTGTCTGTTCAGGTATTGCACAGATGCAGGGTACATCAAGTTGATTGTGGAGATTTACTCTGCTGCTCCTGAGACTGCTGGGAGAGATTTCCTTTTCTCTTGTTTGTTTGCACAGCTCCTGGGGTTCAGCTTTGGATTTGGTCCCATCTCTGCCTGTAGGTCACCTGAGGGCATCTGTTTCTGCCCAGATGGGATGGGGTTAAAGTAGCAGCTGACTAGGGGACTCTGGCTCACTCAGGCCAGGGGAAGGAGGGGTATGGAATGCAGGGTGAGCCTGCGGCAGCAGAGGCCAGGGTGACATTGCACCAGCTTGAGGTGCAATGTGTGTTCTCCGGGGGAAGTTGTCCCTGGATCATGGGACCCTGGCAGTGGTGGGCTGCACAGGCTCCTGGGAGGGGAGGTGTGGATAGTGACCTGGGCTTGCACACAGGGTTCTTGGTGGCTGCAGCAACAACCTTAGCATCTCATGCCCGTCTCTGGTGTCCACGCTGATAGCTGCAGCTTGCACCCATCTCTGGAGCTCATTTAGGTGGTGCTCTGAAGCCCCTCTCCTCGCACGCCCCGAAACAATGGTCTCTTACCTCTTAGGCAGGTCCAGACTTTTTCCCGGACTCCCTCCTGACTAGCTGTGGCGTGCTAGCCCCCTTCAGGCTGTGTTCACGCAGCCAACCCCAGTCCTCTCCTTGGGGTCTGACCTCCAAAGCCTGAGCCTCAGCTCCCAGCCCCCTCCTGTCCCAGCGGGTGAGAAGACAAGCCTCTCAGGGTGGTGAATGCTGGTCAGCATGGATCCTCTGTGCAGGAATCTCTCTGCTTTGCCCTCTGCACCCCTGTTGCTGCGCTCTCCTCCGTGGCTCTGAAGCTTCCCCCCAGCCACACCCGGTCTCCACCAGTGAAGGGGCTTCCTAGTGTGTGGAAACTTTTCCTCCTTCACAGCTCCCTTCCAGAGGTGCAGGTCCGATCCCTATTCTTTTTTCTCTGTTTTTTTTCTTTTTTCTTTTGCCCTACCCAGGTACATGGAGAGTTTCTTGCCTTTTGGGAAATCTGAGGTCTTCTGCCAGTGTTTAGTAGGTGTTCTATAGTAGTTGTTCCACATGTAGATGTATTTTTGATGTATTTGTGGGGAGGAAGTTGATTTCCACGTCTTACTCCCCCACCATCTTGAAGGTCTTCCTCCTGATGTCTTCTTATAGGAAAAATGACGCTCAGATAAATGGAGGATGTTTCCACTGGAGACCCCCATGTCTCAGCTGCCCACCACTCAGCATTTATGGTGCTAGAGCCCAGAAGGTAAGTGAGTCCTCAGAACCTGGAGGACCAAACTTCACAATCACCACGTGAGATAAAAGACGCAATCTCTCTGCCACTGGCTGACACCTCACAAGGGTCATTCCTCCTTCCATGTCTCAGCCTGTCTCATTTGCTTGACAGAAGAGAGGTCAAATGCAGAACCTGGGCCACATAGTGTTTAACTTCCTAGCCCCTTCAGAACAGAAAGACATGGTAGAAAGAGGTTAGAGTGGATGTTGAAAGAGTCAGTCTGCAGAATCTGGACACACAACAAACACTCTTGAATAAATGAATGGATGTTGTCTGACTTCATTTACTTACTTGTGATTCCTGATCTCCATAATATTATATCAGCTGACACATGCTGACTCTGGCTTTACCTCTGCATGACTATTCATCTCTAATCTCCATCACCCATGGATTACAGTCTCTGAGTCCCCTTAGTCAAAGTACCAGGAGAGAGAAAGATTTTTCACTGGCTAGCCAATAAATTGATTCTTCCTGGGTCAGGTGTCCATCTTAGCTTTAATTTGCTGTAGCTATGGAGGTTGAAATAGTCAAAATCTCACAGCATAACCCTGCTCCTTCTTCTGGGAAGGGGAATTTCTTGAAAGGAAAAGACTTTGAAGTAAGAAAATTACCCCGGAACCTGTACTCTATACTGTCTGAGCTCGGTTTTAAGGGAGGAATAGGCATTCTGAAAATGGACAAAGGACCTTTAGGGCTAGAGCACACAGACATGCAAAGGCGTGAAGATTTGAACTATTTTACAAGCATCTTGTGATGAACTGTGTCTTTCCTTCCTTCCATTTAGTTCTAAATATGTTTGCTAACATTTGCTTCTCTCAAAACTTTAAAAGCAATTATTAGCCCTCTTTCCACTGCCTATACTCAACTTAAAAAAAAATTAACTCCTATCTCTACCCTCATTCTCTTCATCTTTCTACTTCATAAGCCTCTGACTATTCTTAGGCATGTTATATAATTTCATTGAGCTTCTCCTCCTATAAAATGGGGACAACAGGACCTAGGTCTTCTAGGTTATAGTGAGAAGCAAATGGTGTGATATATGTGAAAATACACAGTGAACCTAACACCACTGCATAGATGGAAGTGATTCAAATGGTGATGGTCTCTTTAGCCCAGATTTTTTCCAAGGCATTAAAGACATCTCTTGACGTCTCCTTATTAATCCCTGTGTGCTCCTCAGCAGCAAAGGACATGAATGTGAGATGTGGCTCCAGAGAGCATCACTGCTTCTGTTGTGCCGGCTCAGCAAGTCTGCTCCAAAGTTGGCCCAGATGCCAAGGTCCTCGCCTCTCTGCCCTCAGTGGGGCCTCATGCACACTCAGGTTTTGCTCCTGTGACTGCTGCAGCTGTTCACCAAAGAACAACCTAAAATGCAGACTAAGCTGGGGACTAGTCTTTTGGCTTCTATAAAGAGTCAAGGACAGTTAAAGCCAGAAAGACGTTGGATTCTCGAATCTTGCCCACACCCTAGTTTTTGCATTCTCATGCAATGGCACCAGCAGTTACTCAGTTACACAAGCCAAAATTCTGATCTCCTTCTTCCTTTCTTTGACCATCCACCCCTTGCTTATCAGCAAGTCCTGTTAGCTCTACCTACAAACTATATCCCAAATGGAATCATTTATTTCAAACTCCTTTGCTGCCCCCTAGTCCAATCAAGTCATAGTCTTGCTTGGGCTGTTGCAATGCCCTCCTAATTAGCCACTCTATTGATACGCTTGTTCCTGTAATCCATTCTCCAAAAGAAGCTAGAGTAGCCTTCTTGAAATAAAATTAGTTCAGAGCATCCTTCTGCTTAGAGCTACAATGCATCCTATTGTAATTAAATTAAAATCCATAATCCTTACCATGGTGGCCCCTGCCTCTCTCTCTGGTATCCATCTTTCCCCACCTTCCAAGCACACTGTCTTTGTTCTGTTCCTCAAACAGGTAGAGCTCATTACAGCCTCAGGCCTTTGCCCTTTGAGTTGTGTGTGGCCCCATCATCCACAGAGTAGGCGCTCAGGGGGTTGTGATAGATGGATGGATGGATAGAGAATAAAATGACCTCCTATGACCTCTACAGTTTTATTCTCACAAATATCACTATCTGTGAATGAGAAGTTTTGAGGCACTTGGATCAGTAAAGGCAAGGGAAGTTGGAGGACTGGGGAATCCAATTTTTAGAATGCTGACAATGAGAGGCCAAATGTCAGGTAGTCCCTCATTTTGCCTGGCAGCTAGAGGGAAAATATTGAGACCTTCCCAACCAGAAACCAGAGCCTGCTCAAGGAAAGAAACTGTTAAAGCCAAGTTAAGGCCCAAGATGGGCTTGGGGACATAGATTTTTCTCCACAGACAGCTCTTCTGTTTCTTCTTAGTAAACCATTAGATTGTAGCCCTGACAATGACAGAACTTTAGAGCCTCCGAGAAGCCATTATTCACTTACCAATAAAATAGGTAGGGAACACTGATTTCATTTCTCAGTTGCAGAAAGCAGTTCAAAATTAAGAATCATCTTGAGTTTGAGCTTCTACACTCTGTTATTTCTTCCTCTTTCGTGAAGTGGAACTTATGTCAAATTGGAACATTTAATTGCTGTCTAGCAACACCTTGACTTAGGTCATGGACCAGAAAGAATAGTCCAGGATCATAGCAATTATGGGTTTCTGTAAAAAGTGACTATGACTTCACAAGCTCCCCTCCCCCCACCTCCTCCCACTATCCCTCCCCAAGCCCTCGTGAACCTAGGTTGGACATCAGAGGGGTCCTTTTAATGGCAAAGCACCAGAGTTTCATATTACCAAATCAACTTCCTGGTTCTCCTTTAGAGAAGGATATTCTTTGTTCACTTCCTAGAGTGGAAAGGCAGACTGAGTGGGCTTTGAATTCTAACTCCACCACTGTCTAGCTGTGTGGCTTTGGAAGAGTCAATTTCCCTTCCAAGAATCATGTGTGAGAAGGGGATAATGGTGGGGTTAAGAAGAAATAGGAAAAACTATATATAAAGGCACTTAACATGGTCCCTGGCATATAACAGGTAGTTTATTAATGTAGCCTTATTTTCCGCCACCCTAACACCAAGTCCTCCTTTCAAAACCCAAGTGTAAGCCCAGATATGTGGTCAGGTATAAAAGAATAGCTCTCCTACTCCTAAGAAAGCTTTCCTATGAAACGATCTATCATCACACTTAGGGCTTTCTGTCCTTCTTTATGTAAGGCTAATAAGCAGTCATGTGACAGCTACATTGCCCAGGAGCCAGTCTCCCAGTTTATAGGCTCATATTGGCACTTACTTTCCATATAACCTGTGACAAGTTACATAACCTCTCTGTGCCTCAGTCTCCCTTCTGTAATAATAATACAACCATCCACATAGGATTGTTGTGAGTATCCAAGAGTTATATGCAATGTGCTTAGAACAGTGCCCAGGGCAGAGTAAGCCCCATATGAGTGTGAATTGGGTTTATGTGACAGCTTTGCTATAAAGGTCTGCTTTATTGAAATGCTCCCCCACTCTCTGCTCCTGTATTTTGTCTTTCACTGGGATGATGGTTACCTTTCTGTAGCCCAAGGGTATCAGCACACACCTGAGGAGAGGTAATGTTTCCCCTGGGGTGGGGTGGGGAGGGCTTAATGATACAGAAGGGAAGTTGGTCTAGTGTTGGAAGTTAAACCTTAAGTGACTAGGAGAAGGAATGTCCTTTCTCGATACGTCTTGGGTTTTCTTGGAGCTGGATTTCGAGGAGTCCAGAAGTCTGAGCTGTGCTCCTGGATGATGTGCTTAGATGGTACCTATCACAGAGAACAAGCAAGGATAGAGCCTCAGAGAGCATGCCATGGTTTAGAATTCAGATTACCTAGTTTGTGCTGTTCTATGCCTGTATCTGTCTTATGTTTGTTTGTCCCTCCCCTTATGTTTTTTTTGCCATAGTAAATGGATTTTGTCTTGTATGCCAACTTCACTCTGCAGGAAGAAGTTGCTTTATTCTCAGAGGATTGAGAAAAAGTCTGAGGCTCCCTCTGGATCCACCAGAAAAAGTGGCCGTGATTGATTAGCATCATCCTCTAGGTATTAAATGTTGGAGTTTGGAGTTACATGGGCCCACGGGTCTTGTTCTTCCTGCATCTGTCCAGTCCTGCCTCAGTGTCCCTGCCTCAGCCCAGCTGCAGCATCAGAAGCAAAGAAGTAGCCAGACGTAAATAATTCATGTGACCCAATCTGACCTGATAGGGGCCTGTCTCTTCATAAAATAAAGGTTTTCTCTTACCATGCTTTTCAAGTTAATTTCTCAAAATGTATATGATGTATTAAATCACTAGACAATATGTAAAGAGTAATTGATGTCTTTTCCCACCCGGCTTCCACATGCACCTCCTGTTACTACATGACCTCCACCATTCAGACCAAAAGACTACCTGAGAAAATTGTCATGGGAAGAATCCAGGGTGTCATATTTTGCCTTCTAAGTTTTAAAGAGCTACAGTGCAGAACCAGAACAGAAAGGTGGAGAGCTCATTAGCGGCCTGTGCTTTGGAGTTGGACTGCCTGGCTTCAGATACTGGCCCTGCTACTCACCTGGCACATGGGCAAGTTCCTTAACCTCCCTGTACCTCGATTTTGTCAGATATCGAGTGTGTAATAACAAGAGCACTTCCCTTGGAAAGTTGTGAGCATCATATGAAATATATAAAACACTTGGGCTTCTGTTATGCTTGTTTAACATTTGTTTTTTTGTGAGGAAAGGAAGCAGTTTTTTAAACCACTTTATTGAGATATGATTAACATGTAAAGAGCTGTACATATTTAATGTATACAGCTGAATGAGTTTGGGGATAAGTATATAACCATGACACCATTTTTAAAAATTAAACTATAGTTGATTCACAATTTTGTGTTAGTTTTGGGTGTACAGCAAAGTTATTCAGTTATACATATATATGTATATTCTTTTTCAGATTCTCTTCCATTACAGGTTATTGCAAGATATTGAATCCATTGAATATGGAATATTCCCTGTGCTCTACAGTAGGTCCTTGTAATTTATCTCTTTTATATATAGTAGTGTGTATATGTTAATCCCAAACTCCTAATTTGTTCCCCCCACCCCATGAAAATATTTGACATCTACTTTTTTCCTCCTCAAACTTAGTGATGATCTAATGACCTAAATACTTGCTTTAGAAAAATGCCTCCTTAAAAAAAAATTCCTCCTTACTGTCCCTCTTGTTCTGTCCTTTATTCTTTTGCCTTTGCCTTTTCTTCTCAGTATTCATCATTAACAGTTTAAACAAAATTATTTGGCATTTACTTTGAGCTGGAAATGTGAGTGGTAAGCAATTAAGACATCGTCCTTGCCTTCTGGAACATTCAGCCAGGTGGAACAGACATAGCACTTGAAGAAGGGAACCGATGGCCACTATTTTTCTGCCCTGTGCTAGGCCTGGGTTATGTGCAATATTCACTTTTCACCAGAGCTTTCTCAGGTATTATTAATGCTGTAATAGAGATGAATAGGTGAATTTATTGGTTCAAGGTCACATATCTGGAAACTGGATGCTGGGATTCAAAATGCATTATTTACATATCACAGAGCCTCAACTCAAATAAGCTCAGATAATTGAGACACTCTGGGCTGTCTCACCTGACTTGAACTCCTGCTGGTAAATTCAAGTCATGCACCACAGTGCCTTGAGGCCTCCAATCCTTAGGAGCAGATCAAATTCTCTTGGAAGGTGATTTTCCCAGTCTCCCCACAGGTGGTCTCCCATCTTCCCTGGTAACTAGCAGAAGTCAGTGGATCAGAAGATATCTTCACTTTATTCCCACTCGAGGTCTTTGCCTCTCCCATGAGCTCGTGGTCTGAACAGAACCTCTGGCTCAGCAATGAAGAGAGAGAGCTTCCTCCCTTGCTCCTTCTCTCTTGCCTCCCATGACCATCAAGTCTTATTCACAGGATATCCTATTTCCTTCTGCCATTTACTTCATTGTACCATTTCATGATAATTAGTTTCATTAGTCAAAGTCTTTATCTTCCTGGAGAAAGGAGATGCAGTCGACAAATCAGCTGTCCTCTGGAAATGCTTTAGACTAATGCATCACCTTCTAACCCTTTTTTGGAACCTGTTTTCTATCCAGTCTATGTGTTTGACCACTGGTGTTGATGATCAGTCCTTCTTCTTTCAGATACAGCTTCTAATTTCCTGAAACTATCTGGTTGACCCATAATTTCCTATATCTATCCTTTCCCACTTACACAGAGGAGAATACAAATCTATAATATCTATATGTTTATATATCTACTATAGCCTATCTATCTATCTACCTACCTATCTATCAATCATCTATCTACCAGAAGCAGAACACCTATGGACATAGATAAAGTTCCATACTTTACAGAGAGATATGGAATTAATAGAGGGAAGAGAAATGTATATATGACAAAATCTAAGCATGCATCAGATTGTGGTCCCATGCTGTAAGGACTCTAGTAAGATAATCTGCTTGTTCCCTCATTGCTTTTCTCTGCTCCATTTATCCTCACTTGGAGGGAAGACACCCCATTTTATATACTTCCATCTCTGTGACCTGAAAAGAGAGGGTCCTTTTCTTCCAGTTCCAATCCAGATTATCCTAATAAATGATTCTGATTAGCTTTGCTCAGGTTACATGCTTACCCTTGGACCAAAAACTGTGGTCAGGGGAACTGGGTCCTGTGTTTGGTTAGACCAAGGTCATGTGTCCTCTCTCTTACCTTTCCATTCACTAGGGAGGTAGAGGATTTTAATTGGGATTACAAGCCTTTAAGGGTGGGGAGAGCAATATGCTAAAAGAAGTAGGGCTACTGAAAGTGGGACAGAAACAATTGTTGTCCAGTGTCACAAAATTGAGTTTGCCTGTCTGATTCCAGAACATAGGCATACTGTGCTTTATCTCATGCACCCCAGTCCCCAAAAGAAGAGGAATGTGATTGGAGAGCTTAAGGGACAGCTATTTATGAAAAACAGGATACTTGTTTCTCTGCCTCTTAAGTTATATGAAATTTAGGTTTTCACCTACATGTTCTTTAATTCTAAAAAAAAGTCATTTCACTGTAAAATGAAGAGTTGAACTAATTAATGGTCTACATGTTTTCCTTTAAATTTGTTGAAACAATATTTTATAAATTTGGGGGAAACTATAAAGTTTTTTAGGTTGCCCAAAGGTATGATTTCATGTACTTTTCTAGAGGTCATACCATGGATATCTCTGGCTGCCTATATACTTAAACTTTTAAAGACTTTGGTGCTAATGCCTATAGCTTGAATGTCCTCACCCGTGTGTGTTGGTGGCATTCTTTGTGTTGCCAGGAACACTATTCTTCAGAAAAAGAGAGAACATTGTATGGATTCCTGAAGGTTGGAATTTTGCTAATCTGGGATGTTGCTAGGAACCACCTGGATGCAGGAACCACTATTTTCCGTCTTTCTCAAGAATTAGATGGTCTCTCTCTCTCAAAGTATCTCCATTTCTCTCATGTCTCTGCTCCATTCTCTTCTCATTTGTGGCTAGTAAATCGATTCTATTAATAACTACTGTCACAAATTTCAGATGGGACGTCAATCGTGGCTTTGCTAATCCTCTCCCTCTTTCAGTCCTTTGCTATAAGCAACCTCAAAGATCACTGCCCAGCCTACTGATGGGATCTCTTGGGTCAGATTTCCTTCTTAGTTCAATCAGAAGCCTCCCCTGAGCAAAGACTTTGGTAGTGCTACTTCCCTGAGCAGGGAATTTTGGTCCAGCCAGTAGTCTGAACCTAAAGGGACTAACACCATGAATGGTGCATTTAGTCCACCAAAACAGAGATAAAGCAGGAGTCTGGGGACATACCCTGAAGAACAGGTATTTGTGTAGCACAAAGAAGGAACCTGGAGCCTCTGCCTCCTAAATAACTACTTAGGTTTCTTTGTAAGAATGGAGAAGTACATGTCTTTTCATAACTTTACTCTCCCTCCTGTCTTATTTCTTGCTTGGCCTCTTCATCTTATGGAAAGGCACTATAAATTTATGGATAGGCAGCAAATACCTAAGTTAATGGGAAACAAAATGGGCCTAATCTCTTTGCAACAACCTTGCAATTAAACAACCGTAGAATTAGTTGGTGGCATTTGTGCTCCTCCATTTATAGATGAGAACATGGTGGCCCAGAAGGGACAAGTGGCCTACCCAAGGTTGCAGTCATTTGGTGGCAAAGCTGTGAGTCAAATCCAGGTCTTCTGACTCTTTGGGGTCCTTTGAACCTCATACTGTGGGCACGTTTGGAAGGTTGCATAGCACTGGTGAGGGAAAAATCTTGGCTTGAGCTATTTCCATTCAGCAGACTCTCCTGATCTTCTCTGTTGACTCAGATCTGGGACAAGTCTCCTCCTGCTTTCCTTCAGCGTAGGCTGGAGCCAGCTGAGGGTCCCCATTGTGAGGTGGCCACGTGGAGCATGTGGGCCAAGCACTTTCATTTCATAGACCATTAGCTCTTGGAACAGTAACATTTTTTTGTGTGTCCTTGGCTTCCAAGGTCTTATATCACCTGCTAGGAAGGCAGAAGAGGCTATGGTCTGGAAATCTGCATGCATAGAGCCAGTTAATGGAGCTGAATCTGGCTGGCTGAAAACTTTCCATCAGCTGCTGGGCTGCTGAGAACCTTACCCAGAGACATCCTGTCCTGGTTTTGATGTTTTTGTACACATACTCTTCTTTAAGGTGAGAAAGATACAGGGAGACAGAGGTAGACTGAGGGACAGAAAGGGAGACAGAGTTAGAGAAATATAAGGGGATAAAGAGAAAGAACCTGTGAAACACAGAGATAGTACAAGATGAGAGAGACACCAGAGGGATCAGAAACAGAACAATGCAGAGGAGATGGGCAAAGGAAAAATAAATATAATGGGAGACATGGAGACAGGAAGATGGTGCCATAGAATGGAATTTAGAGATTCTAATCAAACTCTCTTATGGTGTCAATATGGAGATAAATTTACCCAAGGGTCACCTTGACCTAAGCTCTCAGAGCCAGTACCAGAAACCAGAAGGTCTAGTTCTTTCTCTGGAAAGTATTTAGTTCCTTGCAAGTGAAGATGCCCAACATGTATTTATTGAGTAAATAAATGACAGCTGAGATGGTCAAGGGTCTCTAGCCATGTCAAATGAGCCAAGCTTAAAATTGGTAATAGTCTGGAGAAGTCGTCAGAGAATATGACCAGTAGCTCAAATATTTAAAGGGCTGCTATTTGGAATAATGATTAGATTTGATATACTTGTGCTTTAGGGATCAAACTAGGACTAGTCGGTGAAAGCTACAAATAGATAAATATGGGGTCTATATAAATAGTGCACATATTCAGAGAAGAACATTCCTCATATCTGGAGGTTTGTAAGAAACATCTGAACAGGAATGTTGGCAGGAATGTTATAGCCGGAATTGAAGAATTAATGTGAAGTGAAGGCAAATGGTTTTGTTGGGCAATTTCCACCTAATTTTGAAGATTCCTAATTAGTGATCATCTATGGATGGGTGACAAGCCATCCATATGTCTCCTGAAATTTGATATGGATGTGTGTGTGTGGTGTGTGTGTGTGTTTGTTGGACTATTCTATTTATGGTGTATTTGCAGCACCACCACAACTTCCTTCACTGAATAATTCTAGATGGACTTTACCAATGAGAGGAACTTGGTCAAGATTTGGAATGTAGAAGTGAGAGGGACATTGTTTTCTGGAGATTGATGTGGCCAGATTTGATGGTTTCACAGACCTCTGCATGAACTCCCACTTCATAGCTGCTACTAAAATACAGATTCCTAAGCCCCACTCAGTACTTATTAAATCAGAATTTTAAATTTTGAGAATTATTTGGAAGGGAACAGTCAGGATCCAGATTAAGAACTTCAGTATTTGGGGTATGGGAGAAAAGGCAACTCAGGAGTGACATGGAGAATACTGATGAGCACTGGGGACCTGAATTCTGGTGCTAAGACTCAGTATTGACAATATTCCCCCAGACTGGGAACTTTGCTAAGAGGCCTGGGTTTGAACTCTGGGTCCTCCATTTACTATCTATGTAAACTTGAGCAAGTTCCTTAAACTCTCTGAAATGGGGATGGTAGTGTTAATCACACAGGTTGGTTCCCCACCACCCCATTTATTAATCCATTAAACATTTATTGAACACCTGTGATGTGCCAGGCCATTCAGTGTAAATTACAGGTACCACTGCCTTTTCCTTTGGCCTATCACAAAGCGGTTTTTAAGGGTCAAATGTAGTGATATTTGTATATTTCCAAACACACTGCTACTTGAAATGGTGAGCATTGCAGATTATTCAGCACATTTTCACATCCCCTTTTATTTTAGAAATAGACCCTGCACCCCAAAACTCAGGGATACACACTTGATACAGGCTTGGCTAATCCTCAGTACCATTCTCTTGGACAGAATGATTGGTTAGGGATGAGCAGGTGACCCAAGCAAGATGAATCAGATATTTTTTCTGGGGTTGTTATATGGACATTGGGAGAAAGATGGTCAATTCTCCTGGAGTTGCCAAGCTTGACAGAAAGAAGTCTGGGTCTCTTGGTGCCACATTTTCACCATATGGAGAAAGTTGGACTGTAGAATGTGTTGGAGGGGAAGGTCCTTTTCTCCACTCTGTTGCTATGAGAAGGAATTTCCCCTAAACATACTTTTGGTATTTCTCTATCCTTAACTCATTCTGTTCCAGGGAAGTTGGACTGAGCCATGTGACTGGTAGCCTGGAAAAACTACTGGGCAAAAGAAATCTTGCAATGAGGATAAGTTTGAAGTCAAGAGACAATTTCTTACGTATCAATAGTATTTACTAGTGAAAATTGACATAAAACTCCTAGAAGGCAATTTAAACCTAAAAAATGTGCAGATTTTCAAAACTAAATAATTTTAATGCTAGAAATTTGTGCTTCTTAAAAAAATTACATATGCACAGAATTACCCTAAAATATTCAAAGAATTCCAAAATTAAATCTTGTACACCATTGGAGTTCTCATTTTATGTTTTGCTCCATTCCTTCCTTGCTTTACTATGTAAAAAAATCATTGTCTTAATGCTTGCAACTTCACTTTCAATAATTGCTTTCTTAACATCTTAAAATAAGAAGTTTTTGTACTCTATTTGTTAATAGGTTGGTTGAATATTGCCAGTTTATTTTGAAAGAAATGTAACCAAAATTTAAAAGTCTTTTCAAACAGTATAAAACCAAATTGATGACAGAAACAAATAATTCTGCTGAATTATTTTCCTTGCATATTCTTATTAACTCGCAAAAAAACCCCTGTATTTTGGTTATTCTCCCTACGTATATACAATTTTTTTAATTTAGAAAAATACAGCTCTGAAAAAAATTGCAGATTTTTTGGTTGCTCTTGAAATGTTTAAAAAGTAACATTGAATTGAAAAAAAAGAATGTATTCTTTGGAAAAACATTAAAGTATATGACTACCTATAAAATATTTATTATATTTATGTTAATTTTTACTATTTAGGTAGTAAAGAAGTTATTTTAATGTATATGGGCATCAATTAGTTTATATTTTTTATAACATTACTTTTTGAAAATGAGTTTCCTAGAATCATTTTAGGTCTAACATTTTTCATCAAAAATAAATATTTCAAAGCATCAAAGAACAAACAAACAAATAAACCTACATTGAGCTCTGCTCCTCTGGGGGCAGAGTAGGAGGTTAGCCACTTCTTCCTTTCCTGTCCTTTGTCCTCTGGGAAGCCAGCTGCACATAGGAGACAAAAAGTCTTACTGTCTCTTCCAGCATTGTCTTGCCTGGGTGAATAAATCTACCTAATTCCAAAGTTCACATTCCCATTTGACTTTTGTACTAAGTAACATCCTCCCACCTAGCCTTTCTCAGTAGTAAAGGCAATATTTGGGTCTCCCATAGGGCATGTAAAAAAAATTCTTCATTTGTTCAGAATCCTAAGGAAGTAAGAGAGTTGCTATTACTTGAGAGTAGCCAGCAGAGACCCCTGTAGAATGAAGATAGGCAGCAGCAATTAGAAATAAGACAATGAATAAAGAGAGAGAAAGAACGCCATTCAAGTCCCTGGAGCTCTTATTCTTGAGACCTATTCTTGTATTTTATAAGCTACTCAGGTATCCTTTCCAGCAATGTCAGCCTCTCTCTTTCCATTTTACTTTCCCTAGTCTGAGATGAGTTTCCATTGATAGAAACCAAATAGTCCTAAAACAGTTGCTTTTCCCTCTTGAAATAATGTCTGCTATAGCTCCAGATTGGGCAGATGATTGGGATGAGGTTAGCCTTCTGGAGGAGAACTCAGAGAGCCTGGCTTTGGGGAGCAGGGGAGATGAGAAGGGTCTGAAAGTCAGGTTGGTTGAGCTCTGGACAAAGGACTGGTGTTGGGAGACAATTCTCCATGTCTCTTACCTTTCTTCATGTCTTGTGAAAGAGGCACTAACTGCCTTTGCTCTGGACAATCTCTTGTTGTTAAGAGTAATTATTAAAAACTTTCATTTATGTTTTCATTTATTTTTAAAAATAATTGATATAACAATGTAATATTCACAGTACTATAAAAATGTGAGATTATATGTGACTATGGATCTCACAGTTGATAATATAAAATATTGATGAAACTGAAGAAGTTCATTGATAAATGCTTATAAACATGAGGTGTTAAATTTATGGAGGTTGCTGAGTCAAAGTTGTACACCCATGCTGGGGCACTTGTCATAAATTCTGTTTGAGGTTTAAGACAAGAGAGAAGTAGCCAAGTATGTAGTAAATTTTAAAAAAGCTGTCTACTAATCTTCTCATGATGCATCTATACTTCAGTTAGTTTTTGTTGATTGTTTTGTAGTTTTATTAGACTCATATTTCTATCTCTTCCATATGAACTTCTCAAGGAAACTTGGCATCTGGTAGCCCCTGCTTAGAACAAAATCTTTAAAAGTAATTTTTCCATGAGGGTCTTCAAGACTGTTCCTTTGTTCATAAAGCTTCTTTCTAAAACTCTCATTTTGATTTTCAAGTAAGCTCTTTGGGTCAACCCAAGTTTCATCTGGTCTTTGCTTCTTCTGTAGAACTTGGGGTTCATGGTACAATGCCTCATCTTCTCCAGCTTCAGTTTATAAGTATTCGGTGGTTTCTAGAGATTCCTCCTACAGTCTAGTTCCTATAAGAAGAAGTTTAGCCCTTGCAATGTATTTAACCCCATGCTGTACTTTAGGTCTGCAGGAACCTGGTTTAGTTTCTGCACACGGTGTATATCACAACTTGCTTTGCACTGATAACCAATGCCAAACTGTTTCAGGATGAACTCTTCATCATCGTCCAATTTCCAAAAGTAGCAACCCAGTTGCAGACTCACCACTCCTTTGGTATATTTTTATGAAGAAAAAGACCATTGAGCAACTCCTTTTTGCTTGGCTTCTTTTCATCATAAAGTCTGGATATAACATGAGAGACAGCTTGGGAGGTCCCAGGAAAACATGTAGAATTTTTTTTTAAAGCTTTGTGAGTTTCTTCATTCTTTTCTTGGTACCCTGGCATCATAAGATTGTGTGTCCTCTAGGTTCTTGTCAGATTTGAGTACTTCTAGCACCTTTTATAGAGCTTTACAATAACCAATCGCTGGCAACCACTTATCTTTTAAGTGTCTCCATAGTTTTGTCTTTTCCCGAACATCACAAAATAGGAATCATATAGCATATAGCCTTTCCAGATTAGCTTCTTTCCCTTAGCAATATTCATTTATGATCCCTCCATGTCTTTTCATCACTGAATTATATTCAATTGTATACCACAGTTTGCTTATCCATTCACTTGTTAAAGGACATTTCATTTGCTTCCAAGTTTTGGCAATTATGGATAAAGAAGCTATAAACATTTGTATGTGGGATTTTGTGTGTTTATATTTTCATCTCATTTGGGTAAATGCCAAGGAGTTTGATTATTGCACCATATAGTAAGAGTACATTTAGTTTTGAAAGAAGTTGGCAAACTGCCTTCCAAAGGGACTATACCATTTTGCATTCCCACAAGCAATAAATGAGAGTTCCTGTTGATTCATATTCTTGCCAGCATTTGATGTTTTTGTGATTTGGATTTTAGGTCTCCTAATAGGTATGTAGTGATTTCTCAATTTGCAATTCCCTAATAAAATATGATGTTGAGCATCTCTGCATAGGCTTATTTGCCATCTGTATATCTTTTTTGATGAGGTGTCTATTTAGATCTTTTGCCCTATTTTATTTTTTTATGTATTTATTTTAAAAATTTATTTATTTAATTTATTTATTTTCGGCTGCGTTGGGTCTTTGTTGCTGCGTGCAGGCTTTCTCTAGTTGCAGTGAGCGGGGGCTACTCTTTGTTGCAGTGCACAGGCTTCTCATTGTGGTGGCTTCTCTTGTTGCCGAGCATGGGCTCTAGGCCCACGGGCTTCCATAGTTATGGCTCGTGGGCTCTAGAGTGCAAGCTCAGTAGTTGTGACGCACGGGCTTAGTTGCTCTGAGGCATGTGGGATATTTCCAGACCAGGGCTCGAACCCATGTCCCCTGCATTGGCAGGCGGATAATCACTGCACCACCAGGGAAGCCCATTTTTGCCCTATTTTAATTGAGTTGTTTGTTTTCTTATCAAGAGTTATGAATTCTTTATATATTTTAGATAACAGTCATTACTCAGCTATGTTTTCTTGAAAATATTTTCTCCTACTCTGTGGCTTGTTTTTGCATTCTCTTAACAATGTCTGTCTCAGGAAAGAAGGTTTTAATTTTAATGAAGTCAAAGTTATCAACATTTTCTTCCATGGATCATGTTTTTTTGTGTTGTTTCTAAAAATTCATTGCCAAGCCCAAAGTTATCTAGATTTTCTTCTATGCTATTTTCTAGGAGTCTTATAGCATTGTGTTTTATACTTAGATTTATTACGAGTTAATTTTGTGAAGGGTGTAAGGTCTGTGTTTAGATTATTACTATTATTTGCATGTGATGTCCAGTTTTTCCAGCACCATTTGTTGAAAAGCTTGTCCTTTTTCCATTGAGGTACTTTTGCTCTCTGTCAAAGATCAGTTGGTTAATTTGTGTGAGTGTCTTTCTGCGATCTTGATTTCATTCCATAGATCTATTTGTCTATTCACCAATACCACACTGTTGATTACTGAAGCTTCTGCTTCTGGACTTCAGTTCCCTTAAGCTGTAATTCTCTGTATCTGCCTTTCTCTCCAATTTTGGAAGCTGAAGTTCATCCTGTGACCTCAGTTTTCTGATGAATCTAAGAATAGTTATTAATTTTCAGTTTCTTCACTTTGTTTCTTGTTGTGAGGACCAGAGTGATGATTTCCAAGATCTTTACATCTCATAATGGAAATAGAAGTCTGACGTAGCTTCTACAGGATGTCTGTGTAACAAACAACCCTGGAAGATGGAGATGGTGTGTCCTTTGGGAGCAATGATCAAGTTTGCTTACAGCTTTGGGAGATACTAATAGTGTCTCTTTCCAGAAAAAGGGTAATCATCTCACTGTTTCAGTTCAGGATTCCTCCCTTGTAACACAACATGTTGCAGGTGCAAGTGTCACCTGGCCCTTTTTCCATCATGCACTGGGAAATACGACTTGAGGAACTGGCCCAAGAAAATTCGGATACTCTGGCTACTGCTATTGCTGTGAGCAATAAAGTCTTTGGTCTTTGACCCAAGAGTCAAGGCTTCTTTCAGCATCAATGAAACTCTCGGGTTAAACTGTTTACATGTAAATAATGTAAAATCTCAGAGCCTTCACTGTTATTGACAATTGGCCTCGTATATTTACCCCAAAATAATGGAAAAGTGGAGAAATTTAATTAAATTTCCAAAAATTTAGTTGTTATTAATATTAACTATTTTAGATATCTCCACCTCTGTCCAAAGCTTTTCTTTCTATGGTAATTGTAAGAAGAGTTGATTATGTGTTGAGCTGGAGACCATTATTTGATGGTCTGTGATGGATTTTGGAAGATGCTTTTCTTTTTCCCTTTGATCCCATGCACGGTTTTATTATCCAATACTTGAGTAGCTACTAGGTGCTAGGCATTGTAGCTACTAGGTGCTAGGCATAGAGGCTTTCATATATGATATAATTTATTGTCATAATGACACTGTGATATAGATACTTATCCCTGATTTACAGATTTGGGGTATTTTGGGAAGACACTAAGGCTAAGAGAGACCACCTGACTCTTTCAAGCTAGTACATGGCAAAGCCAGAACTGGAACTGAGGCCCCTGTGTTCTCACACTGTGCACAGTGTGCTCACACTGTTTCCACTGCACTCATGGTTTTCATACGGAGTGCCTTGATTCACTGGAGGTAACACATGGGTTTATCATGGGACAAGAGGGAATGCAGGGTGTTGGCCCCTAGATTGGCATCCCCAGTTCAACCAGAAAAGTTCTGGGTTTTCTTTTATATAGCGAGATACTCCTTCTAAAGACCAATTTGTAAACCATCCACTCTAGCCCTCTCACCAGAAGAAAGCGCAGCTTCTAGAATAAAGTTCCTGACTCAGGACTGAGGAATCTGATTTTGGAGCAGAAAGAGAATGACCTTCACTCCTTCATTCATTTCCCCAGCAAACATTATGGCGTCCCCATAGTGTGCGTTCTAAAGAACATAGTGTGTTCTAAAGAAAATAGAACAGAGGTTGCAAACTGGTAAGCCACGTGTTGTATTTGTCCTGTAGATTTGTTTTCCCTGAGCAACAGAGTGTTTTGAGAAATGCTAGCCAGTCTTTAAAAACACAGTGATTTTACATGCAAACTCACACATCCAACTTCTTTTGAAGAGTTGGAAGCTCTGGCCGTGCTGGTTGCACGTTCCCAGACGGCAGGGATTGGCTGATGTGGGGCATGGCTGCCCCGTCTCCTCTCAATTTCACAGTGTCACCACCACATTATCTTGCTCCCCAGCACTTGGGTCGAGTGTCGGCTGCCATTTGTCATTATTATCAAAGAGAAATATTGCTGTATACCCATGTCTCTAAGAAAAGGGTGGAAATGAAAGATATATGAGGGCCAGGTGACTTTAAAAACTTACCTATTACACTTGACTTAGAGTACTTGCTTGGCTCCAGCATTTTAAGTTCTGATTTTTGAAATAGATTCCTGCCCTCTGGAAACTTAGAATGGAGCAAAAGATGGAATTTGACCTAAAATTTTCTTTTTTATTAGTTGCCTGTTTCTCGCATGAGACCAAGAGGATGAAAGCCAGATGCTTCAGCAGGAGGTCCATCATCTCTTACATATGCCTACTGCTGCAACTCCTTCTCCTGCTGAGTTCCATCTCGGATTTTATGTTCTAGCAAATTGAACTGCTTATGTGGTTCTCTCCATCTATAATGCCTTAACCCTCAGTGAGTGATACTTATTCATCCTGTAAGACTGAACAGAGCTGTTACCACCTTGAGGGCAACCACAACTCTTTCTCTCTCTTAATTCTTTCAAGGCTGATTTACAGGACCCCTCCTTGAAGTGTGAGTTATTTATCTGAAAGGAAGTTTGTTATATGGAAAGGGTACCAAGGCTAGCTGGTAGGAAAAAAAATAATTAAATTCATCCATTCAGAAAAAGGCTGTGTGAAATAGCCAAATCTTGGAAAGGCAGAGACAGACAAGGAGAGAAAACGCAGAACTATGGGATGCTTTACATTGTTTTTAACCATAGGAGTGAGTTTAGTCAAGATCACCGTGGGATAAAAACAAGTATAGGTAAGATTTCCCATTACAGGTGTAATTTTCTTGTCATTATTTCCCTCCCTATTGCCCTGAGAGAGCAAGGGAGCTCTATGGGTTTTCTTTGATGGGGGCACTAATCCCACTCATGAGGTCTTCACCCTCATGATCTAATAACTCCCAAAGGTCCCACCTCCAAATGCCATCACACTGGGGATTAGGTCTCCATGTATGAATTTGGGGCGACATAAACATTGTCTATAGCAGTAAGTGTATGTTGCACTTCATTAGAAATTTCCAAACAGCTTTCCAAAGTGGTTGTACCTCAATAAGCCTTAGCCACTAATATCTGCCTGCTCCTTTTCTTCTTTCCCTCCCTAACAGTGGAGAAAATAACTCTCCCTTATGTGGCCATCCATGTCCCACAAATACTTCCCCTCCCAAATTCCTTCGGACTTCGTTTTTCAGAAAAATTTGCATTCTTTTGCCTGTATCATCAATGTCCCCCTTTTCTGAATCCTATCATTAGCATTTAGACATGTTAAAGTCTCTCCCTTTTAAAAAACTTGGTAAGCAAACCTCCTTCCATTTACACCTCCCTCCACCTTCTCTTCTGTCCTGTTTCTTTTCTCTCCTTCACTGTCTATGAAACTTGGTATCACATTGGATGTGCAAAGGTTGGGCCGTCAAACCTCTTGAAAGCATTTTCTACTTTTGGTGTGCTCACTTTCCCATCCCTTGACCATTACTTCAAGCCACTCTGATCTGGGTTTAACTTTTGCTACTTCTCCAAAAATTCTCTTTCCAAGGTTACCAGTGACTCTTGTAGGTACTACGTCTTGATCTTTTATCGACATTTAATGGAAATGATCACTCTTCTCTTGGTTTTTTGACATCTTAGTTTTTTTTTCTACCATGATCTTCTTTCTTCCTTCCCCTTCTCTGCCTCCGCCCCCTTCTCTCCTTCTCCCTCTTCTTCTCCTCCTCTTCTTCTGTTTTCTTCCTCTTCTCCCTCCTCCTCCCCTCCTTCCCCCTCCCCTCCTTCCCCCTCCCCTCCTTCTCCTCCTTCCCTTTCCCCTCCTCTCCTCCTTCCCCCTCCCCTCCTTTCCCCTCCCCTCCTTCTCCTCCTTCCCTTTCCCCTCCTTCTCCTCCTTCCCCCTCCCCTCCTTCTCCTCCTTCCCCCTCCCCTCCTTCTCCTCCTTCCCCTTCCCCTCCTCCTCCTCCTTCCCCTTCCCCTTTCCCTTCTCCTCCTTCCCCTTCCCCTCCTCCTGCTTCTTCTCTATCTATCAGTTAAATAGTGCTGTGCCCAATTTCTGCTTTGGTCTTTTTTCTCCTTTCACTGGGTGAGCTCCTGCTTCCTGCTGACTCCTAATTCCATGTCTCCATCTACCCCTGCCCCCTGAGTACCAGATGTGCAGCTACAATTGCTGACTACACATCTCCAGTGCTGTTTCACAGGCATCTAAAACTAAGCATGTACAATATTGAGCAGAGTGATTATGCATGAAGATTCTGGAGGAGTCAGGTGGCCCAGAGTTGAACTCCAGCTCTCTCCTTACTGTTTAACCACATGCAAGTGACCAACAGCACTATGATAAAACCATGTTCTCTGAAGCCAAGTGGCTAAGGTTCATATCTCAGGTCTACTCATTTGTCATGATTTACCAAATTAAATCAGTTGTCATCTTTCCTTATAATTCCATATTTAATTAGTTTCCTAGCTACTTTGTTAGAAATGAAGATCTGTGAGGGCAGGGATCATAATGTCTTGTTTACCATTACATTCCCAAGGTCAACAATAGTACTTCTCCCATAGTAAGCATTAAAATATACCTGGGTGATGGAAAGGCTGAATGAATAAATAAAGGAGCTGGACTGAGCAGCAGTGGAAACACTGTGGAAAATTCAGATAGTTGACCTTTTTGCAGTGGACTTGACTATTAATGAACATATAGCACATGGATTTATTATTTCTAGGCACTCAAATTATTTCCATGTTTCCACTAATATTGAATAGGCTGATAGAGGCATCTTTCTACTGAATTCAAATATTTTCCTTTTTCACTTCTTTGGAAAAGAGGAATGCAGGCATCCCTCAATTTACTGTGTTTCCCAGATATTGCATTTTTGACAAATTGAAGGTTTGGACAACGCTGCATGGAACAAGTCCATCAGTGCCATTTTCCCAGCAACATTTGCTCACTTTGTGTTTCTGTGTCACATTTTAGTAATTCTCATCATATTTCAAACCCTCTACCAGCAAAATGATTTCGACTCACTGAAGGCTCAGATGATGGTTAGGATTTTTTAGCAATAAGTATTTCTTAGGGTATGTGCATTGTTTTATTTTAGACATAATGCTATTGCACACAGTAGACTACAATATAAACATAATTTTTACGTACACTGGTAAACCAAAAAATTTGTCTTTTGCCTTATTGTGATATTCACTTTATTGCAGTAGCCTGGAACTGAAACCACAATATTTCCAAGGTGTGCCTGTACTGGCTTGACTATAAAGGAAATAAAATATTTGATTTATAATTTGAGATCCCTAGAGAGCTTATATAGTGAAATATGGGATTACAGTCTTCTTCTGTATGAAAAGGGAGCTGAACAAGTTGCACTTTAAAGGTCTTTGAGAGACTGCTTGGTAAAATAGTGATAATGACTCTAATTTACTGTCCTTTATGCTCCAGGCACTGTGTTAAGTGCTTTTCATGCACCCTTTCATTAAATTCCCACAAAATGCATACAAAGTCAAGAGTATTTGTCAGCCATCTTTATCCATTTGCCTAAGTGACTTCAGATAGGCTTTGCAGACCCTGTCCCATCCCTCTCCCTCTCCTGAAGGCACGTTTGGGCACATGGAAACCAAAATGTGGATTATGAATGGGGACCAGGAGGTCCTTCCTCAGCCATAGGCCTACATCTCTCTTTAGAATCCAGCTTTTACCCAAATCTTACTTTAGAGTTCTGGGCACTTACATGGCCATCCATAATATTTGTGGAATACATGATTTTCCATTTAACTATAGATGGTTGTATGTGTTCTTCCTCAACACTGAACCCTGGGGTAAAGGGGTAAATAGTAGGTTTTAGGCATCAAACCCACACCAAGTCCCCATAATATTTCTGGAAGATCAGTTGTACTTTGGTGCTGATAGCTTGGTTGTTGGGTCCCATTATTAAAAATCAGTTTTAAAATGGAAGCAACATTGAAAATAGTCTAATCTGTATTTTCTATTTTATTAGATGTGGAAATGTGCTTAAAACCACACTTGGCAAAGCTGGGACCAGGTCATAGTCCTTCCAGCTCAAACTCAGTTCTCTTCCTCTCAAGTTTACCCTCTCAAGATCTCTGATCCCAAGAGTCTAGATGTTCTGTCACTTTTCTTTCTTCCCCATGCCTCTTAGCTGCAGCCAACTCTGAGTGTGGAAGCTAGAAGAATCATTGGAAATAATCGTGTTAACACCCTCATTTCATCAAACAAATGTGTACAGTACTTGCACCATGCTAGGAACTATTCTAAGCACATCCCAAATGCTAATTTCTTTAATTCTCAAATAAACCTGGTAGAATAGGCTTTATTATGATTCCTATTTTACAGATGAGGAAACTGAGGCACAGAGAGGTTAAGTGGTTTGCTCAAGGTCACAGAGCTGGTCAGCACCAGAATCAGGATTTGAACTCAGAGATTTCGTGACACCAGGGTCCCCAAGGTAGATCACTGAGAATGCTTCTCATGTTTTCCAGATTAGGAACTAGGCACCCAGGTTGTGGAAGTTGCTTCCAGATAACTTTGGTGAGTTGGGGACAGAACAGAACTTCTGATCCCCTGGTCCAGAGCTCTATCCTTGACATCATGCAGGCCTTCTCAGGTTATTTTCTTTAATTGTTCAGTTTCTATTCTTTAAGTTCCGAATAGGATTCGACCATCAGGAAACTCAGGATCATTTTTCAGTGTCACACCTTTATTTATGTTTTCAGAGAAGGAGAGTTAAAAAGAAAGTCAGGAGTCTGGAAAATGAAACATTCTGCCCTTGTCGCCCAAACATGACCAGGCCCAGCTGTAGCTCAAATCACTCTTTGTACTGCTTGATCATAAATTCCTCCAAATTGAGTTGCGGTTAAAATGAATGGGAGAGCAGGGTCTGGTCTTAAACCACAGTAAATCAACTAATCTGACCACTGAAGAAACCTCCCTCCCTTTATTTCTGACGCTGACTTAGGCAGAGATGATTTATCGCCACTAAAAGTCCCCACACATCACACCGCTTGCAGCAGGCTCCTTTGCTCCAGCACAGGACAAGTTGTTTTGCCTTCTTTATTCTTTCCATCTTCCTGATATTGTGAGTCATATAGAAAAGGGGATCCTGAATGTGATGGAGAAAGCCCAGACTTAGGAGGCCAAATACCCAAGCTCTCCCCTGGCTCTGCCATTAACTTACTGTGTAACCAGAGCTGAGGAATTTCATCACCGGCAGCCTTGGTTTTCTCATTAATAAAACTAGAAGTATAGTGCTGCAGCCACATTTCTGCGCACTAATCACTAAAGGGCACATTCTTGGAATTGCTCTTTTGGCTTTTCCAAAATATGGCTCCAGTTCTACTATTACTATAACCCAGGGACTCAAGCTAATCCATGCTGTATCTCGCCACTGAACCACAGCATAGGTAGACCTGATGAAGTGTCCTGGCCAGAACCACTAAGTGATATGGTGGTGGAATGGGATGAAGTATTAGTTTCCTAGGGCTGCTGTAACAAACTACCACAAGCGGGGAGCTTAAAACAACAGAAATATATTCTCTCACATTTCTGGAGGCTAATGTCTAAAATCAAAACGTTGGGAGGGCTATGTTCTCTCCAAAGGCTCCAGGGGAGGATCATCCCCTCCTCTTCCTAGCTTCTGGTGGTTGCTGGCAATCTTTGGTGTTCATTGGCTTGTAGATGCATCACTTCAATCTCTTTCTTCATTGTCACGTGGTTTTCTCCATGCATGTCTTCTCTGTGTCTCTCTGTCCAAATTTCCCTCTCTGATAGGGACACCAGTCATTGAAATAGGGCCCTTTCTAATCCAGTATAACTTCATCTTAATTTTTTTTACATCTGCAAAGGACACTGTTTATTTCCAAATAAAGTCATATTCAAATGTACTGGGAGTTAGGACTTAGGCATGTCTTTTTTGGGGTGGCACAGTTCAACCCATAATAGATGGGAACCCAGCATTCCTGTCTCAATATTTGTGTCAGGCCAGGAGGGATGGAAGAGATAATACAGAAAGCTAACCACTACTGGGCATATACCCTGAGAAAACCATAATGCAAAAAGACACATGTACCTCAATGTTCATTGCAGCACTATTTACAACAGTCAGGACATGGAAGCTGGTGTCCATCAACAGATGAATGGATAAAGAAGATGTGGTGCATATATACAGCGGAATATTACTCAGCCATAAAAAGGAACAAAAGTGGGTCTTTTGTAGAGATGTGGATGGGCCTAGAGTCTGTCATACAGAGTGAAGTAAGTCAGAAAGAGAAAAACAAATATTGTATATGAACACATATATGTGGAATCTAGAAAAATGGTACAGATGAACCTATTTGAAGGTCAGGAATCGAGATGCAGAGGTAAAGAATGGACATGTGGACACAGTGGGGGGAAGGGAAGGGTGGGACGAATTGGGAGATTAGGATTGTCATATATACACTACCATGTGTAAAATAGCCAGCTAGTGGGAACCTGCTGTATAGCACAGGGAGCTCAGCTCGGTGCTCTGTGATGACCTAGATGGGTGGAATGGGGGGGAAGTCCATGAGGGAAGGGATATATGTGTACATATAGCTGATTCATTTTGTTGTACAGCAGAAACTAACACAACATTGTAAAACAACTATTCTCCAAAAGAAAAAAATGTTAGGAGTTATTTTTGACTGAAAAACAATCTTCTGATGAGTGTTTTAAGGCATCTTCTTCTTTTGACCTTTGCAAAAGCATAATGAGGTTGGTACAGCAGGTATTATTATATCTATTTTGCAGATGAGGAAGTTTAGATACATAGACTTATTACAGACTTCTTCCAAACACATTTCTGTGTGGAGCTGCTGGTGGGGAGAGTTGGAATGAGAGAAGAGAGAAGAGCTGAGGGAAAAAATATAAAATGGCATGAGAGAGGATCCTCCTGGGGACTAATGACAAGTGTGGCAAGACCTGAAGACAGATTACCCCAATTCCCTGATCTTGAATGCCAATTCCCCAAAGAAACCAAGCAACTTTCTGAGACCCAGAGTGATTTATCTAAAGTCAATTAGCGAATAAATAGTAAAACCAGATTTTGATTTAAAACACCTATCTACCACCCCTAGTTTTGCAATTCAAACATGAATTCATGACAAAACCAGACTGGATTTGCAGATACTTCTTTTATGAGATGCAATTCTCATAACTAGATTTGTTTTTGTTAGAGGACTCATCGGGGTGATTTATAGTCACCCCAATAACAAACACATCTGCTTGTGATGTAGCTGGACTCTTCTTAATCAGTGGAAATAGATTCCCAGGGCTATATAATTATCTACCAACCCAATGAGGTCAAAGGCAGTGCTGCTGCATCTGCACTTTTGCTTTCAAAGAGCTTGTGAGGTTTTTGAGACCAGCCTTCTGTGTAGGGTTGATGCTGGTTCTCAGCCATTGCCATCAGCATCTGTCCTGTACAGTGGAGATAAGACTGCTATCCATAGAAAGATCTGCTTGCAAAGTTGACCCTAGGTTGGAGTCTTGGAACATGGCTGGTAAACAGTTTCTTATATTGACATAAAGCTTTCCATAAATGGTAAGAATGGCTTATTGTGCCTAAACAGTTTGGACAAACAATGTGGTTTATGCTGAGCACCTGCTTTTTTCCCCCCTGGAGCCTGAAATTTTGATATGTGCTAGGCAGAGGGTACTTCCATGACAATCTCCTATTAAAAACTTTGGGTGCTGAATTTCTAATGAACGTCCCTGGAAGACAGAGTTTCACATGTGCTGTCACAACTTGTTCTGGGAGAAATTAGGCACGTCCTGTGTGACTTCACTGGGAAAGGACTCTTGGAAGCTTGCATCTGATTTCCTCCAGACTTTGCCTTATGCACTTTTTCCTTTTGTCAACTTTGCTTTGTATCCTTTCACTGTAATACATCTTAGGCACAAGCACAACTATTTCATGAGTCGAGTCCTTCCAGCCAATCACTGAAACTAAAAGTAGTCTTGGGACCCCCATACAAGGTCCTTCCATCCCCAGTCCTTCTCATCCCTGTAAGAATTTCTTTTCCCTCCCCAGTGCTCTATCTTTCTGGAAGAACTTTGAGGAAAAGATGTCTTAGGCTAGAATTCCATCACTACAGATGGCATCTGACAATTTCTAACTTGTTAGCGCTTCTAGCTATTGGTGCATCCAGGGATTGGTTAGTTCGATGTGTGTTTTCTGTTTTTATGATCTAATGGAGCAAATAGCTTTCTGAGGAAAAAGAAGCCACTCTTTGCCTCTGGTTTTAGTTTGTCTGAGAAGACAAATCTTAAAACATCTGGTGAACAAAATTATTTAAGAAACAACATTATATCTATCTATCTATAGATCTATCTATCTATCTATCTATCATTTCTCTCATCTGTTATTCTCTCCACCATCTCTATATTTATAACCATCATCTACACTAACACAGTAGCTCCATCAGCATTTGATTCTCAAGGTCACCACCATCACACACGCCTTCTCACATGCAATCTCTTCCACAAGTATCACCACCTCTGTCATCGCAATTAATAACATAACCGTTGCCACAGTCATTACCAACTCCATCTCCACCACAAGCTCCACCATCACCACCACTGCCAACACCCCTATTCAGTTCCATTATTTTCTTACCTTCACCACCTCACCACCAGGCTGGGTCAGCATCCATTCTACAGCATAGTTCATGCCACATTGTTATTGCTCAGTCAAGTAATCATTATTTAACAGTTGAATCACCATCACTACCTTTACTAACAAAGTCACCACTATGACAACCATTAAAAAAATCCAGACAGATAATAACAGTTTTTTTATTCTCAGAAAAATTCCAAATGCTGTGTGGTGATCAGAACTGGGCAAATTCTTTGATATAATAGTAGTGGCAAGCTGGTCTCCAGTAATTGAGGGAGGAATGGAAAAGTACTGGAGGAAATAGAAAGAAGAAATTAACAGTGCCTCTCAGAATAGAAATCATGTCCAATAATCAGTGCAGTGTCCTTATGCTTGGACATCAAAGGCATTGGTCAGGAGTGTGTTTAAAATCTCACAGCAGCTGGCAGAGAATTTAAATCAACTCCTCTTTTATTCCCCACATCCTCTTTGGTTTTCATGAAAACTGACTTTTTTGAAGGATACTTTTGCACTGTTGCTATTAAAAGATGCTTTAGCCAGCAGACTGGGAAGAAGAAGTTGTAGGAATGGCTGGGGTGAGGCAAAGCCTGACTGATATACATTTGTCAGATAAATAAGATGGCCTGGCTATTGTTTTCTCACTATGTGGACTTGGTCCCCTTTAGAATCAGTGATAGCCTTTTGTTGCCCTGAGTTAGAGTAGAATAGATCTGGCTTACAGAATCTAGGAAATTTTAATTATCTCTCAATGTCCTCTAGCATATGGGATTCAGCCTTGAGTAGCTCAAAGAAACAAGTACTTATAAAGGGTTTTATGAGGGCTAAGTCCTTTTCCACAGTGCACAATTTACACATAGTTCAGTTTTTCCCATTCTACTACATCTCATGAAGAAGTAGCTGTGATGCTCTTGGGAGAGAGGAGAGGAGAGAAAGACAGCTGCAAATGTGGTCAATGCTCTAAATTCATAGATGTTTGTTGCCAGGGGCTCTCGTCTGGATTTTTACCTGCTTCTCTAGACTATGGAAACCTCAGCCCTAGCTCTGAGGTTGAAGAGCTAGGACTGAAAAGCTTCCATGTGGGCCCAGGTTCTGAATACATCAAAAGGATCCATCCTGCATGCTCACCATCAGCTGTCTGTACAATAATCACCATTATACTGAGGGAATGGGAAGCAATGTTCTAAGGTAGGAGACATGTGAGCTGTAACTGCGAGGCCTCATCTGACACATGATTAAATGCTGGGTGACAAATGACTTGGACAGCGCCTCTTTCTAGAGAAAAATGGGGAAGAAATACCAGCTCCACTCCTCCTCCCCAAACCCCATCCGCTTTACCAGGAGGCCCATGACCACGGCTGGGCTTCTCTCTGAAATGTCTCCTTTAGTCCTCCCAACACTAATGAGTGCAGCCATGATGACAAAGCAGGAGGGACACAGCCATAAAAAGTCTTCCCTCTCCTGCTTCCCTTCTTTTGTCTCCTTCTCCCGAGTAATTGAGTTTCCTTGACTCCTAGCTGCAGTCTTAGGGTCTGCAGGAGGAAGTTTCAAAGCTCAAGGTGAGATGCTGGGGCTCAGATCATGTACTTCACATGTTGCTTTGACTTTGGCTATCAAATCTCATGTGTGAGTTTTCTGCCTCAGTCCCAAGACCCAGGCCCATTCAATCTCGTCTTTCAATTCAGTTACTTGAGTATCTTCATTTTGCTGTTGTGCCTGAGTTGTTGCCTTGACAATCATCCTACACCCACTCCTTTGGAACCGGGGCTTGTCCTGCCCTAGTTTCTATACCGAGAGACTGTAGGCCATTCATCAAGCATGTATTGTTTCCACTCTGTGCTGGAATATTCTTCAAGGTACTGGGAATTAAAAGGATCATAAAATGCAGCCCCTGCCCTTATGGGACACTCAGTCCTTCGGGGAAGACTGACTCTTAAACAGATAATTGCCATAGTATGAGAGAGTTATGTGCTGGGTGACTTGGGAATGAGGATGACTCAAGCAAGAGGAAAGGCTTCCTGGAAGAGAGGACAGCAGACTGTGTTTTGGAGCATGGTTAAGAGTCAGCCAGGTGAGCTAAGGAGAGTAGGTGCATTCTAGGCAGAGGGAAGAGAATGGGCAAAGGCACAGAGCATGGAAGAGTGTGGGCACATGGAGGACTGGAAGCTGTTTGCTAGTATTTGATGGTGAAGAGTGAAAGGAAGACACTGTCACCTCGCTTACATCCCCGTCACCCTACTCCATTTTCATGCTAGCTGGACTGAATCCCCTTCTCCCTTGAATCTGAATTTTTCCATTAATAGTTTTGCTCACAGTTCTGATATTTGGTATTCTAATCAAGGTGTGGCCAAGCTTTAAGAGGAAACAATAAACAAGCAAGCAAACAAATGCATGAACAAACAAGGAACTGTTGACCAACAACTGGAAGATTTAAAAAAAAAATTCTTTGGATCATCATCAATGTATTGGAATGAAGAAATGAGAGAAGTATCCTCTGCTGACCTCCACAATAGGGACAAAGCCCACTGTGAAAGCTACTCCTACTTACCAACAGTTTACCCTGCCTGCTTTCTAAATATTACCATATTGATCCCTGTAGATGTCCTGCTGTAAGGAGTCAATGGTAGAGTCAGAATTCGAAGCAAACGAGAAACACCTGGTGCTCAACCCCATGAATATTTATCTGCACCCCATCGCTTCACAGAGTCATTTCCAGCCTCTGGAGACGTGCATTTCGTGTGGAGGCACATACCAGGGGCCTGCATCCTCCTACCTTTGAGAAAACCAGAACAGCTACTCAGAAAGAGAGACTAGAACCCTCTCATTTCACCAGCAGTAAAATGGGAGGCACGTGAGCCAAGAGTCAGAAGACCTGGGTCAAGTCTTTTGCTGGTCAGAGTGTTGCTTTTGCTGGAATTATACTTTTCACAGTCAGCTTCATACCACCTGGCCTCTCAAAAAATACTAAAGTTCTCCAGGTTCCCAGAATAGCTTAATCTTTTAGTTTTACTGTTTTTTTCCACAAAGGAACTTGGATGAAATTCCCCAGCACCAGGCCTTGGAGCATTTGGAGACACTGGCAGAGCTTCTGTAAGGGTGTTCTCTGTTCACCGAGCTCCCACAGGGCACGTCCATTTTGGGGGCCATTCTGGGGTATTCCTACACTGATCCAATGCGATGGATGGTCCTCGTTTCTCTCAGTTTAGTGCCTGAAATACCTGTGTTTCAGAGACCTGATCTGTTAGCCTAGGGTCTTCATCCCCATTTTCCAAAGCAGGTCTTAGTCATCCCTTGCAAATGGGTACACTGAGGTCTCTACCAAAACCCCTGAATTTGTGAGTCAACTATGCATACTTAAACACCCTCCCTGTTACCCAGGATTCTGCCATTTGAATGCAGGCTGCAACAGGATGGGGCCAACCACCCTTTCTTCCCCATCCAGAGAAATCCCACCTGGAGAGTAGGAGCCAGAGGCAGTAAGATGGCTGTTAGAAGATTCCCTTCTCTACACTTGTCCTTGGGAGACAGAACCTGGGTTCTCACATGCTACCACATGCAAATCTTGGTACCAGTCTAAAGGGATCAAGTTAGAATTCATCCATGGGAGAGTAGTGTACTTCGGTAGAGACCTCAGTGGGTACAGGATGATTACAGGGCTGAAGGGACCGAATCGTGAGGAAAGATGAAAAGAGCAGATGATGCTGAGTTTGGCTGAGCAGCTGCAGTGGCTTTGGGCGGTCTGAGGAGAGCTGTCTATAAACTCAGAGTGGGGCAAACTTTGATGGGGGAAGTGTCTCCTACAAAGTGGACTCAGCAGCGACTGTGTGGCTGTGATGTCAGACGGGGAAAGCTCTGCGGGACAATAGGACAAACTTCCAGAAACAGAGAACTTGGGTTATTGATAACAGTATAATTTTGGGGTTTCTAACATGTGTTACATACTTTATTTACATGATCTCGTTTTGTCCTTAAAATAATTCTGCAAACGTGTTACTGTTTCCATTTTTAAGTTGAAAACGTCGAGGTTCAGAGGAATTTACAGAAGTCCATATGCCTAAGATTTAACAGTCCTGGTTTCTGTTTGTTTTTTTTTTCTTTTCTTTCCTCTCTCCCTTCCTTCCTTCCTTCCCTCCCCACCCCCTTCACAATGCTGCACCGTCTCTGGTGTTGGCTTGTCAAGAGAAGATGTTTTGGAGACATTAGGGCACTTTTTGGCTTCCAGGTGCCCAAGGGACTACGTTAAAGAGCCCAGGTTTGACGGACAATTGTCCCGAAAGCTCAGGCCAAGTCTACCTCTCCTGCATCACCTCACATTCTCATGGGAACCTGTACTTTTGATTCCCCATGTCACTATCAAAATTTTCATTTTTAAATATTAAAATATTAATATTAAAATAATATAAAATATTAAAAATTTTTAAATATTATATTTTTGATCATTCCCTAAACACAGCTGGTTTATCTCTTCATGATTCAGGGCTTTTCACATGTTCCTATTGGCTAAAATGTTAAGATACTTTTTTTTCTTTTTTTTAAGACTAAAAAATAAAGTCCTTTAACGAAGACAGACCTTAATTTTTCTCTTATGAAACAGACCGTGTGAGTGGTCCTGAGCTGGTGGGGCAGGTCTGCTTCACAAGGACAGCAGCTCCCGGGGCTCCTCCATCTTATTGCTCTGCCATTTCCCAGCTGTTGTCCTTGCTGTGTGGTTGAAGCTGCCTCCTCTTCCACGTCCACAGTGGTTCTGTTTTTAAGGAGATGACCTGGAGGTCGTGCTCATGACTTGGGCGCACATCTCATTGTTACGTGGCCACACTCAGTTGCAAGGGAGGTTGCAAATGGAGACTGCCAGGCAGCCACACTCCCAGCTAAAACCCAGGAGGTTCTATCGCTAAGAGAAAGGAAAGAGGAATGGACACTGCAGTGGTGGAGGGTGGGCGCACTTGGGAGAATCTGTCACCTTACAATTGTCTTTATCCACCGTTCTCACTTGCTATCCAACCTGCTGAGATGTTACCTTGATTGAATTAAGCTTTCTCCCCAGGCAGACCTTCCGGCTTTATCTGTGTTCCCACATTGTCTCTACCCCTGATATAGCATTTTCCAAACTGCACCAGAAATCACTTGTTTACTGCCCGCCTCTCCCTCCACACTGAGAACATTTTGAGAATAGAGATCTTGCCTTTTTCATCTTTATGTTCCTATTCCTCTTACAGTCCCTGACTACTGTAGGTGGTCAATAGATTTATATGAGAGAGAATGAATCATTTAAAGTTAGCTGAACAACATCATTAAACAGAATACCTCTGCAGGATTTCAAATGATAAAATGTGAGCTCAAATGGACTTTTGATAATAATAACTCACATTCATATAATGCTTAAATGGTTCCTAGGCAATTTCCTCCAAATAGTATTTCATTTTGATTCTCAGCCTCACATCAAGCAGTGAGGCTGACAGAGCAGGTAATGTCGCTGCCAACCTGCAGTGCAGGAAAGTAAGGCTTAGAAAGTTTGAGGTGAGTGCAAGGAGCACAACCAGGAAGTGTGGGGTCATAGACCAGAAGCCAGATTTTCTCATTCTAAGCCCAGTGTCTATTATCACTGAGGGTCACTTTTTTATTGGTTAAATGGGACTCCAAGGTCCAGAGAGTTTAAGTGATTTAGGCAAGACCAAAGGGCTGGAACCCAGGCTCCAGGGCAGTGTTTCTGATTACTTTGAGGCAGTATTCTTAGATGTGGACTCTGGTGAAAGAGCTCTGGATTCAAGGTCATTAGCTTTGTTTCCTGAAGTCGATTATGTAAATCATTTGAGCCTGAATTTCCTTTTATATAAAGTAAGGATGATAATATGATCAAGTTATTGTGCAGGTTAAGGGAGATGCAAGTAAAGTGCTGGGGCATACAGAGTGTACTCAGTTAAGTGTTAGTTATCAATCACACGATTATTAGTTTTCTGAGTGCTGGAATCCAATTTTGAGTCTGTTCAAAATAGTAGTAATTCCCTTTTATAGCATACCTATTATGAGCCAGGCACTATATATGCCCCATTATAACAGCCTATCCACTGGTAAACTTGATAGATAGCTGGTGATTCCTGCAACACCCACATCTCCTGATGCAGAACTTGGTCCTTAGCTGTTCCTTGAGCAAGAGGAACTAAATTCTGAACCATGTTTCCCCCTTTCCTGACTACCTGGAGAAAATGGCAGCTAGGTATGATAATCAGATTCTCCCTCTCAGGAGTTTACACTGGAAAATTCAGGGACAATTGGCAGCTGTTCACAGAGAAAAGGGCAGATGTGACAAACAAGCAAGCAGAAACCAAATGTAGCTGCTGTGTTATTGTGCCTCTGGAGGGAAGTGCCATGAGTTCTCGCTCTGGTACAGACCACAGCTACTTAGACCCTGGTGCATTAGGATGAATGGAACTTCCATGGATTCTGGAATGTCCTTTCCATTCTGGTCTTAAAGAGGCTCTGAGATCCATCGTTATGCTTGGCTTCCTCTAGAAAGCTGCCTTCCCCTACCCTGTCTTTCTAAACTTCTCTTTATAGGAGGCAAACTTAACGCATCTTGGTTGTTTTTAATTGAGAGACAAGCACAGGTAGCCATTATTATTTTTTACAGATAAAGGAAAGTGAGATTCACAGAGGTCAGTGATTGTCCTAAGGCCATGAAGCCAGCTAGAGGCTCAGCTGGGATTCAATCCAAGGTTCTCCTGGCATCATGGTTTATTCTCTTCTAATTGCACTATAAATCCAACCCTTGTTGAGTATTTCTGGATTACACATAGTCTATGTATTTGGGTGTTTTTTTTTTTTGGTGAATTTTTAAGAATGATAGAACTCAATTTTTTTTTTAACTAACCAGAAGGGATATAATCTCAGATATGCATGAGATAAGCTTTTATGTAAGAGAAGTGCAGAGATGTGTCCTGTGTGTTTTGAAGATGGAATTGCCCTATCAAATATGGAGGCTGAGAAAGCATTATCCATTTTAGCACACCTTATTTGAAGAAAGTTCCAGGACTTGTGGAGCATAAAGGTGCTTTGACAGGGTTTCTGGGATCTGACTCCTGCAGAAATGATTGATAAGTAAAAGGCTACACATGGAATCTCTTTGACTGGTCAAGGCAGCATGTGGTCAATTTTTAGAGATTTCATTTCTTGAATAAACTGCTTAATAATTTATATGGGAAGAATTTTCCTGTACAATCAAGATAAAAATGAAGAAACATCAGCATTTAGTCAGAGAGTAATAACATCAGGAAAAACATGGCATCAAGAGGGCAAAGTAGAGGTATCTTCTCACATTGGTTGGGGTTTATGGGGGGGCTGCATTTTCACTGTGGTTAAGAGAGAAGTTTTGGAGGAAGACTCCCTAGGACTGAGTCTCAGCTTTGCCAATTAACTGCATGACCTATGGAAAGTTATTTAACTTTTGTAAGCCTCAGTTTCCTTATGAATAAATGGGAATAAAAATACTAAGTACCTTATAGGCGATGAAAATAAAGTGCTTAGCCAAATGCCTAGCACAGAGTAATATAGATCTAAACTGAAGTTTATACAAAGATAAAAATCTTTGGTATTATTATTATTTCTTCATGAATGTAAATCTCTTAAAATTAAATTATACCAGAACAATCCTCCCTGGAAATTTCACTGGCTGTCTTTTCTCTTCTCTCTCTCTCTCTCTCTCTCTCTCTCTCCATGCTCTCCATCCCTGCTTTTTCTTCTCCCTGCCTCTATGTTCTATTAAACTCATTTAAATTTCCCAGAAGTTACTCATGTCTTACTGTGGAAAACGGTCAGGACCACAGTTAGCAGCACTCTGCTCCAGCCTCTAGTTTTAGTCTTCCGTTCTACAGCCAATTCCTAAAGAAGCTTAAGGTCTCCATGATCTGGAAATAGGGAATTTAAGATGGCCTCCAAGAGCTGAACTGTTAAATTGATAAAAAGAAACGTGCAAAGCCATTTTACCCGGACAGAATGTCCAATAGGTGAAAAGATCTTGACGCTAACCTAATTGAAAACATTAATATAACATCAAAGAGACAATAGGTTGGATTTCCCTGGTGGCGCAGTGGTTGAGAGTCCGCCTGCCGATGCAGGGGACACAGGTTCGTGCCCCGGTCCGGGAGGATCCCACATGCCGCAGAGCAGCTGGGTCCGTGAGCCATGGCTACTGAGCCTGCACATCCGGAGTCTGTACTCCACAACGGGAAAGGTCACAGCAGTGAGAGGCCTGCGTACCGCAAAAAAAAAAACAAAAAAAGAGAGAGAGACAGTAGGTTGAACCTTTGTACCCTTTAGCCATTATCAAGAAGCTCCCTATCTGCCTTTTATCAGCTGGAGAACCAGAAATCCAGAGGTGTAATTCAGTCCCAGTCTGAAGTTCTGAGAACCAGGACTGCCAATGTCTGTCTGAGAGCAGTAAAAGACAGATGTCCCAGCTCAACCCAAGAGGACATTCACCTTTCCTCCACCTTTTGGTTCTTTCAGGCCCTCAATAGACTGGACGATGCCCACCCAGATGGTAAGGGTGATCTCCTTTACTCAGTCTGCAGATTCAAATGCTAATCTCTTCTGGAAACACCTTCACAGACACACCCAGAAAAAGGGTTTTATCAGCTTCTAGGCATCCTTTAGCACAGTCAAGTTGACACTTAAAATTAACCATCAGACGCTTTAAAGGAAAGAAAACTAAATAAATTACCGATCCAGAATTAGGCACAAGGTCTTGGAATGAGCCTTTCAAGTGAGGGGTCCTGAGACTTTAACTTCATCAGCTGCATAGTTAATCCATTTCTGCACCCATCATTTCAGAAGAACATACCTCTCAGATTCTCGGGAAAGTACCAAAGCCTATGTATTCTGTGTATGTGGCTGATCGTACATTAAAATATGGAAGAACTCCGTCACCATAATTTGGGTGCTAGAAGGGTCTTTCACTGCGTAATAGTCAATCCTGGTCCTATAATAATATTGCCAAAGAGCTGCTTTTCAGTGAAAGGGGTTTGTAATACAACCGACAAGGGTTTGGAGACAGTTGGACAGATAGTACAACAAGTTTATGGAGACGTATTTCATTTCAAAACTTGAAAGTTTGGATTATCATTCAAATGGAAACTTGTTTATGGATTCAAGTCCCAATGTTTCTTGACTCATGCAACTGGATATTCTTATTCAGAGGGTTGGGATTTTGTATTTTAGCTTCAGCCAAGATTGGTCTAAACCTTCCATCACAGTTTGCTATTGCTTAGGCAACTTGTGATGGCTTCAATTATAAAATACCCAAATCTTGGCTTTTTGGGAGATTTTGTTTTCTAACAGTGCTGTGTAGGACTTCAATATCATGACACATATTCTTGTACATTCTTCCTCTTCAACATCTCATTGGTCACCAAGTGATCTAGATTGTTTAATGAAAACCTTACAGACTTGGCATCACTGGGGCTGAGGCACTGGCCATTTCTTCCCTGGCTGCAAACCTTTGGGCTCTGAGAGAACTTGATAAAGGTAAGGCCCTTAGACTCCTTGCTCTGCTTGCCCCACACCACTTGCCAGTCCTGTGTCTCTCTGCAGGGTAGGAATCTCTTCCTTGATACAGGGTTGCTGAGGTTAAGTGGCTCCTCCAGGTTGTCCATGTGCAAGTGGTAGCCATAGTCACAGCCACAGTTTCATTTTCCTCCATGGCAGACAGAGATGGCACCAGACCCAGACCCCTGTCTTCTTTCCTCCTGCCATGTCCACCCCTGCTGTGGTCATGAACTTCTGTAGTGGGGCTTAATTTCCTGGTTCTTCCTTGATTCAACTTTACTACTCACTTGCTTTCAGACGACAGCCCGGAAATCACATTCCATCCTCAAATGGTCGTCAAATGATTTGTTGACTGAAACGTTGAGGGGTCGTGTTTGTCTCATTACGTCACCGGGACTTTGTAAACATTCACAGGCAGTGACATCTATGTCATGTCCGGATCTCAGAGCCAATAAGACTGCTCAGTTCATACAAGTGAGTGAAGGGCCAAGAACTCACCCCTCAGTTTTCTGATTTCAAAGCACATTCCCTTCTCATTATCCTAAAGCATATCCTGCTGTTTAAAGTAAGTCAGAAAGAGAAAGACAAATACCATATGCTAACACATATATATGGAATTTAAGAAAAAAAATGTCATGAAAAACCTAGGGATAAAGACACAGTCCTACTTGAGAATGGACTTGAGGATATGGGGAGGGGGAAGGGTAAGCTGTGAAAAAGCGAGAGAGAGGCATGGACATATATACACTACCAAACGTAAGGTAGGTAGCTAGTGGGAAGCAGCCGCATAGCACAGGGAGATCAGCTAGGTGCTTTGTGACTGCCTGGAGGGGTGGGATAGGGAGGGTGGGAGGGAGGGAGACGCAAGACGGAAGGGATATGGGAACCAGATGTATATATATAACTGATTCACTTTGTTATAAAGCAGAAACTAACACACCATTGTGAAGCAATTATACTCCAATAAAGTTGTAAAAAAAAAAATGTCCCTTGGAAGACATCAGCTATAGGGCTGTGGATGTCTGGAGTAGGGAAGAAATTTCTTTGGCTGGCAGGATTAAGGAAGAGTTTCCTAGCAGGCTGAATCAGATATGCTACCTGGTCATGGGTGGCAAAGAAAAGAGTTTTGGCCTTTGGTCATTTGCCAGTTAGGTGAAAGCCCGGGAATTCCCAACCTGTCACACCAAAATGATGTAAGCCTCAGTCTCTGAACCCCTGGCGGCTGACAGTGCCCCCATTTATGTTCAGAATTTCACAAATCCCAATTTGGCAAAGACAAAGATATGGCTATGTTCTGATTATAGTGGAATTAGTGTGGAAAGTGGCAAATGGCTTCTTTATTATTTTGATGGCCTTCCTGAGGGGGAGCCAGAAGATGATGACTTCATACACTTTGATCTGTGTGCAATTTTAGATGTCTTAATGCATCTCGAATATTTTGATCCAAATGACATTTCCATTTGGAGTCTTTGTGTGTCGAAGGCGTAAGGAAGGAGGAGGACAAGTCAGTACTCTGCAGGATGCTGTCTTTTGTCAGTGCAGTGGGAAATCAGATGGGCGGCGAGCCCCACGTCCTTGGAGGTTCATTCCAGGTTCTCTCTGGCTTACCTGGGAGAGACTTCAACCAAGTCCCTTCCATCCTCTACCTTTGATTTCACACACTAGGAATCTGATTCTTGCTTGTGTTTTTGTTTCACCAGTACGCTCTGCTATCTTTTAGGTAAAGAGCTATAGGTATGTGTGTTGGTACCCAACTTTATTTCAGTATTAAAAGGAAAGAAAACCTGTGATTTGAATTATTTATGTCTTGAGACATACCTGAAGAGCTATAGTCGACATTAAAAGTTTAAGCAAACAAGGTTATTTTTGTGTTGAAAGCGTTCTGGCTGCCTCCTTCCCTCCCCCTTTTAAGCCCTCTTGAGGCATCTGATTGGTGTTTGAATTCCCATTTCCTGGGTTCTTCGTGATACTGAGACCATCCTTTGTGTTTCCCTGGGAGCCAGTTCTGCTCCATCTAGCAAGTCTTGATGGGGTTGTTTTCAATGAGAGAGGGGAGGGCCTCTGTTAAGGGAAACAGGAGGAGGGTGACCTAGGGGGGATTAGAGGAGGAAAGTGGGGAGAAAGAGAGAAGGAGTTTTTTTTTTTTTTTTTGCGGTACACGGGCCTCTCACTGTTGTGGCCTTTCCCGTTGCAGAGCACAGGCTCTGGACGCGCAAGCCCAGTGGCCATAGCTCATGGGCCCAGCTGCTCCACGGCACATGGGATCTTCCCGGACCGGGGTACAAACCCGTGTCCCCTGCATTGGCAGGTGGACTCTCAACCACTGCGCCACCAGGGAAGCCCGAGAAGGAGTTTCTGAACAAGTTTAAATCCCAGCCTTTTCTTTGGAACCTGACCACCTCCTTTTCCCAGAGCTATGTTCACTCTGTGCCCATCATTTGTTTTCCTCCAGGGCCGAGTCTCCATCCTCCCCTAGTATAATGTATTCTAATCAGTACCCACTTCAGCTCATCCTACCTGGAGAGCCTCAGGCCCAAAGCACAGAGCATCCTTTGCCTGGAGCTGGGCCCTCTCTCAGCCTCTGAGGAAAAAAATTCATCAGGTGCTGGCAGCTGCATCTCACTGTTTAATAGAATACTGATAAATACATTCAATACCTACCAGGCCATTTACCCATGATCTCAGGTAACCTTTACAATACTTCACTATAAGTCTTATCATCCATCCTTTCACAGATGTGGTAACTGACACTCAGGGAGATTAAGCATTTTAGCTAGGGGTTCATTCCAAAGCTAGCAAGTACTGGGACTTGAACTCAGTCTTGCCCATTCCCTAAGCATACCTCTTTGTGCTATGCTGTAACAAGTAGACTCACCTTCACCGCGTGACAAATGGGGAGGGTGCATAGCACTCTTCTCTAATGTCCAGACTTCTATTGGACTAGGTAGAAGCTTCTCCCAACACGTCTGCCTTTTCAGGAAAGTGATGTCAGAGGGCATTTCCACTCCTCTTATCACTCCTCACAGGGTAAGAAACTCCTTACAGAGAGTGAAACCTCAAGAAAAAGGATCAGTTCTATAAAATATTTGTTTCAGGTTGGGGAGAGTTGAGCTGAGGGAATGATGTCAGTAGATCTCATGGGCAAAGTTATACATGGGGATCTTGGCCAGGTGTCACTGCTTTAACCATATGAAGTCTCCTGTCCATTTTGCATGTGGAAACAGCACCAGGCAAGTCGCTAAGAAATAGAAGCCTTGTAGTAAATACATCAAGAGTTTTCTCTTTCGTTGGGAAGAGACTAATAAGAATGTACAAATGAGAAAGTAACATTAATCTTGTCAGGTACCTGCCCTCTGCGCAGTAACTGTACCCATTCTGTGTCTTAACCCCTCTGTCTGAAAAATAGACACAATTATTCTCATGTTTATAAATCACACCTGCCTTGGGCAAAGACAGATGGGGAATATATATGACAGTCTTATATCCTTAGGAAGGAAGGCAGCTGGTAACTCCTAGGTATTTACGTTATTAATTTTATTCAAAAATTAAAAATGGGTTAGGAAGGCCACAAAGGCATTTTAAGCTGTTAGAAGTTTCCAGCTGAATAGACTTATCCAAGGTTTTCTTCAAATGCACAGGATTAAGCTTTTTTTTTTTTTTTTTTTTTTTGGTCAATCTGGATGGTTTCTTCACCCTGCACAATTCTTTTTTTTTTTTAAACATCTTTATTGGAGTAAAATTGCTTTACAATGGTGTGTTAGTTTCTGCTTTATAACAAAGTGAATCAGTTATCATATTCATATGTTCCCATATCTCTTCCCTCTTGTGTCTCCCTCCCTCCCACCCTCCCTATCCCACCCCCCTAGGTGGCCACAAAGCACGAGCTTATCTCCCTGTGCTATGCGGCTGCTTCCCACTAGCTATTTATTTTATGTTTGGTAGTGTATATATGTCCATGCCACTCTCTCATTTCGACTCTCAAAACTTAGGCTGAACACATTTTAGTAGTGAGGCAGGCTGGAGTGACATTTTGCTAAAAATTATTTGAAACTGGTTTATAAAGTGTGCAGAAAACAGGGGCAGTGGCTAATTTGGTTGAGATTTGATGCCTATGGCAGAAAGGTCAAGAGTTTGTCTCCTTTAGCAAACAAGCTATTCCTAAAAAATAAGGAAGTTGTATGTGGAAGCCTTGTTTATTCTAATCATATATAAATACAACTTTAGATACATTTTTCTTGTTAGTTTTCAATGTGGCTTATGGCAACGAGCATGGACAGTTAGTTGGGAGAATGCCATCTTTCCATGGATCAGCTTTTTGCACTTGTATGAATTGCTTTATTTCTCAACTTCAGGATCTGCCTTTATGAAATGGAGGCATTGATCCCACCTCCATAAGGTTTTCATGAAACCATGAGATTTCATCACAGAAACTCTTAAGTGCCTACTTAATATCTATTTTCTTTTTTTTTTTTTGCTGGGTAAGAAACTTGCTTATATGTTTGGAGCAGCAAGTGCCCAGCTAAATATACTTTCATAGCCTCCCACGTACTAGGGTTGGCAAATGGGACCTAGGTAGAGTTCTACTGTGGGTCTCTGGAGTAGTTTTTGATTTCCTGAAAAAAGAAGGCAGAAAGGACTGGTGCGTCTTTCCCCCTATTTTTTTGCCTTGAATGTGGAAGTGTTGCCTGGAGCTGCAGCAGCCAACTTGCAAGTAAGAGAACAAAGCTAAGGTTGGCAGAGCAGAAAGATAGGACACTACAGGGTCCAAATGGTACCAATAAAGGGTAGAAGTAAAACCAGAAATTTCTCACCTATAAAAGTGGAAGAGGGCTTCCCTGGTGGCGCAGTGGTTGAGAATCCGCCTGCCGATGCAGGGGACATGGGTTCGTGCCCCGGTCTGGGAAGATCCCACATGCTGCGGAGCAGCTGGGCCCGTGAGCCATGGCCGCTGAGCCTGCGCATCCGGAGCCTGTGCTCCGCAATGGGAGAGGCCACAACAGTGAGAGGCCCGCATACCACAAAAAAAAAAAAAAAAAAAAAAAAAAAAAAAAAAAAGTGGAAGAAAATAAATCCTCCTTGTATAAGCCACTCTTGGTTGGCTTATACATGTACCTGAATGTATTCTTTACTGATAAAGAGAGTAAAAGACATAACAGTCATAACTTGCATAGCATGAAGCTTGACATACTGTGCAAAGTCATTGTGTTACTTCTGTCTCTTGTGCTACCCAGTGGGTGCTTTGAGCAAGGTAGGATCAATTAATATCCCTTCTTTTTAATTAGCTTAACAAATATTAAACACCAATGATGGGCTAAATATTTTGTGAAACTCTGGAAATACTGATCTCGGAGATGCAGCAGTGAGTGGTGGCGTGAAGCAAGATCTTAATTCCCTGCCGAGGAATTGAATCTGGGTAGCCTGGATGAAAACTAGGAATCCTAGCCACCCCCGGCTCTTTCCCCCAGTGAAAAATGCATTTCTCACAGAGGCAAAAACTGTAAAAACAGGTACAAAGTTTATTATTAGAGACATAGCACAACAACAAGTGGGAGAGCACACAGAGAAACAGTTTCAGTTAAGACAGAAGCAAGGCAGAGATGCACAGCCGGAGAGGAAGGGTGTGGGTGTCCCCCTAATGAGGAGGAGTGCAGTAAAGGGGTGGTTAAGTCATTCATATAGGGCAGTTCTTTTGGGTCTTTGTTTACCTTTGGCCAATTATCTGGTTTCTTTTTCCACACCTGACCTGCCCTAGGACTCTCCACAATGTGCCTGCAAATTTTTTTCCAAGATGGATTACAGACCAGAGGCCTATGGGACAGTCTTAGCATCACATATTATGGGGTGGTATCTCCTCCTTTTTGACCCCCAAGGAGCCTTTCTGCTCATGTGCAATGTTTCCCTTGCCCCAAGGATGGGAAATGTATGACCTCTTGATCTTTTAACAAGGTTTAGTCCCTCTCTGTCCCTGCCATAAAAATGTCCAATGTCTGGTTATTTACCCTATTTCAGTTGCTGGTTTTTATATCGAGGTGCAGATCTTGAAATATGGATAGGAGTCCGGTCATAAATATGTAGTTCTGGAGCCCATTTGTCTCTTGCTTCAAGAAGTGTAAACAGGGGCCGGTAATGAATGTCCCGCCTGGAGCCCATCTTCTTCTCACCCCAGGAAGTGTGAACAGGAGGGCAGTTGTAAATGTCTGGCCTGGAGCCCATCTATCTCCTGCCTCAATACAAGGCTGAATGAGACCGAGCCCTTGCCCTGGAGGTGTTCAGAATCTTGAAGGAAGAGAGTCAATTACTATTGAAGGCAAAGAGTACTGTGATGGAAAAATGTATATGATACTTCAGGAGAATGGGGTAGAAAACTAAGTGTCAACAAACGCATGACAAACACAAAAGAGAAAGAGACGTCTTCCATCTTGGGAGCATGTGACCACTGGAAAGTCTACCTAGAGAGGTTGCTATGTCATGGCATTGAGAAGCATGAGAATTTGGACCTAGGTCCTCGAGATATACAATAACAGTAATGGTGGCTAACATTTATGGATCATTTCCTTGCTGTCTGGTACCCAAGTATTATATCATTTAATATTTGCAACAAACATTTAAGCTAAAAGCTATTATTATGTCCCATTTTACAGATGAAGAATCTGGACTCAGTGAGGTTAAGTGACTTGCCAAAAGCCGCATAAATAGTATAACATGTGAAGCTAGGATTAGGATGATGTAGATCTGACTCTATGCTCTATGTGTGGTATCAGCGAAGCCTGTCCCATTAAATACCTTGGCAGTATCTGTGGTATTGAGTGCTATGGTTCCCAAGATCTACTAATGATCTAACTTTTGATATTATGACTCTCTTGGTGAGGGGCTGATTTTTAATCTGGTGTCTGCAGCCCCTACCTATGCAAAGTGTTTTAAGTGGAGGCTAATAACCTAGTTGTATTTCATTTGTCCTATTCTGTCCTGTTTGTTTTTACATCTCCCAGATACTAGTCACCTCATGGAGAACTAGAATCCTAGGGATGCTAGGGTTGGGAGTGAATTCAGAGGAGGATGAGAAACCTTCCAGAGTCTTGCTGCTGTGGTGGTTTTGGGGACAGTTCAAATCAGTGAAAACTTCAGGAAAGGGATGACGTTTGAGCTTCATTTAATTGGATTGGTGCATATTAATATTGCTTTGGCCTAGGTACCAAATCTAGCACGGTGATTTAAGGTCTGGCTTTGAAAAGCTATTTCAAGTGTCATGGATTCACATGGAAAAGCTGGTTGAGTCTGAAGAATGAATCATGCCGGAAATCCTTTGTAAAAGGAAGGAGTTGTAAAAAGGGAGCTTTAGATGCAATATTCTTGGACTACCATCAAATATTTCCAATGTTCTCATCCACAGCTCTTTGTACAATGAGTTTCAACTCCATGTATATGCATAGCACTTTGTTGTTTGCAAAACACTACATATGCAGTATTCATTTGACCTTATGAGGAAGCACAGTGTTTAGATAGGGATTATTTTATCTGCTGTATTGTTGAGGAAACTGAGGTTCAAAAAGGTAAAATGACTTTCCCAAGCCATCTTCCCTGCCTCAGCACCTCGTCTCCTGATTTATTGGCCTGCTGTGCAGCAAGAAGAGTGAGCTTGGACTTGGTAACAATAGATTTATTGCTTTGCCAGGCACAGAGGGCTAATGCCCTCAAAACTGTGTGTCCCAACCTGGAGGGGGTAGTGAGAAGTTTTATAGTAATGGTTCAAAGAGGGCATGATCAGCTCGTGGACATTCTTCTGATTGGTTGGTGGGGAGGTAATTGGGAGTTGGCATCGTCAACCTTCCGGTTCCACCCGGTCTGTGGTCTGTGTGCTTGTGGGCAGCACACAGGTAACTTCTCCCACCTGGTAGGGGTTTCAGTACCTGCAAAACAGCTCAAAGATATTGTTATGTGGGGCTTCCCTGGTGGCGCAGTGGCTAAGAATCCACCTGCCAATGCAGGGGACATGGGTTCGAGCACTGGTCTGGGAAGATCCCACATATGCCGCAGAGCCATGAGCCACAACTACTGAGCCTGCGCGTCTGGAGCCTGTGCTCCGCAGCAAGAGAGGCCACGATAGTGAGAGGCCCATGCACCGTGGTGAAGAGTGGCCCCCGCTCACCACAGCTAGAGAAAGCCCTCGCACAGAAACAAAGACCCAACACAGCCAAAAATAAAAAAATAAATTTATTTAAATAAAGATATTGTTATGTGTATCTTTTTTTTAACTTTTTAATATGGGAATTTTCAAATACATTATGTGGATCTCTTGAGGGGAACCAGGACCCTGCCTCAAGGCTGCACTATTGTTTCTCTTGACTGTTCCTCCCCCATCTCTGCATCCCCTCCCTTCCCTAATTAGCAACTGTTTGAACTGTTGTGCTAGTTGGAACTCAGGGAAAGTCATGGAGCCTGAATGAAGCCTATTTCCTGTAATCAAGAAACGGGGGACACAGAAAGACTTTTATGCCCAGGAACCCCACAGGGTCCTGCTTGGTATCAGGAACTTGCAAGAAAATCCAGAGGGAATTGGCACCCCGGATGTTAACACTGGTCCTAGAGCATCAGGATCTTGCATGTTATGCAGGCTTTGGCTGCAGGGAGTTCTGGGCTCAGGTGCATTCAGCATCTGTTAATGGAACGCCAGGCATGTGTTATACACTAGGGATAACATAGTGAACAAGACAAGTTGCCAGCCTTGGAAGAGCTTGCAATCTAGTGGGAGAGGCAGACAAATAAATAGGTTCCTGCAGTCTAATGTGAGAGGGAGGCATGCAGGATGCTAAAGTTGCTTTTGAACGGGGAATTAACTCAGAGCTGGAAGATTTAAAATCAGGAGAGTCTTCCTGAGAGAGGGGACACCTAAAGTGAGATCTCGTGAATAGACAGGAGCTATCCAGGAGAAGAGTAGACGGTGAGCGATGGAAGAAGAAGAATAGCATTTGCAGAGGCCATTCACATTCTTTCAACAAGGATATTTCAATAATCCCTTTCCCCACTTTGTTCCCCTAGCTATCCCCATACCCTGCTCCAACGTTTCTGCAGCTTAGCAGAAATGTGCCCTTTATGGGAGTCTCCACCCACTATAAAGTCACAGTACTTTATCTGAGCATCCCCAGGCAGATTTGAGAGTTTTTCTTTCCTTTTATCCCAGAAGACCTTGTACATGTTGAGACAATAGCAATACCTTCCCGTGTTGTAAGTTTTGTATATGGATCAAAGTGATTAGTAAGGTAGGACTTAAATAATATTAATTCCTATTTAAAAATTTTTCCAGAGAGTCTGACATTTGAGTTTTGTCTCCAAGTTCTTCTAGTGGTAGAAGCAGTAACTCACTACAGGATGATTTTTCTGTGCTCTGGGCAGTTCGCTGGATGAGACCTGTCTTGGCTGAGTGAATGAAATTCAGGTGTTATATGGGATCTCTCGATGGCTTGGTCAAGCTACCCTTCTGAATCCCCTTTGATCTGAATAGCTCTAAGTTTCTGGGGATGAGGCAACACATTTGCACTGGAGCTGAGTTTGATATTCAACCAACAAATCTTACTTGATGGCTGGAGATAATCTCCATAGCAGTCTGCCTAGGACAGAATCACCAAAGGGAAGGGGAAGTTCGTACAGTGACCGGAGCCCAACCCTGGGTTCTAGAATGGTTGTCTCATGGGGAGAGCTGGTCCTGGCACAGCATGTAGGTGGGGTTGGATTTCAGTGGTGTTCTGGTAACAGCACCACTCCAATGCCTTCCCTTCCCTCCAGGGGGAGAGGAAACCATTTGTCTGTAGCAACCCCAAGTGGCAGCAATAGAAATTTTGGTCCCCTTAGTGCCTTTGGAAGTAAAACCAGTTTGTATTGAATAAATAAGGTGTGAGATTCATGGAAAGGGTGGTGTACTCGTTTCCTAGGGCTGGCACAACAAAGTTCCAGAGGTGGGGGCGCTTAAACAACAGAAACTTATTGCCTCACAGTTCTGGAGGCTGGAAGTCCAAAATCAAGGTGTCAGCAGCGTTGTTTCTTTTTGAGGGCTCTGAGGGAAGTATCCATCCCAGGCCTCTCTCCTGGCTTCTGGTAGTTTTGTGGCTTGTGGCCACGATAACTCCTGTCTTCACATGGTGCTCTTCCCGCATGTGTGTGTCTTCTCCAAAGTTCCCCTTTTTGTAAGGACCCCAGTCACATTGGATTAGGGTCTATCTGAGCTCCCTCATTTCAGTTGATTACTTCTGCAAAGACATCCCCCTCCAAACGAGGTTACATTTGGAGATACTGGGGGTTAGGACTTCAACATCAGAATGTTTAGGGTTCACATTGAACCTGTAATGGGGTAATCTGAAGAAATATGATGGAATTTCTGCTAACCTGGGCATGAGTGGGAGTAAGCGATTAATTTGAAGATTTCAGCTGAGATGTCATTTTTATTTTTATTATTTTTATATTTATTTATTTATTTATTTTTTTGCGTTACGCAAGCCTCTCACTGTTGTGGCCTCTCCCATTACAGAGCACAGGCTCCAGATGCGCAGGCTCAGCGGCCATGGCTCACGGGCCCAGCTGCTCCGCGGCATGTGGGATCTTCTCAGACCAGAGCACAAACCCGTGTCCCCTGCATGGGCAGGCGGACTCTCAACCAGTACACCACCAGGGAAGTCCGAGATATCATTTTTATAATCAGCTTTTCACAACTCCCTCTATTCTCAATATTGGGTTAAACATCCCTCCCGTGTGGCCCCATGCTTCTTGCACTGTCATTATTACCTGTCACATTGTATCAATACCAGAGCCTCTTGATACATCTGTCTGCCTTGACAGACTATAAGCTCTGCGAGGGGAGAAACTCTTGCTATTTACTATCCTGAACAGAGTAGCTCTCCATAAATGCATGTCAAGTGGGTGACATAATTTTTATACCTTTGTGACCAACCCTGTTTATAGCTATCCCTCATTCCTTTGGCACTTAACATTTCCAGTTGCCAGCTCTCGCTATTGCTTCCCTGAAGGCTCTCTCTGGCCAACTGAGCAGGGCAGGCTAGAAGTGCCAGGGCACAGCACTTTCTGAGTGTAGACCTCAACCAAAGGCTGATGGAACTAAATGGATAATCACCTTGGTGGGGTTGCCTAAGTCTGAGACATATGTACACTGTCTCCCAAAGTGACCCAGTGGGATTCAGTTCCAGTGGCAATTCACTTGACAATGCACCTTTGACTTGCTTCCTTTTCTTCCTTGTCTCTGCTGTTTCCCTCCCACCTGCTGCAATACCTGCAAAGTGCTTAAAATACATGTCAATGTGAGCCTCAGGGGTTACCCCAGGAGGATTAAGGGCAACGCTTCTCCCCAATTTTTCCCCCTGGTTCAACACAAGCAGGTGCCCATTTGTCTATTGGATGTATAAATTGAGTATTGGGTTTCTGCATAGAATTGAATTAGACAAAATATTCCATTACTGAGAAACTTGAACACGCTTTCAGTTTTAAAGAGGAGCTGAGGCTCTGAAAAGAGAAAAGGATTTTTCTAGTGTTACTCTTCTTTTTAATGACAGGGTCAGGAATAGAACTGAGCTGCCACTGGAACCTTCAGGGCAGAAGTATGATTCTACACGTGTAGTGTGCGTCTGTTGTTTTGTCCACTTAATGTACCTCCCCCTTCCTCTGGAAAAGCACTTTTCATTAGAGAAGCTACCCCTCTCTTACTTACAGAATTATAGGTGAATTCTCTCATCTAATCTCACCCCCATTACTGTGTGGAGCACCCAACACTGAGCAACAAGTGTATTTCATCACCCTTGTACAGTTAACAGTTCAAGATGAGCATATGACCCAAGTCAGTTCAATTACAGCCAGTCTTGAATCCTTTACAGGAGTCATACTCTACATGAACTATGAGTATGAAGGCCTAGAGTTTCTGGGAGCTCCAAAGGAAAATATTCCTGAGAAGGGGGCCAAAATCAAGGAAGCCGGAGCAGAGGAATGCAGCAAGTGAGACAGTCTGGTGACTGACGTCAGGATCCAGCCATCCCTGAAGACATTCTACCTCCCCAGTTTCATTACATGAACCAAAAAACTCCTTTTTGTTTCCCTTAATTCAATTTGAATTGTGTCTCTCTTACTTTTGACCTTAGGAGACCTAACTAATATATTACTCAGCCCTCAAAGGTAGAACTCTTGAGTACCTGGTTAAGGAGCTTGGGCTTTGAGGAAACAGTGTTCAGTGATGCCTTGTTTATCATTATATCTCCAGTGCCAAGTCCATTGCCTACCTCTTCATAAGCCCTAGTTAAGTATCTGGTGTTTGAAAGCCTGAAGCTATTGTTTTGTTAAAATTCAGGCCCACCCTCTTTTTCATGATTAATCGGTGAGCGTTCTGGTTCCTAACTTTCTCTTTTGCCTAGAATCTCATGTTGTCAGATTAAAAATATTTTAAAAACCACTTGGGATGCCCAACATGGTCTCAGGTCAAACTTGCCCAGTACCTTGGTCACGGGTAACACACAGGATAGAGCTCCTTCCCATCTGTAGTGGAGTCATCAGTTACAAGTTTCCCCATTTGCTTCCTCTACCCGAAGTTTTCTTTCACTTCCCCAGGAGGCTTCTGGAGCAGACAAGGATTATTTTTGGCTCAGACCCATCTTGTCAAGCTCACTGCCAACTCCAATTCCCAGGCTGGCACATGTGGGGCAACTCCTGAAGCCTCCTGCCCAGTGGGCAGCTATTCTGGAATGTTTATTCTTGGCATTCATGAGGGCTTCCTGGATGAGTCACTCCCCAGTCGGGCCCCCCGTTGTGCTGGGCCAGGGTGGCTCTGCAGCCTGTTTTTTATGCCCCTAATCAAAGAGCAACATCCCCCAGATCTTGCAGTCAGCCATGCAGACCAGACTGGGAAGCAATTGCAGGCTGTTGAATCTAACCACAGCCACTTTAGGAAATGACAGGCTGGGAGCACTTTGAGAATGGAAATGGGGTAATCTTTGTCTTTCTCTCTCTTTTATTCTTCTTCTGAGGTTTGACCTGGCTGACTGAATTAAATCCTGGTTCAACTGTTCCTTATTAGCTGTGTGATCTTAGGAAAGTTACTTTTCTACTCTGAACCCTAGCCCTTGCCCCCTCCCATCAAACGGTAATAACGAAATCCAATTGGTAGGGTTGTTTTAGGGATTAGAAATATTTTTAAGGGTCTGATATAGTGCCTGGCATCTTGTTGATAACCGTGGCATTCTTGCTTCTCATTAAATTTTTAGTGTCTAGCAACACAGAACCTACCACCTACTAGCTGCTCATTAAGTGCCGAGGGTATAAATGAATAAAAGAAAGAATGAACAAAGAAATGTTGACATCGTAGCCCTTGCCCTTTCTCTTCTGTCCTACTTTAACCCTTTAAGTGGGATAGATGATCCATATAAATGCATATTGAGGACATTGGGCAATCTCACTTTCCCACTGCTCTGAGGCCCACTTTTTTTTGCACGTGCCACGCTGGCATGCCCTGACCACCTATGGCTTGATTCTGATGGACTTTCTTCCTCACTCCCCTTCGTTTAAGAGTTGCCACTGCCGTCCTGGGATAGCCCTGGGAGCTCAACTCTCACTCTCCTTCCGGTGAAGAAGGGGCACTTCCTCTGAACCATGTGCACTGCAGCCTTCAGTTCAGGGTCCGCTGCTGGGTATCGATGCTCTTTATGATGGGGTTCCACCTTCTTGCTCAGCTCTCCTTCACAATGTCCTTTTGGTTCCAGACATCCAGCTCCAATCACTGTTCGTTAAACACGCATGGCTGGGTACACAGTGAACTGCACATAAGTGTTTGTTGTTATTATAACGTCATTATTAGGAATCATATCAACTCTCTTTCATAGGCTCTGTCTTTATGTTCTTCCAGATTACACTTTGTTATTTCCTAAAGGTACAGATCAAAGCCCATTCCAATCATTAACAAAAAAAGTCACAACAACACAACAATGGCAGGAATGCTAATAGTTGACTTGTAGCAGAGCTCTGACAGTGGGCCAAGTTAGGTGTTCAGTGCTTTTCATGCACTGACTCACCTGATTGTCACGGTAACCCAGAGTTATGCGCTCACCTCCCCTCTGAACAGGTCAGTAAACAGAGTTTAGAGAGGTTGAGAAGAGCCGCACCTTGTTAGGTGCAGAGCTGGAATGCAAACCCACAAATTCTGACTCCAGAACCTTAAAACTTGACCTTTTAGACCTCAGATTTCTCATCTCTGAGATAAATATATCTTCTTCTTAAGTGTAGGGAAAAGATTAAATAAGATAATACCTGTAAAGCACTTAGGAAAGTTTCTGGCACATTGAAACATTCAGTAGATATTAGTGAAGATGATGATGATGATGATGGTGATGATGATGATGATGATGATGGTGATGATGATAGTGGTGATGGTGATGGTGATGATGAATGATCATCTCAAGTCCACATTCCCTCCTTAGATTACTCACTAGCTTCTTACTCTAAAAGGCCCACAGACTTTATTATATTATTGCTTAATTTTCTCTGTATTTATATCGTCTCCCTGGAAGGGCTACAAATTCCTTCACAGCAAAGAACACAACCTAGGTCTTTTTCTGTTTGTTTGTTTTTTAAACATGGCTTTATTTTTAATTTAAACTTTTTTTTACAATTATTATCATTTTTTTGGCCACACAGTAAGGTCTTAGTTCCCCAACCAGGGATCGAACCTGTACCCCCTGTGGTGGAAGCTTGGAGTCTTAACCACTGGACCTCCAGGGAAGTCCCGGCCCAGGTCTTACATTCTGTTCCTCATGGGCCTCAGTTTCCCTCTCTGGAAGGGCAGAGTTGATGTTTTCAAAGCTTCTTGGGAATATGACGTTCTCTGATTCTATGCATGCTTTAAATTCTGGCCTCCCTTACAGTGCACGCCACCTTGCACACAGTGATCACTCAGGAGCTCAACTATTAACATCTTAGAGGTGAGATCTCAGGTACAGGGGAGGCTCTTTAATTTTGACTCAGGACAAGGAGGAAGAAAAGGTGTGACGGAGTTTTAAGATGCATTACATTTGATGTCTAGAGATCTCAGTGGAAACTGGGGTATTTACAGTAGGGAGAGAATGAGTTTTCGAAAGATCAGGAAATGGTTTTACCAAAGGGGTGCCTGGCTTTCACTCTCCTCTTTTTCAATCAGTTCTGCAAATGCATCTGCCACGAGGTTTAGCAGGTCCTGTTGACTGGTTTTTGCTGAGAGGAAAGGAAAGAGATGAGAGAGGGAAAGTGAGTTCAATTTAGCGAGTGAGCACAAGGCTACAGGCGGAGATGGCAGGCAGTAACTACTTACTTAGCCTCCCTGGGGGATAGAAATAAAGTTTTCCTGAAAAAAAAGAGGATAAGGGAAGAGGGAGAAGTCATGTGTTGTGACAGATGTGCCAGGTTTCCCTTTTCACTCCCTCTCGTAATTGAGACCTGCAGGTAGCTTCAATAAGGACGTATTGAGCACCAGCTATGAACCAAGTCCCGTATTAGACACTGGATGCATAAACCAACAGTGCACAGTCCCCGCTTGGACCAATCACCATTTGGCCCAGCAGACATACACAGAAGCACAGACATACATCAGAACATATTGTGGTGTGTCATATGACGGAGCTGTGTGCAAGGAGTGCTGGCATCAACAAATACAAACAGCTCCACCCGGAGTGGGGAGGATAAGGGGAGAGGGGAGGGGCTCACAAGGGAGGGAACAACTGGATGGATTCTTGAAGGATTGGGGGAGGGTTTGGGGCTGGAAGAAGTGTGCAAAAACTTACCAGCAGAGGGAAGAGCATGTGCAAAAGCACAGAGATGGGAAAGACCACAGCAAATTAATTGAACGTAGTCAACCATCTGGGGTTGTGAGCTTTCTGCTCCTCTGGGAAGAAGCTGTTTTATTGGAATGAAGGTTTTCTTGCACCCCTGTGTTTGCTCATTTGCTTCTCCTTGTCTTCCTTTTCCTGTTCCAAGATCACCTGGCAGTTGATTGTCATCATTCCTGGTTACGGTTCTGTGAAGTCAGGGAATGTGGCTGCCTCATTCATATCTGTATTCTGTACTCAGCCCATGTCATAGTGCACCTCAGTAAATGCTCCTTGCATGGAGTCAGAGAGAGAATGACATCCCCCAAAATGAGGTCACAGAGAGAAAAAAATACGATAGAGAAACGACTTCCAATGGCCAAGAAGTTCTTTGAGAAGAAACAAGGGATTTTATGTCACTAAAATCTTACCATACACCAAGGTCTGTCCTTCTAAAGACTATGTTTTTGGTCTTGACCCCAAGTTATAGTCCTCATCTTAGGTGGAGGGGTCAGGGAAGATATCCTGAGAACTCCATTGAGGTTAGGGATGTGCCTCTTTCTTAGTTGACCACATGTCTCATTTTCTCAGCACTTAGATTTCTGAAAAACTAACACCCCAAATGGAGTTAATTTGAATTAATGACAACTACTTAGTCCAAATAAACAAGAGCATCCTTGGGAATTCCATGGTGGTCCAGTGGTTAGGACTCCATGCTTTCACTACCAAGGATGCCGGTTCAATCCCTGGTTGGGGATCTAAGATCCCACAAGCCTCAGGACCAAAAAAAAACAAAAACAAAAACAAAAAAACTGATTGTTTAAAAAAGAAGCAAAACAAACAAACAAACAAAAGAACAAGAGCATCCTTGACATCACCCAAAGAGTTGACAAATAGAATTTCAGAAACTGTGCAAGGTCATGGAGGGGGCTATCTTTTGCCAAACAGGGTTGTTGGAAAAATCCTCCGACACAGCCATCTAGGCAGCCACACCGTTGAGCTTGTCCTTTAAGGAAACAAGTCCATTGCAAGCTAAATGGATCTTAAGCCCAAACCATTTCCTTCAATTTTCCTTTGTGTCAGATAGGCTATATAATTATTGATAACAATGAGTGTCCAAATATTTGTTTAAAGAGCAATTTCAAGTCTCTGATTTATATTCATGAGTTATTAAGTAGCTGAACAGTTCCTGTGTATTTTTCCCCCTTAGCATAATGATTAACTGAAGTTTTAATGCAGATTTAAGAGGCAGGTTTCCAATTTTGCCTGGAATGGTGTCTTCTCTCCAGAAATAACAATTATCCTCTGTTGGACTTTGTGAGGGGAATAGAAGAGAGAGGTTTGGAGTTTCTGATCTTGCTTTTTTCTGATGTAACTATATGATCTAAGGCAAATTTCCTAACCCATGTGCTGCAGCTGGTTTATACGGGATTGAGTTATTCACATCCTAGACCCTGAAGTATCTGGATAGGACATGTCTGGGGCAACTGGACTCTCTAAGGCAGTAGACTCAGTGTATGTCAACTCAACCTTGACTCTGGAGTGCCCTGCAAATATTGTAATTTTAAATGTGCCATGGCATGAGTCAGGTTGGGAAACACTACCAAGGAACTAATCTATCTTCTCTTCAGAAGAAATCTAATTGATGTCCTGGTGGTAAAAAAAAAAAGCTCAAGATACTGGACAAATGGAAAGACATTAGGTGATGGTATTTTTTTTTTTTTGGCGGTACGCGGGCCTCTCACTGTTGTGGCCTCTCCCATTGCAGAGCACAGGCTCCGGACGTGCAGGCTCAGTGGCCATGGATCACGGGCCCAGGCACTCCGTGGCACTTGGGATCCTCCCGGACCGGGGCAAGAACCCACGTCCCCTGCATCGGCAGGTGGACTCCCAACCACTGCGCCACCAGGGAACCCCAAGGTGATGGAATTAAAAGCCAAATTCTGCCAGGAAACGACATAATCTGATCAGAATTTAAAAGTCCTACAGGAATTCCCTGGCAGTCCAATGGTTGGGACTCTGCACTTTCACTGCTAAGGGCCCAGGTTCAATTCCTGGTCGGGGAGCTAGGATCCCACAAGCTGTGCAGTGTGGCAAAAAAATAAATAAATTAAAAAAATAAAGTCCTAGAAACCAAATATAAACATAACACTGAAGATTTCAGGGAACATTTGGAGCTCAGATTCAGCATGGAAATCACCTTGCTGTTGTAAGCAAAGTGGCCTTGAGCAGATGGGGTGACAAGGGGGCTCACTTGTGTGAGCCTGTTATTGTTGAGGGCTCATCCTGGGGTCACAGGGTTCTTGGTGGAACATTGGTGGGACCTCCAAAATGGATGATACTCTCTGACCAGTGACTGATAGGAACACATCTAAAGTCAAAAAATTAGATTTCTTTTTAGCACTGTAGAGACAATATAAGAGCATCTCAGCAAGGGGAAATTTGGAGGAGCTTCTTATATGATTTGGACGTGTGTTGGATGATGTTTAAGGAGAAAATAGGGAAGCAAGTTCTGGGTTTAAGGCTCTAAATTTGGTGAGTGAATATCTTTGTTTTTTTAATTTTTTATTTTTTATCTAGTATGTTAGCTTAGGCTGCCATAATAAAATACCATAGACTGGGTGGTTTAAAGGAAAGGAATTTATTTCTCTCAGTCTGGAGGGTAGAAGGCTGAAGTTAGGGTGCCAACATGGCCAGGCTGTGGTGAGAGCACTCTTCCTGACTTGCACATGGCTGCCTTCCCATTGTGTTCTCATGTGGGTGGGTGAGGAGAGAGAGAGAAGAGAGAGAGAGCTCTCTGGTGTCTCTTTCTACAAGGACACTAATCCCATTATGAGCGCCCCCATTTCATGACTTCATCTAAGCCTAATTACCTCCCAAAGATTCCATTTCCAAATACTATCCCATTGGAAGTTAGGGCCTCAACATACGCATTTTGGGAGGACATGATTCAGTTCATAACGTCTGGGAAGCAGGAAGATTAAAGCACGGTGTGATGTATGCACCATGGTGGTCATGGAGAGATGCAGCAATCACTCAGCATAATGGGATGTTACTCAAAATGGGGGATGTTTATAGTCATTTTTGTGGTTACAGAGTAGCAGTGTCATGTCTAAATCCTGCTCTTACTCCATATATAATCATAGAGAGGTCTTGTCTATATGTTTTCCTAAGCCTCATTTATGTTCTTTTGGGAACATCACAGCCTGGTTATCAGAAAGCCTTTTCTTAGTAGATTAGAAACATCGCTGTTGCTATTTACCGTTTTTAGTTGTCTTCATCTTTTTCATGTCTTTGATAATGATAAGGAATATCTAATTACTTAATATGATTGTAGGCAATACATTTTGGGGGGAAAATACAAGTTACCTTTTATCTTTATAAAAGTTATATCTTATAGAAAAATTAGAAAATATGAAAAATCCTCATAATTCTATCCTGCAGAGACAAACTACATTCCTGTGTTTGCTTCCTTTCTGTCTTTTTATTGTATGGGTATTCACATTTGTTTTCATGGTTTGGATCATCCTGCACACACAACTTTTTGTTCTGAATTTCTTGACAAAAAAATTTCAAAGTATGCAATCTTAAGGTGTAGGAGGCCCTGATAGTGGAAAGCTTGGGAGCTGCTAACTTTACCTAAATCTTAATTTATCCATGTAGAAGTAGAGAAAAAACAACCAATACTATATTATCCAAAAGAGTTTTTGGAGAGTTCCATCTTAATGTGTAAACATGCTTTGCGAAGAGTAATGTCATGTTGCACTTTTTAAAAGGGATGTAATTCCTGTAATAGAGATTGGAGGAAAGCGACTGGAGGATTCCAGTTTGCAAGCTGATTAAGGCAGAATAATAAATGATGTTTAAGTCTTTCTTTACAAATAATTACTCCAAATGCTACAGCCCTCCAGCCCTGAGAGGCAGGCAGTTAACCAATTTCTGTTTTCCAGTCTTGAGGACTGCATTTTCCAGATTTGGGTGAATGGATGAACCTCCATTCGTTAGACAGGAGCTAGTGTCTAATCTGTTGAGGAGGACCTTGCACCTTGATAGACAGTTCCAATAAAATTATATACAATGGGGAAGGCTAATTCCCCAAAAGGAAAGCAGAGTGCTGTTACAAAGCAGACAAACTAATAAATGAGGAACAAACAAACAAGCAAACAAAAAACCCTAGAGAGAAAACAAGAGATGCCCACTACAGGATTTCTATGTCACTGCAAACTATTGCTTTGTCTCTCAGTTTGGATTCTGCCACTAACCTCTAGACTGCCATCTGTGTTTGTTGCCCTGACATTGGATCCTTGACTTTCCTTGGCTGGCATTGCTTCAGCCTCAACTATCTGGATTCTGGAAGGTACAAGACAGAACCCCTCATAGAATTATTTGACCTCATCCTATCCTAGCCAGTTCCTCTCATTTTCCCCTTAAAGGTGGGAGGAGTGTGAATTTGTTCAAGACTGGGTAGCTCAGGACAGTTTGTGAGGCATAAATATGCACTGGCATATTCCATTAGTAAGGAGCCCAGACACTGTTGTGGCCTCTGGGCTTGGAGAATCTTTGTTAGCCTGAGTATCAATTAAAGAACATTCAGAATTAGGATTTCCAGTCTCATAATCATGCTACCCAGAAAACACATCTCCAAATAATTAGCATTAAAAATTAGTCTGTTTTATAGTTGACAGCTGGTTAAGTGCAATGTTCATTAGAAGATTAGAAAATTGTTCCCTCTCTGCTTTCCAAGTTGGAGGTTCGTTTACGTGCTATAGTGATTTTTGAGATGATTTTTCTGTCTGAATGTTTTCTCCTTTTGTCATGTGGTTAACTCCTCTCCAGAGGTTCTTGCCAAGTTCTCTTTGTTCTTCAGGTGCACCTGATATGCCAAATTATCATAAGTGGGAGCTTTGAGAAACAGAAGACCGGTATGGATTAAATGAAACCCTTGTCTCCTACCATATAGCCTTTTATAAAATAATTATATTTTATATTACAAACTAAGATAAGTAGTCATTATTTTCAGAAAAAAATTCTATGGTCATTTAATCATTTATCTATCTATCCCCCCATGTGTCCATTGGTTGATCATCCTTCCATCCATCCAGCCATTCAGTCATGAGCAAATGCTTATTGTGCAATGACTGTACTATGAATGTCGTGGTGCAAGGGCCATGCAGACTCTCAAGGAACTCAGAGTCTAGAGGAGGAACTTAAGTCATTTGTCATATAAACTGGTCTCTGTCAATATTGATTGGGAAAAGCAATGGAATTATTTTCATTTCTAGGCTTGGGTGGATGACAACAACACATGCTTTCCTTGGCAGTTCTACACACGGTGGCTGCCAAAGTTTAGAGTTTACCTTCTTAATGAGGAATAATTGTGTTTGAAATGGAAAGAATATGGTAGAAATCAAGAGTCATAATGTGTGGACTGCAGGCTATTAGCATGTTAGCGGTACTCTTCTCTATTTGGTGGTGGCCAGGTTTCTGCATTGTTTCCAAATCTCATGTTCATTATTGGGAGAGTTACTTATGGTCTCCATCCCTGCAGCCCTTGGCTGATGGAGTGTGGCCCTTTATAATAATTCACTTGGTCACACATAGGATCAGAAACCTCATATGTAAAATGGGGAACATATCAGTATTTACTACCTAAGTTTTTTTTTTAACATCTTTATTGGAGTATAATTGCTTTACAATAATGTGTTAGTTTCTGCTTTATAACAAAGTGAATCAGCTATATGTATACATATATCCCCGTATCTCCTCCCTCTTGCGTCTCCATCCCTCCTACCCTCCCTATCACACCCCTCCAGGTGGTCACAAAGCACCAAGCTGATCTCCCTGTGCTATGCGGCTGCTTCCCACTAGCTATTTTACATTTGGTAGTGTATATATGTCCATGCCTCTCTCTCACTTCGTACCAGTTTACCCTTCCCCCTCCCCGTGTCCTCAAGTCCATTCTCTACATCTGCATCTTTATTCCTGTCCTGCCCCTAGGTTCTTCAGAACCTTTTTTTTTCTTTTTTTTAGTTTCTGTATATACGTGTTAGTATACGGCTACCTAAGATTTTGATGAAGGATAAAGAAAGTCAATTAATCAAGCTAAGAATCTTTACCATTATCCCTCATTTTACAGATGATAAGGTAAAAAGACTTATCCGAGGCCTCGGACAACAGCTAGTAGGTGGCAACAGCTATTAAGAACAGCAAGAGGGAAGATATATAGGGATATATGTATATGTATAACTGATTCACTTTGTTATAAAGCAGAAACTAACACAACATTATAAAGCAACTATACTCCAATAAAGATGTTAAAAAAAAAAAGAGCAGGAGTTCTTACCTAAGGTTAGTGAATATTCCACTCTACGTCTCCACCTTATAGGTAGGCAATGTGTTGTTCTCTGCACAGGCGGATGACGGATGCTCTTTATGGTTCCTGCATGGTGAGGCTGGAGGCTGGAGGCAGGCAGACTGATACAGAATCCAGACTCTGCTTCTCATGGTCCTAGCGGTAAAATGAGAACAGTGTTAGTATTCATTTCACTGGTTAATGACGAAGACCAAATGAGACCACGCACGTAAAGTGCTTAGCAGAGGCCCTGGCACATGGCATAACCCTTGCCACTAAACTTTTATTCTTGTTGTTGTTACTCTTATTATTTGTCAGAGGCCACCGTGAACCTGGCTTACTCACCTTAGATCCTCTGGGATTGGTGTGAGGGGATGTCAAGTGATGTGGCATAATTTGTTCTAGGACAAGCGTGCCCAGCCTTGGCTTTGTATCAGAATTACCTGGGGTACCATATGTTTTCTCACTGTTTTATCCTATTTGTGAAGGATTTGGGGAAAGATATTAACACATACATATGAGAAAATTTTAAAAGGGTACACAGTGAAAGGTAAGTCTTTCTCAGCCCCCTCTAAGAGGTTACCACAGTAACCAGGCTGGTATCTTTCTGAAATATGGTGGATGCACCCACATTTGACATATCTTGTGTTCATGCTGCGCACAACATCTTTTTTTTTTTTTTTCTTAGCAATCTGACTTGGAGAACATTTTCTATAAATACCTTCAGATTATGGCTACAGTATGTTCCATTGAATGGATGTTGCAAAATGTACTGAACCAGTTCTCTCCTGATGGACATTTAGGCTTTTTCCAGACTTCAAGCAACACTGCAAGAGACATTCTTCTACGTAGTTATTTTTGCACATTATAGCTGTAGGATAAATATCTTGAAACCAGATTGCTGGATCAATGGGTTTAAGAATTTTTCATTTTAGTAGACAGTTCCAAATTGCCCTTCAAGGAGACTGTGCTGATTTACTCTTTCATCAGTTTACTTCTCATCCAACTTTATAACCTTTGTCCGACAGATAAATAAAAAATGGCAGCTCATCACTGTTTTAAATTGCATTTCAAAAACCTATGACAAACAGTAAGCATGTGTTCATACAGTTAAAGGCAAGTTATTTTACTTATCTCTGAAATCTCTGTCCCTTTTTTATGCCTGTTTTCCTACTGGGTTCTAACATTTTCAGAAGAAACATTTACTTATATAGGTAATATGTTATCTTGGAAATATTTTCTTTCCTTTTTGCCTTTTATCTTTGACTTTATGGATATTGTTAAATGCAGAGATTTTTAACTTTTATATGGTCTAATGTATTAATTTCTCTCTTTCTTTCTTTCTTTTTTTTTTTTTTTTTGGTTTTCTGGCTGCGCCACAGGGCAGGCGGGATCTTAATTCCCCGTCCAGGGATCAAACCCTTTCCCCCTGCAGTGGAAGCATGGAGTCCTAACCACTGGACTGCCAGGGAATATCTGTATTAATTTCTTGATGGTCTCTAGAGTTTATGTCTTTCATAGAAAGATCTACTGAACTCTAAGATTAAAACATCTCTCTCTTTCCCTCTCATTAAGGAAGCACCCCCATACATTTATCACCTTTTTTTAGTTTCATTGCCTTTTTAAAAATATTTTGTGATCGTTGCTTCTCTTTCTATCTCCTGAACTTTTCCACATATTTTTAATTGTAGTCACCAAGCTGTACACTAGATGACCAGAACTTATTCATAGGTTCTGTTACATGTTCTCATTATTATATATTTCTGTTACTTATTTTTATTTTGTTTTCAATTTACAAATTGATTCAGAAAAGTTTACACTTTTTTTCCGATGGGATAGAATATTTTTGGTAGTTTTTATATTAATTTAAAATGTTATTGCCCTGTGGTCAGGGACTTATCTGTATTCTTTATTCCTTTTGAAATGTATGGTTTTCTTTGCATCCTAATATCTGTTTTCACAAATGTTTCATTGACTCTTAGAGAGAAGTGTTCCATTCTCAATTTTGGAAGCATTGTTAGTCATAAATGAACAAGCTCTAATTCGTTTATTTTGTTACTTAGATAGCCTCACTTCACTTTTGGTCTATTGATCTAATATGGGCCAACAGAGGTGAATTAGACTATTTGAGTAGTGTAATGTTTCTATCTTTGTTCCTTATGTTCCTTTAGATTTTTTAATTTGGATGTCATATACTTTGGTTTATTAAAGACGGTAACATATTCAGCAAATAGTGTAATAATTCTTTTCTCGTAATAACTATTTTAATAAAGGACTTTATTTTATCCAATTTAATGCATTAAGTTAAACCTCTCATCTATTGTTATTTATGGCAGCTCTCTTGCTTCTCCCTTTGGATCTGCATTTGCCTGTAGTTTGCTGCCCCTTTTTTCCATTTCAACATCCCTGCTTCTCTTCATTTAAGAAGTGTTTCTTGTATGTAGCACAAGATTAGCTTTTGTTTTGTGAACTAACCTCAACATTCTTCTTTCATAGCAAATTTATTCTATTTACATATTTTTGTTCCCCAATATGCTTCTTTTTGTTCTGTCTTCATATATATGTCTTAACTAGTATTATCCTTTGTTTGTAATGAATATTTTTTGTATGAATTCAATAGTTCAACATGCTCTCTGTTTTATTTTCTGCATGTCTATATTTCCACTGTCAGATCAGCCACAGGAGCAGGATAAACAGGTTTTCCAGAAGATGAATGGATGTCTGACTAGTAGCCTAGGACAGAGGAGCTGACCACTGATTACTGATTCTTTTCCCAAAAAGAATTGATGGCCTTTTTAGATTCCATATATGTGCGTTGGCATATGGTATTTGTTTTTCTCTTTCTGAATTACTTCACTCTGTATCACAGACTCTAGGCCCATCCACCTCATTACAAATAACTCAATTTTGTTCTTTTTATGGCTGAGTAATATTCCATTGTATATATGTGCCACATCTTCTTTATCCATTCATCTGTTGATGGACATTTAGGTTGCTTCCATGTCCTGGCAATTGTAAATAGTGTTTCAATGAACATTGTGGTACATGTATCTTTTTGAATTATGGTTTTCTCAGGGTGTATGCCTAGTCGTGGGATTGCTGGGTCACATGGTAGTTCTATTTTTAGTTTTCTAAGGAACCTCCATACTGTGCACATACATGGAATCTGAAAAAACGGTAATGATGAACCCAGTGGCAAGACAGGAATAAACACGCAGATGTAGAGAACAGACTTGAGGACACAGGGGGGAAGGGGAAACCAGGATGAAGTAAGAGAGTAGCACTGACATATATACACTACCAAATGTGGAATGGATGGCTAGTGGGAAGCTGCTGCATGGCACAGGGAGATCAGCTCGGTGCTTTGTGACAACCTAGAGGGGTGGGATAGGGAGGGTGGGAGGGAGGCTTGAGGGGGAGGGGATATGGGGATATATGTATACTTATATCTGATTCACTTTGTTGTACAATAGAAACTGACACAACATTGTAAAGCAGTTATACTCCAATAAAGATATTTTAAAAAAAAGAATTGATGACCTTATTTGAGGTCCCAAGGAATAAATAGTCATATAAATCTGTTGCCAAATATTTACTATTCTAGATATTGACAGATATGAGAGTCAAGTAAAACCCAATTCTTGCAACTCATTCTTCGATGATTTGCTGGACAAAATGAGGGAATTGAACTAGAAGACATGTGAGGTTCCCTTCTAGTTCTCTTCTGTAATCATTACTGCCAGTAACAAATACATGCCTAGTCTGGAAAAATACTAAATACTTAAAAATTTTTATTAAAACATAACATGCAAGAAAAACACAGAGGGCTTCCCTGGTGGCACAGTGGTTGAGAATTCGCCTGCCGATGCAGGGGACACGGGTTCATGCCCCGGTCTGGGAGGATCCCACATGCCGCAGAGCAGCTAGGCCCGTGAGCCATGGCCGCTGAGCCTGTGCGTCCGGAGCCTGTGCTCCGCAATGGGAGAGGCCACAACAGTGAGAGGCCCGCGTACCACAAAAAAAAAAAAAAAAAAAAAAAAAAAGAAAAACACAGAAATCATAACTGTACAGTTTGATGAATTATCACAAAAGGAACCCAGTGGTATAGCTATCACCAGGAGAGAGAAACACCAATAAAATATTGTTACCTTAGAAACCCTCTCATGTCTCCCACAAATGTAAAAACTATCCTGACTCCTTCTGTTATAGATCAGTTTTGTCAGATTTTGAATTTTATACAGAAGGAATCATACAGTGTTGGTCACTTTTTATGTCTGGTTTCATTTGCTTAGTATTATGCTCCTGAGATTCACTTAGGTTATTGCATGTAACTGTAATGTTTTTCCCCTTCATTGTTGTATGATACTGCAGTGTATAAATGGACCACAATTTATTTATCTGTCCTGTTGTTGATGGAATCTTGTTTCTTTCCCCAGTGTTTGATTATTGGGTATTGTTCAAATGCTGATCTGAACAACCTTCTACATGCCTTCTTGGGCAAATGTGCACACATTTCATTTGGTTAAGATCTAAGAATGACATTTCAGCATTATCGGGGTTACACTGTTCAACCATAGAAATAACACTAATTTTCAAAATGGTTATAACTATATTCCCAACACAAGACGGGGGGTCCCAGTTGTTCTACGTTTCCACTAGCTTGACGTTATCAGAAGATTTAAGTTTGAGTCATTCTGTTAAATATGAGATGGTATCTCATTGTGATCTTATTTGCATTTCTCTTATTACTAATGAGGTTGAGTACATTTTCATGTTTATTGACCATTTGCATATATCTTTTCTTTGAAATGTCTATTCAAATCTTTGCCCTGTTTTCTATAAGGTTGTTTGTCTTTTTCTTATTGATTTATAGCTTTCCTAATATATATATTCTGAATATGAGTCCTTTGCTAGTCATATATACAGGATCTTCTGCCAGTCCCTGGCTTGCCTTTTCATTTCCTAGAGGTATCCTATGAAAACCAGAAGTTTTTAATACAAATATTGTCTATATATGTCATCATTTCCTTTATGTTTAGTGCTTTTCATGTCCTGTTTAGGAAATTTTTGCCTACTTTAAGGTCATATGTATATTATATCATCTTCTAGAAGCTTTATTGATTTATTTTTCACATGTGGATCTACAATGGATCTGGAATGGAGGTTTATAGTCTCCACATGGATTTCCAATTGATCAACACCTTTTATTACAAATAATCTCTTTCCACATTGTCCTACTTTTGTGATAAACGTATGGATATTTTTAAAACTCCCGTTTTAGTCCATTAGTCTATTTGTCTACCCTTGTGCCTCTATCATACAGTTTTATTTACTGTAGCTTTATAATAAGCCTTCATGTCTAAAAGTATAAACAAGTCTCTTTGATCTTCATGAATCCATATAATTTTGAAATTAGTTTGTCAGTTTACACACACAGGCACGCACACACACACACACACACACACACACACACACACACCAGGATTTTAATTAGCATTATATTGGTTCCAGACAGTGTGCTATTGGTTCAGAGATAGAAAAAAAAATCAACCAGTGAAAAGAGTAGAGGGCTTTGAAAGCAATTAGGGGGAAGAAAGAAGCAAACTAATATTAATGAGCCTCTCAATGTGCTCCCAATTGTGCTTCTGAAAACCATATTGTCATTTCCATTTTGCAGAGGAGGAAAATGAGATAAGTAAGCAAATTGCATAAGCCAGCAAGTGAAAGAGGTGGTTTTTGTAACCAAGCACACTTAATTCTTGCTTTTAATTTTATGGCCTTTCTATCGTACTGGTCAGTCAGCAAAAGAAGGAGGAAAAAGAAGGTCAAGAGTTACTTCCCAGAGCCTCTACCTTCTAATGCAGTGGTTCGTAAATAGAGGCAATTTTTTCTCCCCAGGTACATTTGCCGATGTCTGGGGACAATTTTTCTTGTCACAACTGAAGGGAGGTATTACTGACACCTAGTGGAAAGAGGGCTGGGATGCTGCTAAATAGTCTACATTGCAAAGGACAGCAGCCCCCTTCCCCAATAAAAAATCATCCTGAACAAAATGTTAGGAGTGTTGAAGCTGAGAAACACTGCTCTAACCCTAAACCACCTTATTTATCCTCGTTAAACTCAGTCCTGTCACATCCTTTGGGGCAAGTCTGGGTTCCAATAAGGAACAATATACAGAGCTTCACTAACTGTCCAACTTAGTGCATTTCACACATCCTGCTGTGGCTATGCCATGACCTTTGGAATCCAGTTCCTCAAAGGCTAGATTTCTGTTCTTAAAGATAATGATACATACAATGGTTAATTTTATATGTCAACTTGGCTAGGTGATGGTACCCAGATATTTGGGCAAACATTATTCTAGATGTTTCTGTGGAGGTATTTTTTTAGATGAGCTTAACATTTAAATCAATAGGATCTGAGTAACACAAATTATCTTCCATAATGTGGGTGGGCCTCATCCAAGCAATTGAAGACCTTAAGAGAAAAATGATTGACTTCCTGTGAGGAAGAGGGAATTCTGACAGCAGATTGTCTTTGGATTGGACCTGCAAAATTACCTCTTCCCTGGGTCTTCAGCCCACTGGTCTACCTCCAGATTTTGCCAGCTTCCACTGTATCTTGTGACAGTTCCTTAAAATCTCTCTCTCCTCTCTCTCTCTCTCTCTCTCTCTCTCTCTCTCTCTCACACACACACACACACACACACACACACCCTATTGATTCTATTTCCATAATGCTATGGTCTGAATGTTTGTGTCTCCCCTAAATTCACATGTTGGAATCATAATGCCCAATATAATGGGGTTAAAGGATAGGGTCTTTGGGAGGTGCTTAAGTCGTGAGGGTGGAACCCTCATGAGTGGGATTAGTACCTTATAAATGAGGCTCCAGAGAAATTTCTAACCCCTTCCATCATGTGAGGATACAATGAGAAGTCAACAACACAGATGAGGACCCTCACCTGACCATGCTGGCACCCTCATCTTAAACCTCCAGCCTCTAGAACTGTGAGAAATAAATTTCTATTGCTTAAGCTACCCAGTCTGTGGTATTTTGTTATAGCAACCCAAACAGACCAAGATAGCTGAAGCATCCTAATACAATACAGAATAGAGGTTAAGAATATTATCTAATGACTTACTGACATGTTTTTTGTACTGTTCCCTTAACATCTCCATGTTTAGGAAGTAGGGAATCTACTGAGGAGGGGCTGCCAAAGGATGTGGTTCCTAAATGTATCTCTCCACCCGAACTTATTCAATAAGTATGCATTGAGAACATGTCATGGCCCAGGTCCTATGCCCAAGTGTAGGGGTAAAGGAGATGCAAGACCTAGGATCCCTGCCCTCAAGGCACTCACACCCTAGTGGGAGGGACATATCACAAACACAGAATTGTTCTACAGGATGATTAGTGCAGCCATAGCCCTGTCTATCAAGGGCAAAAGAAACCCAGAGAGGAGCATCCTAGGCAATGTGGTGACTGGGCTCAGTTTCCCAGAGAACTATAGACTTGAGCTGCAGCTTAAGAGAAGAACAGGCACCAGACAGGAAAGACAGGTGAAGGAAGAGGGCACATTAGTCATCACGAATGGATGAGTAATGGTGTGCACTGGGCACTGGGAATCCCAGGATGACAGGCTGTTGATGTTCAGAATTAAACTCTATACATCGGAACCTTCCCTGAGTCAGTCTCCCGAAAAAACCTTATTCTCAATTTTCTTATGCCCAACTCTCAGGACTGTTGTGAGCAGACAGATTAAGTTAATATGTGTCAAAATAATGTGTAAAGTGCAGAGCAAAATAAAAATTAAGCTTTTGACTTTTCAAGGCAGTTGGTAACAGGGGAGAAACACAGACTCTAGCATTAGTGGATGGAGTTAGTTAAATCCATTGGTGACTTAACAGCTGAACTATCTCAGGGGAAAATTAGCATTTCAGAGTCTTATCTGTGAAGTAATAATAGCTAAAACATCTCCTTTGGGAGGAAAAAGTATGGTCTTTCTAAACTGTTATGCATTATGCATTATTTGATGACTTTGTAATCTCCTTCTTTTCCTTTATTTTTCCTCAGGCCCTAAAATCTTAAGATAAATTAAATCCACCTTCACATGGGTTATAGAATCTGACTAACGTGTATTTGGTTTCAGTGCTTCAATCCTATGTATATGCATGAAAATCAGAGAGGAGAAAATTACTTCCTGCCTAATATATTCCAATGAGGATTTTGATAAGCAGGACAATCACTTAATTGGTACATTTCTATTTCTACTACTGTCAGGCTGGGACAAGAAGCTCCTTATGCAAATCAAGAAGGCTGGGGAAATGGATGCTGATTTACGGATTACTAATGATAAGTCAACACATTTTTTCTGACCTTGGGAACTCAGCTCAAAGAGCAAGGTCAAAGACATCTGCTCCAAAATGAGACAACATAGAGAGGAGTAGGGCCAGGCCAAGCTAATGGTACTCTAACCTATTTATTACTGTTATACACAAATATAACAAAATCTACTATTATACATTGTAATGAACTGAATTGTGTTTCCTCAAAATTCATGTTGAAGCCCTAATACCCAATGTGACTGTATTTAGAGACAGAACTTTTGGGAGGTAACTAAGGTTAAATTAAATTATGAGGGTGGAGTCCTAATCAGACGGGATTCAGTGGTCTTATAAGAAGAGGAAGAGACCTCTCTCTCTCTCTCTTTTTCTTTATGCACACACAACCAGGAAAAGCCATGTGAGAACACAGTGCGAAAGTAGGTGTCTGCAAGCCAGGAAGATACCTCTCACCAGAACTTCATGAGGCTGGAACCCTGATCTTGATCTTCCAGCCTTCAGAACTGTGAGAAAATAAATTCCCGTTGTTTTAACCACTCAGTCTATGGTATTTTCTTATGCTCTCTGTTATTCATGTATCCAGCAAACATTTATTTTTGTGAACATCATCTGTGCTAAAAACTGTTCTAGCTCTTGGGTTAACAAAGGTTATTAGAAGCTGATTTTGCTTTCTGGAAATTCAGATTTTAGTGGAATGGGCAAACCTGATTGAATCATTACAAGCCAGACTTATAACAGAAATAAAAGTAAAGAACATTGGTACACACGGGAGAACATATTTTAGTGTTCCTGGGAGGATCGGGAGGTGCTTATTTTAAGAGGTGACATTTGAGCTAAGATTTGAAAGATGTCTTGTAAGGTGATTAGGACATCCCAGGCAAAAGCAATAACATGTGCAAAAGCTAGAGGGAAAATAGAAATTTTGAAGAAATTTAAAGTAGTTTTTATGTATAGAGCACTGTATGGTAAGGAAAAAAGTAGGAGAAAAGACTGGAAGTGTGAACAAGGAAGGGAATATCGTGCATTATCTAGTGATTTAGGCTCAGAAGTTTGGATTTTATCATGAAAAGTAAATTGGGACATTTCCTTCATGAATTTTGGGGTTCTGTTGCTAGGTGAATATATAATTACTATGTCTTTCTGATAAATTGATACTTTTGCATTACAAAATGTCCTTCTTTGTGTCTAGTAACAATTACAGCCTCGAAGTATGTTTTGCCTGATATGATGGCCACTTGACTTCTCTTTTCATTATGGTTTCACCATATATTTTTCTCCATCTTTTTACCTTCAACCTATTTTTGTTTTTGTATCTAAAGGATAACTTTTGTAGATAGCATATAGCTGCATCATGTTTTTTTGTTTGTTTTTATTCTGTCAATCTCTGCCTTTTGAGTGTTTAATTTATTTACATATCATATAATTACTGATAAGGTAAGATTTACATCTGCTATTTTGCTGTTCGTTTTCTATATGTCTTATGTCTGTTTTGTTTATTCCTCCATTACTGCCTTACTTTGTGTTAAATAGATTTATTGACTATACCATTTTATTCTCTTGTTATTTATTTATTTTTTACCAGATTTACTGGGCTGTTTTCTCAGTGATTGCCCTGGGGTTTATAATTAACATCTTAATTTAAAACAGTGTAATTCAGATGAAAAAGAACTTAATTTAAACAATATACAAAACTTTGCTCCAGTATAACTCTATTTCCTCCCCCTTCTTTGTGCTATTGTTATCATACAAATGACATCTTTATACATGTTAAGCTCATCAACATATGTTTGTAATTATTGCTTTATGCAGCTAACTTTTAAATCAGAGAGAAGAAACGAGTTACAAATAAATTTGTCCTAGGGTCTTTCATAATTATCTATGTATTTACCTTTAAGAATGTTCTTTATTTCATCACCTTACTTGACTTACTGTCTATTGTCATTTTATTTCAGCCTGAAAAACTCATCTTAGTATCTCTCATAGGGCAGGCCTTCTAGAGAGGAGTTCTCTCAGTTTTTGTTTACCTGGGAAAGTCTTAATTTTCCTTTATCTTTTGAAAGATGCTTTTGCTGGAAATAGAATTCTTAGTTGATATTCTTTTTCTTTCAGCACAATAAATATGTCCTCTCACTGCTTTTTTGGCCATGATGGTTTCTGATAAGAAATCAACTGTTAATCTTAGGGAGGATGCCTTGTATGTGATGAGGTGCTTCTCTCGTGATGCTTTCAAGATTCTCTTCCTCTTTGTATTTTGCCAGTTTGACTATAATGTGTCTAGATGTGGATCTCTTTGAGTTTGTCCACTGGTGGTTTGTTGAATTTCTTGGATGTAGAAATTAATATTTTGTGTCAAATTTGGGAAGTTTTCTGCCATTATTTCTTCAAATAATATTTCTCCCCCTGTCTTTCTCTTCTCCTTCTGTGGCTCCCATTACACACTATGCATATGCATGTATGATGGTGTCCCATGGGTCCTAAGGGACCCTTAGGTTCTGTTAATTTCTTTTATTTCTCACACTGGAAAAATCTCATTTGACTAAGCTTCAAATTTACTAATTTTTTCTTCCAGCAGATCAAAACAAGAGACTTTCCCCTATGGCATGAGAATTTGAACTCCATTTAGCTGCCCTGTTGTGTGTCCTTATACCTAATAAAGGTGAGAAAGTCAACTGTGTTCCTAGGCAATGTTTATTATGGTAAAATATCTTCTGAATGGTAAATTGCACCTGAGCTGGAACCACTACCATACTTGACTGGCTTGAGGCCACGCTGAGTACAGTGCCTCTGGTAACTGGGCACATACTTGTGGTGACCCAGGAACCCATGCCTATGGAATTGTTATGAGATATTGGCTCCCACGGGACACGACATGTTAAACTCAGGCTCTCATGCCTGCTCAGTGTGGATCTTGCTTTCTGGCATCTGAACCATCATCTGAGGGAAAGGGGAGGCACTCAAAGAGATGCTCTTCTGCAAATATTGCTGCAATGCTGCACAACTGGCAATTTCTTGTTTCTTCCCTATATCTTTCTAAGTGAATCTGATGTCACGTGTGGCCTAGGGTGGTGTTACGAGTCTCAGTGTTTAATGACCTTAACAAGACAGCATGGTGGGGTTTGCAGAAAACCTTGTGATATGCTTTGTCATTTATGTAACTGGGACGCATCTGTATTCTTACCTCTTGGTCGAAACTTGTGTTGTCTCAACACTTGCAGACCATCTACAGTGCATCACGTTTTACTTTCCACACCATGCTAACATATCTTTTGAATATATGCTCTGTAATCATATTATTTTCATTCCCGTCTACTCTGAAGGTCAAAAATAACACAATCTTATATTTCTATATTAGTGAAATTCCATTGCATTTGATGATCTTTCAGTGCTTTCAAAGTGTTCTCATGGTTATGACATCATCTTTTTCCTTAAATAACACTGAGTTGGCATCCTTGCTCTTGTATCATATTGGAAATTTTAGGTTCTAAGATGTCCAGCGGATTGCTCAGGGAGACAGACAATTAATGGCAGATCCGTGATCTGTAGCTGGGGCCCTCAGCTCTCAATTCAGTATGCTTTCCACTGCCACACAAAGCAGAAGTTATTAGCCATGTCACAATGAGCCCCAGTGTCAAAGGAAGCCAGTCTAAACTGATTTTATTTTAGATCGTTATTAGAAAATGAGACACTCGCCCACAGAGCCAACAGGAAAACTTGTCAGATCTTTTGAGGCCTCTTCAACCTTTCTGTGGAAAAAGGAAAGTCTACTTCCTCATTGCTTAATACTCACGTCACAGGTTTGGTGAGGGCCTTGTCACAACTGGCAAAATTCTTTTTCAGCTGAAAGCTGCTCATGCATATTCAAAAATGCAAGTGAGAATGTGTGCCCTCAACTGGAAAGAAGTGAATAACCTGTAAGAGCTGCCTCAGGCTCTCCAACCCCCAATGCTCTGGTGTCTTCATTAAGCAGGGGCAAGAGAGGGTGGTTTCTCAAGGAAACCAGTTTTGTCTTTTGACATCTGTGTACACATAACACTAGGGTTTATATTTATGATAAAAAGGACACATTCTTCTTGGGCTTTTATTCTTCATCTGAAATTTAAAAGATTAAAGATAAACTTATATTCTTTAAATGGTAAGATCTTAGAATTGGGAATCATGTTTAAACACTCTTCTCATTTTATCAGCTGAGGTAACTGTGTCCCAGAGAAGCAAAGCAATTTTCCCAAGGTCACATAAAAATTGGAAATTTTTTAGCAAGTGTTTGCTTTTCTTTTCTATGATACATACTATAATCTCTTTCTCTATTGTTTTGTATTCTTGCTGCATTCTTGTTCATTTTTAATATTTAAGAAACAGTACATCAAGGATTGATTATAAACCATTTACTGGGTCAGCTCTTCAGAATGCTGAGATGCAGAGTCTCGTAATTAGGTAAAGGGAACACAGAAAAGTTGACACAATGCATATATGTTAAGAATAACTGTGTTCATATTGTTCCTTTGGAGAGTATATATCCATATGATTAGTTAATGGAATATCTGATCACTTTCCATTTGTTGAACACAGAGTATATAAATGCAATATGACAAATGCTCTGGGAGATAATAAACCTAATGAGACATAGTCCCTGCCTGCCTAGAGCCTGCAATTTAATAAGAGCCTGCATTTAATTTGATGTCATTACACATCCAAATATATACACAAATACATACGGTCAAGACTATGGATGACCTAGTCTTATACTGTCTCTATATGTCTTATGACATTTTTTCCTTATTTCAGCCATTTTCCCCTATCTCAGCCATTCTGGCAGGTTATCCATCTCTGATCCCAACACACTTTGTGAGACAGTGTAGCATAGTATGTAAGTTGGAGTCATAATGCTCCAGCTCTACTGCTTACTAATCAGGTGAGGTAAGTTACTATCTCTGTTCCTCTATTTTTTCATCCATAAAATGTATATGATAATATTATCTACCTCATAGAGTTTTGGTGAAGAATAAATGAATTAGGACATGCACATTTTAGAACTGTTTCAGGCCCAAAGTTAACACTAAAACATTAGCTATTCGTACAAAAGAACAAACCACTGGTGCAACAACTTGGATGGGTCTCAAGAGATTTATGCTGAGTATAAAAAGAAATTTCAAAAGGGTACATACTATATACTTCCATTTATATAGCATTCTTGAATTAACAAAATTATAGAAATGGAGAACAAATTAGTGGTTTCCAAGGGTTTATGGATGGAGAGAAGTAATTGTGTCTATAAAGTAGTAGTGTGAGGGATTCTTGTGATGGAACTATTCTGTATCTTGATGATGGTGGTGGTCATACACCACTACACATGGATAAAATTGCATATAGCTAAATACACAACATGCACATAAACAAATGAATGCATATAAAACGGGTTAAATCTGAATAAGATTGGTGGTTTATATAAATGTGAGATCATAGTTGTAATTTTGTACGATAGCCATGTTAACATTGCAGGTAACTGGGTAAAGGATACAGGGGAATCTCTGTATTATTTCTTACATTTGGTTGGCCTTTACTGGCCTTGGTGCCTATTACTTGGAGATATCTTAAAGGTGTCTTCAGCCTTCTGAGGAGCAGTCCCTTGTAATAAGAGAATTTGAATGTCTTAGTGAGACCCAAATGCTGGCATTAAAACATAACAGATAAAAGATAGACGATTTCAGTTTAATGTAAAGAATTATGTGCCTAAATTCAGAACCATCAAATAATTTCAGAGACCATTCTGTATGGTGGTGAGTTCCTTGGCCCTGTTTGTATGCAAGAAACAGGAGGTGTGGCGAGTGCCTTAGAGGGAGTTTGCTGGTGGATAAAACTAGGGGCCATTTAAGGAACCTTCAATTTAAGGTTCTATGACTCCATTTTTCCCAGAAAGGAGAACATTTTAGCTTATTAATACAAAGTACGAATTTTATCACAGTAAAACATTAGCCAATGTCACCAAGTAAAGAAGTGAAACCAGATAGAAAGGGCATGAGGGATACATAATTTTGGATGTATTTATTTAGCACTAGCCACCCTATGCTTGGCCTAAGAGGCGATGGGAAAGATACATAAAATATGGACCATGCTCACCCAGAGTTTATAATCTGCTTGGAGAGGAGAGCCACATGTAGCAGAAACATGTGCAGTACAGTAAGGGGGTGTCAAATGCTATTTTATGGAAAGAGAATTACTTGTAAATTATTAATTTACAAGTATCACCTTCCTTCCTTTTTAGCTATTCATATTTCCTTCCACTGATCTTTTGAGGAAGTTTTCATTTTGCCAGATATGATCTTTTTTTTTTTTTTTTGAGGTATTTGGGCCTCTCACTGCTGTGGCCTCTCCCGCTGCGGAGCACAGGCTCCGGACACACAGGCTCAGCGGCTATGGCTCACGGGCACAGCCGCTCCACGGCATGTGGGATCTTCCCGGACCGGGGCACGAACCTGCGTCCCCTGCATTGGCAGGCGGACCCTCAACCACTGTGCCACCAAGGAAGCCCCAGATACGATCTTAAGACCTGAACATTCATGTATAGGTTTTTGTATGAGTATACATTTTTGTTTCTTAATTATGCAAAATTGAGAGAGGGATTCAAAGGTTAAATATAAAGTAGAAAGAAGGCTGTGCCTGATTTGGCCCTCAGCTCCTCCTCATGAGCATCTGGTAGACCATGGTGAGGACTTTGGCTTTGAGTAAGATCGGGGCCTGGGAGGGTTTTGAGCAGAGGAATGACACAGAAGACTCTGGCTGCTGTCCTGGAGAAAAGACATGAGAGGATGGAAAAGACACAAAGCGATCAAGGAGGAAGGTACTGCAATAATCCAGATGAGAGGTGATGTGGCTCTTACCAAAGCATGTGTGGTGGCAAGAAGGAGTTAGATGGGATGTTTCTGAAGGTAGAACTGAAGGATTTGCCTATGGATTGGATGTGGTGTTTTAAAGAAAGTGAAATGCCAAGGCCAAAACCAAGGTGTTTGGACTGAACAGTGGGAAAACTGAGTTGTCTTTTAACTGAGGTAGGAAAGATAATGGGGGAGCAGATTTTGGAGGAATCAGAGGAGTTTGCTTTGAGGGGGCAGTTGATTATAGGGCTTCAGAGCCCAGGGGAGAGGTTCAGCTGCAGATAACAATTTGACATCTGTCAATGCAAGAGGCATCGAAAGCCTTGACATTGGCTGAGATCACCAAGGGGATGAGTGTAGACAGAGAAGGGCAGTGTTCTGAAGACTAAGCTCTGGGACACTTCAAAGATTAAGGCTTTGGGAGGGGACGAAGAGCCAGCAAAGGAGACCGAGAAGGAGCTATGAATAATACAGAAAAAGATGCAAGAGAGAAGGTATTTCAGAAGCCAGCTAGAGGGGAGCAGAGAAAGGAAGTGATGGCTGGAGGCATATGTAGGTCAAGAATAGGTTTCTAAAATATTTAGTGATTGACACTGTGAAAGTGTATTTTTATGGTTATGGGGGTGCTCCAATAGAACAAGCACATTGACGGTACAGGGAAGGGGGAAGTTGCTGGAAATATATCCTTAGAATGGATGACAGAGGCAGCTACCTAGTTCATAGGTAGATGGTTGATTTAAGATAGAAGCACATGCAGTACATTTATAATAACTGAAGGGAAGGCAGAGTATATGGGTACAAAGGCAGCCAGGTTGTATACAAAGTGACGGTAGAGTGAAGAGATTAGTTTCTGCTTGTTTTCGTTTTCTCAGGGAAATAGGAAGCAAGGCCATTAGGTGAGAGTCCTTATGTTGGAGGAGGAGATCTTGCAGATCAAAGGATAGAGAAGGTGTGAAATAGTTATAAAGATAAATAGGAAATGAAGCACCTGTAGGGAGATGTAATAGGATCTCTGTTAGGACTTATGAGCCCACTTGAGGAGAGTGACCTTAGAAATTATAAAGTGATTTTTAAATCTGCATGGATTCCATATGATGGAAAGAAAGTAACAAAATCTTAGGAGTCAGAAAGACCTGGTTCCACCACCTATCGCTGTGTGGTCTTGGATGTATTCTGCAGCCTCCATTTAACCATCTATAAAGTAGTCTGATTGATGACTATTCACTCACTTGAAGATTAAATAGGAACATATGTAAAGTGCCTAATGTGCTGCCTGACATATTAACATCAAGAAATGTTAATTTTCTTCCCTACATTAACCTCATTCTCAAATTGACACTGAGCAAATTCAATCAGAACATCAGCAAAGAAAATTAGGAATAATCCAGATAAGAAAATGTAAGTGATCAGAAAGGGGTCCAGACTCAGCATGCTTTCTTCATTTTGTTAAAGAGAAGACAAACAAACATACACGGGTCTGATAAATGTATATGTTTTCCAAGGACTTTCATGTGGAAGGGAGGACAAATTTATTTAAAATCGCTTTAGAAGGCAGAACAAATATCACTCACCCCCTGTTCTCCTTTCAGCCACTTAACCCCTGATTATCCTTCAGATCATAGTTTAAATGTAATTCCTTTCCAGTAGGACTTTCTTTACTACCATATTTTTTGTTTTAATTATTTATTTATTTAGGTTTTGGCTGCGTTGTGTCTTCGTTGTGGTGCACAGGCTTCTCATTGCGGTGGCTTCTCTTGTTGCAGAGCACGGACTCTAGAGCACAGGCTCAGTAGTTGTGGCGCATGGGTTTAGCTGCTCTGTGGCATTTGAGATCTTCCCGGACCAGGGCTCCAACCCATGTCCCCTGCATTGGCAGGTGGACTCTTAACCACTGTGCCACCGGGGAAGCCCACTGCTGTATTTTAAAAGAGCATTCCTATAGTCGATTATTATCTTTGCCTGATTACATGTCTGATGTGCATCTCCTTACTCAATTTTCAGCCCCATAAATGCTGGGATCATGCCTATTTTCCAAATGATTCTATGCCCAGCCCTTGGCATGGGACCAGATGCATGGAACCCCTCAAATATTTGTTGAATATAATTCCTGCCCTCAGGCTTTACAGTCCTGTGAGTAGGACCACAGGAAACATTGATACAGTAAAGGCTCTGCAACCTCAGGATAGGTAGAGGAGACAGCCCCCAACCAACTACTAGTTATCGTAAGCAGCAGAAGCTAAATCATTAACCTAGAGGGATTGATGCCCTCTCATCCAATGGTCCAGCTCTCCACTTCCAGTGCTGGCTCCTTAATAGAGTCTCCATCTGAACATGTGGCCATATTGCTGAGAGTTAATGGAGAGAAATGACTTTGCCCATCTGAGGACATTTACAGAGTTAATAAAGTGGAAAATATCAAAGTGGAACAAGGTCACAGCCCAGGAGAGGCAGCTACAGCAGGCACCGGAGGACAAGGGGCCTCTTTTGATCGGGAGGACATCTTAGTCATGCCAATTAATGAAAAGGAAGCAAGATGGGTTACCTCAGTGATGAACAAAGATGACAAGGGACAGGAGACATATGGCAAAGGAGGAAATGCAAAGTTGTGTCAGCTTGCAGTGATTCATAATGAACAGCAAGAGGTCTGCAAAGGCAGATTGAAGGCATCCAGGGTGTTATGTAATCATGCCCCAGTGATGCATGAAGGCATTGAGTATTCTAATGTGTGTGGTCTGACATGCCTGCTCTGTCTAAGAAGCCCAGGGTTCTATGGCCCTGGAGATACAGTTAACACAGCTAAGGAAACATTTATTCATTTTTTTTATTTTTTTATTTTTATTGGAGTATAGTTGCTTTACAATGTTGTGCTAGTTTCTACTGCACAGCAAAGTGAATCACCTATATGTATATATATATATCCCCTCTTTTTTGGATTTTCTTCCCATTTAGGTCACCACAGAGTATTGAGTAGAGTTCCCTGTGCTATAGAGTAGGTTCTCATTAGTTATCTACTTTATACATAGTACCAATAGTGTATATAGGTCAATTCCAGTCATTTTTGTTTGTTTTTGTTTTGTTTTTTTGCGGTACGCGGGCCTCTCACTGTTGTGGCCTCTCCCGTTGCGGAGCACAGGCTCCGGACGTGCAGGCTCAGCGGCCGTGGCTCACAGGCCCAGCTGCTCCGCGGCATGTGGGATCTTCCCGGACCGGGGCACGAACCCGTGTCCCCTGTATCGGCAGGCAGACTCTCAACCACTGCATCACCAGGGAAGCCCTCCAATCATTTTTAAATGAATTTTCTTAGTGCTCTGAGCCAATTTTGGTTAAATCTCTTTAATACCTCTAGAAGCCATTCCCATTTCCACCCATGCTCATTTATCCATTCATTTATTAATTTATTTATTCAACAAATTATTCAGTGCCTAGTTTGTGTGAGCCTCTAGGTTAGGTGGTGTGTTACCCCCTACTGTCACTATACATGTTCAGGTAACAGTCATTTTTCTAGGGGATTATTACAAGAGTCTTCCAGTTGATCCTCCGTCTCAAGTCTTGTCCATGTCTAATCCTTTCTCCACTCTTCAGCCAGGATGATTATTCTAAATTGTGATGCTGAAAATGTTTATCCTACATTGTAACATACACTCCTTTCATTTTCTGTAAACAACATCCACCCACCTGCTCATCTTCTACCTCATTAACATTTTTGACAATGTTCCATTTGAGAGTTACTTTTTATAAGTTAGCCTTCCTGCTGTGACTCAACTGACTGGTCAAGGGGTGGTCTTATCACCTGTCTGGGCCAATCAGACTCCCTGGTCATAGTGATTGGTTCAGATTTAGGCATATGCCACAAGCTGAGCCAATCAGAGCAATTTTCTGAGACATACCTAGAGCTAGGGCAGAGGCAGGATTCAAAGGGCAGAGGCTCTTGGTATGAATTTTCTATTGGTGTAAAACAAATTACCACAAACTTAGTGGCTTAAACGACAATGATTTATTAGCTTGCACTTGTGTAGGTGAGAAGTCTGGTGTGGTGTGGCTGATTTCTCTGCTCGGGCTGAATAAGGCTGAAATCACAAGGCTGAACTAAAGCTGTTTGCTGGGCTGAGTTCTTATCTGAAGGCTCCGGGGAAAATCCACTTCCAAGTACATTCTTGTCGCAGAACCTAGTCCCTTACAGTTGTAGGACTGAGGTCCATGTTTCCATGCTGGTTATCACCTAGGGGCTGCTCTGAGCTCCTAGAGGCTGCTCGCTTTCCTTGGTATGTGGCCCCCTCCACCTGCAAAACAGCAACAGCATACTAAATCCTTCTCACGCTTTGAATCTCTGACTTTCTCTTCTGTCAACAGCTGGAGAAAATTTTCTGCTTTTAAAGAGCTCATGTAATTAGGTCAGGCCCGCTTGTATATCTCCCTATCTTAAGATCAACTGTGCTAACATGACCTTTTGGAATGTTTGAATTCCGCCTACCATAATCTCCTCCTTCATTGTACAGCTTTTTATAGCTGTGAGGGTGGGGCTTTAAGTGAGCCTGTCTCCACCATGTGACGAAATGTGTCTACCAAGGAAGAGAAGAAAACCAACAGGCAAAAAGATGAGGGGAAGTAAGTAGAGCTTTATAGTCACTTCATGATTTTGATCTCCGTTAAGCCTCTCTATCCGGCTGCCCTCCCAGTTATGTGCACCAGTCACTTCTACTAACCACTCTGAGTTGGGTTACTGTCACTTGAAAAAAAGAACCTTATGAAGAAACACGTCGGAAACCCACAGAGTCTTCATGGTTCTTGGGACAAGGACCAAATACTGCATATACAGGGCCATTTGGGATCTGGTCCCTGAATACCTCTCCACCCTCATCTCTCACTACTTACTCCTTACATACCCACATGTGCACACACAAACACACACACACAACTCACTCTCTCATGCACACATCATGAGCACACACAGATATACTGGGCTGTAATCACATTGAATGCCATGCATTTCCTTGAATGTACCTGATTTCTCTTCCATAGACTTTATGTTTTGCCTGAAGAGCTCTTCCAACCCCATTCCACCAAACTGACTCCCATTTGTTGTTTTGCTCTCAACTAAGAGATCAATTTCACTGAGAAGCTTTCTTTGATCACCCAAGAAATGTTTTGGTACCTTCTCCAGGCTTCCCACAACACCGTGTACTATCACTATAATGTCACACAGCATTGTGATTGCAGATTTCTTTCCTGTTTCTTTGAATAAATTTGAGAATGCATGAAGTTAGGGCACTGTCTCATTTACAGTTATATCCCTTGAAGTTAACCCAGTGCCTAGTACATAGTGATCACTGAATGCATGTTTGTGGAATAAAATAATCTGGTTATCGTGTAGCTAGCATCTAATGAAAAATAAAAATGTCACCAATTTAGGACAATTCAGATCAGATTTTACCCTGAACTCCCCTGCTATGTCCTACCTTGGATTACTTTTCTTACAATTTTCTGCTGTTCTTTACTTCTTGCCTGAACCTATGACTATGGGCTTAAAAAGTCTTTTGGATCTGAAAACAAAGGCTATTCTTATTTTACTGACCTATTTGTTTTTGCCTTTTTGGTTAGGACCAGCTCTGGCTTCTCTGGCAAGCCTCAGCAACAACACAGCTGGTCTCTCTGATTTGAAGACCCAACATTGGGCTGATTCACATGGCTGCCAACCTGCCAGATTGGACTTGGCTCTGGCGATGAGGAAGCAGGCATCAGCTGTCAGCTCTGTCATCTCCGGCCCCTTTCAACTAGGATCAATAATTTTTTCCTTCCCCATGTTTGCTTCCAACTCATGTCTAGCCAGTTCTCACCAGGACAGCAGTACATTATCAGCTTTAGTCCATTGATGAATGAAGTCTGGAACAAGTATTGTTCCTGAAAGCTTGATATCCAATGAACCTGAGACGAATTCAAGTGCATGTCAAACTACAGCTTCCCCCTACTCAGTTGTTATTAATGAGACTCTTCAAAAGGATGCAGCTCATTGGTTTCTCATTGCACCGTTATACCCTATTACTAACATATGACAACTTCACTTATATGTGTTTCCTGCCAGGCCCCTGACAGCACGTGAATTTGTTGCTGGGCCATTTTCACACCTCCGAGCAGTTGGATCTAATCCTACTCGTTATGGCCGTGTACTCTGGACACGTCTAGCTGATAACAAAGATTTGTACAACTGATAACCTCCTCACTCCACTGGAGATTGACATCGACTTATAGAAAACCTTGGATCACAGGATCTTCCTGGGTGCTATGTATCAGGCTTATAGGTAGCTCTTCACCCCTGCCCCTTCTCCCCCCTACCAAAGTTTCATATATGTTGACCACCTTCCTGCCTGCATCCGATTTTGTTCCCCTCTGTTCCTAGTGGGAAAGTAGTTGAGGACTCGGAATATCTCACATAGAAACTCAAATAAGTTGTGACACTGATTATATGGTTACTATTGGTCAAGTAACTTTCTCTTAACTTCGATTTTCCCATCAATAAAATTAACATGTTTAAACCCAAGAATCTCTTATGACCCTGCTGGTCTCTAATTCCTAAGTTCTACCTGAATCCTGCCCTTCCATTTTCTTAGGTTAGTTTTGTCATCCATTTTCTACTTTCTTCAATAGACTGCTTTACTTCCAATCTTACTTCTTTTCACATAAATGATTTTAGGCTTAAATGACTGAATACCACTTCTGCCTCATTTCACAGGCTTGAATATGTACTGCACTGTCTTATCTTTCTAACAGTCTCTATTTTGGTATTTAATTTCCTTGTTAATCAGTGGTTCATTTGGAAGTTTTTGTGTGTGCGTATGTGTGTTTTACTTCTCTAAACAAGTACTTTTAATGAAACTAAAAGCTGGCTCTTTGAAAAGATCAATACAATTGATGAACCTCTAGCCAGGCTGAGCAAGGAAAAAGAGAGAAGAAACAAATGACTAATATCAGAAATGAAAAAGGGGTTATCACTGATGCTATGGACATTAAAAGGATTATAAAGGAATATTATGAACACTCTGCCCACAAATTTGATAATGTAGATGACATGAATCGACCCCTTGAAAGTATCAACTACCAAACTCACACAAAGAAAAATAGATAATCTGAATAGGCCTTTATCAATTAAAGAAATCAAATCAGTAACAATAAGATTAAAAAATAAAACACATGGTATTATGGTCTGAATGTCTGTGTCCCCCAAATTCATATGTTGAAATCCTAACCCCGAGGACATAGTATTAGGAGGTGGGGCCTTTCAGAGGTGATGAGGTCATGAGCTCAGCATTCTCTTGAATAGTCAGTGTTTTTACAAAAGGGACCCCGAGAGAGTCCTCACCCTTTTTGCCATGTGAGAAGACAACAAAAAGATGCTCTCTATGAAACAGGAAGTGATGTTGCTAGTCACACTGTATACACATTCCTGAAAGTTTTCCTTTATTGTCCATCTTAGGGCCAGTCCCAGACTTGTGAGTAGAGTACTCTGTCTCCCTCTCTGACGTTCTCCTGCTGTTGAAAACTGCATGCCTCCTCTTTTCTTGTAGTCTCACTCTAACACCTTCATCTCTAATCCTTCAAGGTCCTGAAGCCCTCGCGCCTAGAGTGCGTGCTCCACAAGAGAAGCCACTGCAATGAGAAGCCCGAGCACCACAACGAAGACCCAGTGCAGCCAAAATAAATAAAATTTAAAAAAATATTTTGGATACTATTATTTCCCTTCAGTAATAGAAGATGTAACTTTCCTAACAATGTACCCTAATGCTGAAGTGGTCTTTGGGGGCTTGTAGGAGGCAAAACATTGTGAATGTACTAAATGCCATTGAATTGTACACTTTTAAATGATTAAAATGATACATTTTATGTTTTGTGTATTTTACCATGATAAAAATGTTGAAAAACACTATAAAAATTTTAAGGAAATTTAAGTAGTATATTTATATATCATAGATTTGGGAAAAGCTTTCTATATAAAAACTCCAGAAGCCATGGATAAAGGATGAAAAGACATAGCCACTTAAAAATTTAAAACTTCTGTTTGGTATAATATACCATAATAATGTTTATGATATATTTGAAATACATTTGAGATCCAAAGTTAATAGCTTTAAAATATAATCGTATCCTACAAATCAATGAAAAATTTTAAAAATAATAAAATGGGTAAAGAATATCAAAGGAAATACTCCAAAAATACAAATGCTTTTAAATGTAAAAACAAGCTTACCTCACTAATATTTTTGTAATAAGAATTGAAATGAAGAAATAGTTTTTACACATATGACTAGAATTTAAGAGATTGAAAACATCCTGGTTAGACAAGAGAGTAAGGAAATGGGCACTCATATACGCTGTTGGAAGTTCAAATTGCTACAGTAATTTTGAGAGGGTATTTTGCAATTTTTATCAAAATAAAAAAATGTGCATAACCTGTGTCCTTGCAATTCCACTTAAATGATGTTATACTCTAGAAATTCACTTTATAGAGTGTCTTAAGATATATATGTGTAATAATTTTTATTGTAGCCATATGTATAATAACAAGAAGAGTGGAAACAACTTAAAGGACTGCCAGTGGAGTGGGGATCATTTAAATTAAATATAGCATTGTGAGCTGCTCTACATCCATGAAAAATAATGAATAGGGCTAATAAGGAAGTACCAAAATGGAAAGATATCCACTATAGAAAATAATGAGGCTGCTGAAGACTATTTACAGTATCTCAAACCTTAATACCGAAAAGCACAGATTAAGGGAGAATTTTATTTATTTATGTACCCCAAAATATAATTTTGTCTTCATAATGGTAATTTATTTTTGTTCTTTTTTTTTTGCTTTTTTTTTAATTTCTAAAAATCACCATATCATTCTCTCTATATAACTCTGAAAAAATTTATTTTCTTTCCAGGCTCATCATTGTTATTCCAACCTTGTGCTCTAGGAATGGTAAAGGAGTTTCTATTCTCCCTGGTTGTTCTGCTTATTTGCAGAGAATTGTGTTCTTTCTTGATCTCAAGAGGAATTTGCCTTGTCTTAGCCTCCTCTTTTGGCTTTTGGTAGGCTTCTTGCTGTAGCTTGAATTCCCCCCATGAGCCTCAAGCCTCTGTTTTCCCACAGGCTAGTAGGGAGATCAACATTGAGAGTTTATGAACTGTTTCCTCATTTGCACTGGCCCTCTAGGACTGAGGTTTGTGGTTATAATTTTCTAATTTGTAATGTGCTGCCAGAAATAGCAACAAAATATGTCTCAGGGCACCCAGAGTCTGTTTTCAGGATCTGAAATGTAAATGCACGAAAACAAGTTACCAGGCGACACACATTCTCGTCCCATCTTTTCACCCTTTGTGCCTGTCGCTCTCTCAGTTGTCTTTCTTCATCTCTTCTTGCGTCGTCTGTTACCTTTCTCCTGTTCTTCATCCTCATCTTCTTCATACACACTTGAGTTTTGTAAATCTAGGGATTCATTAAGAAAAGTGACTTCTTATTTGTATCACAGACCAACAAGACATCATAGTCAGGCAAGGCTTGAACTTGAGAGGCTGCACAAAATGCTCCATCAGGCCTGTTATATAGATTAATGTACAGTGGCCAGAACTGCAGATTTGGGAAGGGAAGAAGATGATCAATTCCATTTTGGTCATATTCAATTTGAGCTGTCTGTGAGGCATTCCAGTGGGATACACAAGTCTGGTGTATAAGAGAGAACTAGACTGTAGGTACTGGGTAGAAAGTCACCACCATACCTAAGATCACCCACTAGTAAGTGGCAGAGTTGGGATTCACAACAAGGCTGTGTGACTCCCAAACCCTGAACACAACTAACATATACGATTGCTGACTTCTTAGATGACCCCAAGGTCTGTTCCAAAGTTGAGGTTCTAAAGATGGCATTATTTCCATTGGCTGAGGTCCCTGCCATGCCTCCATCTCCAGAGCCTCTTTCTCGCATCCCACTCCCTTAAAGGACCTCAGAGCCATTCAGCCCTTTGCTCCGCTGTGGCAGTCTCTCTTTGGAGAAGTTGGCTCTAGCCTCCCACAGCTTCAATCTGACAGCTTTTTGCAAGCACTAAGCTCATGTTGTCAATGAATAGGTTATCACATTCCAGGTCAATATGTTGGATTTCCATCAATCCAGGAGTCAGATGGACTGAATAACAAATTAGAACACCTCTCTTTGCAGCTCTTGCTTCATTCATACAGTAAGTGTGCAAGATAAGCAACCTGCTCTGGGTGTTGGGTTTCCTCAGTTATTTAATGGATTAAGCAGTTGGGTGCATCTTTTCAGACGTGGAAGTTCTGAGTCTTGGAGCAGTCATAAATTGTGGTCTTTGGGCATAGGTCAGAAAATCTGAGCTTCAGTTGGTGGGAGCTGGATGGGCCCTTAGGGATTATTTATTCCCAAGGTGTCACTTTGCAGTTGATGAGGAAAATGATGCCAGAAATGTGAAGCGATTTGTCCACAGTCACACAGGCACTGTATGGCAGTGGATCCTGGGCCAACTTTCCCCATCACTCCAAAATGTAGATTGATAGAGCCACAAGGGGAAGAAAAAATCATGGAGTAATTACAGAGTACTCTTAAAGTTAAAACAGTTCTACTTCATTTCTCCACTCACCCTTTAACCTCCTCTAAGATATACCTGATATCCTCAGCCCCAAACCTGCAGTGATAGGATTTGTTAAATCTACCAGAGCAACCATTTGATGGTAGACCATAGCCCTTGCTTTGGGCAGAATGCAAAGAGTCAAAAAGTCCCTCCCTGCTTTTCTTGTTTTGCACAATTAACAGAATAGGCCGTCCTTTATGCAGGGCAACAGGAAGCTTACCACATGATAAAACTGATTTTATCATCTGTGAAATGTGGTCCATGAACACGATGCTATGAACCTCTTGATGTTACAGTGTAGCAGCTTTGCAATCATGCAGACCTTGGTTTAAAGTCCAGCAACACCAGTTATTGGCTGTGGGATGTTTGTGCAATAACTTACTCCTCAGAACCTCAGTTTTCAAATTTGTAAAATGAGGATTAAAAATACCTAACACTTGTAGAACAATTGAGGAGATTTAGTAAGATAATGCACAGGTAGCTGTTAGCTCAGTGCTCAACAAAGAGAAAGAGCTCAATAAATGGTTTTCAGAAAATGCGGTGCCTGGAGAAACTTGCTGGCTTTCTGGGGAACATGTAAAGCTAAGAGAAGAAAGAAAAGCCACTTAAAGAAATTCCCAAGAATGACTAAACTGGATGAGATATTGGCTGATAAAGCTGAATGAGAATTTTGATACTTCATTAGAATATATTTCTTCTCTTCCTGAAATCTACATACCTAGATTAAGACGGATCATTCTTTTTTTCTTGCAGAGATTTGAAAACGTATTTTCCCTCGCTCATACTTTTTTTAATGACTTGAGTCATTATTTACATTTACTCATTAATTCAAAAACAATTATTTAGTGCCACTGTATGCTAGGCATTGTCCTAACCATTTACCCACTTGCCAAGAGCCCACAAGTTTGACATTTCCCTTCCTGCCCCAATGACAAGGAAACCAGGAAGGGAAATGGGATTTAGAATCTTACAATCCAAGACTTGGAGTCGACATCAGAGAGCATATAATCCCTATTCCCAGTGTAGAAACCCACTCTAGGCTGCCTTGGACAAGTGGTCACCGTTCTTACTAGAACTCCTTTGACAAACACTTCTACTTCAAAAGCAGCCATGTCCATTGCTGGACTGTTTTAGTTTCTACTGTGTTTGTCTTTTATTAAACCAATGTTATCCCTGTAACCTGATTCCATTGGTTCCAGCCCAGCCTTAACTCTTAATTCTTTGTCTTTATATAATGGCAAAAATATAACCAGTGGAGTCAGAAGAAACTGTGCAATCTTAAGCTGGCTCTGACACTTACAAACTGTGTGAGTTTGAGCAGGACATTGAAGTCTCTGAGTCTAGTTTTCCTTATCTAAGAATGGGAATGGTAATATCCACTGGGCGTTGTTTAAATGAGGATTAGATGATGTAGGTTAGGGGGTGGCACTCTGCAGGTGCTCAGTAATGGGTTACCCCCTTATTACTTCTTCTTAATGATGGCCCTTCAGACACTTCAGGAATCATATATTCCCCTTTAAATTCCTCCTCTCTCCTGGTTAAACATCCCTAATTGCTTTAACAATTCTTCAAAGGGGAGGAATTAAGTATCTTGCCATTCTTTCTCTGACTTCAGTTTGTCAGTATTCTTAAAATCTGGAACCCAGAACTGAACTCAATACTTCAGATTTCAACGAATTATTATAGACCAAATTAAGATTAGCAAGTCCATTTTATTGACATAGTATTTCTGTAAACTTCCTTGTTTTCTGTAAAATATGATTGCTGATAAAGCAGCTTGTTTTATTTTATCTTGTAAGGCTGAACCTCTCACTGTATTTAAGGTTTAATTCTTGAGATGGCTTAGCTCTTGCCCAAAGATCCTCAGTGCTAGAAAGAGAGCTTAATTATTGATATTTACGTGTGGAGGGACTAAATGCTCTTACCTGAATCAGTTGCTGCTCTGTATCTTCTTCAGCTTTTGGAAGACCAAGTTGTTCCACTGGGCATTGAAAGCCACTGAATCGTGTCGTATATCTCTGGAGTATGGTACAGAGAAAGAGTTTTAAGCTTTATAAACTAGTAAATAAGAAATATAAGACTTTTTTTCCTTGAAAAGGTGGTTAGGAAAGTGAATGTGGTGGCTAATTTTATGTGCCAACTTGACTGGGCCATGGGTGCTCTGATATTTGGTTGAACATTATTTCTGGGCATATCCATGAGGGTGTTTCTGGATGAGATTAACATTTGCAGCAGGAGACGGAGAAAAGCAGACTGCCTTCCCTAATACAGACGGGCCTCAGGCAATCCATTCAAGGTCTGAATAGAATAAAAATTTTGAGTAAGGGAGGATTTGCTCTCTCTGTCTGTCTTCCAACTGGAACCCTCATATTCTCCAACCTTCAGACTCAGGCTGGAACTACACATAAGCTCTTTTGATTCTCAGGTCTTTGGACTTAGACTAGAACTAAGCCATTGTCTCTCGTGGGTCTCCAGCTTGCCTACTGCTGAGCTTGGGACTTCTCAGACTCTGTAACCACATGAGCCAATTCCTTAAAATAAGTCTCTATCCCTATGTCTGTCCGTCTATCTGTCTATCCATCTGAGTATCTAGCTACCAATCCTTTATCTATCCTCTATCTATCTCCAGTTGATTCTGTTTCTTTGGAGAACCCAGATTAATACAGTGAATAAACCCCATGTACTTCCCCACCATAAGAATCATCACCCTTTAGTGTTGTTTCTTTTTCCACTGACTGTAAATTCTGCAAGTTTCAGGGAGAGGGCCCTTGTGTCTCCAGAATTTAGCAAAGTGATTGGCACATAGTGGTTGTTCAGTACATATTTAATAAATGAACATATCTGTGTTCAAAACTCAGCAATGAATTAATTGCTGCTTGATCTTGGCCGGTGACATTACCTCTCTGAATCTCAGTCTCATCATCTACATCATTTGTAAAGAAAGATAAGTATCTTATAGAATTGTAAAAATTGGAATAGTTAATACAGGTAAAACTTGGTATAGGTAAAAACTAGGTGATCGATAAATGTTGAACCTGTTGTTCTATCGGACTCTACATTGGAGGCATTCTTTTGCAATATAGTATTTGAATAAAACAAAGCTTACTGGTCTCACTGGGAAAACTGGTGTAAATGCTTATTATGACAAGTGTGTAGACTAATTTGATAGTCAAAGAAAGCAGAGCCATCTGGGAGTGTATTTTATGCCTCAACACTACAACCTCCCAAACCTGACTCAATGCTTCCATATCCTGTCATCTGTCACCACTTTGTTGCCCTTCACTGCTCCATCAATGTCCCCACTGGAACAGGGATTAAAGAGGGAAATGAGATGGAAGCAACTTTAGTAGGAGATTAATCTTGTTTATTGTGCCCTTATCCTTTATCCCAAGAGTTTTCTGTTTCTATCTTCTTCTTGTAACTTCATGAGTTCACCATTAAGGACTGGCTTTCCTAATTGTATGGCAGCTTTGGTTGTGATGACGAAAAATCCAACTCAGATCAACTTAAAAAATAAAGGGAACCTAATTGCTTGTGTTACCGAAAAGTCTTTTGGTAATTCCAACTTCAGGCACAGCTTGATACAGACACAAATAAATGTCACCAAGCTCTACATGCGCCTTAATTCCTTGGCCTGACTTCATCTGGGTTGGTTTCAACCTGAATTTGATTTTCCTTATAGTCCAAACTGTTGCCAATAATTTATTAGCACTGTATGCCTTCATTTTTATATCCAGCAGGAAAGAGAGCACCTTTGTTTCAACATTTGTAATATTCTCTAAGATTTACTGTGATTGAACTGGATTAGGTCACATATTCTTCTCTAGTTCATCTTAGTGGTCAGAGGGAAGGAATACACTAATCGGCTTAAGTCAGTTTTCATATTCCAGCCCTGGAAACGGAAAGGCAAAGAAATAGAGTGACTTTTCCAAGATCATAAGGCCATTGATCTAGTAGGACTTTAAATTCAGTGTTCTTTCTGATATACCACATGCTGCAAGCTATCTGTGAATCAATGCCCTCTTTTATTTGTGTACCAATAGAGGCTTTTAACTCTTTGCATCTGGTCTACACAGTTGTCTCCCTAATTCCAGTCATGGTTCTTCCATTGACCAATTCTGTGATCCTCAAGCAAGTCCTGCAACCTGTGCTAGCCTCAGTTTTCACATCTCTAAGGTAAGAAGGAGAAAGTCTGTCCTGCATCAGGACAAATGCACTAATTCCCACAGAAACACTTGCAAATTTCAAAGGGTTACACAAATACATGATGTTGTTGTGACTAGTAGTGGTGGTGTTAGTTTTACTGGCTGTTGGACAGCTCCTCTGACAGTGATGGGCACTGATAATCACTGATTCTTTGGCTGCAATCTTTACGAAATCAAGGATCAGGTCTGTCTTGAGTAACTGTTTCTGACCACAGAGCACAGTTCTGGGCACATGATATAGTGCTCAAGAATAATTCACTGAATGAAGAGTTTAGTCCACATTAATTAGCCTGAGATTTAGAAAGCTGGAGCCTTCATTACATGTAATGGGCTGGTCATTCAACCACAATGTCCCTCTCTTTTTTCATCTAGAAACTGGGGATAATAATAAGTTATGAGGGTCAAATGAAGGAATATGCCTAAAGCCCCTAGAACAGCGGATAACACACAGAAAGCACTCAAAAAAGTTAATTATGCTTATTTACGACATGCTGCTGATTTTACACATTTAGAACAAGTCGAAGTCACAAAGGATAATCAAGCCAAGATTTGCTGAATGCTTCCTATGTTTCTGGTCCAGTGCCGGCCCAGGGTTAGGCATAGATAAAAGACTCACATTCCACCTTGAGAAGTTCCAATTATTTGGCCACTGGGAGCCAAGCAGGCCTGAATTCTCCTCTGTCCTGTGAGCAGCCATTTCAGATTCTACAAGAGGATGGTTTTCTCTGTCTCAAAAGACAGCTGGGCTTTCAGGTATTGAGATGGGTTGAAACTCAAACATTTGGTGAGGGACTAGAGGGAGCCATTATAAATAGAAAATAAGTAGGAAGAGATTTTATTGTGGGAATAAAAAAAGCTCCTGGACATCCTTCAAAATAGTGCAGCTTCATAGAAATATACCATTTTGTAGTGCCTTGCTTAAAATGACTTGCCCCTGATTTAGAAAGTTTCATCCATTACAGTGAAGAGAATCTAAAGAAGAACTCCAGTGGCCTCTTCTTTTTGCTTTTAATGGACCAAAGAGCTCAAAGTTTCTATTTTCTTTCCTATTCAGAGCCAAAGGGGAGAAAACAGAATATTGCAGTGACATATAGGCAGCCATGAGGTCATGTAGGGAATATTATTTTAAGCAGATTTTTCTGGAAATAAAAGTTTCTTGGGGAGAAATGTATTAAAAATGTAAGTGGTAGACCTAGAAGAAAGACAATACAGAGCTTAGAGTTCATCTAAGTTCAGCTCCATAGCTCAGACACTTTCTAGTATCCTGGCTTAAATATATGAAATCTGGAGGAATTTGTTGAGCATCTATTTAGCTACCAACACCTATGCAAGAGTAGCCAAGGAAGAGTAAATCAGTGATTTTCCCTAGGAGGCAATTCCAAACTAGAAGTTGGCCCCAAATACCAGTCTATGGAGAATGGTCTCTGCTGAACCCATAAAGATGCCATTTCCCCCTCATTATGTTCTTTATTGCTTTGGTAAAAGAAGCATCCTTGGGCTTTTCTAAGGAATGCTGCTATGTGGTTGCAGATTGTGAATCTATTGTAATATCCCCACTTCCTTGATCATTCTGATTTTTTCATCAGTACTATGACATCTTCACCTCATTTAATGTAAGTCATCACTGTTGAATTCAACAGGGTTGAAGGAGCCAACCAAGCAAATTATTGTCTCCTTCTTCCAAGACCATAATTCTTGAGTTATGGATGAGTCCTCCAACTCAATGAATTCTGTAGTCATGTTTCCCCAGTCCCTGTGGTACATATTAGTCGAGTACTACAATTAGTTTGGTAGAGGTTATTTGCCCCAGAGTAGGGATTGTGTTTCTTCACTTAGAGTGGGCTGAGGCCTGAACCTTATTATTGGTTTGGATGCAAGGACGAGTAATGGGAAAAAAAATCTTAAAGAAAAAACAATATGCCATCTTGTGAGGCATTTGTTGGCAAGGTCACTGAATGATTCCAGGCAAATGGAAAATGCTGTACTTTGGCCAGATAGACTGGAGACCCTGTGGGTATAGTCCAGCCATTATGCTGGTGTGCCAGTCTCTCTTTTCCAGGTGATGCTACATGTGTGGTTCCTTGTAGTGTTCACTGTGGCAGTTACAGCAAGCTGAATTGCATCCATGGGAGCATAGCAAACCATTGCTATGACCTCTTTGGCCAGGAGGGCAGCAAGCATGTTGGTCTGGGGTAATGGAAAAGTCAAATCCAATAGAAATGCCTCACTTGATATTATGTCAAAGAAATGTTAGCACATCCACTTTGTTTTACTGTAAGTCAATCTTAAATCCAGGCATTGAGGAGACATTCATATAATCAAACTATCTGCAGTAGTTAAGATATTGAATTTCAAGTATTGAGTAAGTGCCCACTTGCCAGTGAATTCTCCCCTATCCAGTATTACATTCTTTTTACCTGGTTTATCATCTGCAAGACCCAGTCCCATCTGTGTTCCTCCAGTTTCTCTAGGACATATTAGCTAGATTCTGCAGGTCCTTTAGTGTGTAGCCTTTTCCTGTTAGGGCTCCACTAGACTTGACTCTAGTTATTAGACTAGAAGCAATGAGTGTGATAGGAGATCAAACATCATCTTGCAACCAGTTTCAAATGAATCCATTGCAAGAGAAAAAAGTTCTCACTTGGAAAGATTAAAAAGCTTGCCGTGAGAAGATTTCAGAGGATTAGGGAGTTCAAAGATTTTGAGGCATGCCTATAGAAATATTCCTATTCCAGATCTAAATTGTCCATTTTTTCTCCATTAGGGCCCTGGTTTTGACATAAGAGACTTGCTGAGACTGTTTATTTAATCTTCTTTGCAGTTATTAAATTATTATTAATCCTAAAATTGGATTCACTGTATTTCTTGTCTTCTAGCTTCAAGGGATGAATGTCTCTTTTAATGCATCATAAAGGATTCTAGATTTTAGATCATGCTTTGAGTTGGCAATTAGAAGCCTTGGATTTTTTTTTTTTTGCAAGGTCTCTTGTGCTCACTTTCCCCCAAAAGCCACTCTACTCACATTTTTATACTTTCTTTGCTTTCAAACTGATTAAGCATCACAACTATTCAAAATCCCATAGCCTTGTCCTTATCCCATTAACTACAGATGAAAGTCCCAGTACTCATGATGTCACTGCATCCCACTTACTCCTGGTAATAGAGATTTTATTGCCTTCAGACCAGTGAGAAAGCCAGTTCCTGTCTGACAGTCTGCTTTGCAGAACCACTCTTGTTATCGGTAATTTTAGTCAGCATTTCCTAGATGCAGAAACTGAAGGAGAAATTTAGTCTTGATGCTTTATTTGCAAAGTACATTCCTAGGGTGGGAAGAGTGAGGGAAAAGTGAAGTGAGGCAGGGAGATGTAGGAAGCAATGCAAAATAATGCATTAATCACACTGGAAAATGCTTCTTCATGTTCGTCACTATGAAGGTGTCTCTATTTAGTCATGTGGGCAGTTTTGTACATCTCTGGCTATACAGTAAAGTGCATGGAAACATTCTATTGGAAGGAATAAAAGAAAATTGACTGTGGGTTCCCTACTTTGGCCTGCCCCACTGTTCAAATTCTGCCCCACAGGAAGTTAATTCCCCTCTACATTCAGGTTGGTCCCTTTGGCAGCTGCTGGGGAATCTGGGTCGCGTGACTTACAGTGTGGTTTTTCATCTGAAACAGAAGAGGCAGGAAAAGAGACTCCAAGCATGTAACTGGTCAACCTTGGGTCATGGATCTCCTAAAAACATATGGAGTCAGTGGGCCATGTTAACAGCTGAGCGAGAGCTAGCTGGCGTAGGTCTAGCAGGTAGCTGATGGTGAGAGAATCTGAGCAGGCATGTAGATATGTATATCACATCAGGTTGTGTAATATCAAGACTGGGTCCCCTCCTGGAAGAATAGGGATGCAGTGTAGGTACCCATGTGTTATCAGTGGTTTTTCCTGACTTACATTTGTTAGAAGTTGTACACAATATTTAAAATCCTAAAATGAACAATAATTGGAGTATATAATTACTGAACACATTTAGTATCTCACTTACATTGCCTCAGATACTTTATATGCATATCTTCCTCTATCTGCATAACAGCCTATGATGTAAATGTTATTATTAACCCTATTTTCAGATTAGAAAAGTGAAGCTCAAAGATTTGAAGGAATCTTCTGAAGCTTACATTGCTACTAAGTGGTAGAACCATGATTCAGACCCTCAATTATGTGATTCTATAGCCTACCTCTTAAACAAAACATAAATTTGCTCAAATGTTTGAACCTAGTTTAAGAAATTTCTCCAGGTGTTCTCTTTCTTATATGCAAATATCCTTCTTGCCCAGAGCACTTATTGTCCATAGGGAATCTGATAATTTAGCTTTGGACTGATGTAAGCTTAGCTCCCAAGCCACCCTCAAATAAAGTTACAAGAAGTTCAATTCTTGTCCAGCCTAGGCCCCTGGGACACTACGTGCTTGGCCTGAAGTGCCCCAACTTCTCGTGGAAGAAGGATTGATACATACAGCAGAGACCTAGATATGGGATTCAGGCAAAAGCTCATCTTGTGGAACTCTGGTACACTCAAGAGGGAGTGGGACCTTTCTTAGTGAGATGCTGGACCAATAGATTTGAGGATTAAGACCAGCTACTCTGTTCCTCTCCCTTCAAGGACACCAAAGGTACATTCTCTGGAACTCTAACCACTAAGACGTATAGAGGAGATATCTGTTAGAGTTAATTTAATCTCAGGTCTGCGTGAGTTTGAAATTGATTGCTCTGCATCCATCACACTTCTGCTAGCCCTGGTGATGGATGAAATCATCTCGCCATCTTGTTTGGTAGATGTGTAGTTCACATTTGACATTTACTGTTCTTGTTCCTGTTCTTGTATAAGATACACTCAGGTTCCAAATCCTTATAAGTGGATAACACAGAGGGGAAAAGGGTATTATCTGATGATCATGTTCTGTCTTTCTTTCCCTTTTCTTTCTTTTCCCCCCCTAAATAGGTTATTATTAATTTACATAGTTACAGGAAAGGACTTTTCCTTTCTCAGGGAACAATTGAGAAGAAAAACATAACTCAGCAGGAGAAATATCTTCACTGAACAAAAGGTAATAATGAATTGAATGTAGTAAAATTAGCATCAGATGAAGGTATTTTCTTCATTCATTGTTGACTCATTTATTTATTCTTACTAACCCATGGATTCATGCATGCATTTACAAAGGCTAGGTACTGTGCTAGCAGCTGGGAACATAGTGATAAACAAAATATCTATGGTCCATTTTCTCACGGAGCTTACACTATAGACAGGAAGAAAAACATTATCATATGCAATGACTATAAAATATAAGAAATCCTATTATATCAAAGCAACAAGATGCCACAGTAGCCTCTAAAAAGTCTACTGTGGTCAAAGAGAGACATATACCAATTTATGACTCATGGAGGTTCCCAATATTTAATCCTGTTTTCTTTCTAATTAAAGGTTCAAGAATTCACTTGATTCAGAAGCTGAAGGACAAATCTCATGTTGAAAATATCAGTCTACAGAAATAAGTCTCAAATATCAACTGAAAAACATTTTAAGTGTGCATACTCCTGCCCCTCATCCCCAAGCCCAAGACCAGAGATTCTGATTCAGTATAATTGGTGTGGGGTCCAAGAATCTGTATGATTATGGGACACTCTAGCTGATTCTAAGGTTGGTGAAGAGATGATAAGAGTCACAGGAACGGGCTTCCCTTGTGGCGCGGTGGTTGGGGGTCCGCCTGCTGATGCGGGGGACGTGGGTTCGTGCCCCGGTCCGGGAAGGATCCTGCGTGCCGTGGAGCAGCTGGGCCCATGAGCCATGGCCGCTGGGCCTGTGCGTCCAAGGCCTCTGCTCACAGTCGGGGAGGCCACAGCAGTGAGGGACCCGTGTACTGCAAAAAAAAAAAAAAAAAAAAAAAAGAGTCACAGGAACATTTGGTTTAAAGTACCTGCTATTGAATATTTTTAAAAATTATTCTTTTTTACTTGGAAAATGAATTCTGTATCTTTGCATCCTTTCAGCAGTTCAGCGTTTTCTGTTCATCCTGTCCTAAAGGATAATTCTGCCAAGAAATGATAATATTACTGTAATAATGTTGCTATTTCTGTCTCACTTTATAATTTATAAATTAATTCATTTATTATTATTCATTCATCAAACATTTATTAACTGCTTAGGCAGCACCAGGTTTTATGATAAGTACTGGAGATTCAGAAAAGAACTGTAAGTGCCACTGTCCTGACGTTCATACTGCCTGAGAATGATAGACGTATGTCAGGAAGCAGAGGTAGTGCTGTGTTCCTGGCACTGTGAATAGGAAGAAAGGTGGCATAGATGAGGGAAGGGCCATATTTTTCCTCAGGCATGAGGGGAGATATGCATGTGTCAGGAACAACTTATTAACTTGTTTTATTATTATTAGTAGTAGTAGTATTTTTATTATCCTTTGGCAAAAGCATAGTCAGTATCAGGGTCACCCTATGATGTATGAGGCCCTGTGTGAATATTTTTGGTGGGATATTTGTCCATACATGCAATTTGATTAAAACATATAATTTAAAATGAATGGGCCCATGTGAAGCACAGTGTTTTATCAATGAAGATTTGGAATAATGGACAGAGAAGTGGTACTTATGTATTTGTTTACTGTTTCATCCTTGCACATAAAGATTCTTCATAGTAGCTGGGCACCATCTCTTTATGCTGATATTCAGAAGCCATCCCTTTACATTCTTTATTGTCAAATGTGCCATTATTGTTAAATTTCATATTACCCACTGCAAGTAAAATGTAGCATACTCATAATGACATGGCTCTTTGGATCTTGTTTGTGTTGGAACATATAGATCCTCTTACATCTGCAACTCCCTAATGTAATTTACAACCAGTTACCAGTTGTAACACTACTCATGATACAACATCATCCTCCAAGGCACTCATGGATCCTGGATTCCAGTGATTCCTATGGTTGTTGCTGTACTTTGTTCACGATGATCATACATGTTCATCTTACTGAGAGTATGAAGGAAAGTTTGAATGATAATTTAGTTTATGATCATGTTATATTAACTGTTTAGAATTTTATAGCATAAAGGTAGAACCATACATCTTCCAACCATGCCTTCTCTTGAACTCTTAAGACCATAATCACTACGTTCCTAGAATGTGCTATCTTTCAATGCTGAGCTCACTCCTGCCTCCCATATATGGTAACGAACAAGGAAGAATGCGGGTGGGGCAAGAAGAGCAGTCCAATTTGTGCAATAAGTGTTTATCTTTTATCCAGAATGACTTAAGACCAACCCTGGGGAGAGCACTGCACAGATTGGAGACACATGATGTAACAGGTGGAAGAGCTCCTTGATGTTGCAGAGCAATGATCTCCAAAGACCTTGCAGGACATAAGCATGTTGATACCTAACGCATGACACAGAGCCTGTGAGGGAGATGGGTGACACCCTGGGTGTCAGTGGTAGAGGGTGCATTGGGTAAAAAATATATACCTCTACCCCAGCTACCCTTAGATGCTGTAGACAGGAGGTGGTACTATGGTTGATACATATATGGGTGAGAGCTGATACATGGGTTTACACACGTAGCTCAAGCCCAGGAATTGGGAGAACCCTTGTGGTTAACCTGTTGTTAGCCTAGAGCCCCGAACTTGTCCTGTGCTTAGCATGAGAGAGAGTGTCACACCAAATCAGCATGTTAGTATCATTCTTGCAGCTCAATCTTGCCCCATCCTATGAAAGGAAAACCACACTGGCCAGTGGGAATGATTTGTTCACCAGACAATCCTCCTGGAACTGAGGCAGGTGCTACAAGGACATCTTGGGTACAAATCCCAGAGCAACTTGGGACATCTGGTTGACCCCACACAAAGAAGATAGTCAGACAGTGCTCTGAAGGGGAGAAATGCTGACTGAGGTCCACACATGTCCTGGTCTGGAATTAAGCGTCATTCTGTCTGTGTGGCATTGCTGGCCTTAGCAGGTTCCAGGCACTGGAAGGGGACTTAGAAAACTGTGAGAAAGCACTCCAAAGCCCTGGCCACACTCAGGCACTGGGTTCAGGCAGGGGCTCATTAGTCAGAGTCTAAAGGTGGTACCTGTTAATATTACTACTGTTACTTTACAAATAAAGAAACTGAGGTTTAAAAGGCCACCAACTTTCTCAGAATCATATAAATAATTAGGGAAATAATGAGCTGACATCTAGGTTTCAAAGCTCCAAATTCATGCTTTATCCAGCCACCAACCAAATTAAACTAATTTAACACCAGTTCAATCTTGCAAAGCCTGAAGAATAATCTATTGCAAACAGAAAATTCTACTGCATAATATAAGCCAGCGACAAATTAAGATGGAATTTTATTTATTTACTTTCTCAGATATGTAAGACTATGTGCCTTTTTAATTTTTATTTATTTATTTATTTATTTTGCAGTACATGGGCCTCTCACTGTTGTGGCCTCTCCCGTTGCGGAGCACAGGCTCCGGACGCACAGGCTCAGTGGCCATGGCTCACGGGCCCAGCTGCTCCACGGCATGTGGGATCTTCCCGGACCGGGGCACGAACCCGTGTCCCCTGCAACAGCAGGCGGATTCTCAACCACTGTGCCACCAGAGAAGCTCTGTGCCTTTTTAAAGACAAGGATTTTAATGATTCTTCAAATGTATTTTATATCTGTGCAGCCCTTAACTCACAACATCCCTGAGAATTAAGTAGGGCAAGACAACATTTTTTACTTCTCAGCTGGGGAACATATAGTTCAGAGAGTTTGACTGCTTTGCCCCAGTCTTGTAACTTTCAATGGAAGGGTTATGATTCCAACCCAGTCTCTTGGATTCTAAAGCTCAGGCTTTGCCTACTAATTCTTTCTGAGGATTTTAACATTCTCAAGCAATTTGTTACTCAGCATTCTTCTGGTTTAACTATTACTAATTACCATTGTCATAGTTTCCTCTATTTTCAACTCACATCCTGTTCATAGTAAGTTACTATAGAGATATGACATATTATTGATCTCTCTGTAGGATAGTGACCTGGGATAGTTAACAATGTTCTGGGTTTCTTAGCAACTCAACCAACATTATCCATCTTTGCCTCCACAATTTGTACTTTTGCTGCAGTAAATGAAACCTGGATCATGGGCTAGTTTCCAGGGATGGTAATAGAGTTTTTAGAGAGGAAGTGAGCATTAAATGCATCAAATATAGACTCTATTCCATCAAATGCCTGCCCCCTTTCTGTTAAAGCAGTTTTGAAAATGACTAGCAATGAAGAAATAGAAAACTAAGGGATTTAGAACCTCCTAAACTTCAATATCTATCACTTGATTTATCATTCTAACTTTGAATGTCATTAAACACACCCTGAATCTGTTTCTTTATATCTAAAATAGAACTTAAGATTGTTACTACCTCACAGACATTAAAAAAAAAAATCAAAGTCAACTGTGTATGTGAAAATGCTCTACACATGTTGAAGTCTTAAGTTGCTACTCTTAATGCTCATTCAAGGACTTATTCCTTTATTCCTTTCTTATTTTTACCAATTAAATACCTGTTTTGTGCAGAGCCCTATGATAGACATCAAGGGGAGAAGGTGATGATGCAGTGCCCACCACTGGAGATCTCATCATCCAGTTGGGAGATGAGAGATGAGAGATGGACCAATCAAGTTATTTATTTCAAGGGCTGTGGTGAGTTCAAAGGCTACAGGCAGCTAATGTGTAGGAAAATGCCTAACCCTGATACAGAAGAGCTGAGTATAACAATGAGTTGGGGTGGCCAGAGAAGGCACCTAGGAATGTCCAAACACATTAGAGGGACAAAAGAGGTCCTCTGTGAGCTGGGTGCTCCTTCCTTATGTGGCTTCATCTCACTCTACTACTTCCAACACCTACTGTATTCTAGGTATACTATAGTGCTTCAACGTCTAGACTTTTGAACCCAAAATTTATAGGTTCATATCCTAACTCCAGCTCTTCCTGGCTCTGTGACCCTTGGTTTCCATCTCTTTTTCTCTGTGATGGGCATAATAATAAAATGTAATTCAGAGGGTTATTGAACAAGTCACTAGGGCAGTGCCTGCCACTCGGTATGCACCCAATAAATTAGCTCTCATTCCAAGCACTAGTCTATGAGTATATTTTGCTTCCTGACTTTGTGCCTTTACACATCTATTTCCTTCGGCCTTTGGCTTTGTCAATGTGGTAACATTATTATTCCAGTTTGACGCTTCTGGGAAGCTTTCCTTGATCTATCTTATCTTCTCTTTCAATCTTCTTGAGATTTAAATCTTTAATGTGTGTGTGTGTGTGTGTGTGTTTGTGTACCTATTGTATCTTATACAGTCCTCTGTTATAAACCGATCACAAAGCATTGTAAATTTCATTGTTCACATTGTGGAAATGAAAACCAACCAAATGAGAGAAGCAAAGGCTATTTATTCTGAGCAAGGGGGTCAGCCACCATCACTGTTTTGGCAGAGATTCAAAGACAGGCAGAGGAGTGGGAAAGCATTACAGTGGAGAAAAGGGAAAGCTTCAGGTATGTCCTGAGCCGAGGCTATGAGCATGAGGAAGCTGTAGGTGGGCAAATTAGGGATGAGGCATCCTATGTGATTTGAAAGCGGTGCATATTTGGCCTTCTCTGCTTGGTCCTAAGTTAGAAGCAGGGACAAAAATTTGTAAAGCTTCCAGTCATTAATCATGTCTTGGCCATTTTGGGCCAATTATAGAAGTTATTGTTTAGCTTCCTGGGATATCACTAGAGATAGCAATCTGACTTATAATAGACTGGCTTTCTCGATTGTTTAGTGTAGAAAAGAGGTTGGCTTCCTGGGAAGGTTGCTACAGGCTGTGGGTCAGAATTCTATTTTAACATATGGTCTGGCCATTGTTCATTTGTATATTCAGTCTCTCAACATATTTGTTTATTTAAACTTTTTGAAACCAAAGAACAAATCTTAGTTGTTAGGTACTGGTACCCTTAACTCCGAACAGTGTCAGATAAATGTTTGGGGGTTAGTAGGTGGATGGAAATAAGTACAGAAAAAAGAAGGGGGAAAATGGAAAGGAGGAAAAGAAGAATGAAGCGTAAGAAGAGAGCATTTCTACTGAGGGGATGACATGAGCAAAAGGATGGAAACTGACTTAACCCATATCTGGGGAAAACATTGAGTAAATTGGCTTGACAGGAAGCAATGATTCCTGTAGGTGAATAGTGTTGAACTAAGTCCATTTACAATAGCTTTCTAGATGGGTTTCACCCAGCAGAGAATTTATCTTTAAGTGGTTGAGAATTAAGAAAGATGGAGAAATACAGTGAAGGGCAAAGGAGATCTGGAAAACCATGGCTGTGCTGGATCTCAAATATTTCAAAATATGATTGTAGTTATAAAAATAAATTTGTTTTAAAATATATTGTGACTTTATTGAGGTTCAGGGAAATAATCTAATATACTACACTGCCTCTCTTGAGATTTTCATTAGCTCTCTGAAATCCTTTGATGTTAAAACCTGGAAGGATGTTCCCTTTGCTGGATGGAATTTGTTGCCAAATTTCCCAGGGACAGTGTGTCTGAATGGAATCTTTTCCTGGACTTTTTGTCAAAAATATGTTGGAGGTGAGGGTGGGGGCTAGTTTATTAGCTAACTCTAATCAGTAAGGTTCTCTGGTCAATTAAGTTCAGAGAATCTGCTCACTCTATCATCCCTCAGAGGTGTATGATAATGGCATTGCCATATTGAAGGCTCTGAAGATCTTGCAGTTAAAAAGATTAACTTAAAAAAAAATACATTCTTTCCAAAGTTTAACTAACCACAGAATTCTGTTTCTGTAAAATACCTAGCATTGTGAACTCCACATGGATATTGCTGCTTTAAATTTTAATTTTCAAAAAAAATTTTTTTTAATTTTCACGTATGCCAAAATTCCATGGATAAAACAATGCCAAAATATGTCTCTACATGTATGGAGACCTTTCTTACCATAGTGCCTTTTTTTTTCTATTTTACTCTTTGAAAGCTAACTTTATAACATTATCTCTTCTGATTCTCAACTTTCTAATGATAGAATGAGAGGAGAGATCATTATTCCTATTTTATAGTTGAGGCCCAAAGTGGTTCACATGATTGAAAATACATGAATGAAAAATAAATGAATGGATGTGTGACCGAGTGAGTCAGTGGGCTGGACATTACATTTCTTTTGGAGATTCTCTAGGTTTACAATTTCATTGATTTGACTAGTGTCTTTTGTGCCTCCTTTGAACCAAGCACTTTGCTTGAGAGGACACAGAGATTAGTAAGGCAAAGTCCCCGACCTCAACAAACACACAGGGTACTTGCAGAAATAGAAGACAAATACTAATCAGAGTCCCATGTGCTATAATCAAGGATACCCCAAGATGTTATAGAATCAAAAGGAAGGGCTGCTGCTGTTAAGTCTTTGTTTAAATTAGGTAAAAGGGCTCCTTCGAGGAAGACAAACCATGTGAGTACAGGGTGTGGTGAGCATGCCCCTTTGGGCAAAGAAAAGCCCATGCCAAGGTAGAAGCTAGGGTGGAAAGCACTCGGTACTCCTCAGTCTCTCTTTTTGCACAGCAGGAACATCATACCTGTCAGCAATGGGGTATCTCCAACCTGAGTGCTCAAGGAAAGTGTCATTTGGAGCAGAATGGAAAATCAATAGAGGCTTCTGAAAGATGTATTGTGAGCTGGTTCTTTCTTTTTTAAGATTTATTTTATTTTTTAATTTTTTTAACATCTTGATTGGAGTATAATTGCTTTACAATGGTGTGTTAGTTTCTGCTTTATAACAAGGTGAATCAGCTATACCTCTTGCGTCTCCCTCCCACCCTCCCTATCCCACCCCTCTAGGTGGACACAAAGCACTGAGCTGATCTCCCTGTGCTATGCAGCAGCTTCCCACTAGCTATCTATTTTACGTTTGGTAGTGTATATATGTCCATGCCACTCTCTCACTTCGTCCCAGCTTACCCTTCCCCTTCCCCATTTCCTCGAGGCAGGACAGGAATAAAGACGCAGATGTATTTATTTATTTATTTGACTGTGTTTGGTCTTCATTGCTGCACGTGGACTTTCTCTAGTTGCGGTGAGCGGGGGCTACTCTTCGTTGTGGTGTGTGTTCTTTGCATTGTGGTGGCTTCTCTTGTTGTGGAGCATGGGCTCTAGGTATGCGGGTTTCAGGAGTTGTGCCACGTGGGCTCAGTAGTTGTGGCTCGCAGGCTCTAGAGTGCGGGCTCCGTAGTTGTGGCGCACGGACTTAGTTGCTCCGCAGCATGTGGGATCTTCCTAGACCAGGGATCAAACCCATTTACCCTGCATTGGCAGGAGGATGCTTAACCACTGTGCCACCAGGGAAGACCTGTGAGCTGGTTCTTGAAGGTTGATTGCTTGTTTAAAAAGTAGACAAGGAGGGACCTCCCTGGTGGTCCAGTGGTTACGACTTCACCTTCCAATGCAAGGGGCGTGAGTTCAATCTCTGGTCAGGGAGTTAGGATCCCACATGCCTTGTGGCCAAAAACCCCAAAAACATAAAACAGAAGCAATATTGTAACAAATTCAATCAAGACTTTAAAAATGGTCCACATCAAAAAAAAAATCTTAAAAAGTGGACAAGGAGATTGGAGTAGATGGAGGGAACATCACGGGGGAAGGCCCAGTGGGGAGTGGGTGTGTGGCACTTCTAGGATCTGGTAGGAAAGGCTAGTGTACAAGGAGCCAGAGTGCTGCTGAAGATGAGTGTCCAAGGGGGCAAGAAGCTGATTCAGGGGAGGAGTTAAAGGAACCCTGATTTTAAGAACAGGATGGTGAAGAATTCCCCTCTGCATCTCCAGAGGCAGGCACAGTATTAGGCACGAGATTGGCCCTCAAGAAAATGAGTTGAAGGACACTGAAAGGGGGCTGGAAGCCAGACTTGCTCTTGTTAGTCTCAGAAATGTCAGCCAGTGACTGAAATTTCCCTTGAGCTACCTTCACAATGACAATATTTATGGTGAAACTACGATAAGCCAAGCATTTGAGGTGACCACAGCCTGAAAAAACAGATGCGGTGATTACGACACTATGGGGTGAGTGAGGAATAGAGGTATTGCAGGGGGAGAGAGCAAGGGTGCCCAACCCAGAGAGCAGTGGCAACCGGCCGAGTGCTGGAGAATGCCTAAGATTGTACCCAAGTGAGGACAAGGACAAGGCTTCCTCCACTACAAACCCTCTTTGGGAACTAGAAAAATTGTTCTCCTTCAGTAGATGAATGCCCCAAAGTGGATACCCTCTGAATATCCAATCAGGTAAATGTGTCCTTGCCTCCAAGTTCACACATCCCTTGAACAGGCTAGGTTTCATCTCCCAGCTGAGGTCACTCAGCCGGTCGTCACCTTTGCACAGGGAAGACCCACCACCCAATCGTGATAGATATGAGTGAAAGGCTTTCCAGAGAGAGGGAAGATCAGGAAAAAAAGTACTCAGGCATGAATGAGGATGAGGAGAACTGAGGAACCTGGAAACATTGGGTTTTGTCTGGGCGGTGTACAGGATAAGTCATGTAGAAGTGAGAGATGAGGCCAGGTTACAGATATGGTTAGATCATGCAGGTTCTCGATGGCCATGCTAAGGAATTAGGGGCTTTAAGCTATAAGCTATTGCAGCATCCAAGACCATACAGTATCTAGGCCACTGTAATAGAATCCCCTGGGCTGCTAATTAAATAAAATAAATTTTACACTCCACCAAATATGTATTACGTTGGAATCATTGAATGTGGGCCTTATGTGTATGTATTTAACAATTTCTCCAGGAGATTTCTATACCCGTGAAAGTTTGAGAACCATACTGTGATAACTGAAAAACTAGAGGCAGAGAAGCAACTTTGTTTGATTTGTGTTTTAGAAAGGTTGCTCTGACAGTTGTATGAGGATGGTATTGGTGTGGTGAAGACTTGTAGCAGGGAGACCAAAGAGAAAGCTGATGAAGTAAACTGGATGAGGCATAAACAAGAATCTAAGCTTGATCTGTGTGAAGCAAATGTCTTCATCCAGGAACCCTGAACCGCCTCCTCAGATGAATGAAATGTATAACTAACATGGACATCCAAGTCTTCTCTTACATGGGTCCTATTATCATAATTCCATATGTGTATGGTCCTCATTAAGTTTTTGTTTATAATAGTGGTGACTCAAAAGGGTCCTCTCTTGGTATGCAGGTAATACCCATGACTCAAACATGAGTAAAAAATACTTAGAGGCTTTATTCATGCCTGTTTTCCTACTGTTAATAGATATTTCTCATGTCCTTTTATTCATGCTCCAGTGGAACTGTTTCTGAGCAATTCAAAACCATATAATTGATTACATTCAGTTTCAAATGCAACAGTTAATTTATCCAAGCCAATCAGCATCATACCTGGATGTAATTAGCCACCTAAATGGTAGTTGTGGGCAGATGGTTAGTCATAGAGGAGCTGCAGGTTAGATGTGCTAACTAACTGGGCTAAAAAATCTTGTGCTAAAGATCCTTAGTGGATTGTACCTTAGGGCCAGAGCAGCATTTAATGTCCAGAGTAACATACTGGAAACGTGGATCCTAAATTGCTCCAATTTGACAGACCTTTGGGTCATTTTGCATAATTTACACACGTTCTATCCCATAGATCCACCTGCCAGCCCATGAGACTCAGTCTTTTGCAGGATGTTTTGGTCAAGGATCACTCCCCTCTCAAACTTAAGGAAAAGAGATTTTGTCAGGATATAGGGGGCTCATTCAGAACTCAAAGGAAAGAAGGTAAGCTGCTTCAGGAGGACTACAAAATCATTAGACATCTGCTCAATTTCTTTGTCTGAGACAGTACAAGTTCTCACCTAATTCCTTTTTCCCTGTAGACCAGCTTTCTTGAGAAGGCATTTGGTTCTGATTCTCCACAGCTTTGGGTTAATGCTGTGTCAACAGCAAGCCCAAATTCACCTGCCCTACATGACCTTAGAGTGTTGCTTCACAGACACCAACTTTTAGTGTTTATCAGTTCAAATTTTCAAGAGTGAGGTTCAACTGTAGGGCTCCACTTCTGTAATTCATCCAGTTATTTTTGGCAAATATGAGGCATAATCTGATACAGACATATGGTTCTAGGCCCACTCCTTCAAAAGAGGCAGGGAACTTCCAAGAAGAGGAACTGAATTGGGTATATAAAAAAAATTATAAAAACCAGTTAAGGTCGTAAGAGCAACTGTCTTAGATGTCTCAAGTACCCACCATCCAACTCATGAAATTTATCCTTTAAGAGAATGACATCTCACCTTCCCTGAACAGTATAAAAAAATAACCTTCTTCTTATGCCTGCCATGATCCCAAAGCTTGTTCATTGGAGACTGGAGAAACTCTAGTAATTTTATCTTGGGGAGGATAGAAATGTTTTCTAGATGTCTCCTTCAAGTTGGACCCTAGGAAGGAGTAGGAAAACCACACATATGTGTACGTGTGTGTGTATATATTTATTCATGTATGTGTGTGCAGATATATGTATTTGTATGTACATATAGCTATGCATGCATACATACATACATGTGCAGTTCATGCCCCCATCCTGGCCTTGGGTCATCCTGCTTCTGCACAGGCTCTGGGCCAGAACCAATCCCTCCACACCTGGTCTGGCCTCTGGGAATGGGAAGGTGCCATCAGGTAGCTGTAGACATTGGCAGAGGACCAATTTGGGCCCTGGAATCCACACCAGAAGCCCAGGTTGCTGTCCCTGGGCATTGGCCTCCTAGAAGGCATAGATGTGCGGCCTGCACATGCCCAGTTCACTCCCCCATTTTGACCTCCCCAGGTCCCACTTCTGTGCATGGCCTTTGAGTGGGAGCTGGTTCCCCAGCACCTTGTAGGACCCCTTGTGTGTTCGGTTGACTGAAGACTGTAGGAGGGTTTCTGAGCTGGAAAGCCATGCAATAGGATTCTTAGCCTAAAGGAAAACCACTAGTGATACTCAGTCTTTATTTGCCATTTGCCTAATAGCAAAGTCAAGCACACAACAGAATCTCCAAGTGCTCTTCAGCTAGGATCCATCATGAGAAATTCTTGCGTTGGGTATGAATGCAATTCTGCCATCCTCCTCTTTGGGTACACACATTTTTCATGAATTTTTGTTTAATGGGCTAGCTGTCATCTAGTTGGGGTGGTGAATAATTCATAGACTATTGTAAAATAATGTGAATGTTTAGTGACAGAGGTATATCTGGAAAGGGTGGCTGAGCTGAGTCCTATGGAATGCATGGGAGTATGTGTAGAGGAGAAAGAGAATTTCAGGCAAGTCTGGGAGCAGGTGGTAAGACGTTGGCCTGAGCAAAGGAATGGGTGGTGAAGAGCATGAAGTGTTTTAAGGGTCCACAAACAATTTGGCATCAGTGGACCATCACTGCCAAAGTAGGAAGAGATGGGATTTGAGACTGGAGAGATAGTCAAGGACAAAGTAATGGAAGGATATGAATGCCACGTTGACCTTTGTCATGCAAATCAGTTTTCATACAGGACACTTGGGACCTCCTGCATCAGAATCACCTGATATGGCCCCCAAATCCTATATAAGACTATAATAGATTTAAACCCAGAACAGAATCTCTCAGGATGGGGATTGAGACGTTCCTTAGGGGATTTCAATGACTACTAATTTGGAGAACCATTGCTGTGAGATATGGAGGCTCTTGGAAATGCTTTAGCACAGGAACAATATATTGGAGACAGTTGTCACACTTGCTGTCATAAAATGCCATGGTCTGTTGGATATAACTGAAACCTAGCAAACTTACATTTCCACCATCCTGAGCTAGTGCTTGCAGTCTTGCTGTTGGAGGAATTTAAAGATTCAGAACCGGATAAGACTGAAATCTAGATTATCAGGCTGTCTTGTGAGCTCTGCTCTGGTCCAGTAGGTGTATCTCCTGTTGATAACAGATTCTGGAATGTGAGAGATGGTGCCAATAAGTATTGCAGAAGAAAAACCACGACATGCAGTGTCCAGGATGCTAGCTTCTCATTTTACTTCCAGATGTGTGAACTTGAGTCAATCACTTCACCTCTCTGAGATAGAGATGATAAATAAAAATTAAATAATATATGTGCATAGTGCCTGCAAACTTGTAAAATGCTATAAGATATCTGAGTTGGCTTTAGATGACTCCATTTCTTAAATGGATTTTACAGAGGAATCAAGATATTAACACTTACCCTCTATTCAAAACTTAATGTTTACCTAACACTAAATTGTTTACTTTGCACAAATTAGTTTGTTTAATTTAGTTTATTCATCAACCATGGAATGTAGGAATGGTATCCCCAAAGTATAGACAGTTAAAAAGTATTAAATAACGTTCCCTAAATCCCACAGCTAATAAGTAGCAGCTTTAAATCTAAACCAAGGTCTTGCTAGCTCTAATTATGTGCCCTTACTGCTGAACTGTAGCCCCAAGGTAGCCACCTAGCTTTGAAATATCTTCTTTTAGTGAAGTTTGTCTTCAAGATAGGTGTGTTTTCAATCAACTTTACCTTCTGTTTGTAAGATATTTTCTGTATTATTATTATTACTACTACTTCTTGGGAGATTGTTTACTCATACCATGAGATACTGAATTGTTTTCTCTGACAGGAAAAAAAGAGACAGGGGAGGCTGAAGATATTGAAAAATATATGAAACATGATGTGATATCCTAGTTAATTGATTTTGCACTGGAGCAAAAGTCTCAGAAAACAGAACAAGCATCCATCATTTCAATAGCAGTTAGGAGAAAAGTTGAAATAAATGAATTTTGTAAGCCTCTTTCCACATCCTTTAGAAATTTGGAAACATCAGTGCAGCTCAAAAGTGTTTCCCCAATCAATGGAAATTATTGGAAAACTCAATAATTCACTGGTATTTCCCCATTTTCTAGCCACTCAGCCACCTGATCTCTATAGCCATCTATCTATCTCTCCACCCATCCATCATCCATATAGTCATTGCCTTTCTATCTTGATATTCTTTCTACAAACATCATACATCCAACATGAATTTATCATATCCAAGATCAATTTAATAAGTATATAAAAATGTTAAGTATGCAGTTTAACTCAGCTATCCTTATTGAGTGCCTACTACTAGGAAGGACTTTTACATATATCATATCAGCCTAGTGTCAGGCACTTTGTAGTGACAAAAATAAATATGAACTATTTCTGAGAAAGCTTCCTGCTCTTACGGGATTAAAAAGTGGAATAAGCCATGACCATAAAAAACAATGATCTGAGAATACATAGCGGTTACATTCCTTCGAAGATGAAACCATATTAACTGTTTTTTTTTTTTTTAAGTTTTATTGATCTTTGCTATCGTTTCCTTCATTTCTTTTTCATTTATTTCTGATCTGATTTTTATGATTTCTTTCCTTCTGCTAACTTTGGGATGTTTTTGTTCTTCTTTCTCTAATTGCTTTAGGTGCAAGGTTAGGTTGTTTATTCGAGATATTTCCTGTTTCTTAAGGTGTGATTGTATTGCCATAAACTTCCCTCTTAGAACTGCTTTTGCTGCATCCCATAGGTTTTGGGTCGTCGTGTCTCCATTGTCATTTGTTTCTAGGTATTTTTTAATTTCCTCTTTGATTTCTTCAGTGATCACTTCGTTATTAAGTAGTGTATTGTTTAGCCTCCATGTGTTTGTATGTTTTACAGCTTTTTTCCTGTAATTGATATCTAGTCTCATAGCATTGTGGTCGGAAAAGATACTTGATACAATTTCAATTTTCTTAAATTTACCAAGGCTTGATTTGTGACCCAAGATATGATCTATCCTGGAGAATGTTCCATGAGCACTTGAGAAAAATGTGTATTCTGTTGTTTTTGGATGGAATGTCCTATAAATATCAATTAAGTCCATCTTGTTTAATGTATCATTTAAAGCTTGTGTTTCCTTATTTATTTTCATTTTGGATGACCTGTCCATTGGTGAAAGTGGGGTGTTAAAGTCCCCTACTATGATTGTGTTCCTGTCGATTTCTCCTTTTATGGCTGTTAATATTTCCCTTATGTATTGAGGTGCTCCTATGTTTGGTGCATAAATATTTACAATTGTTATATCTTCTTCTTGGATTGATCCCTTGATCATTATGTAGTGTCCTTCTTTGTCTCTTCTAGTAGTCTTTATTTTAAAGTCTATTTTGTCTGATATGAGAATTGCTACTCCAGCTTTCTTTTGGTTTCCATTTGCATGGAATATCTTTTTCCATCCCCTTACTTTCAGTCTGTATGTATCTCTAGGTCTGAAGTGGGTCTCTTGTAGACAGCATATATATGGGTCTTGTTTTTGTATCCATTCAGCCAGTCTGTGTCTTTTGGTGGGAGCATTTAGTCCATTTACATTTAAGGTAATTATTGATATGTATGTTCCTATTCCCATTTTCTTAATTGTTTTGGGTTCGTTATTGTAGTTCTTTTCCTTCTGTTGTGTTTCTTGCCTAGAGAAGTTCCTTTAGCATTTGTTGTAAAGCTGGTTTGGTGGTGCTGAACTCTCTCAGCTTTTGCTTGTCTGTAAAGGTTTTAATTTCTCCATCAAATCTGAATGAGATCCTTGCTGGGTAGAGTAATCTTGGTTGCAGGTTTTTCTCCTTCATCACTTTAAGTATGTCCTGCCACTCCCTTCTGGCTTGTAGAGTTTCTGCTGAGAGATCAGCTGTTATCCTGATGGGGATTCCCTTGTGTGTTATTTGTTGTTTTTGCCTTGCTGCTTTTAATATGATTTCTTTGTGTTTAATTTTTGACAGTTTGATTAATATGTGTCTTGGTGTATTTCTCCTTGGATTTATTCTGTATGGGACTCTCTGTGCCTCCTGGACTTGATTAACTATTTCCTTTCCCATATTAGGGAAGTTTTCAACTATAATCTCTTCAAATATTTTCTCAGTCCCTTTCTTTTTCTCTTCTTCTTCTGGAACCCCTATAATTCGAATGTTGGTGCGTTTAATGTTGTCCCAGAGGTCTCTGAGACTGTCCTCTGTTCTTTTCATTCTTTTTTCTTTATTTTGCTGTGCAGCAGTTATTTCCACTATTTTATCTTCCACCTCACTTATCCGTTCTTCTGCCTCAGTTATTCTGCTATTGATCCCATCTAGAGTATTTTTTATTTCATTTATTGTGTTTTTAATCGATGCTTGATTCGTCTTTAGTTCTTCTAGGTCCTTGTTAACTGTTTCTTGCATTTTGTCTATTCTATTTCCAAGATTTTGGATCATCTTTACCATCATTATTCTGAATTCTTTTTCAGATAGACTGCCTATTACCTCTTCATTTGTTAGGTCTGGTGGGTTTTTATCTTGCTCCTTCTCCTGCTGTGTGTTTTTCTGTCTTCTCATTTTGCTTATGTTACTGTGTTTGGGGTCTCCTCTTTGCAGGCTGCAGGTTCGTAGTTCCCGTTGTTTTTGGTGTCTGTCCCCAGTGGCTAAGGTTGGTTTAGTGGGTTGTGTAGGCTTCTTGGTGGAGGGGACTACTGCCTGTGTTCTGGTGGATGAGGCTGGATCTTGTCTTTCTGGTGGGCAGGTCCACGTCTGGTGGTGTGTTTTGGGGTGGTTGCGGACTTTTTATGATTTGAGCCAGCCTCTCTGCTAATGGGTGGTGTTGTGTTCCTGTCTTGCTAGTTGTTTGGCATAGGGTGTCCAGCACTGTAGCTTGCTGGTCGTTGAGTGAAGCTGGGTGCTGGTGTTGAGATGGAGATCTCTGGAAGATTTTCGCCGTTTGATATTATGTGGAGCTGGGAGGTCTCTTGTGGACCAGTGTCCTGAAGTTCGCTCTCCCACCTCAGAGGCACAGCACTGACTCCTGGCTCCTCAATTTGGGATGATTTGTTGTCTATTCATGTATTCCACAGATGCAGGGTACATGAAGTTGATTGTGGAGCTTTAATCCGCTGCTTCTGAGGCTGCTGGGAGAGGTTTCCCTTTCTCTTCTTTGTTCTCACAGCTCCTGGGTCTCAGCTTTGGATTTGGCCCCGCCTCTGCGTGTAGGTCGCCGGAGGGCGTCTGTTCTTCGCTCAGACAGGACAGGGTTAAAGGAGCAGCCTCTTCGGGGACTCTGGCTCACTCAGGCCGGGCGGGAGGGAGGGGCACGGAGTGCGGGGCGTGCCTGCAGCGGCAGAGGTCGGCGTGATGTTGCACCAGCCCGGGGCGCGCCGTGCGTTCTCCCAGGGAAGCCGCCCCTGGATCCCGGGACCCCGGCAGTGGCAGGCTGCACAGGCTCCCGGAAGGGCGGTGTGGACAGTGTCCTGCGCTCGCACACAGGCTTCTTGGCGGCGGCAGCAGCAGCCCCAGCGTCCCACGCCCGTCTCTGGGCTCCGTGCTTTCAGCCGCGACTCGCGCCCGTCTCTGGAGCTCCTTTACGCGGCGCTCTTAATCCCCTCTCCTCGCGCACCAGGAAACCAAGAGGGAAGAAAAAGTCTCCTGCCTCTTCGGCAGCTCCAGAGTTTTCCCGGACTCCCTCCCGGCTAGCTGTGGCACATTAGCCCCCTTCAGGCTGAGTTCTCGCCGCCAGTCCCAGTCCTCTCCCTGCGCTCTGACCGAAGCCCGAGCCTCAGCTCCAGCGCCGCCCGCCCTGGCGGGGGAGCAGACAAGCCTCTCGGGCTGGTGAGTGCCGCTCGGCACCGCTCCTCTCTGCGGGAATCTCTCTGCTTTGCCCTACCCAGGTATGTGGGGAGTTTCTTGCCTTTTGGGAGGTCTGGGGTCTTCTGCCAGCGTTCAGTAGTTGTTCTGTAGGAGTTGTTGCACGTGTAGCTGTATTTCTGGTGTATCTCCATATTAACTGTTATGCAAGAAAGAACATAACTGCGTTCTAAACCGATGGCTCTGAGAGCAAATGTCTAAGGGGGAAAATCAAAGCTCTTCATCCTCCAAGTTCTAGTTCAAATATTCCCTCCTCTGAGAAGTCTTTGGTGAAGTCTGATTCTCCAGGGCTGGACTTATCTTGTCTCCTCTGCTGTGGTTCATAGCCATTTGCCCCAGCTTCTCTTACAGCACTTACTGTCTTCCACGTCATCATTTTACTTGACTGTGAGGTGAAGTGGAGGATGCAATGACTGTAGTGAAACACACTTTGGGTTAGAATATCAGCACCTTTTCTTATCATATGGAGTATCTAAGATAATAAGTTTATGAGATAACCCTTACTAATACATTTCACCCATTTTGGTAAACACTTTACATAATAGAATTTAATCCTCAGCACACCTTACCCTGGCTTTCTATGCTATTGATAGTTCCATTTTACAAATACATAGGGTGAAGCTGAAGCAAATTTCCCAAATTGCTCTCATAAGTGGCCGAGACTAGTTTCAAACGATTGTCTACAAAATACATATTTAAAGAAAATATACGCAATAATGCTACCCAATTCACTTCATTGCTTGGCACGTCAGTCTCCTCCTCTATAAGTTAGGACTGAAAATATCCCATAGTGCTCTGATACAGCACTGTAGGCTGCAAACATACTGTGCAGTACAGTGCTCAGTGCCAGCATAAGATAGTACAACCCTACTTCACTACAGCTTTCTTTCTGTTCCTTCAAGATACCAAGATGCTTCTACCTTTTTAGTTTTCTTCCTTCTGTGTACAATGCTCTATCCCTAGATCTTTGCGGGTCTGGCTTCTACTTACCAATCAAATCTCTGCAAAACTGTCATCCATCTGTAAGATCTCTCTTGATGACTCAAAAACAAAAACTCACACCCATCATTTTCTATAAACTCTAAGCTAATTCGTTTTCCTTAATATTTCTTAATATTATTTTTGCTGATGCTATTCACTTATTTCATTATTTGGTTGTTTTTACTTGGTTATTACTTATTTAGGATTAGTCTGGTAATTTATTTTTATTTTACCCACCTCCCTTAGCTAGTTATAGTTTATTTTACTTTTATTTTAGTGGTTATCTTAGAGACTAAAACACAAATGCCTTATTAGACTATAATACAAATGAATAATTTTACTACTTTCCTGATAAAACAAGGTCCTCAGAATAGTTCAATTCACTTATTCCCTCACTCAGTTTGCATTATTGTTTTTTCAATTTATATTCTACATATGGTTAAAACTCTATGTGATATTGTTTCTTTGTGAAGTTACTTTTCATTTATGTTTGATCACTTATTTTCCATTTTCATTTGGGGGACAGACTCAGCTCATTTGGCTTAGAGAAGGCAAAGTAGAAATCAACAGTTGAAGATATGAAGGGAAAGGAAAATAGAGGAGAAACAAATTAATATGTATTAAGTACCTGCATATAGACATATATGGTGGGAATTATACTCAATATTTTGTAATAATCTATAAGGGAAAAGAATCTAAAAAGGATATATATATACACACACACACACACACACACACACACACATATATATATCACTTGCTGTACACCTGAAACTAACACAACACTGTAAATAAGCTATATGTCAATAAATTTAAAAATTACATATGGTAATGCATATGTATATATAATGTAATGTATATGTATACATGTGTATGATATTATAATCAGAAAGATAAATAAATGTGGTAAATTAGAGAGCTAGAATTCATTCTTAGAACCTTCAAATTCCAAACACTGTACACTTGAATACATAGCACTGCAACTCTGTTTTCTCATTTGACTGGTTTTCAAGGTTGTTGGTTTTTTTTCTAAAATACTGGCTGTATTGGGGTGGAGTTAAGTGTTTCTTAGAATAGCTTTCTATTCTTGGAGTCCTTTCTGTCTGCTTAAGCTTTTCAGTACTTCTTAGGGGTCACCAAAATCATTACTTTAATTATACATCAATGGTCATTTCCACTTGAAAAGAGTCCTTTTTAAGGGAAAGATCACTTGATCTTTTTAATGTTCTGAATTTGCCGGCTCTCCATCCAGTATCAGAAACCCCAAAGAGAGGTTATTTGCAGCAAAGTAGGATTGCAGATATATGCAATAAGCCAAAAAATTGGAAGATAGTTTTTTTTTTTTTTTTTTTTTTTTTTTTTTTTTTTTTTTTTTTTTTTTTTTTGCTGTACGCGGGCCTCTCACTGCTGTGGCCTCTCCCGTTGCGGAGCACAGGCTCCGGACACACAGGCTCCGCGGCCATGGCTCGCGGGCCCAGCCGCTCCGCGGCATGTGGGATCTTCCGGGATCGGGGCACGAACCCGTGTCCCCTGCATCGGCAGGCGGACTCTCAACCACTGCGCCACCAGGGAAGCCCTGGAAGATAGTTTTGAAACTTAACTTTTTAACATCAAACAAAGAAAAGGTTGGCCTTCACTGGAGAGTGATTCAAATTCAAGCTCAACATAGAGTGAGCATCTCTCATAATAACATAACTTGAATATCAAGACTACATCCACCTGAAGCAACATATTTTGCAATTATACTTGTGACCTTCAGACTCATTCCTGGGACTGAACTAGCTGAGATTATTTTTCCATCCCACATTCCTCCTGCCTGGGAGCTCTATTCTCTTTGATGCTATAACATCAGGACCACTGTCCTTTCCCTTATGTAAGTGCAGCTACTTGCACTCTGGCCTCCTCAGAGGAGTGATAGGAGGAATTGTAAACATCCTTATACAGTTTAACTACCAATGATACCAAATCTTTTGTTTCAGACTTTATTGAAATTTGGGCCCAAAGCGTAGGGAATAACAATAAAGGGGGTTAAAGGAAACTTGAAACTTGCAAACTATTCTTCAAGATTATGGAAAAAAGTAAAAAGAAACCCTTATTGCTAAGAGTAATAAGAGTATTACTAAGAGTATTACTTATTACTGAGAGTATTCTCTTGGATTATCTTAGCTCCTCCGCTTACTCTCTGAGGTCTCCCTCTCCTCTTCTTCCCCCTCCTCCCCCTCCTCCTCGTCCAAGAGAAAGAGCTCCTCTTCCACCCCTGTAGTTTGAATCTTCGTACATGCACATAAACACATGCACACATGTATGTGTGCACACACACACAGAGACACACACATAAACACATGTGACGTACTAAGCATACCATATGTGCTACCTCTTTCTTAGTCGTAAGGCAATTTGCAAAGCACAGTAATTTTCTAGTCACACATTTCCCAATGTCAGAGTTATTGGGTCTAGCTTCTCAGCAGGAGGGGTTTAGGAGTACAGATCCATGTGTAACTTGATGCTCAAGTCCAGTGGAAGAGTCTAAGCTGGGCTCTGACACTCCAGATTGTAAACTGTCCTCTAAGCCTTCTTAGTTTGTACAAAGCAAAAATATATATCTTCATTCTTCTGGTAAAGTTCTGACAGTGCCTTGAGTAAATGATATACCCAGCTTCCAAGAACAACCAAAATATTTCAGACTAGTAAATTCTAAATCTGTATTAATATAGAGAAACATTTTCCCAATGGAAATGGAATGGAAAGGAATATAGTCTTAAACTCTTTCCCATGCTTTCAACAAAGGTAAAAAAAAAAAGTATGTGTAAGGGGAGAGAGATAGAAGAAAAAAGAAAAACAAAGGGGACAGTTTAGACACAGATGGATGAACCAATTTAATGAAATTGAGAGGATGGAAGAGAAAAGGGAAGGTAGGAAGGGAACAAACATTTTTTAAGCAGTTATTATATGCTCAGACCAGATGCATTTATCAATGTTTAATAACATATTTCATATATATTGAAATCCTTTGTGGTAGATACTATAATTCTCATTTTATATGAGACAAAGATTGTACTACAAAAAAATGTGGATCCTGAGATCAGTTTTGATGATAAATCACACTTTTGTGGAGTGTTTGTTTTCAGAGTGTGTCATCTACTGTCTACAGCCTTTTGTAAGTTGATTCATTGAATTCCCATTGTATACAGTTATTTAACTCCTTTAATTCAGGAATCTTTGGAAGATGAATTCAAATTTGATCATTACAGTAAACCACCAAGATGGGAAATGAATATTTTCTGGAAGAAAGTGCAGAGTTCTGAATAACATTGTTTTCCGATCACATGAGTGAAGACAATTTTTTTTTCTCCAAGAAATGTTTGCATTTTAGCTAACAGTTCCATTGAGGGATGCTGATCATCTTTGAAAGGAGAAAAATAATCACAGTCCAAGACACTCAGAAGTTATTTGCCATTTCTACCAGTGTGACTGTTCCCAGGGGATGTCATTCCTTCATTGGTTCCTTTTTAAACTCTTCATTAATTAATGTCAGCTCCTCCTTCCTGGGCTCTGCTCCTCCCCTGGGTGTCATTAGATCTGTTCTACTAATTTTCAGCCTTTATCTTTTCCACTCTTTTCCCTATTTCCTCCGTATTCCTGGTTCCATTCATTGGTTTCAGTTTTTATCTTTTTCTATAGGGACAGGAAAATGTAACTGAGATACCTTTTCCCAGCCTAGTTATTGCCCCTGGCTATATCTAAGATTGCAGTTGGATCCAGTTATTTTTATTTTAAATCAATATTCAAAAGAAGGATTCCAGGAGTTAATATACTAGATATCGTAATCATTTTGCAGATATGTGTGGCACATCCTGATTATCATTCTCACAAATAATTTTTGGATAAATTCATTAACATATGTCAAGCACCTGCTATTTCTCTGTACTGTGCTGGGCATCTTTACATAAGTGATCTTATTTAATTGCATCCAGAAAGCTATATGCTGGGAGTTGACATCTGGATTTTATAATGAAGGTTACTGAAGCTGATATTTGCCCAAGGTATGTCAGTGGCAAATGATGAGTATAGAATGCAAACCTAGATCTGCCTAACTCCTGAGCCTATTTACTTTCTTTCTACTATAACCATATTGCCTCAAATTTATGCCGTCTTACAAGTTGAACCTCTAGCTAACACTTGGCCAAGGTTTCAATATCCTCAGTACATGGTGATTGTTAGAAAAAGTGAGTAATGTGTAAGAAGCAAAACTTAGTCTCAAGATGTTATGAGCATTTCCCATTTTCAGATGATCAGAATATAACACATAATAAGTGCTCAATAAATATTATTTGAACTCCACCTCTTCTTGATTGTAGTTACGGTAGCACATTCACTTCTGTATCCTACCCAGTAACTGGCACAGGGCCAGACTCTGGAGAAATACTCAAGAAAGATGTATCATTGGTTAATGTATTCATATTCCCTTCTAAGTGCAAGTTCTATACAGGACAAGCTCTGTAGCTCACATGCCTGTCTACCCCTTCGAAACTGGACATCTTCCCATTTGTTCAGCTTCATCCTTTAGACCCTCCAACTTTTTCTCTTGAGTTTTTTATGTTCTTTCTTAACTCTGGGCTTTGCATATGCAAGTCTTTTGCTGGGAATGCCTTTATCCTCTTTACCCTTTATCCAACTGATAAACTCTAACTCTTTTAAACTAGTAAACTTCACTCAGCTCAAGCCTCAAATTCTCAGGCAGGAATTTTTTGCTCCTTGCAGATTTCATAAATGGCTCCATGCCACTTTTTAAAATCTATCATGAACATTTGTTTTCTCATTCACATCTTAACTATGAGTTTCTCACAGGCACACACCTTATTATATTGATCATTCTATTCCCAGCACCTAGTTTAATTCTGGTGCAGGATGGGTGCTCAATGACTGTTAGGTGAATGAGCAATCATATCATCTGTCAGCCATTTCTTTGATATAGTTGAACTTCAATATGTTAGACGTTTTTATCACTTGGATTTATATATCTAATAGTCCAAATCATACCCACTCTTCTCTGACATAATCAATATATCAGTAAATACAGAGGCAATTATATTAATAGCTACATTTATTGAGCACCTATTATATGACACAATAAATAACCATTTTGCAGCTAGCATTTAATGTATGTAAAGTTAGTGGAGTAGTGCTTTTCATCATAGAGTTATTGTGGCTACCTAAATTAAGAGGAAAAATTTACTTGCAAAGACATTTAAAGAAGGTGAAGTGCTACATGTGTGTACAGAGAATTCCTTTCTCAACACCTCCTCTTTTGTATTAGTCTGATAAATAGAACATGTCTGTTTATATCTATATCTATCTATAGATGTAGATAGATAAATAGATGATAGATAGATATAGATAGACAGATAGATTTAGGTTTTGTTTAGAGAAGGAGAGAGGGAAAGAGAGGGAGATTTATTATGAAGAATTGTCTCATGTTATTACGGAGGCTGAGAATCCCATGATCTGCCATATACAAGCTGGAGAAAAAGCTGGGGAGAGACTTAGGAAAGCTGGTAGCATAGTTTCAGTCTGAGTCTGGAGGCCTGAGAACCAGGAGCAATGATGGTTCAAGTCCCAGTCCCAGGGCAGAAGACCAAGACTGATAGTCTAGCTCAACAGTCAGGCAGAGAGAATTCTCCCTGCCTCTGCATTTTTGTTCTTTTCAGGCCCTTAATGGATTGGATGATGCCCACTGACATTGGGAAGGAGAACCTTCTTTACTCAGCCTACTGTTTCAAGGGTTTCAAGTGCTAAACTCTTCAGGAAACACCCTAACAGACACAGTCAGAAATAATATTTCACCAGATATCTAGGCACCTGGTGACCCAGTCAAGTTGACACATAAAATTAACCATCACAGCCTTATTTACAAAATTTCCACTATTCCCTCCTCTATCCCTAAGTAGAGAATAAGTCTCTGTTTATTTAGGTAGTCGTTGTTAAATCTTCCCAGAACAACCTGAGCTAGAAACTTGACTCTATTACTTTGATTACTTGACCCCCTCTAAGTCTGAGTACTCTGTGTCTAAACCAGGAATAACACTTAATTAACAGTTTACATAAGATAAATTCAGGTGAAACATCCAACGCAATATGTGGCATATGGCTGGATCACAATACGTATTTTGTTTCCCCTACATTCATCCTTTTCATACTCCCTGTTACAATTATCTTGATTTATCCTCTGGATCCAATACAGATTTCTTCTTTCCACTTACAGGAAACTTTGCTTTTATTTTTAACACAGAGTTGTGCACTAATGCATTTCCTCAGGAGAAGTGCTCTGGTTAATATTATCCTAAGTGGTAAGTGTAAGGGTAGAATTGGATTACACAGTAAGAATGCATTCAAGTCTTCAATTATTAATAAGTGGCCGAGCAATTAACAAGTCAAGGTACATTTGCTGGGAAGTGGATGATGGTAATGTTTTTATTCACTGATCAGAGCAGCAATTTCTAAATTTCATCTGACCATCCACAAGTACAGAATATTCTGCTCCCAGTGGCATATCATCATGATCCATTTTTATACTCAGCAAGGCTTAGCAAGTTATTTTGAAATCCCAGAGCTCTCAGATGGTATTTTATTTGCTTGTACTCACTCATTTTCCAGACAGCATTAATAGCACCATAGAACAGCAAGCTTGACACGGTGCAATATTGGCATAACAAGCTGGCAGATATTTATTAACCCCACACATGTGGGCAGTTGAAGCTATGGCATCGTTCAGTGTTACTCTGGGAGCATGCATGTTAAAATTTTGTTTTGTTTTATATGACTAAAGAATCAAAGAGTAGATAATGGTTATCAAGGTTTCTTAACACTGAATGCATTTAGAACCAGGAAATTAAAATGAATGAGTGAAACAGGCCAGGTGTAGAAAACAATAGGAACCAAAAAGTAGTGGGACAGTGGTTAATAGGAAAGTGTATGACCCATCTGAAGGGATAACTAGTACTCAGCACATAGGGGATACTGGACTTCTAAAAGAGAAACCAGAAGTCTGAATTTTTTATGGAGTATCTCTCATTTTTTCAATGTTGGCAGCTAATTTGTTTTTTGCAAAACTCTGCAGGGCAAACAAAGTATATTTGCAGGCTTTTAAACTTTTGATTTTAAATGCATCAAAGATCAGATTGGTGTGACTGTTATTGTTTCTCCATAGACTGTGAAGAGAAAAATTACAGAGCATTTTGTTTTCCTTCTTGGTCAATGATTTTATTCTTCTCTAGATGCTTGCACTTGATGGTTCAAATAACTACCCAAGAGCAGGGATTTCTGCTTTTCTACTTCTTTCAGAGACTGCAAAAAACACAAACAAAACAAAACCAGAAAAAGTACAAAACTATCCCATTATTTTCCTTGCCTCTGAGCATCTTACTTAGGAGAGCACCCCTGCCTGAAATAGCATTCCACTCATTCTTCTATTCACCCCTTTGTTTTCGAATCAGCCAGTCCAGTCGTTATTTTCACAAGCCTTCCTTGACTTCCTCTCTTCCCCTACAGCTGTCGTCAGGGAGGTAGTGCAGGGTGTTGGTGAAGAGCTCAGGTTTTGGAATTAGGCTGACCTGGGTTTGATTCTCAGATTAATCACTTAATAGGTATGAGGGTGGCTTCATTGTCTTAAACTCTCTAAGTCTCAGTGTTATTGGCTGTCAAGTGGGGATGAGTGTGCCTAAACCATGGGATTACTCTTTTAAAGGAGAGGATTGTACAGTACCATACAGAGCTTCTAGCACAAAATTGCTTAGAAACTGTTGTTTTGTGTGCTTATGCACATGTATGATATATGTAATTTAGTGTGACAAGTACAATAATATATGTAATGTGTAATATATTACAGTACTTACACAAAATACCGATTATACCTCTTTTCCCTCTCAGTATCTCCTCTTGGGTATCTGAGAGTATGTCTTATTCAATTCTGTAACCTCAGTTCTCAACAAAGTACCTGGCCCAAACTAGGCATTCAATGAAAAATGAGACATTTACTACTCTGCCTGGAATGCAAGTCTCTGGGCGCCACTAGGATAATGTCCAGTCTCCCCTGCTTTGGTTTCCTTTCTTGGTACCTATTCCTCATGCATTTTTGAAAGTTCTTTTTCTCTATTTTTCCTTTGCGTCTAATTGGGGAACAGACAGAGGAAGATAGGACAAAATCAGTAAAAGAAGAATCAAGAGAAAGAAGAAGAAATAAGAGAGTTTATAGGCTTTGGTAAGAAAAAAGTTGAGTAAGATCTGAAACGATGAGTTAGAAGAGGTTGAATGAAAAGAAAAAGAGACAAAGAAAATAAGAAGTGGGAGGAAAAACGGCGAGATAGAATATTGGTTAGGATTAGCTAGGTTATGCTGTGGTAATAAACCACTCCAAAGCCTCGGGGGCTTATAGCAACGAAGGTTTATCCCTCACAGCATGTCCGTGTGGGTCACCTACAGCTCTGCTCTACACTTTCCTTCGTTCAAGACTGAGGCTGATGGAGCATCACCTTCTGGAACATTGCCAGTCTCATGGGGGTGGGGGCGAAATGTTTTAAATAATTAATGGCTTTTAAAGGCCCAGACAACTTGGACATACATTAGTTTTCTTGAGATTCATTGACCAAAGTGTGTCTTTGTCACTCCTGGCTTCAACATTGTAGAAGGTATCATGCTCCCCAGGGAGCAGGGGGTCTGAAAAATTTGAAGAGTAATATAATCTATACAGATGTAGAAAGAGGAAAATATGTTGAATGACAGAAGTTTTAGGAAAATCAAAGAAATATTTGGGAAGGGGTAGGAAGGTAGATGAAGAAAGATCAAAGTCAGGAGATGAAATAAAAGTTGAAGTGGAAGAGATATAAACCAGGAGAGAAGAGGATAAAGAATAGAGGCCTCCCAGGGTTGAGCTGATGGTAATATTCCCATATTACATGATACAGGGAATAAGCACAGGCAGACCTGGGCTAATGCTGTGCTGAACTTCAAAATCTAGGTTACTTTACTTAATCCTCATGGTCCTCCATTTATCCACCTGCATTCATGGCTCCTATCTCATAGTTATTGAAAGAATTTAATAACATAAATAAATGTATAAATAGATGTGGATTTGGGCATTTTCTGTTACCCTGGGAATTGTGGACTAGGGTTACCAGTTAAGGAAAAATGCTGCTAAGCATGCCACATCCATGCTGATGAGGTGGGGGGAAAATCTGGCTACCAGTGGTCACCATTATAAACCATACCCTTCCCAGCATATGTAGTATAGTAGGGAGGGGGCAGGTAGAGCCAGACCAAGAATGTTTGTCCTTCCAGAAATACAGCTTTCATAGTCAGAGGCCTTTTCTTTCCTAGGTGCGTCTACCCCTTTCCCAAAGTCCCAAAGTTTTCAATGTGATTGAGGGTACCTTGCAAGAAAGGAGAATGCAGGCATTATGTGTCCTGGATAGATGCTTTCCAAGTTGCAGAATTATTATTCTCTTTTCACAGACAAAGAAACTGAGGCTCAGAGTACAAAGTGTGACTTTGTCACACTCGCTTAGAGTGTGACAGGGGAAACAATTCCAGCCAAATTAGCTAGATTTTACAGGCTTTCCCTTCACTGCGATGCTTTATGGTGTTCCTAGCCAAAGGAGGAATGGTAATTGGATCCATCTTCAAATGTATCTGCGTCCACATTACTGAGGCCAACCTGAGAAAGACCCTGGCCGGTTTGAGAAGGATCCTGGTCTTGACTATGGCACCAATGCCTAGTTCTTCTTTTACATTCTTTATATGATGATCTCAGAGTCGTTTTCATGCTTCTGCTCTTTCTAAGAGTTTCACCTTACCTTGGAAAATAATATAGCCAACTACGAGTCAGCATGAATTTCTCTCTCTCTTTCTGTGTGTGTGTGTGTGTGTGTGTGTGTGTGGTTTATAATATATTAATATGTAGAGTAGAGTATGTATAATTAATAATTCATACATATATGTCAGCACAAATTACACACTATATATATCCTAGTTTAAAATAATTAGTATGTGGACTTTGCTAAACTAAAGTATGCTTATTTCTTCAGTTGTAGAGAATGGTAATATTTAACAATGAAAAAAAAATCCTTTCTTTTAGAAAACAATTTTAAAATTGGATTAAATTGTACCTCTTGAGTGTTTTAATTTGGGAACAATAAGTGGTTACCCCCAAATTATCTTGTCAGTTTCTTTTCCTTCTCTATCTTTTGTTGTTTTTATCACAGGCTAGTTCATTCACTGGTGTGATGGAAATTTTGGGAGAAAGAGTTTGAGAGCAAGCTCCCCGGAAATCTATCTGACCTGGCTAGAAATCAGAAGTCTAAACACAGAAAAAAATATAATCAATGAATCCAATTGTTAGTCTACTTTCCCCTAGTCATCTACATTACAAAGGATGAAATTAAATTTGAACCTGTTTTAAATTATTATTTTAAAAGTTTCTTGGCTAGCCAGGGAAAGCTACTTCTGTGAAGTTCTTGGAAAAACAAAATTGTACTCAGCACCTGCAATGTAGAGATAAACAACAGGCTTTATGCAGGAATATATTGAATCGAACTATTCTTAGCTGCTTCAGGTTTTGTTTCTATCCCCACTCCTCAAAAAAAAAAAAAAAAAAAAAAAGAAGAAGAAAAGAAAAGAAACAAAGAAGAAAATAATTGTGGAGAGAAATGGAATGGAAACAACATAAGCCCTGAATTCCTTTTTCTTACTAGGCAGCAATAGTTCCTTGAATGTCTGCAAGGTAGGAGAAAACACTCAAACCATACTGCCACTCTTGGTCAGAAATAAATGTTTCTAAAACCTACAACAAAATGAATCATCCATATGTTAATTGTGTGAGTAACAGAGCTGCAAACTGATGGGCTAAGAGGGACAAAACAGTAAAGTAAGTAATTGAGTGAAGAGACCCTGGATTAAGAAAATCCTTGCATTCCTTTTAATCACATTATCCCTGACTTTTACTACCTTATGATCCAGCAATCCCACTCCTGGGTACATATTCAAAGGAAATGAAATTGCTACCTTGAAGAGATATCTGTACTCCCATGTACATTGCAGCATTATTCACAATAGCCAAGACATGCATGTAACCAAGTATCTGTCAACAGATTAATGGTTAAAGAAGGTGTAGTATATGTCCATTCAAAGGAATACTATTCAGCCATGAAAAGAAGGAAATTCTGCTAGTTGCAACAGCAGGAATGGACTTTGAGGGTGTTAGGGTAAGTGAAATACGTCAGACAGAGAAAGACAAACACTGCCTGATCTCACTAAAATGTAAAATCTAAAAAAGCCAAACTCATAGAAAAAGAGAGTAGAATGTTGGTGACTTCCCAAAGGCTGGAAGGTAGGGGAAGTGGAGCAATATTGGTCAAAGGGTATAAAGATGAATAAGTCCTGGGAACTAATGTACAGCATGGTGACTATAGCTGACAATACTGTATTAAATACTTAAAAGTTGTTAAGAGACTAGATCTTAAATGTTTTCACCACACACACACAAATGGTAATTATGTGAGGTTGATGGATGTGTTAATTAACCTTACTGTGGTAATTATTTCACAATATATACATGTATAAACTGTCACACTGTACTCCTTAAATTTACACAATATTGTAAGGTCAATTATATCTCAGTAAAGCTGGAAAACATCTCTGTTGACTTTTGGTAGACTTATAGTACTAACAAATAGTTCTATACTCTAAAAAAATAATGTAAGTATACAAATTAACAGAATTTGACACTTGAATGCAGGGAGCGTAGGCAATAAATAGGAGCACTGTATCAGCTGTTGCTATGTCCCAATCCATTCCCAAAATTAGTGACTCAGTGACTAAACAACCATTAATTTAGTTTATAATTTTGTGGGTCAGTAATCTGGGCTGGTGTCAGCTGGACAGTTCTACATTTGGCTGAGTTTACTCTTAGATTTTCAGCCAGTTAATGTGTTGGCTGGGCTGATGTTGAGAGGATGATATATGAGTGGAAAATGGCCAAGGCTGAGTTTGAGTCTCGTTGCTGCTGTTTATTACTTGTGTGAATTGCAGACACACCCATAAAATGGAGATGAAAATATCTGCACAACTTTGTTGCTAAGATTAAATTGGGAGATGCAGGTGAAATAGCTTTATAAAATATATATTTTATAAATTTAAAAATATTTTATAAAAATATACTTAGTTATTTTTGCCCATGTACACAAAGTAAAAACTGACAGAAATAGAGAAATAGATAATTCAATAATAGTTGGAGTCATCAATATTCCACTTTTAATAGTGGCTATAACCGTTAAATAGAGGATCAACAAAGAAATAGAAGACAAATTACACTATAAACCCAAAAGACATACAATCATAAGCGAATGCTATGGACAGGTATATGCAAACAAATAGGACAATCTAGAAGAAATGGACCTATGCATCCCAATGTCATAGTGACATTATTCACAATTGCCAAAATGTGAAAGAAACCCGTGTCCATAAACAGATGAATGGATAAAGCAAAGTGGTATGTATATACAATGGAATATCAGCCATAAAAAATGAATTTTTGCCATTTGCAACAACATGGATGGACTTGGAAGGTATTATGCTTAGTGAAATAAATCAGAAGAGAAAGACAAATACTGTATGGTTTCACTTATATGTGGAATCTGAAAAAAGAACAGATGAATGAATATAACAAAAGAGAAACAGACTCACACATACAGCGAACAAACTAGTGGTTACCAGTGGGGAGAGGAGTGGAGGATTAAGAGGTACAAACTACTAGGTGTAAAATGAGTGAGATACAAGGAAGTGATGTACAGCCCAGGGAATATAGCCAATATTTTGTGATAAGTTTATATGAGTCTAATCTATAAAAATATCAGATCACTATGTTATACACCTGAAATTAATATAAAAAGACAAATATACTTCAATAAAAAAGAAAAAATGCATAAGTCCAAAATATTGGCAGCAATCAGGTCTGAATTTGGACCAGAAATTCTGAATGGCTCATTGTCCTCCTAGATCACCAACATGTCAAATTCCTAAATGAAATTTGGAAATCTTTTTAAATTTTGGTTTTTCCTTTTCATTCCAGCAAGGCAGATGTCTCTAGCCATCCTCATGCCTATCAGCTGTCAGTTTATGGTATTACATTCACCTCAATCCCCTGTTCCAAGTCATGCTCACTTCATGTCTGTATGCCCAGCCAGAGATGGACAGGAAGCCTGCTTCCCATGTCAGGAATGGCATTTATTAATTTACCCATCCTGATCTTAACATCTGTCTCCTTCTTTATGTATTAAGGAAATTGAACTTAACTGGATGTGCTGGTCAATCTTTTCAGATGCAACCTAAACTGGATGGAAGCTGCCATAATTCCTCCTGGTCTGTTTCCAGACTTGTTCAGAGTACATTGTCTGCAGTTGACACCTCTTAATTACCTGTGCTCCCACTGCCATTTATTATTATTCTTGTAAATTGTTATCACCTGCTCAGGATATAGGCCCTCACATTCATGTAGAAAAGGAGCCAAGAGGACGCCTCACAACTGTGTGGCAGTAATTATCTGTGATACACAATAATGTCTTTGGACCCTGCTGTTTTTGTGCAGTAATTAACAGGTGGCAAGCTTTGACTGCAACATTTTCCCCAACAGTTATTGGAGAAAACACTGGCTTCTGGGTAAGTAGATTAAATATTGAAACAAAGCCTCTGAGAGGCCTCCTCATCTGACCCTTCCATTAGCTTGGGTTTGCCAGGTTTCAACACTGGCATGATACAGTGGATGATGTGGATGATATAGCTCAGTACAGGGACTGAGGGTATGCCCTTGGGACCAATCTACTTGCAGTCATACCTGGAATCTCCCCCTTTCTGATACATGATGAGACCTATACGAGGGTTAGTCCCATTATTATGATATTGCTGGAGGCAATGTGACAGTGTCTTTATTTCTATGCTGATCAGATCCCTTTATGGTCTTACGCTAGCGATATGGCTTTATCTCTAGACATTCTGTACTATTCACCACTCTCCAACTATGTTCCGCAAACCAATACACTTTTTTAAACGTCGTTATTGGAGTATAATTGCTTTACAATGGTGTGTTAGTTGTTGCTGTATAACAAAGTGAATCAGCTATACTTATACATATATCCCCATATCTCCTCCCTCTTGCGTCTCCCTCTCTCCCTCCCCATCCCACCCCTCTAGGTGGACACAAAGCACTGAGCTGATCTCCCTGTGCTATGTGGCTGCTTCCCACTAGCTATCTATTTTACGTTTGGTAGTGTATATATGTCCATGCCATTCTCTCACTTCGTCCCAGCTTCACCTTCCTCCTCCCCGTGTCCTCAAGTCCATTCTCTACATCTGCGTCTTTAATCCTGTCCTGCCCCTAGGTTCTTCAGAACCTGTTTTATTTTTTTTTAGATTCCATATATGTGTGTTAGCACACAGTATTTGTTTTTCTCTTTCTGACTTACTTCACTCTGTATGACAGTCTCTAGGTACAACCACCTCACTACAAATAACTCAATTATTATTATCCTGAAACTTCCCTGGTGGTCCAGTGGTTAAGATTTTGCTTTCCAATGCAGGGAGTGTGGGTTCGATCCCTGGTCAGGGAGCTAAGATCCCACATGCCCTGTGGCCAAAAAACCAAAACATAAAACAGAAGCAATGTTGTAACAAGTTCAAAAAAGCCTTTAAAAAATGGTCCACATCAAGTAAAAAAAATCTTAAAAAAATTATTATTATCCTAACTACACTTTTCTTATTGCTTGAAACACCCCGTTCATTCTCTCTAGCTTCATAGTGGCTTTCACAGAGTCCAGGAGGTGCAGGAAAGTTAATTACCTGTGAGGCATATTTTGATTGAAGAATTGAAGAAAGAATATGAGAAGAACCTAACAGATAAATTCTTCTCTCTTCCTCTCTCCACTGGGCTGTGTCAAACATGATTTTCTGTCATACAAAAGGGAGACTATGTGGCTAAGGAGGTACACCTGCAGAATGATGGGCTAGGTCTCCACTGAAGGTTGGGGAAAAGTGGCAGGCATGGCAATGTATCATTTTGCATTTGCTTCTCATCCTTGCTTGTCTCATTTCCTATTTGCCTCACTCTTTTTGCTCTGGGATTGTACTTTCCAATAAAGCAGCAGCACTTCATTGTAGCCAAAACAAAACAAAAAGAAAAAGAGGACACCTAAGTGAGGCAAATGGAGAAGGGTGTCATGCAAGGATTATCATAGAAGTGAAATCTAAACTGAGACCTGAAAGAGGAATCTAAGTTACAGAGTTGATAGGAGAAGGTATGAGTAGGGACAAGCATTCCTGGCAGAAGGAATAACATATGCAAAGGCACAGCGTATGATAGAGTATACCAAAATAAAGACCTACAAATTATTTCACATGGATAGAACATGTGTTTTGTAATAGACGGGACTGGTAAGAAATGAGGCTGAAGAGGTAATACAAATTCTTCTTTGAGTCCTTTTTTCCTTACCTACGAAATAAGTAATTGAGACTCAGTTTGTTTAATGTGCCTTCCCAGTTTTACAAGCCATGACACAGGGAACTGTGAAGAAAGTTGTGACCCCAGATGTCTGATAATAAACCTTAAGTGGATTAAGTTGTAAGGAATAGGTTTGATGTTTTACTTAATTCCGAGAGGTGACATTACCTTCCTTAACAGAAACAAACAAAAGCTTCAAAGTGAGAACAAGAGGGACTGTCATCTCACAATGACACTTCTTGAAACAAATGGAGGATTTTTTTAACCTAATCTAAGCTTCTGATATGTTTGGAATTGACTTGATGCTATCATTTGGCCCATAGATTGAGTTCTATATAGCAACTGAAGAGCTCCTACATATTGGTGATTTTGTTTTAATTTCCATGGGAGCACAAGAATTCTTCTTTCACACACTACCATAAAAAAGAGTGGGTCAAGAAAAAGAGTCCCTAAGATGACACTGGGACTCTCATAGATGGGGCCCATGTTGAGATCATTTTGGTGCCATTATAATTGGAGCCCATAGTTTGGGGTGGTGAAAGTTTCCATGCAAAGGGGTCAGGGGACCAATGTTCCCTTTCCTTCTTGTGAAATACACTTACTTTTCTCTCTTGCCCCTGTGTCAGCTATGGTAGCATAACCCATGGGGGTGCCTCCTGACTCAAATGTGCCCTATGCTTAGATGAACACGTGGGGCTAGGGAAGAGCCAGTGCAATGGAACATGGAAGGGGAGACTCTTCAGGGACAAAGGCAAAAGATGTCTCAGGGGAACGTAGTACATGTTCCAGCTGGGTTCACTAGAGTAGAAGAACTGATGGGGAGTTGAAAACTTCATTGGTTAGACAGAATGACTGTGGTTTCTGCTAGTGTACCCACTCTACCCATAACATACAGGAACTAAGTATTGACCAGTCAAAATTGGAATGCTATTCATTCTTTCAGAAGGAACAGAGCTCAGGCTGTATATCATCCTATGTATCTTTCCAAGAATTATTTGGAAATTATCCAGGAGAATTTAATCTTATCTTGAAGCTGAGAGCACTAAGGCATAGTGCTTAATGTAATTGGAAATCTATGTTATTTGATTTTCTCAGATTTTATTGAAGGACAGGGACGAACAATTCAACAGAGCAGTTTTAAAGGGTTGAAGTAAGAAAGCATGCAGTTTCTTTCTGCTTACGTCCTACCAAGTCTAACTTTTTACTAAATAACATAAACGTTGTTGATATTTTTTTTATTATCAACCAAGTCATTAGATAAATTGGGGTGAGTACCTGTGGTCACATGTTATAACAGAAATAGAAAATGGATTAAAATCAGAATGTTGAGTATGGAATTCAAAGCCAGTCAATCTGGGGTCAAAAGTCAATGGGTGTGAATGACCCTTTCTTCTTCTAAGCCATGACTTCCTTCCCAAACAAGGGACGATTGGCCATTGCTTCTTTGTAACCTTTATATGGTCCCATCCGTATACAAGCCTATTTCTGTATTTGACTGTAAGCTCCTCAAGGTCAGGGATCCAAGTTTGGCAATAACAAATATTTCTAAAAAGAATTTGAGACTCAGAGAGTTTAAGGCCATATTTTATGCTATCTCTCATCCCCTAGCCATAAAACATGAGACTGAGGCTCAGGGAGTTTTAACTCACTTGTTCCAAGAGCTCTGGGTTAAAATACAAGCCTAGAACTTTTACAGCAAGTCCAGTGTACTTTCAGCATCACATAGGTTAAGAGCTTTGGCAATGCAGTCAGATACCTGGGTCCAAATCTCGGCTTGACCACTCACTATCTGTGTAAACTGGGGTATCTGTAAATCTCTTTAGTCTGTAATTTCCTTACATGAAACTGGAGAAAATAATGGTGACTGTCTCATGAGATTTTGTGATGATTTAAATAAAATAATCTATTTTAAATGTTTAGTAAAGTGGCTAGCACATGGATGGCAGTTAAATATTAACTGCTTTTATTATGATTATTTCCTTTTACACCACAGCTGAATAGTGCTGTTGTGATTGATTCCACATGAAGGAAGTACTGGCCCTATCCACCACTCTTACAACACCGTGATGGAGATCAGGACTTAGTGGCTTTGACTATAGTCCAAAGTCAACATTTTCTGCTCTCTACAAATCCACCCTCATTCATTGCTTCTTCTAATGTTTGCCACTGTCCAACAGTAAAGAGAAGATATTTCAATATCCTTGGAGTACTTGACCTTTAACAATTAACTCTAGTAAATATTGACATCTCTGCTTGTTTAATTTCTCTCTTTTATTCTTGCCTTGTTCTACGACTGAGATAGAGAATCAAATTATGTTCAAGAGTATCCATAATTACAAGAGTAGGAGTCGTGATAATGATGTGTACTATTAATCTCACACATGTAAGTGCCAGATGCTTTATACCCAATACCCATGCAATTAGTTGATACATTTTCTGGCTAGGAGTATAAATATTAATGTCATCTACTTTGGTTTTCCAGTCAGGCACTTGAAACTCCACTTGCTTTTATTAGCAGAAAATCTAGTATCTACTACTTGACTGTCCTCCACACCCTGAATTTTCCAATTATCCTGGAACCCTGTTCAGTCCCCAAATGCCAGATTTGTTCCAAACACAAAGCAGGGAGAAAACCAGAAAGTGTCCTGGAATAACTCACTCATTGTCTTCGGTTGTGGCCACATGGGTCCTGCTTCGTCTGGGCTGCTGCTGTATTGATACCTGAGCTCACTTCATTCCTTCTAATTCTCACAATAGAGTGTCACAGTTGGGCCAAATTGTAGCCTTTTCTCAACCTCACTTGCTTGTTTAGTGATTACTCCCAAAGCACTACATCAAGACAGGGTCCAGAAAAGCTTCTAGCCCATCCTGCATGATGTGCAGCTCATTGCATTGATGTTGAGTGTGTGTGGTCAGTTGATATGCAGCCTCAATGGGGACCATAGAGCTCTTTCTTGCTGGCAGACCACATTTGGACCATTACAGTTCAAGAGAGAAATTCTTATCATGTTGATTCTTAAAAGGGGATGGAGGTAGATGCTCAATTTCCTTTGTCCCAGGATATTTTTTTAATCCCTAGGCCCCTCATTTACTCCAGGGAATGGCTGAGAATGTGAAAATGTTATTGGGAAGGCACAGATTTTGTCAAGCACAAATAATTCACTTATATACTTTCCCCAGGGCCATGGGGATATTTCACCTTATGTTTGTTTAAAACAAGAGGTGTAATAGCTAAAGATTCAGGCTTATTTTCCCTTCTAGGCCAGGAAGCAGCTCGAAGCTTCTTCCACTATTGCCTTTTGAGTACTGTCTCGTCAGCATCCTCACCAGTACAAGGGTCAAGTCTAAGCAACCCTTCTTGATGGTTATTATTATTTTCATTTTATACATGATGAAATAAGTTCAGAGAGCTTACCCATCCTCAGGCCACACAGCTAGTAAGCAATAGAAATGGGATTCTAATTCAGATTGACTTGACTCTAAGCCTCTGGCTTCTCTGCAGTGCTCATGCCTGTCTCGGAGCCTAAGGGCAGCCACATCTGTACTCCCTTATATGTGGAACGCTAGATCTTGGAGGACATTCCTTTCTCCCTCTCAATCCCTCTCTCTTTTTCTCTCTCTCTCATACACACACACACACACACACACACACACAGACACAAACACACACACACTCCAAATAACAACTTTGAGAACATGGTCCCACTAAAAGGTCTAAGACTGATATTTCTTTACGCTGCTCATAGATAACAAATCTACCCTCTTCTGAGACCTGGGAGAAATCCATCCAGGGCTCATACCTCTTCCCCCACAATCCCAGCAGTCCATAGCTTTGGTAGAGCCGAAAGTTAATAGGGAAAGCTTCAGATTCCAGCTTCATCCATCCTCAAGGGGACTTTTGCTATTAATTTTCCAAAAGGCTTCAGATTTCTAGCCACGACTGTCCACCCACAGGTCCACTAAAATAATCTGATGGATGAAGGCTGGTCCTGATGAAACTATAGGAATAACTCCTTCATTCTTTTCATGGGAGGTTAAAAAGGTAATCGTATTGACCTCTGAAAGCAAATCCCACCTCTCATTGGAAGGCAGGGCCGTGTCCTAATACAGGGTACCTGTTGCTGAGACTGCTGTGCAAGTTGCTGTCATGAATCATAAATCTTTCACCAGCCTTCCTTGAAAGTTTGTCAGTCCCCTGCCCTTTCACTTGATGGATGTGCCTGGATCCCAGTGCTACAAATGTTTTGGTAGGTTCTAATTGATTAGCTGTGGCCAGCAACTTTCATAAATGAGAATCATGGGGTGGATTTCCTAAGTGAGTTCTAATTTTCAAGTGCCCTTAAAAACAGAATTCAGGGGATAATGAATATTCAACAGTATCTTTAAACAGGAATACACATTAATAGTAGTGGCCATTATTATTTATAGCATGTCTGCCCTATACCATAATTTTTTAAAACCAATATATATATAGTCATCTCAATAACACTTCATAATAGATACTAGCTATCATTCCCACTTACAGATAATAAAACTGAGACTCAACAGAAGTTGTTACAGAGAGGCATAGCTAAGGTTCAAACCAGTTTGAATAAGTGAATCCTGTGGTCTTTTCATAAACCTACCTTTTCTTTATTCACGTGCAGTTTGTTTCAGCATTTTTGTTATCTCTTATATCTCACTAATTCACTCCTGTACCTTCAAAATCCTACTGTGTTATGAAGCCTAACTTTTCTATTCAGTTCAACAGTATTTATCAAGTATCTGCTATGTGGAAAATACAATATGGGGTCTTCTGAGCATAAAAAATGATGGTGGACAACATCTTGCATCTTAGGTAGTTTAAATTTTATATCATGTTGTCTTATTTTCTAAATATTCCATCTGTATTAGTTATAAGTTAAGAACACTAACATGTATTTACCACTTACTATGTTCTAGAAAATTTCATGTAGTATTTTATTTAATCTTTGCAGCAACTCTGTAACACCCGTTTCATAAAAGGAAAATGACTTCTCCCCAAATCACCAAGGTTGGTGCCTCAGGCACAGTTTTAATGTAGATTTCCAGCTCCTCATTTCAGAGAACATAAACATGTGACTGTCTGGAGGGAATTTTGATTGTCACAGCTTGGATGGGAGGTGCTATTGGCATCTAGTGGGTAGAGGCCAGGTATACTGCTGAAATTCTACAGTGCACAAGACAGCCACCCACAGCCAAAAATATGGAGAGTAGAATTTGCGAAACCCTGCACTATACTGTAAGTGTTCCTGAGAACAAAGATCATAGTTTACAAGTGTCTAATGCCAGAAATGATCTTAAAGATTGTTGAGTCTTACTGCTAGTATTTTAATGAATATTTATTGAGCTTCTGTTATGTGTGTGCAAGGTTTTGCTTTACTTACTCATTCATTCAATTATCCAGTACTTATTGGAAACATAGCTTCCAATCATTGGGAATTACACATGTATACACAGTGTTCTAATAAGTACAAAAGGGGTCTCTGAATTTGGCTGTTTGCAGAGATAATGTATAGGTGAAGCTGTGTGGTTCTTTTAGCATAAATTCAATAGGATACTCTTATTGTAGTAGTAAAAGAATATTGTCTGAAAATACTGTTTGAATATTTATTCCAGGAGCTTCAAGGAAAGGCAGGAAAGAGAAAGATAGGATGCAATGACATGGTAACTTCTTCCTGTGCAGCAGGTAGAACTGAGCATCTACAAAGTCTGGTGAAACTCAGGGCACAAACAGTTGTACTTTGCAGCAGAGAGTTTAAGTGTAGCCCTGAGTAGGGAGAGAGAGTGACACTCCCTGCTCCAGAGCACTGCTTAGCTTGACCACCATGAAGGCTCAACATGGTCACCAAGAAGACTCATGAGCTCTGAGAAGTAGGATCTCTAAACATCTCTGGTGACTAACCACTGTGTCAGTGGTGGGGCCCTCAGCAGGGACTGAAGCAGAGAACTGAGGGGCTGACAGCTCCTGAAGCACTCAAGGAATTTCAGAGGTAAGTGAAGACCATCTTGAGAAGAGATGGTCAGGCTGGTGGCACTGAAAACCATTGTAATCTGATCAGAGATGATAAAGTGATGGTATTGAATTTCAAAGTTTCCTGGAACCTGGGGCATTTGGATTTCCTAAGTAAAAGACATAGTCATATCCTTAGAGGAGTCACAGTGTGATTGGAAAGATGTAATATGCACATTCTCTTTCTTTTAGGGGAAAGTGTTGTTTACTCAGCAACTATTCTACACAATCCCTCTGCTAGATCCTTTCACATAACATGCATTATTCCACTCAATTCTCTCCAAAACAATTAAAGGTGATGCCAGTGTAATCAGTTTATAGATGAGGAAACTGAAACTTAGATAACTCATTTCATAGACAAAGAAATTGAAACTCCAAGGTCTAAGAGTTCCCCAAATTTATCAACTCTTTCTTATTTCGGGGCCTTCACATATTCTTTTTGTTCTTGTTGGAATATTTCTACCCACCACCATTAGGTGGTTAACAACTAACCTCAGCTTAAAGGCGTTTCTGACCCTCAAAGCCCAGATCAATTTTCTCTATTATAAGCTCATAGAGCTCTATTTTTTACTTTGTGTAATAGTCATAAACTTAATTATTACTCTTGATGTTTTGCATTTTGTTATATTTGTTTTCTCTGCTAAATTAAAAGCTTCTAAAGGGGAAAGGACCATGATTTCTTTGTTCCTCTCTGTATTCACAGCCAGTGATACAGTGTCAGGTACAGAGTAGGTCTTCAATAAAATTTGAAGTCCACAATTTTGGGGGTCAGCATATTTGGCTGGGCTCAACTGGACAATTCTTCTAATCTGGGCCAGTCTTGGTTGATCTTGGTTGGATTGACTCATGTGTCTCAGGTTAGCTCGTGAGTAGGGTAGAGCTGATTAGTCTGAAACTATGTGGCAGCTAGTCGTGAAGATGATGCCTGATGAACTATGTCTCCTGGTATCCATGCCTTCCTACAGTCCCTTCTCACACTGAATCTGGGATAATCTTGTGACTCACTTTACTAACAGAATGCAGAGAATGTGACACAGTGCTAATCTGAGATCTAAGCCTTAAGAAAGCCTGAAAGCTTATACTTTTGCCCTTTTGAGTGCCCTGAGCTGCTATGTTAGAAATCCGGCTATCATGCAGTAAAGATTACATGGAGTACAACAGAAAGGTAATCTGGCGAGGCCTTGAGATAAGAAACAGAGAGAGAGGGAAGGAGGGATGGAGGGAGAGAGAGAAGGAGAAGGAGAGGGGGAGGGAGAAGAAAAGCATCAAGAAGAGGAAAGGGGACAGAGGAGAAGGAAGAAGAGAGGAGGGGAGAGGAGGAGAAGGGATGGAAGGGGGACTTATCTCTCCTAGCATTTTGGTCTTCCTTATTGAGACACCTAACATCCAGACATGTGAGAGGGCCATCTAGGGTGTTCCAATCCAGCAGAGCTCCCACATGACTGAAGTTCCAGTCAATATCTTGGGGAACAGAAGAAGAGCCCAGCTGAACCCAATCAACCCACAGACATGTAAGAGATCATTAATTTTTTTTTAATGTCACTAAGTTTTAGGGTTGTTTGTTTGCAGCAACAGACAATGCAGACATATGGACTCACCCATAAATCTGCAAGATATCTCGCTGTCAGCTGGTGGAATGACGGGGGTGACCATCAACTGCTAGGGTGACAGGGACACTTGCTTCTCAACATCCAACAGGGTAACCCAGCTTTGTTCCCATAGTAGCATCAGAGTTCTAGGAGGGTAAGTAGAAATATGCAGGGTCTCTTGAGGTTTGGACTTAGAAATGGCACAAAGTGTATCTCCCTGTGCTCTATTGGCCAAAGCCAGTCATAAGGCTACTCTGAATTCAAAGCCAAAGAGATAGAATCCACTTCTTAATTAGAAGTGCTAGAAAAGTCACATTGCAAAAAAAAAAAGTATGAATACAGAGAGAGGTGGAAAACTGCAGTCATTTTTGCAACTGACCACATAAGATAATGATTATTATAGTCATGTTTGCAAATGATGAAATCAAGGTTTGTTTTAGAGGAGGCTGAGTGACTGGCCCAGGGTCCCACAACAAGTGTGTGATAGAGATTCCCAGCTAAGCATTTATTCTCCTGAGTTCAAATTCTACCTCTCACACATCATGCTGCTTCTATGGTATAGCGATTGTTTTTGGTTTATTTTAGCTCTAGTAATGTTTCCCAAATGAATCTTCAAGTGTAGTCCATGTATTTTGGTGATGCTTTGTAATTTAAAAAATGAGGAAATTGGAGGACCTTCAACATGGTGGAGGAATAAGATATGGAGATCACCTTCCACCCCACATATACATAAAAAACACATCTACATGTGGAACAACTCCTACAGAACACCTACTGAATGCCAGCAGAAGACTTCAGTTTTCGCAAAAGGCAAGAAACTCCCCACATACCTGGGTAGGGCAAAAGAAAAAAGAAAAAACAGAGACAAAAGAATAGGGACGAGACCTGCACCTCTGGGAGGGAGATGTGAAGGAAGAAAAGTTTCCACACACTAGGAAGCCAAGACACATATTAATCAAACTATTGACAATTATATGCAAAGAAAAAATATTAAAAGCAGCAAGGGAAAAGCAACAAATAACATAGAAGGAAATCCACATAAGGTTAACATCTGATCTTTCAGCAGAAACTCTGCAAGCCAGAAGGGAGTGGCAGGACATATTTAAAGTGATGAAAGGGAAAAACCTACAACCAAGGTTACTCTACCCAGCAAGGATCTCATTCAGTTTCGACAGAGAAATTAAAACCTTTACAGACCAGCAAAAGCAAAGAGAATTCAGCACCACCAAACCAGCTTTACAACAAACGCTAAAGGAACTTCTCTAGACAGAAAACACAAGATAAGGATAAGAGCTACAATAAGAAACCCAAAACAGTTAAGAAAATGGTAATAGGAACATACATATCAATAATTACCTTAAATGTAAATGGATTAAATGCTCCAACCAAAAGGCATAGACTGACTGAATGGATACAAAAACAAGACCTGTATATATATGCTGTCTACAAGAGCCCAACTTCAGACTTAGGGACACATACAGACTGAAAGTGAGTGGATGGAAAAAGATATTCCATGCAAATGGAAATCAAAAGAAAGCTGGGGGGCTTCCCTGGCGGGGCAGTGGTTGGGAGTCCTCCTGCTGATGCAGGGGACATGGGTTCGTGCCCCGGTCCAGGAGGATCCTGCATGTCGCAGAGCGGCTGGGCCTGTGGGCCATGGCCGCTGGGCCTGTGTGTCCAGAGCCTGTGCTCCACAGCAGGAGAGGCCATAGTGGTTAGAGGCCCGTGTACTGCAAAAAAAAAAAAAAAAAGCTGGAATAGCAATTCTCATATCAGAGAAAATCAACTTTAAAATCAAGACTGTTACAAGAGACAAAGAAGGACACTGCATAATGATCAAGGGATCAATCCAAGAAGATATAACAATTGTAAATATTTATGCACCCAACAAAGGAGCACCTCAATACATAAGGCAAATGCTAACAGCCATAAAAGGGGAAATCAACAGTAACACATAAGAGTAGGGGACTTTAACACCCCACTTTCACCAATGGACAGATCAACCAAAATGAAAATAAATAAGGAAACACAAGCTTTAAATGACACATTAAACAAGATGGACTTAATTGATATTTATAGGATATGCCATCCAAACACAACAGAATACACTTACTCCTCAAGTGCTCATGGAACATTCTCCAGGATAGATCATATCTTAGGGCACAAATCAAGCCTTGGTAAATTTAAGAAAATTGAAATCATATCAAATATCTTTCCTGACCGCAACGCTATGAGACTAGATATCAATTACAGGAAAAAAAACTGTAAAAAATACAAACACATGGAGGATAAACAGTGTGCTACTAAATAACGAAGAGATCACTGAAGAAATCAAACAGGAAATCAGAAAATACCTAGAAACAAATGAGAATGAAAACACTATGGCCAAAAACCTATGGGATGCAGCAAAAGCAGTTCTAAGAGAGAAGTTTATAGCAATACCATCCTATCTCAAGAAACAAGAAAAATCTCAAATAAACAACCTAACTTTACACCTAAAGCAATTAGAGAGAGAAGAACAAAAAAACCCTAAAGTAAGCAGGAGGGAAGCAATCATAAAGGTCAGATCAGAAATAAATGAAAAAGGAATGAAGGAAGCAATGGCAAAGATCAATAAAACTAGAACCTGGTTCTTTGAGAAGATAAAGAAAATTGATAAACCATTAGCCAGACTCATCAAGAAAAAAAGGGAGAAGACTCAAATCAACAGAATTAGAAATGAAGAAGGAGAAGTAACAACTGACACTGCAGAAGTACAAAGGAGCATGAGAGATTACTACAAGCAAATATATGCCAATAAAATTGACAACCTGGAAGAAATGGACAAATTCTTAGAAAAGCACACTATGAGACTGAACCAGGAAGAAATAGAAAATATAAACAGACCAATCACAAGCACTGAAATTGAAACTGTGATTAAAAATCTTCCAACAAACAAAAGCCCAGGACCAGATGGCTTCAAAGGCAAATTCTATCAAACATTTAGAGAAGAGCTAAGACCTATCTTTTTCAAACTCTTCCAAGATATAGCAGAAGGAGGAACACTCCCAAACTCATTCTATGAGGCCAGCATCACCCTGATACCAAAACCAGACAAAGATGTCACAAAATAAGAAAACTACAGGCCAATATCACTGATGAACATAGTTGCAAAAATCCTCAACAAAATACTAGCAAACAGAATCCAGCAGCACATTAGAAGGATCATACATCATGATCAAGTGGGGTTTATCCAAGGAATGGAAGGATTATTCAATATATGCAAATCAATCAGTGGGATACATGATATTAACAAATTGAAGGAGAAAAACCATATAATAATCTCAATAGATGCAGAAAAAGCTTTTGACAAAATTCAACACCCATTTATGTTAAAAACTTTCCAGAAAGTAGGCATAGAGGGAAGTTACCTCAACATACTAAAGGTCATATATGAAAAACCCACAGCCAACATCGTCCTCAATGGTGAAAAGCTGAAACCATTTCCACTAAGATCATGAACAAGACAAGGTTGCCCACTCTCACCACTATTGTTCAGCATAGTTTTGGAAGTTTTAGCCACAGCAATCAGAGAAGAAAAAGAAATAAAAGGATCCAAATCAGAAAAGAAGAAGTAAAACTGTCACTGTTTGCAGATAACATGATACTACATAGAGAATCCTAAAGGTGCTACCAGAAAACTACTAGAGCTTATCAATGAATGTGGTAAAGTAGCAGGATACAAAATTAATGCACAGAAATCTCTCGCATTCCTATACACCAATGATGAAAAATCTGAAAGAGAAATTAAGGAAACACTCCCATTTACCATTGCAACAAAAAGAATAAAATACCTAGGAGTAAACCTGCCTAAGGAGACAAAAGACCTGTATGCAGAAAACTATAAGACACTGATGAAAGAAATTTAAGATGATGCAAACAGATGGAGAGATGTACCATGTTCTTGGATTGGAAGAATCAACATTGTGAAAATGACTCTACTACCCAAAGCAATCTATAGATTCAATGCAATCCCTTTCAAACTACTAGTGGCATTTTTCACAGAACTAGGACAAAAAAATTCACAATTTGTATGGAAACACAAAAGACCCTTAATAGCCAAAGCAATCTTGAGAAAGAAAAACGGAGCTGGAGGAATCAGGCTCCCTGACTTCACACTCTACTACAAAGCTACAATAATCAAGACAGTATAGTACTGGCACAAAAACAGAAATATAGATCAATGGAACAGGATAGAAAGCCCAGAGATAAACCCAGGCACACATGGTCACCTTATCTTTGATAAAGGAGACAAGAACATACAATGGAGAAAAGACAGCCTCTTCAATAAGTGGTGCTGGGAAAACTGGACAGCTACATGTAAAAGAATGAAATTAGAACACTCCCTAACACCATACACAAAAATAAACTCAAAATGGATTAAAGACCTAAATGGAAGGCCAAACACTACCAAACTCTTAGAAGAAAACATAGGCAGAACACTCTATGACATAAATCACAGCAAGATCTTTTTTGACCCACCTCCCTCCTAGAGAAATGAAAGTAAAAACAAAAATAAACAAATGGGACCTAATGAAACTTAAAAGTTTTTGCACAGCAAAGGAAACCATAAACAAGACGAAAAGACAACCTTCAGAATGGGAGAAAATATTTGCCAATGAAGTAACTGACAAAGGATTAATCTCCAAAATATACAAGCAGCTCATGCAGCTCAATATCAAAAAAACAAACAACCCAATCCAAAAATGGACAGAAGACCTAAATAGACATTTCTCCAAAGAAGATGTACAGGTTACCAACAAACACATGAAAGGGTGCTCAGCATCACTAAACATTAGAGAAGTGCAAATCAAAACTACAGTGAGGTATCACCTCACACCAGTTAGAATGGCTTCAAAAAATGTACAAACAATAAATGCTGGAGAGGGTATGGAGAAAAGGGAACCCTCTTGCACTGTTGGTGGGAATGTAAATTGGTACAGCCACTATGGAGAACAGTATGGAGGTTCCTTAGAAAACTAAAGATAGAACTACCATATGACCCAGTAATCCCACGACTGGGCATATACCCTGAGAAAACCATAACTCAATAAGAGTCATGTACCACAATGTTCATTGCAGCTCTATTTACAATCGCCAGGATATGGAAGCAACCTAAGTGTCCATCGACAGATGAATGGATAAAGAAGATGTGGCACATATATACAATGGAATATTCCTCAGCCATAAAAAGAAACAAAATTGAGTTATTTGTAGTGAGGTGGATGGACCTAGAGTCTGTCATACAGAGTGAAGTAAGTCAGAGAGAGAAAAGCAAATACCATATGCTAACACATATATATGGAATCTAAAAAGAAAAAGAAAAGGTTTTGAAGAACCTAGGGGCAGGACAGGAATAAATACACAGGCTTAGAGAATGGATTTGAGGACACAGGGAGGGGGAAGAGTAAGCTGGGACGAAGTGAGAGAATGGCATGGACATATATACACAATCAAATGTAAAATAGATAGATAGTGGGAAGCAGCCGCATAGCACAGGGAGACCAGCTTGGTGCTTTGTGACCACCTAGAGGGATGGGATAGGGAGGGTGGGAGGGAGATGCAAGAGGGAGGTGGTATGGGGATATATGTATATGTATAGCTGATTCGTTTTGTTATATGCACAAACTAACACAACAATGTAAAGCAATTATACTCCAATAAAGATGTTAAAAAATGAGAGAATTATGGTTACATGTCTGTAACTTCAAAGTTGGGTGCTGAATGCATTAATCTTTAAATCAGAAGTATTAACTCCCCCTCTTGAGCAGTTGGGCTTGTCACTAAGCTACTCACATGAGTTAGTCATCGGTGTGACCTATTAACTTCTAAATAATTGGTTCCAAATGAAAGTTTATACTTATTGCTGAAAAGCTGCAAGGGCACTCTAGAGACTGAACACCTGATGAATTGATTCACCTTTTCTACCATTTCTTGTGTTCATTTTGATAATGGGACTAAAGTTTTTAGCTAATTAAAAAAAGATTTTTTTTTGGTCCAATGGGATTATTGGTGGAGTTACCTAATGACTACATCTGTGCTTGATGAATTGGCCATCATTATTCAGCTTTTTCTGATGGATAGATCAGGTCACGAGGCTTTCTCTTTCTTCCCCTTAGGGAAGGCCTATGACCTGAATGAAGGACCTGAAGCTCTCTCTGCCTCACACCACATCCACTGGTGTATGTATTGGTCTGAGCTACTTCAGGGGCTTGAATAATATTCATTGGTTCCCTTTGCTCTGGATCCAGATTTATCACTTCCCTTCACACTGGACTATACAGATACAACCAGAAAATGCTTGCTTTTTTTAACTTGTTCGTTTGTTCATGTCTATCCCAGATGGCTTATCTACTGATGTCAGCATTTAATGACATTCCAATTTGGACTAAGATTAATTCAATTCATAGACAAAAATGTAAGCGATTGGATCCTTTGTGAAGAAAAGGCCAGAAAACCTAATGCCACCTGATCTGGAGATTTATACACATACACAAGATCCACACAAGACTGAAAGGGCCCCTGGAGAGACAAAGTATGACGGGCGTACTCATGAGATTTTGAGGCGGTATGCTTACTTTAGCAGTAGAAAGTCCTATGAGCAGCCTAGTACTTTTAAAGGGGACACTTCCTGCCTCTCAATTAATGGTATGAAGTAGTAGTAGCAGCAGTTGTAAAAGAGATGATTCCTATCTCAATAAGGCATATACAGTAGTAGTAGTAGTAGTAGTAGCAGCAGCAGCAGCAGTAGTAGTGGTCATAGTCATAGTATTAGTATTGATAGTAATAGTAGTGGTAGTAATAGTTGTAATAGTAGTAGTAGTGGAATGGTAGTAATAACAGTGGTTGTCTCCCTTGTCATTTCACAAAAATTGTTCCCACCTCCCTGTCTCCATTCATGATGTTTCCTCACTCTCCTTCCTTCTTAAGCTTTTGAAGTTCTACATATCTTTTCAGCATTCACTGTAAATGTCACCTTTTCCAGGAATCCTTTCTCAGTTATATAAACTGGAAGCAGTAATTTCTGAACTTTCCTCCCACGATTGGCTCATACCTCTCCGAGTCGTCACTTTATAACTGTCCATGTCACTCACTCACTTCGTCTCAGCTTACCCTTCCCCCTCCCCTTGTCCTCAAGTCCATTCTCTACGTCTGCATCTTTATTCCCATCTTCTACATTTTTAAGTATTCATTACAGCAAATTCCCTCTTCTTGGAGCCAAAATCACTGAGACTGTCCCCACTTACAGTAACCTCTAGCTTTTTTTTTTTCTCTATAAAGTAATCCACTGATATTACTTACCTTAGAGGAGTAAGAGAAGAAAAACTGTATTGTCATCATTTTGGTTGCAGGGGCAGACTTTTCCCAAATCTCACTTTTTTCAGTCCTGTGCCTCCTCTTCCCCCTTTGCCTGATCTCACTGAAATTCAAACTTCTCATGTCCAGTTTCTCCAGAAAACAAATCTGCAGTCTCCTTCAGGACCAGTGGGTGTAGGATATGACTGGCTTTGTATATGCATTCAAATTCCTTTCATCAGGTCCCATACCTCTACCTTTGGGTGTGATTTGTACTGTCAGATTCTCATCCTTGTGAGGTTTTTGGAGGTGAGATGGGGTATCCTTACTTAGTACCCCATTGAGGAGCCAGTGGTAGAGTTTGTACTCCTTGGCTCCTGCACTCACTGCTTCTCTAATCACTATTTTCTTCAATATACAGAGGCTTCTCTTCTACTATTCCCCATCTTCTCTGTCTTTTTGGTACTTTACATTAAAAAAATACTTACATTTAAGGAGCTTCAAGGAGAAGTGGTAACAGATGTATTGTTATGGTTAATCTTGCATATTGAACTAGAAGTCTATACTTTTTAAATATGACCATGAATATACCCTTAGCCTAATAGCACAAAAAATTTAAAGAAAAAAATTATATTTAGCAATTTATCAATCTTCGTCTTATAATGTAATGTGCTTATGTGTGACAATTCTTGTAGCATATCTTATTAACATCCCCACAGATGAATATCTTTACAGATGAGAAGATAAAAGCTATAGAGATATTTTTTCAATAACTAAATTTTATTTTTTTCTGGGTTACCTGTAGGGATTCGATTACACTGGAGCTCATGCATCCAGGATTCAAAGTTAGGTGTGACTAGAGGTGACTATTTTTACCTTCTATCATATCAACGTCTGGTTACCTACAAAGACAAACAAAATAGGTGTTCAGGGCACCAATGAATCTGGAGCACACACACATACGTACATATGCATGTATTAATCTGGGTCCTTTGGGAACAGGTGTGATTAGATGCAAAAGAAATTTATTGGGGAAAAGACCAGTGATGGCTAAAGAGGAGAGAGGTGGAGAAGGTGGGAGAGCGTCAGTCTGGAATGCAGGTCTGATAGCTTAGAAGGAGGGGTGAAGAAAGGGGTAAAGAGGAGTCCCAGTCAATAGCGCAGTTCCAAGAAGTGTCTGTCAAATTGCTGTGAGTCCTCAGACCAAACCTCAAGTCACCCACTAGGAGTCCCAATGGGCCTAGGTTAGTATCTCTTTTATTTTCAGTCATTGGCTAAGCTTGGCTTTAATACAGATAGAGTGGTGGATCTGTACTAATTAATTAATATAGACACAGTGAGGACAACAGCTGGGATCATCAGCTATATTTGCTTCCTGTAGCAGGACATCTGAGACGCATATATTCATGACCACTTGACACAATAATTAAAAAAATGAGATATTTTATTTGTTATGTAAAATTTCAATAATTGCCATAAAAATCAGGGATAGTTTTGTCTTTCTTACATTTACTCTACAAAATAATAGCTTTAAAAATTTATATAAAATTTGGGTGAATCCTGTAATCTATTCAGCCTTTAGGATTTTTATTAGTCTCTGACTAATAAAGACAAGAAGAATCACTTTGTTTTCTCTCTTTCTTGATGTATTTTCTCTTACTTGACAATATTTCTTATCTCACTTATCTCACTTGACAATATTTCTTTGCCGACAGCAATGCCCAGGACTGGGCTGTGTACCTATGTCGCCTTAACAGATGCTGGCAATATCTGTAAGATGATGTATGGAGGATTGACTTGATGTTCTTATAGCTGATGATGCTTCTTTCAGAAACTGGAGGGTAAAGTGACTGCTCTTGATTAAAGGAAAAGAGAAAAATTACAGCTTATTCAGGCTGAGAAAACGAAGTGAATAAATTGTTCTATCACAAAGTGACATCTTGCCCTGGACCTCTAAACCTTTCTGAGTCTTCACGTCCTTGTCAATAAGAAGAAAAAGTAGGAGTGTGTATAATCTCTTACACACCTCCCAGCTTGAATGGTGTGGGACTTCAGTTAAGGCTTGGTTACTCTAAGGGTGAGCTGTTTTTCTCACTGATTGCTTCTATTCTCTGCCTCGACCATACTGTATCTTTTACGTAGTGGTTCCAGTGAGGAGGAACATCTGGCATACTGCTTAACAGCACTTATTTTTAGCCACTGATAAGCTTCAGATGTTGGATTTTTTTAAAAAAAAATCTCTGCTTCACGCAGTGTAAGGATTTGTTCACATCCCCATTCTTTCCAGTGCCTGATCCCCTTCCCCCAGTGAAACGCTATTTGTAAGCTCATACTTGGAAAAGTTTCTCTTTTTTCAATTCTCTCTTGATGGACAATTCGGACAACACTGTTAGAATTGAAGCCCTGGGAGAACTATCCAGATTGATGGGCTAATTTAGTTGGTCTAAATCTGCACTTTTTAAAAAATATTTATTTATTTATTTTTTTGCTGTGTTGGGTCTTCGTTTCTGTGCGAGGGCTTTCTCTAGTTGTGGCAAGCAGGGGCCACTGTTCATCGCGGTGCACGGGCCTCTCACTGTCGCAGCTTCTCTTGTTGCGGAGCACAGGCTTCACATGCGCAGGCTCAGTAGTTGTGGTTCACGGGCCCAGTTGCTCCGTGGCATGTGGGATCCTCCCAGACCAGGGCTCGAACCCGTATCCCCTGCATTGGCAGGCAGATTCTCAACCACTGCGCCAGCAGGGAAGCCCTGCACTTTTATTATACAGTGCTGGGAGGGGGCAGGATGGGGAATCAGTTGGGCAAAGCATCTCTTCAATAATTTGAAGAGAACCTGTCATTCCTCTTTTGGTGTTGATCACTTTGTATTACATGTATTTGTTTACTTGTCTGTCTTCCTAACTAGACTATTAGTGCCTTGAGGTCAAGAACTATGTCTTATTCATCATGCCATTCACATCTCTAAGCACAGTGCCTGTCACATAACAGATAGTTGGTTATGTTTGCTGAGTAATGACTGAATGGATGAATGAATGTATTTAATGAATAAATGGTTAAAGACTTTGTGGCATTACAGTCTACAAAGATTCCCAAGAGATCATTCAATATTTTCCCTATACTCAGGCTTGATTTTTTCAATGGGAACTGTTTTGTTATTTTCAAAAGCTTTTTAATCTAGTCTGTTCCAAGTACTGTTCAAGATGCTAAGGATACAGCAGTGAATTTGAAAGATTGGGACCTTGCCTGCCTGACATTTAGGTTCTAGCAGGGAATTAGAGAATAACCTCGTTAAAAATGAGCAAATATTAATATTATACTTATTAATATAAATAAGTAAAATGAATAAATATGAGAAAAAAAGATGGAGAGGTAATGATTGGGGAATAAGAAGTTAATTAGTAATAAAACAAGTCTAGCTATATCTGGATAATTATTAAAGCTGGTTGATGGGTACATGGAGTCTATAGTTTAAAAGTTAAAATAAAGTATTCAAAGAGAGCTCCCCAAAATGTCAGTTCAAACAAAAGAGAAAGAATGTAAATAAATCTAGAAAATTTCAAAAAAAAAAAAAGGATAAACACTTTGTCTAAAACAAAGTACACGGAAATATGGAAAAATCCAGATGTGAAGATATTTTATTATCTAAAATCTTGAGTGACATCCTGTGGTTTTCCAAAGTGATGGCCACATCTCAAATGTCTAAAAGACCAAAGAAAGGATTGAACGAATCCAGCCAGATGAAAGGTGGAAGATGGCACGTGGCTCAGAGTCAACAGAACAAAACAAGGATTTGAGGAAACAAATGGGAAAAACCACCCCCTCTATTTAATAAAGGCAATTGTTACAATGCAAAAATATATGCCCATTATAATCATATCTTCTGATTTGCCAAGGAAATTTCAAAATCTAGATTTTATGTAAATTATCCAACATTTCAAATGTTGGTAAAAATTTACTGTGTGCATAATTATAAAACAAACCTTATGGTGAACAGTCTTGACTTCTGGTCTACACTCTAAAAGTGGTCTGGGAATGATTATATGATTTACTATGAGAGTTTTGAGAATTTATTCTGATGGATTTTGCATAGCATATTGTCTGAAATTTACTCTTGTGGCTATAGGAAAATGTTTCTGTTCAGTTAAAATAGAAATATCAGGTCCTTTGGGGTTTCCAAAGTAAATATAGTTAATGATTGTGTGTGTGTGTGTGTGTGTGTGTGTGTGTGTGTGTGTGGAGAAGAAAGGAAAAAATAGTTTGTCGATGATACACAGCTCTCTTGTAAATGCTTAACTGGGTGATTTTTGGTGACATACGTAGGATTCTGTTTTTTTTTTCTACAAGTCAGTCAATAATAGACAAGAAGTATCACTAAACAATACAGTATTACCTGTTCTCATGAAACAGGGCAGAACTGGGCTTAAAGCAGGTGACTGGGGACAAGTTGATGGTTCGATCTTTTGGCTTCTTGGGAATAATATTCTAGAAAACTTTATTCTATTGGAAAAAACAACAAAATATAATTTACTAAAGAGAAGTATATTGTGTTCTTCATGACCTATGAAAGTCAAACATGGTTGAACTACCACTGTGAGTAATCATTCAGAGGTTTTCCCTGTACCAAGTCAGTATTTGAATGAAGACGTTTGCACAAAGGATAGGTGCACGTGGTAGATGGTGTTTACTAAAGTTGAAGCGCCATTAAAGATAAATAAATATAATTGCAGTTAGTAGGAAGTGCTATTAAGAAGACTAAAGAAGGCTGTAGTAGTTATTAATGCTGTTTATGAAATACTTCCAGTTTTCCCTCTGGGCATAAGTTAGAATGGCACCTTCATACTCTCTTGATGTCATATGTGCATATATGATTCATTTTGACTGATTAAGTGTGAACAGAAATGACAGACATAGCTTCTGGGTGGAAGTTATAAGAGCCAACGCTTGATTTTTACATGTTCCTGTCCCCCTGACACAGTGACTAGTGATGTTTAAATGGTGGATAATCTGCCAGCCTGATTTCTGGAGCGAGAAAGCCTGGAGCAGAGGCCACCGACAACCGTGATGGATGTGAACATGAGCAAGAACTAAACCATGGATGAGAGAAGCCCCTGGCCTTTGAAGGTTGTTTTTTTTCTGCAGCATAACCTGGCCAACACTGACCAATTCACAGGGTGATAGGACTGATGACAGGGCCTAATGTAAATGGGGTGATTGGGGGAGGAGCAAGAAAAGGGGGCTTCCCTGGTGGCGCAGTGGTTGAGAGTCCGCCTGCCGATGCAGGGGACACGGGTTCGTGCCCCGGTCCGGGAGGATCCCACATGCCACGGAGCGGCTGGTCCCGTGAGCCATGGCCGCTGAGCCTGCGTGTCTGGAGCCTGCGCTCCACAACGGGAGAGGCTACAATGGGAGAGGCTACAACAGTGAGTGGCCCGTGTACCGCAAAAAAAAAAAAAAAAAAAAAAAAAAAAAAAAAAAGAGAGAAAAGAAAAGAAAAAAAAAAAAAGAAAAGGAAGGCATTTCTGAGGAAATAACATCTGAGCATAATCTGAATGATGAGAAGCAGTGAGACTTTTGAAGATCTGGGGGAGAGCTTTCCAGACAGAGAGAAGATCATGTACGAAGTCTGGGAGGAAGATACAGACTTGGCTTGTTCGGGGAAAAGAAGAAGGTCAGCCTGCCTGGGTACAAGTAAGCACAAGGAAGAAGATGAATGTAGCCAGAGTCGAGATCAGGTGGGGCTTTAAATGTCGTGTTCAGGAGTGTGGATGAGAAGCCAGTGACCTGCTTTGCATTTGTAAGAGCTCACCATGACATTAGGTGAAGAATGGGTTTCAGTAGGTCCCCTACATACGAACCTTCAAGCTGCGAACTTTCAAAGGTGCGAACGTGTGTTCCATCAGCATCAGGCGTGAGTGAAATTGAAATTGCAGCTTGCCTTCCGTCTCCTATTGCTGTCGACCCTTCAGCTCTACCATCTCCCACCTCCTCTCCCTCCTCCAGTCAGTGACTCTTCTTGCCTGTTCACTCGATGCCAGCCCCTGGATGCCAGCTGTTGTGCTGTACTACTGTAGTTTTCAAGGTACTGTACTGTAAGATTAAAGATGTCTTCTTTATTTTCTGTTTGATTTTTTATGTATTATTTGTGTGAAAACCTATTACAGTGCAGTACTATATAGCCGATTGTGTAGTTGGGTACCTAGGCTAAATTTGTTGGACTTATGAACAAACTGGACTTACAAACATGCTCTTGGAACAGAACTCATTCTCATGTAGGGGACTTATTGTATTTAGGTGCAAGAGGGTAAGCAGGGTGTCCAGTGAGGAGACCGTTGTAGTCATCTAGGGAAGGGAGGATGGGGGCCTCAACTAAGGTGGTAGTGGGAGAGTTGGTGAGATGAGATGATTGTCGGGATATTATTTGCAGATGTCACGTAAGTCTGAGATACACCGTTAGAAATTGGTCTCCACTTTGCTCTACAAACATGACATAATATTGAGGTCTTCTGAGAAAACACTGAAGTCCATTTTCACAAGCAAATATCTTTTAAGTGGATGGGGTCTGCTCTCAGCCCAAATGCATCACCCAGTGAATCTCCACAATATATATATAAAGGGACTATAAAAAGTAAAAAAAAGCAGTACCTTGAACTTTTATATTCTAAGGATATTCATCTTATTTTATTTAGCAGGTACATTTGTGAAATACATTGGAATTTTTTGTTCTTTCTCCTTTACTTCTTTGTAGACATCATGCTCGAGTGGAGAAAACAAAAATATAAAACTCCAAGTTTGGAAATCTGGGTTTTCCAGTCTTAGTTCTGCTCCTTACCAGCTCTTTGATCTTGAGACTCAGTTTCTTTACCAATAAGTGAACCTAAGACGCCTGATGGGGCTAGTGTGATGCTGACTCTTAAGACACATTCCTGATGCACAGGTGGTCACACATTTTTAGAAGACCACAAAAATATCTAAATGTTCTGGAGCAACCAGTACTATCTTTAGTGACTGGCCTCATTTATGATGACTGAGTTAGGGTCTTTATTTTTAAACTGTCCTGTATCCTGCCCACAATAGCATCTGAGGTAAGTGTAGTTAGCTCCATCTTACACTTCAAGAAACTAAAATCTTTTCTGGAATCTGCTGTCTGTCAGAAGCTTTGGGTAACAAAAGGTCAAGTGCCAACTAGGTGTCAAGTGATATGCTAGGTTCTGGGATACAAAAATAAATATGTGGCCATAATTCTCAAATAATGATGAGAATAATTCTTACCAGAGGCCGACATTCATTAAGTACTTACTATGTGCCAGGGACTGTGTCAACTGTTTTACCTTCATTATCTCATTTCGTCTTCTTAATGATGATGTAGAGCGTTCACTATCGTCTTTATTTCATCAATGAAGAAATAAGACATAGAGACATTAGCTTGATCAAGGTCACATAGCCAGTAACTGAGGAGCTGGGACTTGGATCCCAGCTTGCCTAGTTACCTCCCAACTCAAGGACCTCTCAGTAAGTACTTGTCGTGTTGTTAGGTGAATTCCCCAAACCTGCTGGCTCTCTGCCCTGGGACACTTGGGAAACTTGGAGTTTTGTGGGCTCCAAAGCAGAGTTCACGTTTCTCTGCTACTAGAAAGCCCTGTAGGTGATCTGAGTCTGCCTCCAGAATAAAGAAATGAATGAAAGTGTCAGTCAGATAGGGCAGCTAGATAGATTGGCAGCTGATTTCTGCCAAGCATAAGGGTCAGGTCCTGATTTTTAAGTTTGGACAGTAATTCGTTATCTGGCTAGGTCAGTCTCTTCCTCCCAGAAGCCCGTCCAGCAGCAGGTCTATCTGGACACCAAATCGATAGCAAACGACTCTTTGTGTCTAGTCTTCCAGGGAATAAGAATGAAGAGCAATAGAACTTGGAATGTCATGAGAGTGCCCACATTGGATATTTAGGTGTTTGGGGTTAGGACATTGATCAAGCTGATTTTGCCACTTATCAAACTGCTCTATTAAGAAGTAAATGTGTGTTTCTGTCTCTTCTTCTGTATGTCCATTTCTAGCTCTCAAAATGTTTGCTTCCTTCTAAAACAGCATAATCATTTGATTAAAAACTTTCTCAGGTCCCTCATCAAGAATTCCCCAGATAAATGGGAAACCTCTTAATATGGAATTCAAGGGTGTCCACATGTGATCTCAGCTTCAGTTCTTGTGATTTCCTCTGCCCACCTTCTTCTCAGATTACTTGCCTGTCCTCACATGTGTCACACACGTTCATACATTTGTGGATTTAAACATTTTCTCCCCCTCTGCTTTGAACAGATGCCTTTTCAGTTTTCCAGGACCCTGGAAAGACTCTGAATTACCCCCATTCTTGGCATCTCTCATGACCCTCTATTGTTCTTCTTTTGGCATTCACTTGTGTGTGCCTTCAACACATGGGACACATCTTTTTATGTCTCTATCTGAAGTACCTAGCACAGTGTCTGGGTGAGAAACTGCTAAATAAACATCAGAGAATAGGCTTGGTCTCCTTGCTAGTTTGAGTCTCTCTCTCTGTTTTGACATCTGTCATCCCTACCACCGCTCCCAGTAAACCAAGCCTTCTCTCCTCTCCCGATCCCACTGGCTCTGCACTACTTTTCTCCTTCTATTCAGCTAGATTAGCACTCAGTCTTCACTCTGTCTTGGTGATTTTTTTTTTGTTCCTCTTATATGTTAGAGTATTTGCCCCACTCGTTTGATACTTCAGGGTCCAGAAGGAGTAAAGATGCTTTTTTAAAAAGCCTTCTTTAGGAATATCTTCTCTGAAACCAGCTAGAAAAATCAACTAGAAGAGAGAACTGAATTTTCTTCTCTCTCTTTTTTTTTAATCTTTTTTTTTTTTTGGCTGTGTTGCTGTGCACGGGCTTTCTCTAGTTGCGGCGAGCAGGGGCTACTCTTCGTTGCAGTGCGGGGGCTTCTCATTGTGGTGGCTTCTCTTGTTGCAGAGCACGGGCTCTAGGTGTGTGGGCTTTGGTAGTTGTGGCACGCAGGCTCAGTAGTTGTGGCTCGCGGGCTTAGCTGCTCTGCAGCATGTGGGATCTTCCCGAACCAGGGCTTGAACCCATGTCCCCTTTGGATTCCAGCTCTGTCATTTTCTACCTTTGCACCTTAAGGTATTTCATGAACTTCTCTGCATCTTAACTTATGCAACTGTAAAATGGAGACAATTCATTCATTTATTTAACAAGTGTGTGTCTACCAGGGGCTGGTGATATGGAATAGCAGTCAGCAAAGTAGGCAAAATTCCTGCGTTAATGAAGCTTCCATTATTTTGAGAAAGGCAGAAAATAGAGGAACAGATAGAATAATTCCAGATGTTTTTATATGTTCTGAAGGAAATTATAGCAGGAAAAGGGGAGAGAGGGTATGATGAGGTTTGTTGTTTCAGATATGGTGTTTGGAGAAAGCCTCTCAGAGACTTGAATGGTATGGAAGTGAGCCATGTGGGTATTTGAGAGGGGAAAGCATTTCCAGCAAAGGGAATTACAAGGAAAGAAACCCCTAAAAATATCAACAGTGATGTCAGGGGTGCTGTGAATTATAAGAACGAAATGAGTTAGTACAGAAAAAAAACATTAACCGTTATTATCTGGCATGATTTCAGGCACATAGTAGCACTTTTGTAAATGTTTATCAAGTAAACAAATGACTGATTAGGAAGAAAGTGAACATGCCAATACTGGTTGTGTTTCTAGTATGAACCAGCGTGTTGGGTACCTTCCAAGGTCCCCTACAGTCTCAGAACTGCCATGTGCTTTGGTTAGTACTCTAGAGCTCCACTTCCAGAGCTCACAGCTCCACTGCTTGTCAAGATCCACTGTATGATCATGAGTGAGTTACTTATCCCTCTGTGACTCGATTTCCTCATTTGTAAAACAGAGCTAAAATATCTTCTTCCTAGGACTGTTGTAAGAATTAAGAGTTAATGTCTGTGAATCACTTACAACAGTACCTGGCACATGTAAGCCCTCTCAACATGTTTTTTGCAATCATTATCTTATAGATGAGGATATCTGAGAGAAAATGGGTTGAGAAACTTACCCAAGACAACCCAGATAAGGAAGAGGGGCAAAGCCCTATAAAATCAGGTCTTCTGACTGCAAAGTCCATGTTATTTCCTAAGGAGGACCATGGTAGTGGGATATCATGCATGATCATTTGCTTCTCACTCCATCCCCTTGGAAGATGACCCTGATTACAGAATCTGAAGAATAACAATTGCTCAGCAGCATTTTTCTCAGTTGGCTTTCTGAATTTCCCCCATCTTCTTTAATTATGCAGCACATGCATCCTCTGAATGGAGACTTTTAGGTTTCAGTGGAAGCTGTCTATGTTTAGCCTCATAAAGTCTCCAAATGCTTCAGGGCAAGTGTTGTTGAATCCCCTGTATCTCCTCCTCAGTCGTGTGTGATCTCCCCTGAAAGCCTTCTCTTTACTGCCCCTAAGTGCCTCTCACATTTATTTTCTGGTTGTCAAAGGATTTAACTTTCACTCTCTGAACCACACACACCCACACAGAGGCACCCCAGAATCTTAGCAAAGGGTTTTGTACCAAATCTCTTAATTCTGACATACGTTATTTAACTCTATTCCTGATGACTTTCGCCTTTAAATTGCAGTTTCGCTGTGCCGTTTTGTCTCTGCAGATGGTAAACAGACCATTCTCTCTCCATCTGGATCTGGTACTGCAGATATTTTTGGCTTGAAAGTTCAACGAGGGGTAAAAGGAAGAGGAATTCAATTTCTGTTGGTCATTGTCTTTCTTGCCTTTCTCCTGTATTTCTTCCTCCTTCTATTCCCTTTTCCTCTCTGATTTGGTCCAATGCATCAACTTTCTATCTCCATAAGTTTGAAATCTGTGTTAGCCCTGAGTTGCAGCTTTCTAGTCATTATTCAGAAACAACAGACCAAAACACAGAGGCAGGGAGAAAGAGAGACAGAGAGAGGCTTTGTGAGTACAGTCATTTGAGAAAACAAATATCTCATGATAACGTATTTTGCTTGTTCCAAATTGGTTTGGAGTTAGTTTACTCATCAGAAATGCTAAAAGACAAATGGGGCCTCATAAAGATGAATGTGGAGTTTGCATGTTCACAAACAGGCTTGTACGTGTTCTGGCTGTGAGGGCACACACTTCCCACCTACTCCTTACAAGGTAATTTGTCCCAGAAAACTGTCCTTTTTTAAGAGTATTGTCAAATAAGCTGCTAATAGATGGGGGGAGGATTGGTTAGAAAGGCTTGAATTCTATAATAAGGAATGTGTAAGGGGACTTAGAGATACTCTAACCTGAGACCCTCATTTTACAGATGAAAACACAGAGCACGATGGACTTGACCAAATTCCCACCAGCTAATGAGTGACGTAGCATTTGCTAAAACCCAGCCACTGATTCATTTAATTGCTCTGTGTTGGTGGGCTGAAATACAAGTAAATGATACCTAGAATTTTTATTTGATTTTTCAAATGTTGGGACCTAATATATAATTTAAGAGAAAACAAAGATTCAAGTGACTTTAGACCCCAAATAGATGTAAGACACTATCTTATCTGCTGGTTGACGTGTTACAGTCCACAGAGCATTCAGCATGCTGAGAAGGTGCCTGAGACCGCAGGCAGGAATGGGAGACCGTGAAGTGGCTGGAACTCTTGCAGATTCTCCCCTACTCCCGCCCCCACCCCTGCCAGCACCCTCTGTTAAATTACAGCAGCTTAGCTTTTATCATTTTATACTTTCCTTTTTAGACTTAGTTTTAAAAATGCGTTCAGCAACCAAAGAACATTAAGAATTGCTGACTGAGTTCCCCCAGCCCATTTGCGGATGAACAGAGAAAAGAAGTAATTTTCTCAAAGTCATTAATTGAGTCAGTGGCAAAGCATGAGTGAGATCACAGGTCTCTGAACTCCTCATCCGGTGGATTTTCACTTAATCATGCTGCTGCAGAGGAATGATTTGATGAGAGCTTAAGAGTAGGGGAAGAGATGTAAACTCAGCATCTAGGAGTTTGCCCTCTCTGGCCTGATGCCAGTTGCAAGGTAAATCAGGAGTGCCAATCAAATGAAAAGAAAACAAGTTTTAACCAACTCATACAGGGATGGATTTAAAAGTTAACAAAAACCTATTGGGATGAGTTTTCCTTGACTCACACCAAGAGGGGAAAACAAGTCCTAAAGGAGAAGAGTAGACTCAAATTCAACCTAGAATGCATCACGTCACAAAGTGATGGGGTATCCGATGCCATGGAGGGGGTGGAATGCATAAATAGGGGTACCTGACAGCAATGGTCAAGGAAGTGTCAGCTGATGGCAAGGGAGCTGATAAAGATGGCTGATGAAAGCTCAGAGAGGGTGAAAGGGAGAGAAATTGGCTGGCACAGGGCTGGGTTCCTGAATGGTCAGCTTTTGGCCAATTTCCTTAAGCCTATGCATATACAGAAACCTATTCCCTAGGAACCGTGTAAGCAACCACTGCCACTAGAGCTGGTCAGTTCACAAATTTGGGGGGTGGGGGGTGGAGCATTACTTCTCACTTTTGAATTGTCAGTCTCACATGGGCAGCCTGTTATTCCTAACTTCGACACCTACTTAGATATTCTAATTCTGTCCAGTCCTGTACAATTGCCACTATAATCGCAGAGCCTTTGGCTTTTTTATTGAACTTCAAGATAACACTGTCTAGATCATCCTCAGGGCAAGAGGTTCCTCATCCCAGTGCAGGACCAAAATGAATCAGGAGAATGAATGTGGTTCTTCAGCTTGAGGTAAGGGGTTTGGGGTGAACACTTGTTTTGCCTCCTTAAAAGAAAAATGAGGGCCTTGGAAGAAGTGCAGGACTTTTTTTTTTTAAACTTATTTATTTCATTTTTGGCTGCGTTGGGTCTTCGTTGCTGCACGTGGGCTTTCTCTAGTTGTGGCGAGTGGGAACTATTCTTCGTTGCGGTACATGGGCTTCTCATCGTGGTGGCTTCTCTTGTTGTGGAACACAGGCTCTAGGCACGTGGGCTTCAGTAGTTGTAGCTCACGGGCTCAGTAGTTGTGGCACACAGGCTTTTTTGCTCTGCAGCATGTGAGATCTTCCCAGACCAAGGCTCGAACCCCTGTCCCCTGTGTTGGCAGGTAGAATCTTAACCACTGTGCCACCAGGGAAGTCCTGCAATGCTTTTTAATCTGACCTAAGACATTGCCACAGTGTGTATCATGGTTTTCATTCTTCACTCCTCTCTTTATTAGAATTACATATCAGCACCCCGTGCCACGTGAGCTTGTAGTATCTGTGACTAGAGTACATAAAACCATGGATGCTAGGCTTGGCCATGTGACTTGCCTTGAATCAGACCTTAAATGTGTTTGTATTAAATACATTGTGTTAAACACTTTGGTTCATTGCGTTTCTGCCATTTGTGCTAAGAACAAGCTCTGAGTAGCCACTTGTTCGAGGAGAATGGAGAGCGAAGTGACCTGAACCCAAACTGAGTCCAATGCAAGCCCAGCTGAACCTAAATGAGAACAGCAGAATCCCTGCCAACCCACAGACCTGGCAGCAAGAAAAATCAGTTTTGGGTGCTGTAAGCCACTGAGATTTTATGTTTCTTTGCTGCACCTCATTAGTGTTGATTGATATGGGTACCATTCAATCAAAAGTACTGTATCAGGGCTTCCCTGGAGGTGCAGTGGTTGAGAGTCCACCTGCCAATGAAGGGGACACAGGTTCGTGCCCTGGTCCGGGAAGATCCCACATGCCACGGAGCGGCTGGGCCCGTGAGCCATGGCCGCTGAGCTTGCGCGTCCAGAGCCTGTGCTCCGCAACGGGAGAGACCACAACAGTGAGAGGCCTGCGTACCGCAAAAAAAAAAAAAAAGTACTGTATCAGCAGAGACAGCACAGTGGTTAAGAGCTTGGCACTGGAGTCAGAATGTTGGAGTTTAGATTCTGACTCTTATTTATGAACAATACAACCTAGAGAAAATTAGTCGACTACTCTTTGAGTGTTTCTTTCCCTGGAAAAGGTGGATGATGAGCACTATTGCACAAGTGATCCTCATATTCTGCATTTGCAAAGTCACCTATTCACTAAAATTGATTTATAACCTCCAAATCCATACTTGCGGTGCTTTTGCCATGATTCATGGACACATGCAGAGTGGTGAAAAATTTGAGTCCCCTGATGTGCATGTTCCCAGCTGAGGTTGATCAAGGGATTGCTTCCTCTTTTGTTTTAGTGCTTATACTGTAAACAAATGTCATTTTGTGGTCTATTCTGTGCCACTTTTTTTTTTTCACATTTTCGTGCTTTCTGTTGGTGATTGCACAGTTTAAAAGGCTCCTGGAGTATAGTCCTGCAACCCCAGCTATTGTTCTGAGTTCAAGAATGCTGTGACGCGCCTTCTGGGGAAATCAAGTATGTTAGATAAGCCTCATTCAAGGCTTAAGTCATAGTGCTACTGACCATGAGTTCAATGTTAATGAACCAACAACATACATTAAATGAGGTCTCTCTGAACAGAAACGCACATAAAACAAGGTTAGGTATTGATCAGATGACAAAAATGTAACCAGAGACTCAGAGGAACTGGATCCTGTATTTCCCCTAGAAACAGCAGTTGAGGATACACTAAATCAGGGAATAACAACTGCCAGAAATAATGAGAATCAACTTTCTAGAACTTAACTACCATCAGTAATAAGAATAGACTATACTTACCTCATAAGTTTCTTTCAAAGGTTAAATAAGATAAAATAAGTTATGTAGGGTTCTTAGAAAGGTAGCTAGAGCATAGGAAATGCTCATAAATATTACCTGTTATTTAGTCATCCTCAAGACTCCATGTGGTAGTTATAAGAAACTAAATATTATGTAAGTGGAAATATAGTGAAGTGGGTACTGTTGTTCAAATGTTTATGGATAGAGCTTTCATGGATTCTGCAACAGGGAGGGATTAAGACTACAGGTAACCAACAGGTAAGGCCTATACAGGGATGAGAAGAGAATGTCATCCTGAGACTTTTATCCAGGGATCCAAAAAGACCAGCAGATATTTGGAAAGGTATCTGGACCCTGTGACCATTATCATGCATAATCTGAAACCTGAAAGGACTTGGTCCACTGGCTTCTTCCTTACACACTCTGCCACATTGGCTGAGGGATTTTTTTTTAAGTTCTTATTTTATATTGGAATATAGTTGATTTGTATTGGAATATAGTTGATTATTTTATATTGGAATATAGTTGATTAATATAGTTGATGTTGTTTTAGTTTCGGGTGAGGTTTCTTAGCCACTGGGTTTTTCTAAGAAGCCACATTGACTGGAGAGAGCTATGAGTCTTTATTTCTGGTATTTTCTGCCCAACATGGAGATAGAATTGTTGCTACAGTCTGCTTCTGGCAGTTCCACAGAGATTGAGGGTAACAACCACAATTAACATCCCCTCAAAGATGACTAATACAAGCATCACCTTGTAAATTTTCAGAAGCAGTGGATTGAGGGATTCTGGGGAGTCCCATCAAAGACATCCTTTTCTTAAATTGAAATATAGTTGACATATATTATTATGTTAGTTTCAGGTGTGCTACATAGTGATTTCACATTTGCATGCATTATGTAATGATCACCATTATAAGTCTAAAAACTATCTGTCCTTGACAGACATTCTTACAAAAATCTTTTTTAAAAATCTTTACTGAGGTATGATTGTGGTGTAATTTTCTTCGTTTCTTGTGCTTAAGGTTCACTGAGACTCTTGGATCTGTGGGTTTAGAGTTTTCATCAAATTTGGAAAAACTCCAACCATTGATTGATAAAATTTTTTTTTCCGTCTCTTGCTTTCTTTTCTCCTTCAGGGATACAAATTAAATGTTTATTAGGATGCTTGCGGTTGTCCAACTGCTCAGAGATGCTTTGTTCTTTAATTTTTTCTCTTTTTCTGTCTGTGTTAGATTGTAAAATAGTGTCTACAGCCCTGTCTTTTTTACTGATCTTTCCCTCTGCAATGTCCAATCTGTCATTGATCCCATCCAATGTGTTTTCTTCTCACTCATTGAAACTTTTACCTCTAGTAGTTAAATTTGGAATTTAAAAAGTTCTTCTATATCTCTGCTTAACTTTCTGAAAATATAGAATATAGTCATAATAACATTTTTAATGTACTTGTATGCTATCTATAACATCTGTACTAATTCCAGATCAATTTAGATTGAGTGCTTTTTCTCTTCATTATGCACTGTATTTTCTTATTTATTTATTTGCAGGGCAGGTAATGTTTAATTAAAGCCCTGGCCTTCGGAATTTTACCTTGTTCGACCCAGCACATTTTTTGTATTCCTATAAATATAAACACATAAATAATATGTGTTCTGGGACACAGTAAACATATTGGAAACAGTTTAATTCTTTTGTTTCTTGCTTATAAGTTTTGTTAGGTGGCATCAGAGGTGCTAATTACTCCCCACGGCTCAGGCAAGAGCCTTCTGTGTACTCTAACCAATGCCCCTAAATCATAAGATTTTCCAGGCTGGCTGGGGAGTCTATGTACTATTCCCAGACCTGTGTGGGCAGTGGCCACTGTTACCTTTAATCCTTTCAGCTGGTTCTTTTTCTGGCCTCCAGTAATTCCCTCACACACATGCACTGACAAGTACCTAGCTGAGTACTTGACAGGAGTCCTCTGCAGATCTCTGGAACTTTCTCTCTAGTCAGCCTCTCTTCTTTCTGGTACTTTCTCCTGAAAATTCAAGTCACCTTCATCTCTCCTGACTCTCAACTCTGCCGCCTCAACCCAGGAAGCCTGTATGAACTTACGTTCCCTCTGTTCTTCCAAGAACTGGAAACTCTCTCAAGATAGTAACCTGGGGCATTCATAGACCTGATTCATCTATGCCTTCTCTCAGGGATCACTTCCTTCTGTTAGATGTCTTGAAAACTGGTCGGTTTTTTTCCCATACATTTTTGCCCATATTTTTGGTTGTTTCATGCAGAAGGGTAATTCCCATCTTTGTTATATCATCTTGACTGGGAGTGAAATTTTTACAGAAATCTTTTGAAAGTCTGTTTCATGGTTTCCCACAAAGCAGATACAGAGGTTGAAGATTCACAGGCTTTGCAAACACAAATCTGCATTTAAATTTTAGTTCTACTGTTATGAGGTTTGGGGAGGTAACTACAACTTTGGAGCCTCAGTTTCCTTTTCTGTAAAATAGGGGTAATTACAGTGTCTCTTCCATGGAGATGAATGGAAGATTAACTGTGATGATGTATGTGAAACGTCTAGAATAATGGCTGTCAGAATAGACACGAAAACACTGATATACTCTTCCTTTCCTACAGCCATCACTTCCCCTCTTCTCTTTCCTTCATTCTGCCATTACTACCAGCTCAACTTGTTTTATATTTTGCATGTATCAGGCACTGTGCTAATCAACGTTTACTTATTAACTCATTAAATTTCACAACAACACTATGGCACAGGCATTAGCTCAGCTAAGCTGCAGCTACCATTTACACACAACTGAATGAAAGACCCCAAGCAAGAACCATCCTAACAAAGCCCAGACAACCCACAGAAATGTGAGACATAATAATAATAAATTGATATTTGTAGCCACTACTTTTGGGGGTGATTTGTTAGTAGGCAACCAACAGCTCCTTTTTGCCTGGAATTGAAGGTTTTTGTAGGACTTGGGACTTACAGTGCTTAAAAACTGGAAGGTTTCAGCTAATCTCAGATGGTTTGTTGGCAATAAATAACTAGAACAGACCCAGAAATTTACGGAATTGTCCCACTGATCATCTCTGTTGCATGGTGATTAAGTAGTAGGGACTGGGTATAAAACCCTGCTGCTTTGACTGCAGTACTCATTATGCTATACAACCTTAAGAGTCGAATCGGAATGTTAGGCTGATTGAAACTTGAATTCCTTTCCAGCTCCAAAATTCTGTCTCATTGTCCTTGAGTGGGAGAACAAGATCAAAGTGCTTTCTGCTAATTCCTCTGTTCTCAGCTGAAAAGGCACATCTTCAGGGAAGTGTTCCAGTAGCCATGTTCCTCCTCTGGACCACTTAGATGATTGTAACATTGTGCACACACTTTGTGATGATCATTTTTACAATTATATTATTAAGATCTATTTTGCCTGTTAGACTGTGAGTTTCACTGTTGAATATGCAGTGTCCAGCATAGTGTTCACTACATAGAAAATGTTATTTAAAGATTGGTTAAAAAGTTAATTCCTTAAAACTCTATGAACTGATTTTAAATTTTCTTTAAAATGTGAAAGAATTGATTTTGATGCTGGTTGAGTGTCAACACTGTATTTCAGGATTGATGTAGTTTGATTTTATATCTTCCATTGTAGGCAAGATAGATAGGAAAGAATAAACTGGTCAATTTCCACTCCATCTTTGGAATATAGACTCGAAAGGAAGGTAATACAAATTTTCATGATATTTGAGCATGTCAAGGGAAAATTGTATATTAAAACATATTTCAAGTCGAACATTTGAAATAGCCATACCTAAGAAAGCCTTTCTGTTTCTGTTATGTTTTGCAATTTAAACAAAATTGTTATTGTAAAATTGTAAAACTCTAATGTGTTTACTTTAAATTATGTGACATATTTGTGGTGACCTTTTCCAGACAGAAGTATTGAATTCTGTTTGGAATACATCCAATTATCTCAAATCTTGTTTGTAACACCATCTCAGTTTTCATGCCAAAAAAAAAGAAAGAAAGAAAGAAAAAAAAAGACCTCTTGGTACCTTGACATCGAGAAAATCCACTGGCTTTTTGTCTCACTAAGAATCAAGAATCTAATTAAACTAAGCAATTTCAAATGACTTAATTAAAGAACATTTTAAAATTGAGTAACAACATAGGCTGATAGACCTGAATAGTTTACAAAATTGAGTTGGGAAGATAATGGTGTGACAGTCTCTTATCTCCCATGAATTTTCTGAGGTTTAACAAGCCCTGCTTTTGTCTTTCTGTGTCTAACAAAGTAATAGTTTACCAAAATAGGGAATCTTGTGTTCAGATTATATTGATTTTTTAAATGAAATCATATTGCTCTGGGGCCCTCTGGTGTCATGTAGAATCCGCCTCCTTATTTGACAGATGGGCATTAAGCCCAAGCATGGACAGATCTGAAAGGATCCCTTTCCAGATAGATCCAGATAGCTGATAGCACTGCTGAAACTCAAAGCCAAGTGGGCTACTTTTCAGTTTGTTCACTTGTCTGTGTTTTTAGTTTTGAGGATGCTGATAAAAGAAGGGAGACAAGAAAGAGGGTTGAAAAGTTACATTTCTTTTCAGGGTGATTCCCTTGCAGCCTTATTTACACACCTGAGACCATGTTTTATTTGTAATATTTCAGCCCACTTTTTAACTTAATGTGATGATAAAAGCACTTTTCATGTTGCATATAAAATCTTTGTACACATCATTTTTAATAGCTATATACTGTTCTATTGAGTGCATGTGCCACTATACTCACTTAAACCACATGGCACTGCAATTTTTGTAGCTTAAAAGTGATCAATAGTGGCTGAGAGGGTGGAGTAGGAAGACCCTGAGCTCACCTCCTGCCAAGGGCACACCAAAATTACACTATTTACAGAGCACTTATGTATGATACCAGCCTGAAGACTAGCAGAAAAGATTTTCCAAAACTTAAGATATAAACAAGGAACCACAATGAGATGGGTAGGAGGGGCGGAGACACGGTATAGTCAAGACCTACACCCCCAGGGTAGGTGATCAACAAATGGGACGATAATCACAATTGCAGAGATTATCCCAAAGAAGGAAAAGGTCCAAGCCCTACTTCTGGGTATTTTTCTAAAGAAAACAAAAACTCTAATTTGAAAATATATATGTACTCCAATGTTCATTGCAGCATTATTTAAAATAGCCAAGATATTGAAGCTACATAGTTGTCCATCAATAGACAAAAGGATAAAGAGTGTTGGATGTACGTACAATGGAATAATACGCAGTCATAAAAATTAAAACCTTGGGACTTCCCTGGTGGTGCAGTGTTTAAGAATCCGCCTGCCAAAGCAGGGGACACGGATTCGAGCCCTGGTCCGGGAAGATCTCACATGCCGCGGAGCAACAAAGCCCGTGCGCCACAACTACTGAACTCACGTGCCACAACTGCTGAAGCCCACGTGCCTAGAGCCTGTGCTCCACAACAAGAGAAGCCACAGCAATAGAAGCCCATGCACTGCAGTGAAGAGTAGTCCCCGCTCACCCCAACTAGAGAAAGCCCACACACAGCAATGAAGACCCAACGCAGTCAAAAATAAATAAATAAATAAATTCATTAAAAAAAAATTTTAAAAATGAAACCTTGCCATTTGCAACAACATGGAATGGATCTAGAGGGTATTATGCTAAATGATATGTCAGACAGAGAAGGGCAGACACTGCATGATTTCACTTATATGTGGAATCTAACAACAAAAACCAAAATGAGAAAAGACTCCTAGATACAGAAAACAAGCAGGTGGTTGCCAGAATGGAAGGGTGTTGGGGGTTGGGCAAAATAGGAGAAGGGGATTAAGAAATATAAAACCTCCAGTTATAAAATAAATCATTAGGATGTAATATACAGTGTAAGGAATACGGTTAATAATATTGTAGTAACTATGTGGGGACAGATGGGTTACTAGACTTATTGTGGTAATCATTTCATCATGTATGCAAATGTCTAATCATGTAGTCCACCTGAAACTAACATAATATTGTACATAAATTATATTAAAGAAAATAATCAGTATTAGCAATGTCATATCTTTCAATCTGTAATTATCCATTCCATGTTATAGAACCTGTTCAGGTTTATAAATTAGGTGTGGTGGATGTTTTGAGGGAATATTTATATTTAGTTCACTCAGTTCTGCTACAGACATCACAAGCCTGTGCTGGGGTGTTACCAGCCACTTCCTCTTGGGGAACAGAAAGCCTGTAGCCAGAGTCTCTAGGATGGTTGGTAGGAATACATCATACTTCCTCTCCACACCTAGTCTTTGGAGGAGTGCAGAGGGATTATTCCAAAGAGCCGTACACTGTTCTCACCCACGGTTTGTGGGTAAGCAGCTTTGGGGGGCATTGACAAGGCTCTTCTGGTTTGGATGCTGCTGCACCTGTGCTCTGCACACTAGCTTTGTCATACGTTGTGTCTCTTACCTGCATTAAAAGTATCCATAGTCGTTGTCCTTGTCTGTGAACATCTGTCCCTCAAGCACAATACCAATACTTATGACAACTGCACATCAAGCTTTTGCTGTTTGGAATTAATTTCCTTAAGAGGGATCTCTGAAAGGAATTTCTGCGCTAACAGATAAAAACATTTTGAAGACTCTTTCTATGTGTTGTCAAATGGATTTCCAAAAGGGCATCCCCAGGGTTCAACTCATCAATAATTGATCAAAGAGCTCATTTCACCACATTATCACCAGTATTAGGTGGTATTGTTAAAAAATAAATATCTGTGTTAGTTCTCCTTGCAACCTAGCTCGATGCCTTGATGTCCTCTCTATTGCATCAAACAATTCAAGCACAGGGACTTCCCTGGCTGTCAAGTGGTTAAAATTTTGCCTTCCAATGCAGGGGGTACTGGTTTGATCCCTGGTCGGGGAGCTAAGATCCCATATACCTCATGGCCAAAAAACCAAAACATAAAACAGAAGCAATATTGTAACACATTCAATAAAGACTTTAAAAATGGTCCACATCAAAAAAAAAATCTTTAAAAAAATATTCAAACACAAATTGTAAATCCATTTCCCTTTCCTTCTCCTCTGAGTCTTCACTTTGCTGGGGGCTAAAATTTGGGGACAAACACTTGGAAGCGATAAGGAAAACACAGCTTGCCTTCTATACTGCTGCCTTAGGATCTTCAGACGGCCAGATTTTTTTTCTAAGCATTGAAGTTGATGTTCCAAAGCAAAATAACAGCTTGGCTTCTTACCATTTCATACATTTGAATTCAGAAATGCTTGTGAGATTTAAAAATTTCCTTGTCTGTAAACTGGAGATAATAGTGATGGTTTTAGAGTTGGAGAAAAAGTGTGGTGTCCTTAAATGATTGTGAGTCATTATTGAGACTATTAGTATAATCACTATTAGTGAAACATAAGTATTAACTGATGTAACCATAATCATTCATGTACCTGTATGTTTCTGTATCAAACAAATTATGGAATGGAAAGAAACCATAGATTGAATTCCCAAGGCTGAATTAGCTTCATGGTTTGGCAGCCTAGGCAGCAACTTAGAGTACTGGGGAGAATGAGGGATTTGGAATGAGATTGCCTGAGTCTGTATTGGCCTCTATCAATGACTAGTTCCACAGTTTAGAAAAGCCTCTTTTCTTAACTGAGTCCCAGCATTCTCCTCACTGAGCATGGTGTGGCTGAGAAGACTCCTGAGATCATGAATGTAAAGTGCCTGGCACACTGGAGAAACACTATAAATGCTAGTGAGGGGGGCATACAATATAGTGGCTTAAAATCACGTACTCTAAGCACACATACCTGAATTCAAATACTATGTCCATTGGATTAATTTTTAAAACTCTCTGGGATTCAGTTTTTTTATCTAGTAAGATAATCATGCTTACACTTAAGGATGTTGTGAAAGATCAAAGGAGATAACATCTACGTAGTGTTTAACCTGGTGCCTGATATATGGTAAATACAAACTGGTTGATTTATATTATTAGTTTATAATATTTAATTTCCCCCACTCTTCTTTTGTCAAGCACTTAGAATGCAGCCACAGATTCTGTTTTCAATGTAAATATTAATATGTGCTCCAATGTGCTTTCCAAACCCTGGTTGCTTGTCAAAAAATGAATACTGTGTGTCACTTTGATCTACTGGTATTTTCAGAGTGCCTTCATGGTGGCAGGTTGTTTTTCTGTACGTGTCACAAAAATACTTAATAATAGATGCTAACCCTTAAGGCAGTCTTTTTTTTTTCCCAGTACACGGGCCTCTCACTGTTGTGGCCTCTCCCGTTGTGGAGCATAGGCTCCAGACGCACAGGCTCAGCCGCCATGGCTCACGGGCCCAGCCGCTCCGCGGCACGTGGGATCCTCCCAGACTGGGGCACGAACCTATGTCCCCCGTATCGGCAGGTGGACTCTCAACCACTGCGCCACCAGAGAAGCCCTAAGGCAGTCTTTCGATTAACAATGTTTAACTGCCTGTAGTTCCTTTTAGATGCTTTAAACACTATTAGGTAAATCCCCCTGTTCACCAGCTGAGTGTTTGACCTTGAAAATGAAAGGTTAACCAAAAGAAAGACTGTATATATGTATGTATGTGTGTGTACAAAAATTGACATATATAAAGAAAGGTAAGTGATAAATGGATAGTTAGATAAACAGATATAGATAGATAGATAGACAGACATGGAGGTTCACATTTAATTATCCAGAACATGAAATTATTATGCCATAAAGCCTTACTTCTTTTCTCTCTGTTGTTTTTACAATTAGGTCTCTATGTAAAAGCATGAAATTTCTCTGCCAACTCCTGCCTCGCTACTAAGAAATTTGGACAAGTCTTAATAATTAACCTGTTCATGTCATCACATTTCTATAGATTAGCAAAAACCAAATAACAGTCTCAAATATTTGTCACTTAAATAAGAAATATATGACTATAACTAAAAGGACACTTGTTAGAATAAGAATTCTATTAAACACCCGTCAAAACCAGAGATTTGCCTAGGGTCAGCCTTGACCTTGTTATTCAGCCAAAATCTGTTCTTCTTCTTCTTCAGATTAAGCCTTTAGAAGGCTGTATGACTGAGTTTCTTCTTTATTTCTTCTGTCCTTGAACTTAGTGATTGTATGAAAAAATAATGGCATGAAAAACATTAGGAATAAAAATATGAGTTAGGGGCAATCAGCTTAGATCTGCTTCACTCCCAGGATGAGCACTGGCCTCCTGGATGGACTTCATCACAAACATCATGTTTGGAACCACAGCAGTTATAGCACTGGGGTCCTTTGGATATGACCATGGACACCCTGGGTGCTTCTACCCCTCTCATCTTGTGTGAAATGCCATAACACGGAGCATGAGATACGATTGTCTGAGCAGCTGCGCAAAAGAGCCAGGTGATGAAAATGCAGAAAAGTGCAGTGGAGTCATTGTGTCACTCAGTGCAGTTGACCAACTGGAAAGAGAGGATGGGAGACAGCCAACATGTCAAATATTCTATTCCTCTCCCAGAAAGCCAAACTGAATACCTCCTACATGAGAGAACAAATGGCTGTGTCTCCTCATGGAGATGTAGATGGCTTCATCATTCACCAATGTAAACTTCTTTCCCTCTCCCCTATTTTGCTTCCTTTTCTCCTACTCTTGTTTAGTTGAAATTACATCTCCTAACAAACCACCAACATGTAAGCTTTGATTCAGGATTTTTTCTAGGGAAGCTGGGATAAACAGGGGCTTCCAGAAGTAGTCCTAGAAAGCAGACCTAAAAGTTGAGACTTTGTACTAAGAGTGACTGCCTAGAAGCAATAGGCACCCCATTTTTGCAGGTAGGTGCAATGTTAATAACCCTTGGCAGGTAATGGCATCACAATTAATACAATTTTCATCTGTGATAATATGGTGTGGTACAGGATGAGATCAAGGTACAGCAGGATCAAGTAGCTGTTGTATTAATCCATATAAAGGAAATGGTAATTAAAGAATTACGCAGCGTTGTAGCACCTTTTGACAACACTGTAGAGCTTGCAAGCAGAAAAGGACAGGTTTAATCTAGCTGTTTACCAAGATAATTCCTGCTATGAAGATGAGAAGGCCATTATGGTAGTTTTAAAGAGCCTTTTTAATCTCTTACAACCACAGAACAGTGTGTTGTGAAGTAATGCTTGTTATTTTCAGCGCCCAATGCAACCACCCTTTATTGCCTTCAAGGCAACAGAGTAAGTCTCAACACAAAGAAGAAATTATAGTCCCTTCTCCAGGAATAAATAGTCTACACTTCAAAAGAATTTCAGGACATGGTTAATAAACCCCAGCAGGAAAAGAGAGAACACATGCGAGAGTGGATGTGGAGGTACTATGCCCAGAAACACAGAATGCAATGCTGGATAAGCAATCATCTGTAGACGTGAGACCACTAACCTATTGTTCGGGATTTGAGTTTCAGGAAGGACATCTGAAACCATTCTTAGTAGCATTGTGGATGGGCCCTAAGTCTGGGCTTATCAAGAGCCAACAGTAATCAAAGTAGAGATTCCAGAACTTTCTTCCTGTACTATAGAGGAAGATTCAGAAGGCTTAGAGAGGTAGGAATGATAGAGTTGATTTATTATGCATTCCGAGAAATCATCACTTGTCTATATTCCTTGGAAAGGCCAGAGCACACCTTTCCTATTAGGGCAGTAAGAAACAAGCTGGTAAGGGGTCCCATTAGCACAGTTGAGATCCACTGCAGTGGTTCTCCTTTATAGGCCAAGGAATTGAACCCCTAATATCTTAGAGAGGTTAGGACTAGCAGAGGCCAAGCTTTAAGACTTACTCAGCAGCAGCAAAGTAGATATAATGGGAATCAAATTTAGTGTATCGACAATGGAGCTTTGACCCATAAGAATCTATGGCTACAATAGATGGGTATCTAATTAATGTATAGCTTGATGTCTCAAATCAGAAGAAATTAGATCCGGTGAGCAAAAGGCTGCCACCTGCCACCAAAATGGAAAATCACAGAATCTCATTCAGGTCCCAGACCTATCTCAGTTCACAGTTCTATAGCCCATTGATCAAGGGGGAGACCGAGTCCCCTTGAGAAAGGATTCTGCAATGCCACCAAACATAGATACAGTAAGTATTCCTTCAATCCTTCACCAGAGAAATCTGTGCCATTTTCCAGAGTCACTGCAAAGGGTAAGTGAACAATCAGACTTTTTGAAGACAGTAAGATACAAGGTTTAAACTGACACTGGTATCAGGGAAACTAAAATACCATTTTAGTCCTCTAGTTAGATTAGGACTTATGCAAGCCAAGTGGTAAATAGTCTACACTTCAAAAGAAGTGGCTCTTTTTCTCAAAGTGGATAAAATGGGTTCATACATTCATAACACACACACATAAATATGCAATTGTGTTTTTTTACCTGCTCCCAAAATGAATAATTGGGTCATATAAGTATATACTTTGCAGTAGTCAGTACCTTCCTGCTGGTTCCTGACATATAGAGTAATGGCATTATGATAGGGGCAGCCAAGTGGGGTCCTTGAAACTGCCCCTACATAGATACAGCAACATAGTAAATCAAAGCAATATCTAATTCCTGGATGACTGGTGTAGAGATCAGTACCTATTGATATCACATTTCCTCAGCCAACAATTGCCTTCAGCTTTAGCTGTGGTGGAGAGTTTCTGTCTATACTGACAGCATTCCACTTCAAGGGACTTCCATGCTCATTCTCCGGGCAGATGAAGCCTGAAAGCGGGGGACAGAAGGAGTTGGCATCCCCAGAGGTAATCGTCAGCCTGAGATCACTTCCCAAATAAATTATCTGATTCCAAGTCCTTGTCTCAGGCTATGCTTCTGGTGAAACCCAAACTAAGATGGTGCTGCCATCAAAGACTTAAAAGATTCATGAGGTTGTGGTCTTCTCCTATCCCTGTTCAGTTCACTTTCAACAAGTCCTGATCTATCATGGTAGACGTCAGTGGTCTATTGTAAATGAAGCAGGTGGTAGCCTTTAATGTAGTTGTTGTGCTGGAAGTACTGTCTTAACCAGAGACAGGCAACACTGTCTCTGGCACTTTCTATGCAGCTATTGATTAGACAAACACTTTTTCTCTCTACAGCAATTAAGAGTAAGGATTGAAGGCAGACAGACATTACACAGCAAGAACAGCAGTAGATGCTCACTTTCTTGCCTCGAAACTATGGAGGCAGCAGGGTGGGATCCTACCCGTCAAGCCTGATTCATGTATTGCCAGGAGCAGAGGGCGATGCTGAGCATTAATTACAGGACATTCCTCATGGCAACAAGCCAGCCAACTGATGTCAAGTGATTATATTTGATCCCTTCCATGTTAGAGGGAGCAGTTATTTTTCCTTACCAGAATTCATACATGTTCCACATATGGAAATGCAGAGGAGTTAATACCGTTGGCATGACAATTGATAAATGATAGACAAGAGACAGGAGAGGACTATCAAATTAACTTCTATCCCCAATTGGAGGTGTCCTGCATGACCAAATAACAGATTACATGTTTTTATTGAGCTATGAATAGCTCATAGATGCATCCTATTGTGTTTGCTTTCCACCTTCTTCTCTGCTCACGTCACTTTTCCCTCAATCTCACTGCTCTGAATTGCTGCTTCCAATAAAGCATTAGCGTTTGAAGCTTGCCATGGGCTTTGTTTTCTAGGGAATCTGGACTGAGTCAGTGTCTTCCTTAATGAGTGCACAAAGCTTCACACTAAAAGTTTTATTGAATAAACATTTTTACCACTGTCAACTAAATGAACTTCATGGCTTGGAGGATACAAGCATGCACTTAAGTCACTTAAAATCGGAGTAGAAAGCAAAGCTTAACTTGCAGATAACAGCCTATATCTTCAGAGATAGCAAATAAAGGAAAGACCTTGCTCCACAAATGATCCTGAAAGAAAGTAATAACTAATTCTGAATCATAAAATACAGTATAGGAATATAAGACGCAATCTGACATCTGAGAGTGCTGGGAAATTATTATTCATTAACTTTTACAAATACAAATATCACAATTTTAAAAGATTCCTACATTTTAACAATGAAATAATGATGAAATAACAATGATGATAACTTTAAAAATTATATTCCAGATTTAATTTTGCATCCCACAAGATGAGGACAAGGCTCTTGCTTTGGCATTAGCTAAAGAGTGAATTTTATACTCGGCCCTTTGACAATTGTCCAACATGAGTATTTAAGACACCTCGAAAAGTTTATCCCTCATCTTCAAGTGCTGCTGAATAGCATTTATTAAGGATACAGAGGAAATTGGAATTTAGAGAACAATACTCACAGTAGTAGTAATAAACACTAGTTAAATGTATGTAACACTCCACTGAGTGCTTTAAATGCACAATTAAGCCTAATATTTGTGATAATTTCTTTAAGTAAGTACATAATATACCTACTTATCCAGGAAAAATACCCCACTAACGAACAGAGGATTAAATAAATGATGCAGGGCTTCTCTGGTGGCGCAGTGGTTGAGAGTCCTCCTGCCAATGCAGGGGACACCGGTTCGTGCCCCGGTCCGGGAAGATCCCACATGCCGCGGAGCAACTGGGCCCGTGAGACATGGCTGCTGAGCCTGTGCGTCCGGAGCCTGTGCTCCGCCACGGGAGAGGCCACGGCAGTGAGAGGCCCGCATACCGCAAAAAAAAATAAAATAAAAATAAAAAAATAAATGTTGCAGTGTCCCCCAGCTTATTGGTGATAGAGCTATATATGATTCCAGGTCAGTCTCCCACAGAGCCTATGCTCTTTACCCATTACAATAGTAATTTTTGAAAACTTATTCTGTACCAGGCATTGTTCTATGATGCTTTTCATGTTCTAAACTGAACAAACAAAATATGTAGTTACTATATTGATTCCAAAGGGAACAAATGAAGAAATCAAGGCACCGAGAAATTAATTAATTTACCCGAAGTCGTACAACTAGTAAGTGGAAGTTCAAGGATTCAAGAAATTTACCACTGAAACCTGCTCTTTATCAATTTTCCATTTTCTCCATTCCCAACCAGATAGGAAGTGTACCTTTAAGAATTACTATAGTTGGCTAATATATTTATTTTTAGATTTTGACCTCACTCAGTCTCAACAAATCCTTCACTGGAATTATTATGCCTTCGATGAAAGAATTCTTCCAAATTTTTATGTGGAAGGATACCTAGAACCAGCTCACCCACAATGGGGTCCCAGGTAGGTAAACTGTCCCTCTAGAGAAAATGGTTTCATAACAAGAAGATTTTTCAGCCTGAGTGTTCTACATTTCACGTATACACTGGTGGAACGGTCCTGATGCTCTCGTAGAGAACAAAGACCATGGAAAAAAGTCGTATTTCTTAGCAAATAAGACAGAGCTAGCTTTGGGCACTATAGTCTGCATAAAAGGAAGACAGCTTCAGGCTGTACCTTTTCTTTGTCAAAGTTCCTTCATCCCTTATAAAAATAAGCACTGTGCAGCTCTTGTTTTCTCAGAACTGCTGTTGGATCACTCTGGAAGACAGGAGGTGACTAAAAATATAAGTTCAGTCCAGCTGATTTAGCTATCTTATTAACCTTTGAAAAGGTCCTCAATTTAAGATTTTTATAAATTACTAAGGGAGGTATTTATATAACAATAAATATCCCTGAGGTAAAAGCATCCTTAGATTTTTTTTACATGAACGTCTATGAATGCCATACAACAAAAACATTGGAAATACAGTGGCCATGTGATTCTAGTGTTAACTAACAATGCATCCTCACTGTTCCATACCAGTTAGGATGGGCTCATACGAGTGTCTGCAACCCACACATTGCTAAATCCATACAGAGTTGAGTTCTTCACTAGTTCAAAGGCCATGATTATGTATATTCACATTTATTTATTTATTTAATAAATCTCACATTTATTAAGATTTATTCCATAAAAATCTTATGGAATGATGTTGAATAAGGTTTTACCCCATTTTTAAACTAAGGTATAATTTCATGCAGTAAAATTCCCCTTTTTCAGTGTGAGGCAAGTTTTGAGAAATGCATACAGTCTTGTAAACACCATCCAAATCATGATATAAAAATATAAAACATGTCTATCACCTCCAAAAACATGTCCTCAGCACTCCTCTGTAGTCAATTCCTCCACTCTAACCCAGGGATCATATAAATAGAACATACAGTATATAGATTTCTGTGTCCAGTTTCTTTCACTTAGCATAATGCATTTAAGAATCCTGCACCTTATATCACTTGTTGTTCTTTCCTTCTATTTGGTGAATAGTATTCCACTGTATGGATGTACCAAAGTTTCTTTATGCACCAGTTGAAGTCCATTTGGGTGTTTCCAATTTTGGGTTATTAATAACAAAGCCATAACAAATACTGACATAAAAGTTTTTGTGTGAATACTCCAGAGTGGAATGAAGTTGTATGGTCCATGTATATTTTATAAGACGCTGTTAAACTTTTCCCAAGAATTCATACAATTTTGCATTCCCATGAATGCTATACAAAAATTCGAGTTGCTGTGCATCCTCGTCAGCATATGGTATTATCAGTTACTTTGTTTTAGCCACTCTAATAGGTGTGTAACAAAATCTTACTGTGGCTTAAGTTGCATTTCATTAATAACTAATAATGAACATCTTTTAATGTACAGTGTCTGTTTATATCCTATATTATATATGTATACATATATATATATTAGATTGGATCATTTGCTTTATTATAGAGTGTTGAGAGTCTTTATATTTGCAAATATTTCCTCACAGTTTGTGACTTATGTTTTCATTCTCTTAATAGCGTTTTTCAATAAGTCCAATCCATTAATATTTTCATTATGGATTGTACTTTTGGTATTATATCGAAGAACTTTTGCTTAATCCAAGATGAAAACTATTTTCTCCTGTGTTTTCTTCGAAAACAATGCAAAAAGGAAATAGACAGAGTCGTATAGAGCCAAGGAGTCCAGGGATGAAGCCATCCTGGCAGCCTTGTCGTCTTGTGGGGCTGATAGAAAGAGGTGGGCAGTGCACGATGAGATGCACTCGGATTGTCTCCAGATTCATAGTGAGGGTAAAGTTGTGAGCGTTGGGGAAGACTGAGATGGAGAGTTTTGCCTGAATCTTGCAGCAGTGCCAGTGACCCTCATCTGTTACCTCTGGACGTTCATATGAAATGTAAACACTTTTGTTTAAACCTTTGTTATTTTGGACTTTTCTTTTATGTGCAGCCAAACCAAACCACACTTGATACCATTTGCTTTCTGTCATGCACTCTGAGGTCAGAAACCAGAATTTCATCACCTACGCTATGTCATCAGATGTTGAGCTCTGGCAGTGAAATAAATTAGCATAAGACAATTCATAGATTCAGACCAAATTTACCTTCACTTAGTCCCAAGAGCTGAGAATTCCTTTCATAAAAAGACTTGGACATTTTTCAAAGAAAGTGGTAAATTTGAACCTTCATAAGGTGACCCTGATACCACAAACCACTTAAGGAATTGTTTTGGCTTCTGTTGGGTTCAGGAATATCAATAGGAGATTCATTCTCTGGTATCTTTGAGGCCAGTTATCCTGCTTTCATCATCAGCGTTCCTAGGAAAGAGAATTATTATGTCAAATAGGTAATTAAGCTGAAGCTTAGTTCTTGAGTTGTTATGTTCAGATAAAGCTGCTCCGCAGGGGTAACAAATGCACATGCAAGATGGGAGGAGGAGTGCTCCCCAGCAGTGCTGGGCAGTTGATAGATGAAGGCAGTGGTCCTAGTATCTCAGCACATCTGCTGCCTCTCAACAGGAGTCATCCATCAGTGCATGGCTGAAAGGGGCCAAGCACAGTCCTGCTGCATGTCTTTGCTTCCAGCTGCCTTGTTAAACACGGCAATCATTATCATGCCTGAGCGGCCAGCCCTCCCACATCCCAAGCTGACCTGAATGCTTGATGGATGCTTTCATCTTGGCCCTGGTGAAGGGCAACATACAGTTCAATTAAGATGTGGCCAAAAATCCCCCCTGAACAATACCTTGGAGGCAGTGAGTATAGAGGACTTATAATTAGGTGACTTGACTTCAAATTGTAATTTATTCCTCTACTGATTTTGTGAGCCTGGTTGAGTCACTTAGCTGTTAGGAGTCTCTGTTTCTTTTTTTTTTTTTCCCACGTGGCATGCAGGATCTGAGTTCCATGATCAGGGATCGCACCCATACCCCCTGCAGTGGAAGAACAGAGTCTTTTTTTTTTAAAAGATGTTGGGGGTAGGAGTTTATTAATTAATTAATTAATTTTTGCTGTGTTGGGTCTTCATTTCTGTGCGTGGGCTTTCTCTAGTTGCAGCAAGCGGGGGCCACTCTTCATCGCGGTGCGCGGGCCTCTCACTGTCGTGGCCTCTCTTGTTGCGGAGCACAGGCTCCAGACACGCAGGCTCAGTAGTTGTGGCTCACAGGCCTAGTTGTTCCCCGGCATGTGGGATCCTCCCAGACCAGGGCTCGAACCTGTGTCCCCTGCATTAGCAGGCAGATTCTCAACCACTGTGCCACCAGGGAAGCCCGAAGAACAGAGTCTTAACCACTGGACCACCAGGGAAGTCCCGAGTCTCTGTTTCTTATACTACAAATTACCTAGATTCACTTAATAGTTAATGAATGCCTACTAAGATCTAGAGATTGTGCTAGGAGGAAGACGTCCAAGAAAGATGAGATGCATTTCCTGCCTTAAAGGAGCTCATGGATTAATGAAGTAGACACGGTCTATAATAGATATTTTCTTCCTCATGGCTTACCGAGGCTGTTCAATGAGTGGATGTGTATAAAGGGACTTGAAAGCCTAAAATACTCAATAAATGTAAGCTGATGCCACAGCTCTTGAAGATAATGATTTTACAAATAATTAGGGGCACCTGAATACAGTACTCAACTTTTCCCTTTCTCTATGTTCCCCAAAGCCAGGTAACATGAAAACAATTCAATGTAATTCCTTATGACTTCCTAAAGTCTTTGTGTCTTCAACAAATTGAATGGAGATAATAAAATCTATCTTGCAAATCTACTGTGTGTATCCAGTGAGTTAATTCATGTGAAAGTGCTTCATAAACTACACAGAGCTAGAGAGATCAGGACTTTGTAATAAAGTTGTTGCAGTTGTTATTCCTGGGACCATCATCTTCTTGTGGTTGAGGAAGTGAGGAGAGCACAGGGGAGAGAGAAAAGAAGCTAGTTTGAATCTGTATCATGATGGCTCTGACATGAGCCTTCCTCCAGCTTACTTCCAACTAGAGGAAGTGGGCATGATGCAAAGAACCCAGAACGTTCCTTGAAGAATATAGAAGCTGCTTGTTTATCTACAGGAAAAAGGGAGCCCTGACTGGAAAGAAGAATCAAGGCTGTCAATGACACAATTGTCTTCTTTTAGTTTTCCTTTCTTCTTGTCCATTCCTGCTTACCCAAGAATTCTGAAATGATTATCTTTATTGGGCAATATGCAAAGAACATATTGTGGTCTCCTTGGTGTGGCCTCTTCCTCAGGCTTGACTTTCATGCCCCCTCCTCAAAGTGCGACTCCCTGAAGGACTTTATGTAGTACTTCTGCCTTATTTCCCCTTCCACTCTCTTCCCCACCATTTGTAATTTGTATAAGGATAGATCCTGATACTTGTTTATCTAACATGCTCCCTGTCCTGAAAGCTCTAGAAGAGCAGGAATCCCTTCTCTTTGTTCACAAGGCATGAACTGGACTTGATACAGTTCCCAGCACAAATTATTATTATTATATCTGTAAATATTTATTGAACAAATGGAGGTAAGGATAAATGAATAAAGAGTGAGCAAGTAAATAAACATCTATCTTTTGTAAAGCTCAAGAAAAGCTCTGTTTGGAGAGGAGAGTTTACTTTCAAAAGCTGTTCTTAGAGGTCCAGGGGAAGTGTTGAGAAGTCTTTTCTGATCAGTATGCATTTGTCCGGCAGCACCAGCTGTGACTAATTCACTCTTGTTTCCCAGGGATTGACTTCAGAGCTTCTGTAATGAATGGCTACAGTGACTTTAATGACAGCACTGCCTGGACACGATGAATGCCCAGCAGGAAGCTCTCAAACACAGAAAGGGGCAAATACTAGATGGCCAATCATTCAAAGCCCAGAATCACTTTGCATCAGTCTCACCACAAACTGCCCATTATTTAGACTGAAACCATCATCAATGTCCTACAAATGCCAAAGGACACACTAATAACAGGATTCCTGATTCTAGGGTATTTATGTGTATATCAGGTGACTTGGGAATAGAGGTGATGTGTGGTTAGTGACCATGGGGTCAAGGGAGAGGTCCGTGGCTGGAGAAAGGTCAACTTACCAACATATGACTTTGGAAGTTCACTTGTCTACCATAGATGTCAGTTTGCTCATCTATCCAATGGTGTATACATGATTTTCCAACAAAGAGTGAAGGATAAAATGAAGCCACACTCCAAATGTTTGTGTTAATACGTATGTACACATGCAAGTGCATGGATACAGACATACTTTATGTTTACTTGTTTTTTAAAATAATACTTAAGTATTCGATTTTTAATTAAAATGTTCAAAAATTATTTGACATGCAAGAGGATATAAAATGATTTAAGAAGATGTACAATAGAATTTTGTATATATATATTTTTTAAATTGGCATATATTGGAAGTCTAATTGGGAATTCTTTAAGGAGACGTGCTTGTTGAATAATAGTTTTTGGTCTATTTTTGCACCCGGATTCTAAGGTTGAAAAATGAACTCCTCTGGTTTAATCTGTTGCTGGGAATCACAGATCCATTGTGAAATGCAGCTCAGAGTCTTCAGCACCCAGCGGGTGCCACACACTGCACTGGGTGCTCTCAGAGTCTTGGAGACAAATCCGAAAGAGTCATTGCTATCTAGTAAATGGAATCGAATCCATTATTTTCCTGTGTCCTCAGCCCCCCAGTATTAAAAAAGACCCTCTCCCAAGTTTCTTCATATATTTTATGATAACATTTTCTTCTATATAAGGATTCCAGCTGCTTTGAACAAGTGAAGAAGAAGGGCTTGAAGAAATACAATTTCTATGGACTGAATGTTTGTGTCCCCCCCAAATTCATACCTTGAAACCTAATCCTCAATAAGGTGGGACCTTTTAGAGGTAATTAGGTCATGAGGGTGGAGCCCTCATGGATGAGATTAGTGCCCTTACAAAAGAGACACCTCACCCCTTCTGCTGTGTGAGGACACAGTGAGACCAAAGAGAGACCTCGCCAAGCATTGAATCTGCAGGTGCCTTAATCTTGGACTTCTTAGCCTCCAGAACTGTGAGAAACACACTTCTTTTGTTTATAAGCCATCCAGACTATGGTATTTTGTTAGAGCAGACTGAACAGACAAAGAAAAGTAATTTTAGCCTTAGAATAAACAAGTTAGAAAAGATCTAGAAAGTGGTAATGAGAGACAGAATGAACACTTCATTTGTAGGAGCTGCAAAATGAAGTATGTTGCAAAAGTAATCTCTGCAAATGAATCTACCTCAACACTTAGGCTGAGAAAGTGGGACAGGGAAGGTGTGCCAGCATGCGCACAGGAGAAAAAGGGTTAGGAAGATCATTTATAGCCAGATTTCTGCCTCTCTGTCCTGAGCCTGACTGGCATGGATACAGCCTTGCTCCACAAGCTGGCAATAGGTATGGAACAAACCACTATCAATGCAGAGAGCTTTTATGCATTCACATTTAACTTTCTGGAACCTCTCGGCATATTGGGGTTTTTAATTGTATTCATGCCTCTGCTGAAATATCATCTTTATAATGACTTTCCTGACCAATCTATTTAAAATAACACCCCCCCCCTGCAATCAATCTCTGTCTTTTTTCATCCTCTATATTTTTCATCTTAGGACTTATTCTCACCTGACAAATGTGTCTATGCTTTTCTTCACTGTGCCATTCCTAGCTTCTATAAAAGCACATCCCAGGCATTTTTGTGCCTAAAATTGAACTAAAATGTCCACTTTTTTGTCATTGGGCCTAAATTTTCTTACAGTTCTGTCTTAGACTCATTCTGAACTCTATTTTCTTTGTCAAAGTTTGAGCTATTTTCTGAAAGTCTCTGAAATGATATCTCTCCTGCAGGTGTATTGTAAACTGACTAGTACTCTCCACTATCCAATAGACAGCAGAAAAGTAACAGGCCATTTTCTGAGGCCGGCTCAGAACCCTGGTATTACCCACACAGTGACTACTCTAAATAAAACCCCCCACAAAATAGCTAAGTGATGCTTTTCTGACAATTATTTTTCAAGAAATATTTTATATTTTTATTTTTCTCTTTGCAATCTGATCCAATTAACCAGATGGAAATGGGGGTGGGGGAATCACATTTAATTTTTGTTAAGATTACAGTTAAATTTGCAAGTAAGACCTGAACACTAGCAAAAATGCACAGAAACATGCAAATGAGATACCCAAAGGCTGGTGCTCATAATAAATCAATTAACAGGCTTTGAAACTTGTCTACCTGCAGTATTCAGGTGAAGTGAAGAAACACAACTTGAAAGCTGCAGAAATGGGCAAATTTGGTGAGGCCATGTCAGACTCCCCTGCTCAAGCTGAGAAGCCTATTTTGTAGCCTAGAAAAATAAAAAAGGCACAATGCAGACAAAAATAAATGGTATGATTTTGGATTCAGCAGCTGCTTTTGAAAATGATGAATGATTCATAAAAAAATAAAATTAAAAAATTGATGAAAAATCTCAACAAACACTGAAGAAAATATCTTTTGGGCAACATTCTCTACCATAATAAAATATATTGCCAGAAAACAACAGAAAGCTACATTTGGAAATAGACAAAACAACAAAAAACACTTGAAAATAATTTCTTGCTACATAAAAAACAATACTCTACTGGAAAATACAAATATTTGCAAGTAATTAGAAATAAGTGACCTTGGACTTCCCTGGTGGCACAGTGGTTAAGAACCTGTCTGCCAATGCAGGGGACATGGGTTCGAGTCCTGGTCCGGGAAGATCTCACATGCCGTGGAGCAACTAAGCCCATGCACCACAACTACTGAGCCTGTGCTCTAGAGCCCGTGAGCCACAACTACTGAGCCCATGTGCTGCAACTACTGATGCCCGTGTGCCTAGAGCCCATGATCCACAACAAGAGTAGCCACCACCATGAGAAGCCTGTGCACTGCAACGAAGAGTAGCCTCCACTTGCTGCAACTAGAGAAAGCCCGTGTGCAGCAACAAAGACCCAACACAGCCAAAAAAACAAAAAGAAAGAAGTGGAATCAACATTTGTGGGATAAGCCAAAGTACAGAGAAAATGTGTAGTCTCAATGCATATACTGGAAAATAAAGAAGGTTGAATATTAGTAAGCTAAGCATTGTACAAAAATGTTAAAATGAAAACAAACAAAAGTAACAAAATAAGGCCAAAGAAAGTACAAGAAAGGAAATAAAACAATGGACAGAAAGTAATCATAAAGAAAACAGTCATAAGAGGTGATCAACTAAACCAAAAGCTAGATCTTTAGAAAGATTATTAAAATAGGCATTTTGGCAAAATTGAATAAGCAAAAAAAGAGAGAAGTGGCAAATGATATAAAAAATCAAAGTAAGGGAGATGAAGTATAGCTACCTTTGCTATACATCATTAGACCAGGTAGTGAACAATAGATTATAATTTGCAATGAAATGAGAAAAGCTTTGAGGAAAGAGCTTAAAAAGGTCAATCATTGTCTCTTCGAGATGGAATTGGATTGGTGATATCTGGAGAACGAGATGGATTGCCAAAAGAGCAAGTTCATTGCCAGCACCCACTGTCCAGGGCTCACACATCCTATATAAGATGCCTTCTTTGTTGACATCCAGGAAATGCAGAAATCAGGATTTGAAATATATATATCATCTAATCAGCCCCTTGGTTAAAGTCTCAAGTCTGAAAAATCTCTACAGGGGTCTGTAGATCTCAGTCTGGCTGATCTCTCTACTCACTTTACGCCACTTTCCCCAAGAGTCTTTTCATCCCAGCCAGGTGGAGTTGATTCAGTTCTTTGCCTGAGCCAGGTCCTCTCCTGCCTCAGGGCTTTGGTACAACTTCTTCCTCTTTCTGGAAGATTCTACTTGCTTCTCCACATAGTTCACAGATCCTCATCCTTCAACAGCACTTCCTCAGAGAGGTTTACCTTGAAGTTTAAAATTAGATTAAAGTCCCCTGCCATAGGGACCCAGGGCATAAGAGTAGGTGTATCAGACAGCTCCTATTTATGTGCCAACACAGATCCTCTGGCCTCACCTCTCTCCTGGGCCCTGGACCATTTGTTCCGAATCCTGCACCTCCATGGCCACAAGCTCCAAATGCACTTCCAGCTCTCATACTTGGTGGATTCCAAGCAGCCAGTGCAGTGGCAGCCTAATTACATGGGCTGACCTGGCCCACCACCTATCATCGGAGCCTGGGGTGTCTGGGTCCATGACAGGACCCAAATAAGCCTCACCCAGAGGGTGACTCCTTGGGCTTCTCCAGAAGCTCCTGAAAAGGCCGGATGATAATCCAGAAGTTCAAGGGCATCACCTCCTCTGGGATGAAAGTTGGCCGGTAGGAAGCAGCAGGGAACAATATTAAAAACTCCCTCCCCAGCTCCGCCATTCCCCCAAGGCAAGACTGTTGCAATGAACTGTAGCCTCTTACTCTCTGAATTTGTCTTGAGAAAACAGCAAGCAGCTTATCAGGAAACTGTACACAGCTCCTCTGTTTTTTAAACAATCAGGCCAAAACAGCAGGTGTTTAGTAGGGGCTAAGTGCTCAATTTTGTTGCATTTAGAAACCACCTGGATACTGGAACCCATAGTTTAGAAGGCCCCTGTCCTACTCTAGCCACACCCCAACTCACAAGGGTGATGACTTCAGTGACAAGGGATTTTCTCACCTGGGTCCTTATCAGAGAGACCCTCTGTAGGTACCCTAGGTTGACACTTCCCACAGCTGGCACTCTCCCTGGCTTTATTTTTTCCTATTTCTTGAACTGTATTTACATATAGATTAATTATATATTTGCCTATATTTACTCCCAGATTTTAAACTCCAGGAGTTCATGACCTTTCTTCTCCTTTGTACATTATGTATTATACATGTAATATTTCATTTAATTCTCCAAATAAATTTGTAAAGAATGCACAGTTTTCACCTCTATTTTACAGATGAGGAAACGAGCATAGCGGAGCCCACAAATTTAGCCTTAAGTTCACATAGCTAAGCAATAATATACTGAAGGCAATAACCGCTCCTGGATACAAGAGTAGCATCACAAGAGGTCATTTAAGCCACTGGAGAGGATAAGGTCACTGGGAAGGTACATTAGTGGGAACCCACTAGTCCTGGGATTAAACCTGGGAAACGCCAACCTTACAGAGGTGAGTCCAGATCAGGCGGCTGCAGAGGTGACTGGATGGGTTTCCCTTTCAGTGACTGAAAACAGAACCCGAAGTCTTGACCCTCTTAGCTTTCCCTGGGATAATGCTGAGTAGCCTCATTGTGATATCCATGGATGACATGAGGTTCTGCTTTCAAAACGGGGCCAAGGAGGGCACAGAGTCACTGGCACTGGAAGTTGATGGCCTCCTCTCCAGTCATCTTGGCCTAAACTGCAACCAGATCCATGCACATGTTGCAAGGGTCCCTCTCTCTATGGATTTCCAAGGATGAATAAATAAATCACACAGAGTTGATTTTCATAAACTGTATATACTTATGTATTCATTTTCTAGGGCTAACATAACAAAGTACCACAAAATGAGTGATCTAAACAACATGGCATTGTTGTTTAACAGTTCTGGAGGCTAGAAGTCCAAGATCAAGTTGTCTGCAGAGGCATGCTCCCTCTAAGGGTTTGTTCCAGGGATCTTGCTCAGCTTCTGGTAGTTCCTTGGCTTGTAGCAACATAACGCTAATTTTCATTCGGTGTTCTTTCTTTGCACAGTTTTATCTCCAAATTTCCCTTTTGTAAGGTCATCAGCCAGATTGGTTTAGGGGCCCATGCTACTCTAGTATGACCTCATCTTAACCAAGTATATCTATAATGACCTTATTTCCAGATGAGGTCACATTCCGAGGTATTGGTGGTTAGGACTTCCACATGAGTTTTAGAAGGACACACTTCAACCCATAACAACAAATATATTTTTCCTCGCATGTCTAAAGGGTCATTCCTATTTAAGCATCCCTTCCTTTCTTTCGATCACTGATGTCAGCATTGAGAGCCATGTAACATAATAGCTAAGAAGATGGGCTCTGGGTCCAGACTGCCTGGGTTCAAAACCAAGCTCCACCACTTATCAGCTGTGCAATTTTAGGCAAGCTGCTTTCCCTCTCTATCCTCAAGTTCCTCATTTACAAACTTGGAATGATAACTTCACTGGATTATTGTGAGGAATAAAGGAGTTATTGTGAGGAATAATGCATGAAGTATTAAGGCACCTGGCACATAGATCTGGATAAGTTTTCTCTTATTACTATAAATCCACCACCTTGCTTTCTGGCGCAGTTTTAATTTACAAGCATGTTTCCGTATCTAACATCATTTTATCAGCACAGAATCCTCTGAGTTAGACCAGGATTTTAAATTCTCATTTCCAAATACATGAAGGTACAGAGACACAGGAATAAAAAGCGCCTTGTTCGAGAAAACCAAGTAGACGATGGCAACACAATTCTAGACCCCAGGTGATATGATTGCCAAACATGTTGTCTTTAACTGACACCAGTCTGCATGGTTAAGCAGATTAAATTTAATTATTAAGACAAATATCATATGATATCATTTATATATGGAATCTACAGAAAGGGTACAAATGAACTTATTTACAAAACAGAAGGACAGACACAGATGTAGAATACAAACTTATGGTTACCAGGGGGTAAGGGCGGGCAGGTATAAATTGGGAAATTGGGATTGAATATACACACAACTATATATAAAAAATAGATAACTGATAAGGACCTACTATATAGCACAGGGAGCTCTGCTCAGTACTCTGTAATGGGCAAAGAATCTAAAAAAAGAGTGGATGCATGTATATGTATAACTAATTCATTTTGCTGTATACCTGAAACTAAGAGCATTGTAAATCAACTACACTCCAATAAAAATTTAAATTAAAAAAAAATCCCATGAGAAACTTGTCCATTGACCATAACATGAAGCATACACTTCAGTCCAGTCAAACTCTGAGACAAGTGAATCTCATGGCAGTATCACGATTTATAGACGGTGCCCATCTCATCTTTTCTTTGGAAATCCAATCCTCTTTTTAGGCTCTGTGGCAGTTCTATTAAATTTGTCTGTAATATGTTATTCCTGAAACCTTTCGAAGGGGAATGATTGCAAATTGCATGAGTTGCTCAGGCCTTCTGGAAATTATGAGAGAATAGAGTGATGGCATTATGTTAGCTTCTGAAATTCACCCAGAAATAAAATGACTCCTTTTTTTTTTCTCCTTTAAGGCTTTCAACATGGACAACACGAGTGGCTGAGATTGAAATTGCTCTGCATTTGCAGTTGGAACTCCTGTGGTGCCCCAGGAATACAAATGGTAGGGAAATCATATAACAATATGGGAAGCTGTCCTGGTCAAAACAGTATTTTACTAAGTTCACTGAAGATTACGATTGAATAACGCTGAAGTGTGAAATCCTCCATTATGCACTCAGTTCCAAAGAAAGTGGTGACTCTTTGCCAGATACTTGCAAATTTCTCTCACCCTGGAAATGTTGAATATGACCCTCTGAGGTTCCTGAGAAATGCAGTTCTAAACATGAATAAACAAGATGCGATGATTCTACTATGAGTTCTCTGCCGAGATAATCTTTTTGTCATTTTAAAAGTGTGAGGAGGTGATGTGGGCAGTGGGCAAGAGTGACTGAGCCAGGATACGTGGGTTCAAGTCCTCACTCGGCATCTCTTTTCTTACCACTTAGCTCTGAGCATGGGTCCAGTTCCCTCCCTGTTAACTGTGTGATAGCGCTGATGGATGATGAACAGCACCCCCTCTGCACTGTGATTTAACGGTTCTCTGGTTCTTGGACTAAAATAGTAATATTATTAGTAAGCCTAGTAAATAATAGTAATCTTATTTTGGGATTTCTAAACCAATACAATTTAAACCTACTAACTAACAAAAAGGCTGATATACAACTACCAGATTTCATTTTTTCCAAGTAAAGACATTTTTTAAAAAAATACTCCCATCTACAAAAAACTTAATTACATTACATAAAAGAAGGACAGTTTAGGGCCCAAATTTAAAAAGCAGGGAAGATAATCTTCAATAAAGAAAAGACCATGACAAGTTTGTGACAACTATAACACACACACATACATGCACACACGTATTTTTCTCATCTTGCGTGTGGTCCAGTGAGAATTTTATCAAGCTCTAAAATTTGTGAACCTTTGGGGAGTAAAATGAGTAGAAGTAAAATTGACAAATATATTAGAACAATTAAATTCAAATAGTATTTTTGAAAAATGTTAACCGATGTCCCTTGCACATACGCCAAAAAAAAAAAAATCTAAATACATGGGAAAGAATGAATGAGATGAATCAGTTTAACATCAGTTGGTGTCTATATGATAAAACACAAAACGATATCAGGACGTGTATGTGTGTGGTGTGTGTGTGTGTATGTAAACATATATAATTTTAATTACACAAAAATTATAGTTTGGGAATATTTGGGGAGAAAATCAACTAGGAAGGAAAAAGTTTGCAGGTGCAAAGAGAAACAAATGGTCTAGGATGTTCAGTCCCCATACACCTCCAATATGATCTTGTAATACAAAGAGGTACCCATACATCTAATATGGGCATGCATTTACATGGAGTGAAACCAGGTAACAATGTAAGGGGAAGGGTTTGGAGGCTTTTGTTTTTGTCTTTGCAGAAATATATAAATCCAAGTGTGTTTGAGAACTTTGGGAGAAGTTCCCATCTGTGGCTTCTGGCACTAATTTCAGTTAAGATTTGTGAAACTAATAAATCTCATACTTGTAAAAGCTCATGGCCTCATTTCCTCTGCCATTCTTCCATCATTGTCTACAGGAAAAGGTAGAATTTACATTTCTGATGCCTGGTTTGAGCCAGGGTCCTCCAGGCCACCAGTAAGGGAAGTGGCTTTCTCTGCATCTCCTTTCTCAGAGGATGACATCTGCCCAGATAGGGAAGTAGAACCAGGAGTCAATAGAAAAGTGTGCTATACACCTTTCAGAAAGTCAATTTGCTCTTGATCTCGTTCATTTAGTCAACATTATTCCCTCAGCAATTACTGTGTGGTAGGCATTATTCCATGCACTGGAATAGATACAACGATGAATAAATCAGACTCCTGCCTTTCTGAAGCTTCTAGTGACTCTTTGAGAGCACCAATTAACCCAAATTACAAGACAGAGTGAGAAGTTATCATATCAAAAAGGAAATTAACTTTGGAGTGTATAATCCACATTGTATTTTTGCTGGTGGTGGTGACAGTGGAATGGAGGTAGTGCTCCAGGCAGAGGGAAGATTATGTGTAAAGGTGTTGACGTTTGGAAGCATGCATGGAATATTCCAAGAACGATAAGCACTGCAGCTGGACAGATGCACTGAGTATCATTCTCAGAGGGGAAGTCAGAAGTCAGTCTAGGAATACAGAGATCCAAAAGGAAGAAATGGCATTTTTTATGAGTTGCTAATGTGGTGTGGTGTAGGGGTAGGACAAGTGGATTTCCTGAAAAGTTACTGCACCTTCTGCTACAGACTCAGAAATTTCCACCAACAGAGAGCCCCCGCTTTGTGTGCTGTCAGAACTACCCACCCTGGTGAACCCAGTCCACCAACTCTGAGGCTTTCAGAGGCTGATTCATCTCAGATTGGCAGGCTCCACTTAGCCCAAGCTCTGATCTTCCATTCCAACCATGGTAGAGTTGATTTTGGTTCTCCATCATTCCCTTTTAGAGTTCTTGGTAAAATCAAAACCATGGGTAATTTTCTTTTTGTTCATGTGTTTTGTTTTTCTCATGTGCTAGAATCTGCGATCTAAGTAGTCCTCAGCACACTTAACCTCTATGAGATTTTGAGTAGCGTCTTAGTACTTTACATCCCATCCCATCACTACTGGACCCAGAAGAATTACGAGGGGGATGGACAGAAATAGAAACCTCCTTGCCATTGAATTTTTCAATACGAACTGGACATCCTATGGATGACCTTTAAAAGCATTCCTCCTGTCCCCACCATCCATCCCAGCAGACAAGAATCACCCACCAGGAGAAGTGCATGGGTATTAAAATGAACCACGGAATTTTACCAGGGCTTGATATGGAAATTCTCTTGTATTTGTTTGAACAAGCCTCTTTGATCACAGAATCTGGATTTGCTACTGTAAATTCAAATTCAGTGTACAAGTCACTTTGAAAACATCCCTGATGGAGTTTCATACCTTGTTTGAACACCTTTACAAAATGTGAGCTCACCACTTCAGAAAATAACTTGTTTCCCACAAGTTAGCACTAATTACTAAAAGCTACTTTCTTATATTCAAATAAAACCTGCTTTCTGATAACTCTCATCATCTTCTTAAGCAACACAGAAAAGTTTTATGCCCCCCTTCCATGTGGCATCACTTTATTTGAAATTTAACCATGAAGAAAGCAGTTATTCCTGGAGAGGTTAGAAGGCACACACAAGGACATATAAAATGTCCAAATTCTCAGAAGCGCCAATACCCTTATTTTTAAATAGAGGCAAATTATTTTAAAGATCAGTGTATTATTTTATAATTAGTTCCTAAAGCCCTATTGAATCATATAGTAATCTCTGCCTCTACGTTCAAGGATTTTAGAACACCACTCTCTTTGTTTAAAATTACACTGTCTATTTCTTTTCTTGCTGGGAATTTCCACCTTTCCTGAGTCTAATGTGTTTCTCTGGGGCAACTTCCTCACTTATTTCACCATCTTTAATCTATCGTGACCTATATGCAAAGTAAGCAAAATGAGCAAATTAAGAGTTGCTACGCTTTGAGTGATGCTGGCCAATAGAAATGGAAAGGCAGCTTGCAAAAGGCTGTACATTTTAACTTGTAAAAGCTGCCTCTCCATTCTAACAGTCTATTAATTATGCTCTGCCCTCACTCACATGGCCTTTCATTCATTTAATAGCAATTATGTTCTGAGTGATTGGAGTGTTCAAGGTGATGTATCCAATGAGATGGGCAGTTGCAAATGCTTTGACAGTCCCAGAGGGCCTGTTTCAGTAATTAGGCCAAGTAATTGTCCCTCTTAAAGGATTCTGAGTGTCTTTCAGCAGCTCCTTACTTTCCCTCTGCTTGTTTGCAGCCGGCAATATCTTACAAGCTCACTAAATACAGTGTTAAATTTCACAATATCCCATTGAATCTGACTCTGTGCCTATCAGTTTCTATTTTAATGCATGAAGAATATCCTCTAGTTCAAGCATTTGGTTTTACTTGTTGGAAGCAATGAACTCTCTTGAGGATATCATCCCTCATACAAGTAGCAAACTCTTTTTCAGAAGAACTGATTTTGTGTTGCTATATATGGATTCATAGATCTCTGAAGCCCAACCATGAAATGCTTAACACTTTTGGACTCAGATTAAGTACCCTGACTTGAAAGAATCCTGTAATCTTCACATCAGCAGTCCAACTCTGTACCAGAAAAGACCTTTTCACTGATACCTGGGGTCCCGCCAGGTGAGTAGCTAGCTCTGGCCAGGTGCCTTCCCCAAGGACATCATTTCAGTTGGAATTTGAGGTCCTGCTCCCAGTACTGATTCCTGAAACCCTTGAGTCTAATCTGTTCAACTAAATATCTTATATATCACAGAAGATATATATATCTTCTGTGCCAGATATCCTGGACAGATCTGTCTACCAAAAATACAGTAACATCAACTCCTGATCCCCTTAATAATAGTCTCCAGGACAACACAACTTACTCAGCTGTAATGGGAATGGCTACTGTCCGGCTCAGTCTCAGTTGAGAAGGTGAGATAAATATTCACTTTCCATAGGGGAGGGAGGAAATGGAAATGACAACAAAACCCAGCAAGGAAATACAAGGGGAAGAGCAGGAAAGGGCAAGGAAGATCTTCATATCCCCAGTAGCCCCTAGATTCATGTCTCTCTGGATTGGGTCCCTGAAATGGATCACAGACTTCCAGGAGATACCTGCAAAAGCTGTGTCTGTCCTACAAGCTCCAGCTGGCCACAGAACCACAATCATACCCACCAAGAGTCAAGCTGATGTAGATAATCATAGCCTGGTGGCACCAAACTACAGTGAAAAGAAAGAATTTGGAGAGCACAGAAGGCCATGCAGAACCCCTGGGCAACTAGTTAAATGGGCCTGTCTTGCTCCTTTCTTTAACCTCCTCGAAAAAAATACAGCATCAAATTTAAAATTTGAAATCCATAGTTTGTATTGCAATGAGCTTTTTCTGTATTACTACTACTGATAGATATCCCGTTGACCATCATAACCATGTGGTATGTGCTAGACCCTTAATTAGTTCTTCCATTTAACTCAAGCCTCATGATCCTCATTTCTTGGTCTAGAATTTAGATCAAGAAGCTGAGACTCTGAAGGTCAAGTGGCTTTGCCAAGGCCACACAGTCAGGCAGTACCAGACCTGTGATTTGAATGCAGGTCTGTCTGGTTTCCAAAGACCACTGAGGTCTTCTCTGCACCTATTATGTTCATTATATGCCAATTATGTTTTCTGTCAGGATAAGGAATGATTCCTTCTCTGAGTCCTCGATCTTGCTCATGTAGTAAGTGCTCAGTAAACACTGGTGGAACTGAATCTGAGTTGCAGAATGAGGATATGAATTTCTTAACTGGGCTGGTTGTAAAAACCCACAGCTGGCAATGGCAGCATGTATACAGGTCCCTGCTCTCCTAGTATAAACCTCAGCGTTTGCTTTCCAGAGTCTCCGGAAGCCTGGTCTCAGGAAAAGCCTGGAGCACAGGCACTTTAAAAAGAGCTCTGCAGCCTGCTAAATTCTAGGAAAAAAGAAGTTCAGAGCTAAAATTTGCTATTGAAAGAGGCAATCTTGAGCTCTGAGGGTTTAATTACTTATGCCAAAACAAAAGAGCCAGTTTAATAGGATAATTGCCCATGAAAGGGAATTAAATAGAATCAAAAGAAAATTTGAAACCACAATATTCTCTTGCCTGCTGGAGGAGCAAAGCTAATTGTTTTCCATCTGAAGTTCCCTTTCGGTTGTTTCATCCCAGCTAATTTTTCAAGTTATTTGAATTACACTGCAGATACTCATTTTAACTACTCAGGAAGTAAGGTTCCTCTCATTCTGGCTTTTGGAGTTGATTTCTTTAACTTGCTTCGGGTTGAAACTATTGACATCAGAAGGTATACAATAGAAAAAAAAGGGAACGATGAATGATTATAAGTGACCTCAGTTCTTACAGGAAAACCCACTTTTGTAATAATATATATTTTAAGGGAGATTGGATTTAGAACAAGGAGAGATTAATTCTCCTTTATTCTAATTCTACTTTATTCCATGGTAGTCAAAGCACACTTAAAGTATCACGGCTACTTACTAACAGCCGACATTGTAAGGAGCGCTGGCAAATTGGAGTGGTTCCCCAGAAGAAGTAGGCGACAGAGTATGAACTGTTTCAAAAGATAAAAGGCTAATATCCAGTGTTAGCATATTTGGGGGTGAACAGTCCCTCTCAAGTTCCGCTGGAACGAATGTGGACTGCTGCTGTGTTTCCGAAGGACACCTTGGTAACACACACACAAGCGCCTGAAGTACCGCACGTGCCCCGTGACACTACTCTCACCCTCCTCGAAGTGTATTCCAAGAAGAGAGTTGTCCAAGGGCAGCAAAGATGCTATTGCTATAATATGTTGTATTATTTTGAGCTTTTGGAGATTATACACACTGTAAAAATGGAGATTAGTTAAATATACTAAGGTGTTCCCGAGTATACTATGTAGCCGTAAATAAAATTTTAGATCAGTATTTATTGACATGTCTCCTCCATATGGTTATTGAGCTGTTTTTTGAGAGAAATTAAGTGGAGATTATGGAAATTTGGCTTGTAAAATCTTTGCATAAGCATTTTTTTCTACATTGTGCTTGGGCCAGATGTTGCTTAACTCCCTTTACATATGTACTAAGAAACTTCTGTTAAGATTCTGCTGGTCAGTCTCCAAATTATTCTAAGATAAACTGTGGCCAAAAGGGCTCCAACTGCTGAGGGACTAGGTGATAGTAACGTCAACAAATTTTACGTGTTTATTTTAGGAGACTGTAGGCCTTTCAAATGGAGGCAGCCTCTGGAATGTTTGCTAGATTGGCCTGAAACTCAAGGGAGAGTTTTGGGCTACAGGAATAGGTGACAAAATAAAGCCATGCCTTTGAATGAGATTGCATATGAGACATGTAGAGTGAGAAAGTGAGCAAGCCTGGAACAGAAGCCCAAGGATGCTCTACATACGAGGGATAGACATTGGAATACACGCCGGCAAAGCCAACTGGATAGAACCAACTGGTGATGTCCTCAGTGTAGTGGTGATAACACAAAACTATAACTAAGGAGAGATGTTTTCCAAGTAGGAAGAGAGGAGCCAATCTGAATGTCAGGTAAACTGAGGACTGAAAAAGCATTTATTATCCCTAATCATCAGGGACTACAGGTGACCAAGCTAAGGTAAGATGAAGAAGCCAGATTGAGGTGGGCTCATGAGGTCAACAAGGGGAACCAGCGAATGCAGACAATTTCTTCCAGTTTGATCATACAGGGAAAGGGATGGATAAAGAATTAGCTGAAGGGCCTCCCTGGTGGCGCAGTGGTTGAGAGTCCGCCTGCCGATGCAGGGGATATGGGTTCGTGCCCTGATCTGGGAGGATCCCATATGCCGCGGAGCGGCTGGGCCCGTGAGCCATGGCCGCTGGGCCTGCGCGTCCGGAGCCTGTGCTCCGCAGCGGGAGAGGCCACAACAGTGAGAGGCCCGCATACCGCAAAAAGAAAAAAATAAATAAAAAATAAGAATTAGCTGAAGAGGAAGGAGAGATTGCTGGAGGTTCTATTCCCACTCTCCCTTTTCCCCCTTATTTGTTTAACAGAGAGAGAGGATTTTAAGATGTTTGAATGCTGTTGGAAGGAACCAGTTTATAAAGATAAGATGAGATAATGGGGTGCATCCCCAGCAGGTGGGGATGGGAGCATGGGTCATGGTGCACAGGTGGAAGGGTCACCCTTAGATGAGACAAAAGACTTCCTTTCCACCATATGCAGATGTGGGGTGAGGAAAGAGCATACAACCACAGGAGTGTGAAGGTCCTGTATCCAGAGGCCAATGAGACCCTTGAACTAGGGAGACAGACTGGCTGAGGGCACTAGGGAGACCACCCACCATGCACATCTAGAGGCACCAGCCTGTGAGACTGTGTCATTTTCCTCTGCCGTCATCCAATAGCCCAGATGGAGAGCAAGAACAGACTCTGCTCAGTGAAGTTAAACAGCTAAGCCAGTATCATTCAGTAAGTCCCTTCATTCAACAAATATTTAGTGCCCATCCATTATGAGCCAGGCAATGTATTTTAAGCACCTGTGAACAAATAGATTCCATAAAATGTCTACACTTACAGAGTTTACATTTTAGCGGACACAGTTTTAGAATCAGAGTCATACCTGTATAAATTCAAATCTTTTCAATCTCCTCGTGATAAATCTCTCTTCCTACCTTTGGGGAAAAAATAAAGTCCTAAACTTTTTAAGTGAACCCATAAAATATCAGTGGAATTAAAGTTTATACTGTGTCTTTACAGCATATATGCCCCAGAGGATACAGTATAGTCTTAGACTCTAAGGAACAAATTTTTAATGTAATAATGCTGACAACTTTTGACACTACAGTTTCTTCCCCTAGACTATGTGCTCTTTTAATTAAGGGAATGTTTCTTTTTCATGTTTATGTTCCCAGTGCCTAGAACAATATCTGGCATATATTGTATTATATGCCCAATAAAAGTTTGTTGATTTAATGAATGAACTAGTTCAAATGTGACAATTGTATAAATGGAAATAGTGATCTGTAATAAGAAGTTGAATGTCACATCAGAGGAAAATATGATGTCTCAGGATTGTCTTTCATCACGTTCAACACCAGACATATATAGAACTCATTAACAATGACAGAGGCATCCATCATTACCATGCAATATAAAACACAACAACAACATAAAAGCTCTAAGTGGGGGCCATAACTCATATGGAAAATCTGGAAGGTGAGTTATAACCTTAACAATGTTAATTTCAGCAATTTTTATTCAAGCTGCAAGTTTCGGGGGTTTTATCACTAGACTTTTACAACCTTCAAACGCTTGCCCCAAAGTTCCATAAATTTTGAGTGGAAGATCCACTTAGTTGTGAAACACAGTTATAGTTTGATGTAGGCTGAGTAATTTGGGGCTAGAAAACTATGGGAAACAGAAGAAACAAGGTTGTTTGTGGTGGTTGTTTTTCTGAAAATAAAAATTGGTGAGATAAAAGCATCCTCATCTTCATAAATTTCTTGTTTAACCCATGCAACTGCTCTGTTCACTAATTCACTGATGTTCTATTTGATCATCTATAACCTGAGCATTATATTAGTAATGACCATAATCGTTGCTTGATAAATCAGTTTGGCCAGATGTTCTGCAAAGAGCACAGTTTTTGGAGACCAGAGACCTGAATTCAAATCCTGACTCTGCCACTGATGTGTGTGTGTGATTTATTTAGCTTCACTTAGTTTCAGTTTTCTTAGGAGAATGACTGCTAGGCAAGGCCATTGCACAATTCTCCACTCACTTGTGTGGTTCCTCCTTAATGATCATTTTTCAAGAAGTCTTTTCACATGAGTTTCAATGTTCTGTGTCATGTGGCCTCACTCTTTAGACCCACAGATGAGTAAACAAGTGGGGAAAAGTAACTCCATTAACTGCCTTTCCCCAAATGGACAATAGTGATGATCTAATCCAATCAGATCTTCCTTGTCAAATATTTTAATTTTTATAAGGTACTTAATATGTAATAAACACCTTACAAACAGTAACTCATTTAATACCCATAACAAATTTATAAAACAAGCACTATCATTACTCTACAGATAAAGACACAGGTACAAAGAGATTAAATAACTTTCCCAAGAGCTAGGAATTGACAAAACGGGGATTTGATCCCAGGCATTCTGGCTCCAAGTCTGTGTTTTTAACTGCTAGGCCATACTAGACATAAATGTGAGCCATAGGAAAAAGATAATTTGCATCAGGTGAAGAATTAAAATGTATTATCAAATTAATTTATTCACATGAAATAAATTACTGAGACCCAACTGTGTGCCTGGCACCCTGACAAGTGCTGGGGGCCTGGTGGTGATCACCAGTTGACACAGACCTGGTTCCTGGCCTCATAGAGCTAACAATATATGGAGGGAAGACTAGCAATAATAAGCCATCACAAAAATAAATGTAGATGACAAGGCTTCAGAATGAAGATCTGTTTGCATGTGGCCTCTCTCTTCTAAACTGGTCTCCCAAAGCAGCCACTGAGTATAGGGACGATTCTTTTTATATAATACAGGCTCAATACACATCTCTTGTATGAAATTCATATAGAAGTTAAGAAGCTAAATCACATTGGAAAAAAAAACTTTTGGTTTTGAGAAAGCAGGAAATATACATTTCAAAATTAACATTAGATAGATATAAATTAGATGTGATTAGAAGAAAGCTTGAAAATAATAAGCTTCAGTTTCATATAATATTCACTTATATGGAAAGTCTTATTTCCTCACAATTTAAGATAAGTGAATTGTACAGGTTATTCTCCTCCATTTTAAATGTCTCTATGATAAATAATACAAAGTAAATAAGTGGTAGTATTTGCAGCCAAATGATAAAAAATGTATGTTTTTATTATGAATATAAATGGACAAAGATTCAAAGCTTTGAAACTTGTACCATAAATAAAGCAAACATAATGGCCTAGTTGTCGCTAGAAGGTAAGACTAAAAGCCTGTTTTTAGGGGTCCATGAGTTTGACATCATTAATATCCTTGTTTTACTGTCTTATCTATCCTGTAAGGCTGAACACAAGATCTGCCTCTTCTTGGGTTGCTTCTGTTTTGGAAATCCATTACTTCGTTGATTCATTAGTTTTGTTTTGTTTGTGTGTGTGTGTGTGTGTGTGTGTGTTTGTGTGTTTAAAATATGCTTTGCCTGAAGATTCTCATTGCATCCTTCTATGTATCCAGTACATATTCACCATATAGAATGATAACTTGTAAATGATGGCAACGCCCTTTGGCCTATAATATGGAGTAAGCCTTTGTACAACTAAAATGTTGTTATATGTTAAATATGTGGCAGCTGAATGTACCAGCCACATGAGGAAAGACTGCATTTTCTACCTCCATCACAATAAGGTTGGGCCTTGGGACTGAATTATTGTCAGAGTAATGCAGATGAAAGATCTTGCTTTCCTTCTGCACTTTCCTTGCAGCTGGAAGGAAAGGATTCCAAGTGGGCAGAGCCACATGAAAGAACGAATCTGGATTCCTCAGCCACTGTTCTTCTGGTGGAGGATAGCTACCAGGAGAGCCACCAGACTTTTATAGGACCATGACACGTGGGAGAAATAAAACATGACAGTACTAAGCCACTAAGACCTTAGGGCCATTGGCTAGAGTGAATTTTTATGGTTAACTCAAACCGCATAAGACAGGTGAGGTTGTATCATCATCATCGTCGTCATCGTCATCATCGTCATCATAATTATTATTGTAATCATATAATTAAATATAGCACATTATTTTAATTATTTATTTAATAATTGTTATTTAATTCCCGACATTGAGAATTTACTACATCCTAGATATTATGCTAAGTACTTTCGTATATTAACTAATTTGATTCTCCAAAGTATATAAACTAAGTGGATTTTATAAATAAAGGAATTCTTTCAGGCTGGCTGCTGGTTGCCATTCAGGTGGTCAAATCAGGATTCTGACCCAATATTCCACCTCTGTAATCTATTTGCCCAGCCCCTAGGCTCTCACCTGCTAGAAGAGGAAAATCAGAAATGTACTGAACAACTACTATATTCCAGTAACTGTGCTAGAAATTGGTAGAATGAAGACGGTGTGTCCGTCAAAGTGGGCGATATTACACAGGGTAACATGATCCCCATGGAACGTTTCTGAGTTGTGAACAAGAGTTTTTGAAAAAAAACACAGAGATCTCCCATCCAGTTACAGACAAGGCAAGCTTTTCTGAAACATGTCACTGAGTGGGGACACCGTTCTAGAGAAACATGCAACCAGCCACTCTGCTCTTTTCAATGAATCAGTTTTCTCTTACTTGAAATTACCGTAGAGGTGTCAACATCTCCAATGATATGCATGCAAAGTTGAAAGAAAAAAGACTGGTTCAAATCCAAAATGTTACAATCTTTTCTTCCATAAATAGTACGTGGCCAACTGAAATGAGGCATCATCTAAGCTATGACTCACAAATGTGCGGAGTAGAACTAAGTACTGAGAATAAAAGCAGCAATTATTCTACAGGAGGTAACTAATCTGTCAAAAGAGACGTAAATGAATTCAATTTCTCCTTGTCGACCATAAATATTTAGTATTTCTGAATACAACCCATTTGGACTGGTGAGTAATAACTATTTGATTTATTTATCAAAATAAACTTGACTCTCATTTCTGAGCGACTGGAGCGTCTGAGAAATGCAATCACCTGCAAGTGGCCATGTGAGCTTGGGCAGGTCCCTTCTTTCTGGGCATCATACATCAAGATGAGGAAAGTTAGATGAGGTATAAGTCTCTGCCACCCCACACTGGGTTACTTCTCTCCATGGAAAAGCAGACAGTACCCAGTGTAGAGTCAGAGGCTTGGGCTCAAGTTCTATTCTAGTTTTTACTAACATTGAATTAAAGGCAGGATTTTTATTCCCTATGCTTCAGTTTTATTTCACGTGTAAAGTGATGGTAATAATGCCTATCACTTCAAATGTATGTGGTAATCAAGATAAATATTTGAAAAATGATTAGTGAAATGGGAAGTTTTCCACATACCATGTATCATGCTAATCTCTACAAATATGAGGATGGTGATAAGAGGCTTCTGGTTTCTGGATGTTTGTCATAGTGAGAGGAATGAATGGATAATGCACTACTAATGGATAACCTTTCTAAGCACTTGCTAAGTGCAGCTCTGAGTCAGTCTCTTTCTTTTATTCATTCATTTAACAAATATTTACTGGGAATGAGTACCTGATTAGTACCAGGCACTTCTTCATCACTTGCATTATTTCTCACTTTGTCTTCTTGTATTAACCTTCATAATAAGTCATGAGACAGATTATTTTGCAATGCTCCTTTAAAAAGGAAGTATATTCGGGCTTCTCTGGTGGCACAGTGGTTGAGAGTCCGCCTGCCGATGCAGGGGACGCAGGTTCATGCCCCGGTCCGGGAAGATCCCACATGCCTCGGAGTGGCTGGGCCCGTGAGCCATGGCTGCTGGGCCTGTGCGTCCAGAGCCTGTGCTCCACAAAGGAAGAGGTCACAACAGTGAGGCCCGTGTACTACAAAAAAAAAAAAAAAAAAAAAAAAGGAAGGATATTGAACTTCAGAAAGGTTTGGGAGCTTTTGCCAATTCAAAAATAAGCTAATAATTAGTAAAGTTGGGTTACGATCTTAAGCCTTTCTGAACTTAAGATCTGAATCTTTACCTAAATATTAACTGGCCTGGAAAGGAGGGCAATCAAGGAGGGATTACGGGGGTGGATATGGGAGATGTAGTCTTGATGCAGGAGATCTCCAGGGAGACAGAAGATTTAGGAGCCCTTTTTAACACAAAGGGTCCAGCAAATGTAAAGATGTAGAAAACGGCAACAGTATGGCACCTGAATCTCAAATGTCACTAAATAAGTAGGTCTTTAGTGTGTATCATGCAGTTATTGTTTTATGCAAAACTGTCACACGGTTGGCCTGGCTCGTATGTGACTTTCCCCCTTTCTCCTTTCCTCCATTACTCTAATTACTTTGCCCGTGCCTCTTCCTTTCTCTCTCTCCCAATTCATTCTCCTGAATTGAGGTTTGAAAGAAAAATGAGTGAGCCATTCTCAGAGCTGGTTGAAGTGATTTTTCTGAGGATCTGGAGAGCAGCCTGCATTGGTTTCAGCTCAGAAAATACATACTACCAAAAATAGACTCATCTCTTTCTACAGCTTTGCAGCTGGAGGAAACCAAGCAGATGGCAATGAAGCCAAGAGCAGCCTCCATAGAACACCTTGAAACAGTAAAGAAGGACCAGCCCCAGGAGCCCCAAAGGGAAAGTGTGTCATGTGTGTGTATGTGTCTGTGTGTGTGTCTATGTGTACATACGAAGCCTTCAAACTATCCACAGGGAAAACAGATCACAAAGTTTGTGCTGGAAAATATACCCAGATATACCCAGCCAACGTCCCAGTCTCCTGTACATGATATAGACAGTGTTTAGGAAGATGATACAGTTGGCAGTCAAGGGTAAGGGCTCTGGAGCCAGGCTACCTGGACTTTTATCCTGGCTCTGCCACTCCCTGCCTTTAAGACTTTGGGCAGCTTATTTTAATACTATGTGCTAGTTTTCTCTTCTTTAAAAGGAGGATGATAATTTTGCTTCTCTCCTAGGATTATTATAAGGAATAGATGTGATAATTCATGTATCTAGCACATGGTAGACGCTCAACAAATGATAGCTTTTGGTTTGTTGCTTTCAATGTTAATATATTATTATTTTATGGAGCACCTTCTTCAAAAACTCTAATCTTGGAAACAGCAAAACATCACATTAACTGCTGCTTAGTGAGCATCGCTGTACCCCAAAAGCTCAAGCGGTGAGTTCACCAACCAGAATGGGAAGACAGCACAACACTGAATTTCCAGGCTGACTTAAGCTGTATTTTCCCACACTCAAATTGACCAAATGTTAGAAGGTGGCTGCTTGCCTTCTCTAGTCCTTGGTTATTTTCCACCAAAGCTGAGAAATGACAGAGGCCAATGGTGCCATTCCTTCTAAAAAATCACTCGCGTTGGGTGTCACAAGGACACTAGCAAAGCTCTATGGTCCTGCCCTTCATGTAAGTGTTCACAGCACCCCAGCTTGGGGACATCAGCACCGTGGACCTTCATCCTCCTCAGCTGCAGGATAGAGTCCATGGGATGGGCTGCCCTCTGTCTTGGTGAGCGAGCTCAGTAAGGGAGAGCATCTGAGTGAGAAGAATATTCATGCTCAGTTCTTATCTTACCTCATCCACCAACAAGCTTCTGATATCAGGCAGCCCGGTTTCTCTCCTGACCCTCTTTTTCTCTGCAAAGTAAGAGATTTAGCTGAGATGATGTCTGAGGGCTTTTTTAGGAGTAAGAACTCACAATAACATCTTGGTCATAAAAGCAAAGGCCAGACCCACTAGAGAATGGACTTGAGGACACGGGGAGTGGGAAGGGTAAGCTGGGATGAAGTGAGAGAGTGGCATGGACATATATACACTACCAAATGTAAAACCGAAAACCGATAGCTAGTGGGAAGCAGCCGCATAGCACAGGGAGATCAGTTCGGTGCTTTGTAACCACCTAGAGGGGTGGGAGGGAGACACAAGTGGGAGGGTTATGGGGATATATGTGTACACATAGCTGATTCACCTTGTTATACAGCAGAAACTAACAGAACAATGTAAAGCAATTAATTATACTCCAATAAAGATGTTAAAATAAATTTTTAAAATAAATAAATAAATAAAAGCAAAGGTCACGAAAGTTAGAAAGAGCCCTAGAAGTCCTTTAGTGAAACCCGCATCGAGTGTATGAGTTGTTCTCCTCTGCATCAGGGTGAACAAACGATTCCTGCTGTGCTTGACATTGTTCTGAAAGTTACAGTTCCTTCTCGTAACCACAAATACATTGCTGAAGATATGGTGAGTATTCAATCCCTGCTCCATTATCAATTAAAATGCAATCATCAGAGGTGTTTTTTCTCATTTTTTTTCCAGTTTTGTTGAGAAGTCATTGACATCCATCACTGTATACGTTTAAGGAATACAGCATGATGGTTTGATTTACATAATTGTGAAATGATTATCGCAGTAGATTTAGTTAACATCCATCCTATGATATAGCTACAATTAAAAAAAAGAAAAAATTCTCCTTGTGATGAGAACTCTTAAGATCTCTTCTCTTAGCAATTTTCCTGTATATCACATACTGATGTTAGCTATAGTCATCATGCTGTACATTACACCCCTAGTACTTACATGTCTTGTGACCGAAGTTTACACCTTTTGACCACCTTCCTCCAGTCTCCCCCCCACCGACCCCACCACCCAGCTCTGGCAAAACCACAAATCTGATCTCTTTTTCCATGAGTTTGGTAGGATTTGTTGTTGTTGTTTAGATTCCACATATACACGAGGTCATGCGGCACTTGTTCTCTGTCTGACTTTATTTCACTTAGCATAATGCCTTCAGAGGTGGTTTACAACACAAGATGACATATAGAGTTTGCATTTCACAGTGTTTGCACATGTGTTTCCTACATTCCCTTTTCAAGGCAGGATAGCATATTCTTAGCACGTGCTTGAGTTTTGAGGATCAGAGAGACCCAAGTTCAAATTCTCACTCTGCCATTTACCATGTGGGTGACCATAAGCCCCTAAAACTCTCCTTGTATTGTGCATACAATGAGAGTAACTATATTTTAGAGTTTGTCATCATCATCATCGTCATCATCATCATTATTAATTGTGATTGTCAACACTTGAAAGTTGGGAGGAAAAGAGGGAACCTGGTTTCAACCTCTTCTGTTCAGTGACCTTTTTTCTCTTTAGAAAAAATTAAAACAGAGCAAGTCTATCTTACTGTTCAAGATTCACAGCATGTGTATATTTTTATTTAAATTGTTTCTTCAGTAAAACATATCCTTGTAATACTCAATAAGACTCAGGGAGACTTATTTGTTTGCGTTTATTAAATTTGTTCCTCTAGGTAACATAAAGTTTTAACCTCCAGGGCAAAATAAATTGTGTCCCAAATTCTCTGTGTGACTTGATGAGGAAACAAGCCAAAAGAGATAAATATTACCTCCTACCCCATCTCCTGATCTAACCAACATGAGGGAGAAAGACCAATGAGAAGCAGAACCAAAAATGGTCTGCTTCTGCTCTGATGGGAATGGTTTCCAGTGGAAATAATAGGTTCCCTGGTCACAGACAAGGGGAGTCCTTGAGACCCAGCCCTACTCTCACTGGGTAGTAAAGATGAGGTATCACACAGAGGTACTGTGACCCAAAAGGAACCATTGCCCTGGATCTACAGTGAGCTAGATCTACCCTGGGGATCTGTGAAGACATCTCAACATCTCTGCATTGGTCTGCTAGGGCTGTCATAACAAAGTGTCATAGACCAGGTAACTAAACAATTGACGATTATTTTATCTCAGTTCCAGAGGCTGGAAGTTCAAGATCAAGATGTTGGCAGGGTTGGTTTATTCTGATGCTTCTCTCCTTGGCTCGTAGATGGCCAACTTCTCCCTGTGGTTTCACATAGTCTTCACTCTGTGTTTGTGTCCAAATTTCCTTTTCTTACAAGGATGTCAGTCATTTTGGAATAAGGTCCACCCTAATGACCTCACTTTAACTTAATTACCTCTGTAAAGATCTATCTCCAGATACAGTCACATTCTGTGGTCCTGGGGGTTAGGCCTTCAACATATGAACTTTGGCCAGATACAACTCAACCCATAACAACTTTCAACCCTCAGCCCATGGCTAGGAGAATGGGACTATATGACTGCTGTCATTTCTCTTTTCCTTTTGATTCACACACACAATCACTGGAGTTTCCTAAGTGTCCTGTGTGTATTAATGAGTATCTGAGTCAATCAAATGAAGCTGATAGACTTGAAAGAGTTGAAATAGGTTCTAAATTATAAAGTTAGCTCCTGCAAATATCAATACATGGCTCATTTTATTTGATGCTTCCTAAGTCTCAGGCATTCTTTTTATGCTGGAATCAAAGAATTAAAGGGAAAGCCCTCAGCCTTGTGAAATATAAAGTATGAAGCAAACATGAACATGCAAAAAACCAGTAACCGTGATGGGAGTCAATGCTACTCAGGAGGACAGGTGGTACAGGAGTGTCTGATAATCCTAAACTGTGGGTTTGCATTACTCAGATGTAAGGATTGGGTAGAGAAGGGAGTGCTATTTTAGAAACAGAAAAGTCTTAGAGAAAATATCTAATGTGACTCATTTGGAGAACCCCACCATGATAACCTGGTTGGAATCTAACGTTACAAGGAGGCAAGGGTGAAAGAGGAAACAAGAGTCCCACACAGACTTCGAATGGCAACCAAGGAGTTTAGACTTCAGTCTGTGAGGATTGAGGAGCCTTTGTAGCATCAGTAGCTGGAGAGTAGCCTGTGAGAAAACCCCCGGAGAGAAATAACTGGAGACAGAGACCCAGCTACTGAGAGTTCAGGTTTCAAATACGTGAGAAAAATCCCCCAGGGAGATTTGCTGAATCAAAACTCAACACAGTCTACCTGCCAATTTTACCACCTCCTTCATTTTATGCTGGTGCAAGAGATGGAGTTCAGGCTAAGGTTCCTTTTGGAACACTGTTTACAATATTCTCTTTCATGTTTCTTTTCCTGAGAAGAACGGGAGGATGTGTCAGACCCGTTTCAAAACTTTGCAGTGAGCATCCTCAGATTCTTCTGTAACTTCATCCATCCCTCCCATCCTCTCAGCACCCTCAGCTCCTTTGGTTGTTTTTTGCCTCTAGAAGATGAGAGCAGATGGGGAAGAATGGACTAGCCTAGTGCTGTGTCCTAATGTTAGAGATTCCGACTCATGCTGCCTTGGAGGGACTGATGCTGAAGCTGTCAGAAGCTATGAGGAACCTCAACAGGGGTACCAGTGGATCAGTACCTTCAACCAAACTCAAATCAATACATCTCAGTCTAGGTTAATAGCCCACACAGCGTGCTCACACATGTGTACTAGACATAAGACATTGCTTAGAATATACTGCAACATATAATTATTACCTATTTTCATAAACATTCTCTACTCTACTTCTATCAGACGCTGAGTATCATTCTAGCTTTCTTTCCTCCTCCTACACCTCAGCATTCTTCATGCAAGCAGTATCAAACCTCTCTCAAGCCCTCAGAACATCCCCTATTTATAAAATACAGTTTCCTATATTTCATTCATTCACTTGTTCATTTATTTATGTGACAAACATTTTTTTGAAGATCTATTATATGCAAGCACTTTTCAGGGAGATAGAGAAGTGAACAAGTCATGTTCCTTAACATCGGCTTCCTTCCGGCATCACATACTAAGGTTACCTATACAGCATTGTCAAGAAGTCAACACCTTCATCGACCTCATTTTTTTCCTAAGATATAACAGACTGCAAATTAGAAGGGAACCACCTCCTGGAAGTTAAAACTGAATGACGACTGACAATAAGGAAAAGACAAAGAAATGTTCAACCAGAAAAGTACAGATCATACAACTTATAACTTCCGGAGATATCTCCATAATACAGCTAATATAATTTATTGATATGCATAAAGATGATTGAAGGTTTGCAAAACTGCTCATTTTTTCTCATTGCTTCCTTACCCCATTTAATTTATGACCAAGTTCTATCAATGACACCTCATCATTTTCTGTGTTAATTACCTTCCTCTCCATTTCCCCTGCTGCCATCTTGATCACACCCACATCATCTTTTGCCTGGATTACTGTACTAACTTCTTATGTGTCATATCTTTTTCCAACAGCTCATGACTCCAATCTATCCTCCTCAAAGCTGCCGAGCGGATCTCTCCAAGATGGAACTGTCACTCAGCACCATTTTTTTTAACCTAAAACTCTTTAGTGACATCCTACTGCCAATGGTGTGTGTTTCAAACTGGCATACAAAGTCCTTCATGATTTGGCCCCTGAAGTCCTGTCCAGTCTCATCTCTAGAGAAAGCATCATTCATTTCTTTAAGTCACATGGATCAACCTGTGGCTTAGGTCTCTAGGCCTTAGGTCACTCTTCCCACTGCTCAAGATTCCTTCCTTCCACCTTACATCTGGCAAAATCCTAGTGACTTTTCAAGATTCCATGCAGTTGTTACTTTGATTCGCCTTCTCAGACTACCCTTTGCCCAAATATATCAACCACTTAAGCTTTGTGCCTTCTTTCACCCCTGTACTCTGTGCAGATTTCACCAGAGTTACTGTATATATACATATATATGTTTATATTTATATATATATATTATATATTTTCCATTTCTGACATGTCTGTTCTATGCAGCCCCAGATGTTGACTAGAGCCAGGTCCCATTCATCTCTATGTCCCTAAACTTTGAACAGTGCCTGCTGCATAGTATTTGTCCAATAAATTTGTGTCAGTGAATGAAATATATAGATGAATAATGAATAAATGCTCAGTTTCCTCAATGCAATTAAACAGGGAAATGGGTAATGGTTTAGAAAGGTTTCTATCATGAGTTGTTACATCATCTTTAAAACATTCTGGGTGTTTCAACAGAAAATTGTCAATATTTGGGAGGATTCATTGATTCAGAATATCTCTAATTAGAGCTGTTAGGCTTCTGTACTATGTTTGGTTATTTATACATCTACTGCTCCAAATAGGTAGATGGTTGGCTTCTTGAGATAACGGGCTATGCCTTCTCTGTCACTGTATCATTCACCATCAATAAAAATAATATGCTTTATGAATATTGATTTTTAATATTGCTTTTAAAATTGTGGAAAATATACATAACATATAATTGATGGTTTTAACCATTTTTAAATGTACAAACCAGTGACATTAAATACATTCACATTGTTGTGCAACCTTCACCACCATCCATCTCAAAAACATTTTTATCACGCTAAACTTAAACTTCATCCCCAATAAACAATAACTCCTCTCTACCTCCTTTCCCTAGCCTCTGCTAACCTGTTAAGTAGAATGGTGGTCACTATTCTACTTTGTGTTTCTATGACTTTGACTATTCTAGGTACCTCATATAAGTGGAATCATACAATATTTGTCCTTTTGTGACTAGCCTATTTCATTTAGCGTAATGTCTTTAAATTTCATCCATGTCACAGCATATATCAGAATCCCATTCCTTTTTAAGGCAGAGTAATATTCCATTGTATGTATACCATATTTTGTTTATTTATTATTTGTTACTCATTCATCCATTGATGGACAACCAAAAAGTTGTCTCCACATTTTGGTTATTGTGAAAAACGATGCTATGATCACTTGTGTACAAATACTTGTTTGAATCTCTGCTTTCAGTTCTTTCGAGTATATACCCAGAAGTGGAATTGCTAGATCGTATGGTAATTCTATGTTTAAATTTTTTTTTTTTTTTTGCGGTACGCAGGCCTCTCACTGTTGTGGCCTCTCCCGTTGCAGAGCACAGGCTCCGGACGCGCAGGCTCAGCTGCCATAGTTCACAGGCCTAGCCTCTCCGCGGCATGTGTGATCTTCCCGGACTGGGGTACAAACCCGTGTCCCCAGCATCGGCAGGCGGACTCTCAGCCACTGCGCCACCAGGGGAGCCCTATGTTTAAAATTTTGAGCAAACTCCATATTGTCTTCCACAGTGGCCATACCATTTAACACCAGAAATGCACAAGGGTTTCAATTTCTCCACATCTTCACCAACACTTATTTTCCATTTTTTTTTGATAATGGCCATCCTGATGGTTGTGACATTATAAATACTTATAAATAAATGAAAAAGCAAGCATGATCTACTGGGGTTTATAGATAATGAAGACAACACAGGCAGGTTGGTAAAATAAGTGTAACTGCAGGGTAGTGGTGCCTTGTTAAAGCACAGACTTTTGGGTTAAATTTCTAACTCTTTCAATAAACAGCTAAGCAGACCAGAGTGAAACCAGAATTTTCCTGTTTCCCCATCTATGAAGTGGGGTTAATGATATCAAGCTTACAAGGTTATTTTGACAAACAAAAAAAAATGTCAATAAAGGTATTCCTGAAAGCTTTCCTCCAAAGAGCCCTATGAACAGTGTGATTATCCCAGTTTCAGCCAGTCAGGTGCCATAAAAGCTGTCCTTCAACACCACTCCCCTGACCTGAACCTCAGGCAAGAATAACACTCTGTATTTTCATTTCCACGGGAATAAGGGAGGAGACTGGCTGGAGTCAGAAGTCTGGGATCTACGTTCTGAATCCTCTTATTTGGAGCAGGTGACCTTGCACAGGGCACTTCACCTACATGTGCTTTTGTTTATTTCATCTGAAAAACAGGGTACAAGATAAGCACCTGTAAGCACGGTGGTGACCAGTAAATGAGATAATGTCTGGACAAAAGTATCAGAGTCCTGCAATATGTAATAGCCATATTTGACTCTAAAATTCTTCTCTCTACAGGGTGAAAATGAGTGTCAACTGTTCAATCAGAGAAGCTAATCCAGGCTTTCAGACAAACCATCCACTGTGTTTCCTCTTTCCCTATCTGTCATGGGGGATCAATGAGATAATGCATGTGTATAATTCCCTTGAAACTGCTTTGGAAAATATAAAGCACTATCAAATGTAGGTTGTCATTACAATTCTTATTAGTGGTCTGATTCAACGCTATTAAAATTTGACAGCAGGTAGGATGGGAAAGGCAGGCAGATTTCCAAACAGATAATAACTTTTAATCAGCATCAGACTGTATCCAAAGCATGTGTGTCCTTCTGATCAGCAATGAAAATAGCTGCAATTAATTTGACAGCCAAGCAAAGCCATGAATTAATGGGAAGTCATTCTCTGAGGAACATTTTCCTCATGAATGGGGAAAAAATGACAAATAATCAAGCAGATATGTTAGTCATGCTGATTTGGAAACTGGTTTCAGGGCAAGCTTCACCTGTGAGTATACCATGGTCACCTCCTCACATATGGGAAGAGCAAAAGTGTGACCAGACACAGTGAGTCAACAATGCTGGGAGGGCATCAGAGGTCATGCAATCAATCATTGTGCAGGTGGGGAAACTGAAGGTCAGAGGTGAAGCGATATGTTTTAAGTCACCCAGCAGGTAAGAAGTGAAACCAGGCCTAGAGTTCATGTTTCCTGAGTGTGTCACCAAAAAAAACAATGAACCTAAATTCAAATGACTTTGATTTGATCCAGACTTTGCTACTTTTAAGAGTAATACCTCCATAAAAGGTTGTTATTTCTAGGTTCCATTCAAGCCTTATCATTTTAAAAGTGTAGAACAAGCATTCCAGTTCCTTTTTAGCACATTCAGTCTGATATAGCTTTGTCAAAACCTTACCTGGTTACCACGTGTGGGTTATATCCTCATTGGCTGGCCATATCTGGAATTCAAACTTGACATAGAACAGGGCTTCTTAAACTGGAATATGCAATCCAATCACCTGGGGAGCTGGTAGAGATTCAGAGTCTAATTCAGACAGTTGGGGATGGTTCCTGGGGCTTTGCATGTGATGCTGATGCTGCTGGTTCATGGGCTGCCCCTCAAAGCTCAAGGACAGAGAGAATGCAGAGACCATCTCCCACACAGACCTTTGGGTGGGATATTTTGTTATCTGAATGATGTCTACCAGTATCATGGAAATATGCTGTGCTGTGTTTTAAACCCACCTCTAGGAATCAAAGATGACACGTGTTGACCTAAGTTAAGATGGTGTCTTCATTGCAGATGCTTTCACAATGCTTTCCCAGCTTAGCCACCTTTGCATCACCATAACAATTGCCACTACACAATAAATACCAGTGTCATTGTGAGGAAAAATAACCTGAACAAATCTGCGACTTAAACTTTGTTCCTAATTAGAGGTAATTGTCTTTGCACAGTGATCTCGTCATTCTTCAGGAGAGCTGTATCTCCTCATTAGCAGAGAACAATCTCCTCACAAGCTAGGGATGTTCTGATCTCTTAATGGTAAAGAAAATACTGGGTTGGCCCAAAAAGTTCATTTGGGTTTTTCCATAAGATCTTACAGAAAATCCCGAAGGAACTTTTTGGCCAACCCAATATTTAGATCCATCCATCTATGTCTTCCTCGTAGCTCATTCCAGCTGCATTTCAGAATCTCCCTTGATCTCAGACTTCAAGATGAGGGATGCCATTGAGTTTATAATGATGATGGTGATAGCAACCATTTATGTTTTTTATAAATTTATTTATTTATTTATTTATGGCTGTGTTGGGTCTTCATTTCTGTGCAAGGGCTTTCTCTAGTTGTGGCAAGCGGGGGCCACTCTTCATCGCGGTGCCTGGGCCTCTCACTGTTGCGGCCTCTCTTGTGGAGCACAGGCTCCAGACGCGCAGGCTCAGTAGTTGTGGCTCACGAGCCCAGTTGCTCCGCGGCATGTGGGATCTTCCCAGACCAGGGCTCAAACCTGTGTCCCCTGCATTGGCAGGCAGATTCTCAACCACTGCGCCACCAGGGAAGCTTGCAACCATTTATTAAGTACTTTCAATGCACAGTGCATTGTTGTCGTCATTTTATTGTGTTGCTTTGTTCACCCTTTTCAACAACACTGAAATAAATACTATTATTAGTTGCTATTATTAACAAACCTGCCCAAGGTTGGCACATCTAATAAGTGGGATGTCAAGATTCAAGTCCGAATGATCTGAGTCCAAAGTCCACACTCCTACCACCCACACTGTGAAAATAAATTTCAAATTCCTACTGTAAAGGTCTGCCTGGACACTGCTCCATAGAACCTTCAAGGTATAAACCCAGCCCTGTCTCCCCTATCCTTCACCCTACCTGTCAAAACCCTACTCAGGTCTCAACTCTACTCAAGTGGAATTTCTAGAATATCCTCTTTGTAACTCTCAGGTTGGTGAAAATGCTTCTCTTTTTGCCCTAATGAAACCTCATGCAAGTCTCTGAACATTTTCTCATTCAGGATCACCTTAACAATACCCCCAACTAACTCCCAGTTTACAATCATCATGAAGCCGAATCAGGCTTCGATACCCTGACAGAATTAAATCTCAGATACAGACTGTTGGGTGAAGTAGAAAAGAATATCTTTATTGTTTTGCCAGGCAAAGGGGGCCACGGCAGGCTAATGCCCTCAAAACTGTGTGTCCCATCCTGGATGGAGTAGTGAGAAGTTTTATAGTAATGGCTCAAAGAGGGTGTGATCAGCTCGTGGACATTCTTCTGATTGGTTGGTGGGGAGGTAAGTGGGAGTCGGCATCATCAACCTTTCAGTTCCACCCGGCCTGGTGTCTGTGTGCTTGTGGGCAGCAGACAGTTAACTTCTCCCACCTGGTGAGGGTTTCAGTACCTGCAAAACAGCTCAAAGATATTGTTATGTGTATCCTTGAGGGGGAACCAGGAGCCTGCCCCAAGGCTGCACTATTGTTTCTTGACTGTTCCTCCCCTGTCTCTGCATCCCCTGCCTTCCCTATTTAGCAATTGTTTGAACCTGCTAGTTGGAACTCAGGGAAGGTCATGGAGGCTGAGTGATGTCTATTTCCTGTAATCAAGAAGTGGGGGAGGGACACAGAAAGACTTTTGTGCCCAGGAGCCCCACAGGGTCCTGCTCGCTATCAATCACACTTGAATAAGATATGTTTTATTGTCTTGTCAAAATGCAGTTATTTTCCCCAAACACTCCACTTTCATTCTCTAGTATTTAACACATCTTTCTGTTTGCACATCTATCTCCCCATTGATCTAGCAGCACTTTGAGGGCGTGAGTCAGATCTGCTTTATCTCTGTATTCCTATGGCCTGGCACTTACTAGTTGCTCAACAAATACTTTTGTGCAGTTTACGGATGGGAAAACAGAGGTTCATATCACCCAGTGAGTTAGGTGTGGATCCAGGGCTTAAACTGTGTCTGAGCAGCAAGAGGACTGAGATCATCATATTCTTGTCTTTTTTCCCAGCTTTATTGAGACATAATTGACATATGGTGTACAACTGTTAATTCGATACACATATATTGCAAAAGGATTACCACCATAGCATTAGCTAACATCTCCATCCTGTCATATAATTACCCTTTCTTTTTTGATCTACTCTCTTAGTAACTTTCAAGTGTATAATATGGTATTATTAGCTATAATCACCATGCTGTACATTTGATTCCCACAATTTGTTCATCTGGAAGTTTGTACATTTTGACCAAAATCTACTCATTTCCCCCACCCCCCAGTCCTGAAAACCACCACTCTACTTTGATTCTCTGACTTAGGCTTCCTTCCTTCCAGCATCTACATATAAATGATAGCTTTAATTATTAATTTATCTATTTCAGTTCTTGACCTGGCTTTACTCCTGGGCTTCTGACTTTAAACTCCCTTCCAGAATTGATGTTGTTGCCCTTTGAAAGAGTGAATGGCTGTACACAAACTATTTCCACCCTAAACCTGCCTCTTATAGCTTTTTTTAAATACATAACTTTTTGCCACTTACTCAGACTTGTTTTACGGCTTGATATCTGGTCCATTATTATGAATGTTTCATTTGCGCTTCAGAGAAATGTATGTTTTCTAATTATGGAGCATAAATTGGGCTCTACACTTGTCCATGAGCTTGAGCTTATTGATGCATTTCTCACATCATCTACATACTTGTTAATTTTGCATTTGTTCCACTATCAGTTCCTGAAAGAAGTGTATTCAAACTGTCTCTATATTGGTGGATTTGTCAATTTCCACTTTGAATTCTATTGATTTTAGAAAGTGTTAGAGCTCTCTAATGCAGTGCAACTTATAATCATCATACACTGGTTTTCATCCCTAATAATAAATTTTTCATTAAAATATATTTGCTTGATTTTAATATTGTTCCATCAGTTTTTTTATTGCCTAGGGTTTGCCTAACATATATCTCTCCACCCTTTTAACATCAGTTTTTCAGCCTTTCTTATAGATAGTATGTAGTTAAATAGTACTTTATTTTTTTTTTCTTTACTGGTAAATCTCTTTCATTCTTACAACGTATATCAGTAATTACAGATATATTTTGATTTACTTTACCATGTTATTTTGTGCCTTCTATACATTCTGCTTTTTCTAAGTTTTTTTCTCCCTTTCTGCCTTCTTTTGAGTGACCAGATTTTTTTCATTTATTATCCCTTTATTTGTTCAAAATATAGACTCTATGCCTTCTCTTACATTATATTTAAAATATTAACATTCGCCCTAAAGAGATTCTAATATAAATACTTTTTTTCTACCAGTCTCTTGAAAATTATGAGGACCCAAAACACTTAAACTCTTAGCATTCCTCTCCTCTCCTACGTGTTATTATGTTCTGTGTCTTTTTTTTTTTAAAGGACTGTTATTATTTCCAGTTTTTAAAAAAAAATTTTTTTTAAACCCACATTTGTTTATTTATTTATTTTTGGCTATGTTGGTTCTTCACTTCTGTGCAAGGGCTTTCTCTAGTTGTGGCAAGCGGGGGGTCACTCTTTATCGCGGTGCGCGGGCCTCTCACTATCGAGGCCTCTTTTGTTGCTGGAGCACAGGCTCCAGATGCGCAGGCTCAGTAGCTGTGGCTCACAGGCCCAGTTGTTCCGTGGCATGTGGGATCTTCCCAGACCAGGGCTCGAACCCGTGTCCCCTGCATTAGCAGGCAGACTCTCAACCACTGCGCCACCAGGGAAGCCCTATGTTCTGTGTTTTAATTCGTCCTCATTTTCTGCCACAGAATTAATCATTAGTAGTTCCATTACTGTTTTGTACAGAAATTGTTTGTTTTGGATGATGCTTCTGCCTGTTCCTTTACATATTATTCTTGTTGAAACTTAGTCCTTCCCTCTGGATTCAATTTCCTTCTATTTGAAAGTTATCTTTCAGAATAAGTTCATTAAGGGAGGTTCTGTTGGTGGTAAACTGACACAGCACCACTTACTAAGTGTACAGATGCCAGAAGAAAACTGGATTCAAAGCTCAGCTTTGTCAGTCATTGAATTTGTGATTAACCCCACTGTGCCTCAGTTTCTTCATTTGTAAAATGAGGACATTAACAATATCTGCCTCATAGAATAGTTTGGAGCAATAAATATATTACACATGTAAGGTGCTTAGAAAGGTGTCTGGTACAAGTATAACATCCAATATTAGTTTTAAAGGATTGGGGAAGAATGATTATTTTAAAAAGGGTAGGGGCTTCCCTGGTGGCGCAGTGGTTGAGAGTCCCCCTGCTGATGCAGGGGACACGGGTTCGTGCCCCAGTCCGGGAAGATCTCACATGCCGTGGAGCAGCTGGGCCCGTGAGCCATGGCCGCTGAGCCTGCAGGTCCAGAGCCTGTGCTCTGCAACGGGAGAGGCCACAACAGTGAGAGGCCCACGTACCGCAAAAAAAAAAAAAAAAGTAATTTAAATTCAAGAACAGAAGATATTTAAAAAATTTGAAAATGAATGACATTCTAAAAATGATAATTACATAAACAAATTAAAATTTAGTCCATAAGTTAAAAAATAGATTAGAACATCTCGAGAGAGGATTCATGTAGGGAAGATAATCTATATTGGGAGATAATTCTCTATGAAATGAACAATCCATGTGTTCCAGGACTATCTTTTCAGGAACGTTTATACAAGCAGGCAGCCCCAGAAAGATAGAGAAACTCCCTCTAGAGATAATTTATTAATATTTTGGGTAAGTAAAGATAAAGATGGGGCCTCCCTGGTGGCACAGTGGTTGAGAGTCCGCCTGCCGATGCAGGGGATACGGGTTCGTGCCCCGGTCTGGGAGGATCCCATATGCCGTGGAGCGGCTGGACCCGTGAGCCATGGCCTCTGGGCCTGCGCATCCGGAGCCTGTGCTCCGCAACGGGAGAGGCCACAACAGTGAGAGGCCCGCATACCGCAAAAAGAAAAAAAAAAAAAAAAGATAAAGATGGTGACTCCTTCTGGAGAGATTTTGAGATTTCTCTCCCTGGAGATATTTCAGGTAATAAACCTAGAGATATTTCCTTTCCTCCTGAGAGACAATTGCTTTCCTGCAAGGGTGATAAAACTCATGTCTCTCTCTATGGAGAAGAGGAAAGGCAGTTTGGCCAGCAGCCTCTATGCAAGATCAGAGTCTACTCAACTCAGGGTTTCTCTTCTATAACACATCACCACTTGCTGTGTATGTAGGTATTACTTGGCCTTCACCGTCACACTTCATGGGAGTTGAAATTTGTCCATCCAGAGCTACAATGTAACTCTTGCTGTTGCTTTTGCTGTGAATAGCGAACCTCTTTGTCTCTGACCCATAGGACTTCTCTTTTCCTACTAGTGTATGTGTAAAATTGTGACATGGTAACTTGATTGCAAAAAGTGTAAAATCTCAAACTCTTCACAGCTCTTCAAGTGGAAACCTCAGGACATCGTGCAGAAAATAGCTCCAAGATGTAAAGAAAGGAAAGTTATTACAAAGATATAAAGAGACTGTGAGAAATATTGAGGAGATCCAAATGCATCTTAAAGGAATCCTAGGTCAAATAAATGAAATAATGGGGAAGAGACAACATTCAAAGATATAATGCTTGAGAACTTCCATATGCATGAGTCCTTAGATTCCATGAGTTCACCAAGTCCTGAGAAAGATATAAAAACAAAACAAAAAACAAACAAACAAAAAACCCCACTAATTTCTGTGAAACTGCAGACCATCAATGCAGTGGTGGAAGTGTATGCCATTATTTCTGGTATAAGTTCTAACTGTATTTAGCTAAGATTCAGAACTTAGTGGAATTGAGGTGGCTCTGAATTCGGCTTTTCCCTTGGCTTGTTGTTACCTACACACACACAAGACGGACGGCTCTCTCCATGTGCGGAAAGTCCTGCTGGACCTGAGAAAGAAGGAAAAATGTACCCCTTTGTACTTTTACACTCTTCGTCTTATACCATGAGTGAGTGTTAGAATTATAAACTCTACTAACAATTTCTGCACTTGTGTTCAATGTTTACAAACATTAAACTCTCACTAGGCTAGAGTCCAATATCCAGGCAAAGAAAGCTGAGTCAGTGCCCAGATATCACTTAAAAGTCATCTGCCTCCAGAATGTTTCCACTTATAGACCAATGACTCCACTCCTAGGCTAATTTGATTCATCTGTCCCTGAATGCTTCTGATACTACTTTGGTCCAAGGACCAGATTAATAGAGGTATAGACTGTGTTTATAGGTAGGAAGAATAAACTATCATTAAGGTGTCATTTTATACCAAGGTAATCAACACACAAAATGAAATTTCAAAGAAAATCACAAGAGATTCAATATGTTGTGTTACTGTAACTTAAATAACAAATTCTATAATGTATATGGAAAAGTTAAGAGCCAAGAATGGCCAAGCAGTTTTGCAGATGCAAAAGGAGGAAAAGGAGGAGGGTGGAGGACTATTTAATCAGATGTCAAGATATTTTAAAGATGTTGGCATTAAAATATTCAGTATGTTATAGGAATAAGCAAACTAATATGTGGGGCAAATAAACAGCCCAGAAACATCCCACTCATGGAAGGAAACTTGACATGTGGCAGAGCTGGGATTGCAGGTCAGAGATGAAAGATGAGCAATTCAATAAACGTCATTGGAAAAAAACTGGATGCTTCTAAGTAAAAACAAACATAAACAGATTCCTACCTCATACCACACAGAAAAAAAGATTAAATGGATTAAAGATTACTATTAAAATGTCTAATAATTTAAAGTATAATAATCTATTTTAGATAATTTAGATAAAATATAATATATTTTACTAACCTGGGATAAGAAATGAATACCTGAGAAAAAAATGTTAAAAATGAAAATCATAAATAAAATAACTAATAAATATAACTACATTAACATTAAAATGTTCTGTGTGAAAAATTCCCTCTAACAAAATTGAAAGACAATCAAAGAATGAAAAAATTTACTTGCAACCCATATACCCCAAAAATAGTAGAGTTCATAAAATATTTGTTTAATGCTGCCAATTTAGGTTTTTATTTTAAATCAAACAACTCAATAGAAAAATGGGGGAAAAAGCATACAAATATTCAACTTACAATAAAGGAAACTAGAACATTGATAGATATATTTTAAACTCTTCAACTTTTCTTGTATTCACAAAAATCACACTTTACAATAAAATTAGATAAAATTTCACTCCTCTTTGAACTGGCAAAAGTATAAATCTACAAAAACAATTATTTTTTTTAAAGTATGGAGTCAGGAATTCATATGATACTGGAGGAAATATAAATAGTTTCAAATACATTGGAGAAGAGTTTGGAACTATCTAGTAAAATTAAATATGCACCTAACTGTACAACCCAGCAATCCCACTTCCAGTTAAATAGAATGGAAACTTTCATTAACACAAGGAAATGTGTCCAAGATGTTCATTGCTGCTCTATTTCTAAAAGAAAAAAGAGGGGACCATCGATTTGATGTTAAGTAGAGTGGGGAATGATAAATGTAATTTGAAATACTCAAACAATGGAATATAGTATTCCAAGCAAAATGACTGAATTATATCTATCCATGTACCTATTCCAATTATCACGAGTATTTCTCTAAAACCTACCATATGAGACAGATAATTTCAGAATGATATGTCAGCATGATTCCATTCAAAGAAAAATTTAAATCACATGAGAATATACTACATCCTGCTTATGAGTGCGTGAATACAGGGCTAGGGCATAGGATTGTGCCCATGTGGAGTAACAGGCTGAAAGAATGAGCAGGGGACAAAATCTAACTCCCAGTCTTCTTGCCAAGCCTTGCCCCTCTCTGGTTTTCACTTGCTTGAAGGATGCAGCACCATGTTACTTGTACGAAGATGCTATTGATCATAAAGCCATTCACTCATGGAGATGCATCCCCCTAGAGGACGAGCTTTTTGCCCATTTGCACAAAGACATCATGATAGACTAGAGGAGGGGGTGGTCTGCAGACACAGCGTCGTATATGTGGTCATCAAAGGCAGATTTGCTATGACACTAATGCAAACTTCAGAAGCAGACTTCTCCCTTATGGACCCCTTCCAAAGTCTTGGGAAGCATCCTAGTCTGCTGTTCTCGTAGTCATATGTTTTCGTAAATCTTGCAAAATTCTGATAGTTTAACAGTAATCAGTTAAGACCAAGTCCTTCCACTCTACTTTTCCCTTTGCATTTCTTCTGGTGCCAGTGACATTGGAATGGCCATGAGGAGTTTTAGGAGCTGCTAAGGGAAAGTTGAATCGGAGATATATTTCATCTGGGGAATATGTTTTTGTACTCCAGTCACTTCCCTTCTATGCACATCCCCAAGCAGGAATGGCTTCCAGGAGCACTCCTACCACCCTCTGTGCTAAATCACCTAGCATCAGCACATACAGGTGGAGGGCCAGAGGTCATATGTGAATATGAATGACATCTAAAGGTATCCAGCACCAGAAGACATGGGTAGATTAGTCAGTGTCATCAACTCAAAGGGTAATTAAGTCACTGCACAAGAAAACTTGATTTACCTTAAAATATTACAGCTCATAGATGAAAAAAACTTAAATTTTCCCCAAATGGACAACTATCCCCCAAGTTTACAAGACATTCCCAAGATGAATTAAAACTTAAACAAGTGGCGCAGTGGTTGAGAGTCCGCCTGCCGATGCAGGGGACACGGGTTCGTGCCCCGATCCCGGAGGATCCCACATGCCGCGGAGCGGCTGGGCCCGCGAGCCATGGCCGCGGAGCCTGTGTGTCCGGAGCCTGTGCTCCACAACGGGAGAGGCCACGGCAGTGAGAGGCCCGCGTACAGCAAAAAAAAAAAAAAAAAAAAAAAAAAAAAAAAAAAAAAAAAAAACAAGTTATTCTAAACTATCAATAATAAAGAAACAACTTGTAATCCACTGTGTTGGAGAAAAGATTGAATTATCTTTCTATTCTCTCTATAGAAAATCATATTCTAAAGCATTCTAATTTGAAGTGTCAGTCAAAGAATATGCAGCCAAAACTGTAGGGAAAAAGTATTATAGAGGTAATTGCCCATTTGCACAAAGACGTTAGTTAATAAAACGTTATGTTACTTTTCTGGATTTTGTCATTTATGTAACATTTGTGAGTTTAACTTTTTTTCAATTATGCTTCACTTTTTAAACAAATATAAACTTTTGTGCCTTTAGTTAATAAAGTTAATAAACTTTAAATAAATAAAGTTTTATTTTAAAACTTTATTAATTAAAGTTAATAAACTTTAGTTAATAAAACATGTTACTTTTCTGGATTTTGTCATTTATGTAACATTTGTCAGTTTAACTTTTTTTCAATTATGTTTCACTTTTTAAATAAATATAAACTTTTGTGCCTAATTTTAAATTCTTAATATTGTATTTTTTATATAAAAATTGCATTAGTTTTAAGTCCCACAAAATGTGAATTTTCTCATGGTTCCAATATTGTAAATAGTAGCTCAGATGGCTGCACAGCTTCTATAGGGTAGTGTTTACAGCTTCTATAGGGTAGTGTGAGGGAAGGAAGGAAATAAAATCTGTGATATGGGGACTTTAATATTTACTTTGGGACTTTACATATAAAGAAATTATTGATATATATGTATATTTCTTTCAAAGCTATCTGAAGCAAATGACAAAATTCCCATTTATTAATTCTGAATGTAGCTGCATATATTTTGTATTACTTTCTGATTTTCCTACATGTTTGAAATATTTCACATTTTTTAAAGGACTAAAAAAATTCCAACATACCTGATGCATGGACTGAACATTGGGAAACTAATGAAGAAGTATTGGTTCAGATAAAGATGTGAGTGCCCTGGGCTTGGACAAAAACAATGACACTAGAAAGCAATGGATGAATCTGAGAAATATAGGGAATAGAATCAATGGGGCTTAGTGACTCATATAGTGTAGATACTTAGGTAGAAGTCTAGGATGATGCCCAAATTCTTGTGTAGACAGTCGGGTGAATGGTGGTACCACTGGGAAGTCCTTTGAGCTTAGAGTGACAGATGATATAGACGGGAAGGAAAATACATACCATTTGATCCCAGTCCCTTCTTCCCACGTTATAGATGGAAAAACTGAAAACCAGAGGAGTGTAGTCACTTGCTCACTTAGGAGATGCTATTTACTCTTTGATCTCCCTTTCTCAGATGGACTTTTAAAGCATCTTAAAATACGGTGTCTCCATATAAACCAACTAAGACTTTAGTGTCACATGAACCTGTAATTCAAAACCCAAATGAGAAGCAAATAGCTGTATACCTTGCACACATGGCTTAACCTCTCTGAGGCTAATTTCTTACCTCTATCATGGGGTTGTGATGCTTACTTATCCAAATTACAGGGAAAATTATATGAGAACAGAGTAAAGAGCTCAATAATTGGATATATCTTCAAGTCTCCCACTTTCTTCCCCATGCTCATCAAAATATTTCCACTAGATCTAATGATTAAAGAATTAATTAGCAGGGAATATTGGAAATACATAATACCCACAATTAGATGACAAGCAGTAGGTTGTGAACTTCTTCAGACATCATTTCTTCACTAAAAAAACCCCAGGGCTTCCCTGGTGGCTCAGCAGTTGAGAGTCCGCCTGCCGATGCAGGGGACATGGGTTCGTGCCCCGGTCCAGGAAGATTCCACATGCTGAGGAGCGGCTGGGCCCGTGAGCCATGGCCACTGAGGCTGCGTGTCCGGAGCCTGTGCTCCACCACGGGAGAGGCCACAACAGTGAGAGGCCCACGTACCACACACACACAAAAAAAAACCCAAATCTGATGTTATCATCATTAAAAATGTATGTAGACTATCAAATTTTTTGCTAAATAAGTAGCAATCAATCCCTTCTCCATTTATTTCTACCCACATATTTACCACTTCCAGTGCTCTTAATACCTTTGGTAGATTTGATTTTTCATCTACTTTCACTTTCCTTCCAGCTTGTAAAACTTCCTTCAATATTTCTTTCAGTGAAGATCTGTGGTGACAAATTCTTTAAGCCTTTTACTGTAAATATTTTTTTAGCCTTTAGTTTTGAAGGATGTTTTATCTGATCATAGAATTCTAGGATGATGATTTTACTTTTATTTTAAAATAGCACTTTAAAAATATCAGTCACTTCCATCATCGCCTAGCTTGCATTATTTCTGATAAGTCAGTGGACTTCTGAATTTTGTCCCCCTGGGTGTAACATCTTATTTCTCTAACTGCTTTAGGTTTTCTCTTCTGATTGTTTTTCAAGAATTCTATTACATGGTGTGCAATGGGGTTGGGACTGTGGTAAATCTGGAAATAGTATCCATTTGAGACAATGCAGACTGTGAAACTGCAGATTCTGTAACACCCAGCATGGTCTACTGCCATACCACCCTGAACATGCCTGATCTCATCTGTAATACCCAGCATGTCAGAAGTTATCTGGGGAAAAAAGAAGGGGATCCAGATAATCAAATATTCTGATGAGCAGGATAATATAGACCACACTCAGATTATTGTCTTTCAAGGAATGGAAGACTCCAGGTTTCTTATCCAAGATGATTTTCTTTTTTTTCTGCAGCACCATAGTGGTACAGAGTTGCTTAGAGATCATCTAACAAATTCCTCATGTCATACGAACAAGAAAATTGAGGCTTGGGGTGACTAACCAGCCAAGTCAGTGTAGCCAATCCGCAATGGAGCTGAAACTCAGTTCTTATTTCCTGGCTTCTTTATTACCAATGTCTCCAATCTCAAGTCATTCACATGCCAACACTTTTAACGCATTGGTGTACCAGCAGGGCAATGGTTGATATTCTTCTTCAAACCAACTTTAAATCTAGACTTGCGTTGAGCAAAAATATCTTTAAAATTAAGTATGCTTGAAGAATTGCTAATATGTTGTCTTTAAAATAAATGTGTAACTATTAAAATAAGTCTGTATATTATGCTGTATATGACATGCCAGGCTGGGCAATGCCAGTCTGCCTCTTCCCAGGGAGTCTGAAGAGCAAAACATGTTTTTTTTTCTCTCCTGAGATGAAGAAGAAAGTCATTTTACCTACTATCTTTCCTTTCACCAGCCTCAGGTTCCTAGACCTGCTATTTCTATACCGAGGTGGCTTCTGTTCTCTTTTCAGCAATAGGATGCTGTGTGGCTTCCCTCATCATTCCATTTTTTCTGAACATTGTTTTCCTTGTGAACAAATTAAAAGTCATTCTTGCAAAAGTCTTTCAGATACTATGTAAGTCCTACTTTCTAAGAGTTCAAATGTATACATGAACAACACAAATGAGCTGAAGGCAAATGTAATTTATATGGTAACCTGTGTGTCTGTCTATTGTAAATTTTGGCGTTAATAGTCAGACATTAAAAGGAATATGTATAGAAACAATGTGCCAAAATAGAGACTTTTAATTTAATGTGAAAAGCAAGAATGCAAAATTGAATCTGTGCAACAGTTTCAATTATGGAAAGCTTACACAAACATACAAGAAAACAAAAACCCAGCATGAGCAAATATAAATTCTTACTTCCTTTGGACAGCTATTTTTTTATGACTAAGGATTTCTAGGTTATATTTGTTTTCATAGTGATGTTGCTGGGTTGAAACAATTGAGACTTTATGATAAAATCTCTTTAATTCTTAAATATGCACTGCACGTACAATGCATAAACCATAAATGTATATTAATGGATTTAACGGTAACCATTACTCAATATTTCAGCTTTTTGAGGAAACTTTTAAAAAACTTTTTAATGGAGTTATACATATAGAAGAGGACAGAGGTAATAAGTGTACAAGTCACAATAATTTTCACAAAATGAACAAATCCTGTAGCCATTGCCCAGATCAAGAAATAAGACATTCCCAGCACCAACTGGAATCCCCATATGCTCCCCGCCTTCTATCCTCTCCTCACCAAGGGGGGTAACGTTGGACAGCTATTTTTAAATTGGCATTTCTATGATTGAGATCTAAATAAAAATTTGTGTTTTTAATTTTTTGTTTGTTTTAATAGTCTTTATTATTCCATAAAAACAGATATGCATTTTAGATCTTTACCAAAACAATAAAGAGCCATCAATAAGCTTCAGTCCTTCAAAATATTTTTGTAATTTAGTAACTTATTTAAGTTCAAGTTAATCAAGTGAACAGAAAATTGAATCTCTCTCAGGGAAGAGAAAAGCCAGATCTTTCAGGATTAGTGCTAAAAGACATTTCTCTGATGGGGAGAGGTACCTATTCACCTTGCAGCTCTTGTGGCAATCTCTTACTGATTACTGCTGTCATGACTATTTCTCTTTTTTTTTGCGGTACGCGGGCCTCTCACTGTTGTGGCCTCTCCCATTGCGGAGCACAGGCTCCGGACGCTCAGGCTCAGCAGCCATGGCTCACGGGCCCAGCCGCTCCGTGGCATGTGAGATCTTCCCGACTAGGGCGCGAACCCGTGTCCCCTGCATCGGCAGACGGACTCTCAATCACTGCACCACCAGGGAAACCCTATGCTATGTATTTTTTAATTTTCATTTTAAGAATGTTATATAAATGGAGTCATATAGTTTGTGACCTTTGGGATTGGCTTTTTTTTCACTCAGCAAAATCCCCTAGAATTCTCCGAGTTGTGGCATTAATACAGTCCTCCCTTGGTACCCCTGGGAGTTGGTTCTAGAGCTCCCCAGGACACCAAAATCTGCAGATGCTCAAGTTTCTTATGTAAAAGAGTTGGCCCTCCATATGGGGGTATGATCCTTGTGACAACTGCACTCTTTGGTTTGATTATGTGTACTCACTACCACTTTTGTTCCAACTCTGGTAGATGAAATAGTATATTTCCAGTTAACATTTCCCTTACAATTATTTATTCTTTGTGTCAACTGAACATGATATGTTCACCCACTGTCCCCAAGCCTGACAGAAGTAATACAAAGCCTTATCATTTAACTTGGATTTAATTGCTTTTAAATGGGTCTGATTATGAAAACACTCTCAGCTCATTATTTCCTGTGGTCAAGATGAACGATATGTCACAGTGCCACCAACAAATCTGGAAGGGGTCAGCGCTCAGGTGATAGCAATGCCACACTGACCACATTGCTGCCGGTGTCTGGACTCAGGGCCAGCGAAACAGGCAGGTTGAACGACAGAAACTTCTGGCAGCAGAAAGAAATTTAAAACCGTATCAAGAAAAGATTTACAAGTAAAGAAAAGAGAGCTGGAAGAAATCTTAAAGAACATTCAACGTGGTAATCTTACAAATGTGGAAACTGCGACACAAAGAGAGAAAGAGACATACTCAAGGTCAAAGAGCCAGTTTCTAGAAGAATTACTTGGGCAGTTACCCAAGCTATGAACCCTGAAGTCATCCAAGTTTCATCTTTTTAAAAGCATATTACATATCTTTGCCAATTCCATTTTCTTAATGATTCAAAGGCTAGCTCACCAATTCATCAATGTTTATCTCAATTTCCTTTAACTATAGATACTTGAAATAAATCAGGGTCAATAATGTGTGCTCATCTGAAAAATACCTTATCATGTTTCTCTTATTTAATATTGTTTTTTATTTCTTTTTTATTCAGTCTATATTATTTTTCCTCTAACTAGTTAGTTTTCAGGAGGAAATGTATTTCTGTGACACCAAGGAACCCACTGTGATTATCTATGTAATCATATGTGTATGTGTGACTGCTTTCATATTCTAGTCAAGTGGGTTTACATAAGCAGACGATGAAAAAAAAATTTGCTATTTACCATGACGCCCCATGTATGTTTTACCCTAAATACATATACACTGAATTTGATAAATCATTGACTTATAAATAAATGTCTATAGGGTTCAGGTTGTAAAAAAGTAGCTCAGTAAAGCAACTCTTTTCAGTGTAAATTATTCTTTGACCAAAAGGTGAGGGACAGAGACAGAGGAAGGACTGAAGGAGAGAGCAGCTTGTTTACCAGCCTAGAAACTGACCTCTTCACTCACAGGAAACATGTACTGAGGTTACATTATTGCTCCCAATAATCTTACTCCACTCCCTCTTCCTTGGAAAAGTATGACACATCTGCTCTTGTTGCCATGTGACTTCCAATGTCCACCCTCACCATGGGAGGACTATTTATCCGCGACCCCCTGGCACTGGGCTTGGTCTTGTGACCTGCTTTGGACAATAGATGTGAGTGGATGGGACCTTTGTTAGCCCAACCAGAAGGTTAGTGTCATTTCCTATTAGGCTTTTGTTTCCTGCTCCCAGGATAATGGTACTCTTCAAAGAGGGACTTCTCTTTCAGCCTGGGCCCCCAAAATGAGAAGATAATAAAGAAGAGCAATAGCAGCCAACCTGCAGATGTTGACGTGTAATCTGAGTGAGAAATGAAGGCTCCTTGTTATAAGCTTCTGAGATTATGGACTGCGTATTGCTCTAGCAAAGATGAGTAGTACATGTATGAGATTTAAACTCTTTCATTCATCAGTGGTCACAAATGATCTGTTTCTAAACCAAAATGTATTATCTAAGGAAGACTCTTTTGTTTGAAATTATAGTTACTAAAATTCAGTCCTTATTTACCTCTGATTTTCCATAAAGTAATTTTTCCCTGTATCATTTTTCTGTAAGCTGTCTATTCTATCAGTCATGGGACATATGATTAAGTGTTGACTAACCTTTCAGGTATCTTCAATAATTCTAATATTTAAATATGTTTTTCTCTTTACAAAAGCATACAAGTTTATTATAGGGAAATTATAGACTCATTACCTAAAACGCATCAATGAGTATATTAACTTAGAAAGATCTGATATTATGTCAATAATGAGTCTTTCCTTTCAATGATACAGCTTTTTTATGGCATTTACTCAAGCTATACTTCCTCTTTGAAAATTTCTGCATATGTCCTGAATATTTTTTAAGTATATTACCATGCATTCCTTTAAATCAATGTTAGTGTTATGAGAATGTGGTTTTATTCATAAAAATTTCTATCTGGTTATAGCTATAGTGTAGGAAAACATTGGATATTTCTATTCTTCATAAAGCCACTGCCTTGAATGTTTCATTGGTTCTAACAGTTTTCAGATAACTCTTGAGTTTGCTCATCTCATTGCCTATAAATAATAATAATAATTTAGTTATCATGCTTTCAAATAGGTATAAAAGATGTATAGATATATGTATACACAACGGAATATATATATATATATATATATATATATATATATATATATACTATTATATATATTATATAAGTGAAATAAGTCAAACAGAGAAAGACAAATACATGTGGAATCTAAAAACAAAAGAAAGCAAACAAAACAGAAACAGACTCATAGATACGAGAACGACTATGTGTTTGTCAGAGGGGAGGAAGGTAGGAGGTTGGACAAAATGCATGAAGAGGATTAAGGGGTATAAACTTCCAGTTATGAAATAAATAAATCACAAGGATGCATTATGCAGCATAAGAAATATAGTTTTGATACTGTAATAATTATGTATGATGACACAGTTACTAGATTTATCATGGTGCTTATTTCTTAATGTATTTAAATGTTGAATCACTATGTTGTGCACCTGAAACTAACATAATGTTTTATGTCAACTCTACTGCTCAATTGGATTCTCAGTTGGAGAAGGTACATAGATGTGACCTGAAAGATGGGTCCAGGTAATGACGGGTCACTTAATCCACAGTTAGGGCTGTGGTTATTAGTCTGACTGTGGTGGATAGCCACTGGAGCATTTTGAGCAGAGGAGTGATTTAGGCTGCTATGTGGAGAGTAGATTGGAGTGAAGCAAAAGGAGATGCAGAAAAACCATTTGGGAGGTTGCTGCAATAATTCAGGTGAAACAAGATGGAGGTTTCAGAGTGGCAATGGTAGAGATGGAGAGACGTGTTTGGATTACGCCTATATTCTGAAGTTAGAGCCAAGAAAATTTGATGATGGATTGAATGTGGAGAATGATGAGATGAGAGTAGTTAATTACTAAAAGTGTTTTAACTGAGCAAGTGTTTTCCTGAGATGGAAGGGAGGGTCACAGGAGGAACAGATTTGAGTTGTATGCATGGGGGATGCAGACAGGGACATGCACAGAGTTTATTTTAAACATGTTAAGGTTATGATGCTAGTTGGACATCACTGTAGGAATATCAGAGAAATAATCTGATATCAGTGTAAATTAAAGGGAGAGGTCAGAGCGGAGTATATGTGGTAGTTTAACTGTTTTCAGCTTTCTTTTTTGCCTCCAGTTTTATTTAATTATAATTGACATACAGCATTGTATAAGTTTAAGGTGCACAGTATAAAATTTTGACTTACATACATCATGAAATAACTACCGCAATAGGTTTAGTGAAATCCGTCATCTCATATAGATACAAAATAAAAGAAATAGAAAAAAATTTTTTCCTTGTGATGAGAACACTTAGGATTTACCCTCTTAACAACCTTCATATATAACACACAGCAGTCTTAATTATATTTATCATGTTGTATATTACAACCCTAGTACTTGTTTGTCTTATAACTGGAAGTTTGTACCTTTGGACTAGTTTCATCCAATTATCCCTCCTCTACCCTACCCAACCCCCACCTCTGGTATTCACAAATCTGATCTCTTTTTCTGAGTTTGTGTATTTGTTCATTTGTTTTGAACTATAATTGACCTACAACACTATGTTAGTTCTTGGTACACAACATAGTGATTTGATATTTCTATAATTTCAAAATGATCACAATAAGTCTGGTTACCATCTGTCACCATACAAAGATGTTTCATAATTATTGACTATGTTCACCACACTGTACATTGCATATGCATGACATTTATTCTGTAACTAGAAGTGTGTACCACTTAATCTCCCTCGCCTATTTCTCTCCTCCCCCGACACCCTCCGGTCTGGCAACCACCTGTTTGTTCTCTGCATCTGATTCTGTTTCTGTTATGTTATATTTGGTCATTTGGTTTTATGGATTCCGCATATAACTGAAATCATGCAGTATTTATCTTTCTTTGTCTAATTTATTTGACTTTGCAGAATACCCTCTAGGTCCATCCATGTTTTCACAAATGGCAAGATTTCATTCTTTTGTGTGGATGAGTATTTTGTTATATACATACTATATCTTTTTTATCCATTCATCTATTGATGGGCACTTAGGTTGCTTCCATATCTTGGCTGCTGTAAATAATGCTTCAATGAACATAAGGGTGCATATATATTTTCTAAGTAGTTTTTTTCATTTTCTTCAGATAAAGACTCAAAGTAGAATTGCTGGATCATATGGTAGTACTATTTTTAATTATTTGAGGAATCTCAATACTGTTTTCCATAATGGCTACACCAATTTACAATCCCGCCAACAGTGCATGTGGGTTCCCTTTTCTCCACACCCTCTCCAGCATTTATTGTTTGTTGTCTTTTTGATAATAGCCATTCTGACATGTGTGAAGTGATATCTCATTGTGGTTTTGACTTGCATTCCCCTGATGATTAGTGACATTGAGTTTCCCTATATGTCTTCTTTGAAAAAATATCTATTCAGGCCCTCTGCCCATTTTTAAATTGGGTTGTTTGGTTTTCTTGATGACCTGTTGTATGAGTTCTTTCTATACTTTCGATACTAACCCCTTATCAGTAATTATCATTTACAAATTATTTCTCCCATTCAGTAGGCAGTTTTTTTCTTTTTGTTGATAGTTTCCTCCACTCTACAAAAGATTTTCAGTTTGATATAGCCCCATTTATTTTTGCTTTTGTTTCTCTTGCCTGAGAGGACATATACAAAATATATTGCTAAGACTGATGTCAAAGAGATTACTGCCTCTGTTGTCTCCTAGAAGTTTTATGGTTTCAGGTCTTACATTTAAGTCTTTAATCCATTTTTTGTTTATTTTTGCATATGGTGTTAAAAAGTGGTCCAGATTGATTCTTTTGCATGTAGTTGTCCAATTTTCCCAATACCATTAATGAAGAAGCTCTCTTTTTGCCATTGCATATTCTTGCCTCCTTTTTTTTGTAGATTAATCACTCATATAAGTGTGGGTTCATTTCTGGGCTCTCTATTCTGTGCCATTGATCTATGTTTCTGTTTTTGTGCCAGCACTGTACTGTTTGGATTACTGTGGCTTTTTAGTATAGTTTGAAATCAGGGAGCATGATATCTCCACCTTTGTTCTTCTTTCTCAAGATTTCTTCAGCCATCCGGGATGTTTTGTGTTTCTGCACAAATTTTAGAATTATTTGGTCTAGCTCTGTGAAAAAATGCCATTAGTCTTTTGATAGGGATTGCATTGAGTCTGTAGATTGCCTTGGGTAATATGATCATTTTAACAATATTAATTTTTCCAGTCAATGAACACAAAACATCTTTTCATTTGTTCCTGTTACCTTCAGCTTCTTTCATCAATGTTCCATACTTTTCTGAGTACAGATCTTTTACTTGTTAGTTCCCAGGTATTTAATTATTTGGCACTCACTTGTAAATGGGATTGCTTTCTTAATTTCTCTTTCTGATAGTTTGCTATGGCAGCCAGCCTGCTGGTGGGTAGGGCTGTTTCCCTGTCTGGTTAGCTGCTTGGCCTGGGGCATCCTGTGACTGATGCCAACAGGCTGGTGGGTAGGGCCAGGCCCCAGTGCTAATAAGCTAGAGGGATGGTGGTTTCTAGCACCAATGTCCTCATGGTAGAACAAGATCTTAAAAATGGCTTCTGTCAGTGTTTATATCTGCAGGGTGAGTCTCAGTTGCCTCCTGCCTCTCTGGGCAGCTCTCCAAGATCAGCAAGTGGGTCTGACCAAGGCTCCTTTCAAATTACTCTTTCTGCCCTGGGTCTTGGAGTGTGTGAGACTTTGTGTGCACCCTTTAAGAGTGGAGTCTCTATTTCCTACAGCCCTCTGGCTCTCCTAAAAGTAAGCTGCACTGGCCTTCAAAGCCAAGTGTTCTGGGAGCTCATCTTCCCAGTGCAGGGCCCTCCAGGCTGGGAAGCCCAATGTGGGGCTTGGACCCATCGCTTCTTGGGGAGAACCTATGCAATTTTAATTATCCTCCCATTTGTAGATCACCACTCAGGAGTATTTGTCTTGACTATACTGCATCTCTGCCCCTCCGGGCCATCTCATTGTGATTCCTACTTTATATCTATAGTTTTGGAAAATCTTTTCTGCTAGTCTTCAGGTCATTCTCATGGATAGTTGCTCGGTAAGCTGCTGTAATTTTGGTATGCCTATGGGAGAAGTGAGCTCAGGGTCTTCTTATTCTGCCATCTTGGCCATTTCCCCTGAAGGGAGAGTGTCAACTTGACCTGGTCAAGGAATGCCAAGATATTTGACTAAATATATTTCTAGGTGTGTCTGTGAGGGTGTTTCTAGATGAGATTAGCATTTGACTCAGTAGATTGACTGAAGGAAATCACCCTCCCCAATGTGAGTGAACATCATTCATTTATCCACTGAGAGCCTGAACCATTCAAAACAGGTGGAGAATGGAGAATTCACTCTCTGTTTCTTATTACCTGATCTGGACATTGGTCTTGGTCTTCTGCTCTCAGACTAGAACTTACACCATCAACTCTCTAGTTACAAGGCCTTTGGACTTGGACTGGAACCACATCACTGGCTTTCCTGGGTCTCCAGTTTGCAAACAGTAGATCATGCAATTTCTTGGTCTCTAAAATCTTGTGAGCCAATTCCTTATAATAACTCCTTTATCTATCTGTCTATATCCCATTGATCCTGTTTCTCTAGATGACCCTGACAATTAAAGTATATAAATTTAGGAAACATCTGAATATTGATGTTCTTTAAAGATGCTGCTTGGATAGGTATATTTAGAGTGTGTATAGAGATGACAAAGAGGTCAGAGGGCTGAGCCTAGAAAAAAGAATCTAGAGGTCAGAAAGTTAGAGAAGATAAAGCACAGGTAACAGAGAAGGGACAGGCATCAAGTAAGAGGTGAATCCAAAGAGAGTTGGACCTAAAGGTCAAAGAAACTAAACGTTTCAAATAGACAAAACAGCCATGAAGTCATTTTCAGAAGGAGTACTTTGGAGAGGTCTATTTATTTATTTATTTATTTATTTATTTATTTATTTATTTATTTTACTTATTTATTTTAGTGCTTAATATGGTCAAGAAAATAAAATCATTCATAAAGTAATTCACAAGCCACATTTTAAAAAAATAAAGTGGAATGTAATTAAAAACATATTCACTGGGGCATTGGAAAACTAGGTTGTAGTTCTAGGTTTGGACAAACCAGCTGTCAGATTGTTCATAGCACTTCACTTCTGGGTTCACAGTTAGGATGGTTCTTCATCCAAAGAACGAAGAAGCAGGAATAGATGATATCAAATCTCCTAGCCGGCACATAATGACTGGTCTCTGATGATAAGTACTCAGTAATGACTGAATAAATGAATAAATCAATGAGCAAACAAATGTTCTTTCCAACTCGAAGACTTTATAACTGGCACCCCAACTCCCTTTCCCTTTAAGGAATATGGGCAGAACTGAGTTGAAAGGGCATCAGCACTTTGCAACTATTTTTCCTATATTCCTAGTCATTTGCCTGTAGAGATGCTTAATTATTTATACTGCCTTTAGGAAGTGCCACTGTGCTCTGCTGCTTCGGATGCCATTTCTGTTATTATTAGCCTCAGAGCTATTTCTTATTTCCTTCAGCACAATGAAGGTGGTGAAATAAGTAACCACACTATCCTTTTCCAAAACCCTTGAAGTGCTCAGCTCAGCAGTAGCCAGACTCCTTGAGCATTTAATGAAAATTGTGGAAGACCTAATTTCCTTTGTTTTCCTTGGTTTCCTCAACCTCAGATCATCAGATAAGGAGCAGCACAAGAGGACCAGTGTGTTATTTTCATAGTCTCTCTCCATCACTTTTCTGTTCATATGAATTCCAACATACCTATGTTTTTTTGTGAGCCTTTTCTCAAAACTCAATATGTTCTAACATTCCCTTTCTTTGATGCAAAAAATACCTGAGATTGCTAGATATTTTCTTACTAGATAGGCTTAGGATTCTTCATTTTCTGTTATTCCTTCTTTCTTTCCTTTTTCTCAATCTTTCAGTTTTTTCTTTTGATCAGAATACTAATTTAAATTAAAGAATATTCTAAGGCACCCAAATAGATTAATAAATGTTTATTGTATAGCCCAGTGTTATGCACAGTGTTTACAAAGGTTAGAAGCACTCAGCTTCTATCATAGAGGTGAATGCACTCCAGTTTAAAAGGAACTGTCAGCATATCTGGTATGCAGTTATCATGATTTGGTAATGAATTTAATTTATCCAATATATGTTGAGAGCCTGTTTGCAAAATTCTACATTTGCACTAGTAGTAAATGGTTGGCACTCTCTGGATTCATGGTTTATTAGGAGAGGTTTACATAAAAGTGTTATTAATTTTGCAAAGCTGGAAAACACCAGTGTCGACAGGTTTAAAATATATATATATATATGGATACTGAGAATGAAAAGTATTTTCTTACAGTTGGATCTTGAGTTAGGATGTGAGGCAAGCACAGAGCTTCAACAGGTAGATATGAGCTTGTGAACATTCCAAGAACTAATGAGATTAGGGATTTTTAAAAATCCTAGCATGACAGGTACAAGGGGAAAGTTTTCAAAAAGGCAATGTAGGTCAAGAATACATGGGATTTACCTGCATTATTTCTTTCAACTTCATGTGAATCAACAATTTTCTCAAAATAAGATGTTTAATTTAAAAAATGAGAGGGGAATGATGACACACAATGGCAAAGTAAAAATGTCTCCTATGGAGGAGGAGTTGGTCCTTCCACCAGATCAGCCATAGAGCTGAAAAGAGTCTAATACAGTCAGCTGTATTAGAACTCTGGAACCTGATCTGATGCTTATCACAACCAAGACAGTGCTCAATAAAGGAAGAGGCTGCTGATCTTTCATGAGGAATGACACCCGAGAACCAACTACATTTCTCATTCCTCAGTATGGGAATAGCATTTCATATGCTGGAGTGGCAGACAGTGGAACTTTGTCTTCCAAAATTGTAGGGCTGTGTGTTTAGGTTGGTCTGGCAGTACCCAGAAAGACCTGTGCAGATGCTTACCTTGGTTTTGGCTTTTCAGCATATGTAACATCCCTCAGCGGCAACTATCAGGAGACCTGAAGAGACAGGACCTCTTCTTATTTTCTTTCCCTTTTTAGAGCAAGACACTAGAGGAAATATTTTTCAGGTCACTGGCTGATAACAGAGATAATGGGACAGAGACTTCAGTGATGACACACAACAAGGAATACACACCTTGCAAAAATAGTTTGGAAGAGTCACACACCTAAATTTAAAGCTAAAACTATAATACTCTTAGAAGGAAATATAGGAAATAAAGGAAAGAAAATATTCATGGCCTTAGATTTGGCAATGGTCTCTTAAATATGACACAAACTACACACAATAAAAATTCAATATATTGGATTCATCAAAATTCAAAAAAAAATTGAGCATCAAAAGACACTATCATGACAAAAAAGACAACCTACAAAATGAGAGAAAATATTTGTAAATATTATCTAAAAAGAGATTAATATCCAGAATACATAAAAAATTCCTACAACTCAATAGCAAAAAGATAACCAAATTTAAAAGTGGGCAAAGGACTTGAACAGACATTTCTCCAAAGATATACAAATGGCCAATAAATACATAAAAAATGCATTAGTCATTAAGAAAATGCAAATCAAAACAGCGAGATACCACTTCACACTCACAGGATGGCTATTATTTTTTTTTAAAAAGGAGAATAAGAAATATGACGAAGATGTAGAGAAATAAGAACTTTTGTGAATTTCTGGTGAGAATGTCAAATGGTGTAGCCACTATGAAAAGCAGTTTGGTAGTTCCTCAAAATGTTAAACATAGAATTACCATTTGACTCAGCAATTCTACTTTTAGGTATATACCCAAAAGAGTTGAACACAGGCACTCCACCAGGTACTTATACACCAGTGTTCATAGCAGCATTATTCACAATAGCCAAAAGGTGGAAACAACCTAAGTGTCCATCAACAAATGAATAGATAAACAAAATGTATGTATATGAACACATATTATTCAACTAAAAAAAGGAATGAAGTTTCAATACTTGTTACATGGATGAATCTTGAAAACATTATGCTAAGTGAAATAAGCCAGAAACAAAAGGCCAAATATGGCATGATTACACTTATATAAAGTATCTAAAGGAGGCAAATTCATAGAAACAGAAAGTGGAAAAGAGATTACCAAGGCTAGGGGTAGAGAGAATCAGGAGTTATTGCTTAATAGGTATAGAGTTTCTGTTTGAGATGAAAAATTCTGGAAATACTGTGAACATTGCATAACATTGTGAATATACTTAATGCCACTGAATTTTACAGTTAAAAAGGTAAAATGTTATATTATGTATATTTTACCACAATAAGAAAAAATAGTCCCACTCCCATTAGAAAAATTAGAATGAAACAAAATGGAAGTCATGTAAATAAATGATGATTACAAAACATTGTTCATGGGTCTGCTGGTTGTTAACTTCTCTATTTGGCTGGGCTGGCTCATTCATCTGTGTTTAACTGGCATTAGTTGGGCATCTCTGCCTCTGGATGTTAGTTGGCTGTCAGCTGGGGAAATCAGGGAACTGGCCCATGTTTCTCATGATTCCCATGTAACTGTCATCAGAAGCTTATTCCAGGCTTGTCAGGGTTCCAAGGAAAGGAGTGGAAGGTGGCAAACCCTCTGGGTATGCAGGCTCAGAGAGAACACACTCACTTCCACTACATTCTATTGGTCAAAGCAAGCCATTGAGACCTATGGGGAAACAGATTTCACCTTTTTATTGAAGGACTTTCAAAGTAGCATTGCAGGGATACAGAGAAGTGCTGCCATTTTTTGCAATCAGTACATAAGTGCTCTACAATAAGGGATTGAATAAGTGAATGATCCAACTATTGAAATAATAAACAGCTATTGAAATTTTAAAGAATAATTAAATGGCAGAAAATACCATGTGTAAAATTAAATACACAAAATATTAATGTACACATATATACATATATAAGTATATGGTGATATGTACATATAGAAACATACATATATTTATTACCCATGTTTTCTAAATTCATATTTTCTAAATTTATAATTATTGTGACAATTAACAAAAATTAACTTTCTCAATTTATAGTTTTCTAAAATGTGTTCAGATTTTTGTATTCATACATTCTTGAACTTACTTGAACCTTGGGAGCTAGTTTATAAAGATCAAAAATTTTACTATGGCCTTTGATTTGTCTCTCATATGATTTACCATGAAATATTAGTAATCCAGGATTAATTTAGATCCTACTATACTGACACTGTTCAAAAGACAATAACAGATATTTTTAGCATTCTACAATCCACCTTTATCTCAACCTTTATCTTTTAATCTAGATATTCTCTGCTAGAAGCAAGAAGCTTAAATAACTAGGACAACAAATCAGAACAAATATACTGTCTTGAATTTGACTGATAGTAAGAGAAGAAAAGCATTACATTCTACCTCAAGTTCACTTGCTAGTGTTTACTCTTGGTTAAATTTCACTTCCCAAATCATGCTTTATTTCATTCATTCCATAACTGTTCAATGAATGGCTTGCACAGTCCCTATTTTTGAGGAGTTGAGAATCCAGTGAGAAGACAAGCAAATGAACAAACATAGTATCTTTTATTATAGCATCTGCTTATTTCCTAGAATAGAAGGTAGTAGGTATTGCTATACGACAACCTCTGACTCAAGCATATTTTTTATTTTTGTGAGAGAGGGAGGGCTGGAGGAACTTAAGAAAGTTGACCTTTAAGAATATGAATTTGCATTTATTCTTTCACCTAATATGTATAGTCTGCCTACTTTCTGCTAGTAAAAAGTGACCACACTGTATTAGGTGCTTTAAGTAAAGCGGTGAACTAAACAAAGCTCTTTTCCTCATTCCAGGCACATTGTAAATGAGGAAACAGACAGTAAACAAATAAATATATAATATATAAAAGCTAAAAGAAGATCTGGAAGAGTGTTACAGAAAGAGAGGCAGTGCAGGGAATGGTCCTTGGGACATCTTTCTGTCTGCTTCACTCTCTCCTCCAATGCTTTGAAGATGCAGACTTGCCTGCAGGTGTGTTCAACCCATCAGGTTATCTGGAGCTAGAGTGGTCACATTACCCTTCTTTTGGAATCAAAGCTGATTAAGCCAATATAGTCTTTCTCACACATACTGGCCAACTCACTGTAAGCCCAGGGTTTCAATTTAAATATCTACATGGACCAGACAGTTACCACTAATGAGTGAGTTGGGTGAAGTATAAGACATGAGAGGTGTTGTGAGGTCTGACATGTACTGGATACTATCTGCTTCAAATAAACAAATTCAAGTATGATTATTCATAAATCACTCCTGTTTGGGACAACCATTTTTATCCCTTCTGTAAGAAGTCTTTGACGCTTTAGTGACTTACTTGAGATGTGTGTTAAATTGCTAGGAATGAAAGAAATCTTTAGAGCAGCCCATACAAATTACATTTGCTGGAGCCAGACAAATCATTCTTTTGTTATACAGATGAGAATTTGAGAGATTGATAGCTTGTGGATATAGAGAATTCATGTCGCTTCAGATACCTCTGCAGTGAACATCATTTGCTTCAGCTTCCTATACTCCCTCCTGAGTTTTCTTCGGGGCAATAATCCTTCCCCATTGTGGCAGTCCAAATGGCATCCACAGTCAGGTTGTACTTTGCTCCCCTGCCCTAATCCCCACCCTGGAACCCCTATCCCCAGCCAAGGAGTGGATGTAGCATCCGACGGTAGGCTAATAATAGCATTCTTTCTCCTAAGGTATTTTCTCCCCTTTTTTTTAATTGTGGTAAAATATATATAGTGCAATATTTATCACTTTAACCATTTGTGAGTGTATGGCTTAGTAGTATTAAGTACATTCACAATATTGTAAAATCATCACCACTACCCACACCCAAAGGTTTTCATCATCCCAAACTGAAACTCTGTTCTCATTAAATAATAACTCCACATTCTTCACTCCTTCCAGCCCCTGGTAACCTCTATTCTACTTTTCTGTCTCTCTGAGTTTGCCTATTCTAGGCACCTCATATAAGTGGAGTCCTATAGTATTTGGCCTTTTGTGTCTGGCTTATTTCACTTAGCATATGTTCTCAACGTTCATCTGTGTTGCAGCCTATATAAAATTTCCATTCCGGTTTACGAATGAATAATATTCCATAGTCTGCATGTAACACAATTTGTTTACCCATTAATTTGTTGATCATCACTTGGGTTTTTCCACCTTTGCCTTTGTGAATAATGGTGCTATGAACATCGGTGTACAGATATCTGTGTGAATCCCTCCTCTCAATTCTTTTGAATATATACACGTACATAGCTGACCCTGGACAACACAGGTTTGAACTGCATGATCCACTTATAAGTGGATTCTTTTTTTATATAAAAAAAAGTATGAAGTACCTATCAGAGTAGGTATTGTACGATCCTCGGCTGGTTGAATTCAGAGATGCAGAACTGTGGATACAGAGGGTTGACTGTAAAGTTATATTTTCAACTGCATGGAGGGTCAGCACCCCTAACCTCTTCATTGTTCAAGGGTCAACTGTCTATGTATTTCTAGGTTCTATGGTAGTCCTTTAACTTTTTAAGGAGCCTTAGTTGATGTAACACTCCACCCTTACTTCATTCAAAAGAACAGAATTATTTGAAGGAAAACATAAAAGAAGAAGGGAAATATGGCCTAAAATCGGATGAATCATCATCATATTCAATTCCCTTCACCAAGAGTTCTCACATTTTAGACTACATCAGGATTTCCCTGTTAAATTATTTAAAATACACATTTCTGAACAGTATCACCAGAGGTTTTAATTATTACTTTTTAACAAACACCCTAGGCGATTCTCAAGTCTATGAACCAGGGATCACACTTTGAGAACCACTGAATGACCTCTATGATCTATTTGCCAAATAATGATCTAGTTTATGATTGAACACCTCTAGGAATGCTAAAATCTCTACCCCACATGGTGAATCCATTTCATTTGGCAACAACTCTTCTAAAAAATAAATTTCTATATTTTGACTACAAATATGCCCCATATAAAATGGAAACATTGAGTCATAGAATATTATGTTTACATAATTATAAAGTGTTTTCCATTCCCTTTCACTATATCCAATCTCCTGGGATAAACCATAATGGAAAAGAATATAAAAAAGAATGTGTGTGTGTGTATACTTATATATATATATATATATATATATATATATATATATATATATACACACACATAACAGAGTCACTTCGCTGTACAGCAAAAATTAGCACACAACATTGTAAATCAGCTATACTTCAATGTAAAAAAATGAGAAAAAAGGAATAATTTTAAAATTCAAATGAGCCTAATGAGAAGTATATCTTTACGTAAATGTTTTCCCCTGGGGAAAAACAATTTCCTTTTGTCTTAAATAATTTAATTACACGTAAGCATTTGTATATGTAACTCTAATGAGCTCATATCCACAATTTTTTTAAAAAGGTGACTTGGGGGTTGCTGGTCAGAACTCCAAATCCCAAAACAGCAGTTCTTTTGTTCCCATCAGAGGTTGATTTCCTTTAGGTGGTGACAACTTTTCTGTCTTGAAGGGTGTAATGCACACCCTCAGTGGGGTGCTTAGCTTTACCAGCTAATGACTTGGATGCCAGTGACACCAGGAGAAGGGTGCTAAGAGGGAAACGAAAGTGCTCTCACTGTGAGAACTGTGTCAGATTGTTCTCCATTTCTTAATTTCTTCTTATTCCTGATTTTCATTCCCCCATCTGTTTCTCCATAGCGATTGGTGTTTAAACTCTTCAAAGAAAAGAGACATGTGCTGCTGAAATAAGGTGTTTCATTTAAATAAAAGAATGTCTGACAATTTACTTGTGAGATGCCCCAAAGTTGTTAGCATTAAAGCGATCAAAGTCTTAAACTCACAGGATGAAATTATGACATCGTGGTAGAATTGCTGATATAAGCTAGTGTTTGACATGGGCTTCCTGGTGGGAGCAGTTGGGGCAAATGAGGGATTTTCTGTGTGCAGTTTAAAGTCCCTCAAATTGGGAACTTCCCTGGCAGTCCAGTGGTTAGGACTCTGCATTTCCAATGCAGCGGGCATGGGTTCGATCCCTGGTAGGGGAACTAAGATCCCACATGCCACGTGGCCAAAAAAGTAAAAATAAAAAAATAAAGTCCTTCAAATTCATTAACTTGGCTACACTAAATAATAACCTTACAAGAGAAAATGGTTTAGTGGAATGAAAGTAGACTAGAATCAGGAACATTTAGTTTCAGATACTAACTGCATCTCTTTCTAATAATTGTTCTCACTTTCTTTATTTGTAAATGGCAAACTCCAAGAATCCCTGAAAACGTTGATTTAATTCAACTTCGTCTAATTAAACAGTTATTGAGCACAGGTACTGTAAACTGACAGGACACTGAAGATACAGCGGTGTCTGAGAGATTCCCTACCTTTGTTCAGCTTCAAGTTTAATAAGAGAGACAAACAAGAAGAACAAAAGGAGCACACAAAGATTGCTCACAATAAAATGCATGCATTATACAACAGGGTAAAACTTTTGATAGACGTGCCACAGATTAAATAAGAAATCATGTTAGTTTTCCTTCTATCTTTTTACTTGGCTGAATACAACAATGGCACAACAATGTAATAAAATCTGTGCTCAAGTTCTGACATATTTATTGTCAGAAGGTATTATTTCCAAACCCTTCAGGGGCATGTTTGTACGTGTGTGTGCGTGTGTGTGTGTATTCACTTTAGTCACCATTTTTCCTCATGTGTTTAACTGCACAGTTGAATTAACAGTTAAACTCGTCCTCTGCAATTGATTCTTATTTGAGATATAAAAAATTAGCTTCATGACTAGAAAACAAAACAAACCAAAAAATAGACATGTCAATAGACTGGTACTAGGTAGGTATGAACTGGAAGTCATCAGGTCTACCCCCCTGATCCTACTGAAATAATCTCAGCTCAGGAAAGAGGAGTGACTTACCAAGGTCAGTGAATGGTAAGCTGTTTAGCCATGAATAGATCCCTAGTCTCTCGATTTCCAGTCCAGTGCCACTGCTAAAGCCATGTTGACAGAAAGGTCATCCACCTGAAGAGTTAACCCCTTGAAAGAGAAGCATGACTTTATCTGCAAATGAAAAAGAGATGAATAGCTTATCTTCAGCCTAATTGCCAGATGAGACCAACTGACTCTTTCCAAGAGGCTATCTGTCTGATAAGACTGTCTTACTCCAGAGAGAGCACGTGTGAAGTCATTGCCCAAGCAGAGGTGCATGGAGACCTTTGAAAACAGCATCTTTACTAAACAGAAGAACCTCAAACTCTCTTTGCCATGCTTACTTGGATAAGACGCTACCTAAGAGCTGAAGGGAGAGAATTCCAGGACTTCCTGTCCATTTATCTGAGACCTTTGAGTGCTCTCTTCCAAACCAATGAACTTCCTTAATAGCTCCATGTCTATTTGTGGTTCATATAAGGCAGGAGGAAGTCCCAAAGTCCCCAGGTGCCAAAGTAGTTAAGTCTTGCTGAAGGAGGAAACATTGAGGTAAGGTCTTTAGGAGTGAAGTAATCTCCTACAACAAGTTCACATATTGTCAAAGCTTTTCCTTTTGTTTCACACAGTCACCAAGTGGGGAAATCAAGAAAGGCAAACTTGAGAAAGTCTGGGTACTTTTGAGTCTTATTCCATAATATAAGAAGCATCTGGAGGCAAGTAGGAAATAACAATAACAGATAAAGAAGCCAAGGAAAATCAGAAAGGATCAAATGTGAAAACACATCGTGATTTGGAGCTCAAGCTCTGAAAACAAGCAGTTGAAAGGAGAGTAGAGAATGTTCTTACTGGCTCTCCTTTACCTACACACAAAGCTCAAGGCCCTTATCAGAGACCACAAGGTACCTTCCTCCCAACCACTGTCCATCACTATTCCATTGTGTGTATTGCAAACTTCAAACTTGATGAGTATTATGATATGGACATCAGGACTTCCTTTTTTCTCCTAACTTTATATGATGAGAATTTACAACCACATACAAAGTTAGAGTAACACAAGGATTGGCAAACTACGTCTGAAGGCTAAATCCAACCATGCCCACTTCTCTTCATGTTGTCTACAGCTGCTTTGGCACTACAAGGGCAGATTTGAGGAGCTGAGGCAGAGATCTATGGATCCCCAAAGCAGAAGAATATCTATTATTTACTGTATTCACTCTTTCATGTAAAGGGTAGTATTTACCTTTTAATACTACCTACAAGGTAGTATTTACCTTTTACAGAGAAAGCTTGCCAACACAAGGACTAGCACAATGAACACTTGTATATCTTCTAACAATTGTCAACAATTGTTAAGATTTCATCATGGTTCTTCTCTCTCTCTGCTTTCACATATATGTATATTTTCCTGATCCATATGTAAGTATGCAGCAGATATCATGACCTTTCCTCTCAGAGCACTTTAGCTTGCCTCTGATAAGAATAAAAGTCACTCTTCTATAAAGCCATATGCTACCACACAAATAAACTATTATTTCATAATTGCCATCTAATATACAGCTCTTATTCATAATTCCTCAATTGTCCTCAGAATCTTTCTCTAGCTTTTTAATTTATTTTAATCAATACCCTATCAGATTGTATGTGTCCCTACTGGTTATTATATTTCTTCCATCTTTTTGATCTAAAACAAACCTACCAAACTTCTTTTTTTTCCCAATTAATATTGTCTTATGGAAGAGTCCATGCCAGTGATCTTGGAGAATATTACACATCTGTGTTTATCAAAGTGTTTCCTTCTGGCATCATTAAACATTGTTTTTCCTGCCTCCTACCTTTTCTGTAAATTGAGCATTAGTTATAAAAGGCTTGATGAGATTCAAGATAAACATTTTTGACAAGGATATTTATATCACAAAAGGAGAAAAATAATGTTGGGTTTTCTTGCTGTTAGTGAGGCAAAGTATGACCATTTGGTTAAGATGGTGGTCAACATTTAAGATGGTAAACATTTCCTTCTGCTCTTGGGAAGACTCTGAAGGCAGGAGTCTTTGGGCATCTTGGAATATCTGGTTTCCCTCCAAATTTCCATGTAATGGTTTTTGCTTCAGTTGGTAATGTGTCTAAATCAATGAAAATGACTGTTTTTTCCTAATTCTGCAATTCCTTCTACATATTCAAACGGATATCCTTCCATATAGAAGAGTTCTTTCCCTTTTGTTTTCCTCTCTCTCTCTTTGTTGTCATTATAGATTTATGGGTTTTTTAAAAAATTTAATGACTACAATCAGTTATAGTCATTATTCATTTTGATGCTTAAACTTCCAAAAATTGGCCAGTGGGAGTCTCTTCCCTCTGTCCCTGTGTTCTTTGGACATGGTCCTCTGATCTTTGAGCTCTTTCTTACTTTCTGATGCAAGATATCACAGGCTTGCCTTGTACTTTTCCTGTCTCAGACCTGAAATAAGCCATTTCTGCAAGGACCTCTGGCTCTTTATTGAATGATGGTATTTAGAAATCAAGCTCCTGGCAATACAGTGCTCATTACTATGCAGTACATTTTTGGGGACTTCTTTGATATACACAAGTATGGATATCTACTTACATAAAATCATGAGTTTATACTAGCCACTAGGACTCTTCTGATTGCAAATGAAGGACAACTAACCCGAAAGGCTTAAGTCATAAAAGAAGTTAGGGGTATTGAGGAGCCCTTGTAAGATGAAGTATGCCTTTAGGAATGGCTAGATCTAGGACCTCAAATCATGCTTTAAGTCTTGATTGATTTTTGCTCCAACTTTCCTCTGTATTAGATTCATTCTCAGGTTCTGTCACCCCCACGTCAAACAAGCGATGGCAAAGTTGTAAAGTGGTGGTTCCAGTCTATTATAAACTGAAAAATACAGCACCTCCAAACCTGAAGTTCTATCACCATTACTGGGATGGAGGTTCAGCAAAGACCATGAGGGTTTCCCCTAAGTCTCATGTGTTCCTCATAACTGGTAACTCCAGGTGAACGAAGGTCTCCACCTGATTTTAGTGTTCTCTAGCATTGCTTCATTGTATTGATGTAGCCCTCTTTCACTATTTTTCTTGCACAGTAATTGCTCTAGAGTAGTTCTCCATCTTCTAGGATCTGGCACTGTTTCTCTTACCTATAAACCTTTAGGGAGGTCCCTTAGAGGCTTTAGGCACATTCACTGCTTTTTTTGCTGACATCCTTTTAGAAGAACTTTAATCTGCTTCTGGTCTAATTACTGTGTCTCAAAGGATCTGCCAGTATTCTGCTATTCATGGCCCACTCCATGATGCTCAACTGATTTCTTAATTCCCTCAAATCTCCTGTCATAAAGCTCTTTGCCATCCAAAGCTGTAGACTCTTTCTCAGCAAACTATATTTACTCAGCTAAACTTAGAATATAATATTAGTTCTGAAAGGCACTGTGAGAATTGTTCAGTCTATTCCCCAAAGCACACCATTTTACCTTGAGGAAAAGAGGGAAGGGGGACCTAAGACCAAACAGTAAATGACTAGAAATCATAGCCCTTAATTTATAACTCCTAAGTCTTAGCCAGCTTATGTCTTTTTTCTTTTCTTTTCTTTTTTTAATGAACAGACCAGCAATCCAAGTGGCTGTGTGACAGACATATCCTTCTGAGAGGAAAGCTGTAGAAGAAGGTCTAAAGATGCAAGGAGAGATTTGAGTTCTATCATGATCTCTACCTCCACTAGTTTTATGACTTCTGACTGTGTAACTTGACTGTCTTGTCTATGGAAGGAAACTGAAAACATCCTGCTCATTTTCTCTGAGACCCTGTCTGCATGAAGAGCCATATTACCAGAGAGGTATCATGATTTTCCCTGCCATCACCATCATCAGCTCCATGATCAATACTATTTAGAGAACCCCTGCTCTGAAGCCAAACAGTCCTGGATTATATCCCATCTCTAGCACTTACAGCAGAAGTTGGTTTATGAGTTTTAAGGAAAGAAGCCATCTCCATAACATAAAACTGCAAGGTGATGCAGCAAGTGCTGATGTAGAAGCTGCAGCAAGTTATCCAGAAGATCTAGTGAAGGTAATTAATGAAGATGGCTATGCTAAGCAACAGATTTTCAGTGTAGATGAAGCAGCCTCACATTGGATCAAGATGCCATCTAGAACTTTCATAGCTAGAGAGGAAAAGTCAATGTATGGCTTCATATGTTCAAAGAGGCTTTTCCTCTTGTTAGGGGCTAAAGCAGCTGGTGACTAAGTTCAATCCATGCTCATTTACCATTCTGAAAAATCTATTCTACAGCCCATAGGTCAATGAGTTATTTTGACTTTCAAGTCTTGTTATTGAAGAAATACATTTTGTAAGGCAATGGCTACAAAGATTCCTCTGGTGGATTTGGACAGAGTAAACTGAAACCTTCTGGAAAGGATTCACCATCCTAGATGCCATTAAGAACATTTGTGATTCTTGGGAAGAGGGAGTCAAAACACTAATATTGACAGGAGTTTGGAAGAAGTTGATTCCCACCCTCATAGATGATTTTGAGGGGTTTAAGACTTCAGGGGAGGAAGCAGCTGCAGATGTGGTGGAAACAGCAAGAGAACTAGAATGAGAAGTGGAGCTCGAAGATGTAACTGAATTGCTGCAATCTCATGATAAAACTTGAGCAGACGAGGAGGTATGTCTTATGAGTAGGCAAAGAAAGTGGTTTCTTGAGATGAAGTCTATTCCTGGTGAAAATGCTGTGAAGAGTGTTGAAATGACAACAAAGGATTTAGAATATTACACGAACTTAGTTAATAAGGCAGTAGCAAGGTTTGAGAGGATTGACTTTAATTTTGAAAAAAGAAGATCTACCATAGGTAAAATCTTATCAAAGAGCATTGCATGCTACAGAGAAATCATTCGTGAACAGAGTCACGTTCGTGAAGAGATGCAGCAAATTTCATTGTTGTCTTATTTTAAAAAACTGCTACAGCCATCCCAACTTCAGCAACCATCATCCTGAGCAATCAGAAGCCATCAACACTGAGGCAAAACCCTCCACCAGCAAAAGGATTACAACCTGATAAAGGCTCAGATAACAGCACTTTTTAGCAATAAAGTATTTTAAATTAAGTATATATATATTTTTAGCCATAATGCTATTTCATACTTAATAGACTACGTGTGGTGTATATGCATTGGGAAAACAAAAAATTGTGTGGCTTGCTTTATTGTGGTATTTGCTTTATTATGGTGGTGTGGAATCAAACTCATAATATCTCTGAGGTATAGCCTGCACTTCTTTTTCATAATTGCTTTTCCATGGAAGGCCTCCAGGATACAAGACATATATTAATTCAATAAACATTTGTTGAGAACTTGCTGCATGCCAGATATCGAGATAAGCACTATGGAATTGAAATGCTGTCTTCCCTCAAGAAGACACATGTAAACAAATGCTATATTAGGTTGACAGGTATGTGCAATATTTATTAGAGGAGGGAGTATATAATTCTACTGGGGGGAAGTCTGAGAAAATAAAACAAATTGCAAGACAGTAGTTATGAGCCTTTATTGACCCTCTCTCAATGCTCCTTACCACTCCATCATTCGACTTAGTGTGTGACTTGACAAGTCACTTAACCTCTCTGAATCTCACTTCCTTGACCTAAATATGGAAAAACAACAATTCCTGGCCTTCTTCCTTATACAGAGGGTGTTTGTGTTGAAAGAAGAGATAAGGAAAAGGACCTTGTAAACTGAAGAAGCTGTACACATGAAACAGACTGTTGTAACAGAGACCAAGGTCAATCAGAAACCACACCTGGACACAGGTAGACATGAACACTGATTTAATAAACTGGGGTTTGTGAGAACCTCATTCAGCATTTGTTTCATTTCAAGCAGCTTTGCTAGCTGTACCTAATCTCCAGGCTTCTCCTATAACACTGAAATCCCAATTCACCAAGGACCAGATAGGTATAGGAGATTTTTCTTTCTGAAATGGAAATAACTTTATTGTTTTATCTGTTTGTATAAGTGAAACATCGGAGTTGTTCCAAAAAGAAGCAGATTCAGCACAGAAAAATTAAAAGAAAGGTAAAATTTACCTGTGATTCTGCCGTTTAAAGATAAACGTTATTAACATTTACATAAATACCTTTCGGAATTGAGGCAGACAGGCAGAAAAACACAGACACGCACTCACGCATGCATGCACACACCAGATTTTACCAAAATGCAACCATGCTTAACATACCTGCCTACATGTCCATAATTTTTTAGACCTAGTATGTAATGGAGCTATTTCATGATATAATTATAGGGGTCCACATCATCATTGATTATGTAAGTTATCTTTTTGTATCAGACAGCTAAAAAGCCGACTAACAGATTCAGGTTTAGGTTTTTGTTATGGCAGTGCTACACAGTTTTCTATCAATTTTCTTCTCAGTTTACTATATCCACAAAAATGCTGTCTAATCAACCAGCCCCAAACTCAGTGACATACAACAAGAAGAATGTAGCTATCTACATGTGTCTATAGGTCAGATGGAAGATGGCTGATCTAGGCTGCCTTTGATGGGGGTCAGCTTCAAGTTATTGATTAAGCATAGACCCACTCTTTATCCTTCTCTTCCTCCTTGGAGCTAATAATTATCTAAGCCACGTTTTTCTCATAAAAGGCAGGAATGCAAGATAAGAGCCAGATCACACAAAGACATTTCTAGCCTTTGCTTGTGCCACGCCAACTAACATCAAAAGTAAGTTGTATTGCCAAACCTACTGTTACTGAGGCAAGAAAGTACATTTCCTCCATGAGGGTGAGAGAGGTGGGAGTGGAAACTTACTGAACAATATAGACATTTGCCACATTTGTCAAATAATATTAATGACTACTACATTCATCTATGTGCATGTTTTTTATTGAGTTCATTTTAAGTGCCAGGTACAGTACTAAATGCTGAGGCTATAGAGACAAAGAAGTAATTACAATTTATTTGCACGAAAGGTTAAGTAACAGATTAATTAAAATCCAGAAAAAAAAAAGTGTACTGACAGATATACATAGGCAGCTACAAAAACAAAAAGAGACTTTTTGCCAAGCCTTAGAGGAAGGTGGATCAGAGAAACTTGGCCAGAGGAGGTGAATCGTAATCTATCTCTGAGCTAAATCTTGAGGGAACATTAGAAGAGAGAATGGTGAAGAAGACCAAAAAAAAAAAAAAAAGAAAAGAAAGAGAAAAAAACTTTCCAGGAAAGAGAAACTATATGTGGAAAAAATATGGAAGTATAAGAGAACTGCAAAATCTAGGAAAATGACAGAAAAAAATGATAGAAGAAAATGATAGAAAAGAAATTCTAGAGATGCTAGTAGAACTCAGGTCATTCTTACATTCTAAATTAGGAAGTAATTTAATTTTGATAGATTGGGGCATTACTACAGGATTTTAAGCACCCACTGTGTTTACCTTTTTCCCTAGAGGCCATAATATGGAAATGGGTTTCAGGAGATGCATTCATTCTTACAGGCATTAATGTACTATTTACTGCTCTTTCAAGTCACATGGGCCCCTACTGTATTCTTCATTTATACAATCTAAAGTTTGTATAGATACTTACACACACCTAAACCCATCTAGTTATACTACCCTCTCCATTGTCACTGCTATCATCATCATCATCATCATCAATAAGTATTTCATTTTATCTTTGCAACCCTATGAAATAGGAACTATTATTAACCCCACTTTATAGGTGAGAAAATGGAGGCTTAAGAAGGTTATATGTCTTTCTCAGGGAGGCATAGATAATGAATGGAAGAGAACATAGGATTCACAGCAGGTCATTCTGACTTTAATGCTATTCATTATAATGCTATATTATAGGTGGGAGGAAAGACTTAAACTATGAGATCAAATGTTTCAGAAGCATCACTAACATTGATTAACATTGGGACCAATAGATCAACGTAATAAGGCTGTCAGAGAAGTACAAACCAAGGTCTGTACAGTGCAACAAGGTGGTAAGTTATTTCTCATCAGGTCTTTGAAGAAGACCTGGGAGGACAGAGAATGGAACATTTCCACTGGCCCTTGAAGATGGTAAACCCTTACCAAGCAATGTAGGAATGGAAGAGGGTACAACTTAATCAAAGATTTAGAAAATGAAAAGCAAAGAACATTCTTAAAGGGCTTGAATAACCCTATTTAGATGTAAGGAATAGAATAACAAGATGTCAGACCCCAGAGACTTTCAAACGTTAAACCCAGAGAATGTTTCAATGACACTTCCACAGGTTCACACAGTGTTGCTCCCTTCTTCTCAGGCTTTTGCTGGTTTTTGAAGAGCAGGGCAGATATCCATTGTATATATGTATATTCAGCTGCACAGAGGTAAAAGAATATGAATAGATAAAAAATGATATAGGGCTTCCCTGGTGGCGCAGTGGTTGAGAGTCTGCCTGCTGATGCAGGGGACATGGGTTCGTGCCCCGGTCCAGGAAGATCCCACATGCCGCAGAGCGGCTGGTCCCATGAGCCATGGCCGCTGAGCCTGCGCGTCCGGAGCCTGTGCTCCGCAACGGGAGAGGCCACAACAGTGAGAGGCCCGCGTACCACAAAAAAAAAAAAAAAAAAAAAAAAAAAAATGATATAGCTACAGCTTTGGAAGTAATTCTTTACAAAGTGAAAGTACTTTAAAAAAAAAACTCCCTCATTGCTCTAGAGGGTATATCAGAGACCCTAATTCATGGACCACATTACTGTTGTTATATATTACATATGTAATACATTAAACATAAACCTGTGTCACCTAATGAGCCACTATTTTAATATTCCACTTGATCTTTGAGAGCAATATGTTGCCATGGAAACCTAAGGCTGTCGAGTCATTAGCACCTTTTTTTTTCACACAGGAATTTGAGTGTAATGTTATTCTCCCAGCAAGAATTAAATTAGCAATTATTCACCCAAAAATAGCATCAAGGAGATCTAAGCAAACACACGGCACTAATGATTTGTTAAGTTCACATATATTATTTCTGAACCATGCAGCGGTCGTGGTAATCTAGTATAACTTGTACTGGATGCTTGAAAAGGAGAGACCAGAAAGGCAGACTTTGTTATCTTGGATCAGGAGGGTGCATTTGGTCAACAAAAACCAACTTCTTCATGAACTTTTCCATGATTTCCCCCTACTGGATAAAAGTCTTCACCCTACGGACCTCCCTAAGCACTTTTCTTCTGAACCTCTCTTATCCGTTGATTACCTCCTCTGTAGTGTGTATCTGTTAATCTTGTCTGCCCAGAATCTATTCTCCCTTATTTTGGTAACAGCATTTTAATTTTATTCTGGAGAACTAGTCCTGGTTAATTCATGTAGTCTTAGTGGGATTTTTTTTTTTTTTTTTTTTTTTTTGAGGTACGCGGGCCTCTCACTGCTGTGGCCTCTCCCGTTGCGGAGCACAGGTTCCGGACGCGCAGGCTCAGCGGCCATGGCTCACGGGCCCAGCCACTCTGCGGCATGTGGGATCTTCCTGGACTGGGGCACGAGCCCATGTCCCCTGCATCGGCAGGAGGACTCTCAACCACTGCGCCACCAGGGAAGCCCTAGTGGGATTCTTAAAAAAAGACATGCTAAGCTCTTGAAGTGGATTCTACAGATGTTCCTGCTCCATGCCCCCATGACCCTTGTGGTTTTCCTACCTTGGAAACTCATTTGTTTGCAAACCAGAGCAATCCAGAAGTATGGGATATTAATGCACTTGGGAAAAATCTCAAAAAATCTCAAATGGGGCCTGGCAGTCTGGGAATAAATTGTTCAGCTTCCCATCCTCCAAAAGGATGATTCAGAAGTTGTTCTATGTGGTTATTAGAAGCTGTTTTCTACTTTTCCTCCCTCCATATCCTTATTTTCTCTCTTATGTTTAGTTCCTGGCATCTCCTCCCAAATAAGCTATAAGTACCCAACCCTTTGAGTCTGGATCTGCTATTGGAGATGTCTGTATTTAGCCAGTTTAGAACCTCTCTCATGAATTTAAATCTGGAGCAATGATATAAAGATGTGGAACAGTTGGAGATGGTTGAATAACATTATTTCCCATCACACACTGCTCTGTGTTTGCTGCTTCCAAAACCTGAAGATTGGTCTAGATAGTTGTCCTTTCCAAGGTTTGATGGTCCAACTTTTCCTTCAAGTATGTGCGGTCAAATAGATTTTTTTCCCAAAAAACTCTTCTTAGCTTAATTTAGGTAAAATAAGCTTCTTTGCCTTACAATCAAGGGCTCTAACTTGCATCTGTCCTATTTCTTGATTCAACAAACATATTTAGAGTTCCAACTATGACCCAAGAAGGTGTGTGTGTGTGTGTGTGTGTTTTGAGGTGGAGCAAGAGAAGAGTAGATTTTTTTCTATGAGACAATGCTTATGGTCTTAATACCAAGAAACTGACCTATCTTTGTGCATGGCTGGGGCATATTGTATAACTGGACAAGTGGTAAAGAATGAGGTTGGAGACACCATATGACATGAAAAGTCTGGTCATCAGTGTTTAAGGGTTTAAATTTTACCTGGTGCTGAAACTGAGAACTACTGGAATGAATGGGAGAGAAACGGAAAAAGGTTCATTTGGATAACCTCTAGTTTCTCCAGCTGGTAAATGACCAGGCCTTCTGCTGAGACAAGGGAGTATGGAGAGGAATTAGGTACTTCAAGAGTATGGCAGTGGTTTAGGGTAGTTGCTGCTGAGTTGTGATAGGAATCAACAATGGGTAACTAGAAGGCTTTGGTGAGATTAACAACAGTTTCTACTTTATAGTTCTTAATGCCTACAATACAGCAGTGAATGATATATGTCTGTAATTCTCAAACTTGAATGTGCATCGGAATCACCTAGAGGACTTGTTAAAGCACAGACTGCTGGGCCTCACACCCCATTGCTGATCCAGCAGTTTCAGCTGGAGCCTGCGTATTTGCATTTCTAACAAGTTCCCAGGTAATGCTGATGTTGCTGGTCTGAGAACCACACTTTGGGGACCATTTATATAGGTGCCCTTGAGAACCATATGCTCTAATAAGAGGATAAAAAAAACGTAAATCAGGGATACTCCATGAATTTCCTCAGTAACTTTAGTAAGATGAAATGGCCAGAGGACATTACCCAGATCCTCTCTAGCTTACTACAGATGGAATTCTAGTTCATGATTAACTTACACATTCATTCAGTGAATGTCTGGTTGTTCTGCTATATGGCAGACATTATGATTAGTGTAAGAGCACAAATGCAAATAAGATGCACCTCCAGCCTGCAAAAATCTCAGTCTCGATAAGGAGGAAGATACATAAATGATCAGATAAAAGGCTGGAGGTACTGTGATAGCTGTGTGTATATAGTTGGTAGAAACCAATTTTATGCCAGATGGAAAATAATTGTCACAAAGAATATTATAAGGAAGCGACCCTTGAACTGAGTTATGAATAGTGAGTGTTGTTGTCAGATGATGAAAGGGGTGAAGTCAGTTTTCCACAGAAAGGAAAGAGCAAGAGAAAAGGCACAGAAGTATGAATGAATACACCAGTTATATTTGTGTTGACCTAAAACAAATAGACTGCCAGTTATTTCTCCAGCAAAGATGGGTTTATCCATGATCAGCAGAGGATAGCAATTCAGGTTCTGCAGCCATGGCAAGCCATGTGCATGTCCCTGCATGGCAAGGGAAAGAGAAGTCTTTAAAAAGGAGCAAAGGAAAGTGGAAGGGCTATTGTAAACAAAGAGTCTGTGATTGGGAGATTGGAACTGACACATATATACTATTTTTTAAACATCTTTATTAGAGTATAATTGCTTTACAATGGTGTGACACATATATACTATTGATACTATGTATAAAATAGACAACTGATGGGAACATACTGTATAGCACAGGGAACTCTACTTAATGCACTGTGGTATCCTAAATGGGAGGGAAATCCAAAAGGGAGGGGATATATGTATGTGTATGGCTGATTCATTTTGCTTGCAGTAGAAGCTAACACAACATTGTAAAGCAACTATACTGCAATAAAAATTAATTAATAAAAAAAACCCCAAAGAGTCTGTGGATTTCCATTGGCTGAATTGTTGCCAGGAAAGAAGAGGAGTTGTTCTTCTTCCTGTTGGGCTCTACCATTATCACAGAGTGTGAGATCTCCCCCTGTCTAGGCTTTCAGCTCTATTTAACTGAGGTTTCTGCTTATTATTTTTTACATTTGGTAAGATGCAAGTAATCAGTAGTTCAGATTTGTAGGGGCACAGGGAAGGATGAGGCTGGAGCTACAGGCTCTGATTCTAGATATCATCTGTACAATTAATATCCATGTTACAGTTAGTGGTCCTGTCTCCTGAACTGCTCTTGGCTGTGACATTTTCTCACACCCACCTTGTTTTTTATGACCTTGACTGTTTTGAGGGGAGGTCTGGTCAGGTATTTTGTAAGATATCCCTCTACTGGAATTTTCCTGATGTTTTTCTGCTGATTAGATAGGAGTTCTAGGTTTGAGAAGGAAGATCCCAGAATTAAAGTGCCATTTTCATTACAGAATATCAAGGGCACATATAATCCATATGATGTATGGCTGTGGGTGTTGACCTTGATCACCTGGTTGAAACAGTGTTTGTCAGGTTTCGCCACTGTGAAGTTATTCTTTTTTTCCACTTTCCACACTGTACTCATTGAAAGGGATTCACTAACCCCACACTCAAAGAATGGTTCCTTTCATTTATGGTAGGATACTTACATAATTTATTGTTATTTTCATCTGCCATAGAACTTAGTATATTTCAGTTATTCTAATAAAATATTGTCTCTGATTTTTAATTCTCTCCAACCTAAATATTTTTTATGAGAGTAGAATTTAAGATACTCAGAGTTAAGTAGGCTATCAGTAGTTAAAGTAGAAGCTGGCATTTCTAATTTGTGCTGACCTCTGGAGAAGTTTCATCAACTTAGAATCATGATAAAATAATCCTCTCTTGGGAGAAGGAAGCAAATCAGACCGGGATCCGTCTGAGTATCTATTTTGGGTCCTTTGTCTGGGTCTCTGGGATGCCTTGGGAAACACATGTAATCAGTGCAGCTGTGGAAACTCTGCTTTGCTCAGCTCTAAAGACTGGCTGGATCTGGGGAGCTTGAGTATGAAGTTATTTGCAGATAAACAAATTCATTTCACACAGGCCACACTTAATGACCAAAATAACGGGTACACAAATGATCGACCCAATTACTTTGTTCACTTAATACTTCTAGCAACCATTTAAAACTGTAATTGTTAGCTGACTATTAAGGCAATTGAAAAAAATGGATTTAATTTTTATGAGGCTGCCTCAATTCTCCTGTAGAAAATGCTTTAGTTGCTCTTCTGATGCTACTCAACTTTTATAATCCACTGCTAATTCTTTCACAGATAGGGATCTCCAAACTTAGGGAACTTATGATATAACTTTTACGATATAACTTATAACATGATATAACCAAGCATGGGCTTGGTGTCAGAAAACAAGAAGTCAAACCCCTATTCTTCCCCTTGCTAGCTATGTGACTCTGAATAAATCACAGTACCTTTCTGTGTCTTAGTGTCTTCATTGTAAAATGGGAACAAAATTCCTTGCCTATGAAATGCTCTATCAATTTATAAATGAGAACCTAATATTTACAGTGGTGGGTGTGGAGATCTACTCATTTTGCAGCCGCCCAAGACAAGCCTCCTGTGTAAGTTCCCTTACTTATTAAAACTGACACCTACCATTCTGGATGGTCTGCCTCTTTCTTCAGTTCCTCCTTGCCCTTTGTTTATGGGGACCAGTTTGCAAACCAACAGGGAAAGAAACCCACATTTTGTAATTGGGTGCAGAATCTTAGTCATGTTCCAGGATGATGGACCATATCCCCTTGGTAACATGTCTGCATGTGAGAAAGACATGAAATGGTGGTGCAGAAACAGTAATCACCAAATATTCTCTGTGTGCCCCTTCCTTACCCAGACCCCTGCACTAAAGTTGGAACCATGTGACTAGTTCTGGTCAATAGACCACAAATGTCACATTCTGTCCAAGAAGGTGAAGAGTCCTATGCTTCTTCCATCACTTGTTGGCTGCCATGTTGCCCTTGGAGGCCCAATGTGATAGATAGTAGAGTTAGAAGATGGCAGAGGGCCACTGACCTCACTCTTAACTTCACGTGAATGAAAAGAAAATGTTTATTCTATTATTCTCCTCTCTTAGCCCACTTGGACACCCTATACAGAGTTCCATAGACTGGGTGGCTTATAAACAACAACCATTTATACGTCACAGTTCTGGAACCTGGGAAGTCCAAGATCAAGGTGCAGACAGATTTTGTGTCTGGTGAGAGCCAGCCTCCTAGTTCATAGATGGCCGACTTTTCTCTATGTCCTCACATGGCAGAAGGAGGAAGGCAGCCCTCTGGTGTCTCTTTATAAGGGCACAAATCCGCTCATGAGGGGTTCACACTCATGACCTAATCACCTCCCGAAGTCTCCACCTCCAAATACCATCATATCAGGGACTAAGTTTCAAAATATGAATGGGGGGGCAAACATTCAGTCTGTAGGAGCCCCTGAAATTTGCAGTTTCTTTCTCTTACATTAGTCAGCCCATTCTACTAATACAGGGCAAGGACCAATTCCAGATGCTGACAAATGATCTTTTCTGCCACAAATAGAGCCATAACTGCTTAACTCCCCAAATATAAGCAGGTATTAAAATAGTCTTTTTTTTGCCTCACTCCTGCCAAATTCTTTGCATCATAAGGGAATAAAGGGGGTTCTTGGCCAAGTGTCTCCTCTTCAGGCACTGAGCTCCCATTTAAGTCAGTGACAATACCTCAGCCATGACAGCAATGGGGATGCCATTAAGGCCTTCGGAGAATGACAGTCATTTGCCCAACATGGTGGATTTACTGAGGACTAGGTGCTCTCCTATAATTCAGTCTTAAATACTGAGGTGTTATTTTTCAGTCCCAAAGGACCAAATGATATATATGCCCACTTTCACTCTCTGCCACGGACAACGTATAACCTGCTGTATCCCCACTCCTAGAAGAGTTCACCATGCTGACCCCATGGCCAACAGGAAGATACTAAATAATATTCCTTAAGGATCTTTTAAGAAAATAAAGTGAAGAGAGAGAGGCTAGGTAAGTGTGTGGGAAATTGATACCCCCAAAGGAGTCTAGCTAGATTTTAAAAAAGTGTCCCAAACTGGATTACAAATGTAGAGGGAGTCAGTTCTGTTTCAAAAGCAAAACCTTCATAACTAGTAGTAGTATAAATGCAATAGATTTTCTTGGGCATGCGTTGATTTGGTGCTAATTTATAGTTCGCAATATTTTGCATTTGCATCGCAATGCACAGCTAAAAATACAATGGGGATAGAGAAAGTGGTTCCTCTGAAAGTTCCCAACTATATTGCCTGAATCAGGGGTGAACAGTCTCAGCAGAAGAGAGAAGGAACATCTCCTTGTGCCAAGGCTACAACAGCTGGCAGCAGACAGCACCATCTCTTGGATCTTCATTGACCTGGGAAGCAGAGACTGCTGGGTCACAGATTGACCAGAAACAAAATGGAAACTGGAGGATGGTTTTGTCCATCTTGAATCAGCTTCTTCATCCTTCATTTACCCACTTCTCTGTTTCCCCCACACACACTCTAACCAGGATCATAAGACACTTGTGCTATTGCTGCCTGCAGTTTCCATCCTGGGCAAAAATGGCATACAGATTGGCTGTGCAATCATCTGTCTAGAGTCACACAGTTTAGAATACAGGATCCAAATCCAGTGTCCATACTCTTTCTAATCAGCTTCACTGCTTGCAACAATTTAAGACTAACTGTGAGATATATTCTGGCTAAATTGTTAATGATGGATAGGTGTATGATGTCAGAGCTTCCCATGACCATCCTCCACCAACCGGCGATAACACAGAAGGGTTAACATGGCAGAACAGGATGTTCTTTCAGACACTTCTTGTGCTCTTTTATATTCCTATAAAAACTGATAAACAGAAATCTCAATTAAATAGAGTTGGGGAACCAAAACGGGGGAGCTCTCATGCCCTGTGAGCACAGCAAAGCCTAACAAGAAAATCAGACTCCTCTTATTTCCTGGCAAAAACTCAACCAATGGAAAGCCATGGAATCTTTGTTTAGGATAGCCCTCCCAACTTCCTTTTCCTCTCTATAAAGAGTTCTCCTTGGGAAATTGAGATTGACATATATACACTAATATGTATAAAATAGGTAACTGATGAGAACCTACAGTATAGCACAGAGAACTCTGCTCAGTGCTCTGTGGTGACCTAAATGAGAAGGAAATCCAAAAAAGAGGGGATATATGTATATGTATAGCTGATTTACTTTGCTGTATAGCAGAAACTAACACAGCATTGTAAAGCAACTATACTCCAATAAAAAAAAAAAAAAGAGTTCTCCTTCCCTTGCCTTGCAGGGACTTGCACATAGCTCGCCAGGGTTGCAGACCCTGAACTGCAATTCTCTGCTGAACCCAAATAAACTCATCTTTGCCAAAGGCTGGCAGTTTATCTCTTTTAGGTCAGCACTACCATCATCTTGTCGTCATGTCTGATTCCAGCAATGCCGATGCCAAGTCATCCTGTGCTAATTTGGGCTAACTTTCTGCTCATAACATCTCATAGCAACTCCACCTCAAGCATGAGCCTTATGCCTTTCATTTTTAATCCAGGGCTTTATGGACACTGCATGGTATGGGACACCAGTGGGAGTCTTATTTGAGGCAAGCTTGTGCAGGTCTGAAGAGTGGAGGGTTTGACACCGCTAGTGAAGATCTCAACCAGTGGGGACTAGGCTCCTGGGGAAAAAAATTCTTCATTCTGCTCAGGTAGAAATTTCTTTTTCAGTCCTTATTTAAACATTTTTATTTTGTTTGCTCTTTCTGATTACAAAAAATATTCTTTTATTCTAGACAATTTTTTAAAGAGTAAAAATGTATTTATAAAATTCCCCTATAATCTCTAAATCATTAATAATTATTCCTTTTTTTCCAGTCTGCTACCATGTCTTCCCTTTATAATTGGACACTTTTTGTCCACATATTCAGGAAGAAAATTTTGAGAAGCATTTTATAAGCCCCTCGGAATGACCTTTAAGGAGTGATCCCAAGTTGCCTTTGGCAGTGACCAATTCCATAAGGCATCCTTACATCTGCTATTCCTTCTTTCCTATCTCATTCTCCTTGACTCTCCTCCTCGTTCCTTGTGATCACTTCCCAAACAAAGTACCTTCTTGTTTCAGACTCTGTTTTGGAGGAAACCTAAGTCAAGACAAATGCAATGCAGAGAATATCAACTGTGATACAAAAGCCATTATTCATGTGTGCCAACTTAAGGAAAAATACACAACATAAGAGTTGTGAGTTTGAGTTCTATTCAGGGTCCTACTGAGGACTGTAGCCTGGGAGACAGCTCTGAGGAACTGCTATGAAGAGGTAGAAAAAGAGCCAGCATGTGTATGAATTTTTTGGCTAGGAAATACATGCAGTCAAGCATACATTTGGGTAAAATATTACTGATTACTGATAATCATAAGGAACAGATATCTCCCAATTGGATAATTTTAGTGCTTTTCTATATGTGGGAAAAAGGTGCAAGAATCTGGGGTCATTGAACTTCCTGAGATATGCATCTGACTATCTAGGGACCTGTTTATTCAAAGCACAGAGTGCCTCCTCCTGTTTTTCATCCTGAGCAACTGCAGTGGGTTGTAATTTAACCCTTGTATAACTGGATGATGAGTGATGCTCCTTGTTCTTTTTTTGTTCATAGGTTCCTCATCTAAAAAAATGGGAATAACAACAGCTCATACAATTATGTAAGGATTAAATGAAGTAATGTATGTGCAAACACCTGCAGAAAAGCAGGCACCCAACTGAGCTATTAATTTTTTCTCTGCTCACTCCCGTCATATTTTAATACTCACACATGAAGAAATAACTGATGGGAGAATTTTAGCTTGGACCAAGGGGAGAGCATTTTTGTCAAGAGATCCTTTCCACACCCACCTTTGTGATATGGAGTCTGATATGCAGGAAGACTTCTGCTAAGCTCCTCCAGACTCTCTGAGCAGGAAGTGCTCAGACCTTAAGCAGTGGCAGCTGTCCTACTGTGAGCTCCTAAGGGATTTCTGAGGACTAGGAGAGTGATATTTATATTTTCTACTTGAAAAGGAGCAAAATCTGCCACCCCAAAATATGTCTCTTTGGCATGAGGATTATCTTGAACTGATTATTTTTAAGAAACAGCAGACACAGGAAAAGCTCTAAAAAAGAAGATGTTACCCTTATGTAAAAGACATTTGCATTCATAAAGGAAATCTTCATTTGTAAGAGTGTCTCCTTCTCTGTACCTGAAAGAGGAGGATGATCCTAAATCTCTCAAAACTCTTTTCATTGGAGAAAGGCATTCACTCAAATGTGCACTGCAGTCATGCTCTTGCTTACTGCACTTTTCCTGGTAATTTCCCATAGCTGTCCTTCCCCCACCCAACATCTTTCATTTGTCTTTAGCTGAAGATGGTATTTAAGGTGATGGCTTGGACCATTTCAGGAGTTACTCAGTTTTCCTAAGTATCTCCCATGTATGTAGGAGGTATACATGTTATTGAACTTCTTTTTTTCTCCTATTAATCTTTCTGTTATTACAGGGGGGTCTCAGACAAAAACCTAGGAGAGTAGAGGGAAAATTATTCCCCACATATACTCTGTTTAAAAAAATATGTTTTATGAACTCCTCAACATCTGATCAGGCTATCCATGGGTTCTGAAGAACACACCTAATGCAAAAAAAAGTAGGTGAGGGAAGAGGTGACAGGAGAAATAATAATTTCCTTGGGGGAAACATCAATAGCAGAAATGCACTGCCCAGGGTAAAGAATATAAAGGTAGGAGGAAGCATAATGAATTCTAGTCTGAGGAGGAAATTCTCAGATTTCTTTGAGGATTTCAGGCTAGAAAGTTGCGGGAGGGAGAAATATTTTCTTTAAGGTTTTAAAGAAGAGTGAGTGAGCGGAATGGTGGAGGAGAAAGACTTGGGAGTATTGGGAGGAGGAATTTCTCCTCTGTCGAGAAAGCCATGCCTGGTTCTCTTTCTCCGGGGACCCCTCACCCTATTTGCTTACAGTATGCATGTAACATCTTGCTGAGTCAGTACATTCAGAGCATCTTGAGACAGAAGTTGAAATCAGGACAGTCATGCCAGAGCCCATCCACATAACCACTTAAAAATCACACTTGAGAATGAGACTTTCTTTCAGGAACCTGGCATCCAATATGCGTGGAGTCAGCCTTTGCACATACGTATTCACTGTCATGGTCAACTGGTTCCCCACTGTTTGTCCTAATGTGCATACCTGGGATTCTGCCTCAGTTTCCCCTGGGGTTTTTAACTTTATCCCAACCCTGAGCACATTGACTCTTTCTTTTCCCCTGTTTTTCCTGGGGTTGGGATGATGTAGGTGTAGGGAAATAAAACTTTTCCCCTTCTAGGTTATTTGGCTGTTCTAATAATTAAATTGACATACAACAGATTAACAGGAAAAAAAATTTAATTTCATATGTACGGGATCCCCAAAGATATGAGACTCAAAGAAGTGACCAAAGCAAGCAGTTTTTATATTTTTAGGACAAAGAAACAAAATTTGGGAAGAATTTTCAAAACAAAGGGGTTTGGGCTTGGGGTATCTAAGTAGTGAAGAAGTAACAAGGTTTGTTTATACAGACTTCTTAGCCCTGAACTTCCTATTCCTGGTAAGAAGGATGTCTCTTTAACCCCTGGTACAGAGAAGGTATGTTTCACATGGGAGGTTTATTTCCTGCTTTGAGGGGGACAAAGGATGGTCAGAATATTCTTCTTGCACCTGCTATTTCTTCAGTAAGTTTAATTCACAATAATCAATATGCCAAAGTATTTAACTCTAATTGTTACTGTAGCTGTATATAAAATATGACATGGACTTCCCTGGTGGTCCAGTGGGTAAGACTCCATGCTCCCAGTGCAGGGGGCCAGGGTCAAACCCTGGTGGGGGAACTAGATCCTGCATGCATGCCACAACTAAAAAAAAAAAAGATCCCGTGTGCCGCAACTAAGATCCGGTACAGCCAAAATAATTAATTAATTAATATTTTAATTAATTAATTAATATTTAAAAATATAATATATGAAGGTAATAAATAGTAGGTATTTTTAAAGTGTTAATAGTCCTTCTTTCCTAATTATCATCCCATTTCATCCACCCACATGAGAACCTTGGGAAAATCCTATTGGACACCATGTATCATGCCCATTTTTAAATAAATGTAAAACTTTCCAATAGAGGAAAAACGAACTTGCCTATTTCTTTCCATGGCAGAGAGTATAATCAAGTTTCAGTATATGTCCTTGGTCTCACACAAAATTACAAGGCTTTCAAAAAGTAAGAAAAATTTTTTTAACAAACTGGCATCCTTTGCATGATTGTAACAAAAAGCATATTATGTGTTTCAATTTTTATATTTCTGATAGTTTCAGGCCTAGTGGATCTATTCTGGGAAATGGTTCACAGATAGTAAAAATCAACACCGATGAACCTTTCCCTCTCTTTTCATGAAAAAAAAAGAAAAAAATTACAAAATGTTACTTCTGAGAAAATTTGGTGCTCAATGACGCCACCTACTGGAAGAAGACACAGGAACCTGGCGTTTCTGCCACTGTATCCTTAGGAAAAATGAAATAAGAATGGAACTACAATGAGGTATCACCTCACACCAGTTAGAATGGGCATCATCAGAAAATCTACAAACAACAAATGCTGGAGAGGGTGTGGAGAAAAGGGAACCCTCTTGCACTGTTGGTGGGAATGTAAATTGATACAGCCACTATGGAGAATAGTATGGAGGTTCCTTAAAAAACTAAAAATAGAATTACCATATGATCCAGCAATCCCACTACTGGGCATACCCCCAGAGAAAACCATAAATCAAAAAGACACATGCACCCCAATGTTCATTGCAGCACTATTTACAATAGCCAGGTCATGGAAGCAACTGAAATGCCCACTGACAGATGAATAGATAAAGAAGATGTGGTACATGTATACAATGGAATATTACTCGGCCATGAAAAGGAATGAAACTGGGTCATTTGTAGAGACGTGGATGGACCTAGAGACTGTCGTACAGAGTGAAGTAAGTCAGAAAGAGAAAAACAAATATCATATATTAACACATATATGTGGAATCTAGAAGAATGGTACAGATGAACCGGTTTCCAGGGCAGGGGTGGAGACATGCATATAGAGAACAAATGTATGGACACCAAGTGGGGAAAGTGGAGATGGGGATGAATTGGGAGATTGGGATTGACATATATAAACTGATGTGTATAGAATAGATAACTAAGAACCTGCTGTATAAAAATAAATAACTAAATAAAGTTACCAAAAAAAAGGATGGCTGCACAGTTCCAGACATCACATCCCCACCAAAAAAAAAAAAAAAAAAAAAGTTCAAGGAAAAGGTAGGGACGAATGGGTCCCACTTTTCATATTTTACACACCAAGTTACAGAGTTTGACTCAGAGAGATCCGAGTTTCCCAAACTTGCACAATCCAGCGTTAAGTAGAGAGATGGATTTGTGTTACTACTTTAAATCTATTTCCTTTGATAGTCAAGATGCCCATTGAATGGATTAGAGCAATTGGTTCTGTTAATATCTTCCCTTTACCTAGCATGCTATAGTTTAAAAATGATATTTTCACAAATATTATTCAAATTATGTCTTGTAATCACTCAGTGTCCCTATTTTCATTCCCTAAGGTCACACAGCTGGTAAACAGACAGAGTTGAAAATTAAACTCAAGATGCCAAACTCTGCCTTTCATGGTAGGCTTCAGTCTTATTGATTTCCTTAAGCCTTTTTCCTTTTGGAACCTGTGCAGAATTACCTCTAAAAAACCACGGGAAGCTGCAGTGGTAACTTGGTTTATAGCCATTCAATTCATTGTTCTACTGTCAAATGTCTACTCTGGTGGCACAACCAATTGGCATCTCTCTGGGTGGTTATAAGCACTGCTGGTAGTTAAAATACACAGAGTGAAATACATCCAGGAACAAAGAGAAAGGGTAGATGGTAATGCAGATAATACATCCAAAAGGCTCAAATCAGACTTTTTTCACGCATGGAATTTTCCCTCAAATCAAGGAAAAGATGCTTGCAGATAGTGGAGATTAGCCATCTGAAGACTGATTTACATTTGATTTTATAATTATAACCAATCTCTCTGCCTTCCCCACCAACCTCTACTCAGTCTGAGGGCCCTTGGGAATTTCCTGAATATATTTTACCCTATAGAAGAATGGGAGCTGGAAAAGAGCAAACAGGATAATAAAAGCAAGTAACACTAGATGTTTCTGAATCATTTAACAGCTCAATAAGCACTTTCCTGTGCCTTGCCTCATTTGTCTCCTATTAACAAATCATCAAGGAAGGCAAGTCCACTATAATTATTAGCCCTATTTTACAGACTAGTATACTGAGTTTTAGAGAATTTAAATAATTTAGACACAGAGAAGTAAGGGAGCAGCTAAATAATCTAATGGCGATTATTTCTTTACTAGAATCTTAAAATATAATGGCATGCATGTTTACATTTCTTTTTATACATAGAAGTTTATTTTTAACTCTAAAATTGACAGAAAAATATGGAAAGTTTGGGGGAGAAATCCCGCAATTATGCAAAATATATTCATTGAGCATCTACTCTTCTATGTGTCAGGCACTGGTCTAGATGTTGAGAACATAATGATGATCCAAACAGATAAGTCCCCTGATCCCAGAAGCTCACATTCTTGAGGGATGTAGAAAAACAATAAGCAACTCAACAAATAAATCTATAATGGTATAGAATGTGATGGAAATGGAATGATAATAAACAGGTTAATCTAGCGGGAGAAAAAAATGGATTGAGGAGGTCAGGAAAGATGTTGTTGAAGAAGTGGTATTTAAGGTGAAATCTAGATGACAGGAAGTTTAGTATCATCTGTAGTTAGGTGTATATAATCTGTATTGCCCAGTCAAAGAATACTAATGCAAAGACTCTAAGGTTTGCATGAGCTCAGTCTGAAAGAAGTTCGAGAGTCTGAAGCAATGTGATTTCAAAACAAAGATGAATGAGAGATGAGTTCAGACAGAGACAAAAACATGCTGTCTTGGACTTTGGATTCTATCCCGAGGCCAATGGACGGTCATTGGAGAATCTTAAGTGGGAATAATATGATCTGATTTATGTTTTAGAAGATCACATTGGCTGCTTGTGAAGAATAAACGATGGGACATATGGGGGGAAGTAGAAAGAACATTTAGATGCTATAGCAGTGGTTCAGAAGAGAAACTGCAATGTTAGAGATTAAGGTGATGTACATAGAGATGAAGAGAATTACATTGAGTCAGAGAATAAAGCTGACAAGACATGCTGATGGATCACCTGTGTAGAGTGAAAGAATACCCTTAGGTCTTTAATTTGAGCAACTAGGTGGATAGTCATGCCATTCTCTGACATAGGAAGACTGGGATTGATACAGGTTGGGACAGGGGAAAATGAGAATCAATCTTTTGGTTTGGTCATGTTGTGTTTGTGATGCATGAGAAATATGCAAGTGGAGATGGCAAAGAAGTTGTTAGATGTATGAGCCTGGAGCTCAGTAAGAGGTCAAGACTGGACCCAAAATGCTGATTTGGAAATCATTACCATATGGATGATACCTAAAGCTATGATACTGGATGAACTAATTTTAGGAGAAAGGGCACAAAGAGAAGACCATAGAGTCCAGAAATGAATGCCTGGGGCACTACAATATTTAGAGGTCAAGGAAAAGAAGAAGAGATAGCAAAGAATTAGAGAAAAAGCAGTCAGGATGGCAGGGAGAATATCAGGGGGTGTAGTATCAGGGGAACTCAAGGAAGAGAGTTCAAAAAAGGAGCTGATGGTCAACTCTGTCAAAGGCTGATGAGAAGTCGAGTAATACAAGAATAGAAAAGTTACCAAAGAATAAAATATATGAAAGCCTTGACAAGAACTGTGGGGACAGGAGCCATGGGATGCAAAAAGTTGTGCTGGGAAGAAGAGCAAAGAAATGGGCCTGTAATTATTCAAGGAAGAAGGAAACAGGAAAGCTGTTTGTTTCAGGTAGACGATTCAACCACTGCAATAATAATCAGATTTTAGTACATTTACTTCTCATTTTTAAAAGATGTCCAAATTTGACAAACTATTTTGCACCTTACTTTTCCCATGACATATGATGGCATCAGCTTACCAAGTTATTATAGATTCTGTACACGGATAAATTTTAATGGCTATATAATGTCACATTGAATGAATTTGTGGTCGTTTGTATATTATTTGAGCATTTGTGTTGCCTCTAACTTTTTGCTATTAGAAATGGACATTTTTGTGCAGAGGTCATTTTTTATATTTTGGACTACTTCTTTAGGTCAATATCCCAGAAGTGTCTCCTGAGTCAAATTATTAAAAGCCTTTTTCAAACTATTGTACCAATTCAAAATGTTATCCACAATATATAAGATTATTTCATTCATCTCCTTGTCATTACCATTGAGTCTAATTATTTGAGAAAGGGGTAATAATTAATAGGTGAATCAAGCACTTTGGTGTTTTACTTCGCATATCTCAGGATTATTTGCAACAGTAAGTTTTCTGTTTGTTTTCCCTCTGGGACACATCTGTTTATGTTTTTTTGCCTGTGTATGTATTGGGCTCTTAGCATCTTGTTTATTCTCTTTAAATTATCAGTCAGAAGAGTCCCAACTTTTCATTGAATGTAGTTTCTTGAGCCTGTCGTTTATCTTATTATTTTAGTGAAGCATTTTGCTTTCTTTGTCACTTAATGGAAGCTTTGAATTTTGATGTAATTAAATATGCTAATCTCATGAATGTTTATCTCAATGTGCTTTTTCTCCTTCAAAGATCGTCTGTGATAAAACCTTAACCCCAGACTTCAAGACTGTCTCCCCCTACATCCATTGGCATACGTTTGAGGAAAGCAAACTCATTTAATATTATTGTTAATTTAGAGCACTAGTACATATCAGTCAAGAGCAAACTGTGCCCCCAAAATAACCATCTAATAAAATTCCTTCTAAAAGGCAAATGTAGTAAAGTTTTGTTTTTATCCACACTCGAAACAATGTCAGACAATTCTTGGTTTATTGGGATCAAGAACTTCCACAAAAGAAAGGATTGTGTATTAAGGATAAACACACACCAACTGGAGAAGGAGAGGGACCCCCAGCATGTCTTTCTAGGCCCTATTGATACAGTCCCACCAAGCTCCTATTGTAGATTCTGTTAATAGCACAAGCTACAGTTGATGGAGCTCTCACCGTATGCTAAATACTTTGCATATATTATCTCATTAATGCTGTCAACAGCCCTTCTGGATAATTGCTATTATCTTCATGTTATAAGCAGTGGCACAGACATGATTCCAGGCCAGGTGTGCATGCCTTTCAGACTCATTCTTTAACCCCTATGCTCTCTGCCTCTCTCAGGTTGCCCCTGCTTGAGGTTCTGGATCTTGGCACTAAGATCTTCCCTCATTATTGGTGGTCACTATGGGGATCAGCTCTGACTTCTCTTCTCCAGAATTGATCACAGCCACCTTGGACTTCGGATTTTTCCCACTCATATCTCACTCCCTGGCTTTTCCCCTTGATAGGATACAAGAACCAACCAGAGTTCTTGAGGATACAGTATTGCTTCGGTGGAGATGGTTAATACAATTAAAGATGCAGAAAATATTATTCTGTGAATTAAAGGTATCCTGTTATGTTCAGTGTTGCTTTTGTAGCCAATGTGTGTGTGGTTAGGAGGTGTTCTTGAAATTGAAAATTGCCAAACTATATAAGGAAACTCATAGTCTTAAGGTTTTGTATTTTTAGAGTTGTCAGCAACTCTAGGAATCAATTTCATCTCTATTTCCAGCTCTCTCTTTTAGAGATGAGTGTCATACAGTAAAGAAACTTTCCCAAGGTCCCATACCTCCTTGTAGAGCTGGCACCAGAATCTGAGTTTTCTTCTGTTCATTAATCTGGCTGCTATCATCTGCTGGTTTCTCCATGCAGGCAAGGAGAAAAGGAACAGAACTAAGATTTATGGGGCAATTTTTATGTATCTGGCACACTATTCAGCCATTTCCATGAATCATCCTATTTAATCCTCTAAATATTATTGGTATTCTTATCTCCACAGCACAGATGAAGAAAATGAGGCAGAGAATTGAATCACTTGCACATGATCAATAAGCATTAGAGCCAGGATTTGAATCCATGCTCACAAAACTCTACACAGTAGACATCGGCATCCCACTAAGAGCAACTAGGAAAATCACACAGAGACTTTTGGCCGCACGGCTCATCCACATCAGAATGTGACTCCTCGTGCAGCTACTGATTCTCTTCCCTGCAATATTCCAGGGATGAGCTGTCCTTGACGAAGCAATGAGATGCTAATGACCAATAGCCAAAGTAGAGGCCTGCCTTCTGAAAAGGAGAAACTGGAACAATCAAGAGTAGAGTGACCACAACAATGAGGCTCAGACTCATGGTGGGAGCAGTTGGGTATATTTAGTCTGAAGGGAGGCAAAGGGATTGATTTGAGAGCAGTTTTCAGACATATCAAACATTATTAGGCTGAAGATGGTGACCAGCTGTTCCTTATCATCTCTAAGAATAACAGCAGAGGAATCTGCATTAAATGCCAGAAATGGAGAAAAGGCAGAGCTTCCAATCTTCATAGCAAAGGAGGTGGACAAAGCATGAGGATGTGATGAAGTCTCGTTGGGAGAAACATCATTCATCAAACTCTTGGAAAGGATTAGCAATAGTTCTGTGTCAGGTTGTAAAGAATTACTGATGCGATAAAGTCCCTTCCAGTCTAGTCCTTCTAAGAACCTATAAATTTATAAATACTAAAAACTTTTGTCAGAAATGTAATAAGGATGATAAATAAAAATAAATATGATGATTAGAGTGGGCAACTATTGTTTTCTTCTCAGCATCCTGCCTTCTAATCAGGACATCTCTACTCCTCCTGGTTCTTTTGAGGTTACTTCCTCTCCCATCTTATTCACACACCTGAAGTAGGAGGAGCTCCCATCCATGAGCTCACCCTCTGAGTACATTTGATTGGTCCAGGGGTTGGGCCAATGGTCCCTTCCCTGGGATTTTTGGACTTGGAAAGGAGGGACTCATGCTATCAACACTAACCTTGGGAAATATATGAAAAGATTGGGAGTTGTCATTTGCCATTTATCGTACAAGGTGAACCTGAGAAATAAAGCAGGGATGAGAGTGAAGGATACCTAGCTTAAAAAGAGAGAAAAAAAGTAGGGAAATAAATCAGATTCAAAAAGAGGAGCAAATATAATTGATCAAGGATCTTTGTATCAATATTATTCAAGTTTCTGGTTCTGACTTCTGATAAGGTGCAAGCACATTCCTATCTCATGCAATCACAAGACCATTTGTAATAAATTGTCCTTTGGTTAAGCCAGTTTGAGTAGGGTTTCTGTCATGCAAAACCTAAGAGTGTTTGCTAATACTATAATAACAATGATGTTGGGAATCATTACAATTGTAGCTATCACCAATTTTGTGGTCAATGTTTATATTATGGTTTCTTACTTTGCATCTCTGTATTTTCATAAACATTTGCCTGTTCTTTGGATACTGTAGGTGTCATGTTGGGATAGAGAAGGCTAAATTCAATTGAAAATATTGCCATGAAACATATTGACAGGACCAGAAAAGAACAAAATGACTCTGATTCTACCTGAAGGAAGATTTAATTATTTTTGAGGTGTAGAACACAAATGATTCTTGGCTTTTACTTTTTCATGAAACTCAACAGAGCCCAGCCTCATATCTTGTTCTTCTCCCTCTTGTCAAGGCAGCTGACTCCTCAAATATTCCTAGGCCCACCTGACCTCAGGGCTTTTGCACTGAAGTACTAGGAGAATGGTTGGCACTTCATGAGCACTCAATATTCCCCGGGCTACAGTGGTTTGCTGGCACTGGGCATGGAGGGATGAAGGTGTGCACTGAGGTTGAAACAAAATAATAAAAATAGCATCAAAAAGGTAATTAACTTCTAGTCCTCAACAGCTAAATTGCTGAGCCCTCCCCAAATCTTACATGAATGAATTCGAAAGTTAAGTCCACTTGGAGCATCGCACATATACTCCCAATGGCAGTCAGATATGCATACATTGTCTTTCCCCTCTGTTGCTCCCAGCTTGGGATGAGTGTTAACAGGTTCCTGCAGATATATTTCCTGCTCTCCCAGCTGGGTCCTGAGAAACCTCTGCACTGGGTCAAGATGAGGGAAATTTCTCATCTGCTTGGGAATCCACTGTTACAGGCCTGCACTGCTGACTTGTGCCCTCTGAAACTTGGGTTCTTTTTTTTTTTGGCTCTGGAGCTTTCTTTTTTCTTATTTCCATTAGAGCTATCTTTCCATAAGTCTGATGAGGGAGTGTTAAAATGAGAGTCGGTTACGACAGAGGAAAATTTAAGAGCTGTTAGTTGGGCAGTGCTCAAAATTACTTTTCCCTTTCAACCACTGCCCAGAGCAGCCTGGGTCCCTGGATAGTTTTGACCCATGAAATCCCCTCCTGAGGATACTGAGGGGTCGTCTTATTTCCCGGCGTTTTGAGGAGGAGGAGAATGGGGGGCATATGAACATGTGTAATGTGTCTGGCCAAACACTGGGCTAGAGGCTGTTTCCACCATTTACTTCTCACCATAACAGAGTGATGTAGCTACCACTATTCCTGTTTCTATATGGGCCAGATGCTCAGAGGGAACTTCTCCAAGGCAACGCAGCCAGTAAGTGAGAAAGCTGGAAGCCACATCTTTGTCACTCAGATACTGAACTCACTGCATCACGCTCTCTTCCACTAGTTACCGTCTTTCCCATCTGTGAGAAAACAGAGCCCTAGACCATTGCCTTGGTCCTCCAGACGACACGGGACATGAAAAGGATTAGTAGGCACCCGTTTTAAGAACTTATCTGATGCACGACAAATGAGGAAATGGAGACCTGGATAGGGGAAGTGACTTAGCTACTATAACGTGGCTGGCTAGTGTTTGAGATGGAGTCTCCTGACATTTCCATGAGTGTTTTATTTTCTTCCTAAATCATGACAATTGGTGGATTGGGGACAGTACATGGAGAGGGCATTTGCTAATCTCTGAAGAATCCCCAACCCTAACTTCACAGGCTGCACTGAGCCCAGGACAATAAATTATGACCCTGTGGTGAGCACCTGGCATTCTCTTTTCATCTACTGACTGCTCTGTGCAGCTTCTGGGGCTGGATCCAGCTTGGTAAATGTCTAGGGAAACTGCAGAATAAGTGACTTTGAGATAAACAAGTGTTTGCTTGCTCTTGAAATGACCTTAATTACACCTGTCAAAAGATTTCCATTTGAACAGATTTAACAAGGAAACTAGAGGGTGAGTGGACATTTAGAGCTCCAAACCTGAAAGGCTCAGCAATTATGCTCCTCTGGGCTCCTTTTTCAGGGCACCTGCCAGGCTCAAGTGTTGAGGGCAGCCAAGAGAAGGCTGAGCAGCAGTGGGGTCTGAGACAGACCACACTATGGAAAGTGGCTTCTTCATCGCGGACACTTCTTGTTTCTCCCACCCTCTGAAGGTAGGAATGTCTGAGGTTCAACCCCACAAACACAAATTCCTGGCTACTGAAGGCACTTTGAAGGTTATCTAACACCAAGCCCAACCCAACACTGCCCCAGCTTTATGTTATCCCCAACACGACAATGCTTCGGCCTCTGATGAATTCCTCCAGTGACAATGAACTCACTATGGAACCCCATCTTCTTTAGGCAGTGATGGGCATAGAAATGAGGGCTGGACTCCGAGGTGTTAAGACCTGAGTTTAAATACGGGATTCCTGGCAGGTAAACTGTGATTCTGGCCCAGTTTCTTATCTCTCTGTCCCTCTGTTTCTCTGTTTATCAAATGGAGATAAAACCAGAGCTGGTGGTGATTCAGTGCTAGAATATCTAGACTTGACACAGTGCTTGATATTCAGTACATGTCAAAATCAGTGCTAGTCCTTTTCTTTCTCTTCCCTTCTAATACATTTTTCTTCAATACCATGTAATTCAAATATTTAAAGTACCACCTCTTTGGAAAGAGCCACTTTGGAAAACAGTATGGAGGTTTCTCAAAAAACTAAAAATAGAAGTACCATATGACCCTGTGATTTTACTCCTGGGTATATATCCAGAAAAAAGAAAAAACAGAAACACTCATTTAAAAGATATGTGTACCCCAATGTTCATAGTAGCATTATTTACAATTGCCAAGATATGGAAACAACCTAAGTGTCCATCAACAGACAAGTGGATAAAGAAGATGTGATACACACACACTCACACACACACACACACACACACACACAGTGGAATACTATCAATGATAAAAAAAGAATGAAATTTTGCCATTTACAGCAACATGGATGGACTTGGAGGGCATTATGCTAATAATAATAAGTCAGAGAAATGTCAGACAGAGAAAGACAAATACTGCATGGTATCACTTATATGAGGAGTCTAAAAAATACAACAAACTAGTGAATATAACAAAAAAGAAGCAGACACGTATATAGAGAACAAACTAGTGGTTACCATCAGAGAGAGGGAGTGGGGAGGGGAAATGTAAGACGGGGGAACTGGGAGGTACAAACTATTAAGTATAAAATAGGCTACAAGGATATATTGTACAACATGGAGAATATAGCCAATATTTTATAATAACTATAAATGGAATATAACCTTTAAAAATTGTGAATCACTGTATTATATATCTTTATATAATATTGTACAGCAACTATATTTCAATTAAAAAATCAGAAAAAAATAGCATCTCTCTGGAGGTTCCTTCTGAACATATAACGTTGTCTTTGATATTATCCTAATATTTTCCCTAATAGCTCCACACATTGAATGAGCATCTCCAACTGAATATCCCTCTGACAACTCCAGTGAGCTTGACTTGTTAGTTATCAAGCTGTTATCAAATGACACATTTACCACACCTCTGCACTTGGCAAGCTTAACTATAAAGATAACAATGCTTTTATATGATGCTCATACCATGCCCCAGACAATATACTAAGTGCTTTACATACTTCATCTCACTTAACACTTACAATACCCTAGGAGGAAACTGATACCCAATGAAGTTAACTGCTTCCTCTCACAGCTGATTAAGTGGCAGGGCTGGGATTTGAACTTGAGCCTTCCTGACACTAGAGTTCTGCACTCAAAATTCACATGTCCCATTAAACAAATCACCTAAGGATCATTCACGGACATTTGTTTTCCACAGTCCTCTGATCTCTTAGTTTCACTATTAAAAGCATCATGAGTGTATTCCTGAGTGAGGCAAGGGAAGATCTATGAAAAAGCAAAGTGTGTATGAAAAATAATCTACATTAAGCAAGTCACCTCCTTCCCCTGGACCTCAACCTTCCCATGTGTACAAGGGCATTTCACAAGAAATTTGCTAAGGTCTTCCTCAAGGAAATGTGCTTGAGAGGCACCCAGGTGAGGGGATGTGGGCACCAATGCTAAGTCTCCTGTGAATGAGGTCTCTCCCAGCTCTGCCATTCGAGCTCTGTGTGTCTCTCTGTGTCTTTGTTTCCTCAACTCTTTTATTTTATTTCATTTCATTTCATTTCATTTCACTTCATTTCATTTCACTTCTTTTTTTTTATTTTTTGGCTGTGTGGCTTGTGGGATTTTAGTTCCCCTACCAGGGATTGAACCTGGGCCCTCGGCGGTGAGAGCTCAGAGTCCTAACCACTGGAATGCGAAGGAATTCCCTCGACTTTAAAATAAGAATAAAAGTACCTACCCTGAGAATTACTGTGAACTTAATAAAAAACGTGTTGAAAATGCCCAGCGAAACTCCTGGAAAATATGATCAATCCACCTGGTTTTCTTGTCTTTCCCTCAAAACAAGAAGCTTGTGAGAGCAAGAAGAATGAAGGAGAAGGCACATTCTTGGGATGTGAGCCTATAATGTAGATCACTGGCACATTAAAATGGAACCAGGGACTTCCCTGATGGGCCAATGGTTAAGCCTCCATCTTCCACAGCAGCGGGTGAGGGGTTCAATCCCTAGTCGGGAAAATAAGATCCCACATGCCACGCGGCCAAAAAAAATTTAATAAATAAATTAATTAATTAAATGGAACCAGTCTCCTACTCCTGGTTCTTATTTCTTTTTTCTCTAATAAGCAGGATGAAAAGGAAATAAATCTAAGAATGAGAATGTGTCTTGAGTTAGAAAAAGAAAAGTAGATCTGAAGGAAGATTATGAAGAAAGCCTTGATCTTTTCCCTCCCATTTTGCACCCAGCTGCTCTCCAACCCTACTCATGTTTAGTCTACTTATTCATTGAAGAAATATTAACCGGGAACTTACCACGTGCCAGGCCTCAGACTTGGTGTCAAGCATAAAAGGGGACTTGGACACAGGTCCTGCCCTTCCCTCAAGGTCCTGAAAGGTAGAAACGGGAATACGAGCAAAACAAATTTTCATTTTAATGCAGTGTAAAACCGTGCTCATATAACGAGAGGCCAACCCGCACACAGCCTGTATATGAGGCGTCACCAGGGGCAATGAAAGGACATGTAAGCTGAGATTGAAGGTGCCTTTTCTTGAATTAACAATGGAAAATGGACACTGAGGCTCTGATGCTTTGGCTTAAGAACTGGATGAATGGATGGGAGAGGCTTCCATGTCTGGGCAGAGTTCTGGGTCTTCAATTCACGGTCCTGGGGAGTTCCAGATGTAATATGATGTGGTCAGAATCAACTGCTAGAGCACCATGTGCAAGGTGTGCATAGCAGGTGGTGTGTGTGTGTGCATGCACACGCTCATGCATACACCTGTGTGAATGTGAGAGCAAAGTCCATGTGTGTGGCATGGCTAGTAATAATTTTCTATTGGGAGATCACTGCTGCTTTGGTCTCTCACTTACTTACTTGTTTTGTTCATTTGTTTTCTCAGGCAATCTATTTCCATTCCGTTTGTACTTGGGCACTTTTGGCCCCTTAAGAGTACTTCCCTCTTCCCTTCTCCTGGAGATCCCTTTATTTATCTCTGTGGATACCAGCACCTTTGCTTTGGCACACATTTTCAAGATCCATGTTCTAGCATCCAGTCCAATTTTACTACAGATTTCTTATTCCTCCTTTTGAATGCCATCTCAGGCAACTTCTTTTCTTCCCAAAATTGCCCACAAAGGCTGAAATGGGTGAAGATTCACCAGGAAGAAAGGTCAGTGATTAATAGGCACAACTGGAAAGGTTACATTAGACACCTTCTTTTGTATAGTTCACAAAGGAACAGGCAGCTCTAGGAAAGGGAAAATGGCCCAAGGAAAAATGGCCAGGAATCTCAGGCAGAGCCTATCTTACCTGGAAGACACCCCAAAGCCAATTAGGAATGATACTCTCTTCTCTACAGGTTAGAAAAAGAACACTGTTTTTAATTACACACACACATGTATATACACACATACATATCTATATTTCATTTTTACTAAAGTAATGCATTATGAGGTTTAAATACACACACACACACACACACACACACACACTTGTGGTTGAGAACAGTGAGCAAGGGCTCTTTACCCCACACTTTTCACCAACTCCCATCCAGCTCCACATAAATAAGCACTTTTAATTACTTTACCTTTCTATATACATATATATATATATATATATATTTTAATTGTTAGCTGTCTTCAAATATGCTTACACTGTTGTTACCGTTTTGAGACACATTCAGTTGACTTTGAACTCTAAGCCATTTCCATCCCACCTGCTCTCCCTCTTTCCTTTACTGGGTATCAGACTCCCCCCACCTCCCCTGGCCCCTTCCCTCCCCCTTTCTTTTCACAGCCATTTCTCCTAATTAGATCCTCACATGTGGAATTGCATTTTGGCATCTACTTCTCAGAAGACCCGGATTAACATAGTCTCTCATAAATCCTTCTGTGGCTGCTACAGGATGAAGTTCAAATTCCTCAGCAGAGCATACGCAGCCCTATCAGATTTATTACTAGTCAAGTGCATTTCAAGCTGCATCCCTTTACACGTGAAGACAGATACCCAGCTGACCGTGACCCCTTCCTTCCTCTTCTGTCTTCATATATGAAAATTTTTTCTCATTTCTGGAATTACCTCCCTTCTCCTGCCTAGTGGAAAAACTCCTCATTATTCAAGCATTTGCTCAACCACTCTCTCCTACCCGCCACCTCAGTTTCAACCTGTGAGACCCTACACAGAGAACTTAAATTTGCACAGATTTCTGACCTACAGAACTCAAAGCTAATAAATGGATGAGCTTTATGCCATTCACATGTTTCTATGCAACAATAGAAAAGTGGTACATTACAGCACCATAACTTAGCTCACCCAAACTGACACAAAATTCAAATTTGTGGTGAGGACCATTCTACTGTGAATTTTTTTGAAAGCAGAAATTGTTCCTTAAAGGCTTTGTTTGTGCAGAGCCTAGAAGAGTGGCTGACACATGATTTAATCAGACTGAGGAAACAAGATTGATGCAATGTCTTTAACAACACACCTGACATGTACTTAATAAAAAGCATTTTTAAAAAATATCATGTTATAACTATGACTCATGTATAAATTGAAAAGTCTATCACAGCTTTGAAAAACTGTTAGAGGTGATTACTCTTTTCTTCATTACCTCTAAATTACATAGTAGCATCTGAATAAATAAAGGGGGAATAAGAAAGGCCTTATCCTTGGGAATGCTAGATCACTTATGTTTTCACTTCCTCAAGATTTCCCTGAATCTTCAGACTGGTTGGGAGCCTTCTTGCTATATTTGTTCACAGCTTTCTCTATTTCTGTTTCAAGAAATTTTCTCAACTATAATTAGATAATTATTTGTATAATTGATTGCTTAAAATCTGGCTATTCTCTCTGAGGACAGAAACCATGCTTGGTTGATTGGAGTTTTTTCTCTATGACCTTGCAGAGCTCCTGACGTAAAATAAATGTCCGATGCAAAATTCCAACAGAAGGAAAGAACAAACCAGGAGGTAACAGAGTCAATGTGCAGTAATGTAAATGCTACACAGGGCAGGACTTATTGTTCCAAGAGTATGGACACAGAGGACACTGGCCTGCATGCTAGGGACATGGCATTAGGTCGTCATCCTGGGAAAGGGGTCTAGCAAAAGGAAGTTGTGTTTCTAGAGCTCCAATCCAATGAGATGGGATTCAGAGGGGCTTAAGGACAAACAGGGAATATTCAGATGGTAATTCTGTCCTTTAGATTGGACTCACACAGTGAGAGTTGCAGGGAGACCTCGTTGGGAACCAGGGCGGCTCCCAGGACAATTCATTCCAGAGAATCTGGTGTCAAGTCTAGTTGATATCTATACCCTAGCCCCAGAGAAGCTAATCCTTGTGGAAAAAAAGGGATCTAGTGTGGGTCTGGGGAAGGGAATTGATTCTAAGACCCATAAGATGCTTGATAACTGTAGACAACACTTAACTGTTGTCATATGGATTTTGTCCTAGGAACTGTTGAAGCACTTCAAGATGTATTGCCACAGTTTACTTGCAGAGCAACTCCTAAGGGTAAGTGCTAATATTGTCTTCATTTTAGAGAATAGAACCTGAAACACAGATTCTTAAGGTCATAAAGCCAGTCCCAAGGTCATAAGGCCAATCAGTGGTTGAACGTGGTAACCTGAGCCCTGAGCCCACACTCTAATATCTTGGCAATGAGAGGTGGTGGAAAGGGTGTGTACGTTGGAGGCTAGAGATGGAGATTCAAACCTGGTCCTTCCATATTGTCCCTGGACCAATTTGAGCAAGTTTATTAATTCCTCTGAGCTTCAGTGTGCTTTTCTACAAAGTAGACCCAGTTACACTTACCTCCAGGAGTGCTATGAGGATTATATAATGATAATCACGGCAAGTGTCAGAGTAGATTTTCAATACATATTACATACCCTTTTATCTTCTGCCTCTTTTGTAACACCAGAAGGGGCCTTTATCTGCATGTGAAGATCCTCAGAACTTGCCCCAGCTGAGAAGGTCAGAGAAAGAGGTGAGAGAATCAAGACTTGCCTGCCTTACTATTTCTGTGCTGTGTGCTTGCTGCTGAATGAACATAATAGTGCTTAGCTTACAGGGTTTTTGTGAAGATCAAATGAGATCATTTTTGTGAGAGTGCTCCACAAACATAATGTAAGGGCACGTCAGGTATTATTATTCATACCATTCTGTCTCATTCAACAAAATAAACGCAGGCAGAATCCCAAAGCCTGAGTATTGTTAGGAGACAGATTTGTGTTTTCAATTGTTCTTCTTGGCAATTGTAAAAGTAGGTTCAGCCTGAATAAGTGTTGAAGCGATTTCAATTTCCCTTTAAGTTCGGAGATGCCAAAACCCTGTGATTTAGGCTCCCAGGAAATACCACTGGGGCTATCTACCTGCTCTCAGTCTTGATAATCAAGTATATTAGTACTTAGCTGAAACTGAGGAAATAATGTCCTCAGTCATTGTTAAGTCTTTAAGCATGACAGGCAAGTTTACCTATTGAGGAATTGCTATGGTTTGAAGGCCCAAATTCATTAGCATTGTTTCCAAGACGCTTCAAGGTCTGAAACCTATTTTACCATCATCCTTCTGCCTTTCTCCTCCGACTTCCAATCTCAGCTCTATTTCCCTGATCTACTCACCGCTCAATTAATACATCATGAAATTCCATACCTCTGTGCTTTTATTATACTTTTCCCTCTATCTAGAATGCCTTTCTCTCCCCAGCCTTCCACCATCACTTACAGACTTCTGTGTTTATGCTGAAATCTCACTTTTCCTTTAGATATAACTCAAACCCTCCCTAACTATGAAGTCTTCCTTCTTTGTCTTACTTTCAACCAGAATTTATGTCTTCCTCCCCTATGTTTTCCTTGAAGTCATTTATGCATCCATGTATCCATCCCTCCTTTTCTCCATCCTTCCCTTCCTCCCTCTTTCCCTCCCTTCATTCCTCCCTCCTTCTATCCCTCTCTCCATCCATCCATCACCCAACATTCTAGGCACTGCCCCAAATTTTAAGGCTCTAAAAAGGGTAAAAACAAACAAACACACAAAAACAGTAGCACCCATCCTTCAAATGCCCCTTTATTTAATGTTGAAAAATCATAAAATATTGTGGTTGTAGTGAATAAATGAGGTGATGGTGGCAGCTGAGATAGAAAAATAGTTTGTCATGAGTAAATCAAAGAAGACTTAGGTGGGAGGTGATATCCACACTTACCCATTTTGAAGGGTTAGTTAGAAATTGCCATATGGAGCACCGAATTGCAGTGATTTTCATACCGTCATATATTAACTTGTGCATGTAGCTTCCTACCTCTGTTATTCTGGGGGTCATTTGGACCCATAAATCCTTTGCTGTTATTTATTCTTAGTCTTTTGAGGAATGCCTGGCACATTGAAATGAATGAATGGATGGATAGATGGTGATGTTTTAGGAAAAAGAAAATATTTTCCTTTTTTTGACTTAAAGGAGTTCATGATGGAAAGACAGGAGGAAATCATAGCCTTCAGAGTTCATGATGGCAAGACAGGAGGAAATCATAGCCTTCATAGCCTTAGAGATGAGGCTGTGAAGGCTAATTTTATGCTACATTGTGAAGCAATACTAATTCTCATTAAGCATTTAATACGTTCCAGATCGTAGCTGAATATTTTCTCAGCATTATTATAATCAATCTACAAAACAATCTTGCATTGTGGGCATTGTTATCAAAACCTGGCACCCACAGGGGTAAAGCAACTTGTCCCAGGTCATGTAGTTGTGACTCAGCTAAGATTCAGCTTCAGCTCTGGTTCCAAAGCCCAAGTTCTTAGCCACTGCATGATACTACCATCCATGTTGGTCCATCTTCTTTGAGGCTTTTGGGGGCCAGCCTAGAGCATTGTGGGGGACGTTCCACCATCACATCAAAGCCAAGTCCATACCACGTCCTCTACCTAAAAACTCAGTGTTCCTTAAGGAACACTATGAACTGGATCACCTGAATCTCTCTACTTGGTACATAAAATCTCTTCTCTGGGATTTTGACTCACAGCATAGTAATGGATGAAATATTCTGTATTACATTGTGGTTAATCATTGTCTTTGATAATACCCCAGGCTTTAAATACCAGTTCTGCCATGCCCAAAAGCTCTCAGACAGGTGCTCTGTGACCACCTAGAGGGGTGGGATAAGGAGGGTGGGAGGGAGAAAGATGCAAGAGGGAGGAGATACGGGGATGTGTGTATATGTATAGCTGATTCACTTTGTTATAAAGCAGAAACTAACACACCATTGTAAAGTAATTATATGCTGCTAAAGATGTTAAAAACAAACAAACAAATGAACAAACAAAAGCCTATTCAATTTAGCTCAGCCTATGTTTCATCATGTATAATAATAGTATAATGACACCTAATGTGTCAAAATTAAATAACATATTAAATGCTTAGCATGGTACTTAATGGTAAATGCTTAATATTGGTTAGCATTCAATATTATTAACTGATATACCTATAATATTTATATTATATACAAATATATAATACCAAAACTATAAAATGCTACATGTTATGCTTTATAGGTTATAAATTATATATAATATGTTGCATATTTTATATATATATATATATATATATATATATATATATATATATATATATATTTAAATGTTTTCCCTTTTGTTTCCATCTCATCTTTTAGAAACTGCAGTACAATATATTTATTATGAGTGTAGGTTTTGGAGTCTGACTTCATTCAGTTGAATCCTGTTTTTTTATTTATTACCTATGTGACCTTAGGCAAGTCACTGAACATTCATAAGAATGATAATACTAGTCCATTTCATTGGGTGTTTTGAGGATTAAATGAGGCACAAATCACTAAGCAAAATGTTTGACAAATAGTAAGCACTTAATAAATGGTGTTGTTATTATTACCATTAGCATTATCACCATTATTAAATATTAATTGTTAATTCAATAAACTATTAATAATTTTATTATTTATACTTAAATATAAATATTTAACATTTTAATATCTAAATATTAAAAAGGTATTTCTAATGAAATGTGCTAGAGCACATATATATATGTTACCAGATAAGTAGCCCGAACATAGAAACATAGGGTTCCTGAACGACTTTTGCACAGCAATGCAAATCAATTCTTTCACAATAATTGCACTTTATTTCATTTCTTCACTGTTATAAGCTCTGGATATTTGTGCCTTGTCTTTTCTTTCAAATTTTCATAGTTCCACTGACTTCCTTCTTCTTTCCTAATGGGCACTATCCATAGGTGAAGAGAAACGGTATAGGGGCAGAGGACAGAATTTATAGGCAGGGGCATGAACAAAGATGCAGAAGAATGGTAAAGATGATGACACATTTGAGATACAAAAAACATATAAGTGTTCCTGAAGCATAGAGTACAGAGGACAATCTGTGCTACTTCTTTAATGATGTACTTATTTCTTGTAGTGGGAAAATTTGTGCGTTTTTGAAAACCTATGCACTGTATTTGGTAGGGAAGTACATACTGAATGAAGAGAGAGAATGGTTGATCAACAGTGTAAGTCTCCTGAGAAGATGAGAGGCTTTTGCCAGGAAGAAGAATGGAGATTCTGTTATTGTGAGGAAAAGCGGAACAGGATGGAGAGAGATGTAGGTGAGAGTGAGGGGCCTTAAGTGTCATGCTCATTAATCAGTATCTTATCTTGCAGGTTAAAGACAGACAATAATATTCTCAATTAGTTTTCTCTACTGGAGCCAAGGTCATGGTGGTGGAGAAGTCAAGACAGAGAGTGAGAGGTTAGGAGTCTCTGCAGCTTGATAACTGACCATCTGCAGTTGGCGGAGCAGAGGAAGGGGAAGCAGTTGAGATTGCCCTAGTCTAGGTTCTGCTTTGGGCAATGGCCGATGGCCATGTCAGAATGGACAACACTGTGATGAGGAAGATGGATGGGATGCCTGGGAGACACCCAATTAGGGATGTGCACCTAAAAGCAGTTCCATGGATGGGTCTGGAGTTAAGAAGGGTCTAGCCTTGATATAAATACTTAGGTGTAATTAGTAAATAGATGGTCATTAAAGCCATGTGACTGATGGAGTAACCCAGAGAGAGGACGGAGAATGCAGAGAGAAGAGGAAATTTGGCATGTATACATGACGATGGGAAGGGACAAGAAGAGGTGAAGAAGTTGAGGATAAACAAGGATCATAGGAATATCACTCAGTCATAAAAAAAGAATGAAATAATGCCATTTGTAGAAACACGGATGGACCTAGAGATTATCATACTGAGGGCTATAAGTCAGACAGAGAAACACAAATATATGATATCACTTATATATGGAATCTTAAAAAAAATGGTACAAATGAACTTATTTACAAAACAGAAACAGACTCACAGACATAGAAAACAAACGTATGGTTACCAAAGGAGAAAGCGGGGAGGGGGAGGGATAAATCAGGAGTTTGAGATTAACAGATACATACTACTATATATAAAATAGATAAACAAAAAAGATCTTCTGTGTAGCATATGGAACTATATTCAATATCTTGTAACAACTTATGATGGAAAAGAATCTGAAAAAGAATATATATATATACATATATGTATGTATATGTGGATCACTTTGCTATACACCTGAAACTAACACAACATTGTAAATCAGCTATATTTCAATTTTTAAAAATTAATTAAAAAATTAAAAAGGAACTGATGATAAAGGAAAACAAACAGGGATAGTGGGGTCAAATCACTGAAGCAAGGTCCCTAAGAAGGGGCTAAAATCCAGAAGGTACAGAGCAGATTAGCTTTAGATAGTGAAGAACCAACTGTCTGTTGTGACAGAAGGGGATGAGGAAAGTACAGATACAGATCCAGGTAAAATGTATGTGCCACGACTCATATTTTCTCAGCGAATAAGAGGCAAGGTGATGTACTAAGATTGAGAAGGGAACGTTTGAAAGGTCAGAGGTTTGAAAAGAAAAATGGAAATTTGAAGTAAAAGTGTTCCAAGGTAGTGTGTGGGACCTGGTTAGGGTAAGAGGGGAAAAGCACATCTTAATTTCAGGGTGACTGGCATGTGAAGGACAGAATGACAGGAGAGAATGAAAGACGTTAATGCACCTGTACATCCTGTGTTCCATGATTTTAACATCTGCCTTGTATCAGCCAGGGGTCTCCAGAAAAACAGAGCCACTGGGAAGAGATAGATGATACAGATACAGATATAGATATGGATAAAGATACAGTTATGTATACAGATATAGATACAGATATGGATATAGATACAGGTATCTATATCTGGGATATAGATATGGATAGTATAGATATTTATTTATTATAAGCTATTGGCTTACATGATTATGAGACTGAGAAGTCTCATGATCTGCTGTCTGAAGCTGGAGACCCAGGAAAGCCAGTGATGAGAGCTGTAGAGTTGATGGTGTAGATTCTAGATGGAGTCTGATGGCCTGAGAATCAGGAGAGTGGAGAGCAGGAAGACATGGATGTCCCAGCTCTGCCATCAGGCACAGAGGGAGCAAATCCAGTCTTGCTCCACCTTTTTGTTTGATTCAGGCCCTCAGTGGATTGGATCATGCCCATCCACACGGCAGAGGGCCATCTGCTTTATGCAGCCCTCCAATTCAAATGTTAACCTCTTCCAGAAACATACTACAGACACACTGAGAAATAATGTTTAATCATATATATGAGCATCTCGTGGCCCAGTTGACACATAATTTAACCATCTCGTGCCTTGTGCAGCCCCCAGGAGGATCCAGCCACCGTTATGGTGTATTGTCTAGTGATCACACCACCTTCCAGAGCATCTAACATTTGTTTTTATTCACTTCTAGACTTCAGCTCACTTTTGAAGCAGCACTTGTAGAACATTTTAGAGGAACTGGGAAACAATAGAGCTTTCATGATGGGTTAATGTAGGTCTTCTCAGTTACCCTCTTAAGTATTGGGAGGAGGCTTAAAATAAAACCCTTTAGATTATATTAATGCACCACTAGGTAAAAGCTCTCTCTATTTAGGTAGTTACAAGTTTAAATCAGCTTAAATCCTTATTTCTGTATCATTAGACAACTCCATCTTACTCTGGCTTTTAATTCCATGGCCAATTAACTCAAGAAATGGTATGAGTTCTCCAAGCTGTGTTATCAGCTCTGAGCTGGAATCCTGGCTTTGCCACTAACTGGCTGTGAGATTTTGGGCAAATTAGTTAAATGGAAATGCACTATACCTTTTCTTATCTGTAAAATGGGAGTGTTGAGGTATACCTTTGCATATTGTATTTATAAAAGATTAGAAAAAAATATATTTTAAATTCTATATTAGTACCAAGTAACAGATACTTCACAATATTTTTTCCTTATAAAATAAAGAATAAATCCTGATATAAGGGGGTAATATAGTCAGGAAAAAAAAAGTATTTTCTCTGTAAGAAAAAAGAAATACCTTGTTTATCCTGGAGAGAGGAGAATAATGGCAGCTGAGTTATCATGAAGTAAAGGAAATAGATTCTTCCTCTATTCTTCTGGAAACCAGACCAAGAACAGGAGTGCTAAAGTTCTGAGGAGATAAATTTAGGCTTAACCTGGTGATTAGCCAAAAGATAATAGACATCCGGCTGCGACTCTGGATGGTAACTGAATCTAGCTAGAATTTAATAACATCATCATTTGTTTGATGTTTTGTGTTTGGTTTATTCATTGTTACTGTTAAGTTTGCATTTCATTTGTCGTAAGTGATTCTTATTTTCCATTTAAGATGGCAATTGATTTTTTTTTCAAGTGGAATCTTTATAGTAGAAGTGTCTGTTAAAATAAAAATATTAAATAATAGTATTTTGTATATATAACAAACATCCTTCAGGTGATGCAGAAATGGCTGATTGTTGGGAAATACTGGCTCCATTAAGGAGCTGTCTGCCTACTCTTAGACCCCTTCCAACTCTCAGCTGCTATGACTGTACATTCGTAGGGGAAGCAGATGCAATGCTTGAGAACTTGATGGCAGCAGTTCTCAAGGACAGCAGTACAACTCTCCTAGTGTATTTTGAAATTTTATAAGGGTGTATTTTTGTTTGTCCCAAGAGTTGGGCATAATGATCAATATAAAGGGCTGGGGATGCTACATGTTCTGTGTTGTCAGGGACAGTCCCTCATGCAAAGAATTACTTTACATCCTATATGATTTTCAAAGGTCCTGCTGTATAGTCATTAATAAGTTGCTTATTATGATTATACACATACACATAGTATGCTTTGCATGGTTTTAAAATAAAGATAATTGTTCAGGGATGCATCTACCTTGTAAAGTAGAAAAGATTTTTGTTATTTTTAGAATGTTACCAAGACTGTTATCCATTGAGAAAATAGTCAACAGTAGTAACATTGTGATATTTGAGTTGTAATAACACACTTGGATCAGCCTATATTTGTAGCTCTTACATTGCTGGTGGATCTATGATACTGGCAACATCTCACAATTTGTTAAGTCTTCTAGAGTGTTCATGTGTTAGTAATTATATGTAAATAAAATCTATATATCATAAGTAGTTTACATAAAATATTTATAATGCAGTAATGTATTTTATTTATTAAATGATAGATTTTATTTTATTATGAACTAATTTTATTTATTTTATTATGACATTCAGGTATTTCTGTTGGCTTTTCTTGAAATCATTTGTCACAAGGTTGTATTACCAGTGAACGTTGTTTCATGATTTTGCAAGGGGGGGCTGGCGAAATATTTATTAGAAAGTGGAAGTGTTGGGACAAATAGTGTAGAGCAGCCTGCCTGAAACTGTGGAGTCCTCCATGGTGGCTTTGCCACTTTCTCCCTGTGTCATCTTGGGCAGTCCTTGACTTCAGAGCCTCAGTTCTTATCTACAAGGAGTGGATTCTATCAATGTACTGAGGGTTACACCAGACCCTGTAACGAGACCCTGTAAGTGCTTAGCAGAGCACCTGGCACCTATTAAGCTCTCAAAATATGCTAGCCTTTCTTTATAAATTGTCATTTTACATGAGTGCTTATCCCTCTGAGCCTTGTTGGTGAGATGGGCTAAAAATATTATCTCAGGATTGTTGGGAGAATCTACTGATATAATGTTTGCAAAGTCAACACAGTGCTTGACATATAATGGATGTTAAATTGTTAGCTCACTTCTCTCCATGTGTGGTAATCCTAACTCTGCAGTGACATAATTCTTGTTCCTAAAACCATACCCTTCAAAATAATGTAAAGGACCTGGGAGGTCCTCCATAAATTGATTATATTGAGGAAATAGATGACAATTAATGGGTATGCAACTCTAATGTTGGCTTTTATATGACAGTTGCATTTCTAAAACCGGCTATTTTTTTTTTTTTTTTTGTCTATTAGCTATGGAAAAAGTAAGCTTCAGTTATAAAAATCAGATTAGAGGTTTTCAGGTATAAGTTCTGCATTTTAGGTTGCATGTGCATTTAAATGGCAATCCAGATAGTAATCTCAAGATAAAACAGAAGGGATGTGCCGTTTTCCACTCCTGTCTCCTCAGAGCATCTGCATTGCTCACACACCACTGGAGCTCTAAGCACCCTGTAAATTACAAACGTGCCTGTACTGTAAATCTTCAGTAAGTAATAGAATCATTCATATCGCACTGTCACCTGGCCTGAAATTCACCTAACATCCAGGGCTGGGCCTTGTTGGTACAGAAGCAGCCAAATCTGCACCCGTGCAGATGAAGGACCCCCCCCAACCCCAGAGTGCGAGGACTGATCATGGTCATTTCCCCTAGACTGCCCTTTTCTCCTCCTCTGAATTCCCACCTCTTTCTTAGCCTTTAAGACAAAAGTCATAAAGGACATAAATTCTCAGCTTAGACATGGGTTTGAATCCTGATTCGGTCACGAATTAGCTATATAACATCAGTCAAACTCTGATAGCCTCACCTTTTCTACCTATAAAATAGGGATCTCATATACTTGTTATAATTAAATGAGACAGTAAATAAGACAAGAAATGATGAGTACATGACACATAAACTTTTTTTTCAGAAAAGGTAATTTTGCTCCCCTGATGGACCTTTCTGTATTTTTATTCTATCCTACAACAAAATCAGAAGCAATTGCTTTCTCCTACATATATCCTCCAGTTGTACAAACTTATTATGGGACAGTCAACAGTCTCCCTGATGTAATCGTCATTTCTGCCCCCTCTCCTCAAATTGCTCATAGAAGAGAGAAAGCTGATCAAGGTGACCATGTCTTTTGTTTGTGTACCTTTAACCTTAGAAGTTTCTGGCATGTAACTGAAAACAGTACATGATGGTTTTTATAGATAGTATTTCAGACCAACAAGACTAGCACACAAACCATCATCAAAATTAAATATTCAAAAGAATGCATATTGGCCAGAAGCATTAGGCATCACCCTTAATTTACATATCAGTTGATAGTCTATTCAAATACCTTTCTACAACATTTAGCACTTTTGGATGAGAATTAATATTCTCATTAAGTGGAGGGAAAAACTGAGAAGGGATATGGGCCTCCAGCAGTGAAGCTGGTTAGGTTAGTGGTTATATGACTAATGAAGAGTTAGGATTCTTTCAGTAGCTAGGAGTAGAAAACCTGACTCAAACTAAGTAAGAAGAGGAGTGGATGTTCATGTAAGATACAATGTCCAGGAGTAGATCTAGCTTTAAATGAGTCATGATTCAGGGCCCAAATGATGTCACAAAGCTCCACTATTTTGCTCTGGTCCCTGTGGGTGGAACACATTAATGGGTTCTGCATGGTGATTCCAGTGGCTTCAGGTTACTATCAATGCAGCATCTGATCCAGCAGAAGAGACCATTCACTCCCCTGAGCATGTTGACAAAAGTCAGAAAACTGATTCTTGGAGACGGTAAATGCCCTGACTGGGATCACTTCTCTACGCCTGGAACCTATCTCTGTGGATGGGGCCATTGAATGCACTGACAGCAAGCATAGCCAACGCACCTGGAACCTGGGGGTCAGAGCAGGGGGGAGGTGGATTCAGCTTTATTCACCTTATGAATGTGGACCCAAAAAGCAGTGGTTCCCACAATGTAAAATCAGAGTCTTGTTCTCAAAAGTACAATATTTTGATGAGCAAAAACAATAAAATTCTACTCCAGTGGCAGAATCAAGAGAACTACCTTCTCCTGAATGAAGATACATCTCCAGTTCAAAAGATCATCTGAGGACCAATAAAGAAAAGGACAATTGTATATACATCTACACACACATATGTGTGTGTGTATATCTGTACATATGTGTATATGTTACATGATAAAGTCTTGTATCACCTTGGGTTAAAGCCTCAAAGGTCAGTAGCAAAAGTACAAGTAAAATGGGTATATGGGACCAGAAAATTAACTGTTACCTAAGAAACTGGCTCCATAGTCTAAAAATAATTATCAAACATTATTATTGTATGGCATACAATGATATCAACTCATTGCTCACTCTGGTCAAAGTCCTTGACTTTTTCCTAACACAGAGATTTCTTAATGAGCTCTCTGAATCTATAATAGACCCAGTTAAGTCTCTGTCCAATAGCTCCCCATTTCATATATGGTAAAAACCAAAGTCCTTGAGATAGGCTACAAAGTCCTATCTGGCCCCCTATTATTCCTCTTCTCTTTCCCTTGTTTGTTCCACTCCTGTCACACTTACCTTATTGTTACTGAATGTGCCTAATCACCTTCCCCTTTGCACTGGCTTTCCCTTTTGCCTGGAAGGTCCTTACCCTTGATGCTCACCTGGCATGCTTTCTCTTCTCTTCAAGTCTTTGCTCAAACATTATCACTTGGTGAGGTCTACCATGCCCACTCTATTTAAAATTGCAGCACTCCTCACCGTTCTCCTTTTCCCACACCCTATTTAATGCTTGACCATAAAACTGATACCCTCTAGTATGTGATATAACTTACTGCCTCGTCCTACTAAAATATCAAATCCAGGAAGGCAGAGAGTTCTATTTTTTTTATCCTCCACTCTCTCCCCAGCCGTACATGGCTCTTGGTAAGAGCTTAATAAATATTTGTTGCATGAATGAAACAGTAAGTGGATCTCTCCAACTATAAATCTTTTCCCCACAGTCACCATTCAAGACTAAAGAACCACAGCTCCTTTCATTTGCCCTCTTAAATTCCTGCTTCATAAGCAATTCATTCTGAGCATAATTTTTCATTGCACACAATTTCATTGTTCCATTTATGACCAAAGAACTAGAGATAAATATGAAGAAAATAGATAAAAGCAATATACATCGTTTTTAAATGTGCAATTTCCATTTGAATCATTTATCCCTTTTTAATCAGGAACTGTTGATGCACAAAAACAATCAACAGATCTGAAAGAACTCAGGGGAATCACTAAAATCAATGTGCTGAAATCCACTGATGCATTTCCTTTATGTTAATTACTTTCATTGCTCAGACCCTAAAATCATTCATTAAATGGGCCTTCTCCTTTCTTCAAGTTGTATAATGACATTCTGTCAGCCACTCATTTTCCCTATGTCCTTGATTCAAATTGTCTAATGTTTTTTCTCTTTCCCAAACAATCCAACATCATAATGCATTAATGCTATCTTTAGTACCTTCTCTTCATTTTGGGTAGCAAGTAAGGTTATCTGTACTTTAATTCCCCCCCCAAAATGATTTTTTTCTTTCTATGGTTAAATGTTAATGTTCCTTCTGGAATGGCTGAGTCAAGGGCTTATTAGCAAATCTTATCTCCAAAAATGAACAGTAAAAGTGTACAAAATTGACCAAAACAACTATGTCAGGACTCTGAAAATTGATGAAAAGTTAAATCAAATTGAGAAGCATTTATTCAAGAAAAAACTACTATTAAAAATCTTCTAAATGTTGGGGAAAACAGTGATTTCCTTTCCTGTTTTCTCCTTGTGATTCTTTCACCTCACTTTCTGGCTTACACAGTCTCTTTTTTCACTAGGATGAATGTCTGCACCTCATCAGGTAAGTCTTACCTTATCAGGTAAGGGTTTTTACCTGAGTTTTGGCTAATATTGCCATACAACTTATAACAGGGACTCACTCTTTCAGCAAAGACAAAAATAAACAAAAATACACTGGAAAACACATCCCAATATGGGTCACTTCTGTAAATTTCTACTCTCCTCCATTTTTTTGCCCACTTTTGTTTACTTTTAAGAGTCATAAAGTAACCGTTCTTGTTTTTTTGTCCAGAGGTTTCATCTTTAATTAGTGGAGGGATGGGCTGAAGGAAGTTTACACTTCCAGAATGGAACAGAAACTGCCTAGATCAAAGGTTGGCAAGTGTTTTCCTGAAAGAGCAGTTAGTAAACACAATAGGCTTTGAGAGCCACATATGGTCTCTGTCTATTCTTGTTTTTTAAACAACTCTTAAGAAATATTAAAAACATTCTTAGCTTGTGAATTGTTTACAAAGTGGAAGGGTTTGACCCCTGGTCCATAGCTTGCTAAATCCTACCTTTTGCCTTTTTAAAATTAAACTTTTTATTTGGGGATCATTCATATGCAATTCTAAAGAACAGTACAGAAGAATCCCTTGTACCCTTTATCCACTTTCCCCCATCTTAAAATTTTACAGCACAATATTATAACCAGGATATTGACATTGATAACAGTTAAGAAAAATTCATTGACTTTTAAACCTTTCTACTATTTGAATATAAGCATTTAAAGTTAAAAGTTTTCTCTTAAACACTGATCTAGCTACATGGCATAAATTTTTATATATCTTGCTTGTGTTATCATTCATTTGGCAAAAAATATTTTCTAATTTCTCTTGTGAATTCTTCTATTATTTAAAACTTCATTTTATATCTAGCTTAAATTTTTTAAAAAAACAAAACTAAAAATCCTCCCGATAATACTGTCCATCCTAAAAGCATTTACCTGTTTTATCATATAATTTTATTGGTGTTATCATCTCTCCTCTTGGACTTTGAGTTCCTTTCCTGCCTAAATAGCCCTACACAGAACCTGGCACATAGTATTGGCTCAATAGATATTTTTCTAATAAAAAAATAAACAAATGAATGAAAAAAAACTAAAACATCCAAAATAACAAGTGACTGCTAAGAGTGGAGCATTGGTTCCATTACAATTTTTTAGATATCCAATCCATGGTAGGCATTGCATGATATGCATTACATAAGGAAGCTCATATAACCACACACAGCAATTCTTTAAGGTAGGTGTTATTGTCCCATTTTATAGATGAGAAAACAGGCTTAGAGAGCTTTAGTTACTTGCCCAAATTTGCTAGGCTAATAAAAAGTGGTGATCAGATGTTACTGAAAGAACATTGACCTCGATGAACTTGTCTAAGAACCAAGTATCTGAAAAATGAAAGTTAAGGACTGTGCTGTGTGTTATCCCTATGTCCATTTGCCAGTCAAGGAGTCAGGGGCTTTCAGGATTTTCTATCCCTATGACAGAGCCTGTAGATGCCACGGCTACTCTGAATACTAAGGTCCTGCTTTCATGCGTCTTAGAAATCCCCAACCCTGCTTTTTTCAGGCTGTCCAATTTTTCCAATACCATTTATTGAAGAGACTATTCTTTCTCCATTGTATATTCTTGGTTCCTTTGTTGAAAATTGATTGACCATGTATGCATGAGTTTATTTCTGGGCTCTCTATTCTTTTCCATTGATCTATGTGTCAATTTTTATGTCAATACCATACTGTATTGATTACTACAGCTTTGTAATATAGCTTGAAATCAGAATGTATGATGCCTTCAGCTTTGTTTTCACCAAGACTGCTTTGGCTATTTTTGGTCTTTTGTGGTTCCATACAAATTTTAGAATTGGTTTTTCTATTTTTGTAAAAATGTCATCATGGGCTTCCATGGTGGCGCAGTGGTTGAGAGTCCGCCTGCCCATGCAGGGGACACGGGTTCGTGCCCTGATCCCGGAAGATCCCACATGCCGCGGAGCGGCTGGGCCTGCGAGCCATGGCCGCGGAGCCTGTGTGTCCGGAGCCTGTGCTCCGCAACGGGAGAGGCCACAGAAGTGAGAGGCCCACGTACAGCAAAAAAAAAAAAAAAAAAATGTCATCAGAATTTTGATAGGAATTGCATTGAATCTGTAGATTGCTTCAGGTAGTATGGATATTTTTAACAATATTAATTCTCTATTCCATGAGCATGGAATCTCTTTCCACTTATTTGTATCTTCTTCAGTTTCTTTCATCAGTGTCTTATACTTTTCAATGTATTGTCTCATCTAATCTTTAAAAGAACCCTGAGATGTGGGTATTATTCTAAGACATTCATGTTATTGACTGAGGCTAAGAACAATGAGTATTTGGTCCTAGGTCACATAGCAAGCAAATTGGCAGAACCTAGATTTGGATCCAGATAATCTGAGTGAGCATGAAATGGGTAAGTAGGGGAGCTCCACAAACCACTATGGGAGACAGAAGAGGGAGGATTAATGATGTCCCACAGAGTGTGTCTTGACATCCAAATGTTCAGGTCAACTTTTCTCAAACAGCGCTCATTCATACACCTACTTCTTTGTGTTTGTCACATCCTCAAGTTAAAAGGTAGCCTTAGTGGTGCTCTTAGTCTGCATAAGCACCCCAAGACAGCATTTACCTGGTCCTAAATACTAATATTTGTAAAATTAGTGTTTGAATATGCCAGTTGTATCTTTAAAGGAAAAAGGTGAATAGAATTATTTTTAAAAAATTTAAAACATGCCCATCAAAAACTGTCCTTCTACCTAAAATTTTGTTGCATAAAAGCCTTGCATGTTGGGAAGCCCCAGACTTGCTAACAATAAGCCCTCAATAAACATTTGTTAAATTGCATTAAATCCATTTTTAATTCCCAAAGAAAGAATTTGGGTCCAAATTTGGGGGTTATGTTGCCTTCTTCTAGTTACACTTTCTCCCCTCACACACCACAGGTGAGAAAGCAGTAGATAGAAAGAAGGGGTCAAATGCTAAGATTAAAGAGGGACAGGTCTAGCAAGAATTCTATGTAGAGTGCAAGAAGCATCCCAGTTAAGGTGCAACCCAGGAGACAGGCATTTACTAGAGTTACTGGAGGAGGTAACACTCCAATGACAAAGCCAATTAAAGGTGAGCATTGCTTAAGTGGGCAGGTGGAGAAGAAGGCTAAGTGTATCCTGAAACAGTGACATTCCAGAATAGACCATCAAGGTCAGAGAGAGAGTGAAACACAAAGAGCTGACTCCATGCAGCTGGAAGTTGTGGAAATGACTGTCCTGAGAGATCATTCCCCTGCCTCAGGGTTTCTGCTAATTCCACAAGGAGAAGTTACTCTTACATTTACATCAGATCCTCTTATGGAACTTTAGGATGTGCGGCATATTTATTTGCTTACATGAACTGAGTAGAAAGATATATCGAGCCTTCAACCCAGAACGTGGATGACAATGTCTTAGTTAGTCTTTTTAAAATTCAAGGTTGAAGAAATCCTTGAGGCACTGTAGACAGATATGTGAACGGAATAAAATGTGACCTTATTGTAGAATTGGTTGCAGTGCCCAGAATGACAAATCAGTTAAGAAGTTCCCTGCTATTAAAGACTAAGACTCAGGGCTTCCCTGGTGGCTCAGTGGTTAAGAATCCGCCTGCCAATGCAGGGGACACGGGGTCTAGTCCTGGTCCGGGAATATCTCATGTGTCACGGAGCAACTAAGCCCTTGCGGCACAGCTACTGAAGCCTGCACACCTAGAGCCCGTGCTCCGCAACAAGAGAAGCCACGACAATGAGAAGCCAAGCCTGCATACCGCAACAAAGACACAACGCAGCCAAAAATTAATTAATTAATTAATTAAATCTATAAAAAAAAGACTAAGACTCATTTCTCCCTGGTTTGCCACACACAGCCCCGATATAAACAAAGGGTGGAAAGTGCGAAAGATATGAGAACATTTTAAGTGAATAAAAGACAGAAAAGAAAGAAAAGAAATTTTACCTGACTTTGATTTGTGCAAATTGAGAAAAAGTAACTTAGAGAGTGCTGCTTACAAAACCAATCTTAGGAGGCCAGGCTGGTTATTTCTGACTCAACCATACATCTACTAATGGATCTTGACTAGTTATTCAACGTCTCTAAACCTCAATTTATTTATTTGAAAAATGAGTACAAAAATAACATCAAATCTTAGAGAGTTATAGTGAAGTTTCAATGAGAAGACAAGTTCTCAGCAGAGAGCCTGCAAATAGTAACCATCCACTAAATGGCACGATTTTGTTCCTACCTTTGCAGGAGAACACTTTGGTCCACATTCTTTGTCAAGATTCCAAGGAAACCTACTATGCAAATCACAGAGGTTGTTATAGAAATTGAGTTCTATAACTTTACCAATTAGCATTGTGTTCTCAGATACCTTTCAGAACATTTGTGAAAATCACAAGGAGGAATCAATGATAGCAAAGATGATAAGGAAGTCTCCTCAACAATGTTCTTTATTTGTTTTTGCATTTCAAAGCTCTCATCTAGAGGGATTTCAGATAAATCAGGAGCCTTGAAACAGGTACAATTCTTCTACTTTACAGATAATGTGAGTTCATTCAAAGCACAGCTAAAGGGTTAAAGTCCAAAAATTCAAAAATTCTAAATGACACCAAAAGTCAGCATCAGTAAATGGTAAAGCTGGAGGTGAAGGGAAATGAAGAAGACACTAGCATTTCCTGTGAGTTCACCTAAGAGTCTGAGTTCCATTTTACAGATGGAGTAATTGAAGCTCAGAGAACCTAAGCATAGTGTTCAGGTCTCTAGGGTCACTCTGCTTGGGTTCAAATCCCAGTTCCTACACTTAGTAACTGTGTGACCTTGGGCACATAATTTAAACTCATCTGCAAACAGGAGATGAACTTAGTCTCTCTATTCATAGATTGTTGGGAGGATTAAATGAAGTATTTCATACAGTGCTCTAGAACAGCACCTGACACATGGCAAGAGCTTGATAAACATCACCTGCTGTTATTAGTATTAGTATTAATATTAGTATTAGTATTAGTATTCTTAGTTCCATAACAGGTCTTCCTTCTAGAGCAGCGGTTCTCAAAGTGTGGTCTCTGGATCAGCAGCACCAATATTACCGGAAACTTGTTAGAAAGTTAGAGGTAAAGTTTTAGCCCCATACCAGATTTTATTTTATTTTATTTTATTTTTTTGTGGTACGCGGGCCTCTCACTGCTGTGGCCTCTCCCTTTGCGGAGCACAGGCTCCGGATGCACAGGCTCAGTGGCCATGGCTCACGGGCCCAGCCGCTCCACGGCATATGGGATCTTCCCGGACAGGGGCACGAACCCATGTCTCCTGCATTGGCAGGCGGACTCTCAACCACTGTGCCACCAGGGAAGCCCCGTACCAGATCTTTTGAATGAGGAATTCTTGGGTAGGACCCAGCAATGTGAGTACCAAAGGTTTACGGGTACAAAAGATTGAGGACCACTTTGATTCAGGAAATTCTGAGCATTTCCCTAGATGCCTTCATTTTGCACCTGTGATTAGAAGGATGAGGCAGGTATACAGCTTTCATCCACGTACCTATTTTAATATACAGGTTTAGAAGTCTCTAGGGCTAGTGTCCCCCCACACACACCATTCTCACTCCAGACATGCCTATGTGTACGAAGCCTTTATAAGTGGAGAAATTATCCAATCGAACTTCATATTTATCAAATACTTACTCATGAAAATTTATATTTTGTTTCTCATTTATCTACCATATTGGGCATTATGCTCCATCAATAAGACCCTTGAAGGAGTAAAGCAAATATCTGACACAAACTCATTGATATTTTCTTAATTTCCTTTCCACCAGGCAATGCTTCCCAGGGAAGAGGTTTTAATGACTCTCCCTGGTCTTCTTCCAGGCAGGTGGAGAAGCACACATATTATTGCATTGAAGATGCCCTCTGGACTAATGAGAAAGGACTTACCTAAAGTCAAGTATACAGAAGAGATATGTATCATCAAACTAGAAAGTACAACAGTGCTTTTTTCTGCCAATAAAAAATAAGGAAATGGGGACTTGAAACTTAAAGTGAACAAGTAGAGAGAAGGCAGAGATCCTGCCATCTGATGACTTTGAAAGATATTTAAAGGAGAAGGCATCTCAGAATTTAAGACAGATCTGATTTTAAGTCCCATCTCTGTCATTCAAAAGCTATGTGACTTTGAGCAAGTTAATTGTCCAATCTGCTCTCCAGTATCCCTAAATGTAGAAAGAGAGATTCTTACACTGGCTGTCAGCTGTTGCCAGACTTGTAATGAGCAAATGAACAAAGTTATAAATATGTGACAGAAATATTGAAATGCCATCAAAATGCAGGATTTTATTATCTCTTCCAGGAAATACGATACTAAGAAAGGTTTCTATGCAGGAGAAAAATATGGGATTCGGAGTCAAACTTAGGTCCAGATGAACTCTGTCACCTTATAAGTCATTTAACACCTCTCAGCCATATGTTTCATAATATTACAACATCTATTCCATGAAGTTATTATGATATGTTATCTTATGGTCTAGAATTATATAAGGCCCAGACTGGGTACTTGCTGAAGACACTGTATTAATGAGATGTGTCAAATAGAACATGTAAGGCAAGGAAGGCAGAATAGAGAACTAATACTATGATCTAATTTGTAAGAACCCCATCTTCTTATCCCCCATGAATATATATGTTGTAGAGACGAAATGAGCTCCAGGATGTAAACAACCTTATATACTTAGTACTTAAAAATGGTCTCCTAATAGTGTGAGGGAGGAAACGTTTCTGTTTAAAGGCTAACATCTTCCCAGGAAATGACCTAAGAAATAGGAAAAAGAGTCTAAGACATTGACCTTGGGGACATTAATTGGGTGACCTCGGGCAAGTTCTTTAAGCTCTTTGAGCCCCGTTTCCCCTCTGTTAAATTGACACCCCGCCTGCCTCAAAAGTTAGTTGTACAGGTCACACAGAGTCATGTTGTTATAAGCGCTGAATATAAAGATGAAAATATTAATGTCACTGAGCTGCTGTTGTGTGTCACTGAATTGTTGTTGTTGTTTTGGTTGTTGCCTTAAGAATTCTGTAAAAGACAGGACAAAATTCTAGCTATGTTTATAAATTACTCAAGGAACCATAACTAATCCCTGCAGGTTATCAGCATAAGGAACATAAATCCTTTAGATATAAAACAGATTATATTTAAATAGAAAAATAAATAAATAAAAGTCACAGCATGCTTTTTTAAATGACTAAGACAGGCTCACAGCCTCCTGGAATCACAGGCTCTGTGGGATGGAAGGAATGTGGTCAGTTACAAAAAAGTGACCAACGTTTTTCACTCTTCCAGTATCCAAACCCTTGGCAGTAAGAGTTTGTAGTTCCTCTTTTTGAAGAGGCAGAGTCTATTTCCCCATCCCTTGAATCTTGACTGGCCTTGTGACTTACTTTGGTCAATGAGATGCAGTAAAAATGCCAGTTTCAAGAATAGGTCTCAAGAAGCTGTGAGTTTCCTGTTCGCTTGGATCCTTATTATTGCCTATGAACAAGTCCAAGCTAGCCTGCTGGAGTGTGAAAGAGCTCATAGACTAGCTCCCATTCATCCCAACCAATGCCATCCTCAGCCAGACTATAGCCAGCCATTCCCAAATATATTGAAATGCCCAGCCTAGATCAGCAAAGCCACCTTCACCCAGATCAGCTGACTGCAGACACAGGAGGGACCCCAACCAAGACTAAAGGAATCATCCAGCTGTCCCATAGACAATGTGAGCAATAATATATACCTATTGCTTTAACCCATTGAGTTTTCCCCTGAATTTTTAAATTTTGTAAATTTTATATTGGAGCATAGTTGATTAACAATGTTGTGTTAGTTTCAGTTGTACAGCAAAGTGATTCAGTTATACATATACATGTACCTATTCTTTTTCAAATTCTTTTCCCATTTAGATTATTACAGAATATTGAGCAGCATTCCCTGTGCTATACAGTAGCCATTTGCAGCAACATGGATGGACCTGGAGATCATCATACTAAGTGAAGTAAGTCAGACAAAGACAAATATCATATGATATATGCGGAATCTAAAAAAATGATACAGAAACTTTAAAAACTCTAATACAATCTCCCACATGATATTGGAGCCCCATCTCCAACACACCCACCAAATGCTTAACTGGCCTCAGTTAGATCATGACTACGTGTCCTTTCTTGATGTATGGATCCCCTCCTGATATAGATCATTCCAGCTCTGGATGGCTCTGACTGCTGTAAAGTTTGAACAATGTTGGTACCCCAGAAATTTATATCCTTTGGACTTAGTCTTCCTCTTGGGGGTCACACAGGAGTGGTCTAAAGACTAATCTACATTCCACCTAACTGAAAGAATTCTCAATTAAGATTATAACCGGAAGTTTTCTGAGCCAGCCCTATCTCCCAATATGAGAAAAGTTTGTTCTATTGTGCTGGTTTTCACTTTATTCCATTTGGTCTGGTTTCCACTGTGAAAGGAAGAACAAGACATTCCAGAATGTGTTTCTTCCACTGTTGAAGCCAAGCGATGTGAGAATCTTCAGAACTAAATCTGTCCTGGTGAAACTGAAGGAAGGCGTCTTCCTCTGGATCAAAGACGAAGCGATAATAAGGACAGTGAGCTGTAGTGGGTATGAACTGACTCTGAAGACCTTTGAGAGGTGAGCTGGCCTTCTAGACTTCTAAGGCTCTTCATTAGGCTGCTTTGTAGACCTGAGAAGGAAGAGATACATGAAAAAGTGGAGATTTCTGCAGGCTCATCCAATGACCACTTCCTGAGCTGTGCTAACAAAGGCATTACTTGTGACTGTAGATGCAGCCTCATCAACAGATTGCTCCAAGTCCAGTGTTCACGTGTTAGGTTGAGTTCTGGACATTCACTCATTTAGTAGTATCTGAGCTGGAGAATTTCTCATCTCTTGAATTAACTTCTTCATTCATTCAATCGAACTTCTATCTCAGTTTTCTGTTCATCATTCCGTTTTCCAATCTTCTGCCTGTTTTTTATTCCCCCCTCATACATGGGATCTGATTTTTGGGTCTTCATACTTATAGCCAGAGCTGGAGTCCACTGCCAATGAATAAATACCTCACAATTAAGACTTAATGATAGGGGAAGCTGAGACAAGTTAGAGAGTAGCACTAACATATATGCACTACCAAATGTAAAATGGATGGCTAGTGGGAAGCTGCTGCATAGCACAGGGAGATCAGTTCGATGCTTTATGATGACCTAGAGAGGTGGGATAGGGAGGGTGGGAGGGAAGCTCAAGAAGGAGGGGATATGGGGATATACATATACATATAGCTGATTCACTTTTTTGTAACAGCAGAAACTAACACAACATTGTAAAGCAATTATACTCCAATAAACATATATTTTTAAAAAAAGACTTAATGATGACATGAGTACAATTTCACCCATATCTGGGAACACATTTGCCAGCATTACACTAATGGTAGAGTGATGAAAAGCAACAGAATTTGGAAAGAAATAGAGAAGTTTCTACTACTTTTAAATTGTTACCTGTGACAAGACATTTAACCTCTCTAATCATTCAGATTCCTTTCTTTTTAAGTGAGGATCATTATTACTAATTCATGAAGATGCAGTAAAGATTAAATATGGTACTGTAGGTAAATCTAGCAAAGAGCCTAGAATATAAATATTTAATACCTGAGAGCTGATGTTGGTATCAGTGTTTGTATTACTGTTAATATTAATATTACATACATTGACCCTTTCAGAAATTATAAGTCGGGCTTCCCTGGTGGTGCAGTGGTTGATAGTCCACCTGCCGATGCAGGGGACACGGGTTCATGCCCTGGTCTAGGAAGATCCCACATGCTGCGGAGCGGCTGGCCCCGTGAGTCATGGCTGCTGAGCCTGTGCGTCCAGAACCTGTGCTCCACAACAGGAGAGGCCACAGCAGTGAGAGGCCCACGTAACGCAAAAAAAAAAAAAAAAAGAAAAAAGAAAAAGAAATTATAAGTCAACACTAATTATAATCCCAAATCCTCCAGTCCTGGTTCTTCCCTGGTTATTCTGTCAATATCTGGTTCTTGACAGCCATAGTACACTAACTCTAAACTTTACATTCAGATGTACCTGAAGACAGCTCAAGGACTACAAAGGAGACCTAGTAGGGAAGAGTCTGCATAAAGGAAGAAGAGACATCTTGGAATATAATTTGTCTGGAAGAAAAAGAGAACTGCAGCACTCATATCTGCTCCAAGGCAAGGGACAGTGATAAGGGATTGTAATGATACAGCTCAGGAACTCTTTAAAATGTTTAAAAATGTCAGCAGCCTTGCTGTCATGAATGTACTCCTGGCTTCTATAAAGAAAGAATTGCAGTTAAATAGAGAAAGAAACGATCATGGACCATTGGAAGGACAATAACAGGGGCAGATTCGCCAGCTTCTAGAGAAGGGGGAGATGGTGGCTTCGGCAGACATAAGGGACCACAGTGTTTCTCTCTGTACCCCTGGCCATGTCCCTGATAATGCAAGTATATGATTTCTATCAGTTGAATCTTTTCTATCTTTACTGAGATAAAATTGTGGTAATCATTTTGCAATATATATGTCTATCAATTTAACACTTTGTATGCCTTAAACTTACACAACATTACACATGTATCACTTAATCATTTCTTTAGATATCTGAGGTTACACATGTATTAATTGAATCATTTCTTTAGATATCTGAAAACAGATGCCTTATCAATAATATAAATGGATATCATAACTTTTATTAATTTCTCCTGACTATTTGAACAACATATGTTCTTCATAAAACTGTAATAAAGAAAATTATGTTTTAAATTATAAAGTTAGAAATTATTAATGATTTATTTATTGAGCTGTTTTATTTTATTATAAAATAAATATGAAATCTTTCTGTGTAAACATGATGCAGGAGACTTCCCGAATTACAGTACAATGACCAATAAGACTTAAAGTAAGAAAAACTTTATTTTTACTAGACTTTCACAAAGAGTGATGTCCACATGCCAAAAATGTTGAGCTCTTCCTGCAAGATAAAGGAAAAACAAGACTGGAATGAAGAAAGTGTCAACATGACCGTTAATTTGTCCCATCTCAAGGAACTAGATCTTAGGATTTACAAACAGGGACCCACACAATCTCTGAGAGAAGCTCTCTGTCACCTCATTCATGGAAAATACAGAGACCTCAGTGGCAAGATGGGAGACAAAGAAAAATCAGGGGCATGAGGAAAAATGCCATAGCCCAAAAGATTCTGAAAATGGATAACTTGGAGAAAAAGGAGAAACCTTTCACATCCTTAAATTAATTTTCTCATCAAGAGTCAAAGTGACTTCGAATCTTTAAAACTAGAGCTTACAGTCATAAAAAGGAAATAATTTCATATCAGGAAAGACTAAAGAGGTGAAAAGTACATTTGTCATATTAAAAGAACAAGGAAATTGGTAAACATTAGTTTGGACTAAAAGAACAGGTCTACAGATTGCGTTCAAATTCAAATTCAGAAATTAAGCCAAGATGAAATTCACAGTAGAACACAAATGACATGAAAGGCCAAAGAAAGTAAATAATTTCAATAACAAAATAATAATGACAATATTCCCCAGCTTAAAGAAAAATATGAAGTTTGCAAATAAAAGGTACACATCAGGCAATATGAATGAAATGACACTAGTCCCTTAATACAACTTCTTGTGATTCCTTATATTCTCCAAGTATAAAGAAAAAAAAATAGTTCTTCAGCTGTTTAGAGAGGAAAAAAACAAAATAAAACAGTTTCTCCACAAAACAGTATGAGTAATTTGGACACAGAATGCACTTCTAACACAAATGAACTTTACAAGTCTAATATAGTCTTTAGCCCTACTTTAATTATTCATGATTTTTGATTGCCATCTCAGCCCTTGGCAAATTGTTGTAGCTTGTTATAGTGTCTAAAATAGTGTGAAAAGTACTCTGGACCCAAAGCTGAATAGTACACATCTTTCTCTTCAGTGAGTTCACAGAGAGTGGAAGTGGTAGAAATACAAGTAAAGGTAAAGCCAAGTGTGGAATGCAAGGGTGAATATATGCTCAGACTGAAATGGAATCCAGAGTAGTGGTATCTAATCAGATGAAGGTTGGAAGTGGGAGGGGTCAGGGAATACTCTCTGGAGCAGGTGATACCTGAGCTGTATTTTAAAATAGGTGTAAAAGTTAATCAGATGAAGAGGGAATGGGCAAAGGGAGGGCAGCCCACACAGAGGAACAAGCCTGAGTACCATTAGAGGTTGAGATCAAAGCAACAAGCACAGTTTGACTGAGGTTCTTAATTATGTCCAGAATTTACTAACCCTCTGCATTGAACAAAGATTATTCTAGTATTGTTGTGTAAATAAGTCACTGTAACATGCTAAGCCCAGTGCCTGGTACTCAGTGAATATTAGAATGATGATGATGATGATGTTGGTCTTTATCATCTTCATCATCATCTTCATCCTCATCTTCATCATCTAGTCCAGTAGAGGTAGACAGTTATATTTGAATTCTAGTGTTGCCTCTTGCTGTTTAATCTTCCACAGTTTAATTTATTTCTCTGTTCCACAGTTTTCATTTTATAAAAAATAAGCATGACTACCTTATGAAATTCCTGGAGAAATTCAGTGAAATAAGATACGTAAAGTACCTGGCACATAGAAGGCGTTTAGAAAAGTACATTCCCTTTAATAAGCCCAAGGTATTACTATGAGTACAAAAATGTAAGTACAAATAAACTCAAAAATTTTATTTAAACTTATATTTGAGAAAGTCCAAGATACTCTTGGGATTCTATCCAACGTCTTAATCTATCTCTTCAAGTTTATTTCTCTTCACACTTTTTCTCACTCTCCTTCCTTGATTCTAAGAGTCAATCACAAAGAACTCCTGGTTCCTCCAACTCACCAGGACCTCTTTCCCTCTGGTCTTCATACTGGTGATAACCCTGGCTTGCAATGACACCCATCATTCCCCAGGATCCCAGGATTGGATGAGACTCCACTCTTTTGGGGCACAACAGGCTTTTATACCCCATCACAGCATTTACCAGACTGTTTTGTGATTGTCTGATTGATTATTGGCATATTACATTGGACTAAAGATTCAGAGATGACAGAATAAAGTGCTGATTTTACACTACAGTACCTAGAACACATTATGATGTCTGGCAGATATTAGGTTCTCAACAAATGTTTGGGTAATAGATAATTTAAAAAGAAAAAAAACTCCTGGTCAAGTCTTTATTTTTAGGATAAGGATGAAATTTTTGGTCAATGTGTATATGTAGGTAAAATCATCATAAATACGTATTCAAGTTACTCATTTCAAGACTATATAATTACTTTAATAGCCATATTCAGACTCTTCACTAAATTTGTGATTTCTTGGGTTTTCTGCCAGTGTTTTTCTATAATGGCAGGTTTTGACACTTGATTTTTCTTTTATTTTTAGTAATAATTACTAAGTACTATGTTAGCTCTATTTTTTTGGTTTGTTTGCTTTCGTAAATTTTCTACACGTTATCAATACTTATGTTGAAACCTTCCTTTAAATGGTCTAACCTATTTTAAGACATGCCCTTACACCATCTTCATTTTCTTCAGAAATCATCCAGGATGATTTTCATAGAGATCATATTAATAACGTCAACTTTTATTGTACTATGAGGTTAAAATCTAAATACTACTACAAGTAACATTAGATATCCATATATTGTTCGTGTCTATGTATTTTCTCCTCCATAGCTGTCATTTTTTCTCTTATAATAATCATTTTTCCTTTGCATTGTAGTAGAGCTTCTCAAGTTTGCCCTCCACCTCACAAATATTGTGTCCTACTGTCCATTTGCCACTTCACAACCTGCAATGGAGATTTTAATTCTACTACTGCTACTGAATTATTGGTTCCTTTACAATTCTTCTTTATGTTTCTTAGATCTTTTGTATTCTCAGCCTGCTGTCTTTGGTCTCAACTAGTTCTCTGCTTAAGCCTTTCTACTCCTTTTTTACAGAGGTCATTACTTCTTGCATTCTATTGAAGCATTTAGTTTTCTAACATTTTCCTCCAATTCCTGTTAAAAAAATATTCATAAGTGTGAAGATCTCCTGGGTGTTCAGGATATTTTTTTCACTTGTTCTGCAGCAGGTTTCAGTTTATTTTCCACTTTACTCACTTTCAAATGTGTTGAGATTTATCTGTACTCTGTTCCTGTACAGTATATCTATACACTAAGTGTTTGCCAGCTGTAGTTTCCAGGCACTGTTCATTTGGGTGATGGTTAAGTACCATTCTCAAAGAGTAAACGGAGATTATGCAGCTCTAAAGTTGTCTGTGGGTCTGCTCAACAGAGGGTGGAATTTTTCCTACACCCATTATCTGGTTCATTGTTTTTTGACCAATGGACTACAATGGGGAAAAAAAAGAATCACAGAATAATCTGCTAACAAATCTGTTTTTCTATGCCCACCCATGAATCATTACATGAAGTGCTTCACTTCCAAATCCTGTATACCACTGCCAATTGTCTTTTTTTTAAACCATATTTTTTTTTCATGGGTGAGGAAATGGTTATACTCCAAGAACAAAGCAATGCTGAGCACATCACTGCCTCCTAGGCTCTCTGCTGGGCATAAAAACACCACGATGAACACAATAGACATAATATTTGCCCTCCTGGAGGCCATAATTTAATTTACTTAAAAAAACAGATATTGAACAAGTACGAGTGTGGTATGTTCCACATATACTAGAGAGAGCTAACTGTAGACAAAGAAGAACAAAATGGAAAGGATAGGAATGGAAGCTTCATGGTGACTGCTTTTAACAGAACATCCCATACGAAAGAGAGATGTCCCCACTTTCTGTTGGTTTAGACTTTATATTTCAGAGCCACAAACTATAAACTAGAGAATTTCCTACTATTTTTTTCAGAATTATAAATTTGATGTGTTTCCACTGGTTATATAGGGACTCGATAAAATTTTTTCTATTGTTTTAATCTCTGGTAATTTAGATTCCAGTAAATTTTAACAGGTTTAAATTTTGATGCTGTTTCCCAGTTTTATCTTTTTTTAAAAATGTATTTCCATAGATTATTTTATGATAAATTGGAGAGAAACTGCATCAAGGACTGTAAGCCAGAATCCATTTTTTAATTAAAATGAGAAGCCACGTTTAAAAGATGTTTAAGAGGTAAATTCTGTAGAGATTGGTGATAGATTAAACTGAGAAACAGAGGGAGAAATTTAACAAGACTCTTAGGTTTTAATAAATAAATATATGGTGTAAGCTTTAGGAGGAAGCCTGAGCTAGAAATAAGAATTTGAGAGCAACGTTGTAGCCAGTTGTATCTAAAAACTGAAAGTCAGAGATAGAAGATACCAAAGCATTTATTTTCTTCACATGTTGAGTCTTGAAATATTCCAGAAGAGAACCCAGGCACAAATTACTCTTTAAAATAATAATAATAATATTAATAACTATGACAATATTTTTCCTATACCTACCAAGGATCTCTTGCCTCAGTGAAAGTCCCATTCACTTTCAGTTTTAATACATTGTACTCATTTCAGAATAAGTCAGTTTCCCAATATGAAAAAATGGGGATTTTAATGAGTAGGTCACGCTGCTGCAGAGAGTATTGCATATAGAAGAGCTCTGTGACTTCCATCTACTTTTCACGACCTTCCTCACTTTTACTTATTCAAAATCTCATCTCTTGCCATCCTTATTAGTATGATTGTCTCCTTACTAGCCTCTCATAATCTTGCTTCACTCCTTTCTAATCCACTCTCCACTCTCCTATTAGATTTGTTTGTCTGTTTGCTTTTCCTAAAACAGATGAAGAGCTCAAGGCTTGGTTCTTGCCTTAACAATCAGGGAAAATCACAACCTTCCCCAGAGTCTTTCTCTACAAAATGGGAAAAAGTAGATTGCCTTGGCTTGCATCCTTCATAATAGAAAAGAGTAAAGGAGATGAAATATGTGAAAGTAAAAGCAAATGCTACACATATGATGGCATGTTATACTGGTTAACGTTACACAAGTAATGTAAGAGAACAACGCTGACATCTTAATAGTTTATCAAAATAAGATTTATTTTTCCCTCATGCAATAATTCAATGGGTAGTCTTTATGGTGATCCAAGGTCCCAGGCTTCTTCCTGCTTAGCCTTCCCCACGGCCTCATAATTCTTCATTTTCTGCCGGCAAATAAGAAAAAGGAACAGGAAGCATCACTTATTTAGGAGGCTTTTAAGGACTGAGATTGGAAATCATGAATATCACTTTAATCCCATCCAGTTGGCTAGAACTCGGTTGGCTAGTCACATGGTCTTACCTAACTAGAGACTGTGAATTTCCTCCAGCTGTTTACATAAGATGAGAAATGAATGCACTTGGGTGAACACACAGCAATCTATACTATTTGATGATATTCCTATAACTCTACAGGGTGAAAGGGGCACCAATATAATAAATCTCTGTCTTAAAGGAAGTCAGTCATTAGGACAAATCAAACATACAAATGACCAGCTAGAATTTAAGATAAAATAAATGCTAAATTTTAGGTTCAAAGTGCTAAGGACTTGTATTATACCAGAACTTACTAAAGGCTTACTAAGTGCCACAGTCTTTTCTGTGTGCTTATTTATCCATAGACCATCCTTATATTTACAGAAGAGAAACATTCAAGTTCATTTAAATAAGATTAGTCACCAAATTTCAAATGACTATATACAATGGTAGATCTTCTTTCAAAGCCAAGATGAAGGAGGGGTTAATTTTGCTCTGGGGTTTGAGGGAATAGTGTTTGACAGAAGAAACATTTGAAAGGGATTCTGAAGGAGAAGCATTGATACAATGTAGTTTTCACATAGCTGACAGAGTGAACATTTCAAGAAGTAAACCAGGGGAGGGAGACGCAAGAGGGAAGGGATGTGGGAACAGATGTATATGTATGACTGATTCACTTTGTTATAAAGCAGAAACTAATAATAATTTTTAAAAAAAGAAAAATAAATAAATAAATAAATAAAAGAAGTAAATCAGAACTTGTTACTTCCCTGCTTTAAAACCACTAATAGCTTCCATCACAATTAGAAAAAAAATCCAATCTTCTGCTTGAGCTGATTTGCAAAGCTTTGTGTAATCTGGTTTGTAACCATCTCTATGAACTCATCTTATACCACTTCCCCCATTGCCATTTCCATTCCAGCCGCTGAACCACTGTCCATTGTGCCCCTGAACCACTGTCCATTCCTCAGTTGTACCAAGATTACTGTGGCGACTTTAAAATAGCTATTTCCTTTGCTTGGAATGCTCTTGTTCTTGCCCTTCATATGTCTCAGAGAGGCTTTTTCTGACATGCCACTCCCAACATTTATCATTATCTGATCTCTCTTTATCTCTCTCTCCTTCCTCCCTCCTTCCTTCCTTCCTTCCTTCTTCTTTCTACCCTCTACCTTTAGAAAGTCAGCCCCTTGAAAACATAAACTTTTCACACCTTTTTCACGGCCATAGCCACAGAGTATGAGCTCAAAAATTACTTGTTGAATAAATGAGTCCTGTTTTAACAGGTTATGAAATAGGCAGAGTAAAGATATTAGAGACTAAGGGTAGCTTCAAGAGCCAAGGCAAGTTATATATCAACGTAAGGGGTTATGTACTTTCATACCTAACATTTTTCTCTTAAATCTGAATATATCATATTCTCCCATTTTACAAGACCCAGGGTGTCCATTGATAGAATATTGTGTGCAGTTCTGGTACTTGTTCTTTCAGAAAGGCTTAATGATGCTTGGAACATTCCCCCAAAGGGCCAGGGCCAGCAGAGGTTGCTGTACAGTTCCAGAATAGAAATATCAGGATTGTTGTGCCTTGAAATGTTAGAATAAGAAGAAGTGGGCACAGAATCTGAAGGGATTAGGACAGAGTAAACACAGTTTTATTCAGCAAAACCCAAAATCCTTCTTTCAGCCTCCTCTTAAAGCTTGAAAGAAGGCACATTTAAGACAAATAAAATATTATTACCTTTAATTGGCATGATGCTTTATGTTTACAAAATGCTTTTTTAATTTTTTTTCTCAAATAATCCACACACCATCTGTGTGATGAATATAATTATTCCTATTCTATCAATTGAGAATATCAAGGCTCTGAGAAGTAGTTTGCCTGAATTTCCTCAGGGAATGAACCATGTGTGATTCATCCTTTTAGGGTGATTTGTAAATCTTCTTTTTAATGGAAAGAAAAAAAAGAAAATCAATAAATGTGTATAAAATTGAACTGGATAAAACCCAGATGAATCAGAAACAGGTATCCCAAGAATGTCTTGCAACTGAGTGCCCATTTCTTTATCATTAAAAGTGAAAAGATATAATTTATTTTTATTACCCCAAAGTCCAAAAGGCCCTCAGCCCTGAAAGATAATGAACAGAATGAACTCAGAAATTTTAATTGCAAACAAAATGATGTTAGACTTTTAAACTGAGCCTGGAGGAAACTAGTCTCTGAAGGAAAAGAGATGGAGAGCTCCCTGTTTCTATTTCTTGACAAGATGATGAAATAACATAAGACCCTTTTTCTCAAATCAACCCTGTAACATCTAAGCAAAGAGAGGGAAGCCACAAACTCAAAAACGGTTAGTTTTGGTTCTGCTCAAGACTGCATGAGCACACTCCACCCTGTCTCTTTCACTCAATGCAATGAAAAACCCTGGGCAGAATGCATGGTGTAGCTATCTAAGGAATATTTTTTTAAGTGGTAGCAGGAAGATTGGGGAAGGAAACCACAACATGAAATAATACCAAACTGGTGATGATTTTCTTCTTTTTCCTCCTCCAATATTTCTCAGCCTGGACTCAAAGACAGCCTAAAGCTCATAAGTGTACACCAGATGTGGGCAAGAAGTATTGTGGATTCATTTTCTAGGGCTGCCATAACAAAGTACCACACACTGGATGCCTTAAAAAAATAGAAATTTATTATCTCACAGTGCTGGAAGATAGAAGTTCAAAATCAAGATGTCAGCAGAGTTGATTCCTTCTGAGGGTCATGCAAGAAGAATCTCTTTCAAGTCTCTCTCTCTAGCTTGTATATGGCTGTCTTTTCCCTGTGTCTTTTCACATCAACTTCCTTTATTATGTACCAGTGTCCAAACTTCCCTTTTATAAGGACACTGGTCATATTGGATTAAGGGATCAACCTACTTCAGTAAGGCCTCATCTTAATTGAACTAATTACATCTGCAATGATCTTATTTCCAAGTAAGGTCACATTCTGAGGTTAGAACTTCAACATGAATTGATGAGAAGCAGAATTTAACCCATAGCAAAATTAAAAACAAAAAAAACCCCACATTTCTTTCTGGTCCAAGGAACAGGAAAGGGGGTTCCTATGGATCAAAGAGAATGGTAGAAATCCCATTTTGGGTTTGGTTTTGTTTTTCCTTCTCTCCTACACCAGTCTCCAGGCAATCCCATGGCAGTAGTGGTGAAAATGGCAGCAGTGTTGAGCAGGCACAATTTCAAGGGGAAAGAAGTCTTACTGACCAGAGAGCTGTGGCACCATGAGAGTGGGAGGTGTTGCACCATATCATTTTCTGGACCCTGACTATTTGGCCCCTGATGCAGATTCAGTCTCAGGAAGTATATGGTAGATCAGGGAACCTACAGCACCAGTTTCCTAGACAGAAAACCAAGGTGGGGGTGGGGTGGTTAGTGTGGGAGATGGATGCTGGGAGCCAGAATGCATCAAGAAAATCACAAGAAAGAAAGTAGCTCCATAAAGTTGTGTATGAACTCTTGGGCTCACCTCCAAGCTGTGCATTCATGGAACTTGGCCCTAAATTGTATACAAAAAGCTTCGAGAATTGAACTATGGGGTAAATCCCCACCTAGCTCCTAGACTAGCCACTGGATGGTACACACATGGGAAAGATCTAAAAGGTCCTCCAAAGGCTTTGAAAACTGAACTGGTATCAGAACCACAGCCTAGGAATTTGTGGTCTTAAACTAGGTCAATTGCCTATTATAAAATATAGTTTCTATAGGATTTAAGTAAAATTCAGATCTTTATAATATTCAAAATGTCCAACATATAATCCAAAGTTATAAACAGGAAGCATACAGAAACTTTAATATCTTGTAAGAAAAAAGTAATCAACAGATATTGACCCTAAGATGGCACAGATGTTGGAGTTATTAGACAAAGATTTTAAGGCAGTTAATTTAACCATGCTCTGCAAAGTGAGGATCAACACTGTTGAAATAAAAGAAATAATATCTCATTAGATGAATAGAAATTATAACAAAGAACCAAATGGAAAATGTAGAACTGAAAAATACATTAACCTGGATAACACTATTCACTGGATGGGCTTGGTAAATGGAATGGAGATGACAGAGGAAAAAAGTCAATGAATTTGATGGTAAATTGATACAAATTATCCAGTTTGAACTACAAAGAGGGAAAATTATTTAAAAAGAAATAGAGCCTTACAACTGATGAGATAATAACAAAAAAGTCCAACAGTTATGTAACTACAGAAGAAAAAGAGAGAGTATAGTGAAAAAACATCTTTTAAAGGGATAATGGCTAATATTTTCCCAAATTTGACCAAAGGCTTAATCTTAAATGATAATTGTAACATCTAATCATTATTAATAATATTCTTATTATTACTATTATCAGCATTATTGAGCACTTTGTGCTGTGACCTGTTCTAAGTTCTTTACATATTCATTTAGTCTCTAAGGAGTAACACTTATAATTTCTTTCCCAAGATCACAGAGGTATTAAGTAGTGGAGACAGGAAATAAACCCAGAAAGTCTATCTCCAAACCCAGAAAGTCTATCTCCAGAGAACAAGCTCTTAACCAAAATGTACAAACTCTCTGGTACACCTAGGGTCAGTCTCTCCTCTGCACTTAGATTATTAATGGCAGTTACTTTGTTGTGCTATGACTTTTTTTTTTAGATATGTGTAGTCCTCTGTGAGGTATCTAACATATGGAGGTTTAAAAATATGTGTTGGGAAAAGAATAAATAACTATAATATAAGGTTGTCCTTGTCTGTTTGGGCTGCTATAACAAAATACCACAGACTGGGTGGCTTATAAACAATAGAAATTTATTTCTCACAGTTCTGGAGGCTGGAAGTTCGAGAACAGGGCACCAGCATGGTTGGGTGAGCACCCTCTTCTTCATCTCAGACTTTTCCTTGTATACTTTCCTGGTGGAAGAAGAAAGGGAACTTTCTTGGACCTCTTTTATAAGGGCATTGATCTCATTCATGAGGTCCCTGCCCCCATGTTTTTGTCACTTTCCAAAGGTCCCCACCTCCTAATACCATCACATTGGGCATTAGGATTTCAACATATAAATTTAGCGGGAGACACAAACATTCAGAATGTAGCATATGTGAAAATTATTTGTGAACCTGATTTACTATCTGGCAAGACTGTAAATTTCTTAATGAAAAGGGCTTTGCTGACACCTTTATATCCCATGGTATCTAGCATGCTTCTGGCACATATAACTGCTTAATTTTTTAAATCTGTAGTTTGATGAAAGAGGCACAAAACTATATAACTTACATGAAAAACAGTGTAATGGAAACATGATCTGCCTCTGGCACTAACTAGTTTCTTAATCTTGGGGAAGTCACTTAACCTTTGGAACCTCAGCACCTTTTCTTAAATCTAGGAGAGTTCCAGTGCCCAACTAGAGTATATCATGAAGAGTAATGAGGTAGTGTGTATGAAAATGCTTTGGAGAGCATCATACAAATGATATTTCATTTAATTTAACTCATTGCAAGGCAGACAGAACTATGTGAAACACACTTGATCAATAGCTTGACAAACTAGGAGAGAAATTAATGACAGCTGGAAGCATTGGGGAAGGTTTTGTGGGTAAAAAAAAAAAAACTGAAACAAGCTGGGAAGGAATTATTTAATGGAAAGGAAACCAAGTCCAGAGTTACAGAGAAGTGCGTCCTTGTATGGTAAGTTCCTCCTCTAGAACTTACTCCTGGCCTTTTCTTCTTGGAGCTTGGCTGAGATATGATCTCAGAGAATACCCTCAAAGTCACCACGACCATTTAGAACACTTTGTAATTCCAAGAGAAAGAGAACACCACACAGATGAAAGTAGGAGACAAAGGAGGGAGGTTTTAAGATGAGCAGACTTTTTACAAAACATCTATTTATCTTTTATTTTCTTTAATTTATTGGGGGGTACTTTTATTTTACAAACAGAGCCAAATTAATTTCTAGTCCAACTATTGGGGAACCCAACAGTTATGTCTTCTATTCTGTGCTTTAGCACAGATTTCATGCCAGTGTTTTTCAAACTTTGGTGTGAATAAGAATACCTTGAGGATCTTGAAAGAAAGAAAGAAAGAAAGAAAGAGAGAGAGAGAGAGAGAGAGAGAGAGAAGAAAAGAAAGAAAGAAGGAAAGAAAAGAAAGAAAGAAAGGAAAGAAAGAAAGAAAAGAAAGAAAGAAAGAAAGACAGAAAGAAAGAAAGAAAGAGACAGAAAGAAAGGAAAAAGGATACCCAGGCTGCATCCCCAGTGCTGCTGATGCAGAGTCTACCTGGAGTTGGACCATGATTCTTCATGTTCACACATAACCAGGTGCTCCAGATGTAGGTGGTTCATTCTCCCCACTGTGGGCAAGACTGAAGATTGATCCATGCTAAAGCTGAAAGCACAGTTCTTGGCACTCTAAGCAGTTCTAATGATACTAGATTCATTCTCTCTATAAACAGCAGCTTAGGGATGTGGACAGAGGGAGGTTTGAAATCCATATCGGACTTTTCCAGATTGCTTTACTTTATTCTCTGCATTCCTTTCTTCTCAGAAGCAAGAGGGAAAAAAAGATCTCATTAGTCAATTTTAAACTTACTTTATTTTGCAAGATCTGGCCACTGTACCACCCAGTCCAGGAAATAATGCAACGGTGGTCTTTACAAGATGATTTGAGGACACTTTTGTTTTAATCCCAAGCCAAATGTAGTATGCAGCACTTTTTTTTTTGATCCCATAAAAATAGAGGAAGAAACAATCAAGACCTAAACAAATAAAATGAAAATTACCTCCTTTTATATTTTGGTGATGAAAAATGTTTCAAAGTGCTCCAAGCACTCACAGAAATGATAATTACCTTCTGCTTTCCTGGGATAAGCACAGGGACATTTGGATTGTAATTGTCTCATCAGAGTTGCATAAACTGTAACATAAGCAATAAAAGTTCCCTGAACATCTGGCTACACTTTAAAATGTTTGTGAGCATCAGATAAAGCAGACGTTAGGACATTTTAATTTTAGGCCTTAGGGTGGTGACAGTGGTCCCATTATGAAATTATATCAAGTCTGAATTTCTGGAAGTCACCTGTGAAAATCATTTTCAAAGCAGCTCATGCCCAGAAATATGTCCAACAGTATCACTTCCCTCTAGGAAAAACTAATTTCTTAATCACACAATCCTCCTTACTCCAGTGCTGAGATCCAGAGAATGAATAAGGAGAACACGAATACTAAAGAACACTCACCCTGGTCCAAGGAGTCTGCTGGTAGTTTTCCAAATGTTACATCATTTAATCCGCCCTACAAACCTGTGGGCTTGCAATCATTATCTCTATTTTATAAATGAGGGAACTGAGACTCAGTGAGGTTACATAATTGCTTCATATCAAACAGATAGTAAGTAAGTGGTAAAATAATCTGGGGTTACCTGATTGTAAATTGCAAAATTCAACTCAATGATTGCCCTGATGGAAAGTCTTTTAGAAATCTGTCATCCTCAATCTGAGTCGACAGTCCTTCTCTTTTCCCTGTTTTAGCTTGTGCCTATCTAACCGGGGCCACAGTCTGGAAGATGCTGTAATTTGGGATCCATTTAACTGTTCCCACCAGTAGGTTGTGACTCGGCGAGCAGAAATCACATCTGATAATATAACTTTTGGCGTCAGTACACATTCTGGCTCCAACATTCACTACCTATGTTTACCAGGAGCAAGTTATTGTTTGTTGTCATTTTACTTGTTTGAGCCGCAGTTGTGTCATCTGTAAAATGGGAATGATAATCTTGCCTCCGAAGTCGCTGTGTGGTTTAAGTGAGAACATGTGTACTGCATCTAGAACATAGCTGCTACATAGTACATGCTCCACAGATAGCTTCCTTCCCACTTTCCCTACTGCCACAGTGCCGGGCGCATAATAGGCATTCAGTAGGTGTTGTTGACTGACTAATACACCGATGATGCGGGAGTTGAAGGGACCCAGTAAACAGCATTCCTCCTTCCCACCCATGTTCTAAACCAAATAAAAGAGAAAACATGATCAGGCTCACGGGGGCCAAAACATCACCTTGATTATTGATAAGAAGCTGATGATGCAGAATTCAGTTCACATATTTGGGCAAATGGGCTTCCTAAGACTGAACCCCAAGATCAGGTAGATTTATTAACTCTTTCACAGGCAGGTGTGGAAAACCACAGGCCTCCCCATGATCCCTGCAAGAAAGCAGGAAGAAGTGGCTGGCCCATTTGTGCCCAGTTCCTGTTCCAAGCCCATTAGCCAAGCAATTCACCCCTCCTCCCCAGTGGAGAAGGGAGGAGTGGGCAGCCATCTATAAATGTACAGAGCAACGCTTCCTTGAGGGGACCAGAGGTGCAGAGGAAGTCCTCTGCCCAACATCCAGAATGACTGAATGAATGTCCATACTCTTCCAGAGCCCCTGGTCACTGTGCAATAAGCCAGGGCTCTCAGTACCTCGACCACCTCCCAGGCTTCTTCACCAAGCCTCTCACTTGGGAGAATTCAGGAGCTAATGAGGGAACGCAAACTACCCGCAGCTTTAGTCTGACCTTGTGATCAGTCACTGGGCCTCACCCCATGTCTGACTGTGAATAACTGGGGCCCTGTTTTATTTCCCATGGCCTGAGACCCTCTTCTGCTCCTCTTTTAGGAGCTCAAATTTCCCCAAGTCAGGGCCATGCTCCCTGATGTGAAGCCTTCCTGATGCTAATGCACCTTCAACTAACACTTGTAAAAGCTGGAAGGCAAATAAACAAATCAAGGCCCAAAAAGTGAAAGGCCTAACATGATCGGAGAGCTGTGTGGTGCTGAAACTCAGGCATCCTGACACCCAGCTCAACGTTCTCTTGAATCACCAAGTGAGAAGCAAATGAGAAAGAAAAAAGGGTCTTATTTTCACCATTTGTGAAGCCTGATAATGAAATTTCATAAAATCTTGGATGGTGGATACGAACAGTTATGTTGGCAACAGGTATGAAAACTGACCAAACATGAGTCTTTGTAATAGAGAAGGATCCCTGAGACTAGGACCACTGAAGACACCGGACCACAGTCTAATAGAAGGAACATGGCATTCATTCATTCATTCACACATAATTTGCAGGGAATTATAAATGGGGCGTTCTGGGGACAGAGGTGACTATTTTGAAAGAGTTAATCATGGAAGGGCTCACTGACTGGCCGACATTCAGGCAGAATTGTGATGGAGTTGATGGAGGAGACCCTGGCAGATTCCAGGCAGAGGAGGTTTCCGAGAAGAGGCAAGAGCAAGTGCAAAGGTTTTGAGGCTACAGAGGGTTTGGCGTGTTTAAGGAACAAGAAGAAAGCTGTGCATCGGGAAGAGTGGGGTAAGCCAGGGTCAGCACGTTGTCAGATTACATGTATTCTTGTCTTCATTTTTGTGTATACATTAACAAGCATGGCAGGATGACGTAGTAGTGAACTAAACTTTAGTACTATAAAAGGGTACCTTCTGCAGAATTCTGCCCACATGCTGTCTCTATGCAGAAAGGAAGGGAAGGAAACACTACTGTCTCTAGGTTCAACAACATTAAGGTAGAAAGAGGGCAAGTGACTTGGTGAGGTATGATCTGTGAAGTCTGGAACCTCAGGGGTCCTCGTGAGGCTGGGGCTAGTGTTAGGATTCCTGTGATCCCTGGGAGTGGGACAGTTAGGGGTCAGGGTATGAGGATCGTGGGTTTTACACCAAGCAAGTGAGCAGCATACGCAGAGGTATCAGTGTATGAACAGTATAAATAATCCTGAACGGGAATTCAGAGACCTGGGTCATTTCAGGCTCTGCTACTTTATGTGAGTTATGTGAGCTTGGTAAGTTCACTTCCTTCTCTGGACCTCAACTATCTCTTTTAAAAAATAAGTAATTATAGGGCTTCCCTGGTGGAGCAGTGGTTGAGAGTCCGCCTGCCGATACAGGGGACACGGGTTCGTGCCCCGGTCCGGGAAGATCCCACATGCCGTGGAGTGGCTGGGCCCATGAGCCATGGCCCCTGAACCTGTGCATCCGGAGCCTGTGCTCTGCAACGGGAGAGGCCACAACAGTGAGAGGCCCGCGTACCGCCAAAAAAAAAAAAAAAAAACTAGTCTCCTAAAGCAGACATTTTCTTTTATAACCATTTAACCCAAATCTTGGTGAGGGATTATCATTATGGTTTTTACCAAAATTCTGTCTGGGAACCATTTGATATATTCCAAATAGTCTTCCTAAAATGCAGACAACTGGTGCTCTCACCCCAGAGAGCTGTTCTCCCAATCCAAGGACCACAAGTCTATAGTTTAAAAGCTCATGTAGTAGGCAAACTATTATATATAGGATGGATAAAAAACAAGGTCCTACTGTATAGCACAGGGAACTATATTCAACATCCTGTGACAAACCATAATGGAAAAGAATATGAAAAAGAATATATATATGTATAAATGAGTCACTTTGCTATAAACAAGAAATTAACACAACATTGTAACTCAACTCTACTTCAATAATTTTTTTTTTGGTCAATAATTTTTTTTTAAAGAGCTCATTTAAGGGAAAATGGCAGCACCATTAATTGGCACTAAAAAAAAAAAAAAAAAAAAACCCAAAAAAGCTCCAGGTGGAATTAACTGAGCTTCAATAGCTGTCTTTATGGCAAATTCCCAAATCTCTGCCTCAAGTCCAGAGCTCCATCCCAAACTCCAGGACAGTAAATACCACCTACCTCCTTGACATTTATACCTGAGGGTCCACAGGCCCTTCCCACACCTTCCCCCTCCCCAACACCCCATTTAGTTGGACTACATCTCTCCGTTGTCCTGTGTTTCTCACCTGGGAGATGACACATTTATCTCCCTAGTCCTCTGAGTCAGAAACTTAAGAGTGCTTCTAAACGCTGCCATTTTCAACTTCAAATCCATTTGTTCAACAAATATCTGTTCAACACTCACTGTGTTTCAGAAACTGCGCTGGATGCCAGGAGAAGTGCTAAGGAAAACAGCCATGATCCCTGGCCTCATAGAAATTGAATTCTCATGAGGGATTAAACAATAAACAATTAACTCCTCTCTCCCATAAAAATGTTTAAAACAGAAAAAAGGAAGCTATGTCCTGTCAAGAAAACAAATTAAAAAGAAAGAATAATAAGGGAGACACACAGGCATACCTCATTTTACTGCTCTTAGTTTTGCTGTGCTTGGCAGCTACTGGGTTTTTTACAAACCGGAGGTTTCTGGCAACCCTGCTTTGAGCAAGTCTCTTGGTGTGATTTTTCCAACAGTATTTGCTCACTTCATGTCTGTGTCACATTTTGGTAATTCTTGCGATATTTCAAACTTTTTCATTATTATTATATTTGTTATGGTGATCTGTGCCCAGTGATCTTTGATGTTACTACTAATACTCCCTGAAGGCTTAGATGATGGTTAGCATTTTTAGAAATAGAATATTTTGTTTTTTTAGACATAATGCTATTGCACACTTGGACTATAGTAGAGTATAAATATAATTTTTATATGTACTGGGAAACCAAACAGTGTGACTCACTTTATTGTGATATTCGCTTTATTGTAATAGTCTGGAACCAAAGCTGCAATATTTCCAAGGTATGCCTGCAATTTTGATTAGTAGACCAGGAAGTCACTGAGGAAGTGATATTCGAGCTGACAAATAAAAGATGAGCAGGAATAGGCCAGGCAAAGAATGGAGAAATTTCTGACAGCGAAAGTAATGAGTGCAAATAGCCTTAGGCAGAGTAGAGCTTAGTTTTTCTAAGAAACCTAAATAAAACATCATGCCTAACACTCAGAAAAGTATGGTTGAAGTTGAGGCTAAATGGGTACGGAAAAGACAAATAACGCAGGGCATTTAGACCAGTGTAAGGAGCGGGAATTTTGTTAAATATATAGAGTGTGTGAGCAACCTTCATAGTAGTTCAGATCCAGAAAACATTGGTACTTTGACTAAGTTGGCAGTAGTGGAAGAGGAGAGAATTTGATGGATTAAAGATTCTTCTTGAAGATAGAGTCAACAGAATCAGGTAATAAGTAGGAAATGGGGGTAAAAAGGAATGACTTCCAGGTTTCTGGTTTAACTTGAAGAATAATGGGAGTGTTTATGGTGATAGAGAAGACTGGAGAACATTCAGTTGTGCATTTATTGTGTTTGAAATGCCTGAGACATCTAAGTGAATGTGTTAACTGGGCATTTGAGTACATTAGTCTGATTGTCAGAAAAGAGGTTTAGGCTGGAGGTTGTACACACACACACACACACACACACACACACACACAGAGGGAGGCTGCACATAGAAGGGAATTGGCCTTGGGCAAGAGAAGGAGCATGTCTTCCACTTAAGCAGAAAGGAAGTAGAAAATAAGCATAGGCATGTGTTGATGCAGTTGTGGGAAGGCTCCTTGCTGTCTCTTATTTACTCAAAGAAATATGAAGTGACACCCTCTAGGAAGGAGGTGAGTGTGGAAGAGAGAGCTGAGGAAAGCAGGGAAGGTGAGAAACTTGTCCTCAGCAAAGGGAATACGCACTGACTAAAGAAATTCAGTAAGGATGTTGGCAAATGTCATGCCATACGTCATTCATCACTGGTCATAAATTTCTAGTGACACAAAAATGTAGGCAGTGCGATTTATTCCAGGCACCTCATCGTAAGTGCAGGCACAGAGAAAATAGATGGCTGGGACCATCCAGGATTCGTTTCCAGGCAGGTATAATGAGGAATGAAGCAGTGGGAGAAGGGGTGGTAAGAAATGTGAGGGTATTGCCACAGGGGTATGAGGTGGGCTAAGATAACAGACCATAAAAAATCTAAGGTAGAAAAGGAAGGCAATTCACAGAAGAGAAGGATCATGGTTGGAGGTTTGGAGAAGATGAGGTTAAAGATGAGGCTTTGCACATTGTTTCAGCGGGTGTTTGATGGAGACATTTTAGAGGACAAAGTTCTGGTTGGTTGGGAATTGGAGCATTTGAAAGTGTAATTTTGAAAGCATACAGTCCAATAATGACAAAATCAAGCAGTGAACCCTTAAAAGGTGGTGACTGGGATGAAGAGATCAAAATGTCCCTCAAGAGAAAGAGGACATAGAACTAAGAGGCCTGATGGAGATAGAAATTGAAAAGTTGGTAAGACTTAAGGTAGGGAGAAAGACTGTGACCAACAAGCTTTTAGGGAAAGCAAGGAAGTGGAAAGTGGCTATTCCGTGGCTATTTTAAGAGGACGGTAAAGATAAAGAATGTGCTGAGCGTGCATTGGGAGCCTCAAAGGGCACAATGGAATGGTTTAGGGGATGGAGTTGGGAAGGAATGGAGGAAAATGAAATATTTTACCAATGAACGAGGGGAGAAGAATTCAGGGAATAACAGATAAGAAGAAAAGCTTGGACTTCTGCAAGGACTGCGGTAAACAGGAAAATAAGTCAGGCTGGAATTAGCTCTGACGGTCTCATGGAAGGCAATCCCTCACCCACACCCCTTAAAATCTAGAAGCTTCACAAGAGGAGAAAGGCTACATCCTACCTAGATACTCTCACAGGTGACACTCAGGTGACCATTAATTCAGTCAGCTATTGTCATCAACTTTACTTCCTAAAACTTCCAAACCTTTCCACTTCTTTTGGGAAATCTCCAGATTATATCACCAATTGTCTGTATAACTAGCACAGTCTTCTTATTGGTCTCCCCTTTCAACCTGGCCTCCTTTTAATCCCTGAGTGATCTTTCTAATCACGACATTACCTGTTTTCAAAGACCTCAAAATCTCTCCATGGCCCTCAGGATAAGGAACAAAACCTCACAACGTGGTTTACGAAGCATGACCTCAGCCTCCATCACTAACTCCCGCCGTCTCCACTTCTTCGTTACTACACCCCAACTATAGTTAATTTCCTTGTGCTTTATTTACTTTCTTGGATTTGTGCTTTTGTGCATGTTGTTTCTCCTTGGGATGTTTCATTTTCTTTTTTCTTTTTTGAGTCACTTTTACTCATCTTTCAAGTATCAGCTTTATACCATTTCTTCCAAAAAACGCTGCTTCTGGGCAATATGTTCTGTGTTTCCCTTGTCATAATAATTGTTATTCTGTATTCTAATTGCCTATCTATCCCTCTGTGCCTACTATTACATTGCAAGAATCTTAAGAGTCCTGATTCCTAAAAACATGTCTTATTCACCATTTAATGGCCAAGCCCTAACACACAATCTGGTGATATTAGAGGTGCTCAATAAATATTTGCTATATTTGTTGAATGAATGAATGAACAGGGCTGTTACTGGTGATATGAGAGGTGGCATTAGAAGTAATACTAATATGGGAATTATATAAATCTAGCTTTAATCTCAGCTTCTTTATTCATAATATTAACGGATTTGGTTAAGTTTGGCACCCTAGTTTCCTTGTCTACCATAAGGACACAAAATTATATACTCTGTAGGGACATCATGAAGATTTAATTCAACAATATGTATTAGGCATCTTGCAAATAATTATTGCTCAATAAGTAGTTAGGCAGGGATCTTTAGATCCCATGGTATACTTTTTTTTTGCCATAAGTGGGCCTCTCACCACCGTGGCCTCTCCCACTGTGGAGCACAGGCTCCGGATGCACAGGCTCAGCAGCCATGGCTCACAGGCCCAGCCACTCCATGGAATGCGGGGTCCTTCCGGACCGGGGCACGAACCCATGTCCCCTGCATCGGCAGGCGGACTCTCAACAACTGTGCCACCAGGGAAGCCCCTCATGGTATACTTTGATAAGATCATTCCCCATTTATCTTCCTCTTAAAGATTGCTCTTGCTTTTTACTATAGCCCGATTCCCTCTGAATAACCATTTGAAGAAACCAGAACCAGGAGTCCTAGGAGGTGGAAAGTGGGTGTAGGTGTGATTTGCTCCTGGCATAGAGGCCCGATTCCAAATAAAATGGAGTTAACTTTCTCTTGTGTCTTGAACTATTGTCACCGAGACTTCTATTGCCTTCCCTACTTTCAAGCTAATTTGCTGCTCTAAGTATTAGGAAACTGCATCTGGATCCAGGGAAATGCCAGTGACATCAGTGTCATATTAGAAAGCTTAAGACAATGGTATGTGACACCTGAAGTCAGGCAGACTCTGCCAGATTGATGAGGGGGAAGACTCTTCTTAAGGCTGAAGGGCACTCAGTCTGGCAGTCCCTCAAGGCTGGTTTCAAGGGCACAGTGAAGACGGGAGAAAGACAACCAGACAAATGGCTTTGGACAGAGAAGGTAGTCCTTCCTGGTATAGAAGAAGCAAGCACAGCATGGGGAATCAGAAGCTCTAGGTTGATGGAGGGATAGAGAGCAGTGGAAGGAATGAATGTGACCAGTTCTAAACCCCCTCCTGAAGGTAGGCATTTATAGGGAGTTGTGGCTTATTTTAATAGGAAAGATATAAACCCTGTTGATCAGAAACCTAGAGGCCATGGGAAGTATGGATTGGGTGAGAGCATCTAGAGGCAGGTAGGCAACACCATCTTGATTTGAGGTAACACATGGTTGAGTTTGACAGATGGAGTAGGAATGAGAAAGCAGGGTTGGCTGGGAGAGAAATGATAAAGAAAGAATAAGCAGGGCTGAAAACGGATTAGAAGCTGTGTTTAGAGAAATGACACCTCCCAGACTGGGAGAAAAGGGAGCCAACAAGAGAAAGATCAAGGTCAGAAGACACACCTGTACCTGTCACCGCACTAGGAAGATACTGTGAGTTGGACAATCTCGAAGAACAAGAGGTGTTTCCATTCCCCCCTGGATGGCCACAGAGTCACACGAGACTTGTGTCCACACGATGTTGCAACATCTGGTCAATCCGCTCTAAAATTTAGTCCAGCTATTGGTTACAGGCCCCGTAGGAGCAAGAGATGCTCCGGATGAAATCTGCACTCCCTCATGGTATCTCCTCACCCAGACTCGCTCGGCCTGGCTATTGGAAGACAATGAACTAAGCCATGTGATGGCCCACGACACCAGACAGCACGGAGAAGGTATATTTACAAGATCTTAACTTTGAAGGCTCAGGGAGTGTGTGGAGGGAAGGGAGTTAGAAAAAGAAAAGGGAAAAACTAAGGAACAAAAAGGTGACGTTGATTGCCCTCCTTGCAGCCACGGGTCTATTTTTACATCTGCCACAGAGGGCTTATGTTGTCATTTCAAACACCAATCATCTTGACCAAGGCAGGATTACATGTGACAGCACTGAAATCAGAACATCTCTCCGGGCGGCTGAGCAGGAGGACTTCTAATTGCTCTAGGTATCCAAAGTTACCAAAACCATCCCAGCTAGTCCCAGCTCTTTGGGAAGAGAGATCATTAATTCCCTAGACAGCTTTCAAAAATATAAATAAAACAGCCCACCAAACAATGACTTCATTGTGATATGGTCTGCTCGTGTTATAAAGGGGCTCTGCTTTGCCACTGCAGAACCTAGAATAATCCGTATTTTTTTGTGTCAATAGAAACAGGAATCCAAGAGAGACAAAGAGAAATGTGTAAGACCAATATCTAGGGGGCATAGACAATGGATTCTGAAAATAACACTGGCTGCTTTGTGTACATTTCATTTATTTCTGTATCCTCAGTGCTTGGCATCATGTCTAGGATTTTCACAAGTTTTGGTAGGCTGGATGGGTTAAGAAAGTAAGACTGTTCCATGTTACTCCCCTACCTGGAATGCCCTTCTCCCATGTGTCTTTGCCTAGAAAATTCCTACTAATATTATGCCGTATGACAAATCATATGAAATATCACGTCTTGGGAGAAATCTTTTCTGTCAACCAAGACTGAAATTCTCTCTCCATCATTACCTTTAACACAGCGTTGGTTGCTTGTAGGCACCAGCTAGCAAGTTGTGTCTTATCTGTTCTCGTTTGTCTCTGAGAAACCAGAAGGTAGAAACCAATTCTTATTCTCTCTCTCTTGATTGCCTGGTATAGTTTGGCCCATAGGAGGTTCATAATAAATATGGGTTGACCAGACACTAGAGAGAGAATTTTGTCAGGGGTTAATAACTGATGGAGTACAGGGACAAAGAAGAGGGAAAGGTTATTGATAAATAAACCCTGACATTCATTTCTTCTGCCTCGTCACATTTCTTTCCTTGACATCAGTAAGTGATCCACACATTCCTTGCAAACCTAATATAATCTGACAGCTATGATTTCCTGCAGGGAAGCTTTCTGCCACAAAGTTGGAAATAAAAGATAAAAATGTGAATGATGGCTTCTGTATGGTTGTTGCCTCTTTTATTATTTTCCCCAGTTGTTTGTAAAGCCCAAGTTTGTGTGTGGTCTTTTGGAGGAGAGCAGCTTCCCTGTCACAAGGAGCTGGAACACAGCTCTGAATACCTCCCCAAAAGGGAATCATTCCATGCAGCTGATTAGACCCTATTCTAGACTTCTCTGTTTCCTCATAAATCATTGTATATTTTTTTAATTTTATTTATTTTTTATTTATTTTTATTTTTTGACTGCATTGGGTCTTCATTGTTTCACGCGGGCTTTCTCTAGTTGCAATGAGCAGGGGTTACTCTTGGTTGTGGTGCGTGGGCTTCTCATTGCAGTGGCTTCTCTTGTTGCGGAGCACGGGCTCTAGGCACGTGGGCTTCAGTAGTTGTGGCATGCGGGGTCAGTAGTTGTGGCTCGCGGGCTTAGTTGCTCCGCGGCATGTGGGATCTTCCTGGACCAAGACTCGAACCCGTGTCCCCTGCACTGGCAGACGGATTCTTAACCACTGTGCCACCAGGGAAGCCCTACACTGTATATTTTTTTGAAGTTTATGTGCTGTCTATTAGATGGATTACCAGTCTCCTCCATAAAGCAAGTGAAAGAATCAACAGACCGATTTTCTCAGTGTTTTTTCCTAAGAAAAGTCAGTCACACTTATGGTCTCACTTTGTCTTTTCAAAGGAATGACCCCCAACTCTAAATCATCAGCTCAACTCTCTCTCTCTGGATCTCAAGTTCAATGTGTTCCACATTAACTTCACCTGTTGACACGTGAAATTCCACTTGTCTAAAATCTAACTCAAAATCTCCTTCCTTTGCCTGTAAAACCAGCTTCTGATGTGGAGTCCCTTAACCACGGGTATGATGCCAGCTCCCTCCCAACCACCCAGGCTCAAAGCCAGAGTCATCTTGCATCAGAATGGGAGCCTTCTAATGGATTTCCTTGTCACTAGTTTCCTGCACCTTGCCTCCAGAATTGTAGTCCTGGAGTTCCAATTCTTTTACTACAAATTCTAAACTCTTCAGTCTGGTGTTCAAAGCCCTACAAAAATTAACTCTCAGTTACCACTTCAGTCTATCTCTTATCTCCTGAGAAATCCCCCAAGAACTTTACTAAGTCACTCTGTTTTCTGTTCACTAAACAGACCCCAACCCTCAGGCTCCATTCTCATACTCACCATCCTGGATTAATTGCCTTTATCTCTCTGTTTCATGTCCCAGTGTCTGGGCTACTCATTGCCTTGGGTCTGATAATTCTCCAGTTTTGCTGGTTTGATATGATCCTACTTAGAGCCCAAGGTGCTGTTTTCAGCAATATCTTGACTCTACCCTCAGAAGCTCATGGACCACCCTAACCCCACTTCCAGCCCTCACCCTGGTTTCCCAGGACCCAGAGGAAGATACTATGCCCAGGGCCAATGTTTTTCTAAAAAGGAAGTTCACAAAGTAGCCCAGTAAGTGTATCCTGGCATCAAATCTAAAGATGAAAGCAGGATCATAAAATGAAGAGAGAATAGCACATCGTAAGATGGAAAGACATGAAAGAGATGCTTCGGATGGGCTGCACCATCTGGGTGAATTAATCGGTTCTCTTTCAGTTACAATTGATACAGACCTAACTCAAACCAGCTTGAGCCATAAAAGGAAAGAATTAGCTTGTGTCACTTAAAAATCCATGGATGTATTCGGCTTCATGTTTTGTTGGATATAAATGTACAGATAATGTCCTTCAACATCTTCTCTCTGTAGCTTGTTTCTGTTTCCATTGTGTTTCTCTAGGAAGGTTTCCTTCTTTTGTGAGCAAACTCTAAGCTTCCAGCCTATCAGCTTAGCAACCCCAGTGAAGAGTGTCTCTTTCACAATATTTGCACCAAGTTTCAGGGCTGTTTCTCAATGAAATGGCTTAAGCTCTATCCCCATCCCTGACTTAATCACTGTGGCCAAGGTGAAGAAATATACTACCAGAGAAATCAGGGCACTGTTAGAAGAAAAAGAGACTTGATGATGGGTAGGTAAAAAAAAAAAAAAAAAAAAAAAACAACCATGTCCACCATGATGGATAAAATATGCTGGGTGGTTCAAGATAAAGTACATTCTGGAGGCTTGAATCTTGTGGGCTGGGGATGATTCTGACCACTTACAGGTCCCATGCTTGGTCTCTTTCCTATACCTTGGTACCTATGGAGTCATGGGTGATAATGAACCAGGGAATTACACCTTCCTCATCTCAATGCTGTGGAAAACACACACAAAAAAAAACACACAGGGCCTCCCTGGTGGCGCAGTGGTTGAGAGTCCGCCTGCCGATGCAGGGGATATGGGTTCGTGCCCCGGTCCGGGAGGATCCCATATGCCGCGGAGTGGCTGGGCCCGTGAGCCATGGCCGCTGAGCCTGCGCATCCGGAGCCTGTGCTCCGCAACGGGAGAGGCCACAACAGTGAGAGGCCCGCATACCGCAAAAAAAAAAAAAAAAAAAAAAAAAAAAAAAACACAGACACACAATCCACTTGTAAGTGGAAGCACATCCTACTTAAATCAATTATGCAGAGAAAAATCTATGCATTGGGCAGATGTCTGGGGCTACCAATAAAATATTCTATTTTAGGTGGAAGGATGGGAGAGTGAGACATGGTTACAAAGGAACAGACTCAGAGAACTTTAAAAAGCAAAAAAAAATCTCTCCAACCCAGGTTACTGTTACCTATCAATTCACCCCATTGCAACCTGCTTAGCTTTAAACAGACAGAGCTTCTTTAGGGAATACTTCTCACTCTGGCACTTTAATCTTGTTATGACCCCTTACTGAGCACATTCCAAATCCCTTCCTTGTTCTGTAGCAGGGATCAGGTTCCAATTGTCCCTCTGATTCCCCAGCTCCCCAATCTAAGCCCTAGGTTCAACATTCCAACACTTTTCTTCAAGGCCCAGGTCAAATTCCTCTTTCTCCTGTAAGCAGTCCCAATTCCCCTTATTTTAAGTTAGTTTCTCCCTCCCCCAAACTCCATAGTGTGTTCTTTATTCCCCTGTGATAGTATTTATCACAGTCGTCTTTTGAATTAGAGTTATTTACGCATGTGTCTGTCTTCACTGATAGACTGTGAGCTCTCAGCAGGCCTGGAACAACTCTAACTCAAATCATATCCCTCATAGGGTCAAGTGCAGCCCTTTGTACTCAACAAATATTTGCCAGGTTGCTGAAACCGGTCATGTTAGTTGCTTGCACAATATTTTTCAAAGGTCCCACACTGACTACAGCGCTGCTTCTAACTTTTTTTTAAAAAATCCACGCTCCCTTTAAGAAAGAAAAACCTCATGTCTTCGGTTGGGATTGGAGGGGGTTTAATAAAGAATCCCTGCTTCTCTCCACAGCATGTTCTGAGCCAGTTAAAACATTAGGCAAGCAGTAAGACAGGTAGAGATTTAAAGCTGCTTTGTTATTGACAAAAACTGAACTGATGAAGTGGCTAAAGTGGATGGCAAGAAAGGGCTTTCTAATTCTGAGCATCAGCTGTAGGTCTCCCTGTGTGGGGGCACCCCTCTTTGAAATGCAGACCAGGGAAGGAACAGAGCAATAATTCATGTGTGTTCTGGGCAGGGGCTCCCCAGAGGGAGGATGAGCTATGTATACCCGTCCTCCTTTATCCCCTATTCAATAAGCCACTCTTCCTCCTGAGAGAGGGGGTGAGAGGAGGGTAAAGAGATGGCTTGAGTGCCAATATAGTGAAAAATCCCTTCATATGGAAGGAAACATCAGGAGCACGGAATACGTCTTCAACAAACACAGTCCTGCATTAGTAGGTTCATTAAATTATAAAGTAAATAACTATTCATCATCTACTTTGTCCTGAGTACCATGTTAGAACTTAAGATGTATAGAGCTTGGGATTCCTAAAACAAAGTATTTGGCATTTTAAGATAAAGTTCAAAGTCCAACAGGTGGCCAGGACAGGCACAATTCCAGCCTCTAGGGTCCTTACATTCTAGAGTGGTGAACAGACATGAAATGTGTGATTGCAAGTGTGGCATCACTAAGGAGCTGTGGAAGTAGTCCAGACTGCATGGTCCAGAAAAGCTACCTGAAGAAGTGACATTTTGGCTGGGACTTGATGAAAGATGGGCTTTAGATAGGCAAAGAAGACAGGAAGATTGTTTAGTGGAGAGAGGAGAGGGAGGGAAAGGGAAAACAGAGGAGGAGATTCCAAAGAGAGGGAAGAGAATATGCAAAGAACTTGAGGTTCTATGTGTGGGTGTGAGGGAGTGCATTCCACAGAAAAATTATATGCAAAAAAATCCTCAAAATCCTGACTTTTTTCTCCAACTTCCAACTTTCCAAAATATTTTAAAACTACATAGAGAGACCCAAGATTTTTTTAGCACTGAGCTTTCATCTGTTCTTCTCACTCTGCTTGGTGCTAAAACAAAAAGCTGCTTGTTCAAGGTACACAGGTGCAGTGGTGATTGGAAATATAAATGGGATTCAAGTGAGAGACACGTAGTGACTCTAAGAGAGAGGGTATGGTTGAAGAAAGAGCCAGAGAGAAAAACACAAAATCAAGAGGATGGAAGCAAGGTTATCAGCTCTAAAATTATCCTTAAGGGAAAGAGACCATTTAAACTGGTAGACAGACTTCTTAAATCCAGCCAAATTCAAACAAAACTCACTTGGTGGTTTTGGCAGTATTTTCATTTTTGCTCTGAAAAAAAAAAGTCCACATTATCAGAATCTTAATTATCAGATGTATCTAAACATGAAAAGGAGGGAGACCAAAAAAGGCTCTGTTCTATTTTTACTGTTGTCAGCTACAGCCATGCTGACCCTAATAGCAGTGATTAGTTGGCCCCATATATGGCACCATTTGGGAATCCAGTTCCCCAAATCTATCAATAATACATGGATAAGAACTAGGACATCCAAAGACAATTGATGAAGTTACAACTCACCCTGACTGGAACCTCGAATGCTGCTACATGAAACCCAAAATCACGACTGGGCTTGCCAGCTGCAGCAACTATAGCAGCAGAAAGATAGCTTCTGATTAATTTCCGCCTTCCAAGTCTCATGTGAGTGCAACTGCTCCAGCAGAAACTAAATTTAACCAGAACCCTAGTTATAAGGGTGTTTGAGAAATGTGATTTTTAGATGACCAGTTTTATAAAAATAAAGGTGTATGGAAGGAGCTTGGATGGGAAGTTGAATGCTGACCTGCCATATCTACTAGTTCCTCTCCCAGACCCTGGCACAAGAGGTGTTCTTTCCCTGAACCCTGTTCTTTTAAGGATCCTGCATATCACAAAGGTACATAAAAAGTAAATTTATTAAAGCATATATGTGCACCACTGTCTCTTGGGATCTGATACTCAGCAATGGCACAGCACAACCCATAAACCTAAACACTAGCTCATGTGTCTAACACTGTTCAGGCCTCCAGGAAATGTTTCCTTTACCATATATTCTTGAAATGAAAGAGGGCCAAGTCCAGATGCGTGAAGATTTGTGGATGGAGGGAGATGGACACAAATTTGCGTGCATGACCTGCGTGGTGAAAATGCTTAAGAAGAGAAAAGATAAAATAATGACTCCATTAACTTTTTCATCTTATGAATGCAATAGCCTTTGGTATAATAAAGCATCAGTTTCCCAGGGATGCCAATTATCCATTTATCTTGAACCTCTTTATATTCCAATTAGTGATTTCAGAGGTACTCAGAATTAACTCAGAATTCAGAATAAATGCATATGTCGACTAAGAAACATTTTTCAATATTAAATAATGCACTTCACTCTTAAAATTCCGTATTCTTAAGCTTAGATGTAACATGTCTGGGATGTTATTCCAATACTTTATATTCGCAACCTTGTGGGCAGTGAATGCAAGAAATGTGAATACTATTTTCATACATATATTTAATAAGATTTAATTACATTTAAAAATTAAATTAAATAACTGTATTTGAATAATTTTGACTAAAATTTTGTTATTAAGCAATTTTAATTTCATTGTATATTTTAATTTTAATGAGAAATATTGAATATTTTATAAGACAACATTTTGGGGACATGCAAAACGATCTTAATTTTTCAAATGTTTACATTTTATGGAAATAAAATTGACACTTTAGTTTGCATTTAGCTTACATTTTATGGAAGTATATTCTAATTTTATATACTTTGAATAGAACTTTATTTTATATTTTAACCTTGTGGAGTATTTTTGTCAATAGAACACTAATAACGTGAAAAATTTTTATTTTTAAAGCATAAGAAATTATTTTTGCTGAGATGAAGTCAAGAAAAATAAGTTTTATGGAATAAAAATATACACATTTATGAATTATGCATCAGAATGTTATTGGTCCATCAATAGAATAACCAGACATGAACAATAATAATTAAATTCAGTTGCTGACATATTTTGCTGACTTCCTCCCTTTATTCTATTCCTATTCCTTTGGGTAATAGAAAAGACACCTAATCTTTACTGTACCTGACAGGCCCTCTGATATTTGAAGAAAGTGATTGGGAACCCCTGAATTTTCTCTTCCCCAGGTCTAATTCAAGCTAAGTATATGCTTTCCGTTCTTCATCCATTCAGTCACTTTACTGCTATTTAAAGTGAGAAGTCTTTAGAGAATACCTACTATGTGTCAGGCATTGTGCTTGGTGCTGAGCATATAGAAATGAAAACATGTTGCTCCTGCTATAAAGACATCAGATTCCAGCAAAGAAAATCTTTGGGCAAGCTCCTTTGATTTTAAGGAGCTATTCCTTTTAAATGCAGTGCCAACAACTGAACAGAATATGTTGACATAAGAATACCCCTAGAGGGCTTCCCTGGTGGTACAATGGTTGAGAGTCCGCCTGCCAATGCAGGGGACATGGGTTCGTGCTCTGGTCCTCCGTGCTCCGGAAGATCCCACATGACACGGAGCAGCTGGGCCCGTGAGCCACGGCCGCTGAGCCTGCGCGTCCGGAGCCTGTGCTCTGCAACGGGAGAGGCCACAACAGTGAGAGGCCCGCATACCACAAAAAAACAAAAAAGAAAACCCTAGAAATATCCTTTTTATTTATTCTATTATTAAGCAGTGTTTAACAGCAACAAAGTATTGTCTACTCATGGTATGTCAGGGGACTGGGGATTCTAAGATGGACAAAACAATGTCGTGTCCTTCCTCAAAAAGGTCAAGGTCAAAGGCTCTAGAGATAGACACAGTTACTATGTGACAAGTTTAATGACAGAGGTCAGTATAGGATGCTATGGGCATTTTCTCCCTACTCACAAATAATTTCATTTTATCCCATATCATCCTCAAGCTACCAACCTATATATAGCCAACTTACTTATATTTACTCTCATCATTTTCTTACCTCACTGAAATTCCTCAATGCACAGAAATCTAGAATCTAGCCCAGCCTCCACTTACACTGCCCACCCAAGGTCACCAATGACCTCCTTGCCATAAATCCAATGGGCACTTTCACTCCTTACCTTAATTTGCATGGACATGTGCCTCCTTCTTGAAGTAACTTTTTCCATTGGCTTCCATGACACCTCATCCTTCCAGTGATTTCTCCAAGATTTCTGGTTAACCCATCTCAACCTCTTTCATGATTTCCTGTTATTCTGTTAATCTCTTAAAGCTCAGTCCTATATATGTTTCCCACATATGTGAACTATAAATATGCTTGATGATTACAACCATAAATATACTGGGTGACTGCAACCATAAACACACTAAATACTGACAAATCTGTATCTGATCAAAATCTTTCTTCTGAGTTACAACATGTATATACAACTGCCAATTCAACACTTCTTAAGTGTCATTGAGGACCGTTACATTTAAGCTAAACTAATGTATTGTATCAGAGCCATATGAATATATGTAGAGATAATACATGGGAAGGAGGTTACAAGAAAGTAGAGTTTTGTTATCTCAATAGAAATATTCAGATAGCTATGCATATTTGGGACCCATCCAGTACACTTGCAGAGAATGTCTTCTGGTCACCGATTGTCCCTTTGTTGCTAAAGTGTTCTTGCAAGGATCAAGCAACAACCAATGCCCTAGTTGTTAGAATAATCGATTCCTTTTTTCTCCATCTTTCTCTACAGGTAGATAAAGAGAGGGAGGGAGATGGAAAAGAGCACAAGAATAAAAATACATGGGTATCGCAGAAGGATAACAAAGGAGATGGTGGGAGAATGCAACCTATCACTAAGGGGAGCCTTGGACTCAATTAACTGCAGATAAATCAGAGGGAAAACAGAGCTAAAGGCAATTTTGCCCATGTGATTTTGAACTCAACAAAAGAAGTGTTTTAAAAATAGAGCCCTTGGGACTTCCCTGGTGGTGCAGTGGTTAAGTATCTGCCTGCCAGTGCAGGGGACATGGGTTTGAGCCCTGGTCCAGGGGGATCCCACATGCCACAGAGCAACTAAGCCCATGCACCACAACTACTGAGCTCCTGTGCTTCAACTACTGAAGCCCACGCTGCTAGAGCCAGTGCTCCACAGCAAAAGAGAAGCCACCGCAATAAGAAGCCCACTTACCACAACAAAGAGTAGCCGCTGGTCCTGGCAACTAGAGAAAGCCCGCACGCAGCAATGAAGACCCAACGCAGCCAAGAAAAAAAAATATATGTATGTATATATATATATATATATATATATATATATATAGAGAGAGAGAGAGAGAGAGAGAGAGAGAGAGAGAGAGAGAGAGTCCTTCATTAAATATGCAAACAAATGCAAGATTTAGTGGAGCTTAAAGTGATTTACTGCATGGGAGCAGCCCTGGAAAGTGTGTGTTTATGGACAATTATACACATCCCCAACAGAAGCAATAATAGCCTGTAAGAAAACGTGCCCCACATTAGTTCTGGTGTGATCTTTAGAGCACTGCTTTTCTCCTCGGCTAAGCCTGTGGGCATGATGAGTGACAGGTGGACCAGTGGGGTTCCAGGAGCTTCCCTGATGCACCCACCCCTCCCTCATCTCTGACCTCTTCGGTTCACCACTCCCAGCCCCTTGGAACCTAGGAAAGAGTTGCCTTCCAGAAGCATGGCAATATTTTACCCTCCTTTAACCCAAGAGATGTGAAAGCAACTTGGAACTCTGTGAGACAGGGAGCTCAGGAGACATCAAATAATACTTTTAATAATAGCTAGTTAGCATCTATTGAAGACAGTGTGGCAAACACCCATCATCACCTATTTGGGATTCTAATGTCTTTACCACCATAAGTCTAGGCAGGGTACCCCTTCTTTGACCTGGACTACTTTATCAACCTCATCTCTCTGCTTCTGCTCTTCTCTCCCCCTTCCCCTTGATATCTATCTCCAAATAGGCAGAGCTATCATTTCAAAGTATCACTCACATTATATGATACCTTTGCTTAAAATTCTCAATGGCTTCAGACTATCATTGAACCAAAAGAAAAAAAAAATCCTACCACTCCCTGACTCAATAAATTCTGGCCACACTGGACATCTTTTTGTTCTTGAACCTACCACACCCATCTCCAAGAGAGGGTAGTTGTTATTGTTCTCTCTGCATGGAGGGCACTGCCCCTGGAGCTTTCCATGGGAGCTTCTTGTCATTCAGGTCTTAGTTCAAATGCCACCTCTTCAGGGGGCCTTCTCTGATCACCCATTAGCCACTGCACTCTCACCTCTACTTATGCTCTCTTCCTTCTTTATATTTTGTTCCTTCACAGTTATTTATAACCATTTGAAATTCTCTTATTCATCAGATCGTTTGCTTGTGTATGGTCTGCCTCCTGCCCACCCACCATGAGAATATGAGTTCCATGAAAGCATGATTATATCTGAATCTCCAAAGACGTAGCATTCTGCTCAAAGCCCAGGTTGGTAGGTGACAGGGCCCACGTTGGAACTAGGTCTTCTGTGTCCTGTGCTTTTGCTGTGGTCAGTGTCTCTTCACCATCTTCCTTCCACAGAATAGTTTTGAATCCAAAGAGTCATCTCATAGGAGACCCACGTCTGACAAAGAGACTGCTGTGCAAGTCTGTCTGGGATCTGTGTCTCTGGACGCTGTTAACGAGCTGCAAGTGAAGGGACAGTACTGCCTGGTGGAAGGTCAGAGCTGAGCTTGTCCTGTTCCTCCTTAACGCTGGCCTGTGTCCCCACTGACACCCCCATGACGATGGGCTGCAAAAGCTAGAGGGAGAATTTTTTAAAATAATAATAAGGCTGATTAGAATGACCTAACAAAGTGAGAAATAAAGACAGAAAACACATCCTCCTGAAACACTGACTGCCTCCTCCAGTGCATCCCCAAACCAGCCACTGAAATGTCATAAACAGTCCCCAATCTCACCCTCTGCTGAGTCATCTGGAGCGGGGAACCTCATGCCTCTCAGGGCCTTGTCTGATACAGAATTCCTTTATAAACATTTCCCTGAGGAGGAGCTGACACAGGACTCATGAATGATCCATCACTCGGGCAGTTTTTAGAGACCACTGCTCTTGATGAGAATGGTTCACATTTTCTAAATAATCCACACCAGCACCCTAAGCTCAGCTGTAACTAAAATAAAAATAAAAATCCCCCAAATATGGATTAGGAACCAACGGCGTTTACTCAGGCAGAGTTCTCTAGATAGGCCACCTGCTGCTCTCTTGAAATAGGTGAGCAGAATTTCAGTGTTTAAAAGAATATTGGAAATTTTCTCAGCCCAGCATTTCCCAATGTGTGTTGTACTAAAAATTGGAACTACAGGACATTCTTGTTTGGGAAAGGGAGGTTTGGGTATAAAATAAATGCAGAGAATGCTGCTTCATGAAGTTCAACAAGTTCCTTTGTGTAAGAACTTATGAAGTCTCTAAGGTGTATTGGGAGACTTCAATTGGGAAAAAAATAAGGTTTCACATCTTATCTCATAATCCATGGGACTCTTTGTCATGGGACAGCTTGATGGATCAGTGTTGTATGGGATACTAATTTGGGAAATGCTGGTCTGGTCTTACTTTACATAAGTAAGTCACTTTGATCAGGGAATAGCTGTATGTGTCTGGTGTACAAATTTTTCTAGACATGCTTTTAATTGAAATTTATGGAAATCTAAATTAGAAGAGATGAATAGCTGAAAACAAGATAGTTTCATGGAATATATGTGGACTAGAATACTGGCATACCCAGCCATGAGTTGTGTGGTCTGGGGAGAGCTATGTTATACCTGTGAGAAAGCTCAGGTCAACCCACTGCAAAAAGGGTGAGCAACCAGTATTTCCTTCTGGGGAAGAATAGCAGGGCTTGAGACCATCCATCAAACTTCAGCACCACAGCACATCCAAAGCTGGCGTCTGCTACCACCTGCCCATGCCTTTTTCAGGAATTTGGTTCCCTTGGTCAAAAGTTTATAACTACTTGATTATTTTCTGGAAAAAACCCATGTTCTCTTCATGTCAAATAGACTGCAACTGTGGGCACTGATTCAACAACATTTGTTAGGAACCTGCTAAGTTCAAGCACTGTGCTAAAAGCTGGCAATGTAAATATAAACAGACTAGGAAGAAGTTAAAGCCACCATTCTGGGCTCTTGACACTTTCTTTTATACAGAGTCTCTCACCCTGATTCTAGCCCACATCCTGAGTCTTTCCTTCTACCTGCCTTCCAGGGAAAAGAAAGTACCTGTCATGACACCATCCTTCAGAACTTGCCTCTCTAACAATATGTTCATTCATCATTACATCCACTGAGCATATGCATAATGCCAGGTGCTCTGAAAGGTATGGAGAGCCCACAGATGAACAAGACACAGGCCCTGCCTTCAAGGAATCCATCACTGAGCAAGCAGGCATGGCTAACCTCGAGGTGGGTAGCAGAACATGCTACTGAATGCTGCACAAAAGAAAACAGAGGCCTCCATTTAAAGCTGAAAGTTAGAAACGTTGCTCTACCTTTACCAGCTGGGTAACCCTGAAAAAGCCCACTAACACCTCTATTTCTCAGTTGCCACCTGTTCAAGAATGATCTACCTGATCTCTCTTCCCAGGTTTTAATTAAACAATGAACATTCACATAACATCTAACAGTATGTAAATGCTTTTAACATCTATTTTTTAAATTAATTTTTATTGGAGTATAGTTGCTTTACAATGTTATGTTGGTTTCTGCTGTACAGCAAAGTGAATCAGTTATACACATACATATACCAACTCTTTTTCAGATTTCCTTCCCATTTAGGTCACTAACATCTATTTTTAATCTTCACAAAAACCTGGTGAAAAAAGTATTTATCATTAGTAATTAATATCAGTAGTAGTTGTTACTGTATTAGTACTAGCATCAGTATCATAAGCGATAGACGTATTAGCATAGCAGGGTTGATCATATATCTGACAGGCCAAGAGCAGAGCCAGTGTGTGCTTGTATTCTCATACAATTATTAAAAGTACTCACTTTGAAGCTCAAAACTATCCAGGTTTGAATGGTACATTTTATAATTCCTCTGTCATTAGCCCCAATCCAAATAAGGTTCAGAGAGGCCATGGGGGACATTCAATATCACACAGCTGATTAGTGAACAAGCTCTGATATGAATGGAGGGTCATCTCATTCTAAATGCCATTTCCTCTCAAGCATCACACAGAGGACCAATCGCTTTATGAGAATGAATAAGCCCACAAATAGGAAAGGGCTCTGGAAACTGTGAGATGATGAGCGTTGTTTGGACAACGTGCTGTTACTAATAACCCATCATCTATCAGTCCTTTCCAAGACCTCATATCAAGAGGAGTAAGTCATGGAAGGAACAGCCCAGAGTCGGCTGAGAAGCCACAGCCGAGGTGACCAAGGAGGAAGGCAACTCTTCTCACACATCGGTAAAGAAAAATCCCTTCAACAGAGAAAAATGGTGAAACAGGCTGAATGACAGTGTCTCCCACCGAAAAGAGGAAACAAAGAAGCGACCTATCATTTTCCTTAAGAGAAACACAATACCTCCGTTCATGGGATGCAGTGGAACGAGGCATCCAGTGTGAGGAAGAGGCAGAAACATGGCATTTGTCCCAGAGAGAGATGAACCCACGCCGAGAACAATGACCGCCTCTCCAGGTGGAAGTGTCACCTTAGGAGCATTAATCATCTCCCAGGCTGAATGGGGTCCTGTCACAGCAAGGACAGAGAGGGAAGATGGCTGGTGGCCCTTTCCTTTTGTGACCCTAACAAACACTCTGTAGCTTTTCATTTTTTTTCCAGTTCTATTGAGAAATAATTGACATAACATTACTGTACAAGTTTCAGGTGTACAGCACCATGGTTTGATTTACATGGATTGTAAAATGATTACCAAGATAAGTTTAGTTAACATCCATCATCTCATAGAGATACAATGAAAGAAAAGAAAAAAAAGTCATTGTGATGAGAACTCTTAGGATCTACTCTTTTAGCAACTTTCTATGTAACCTACAGCAGTGTTAACCATAGTCATCATGCTGTATGTCACATCACTTGTACTTATTTGTCTTATGTAGCTTTTGAAGTCAAGGTAGGAGAAAGAAGACTAATTACAACTGAGTACTTGCTTTAAGCCAGGTGCTCTCAATTGACAAATATTTTCAGAGCTCCTAATATGTTTCCAGACACAGATTTAGGCATGTCAATGTGGAAAACAGATAAGGATCCCTGCCCTAAAAAAGAGCTTCACAATTAGGCAGCTTCTGTGGCTGGTGGTGACTTCCCATCACCCTGGAGAAGAGTGGATCTCACTACCTAGCTCCTATCTGACTAACAAAGGACCCACTGAATTGTAAGCATTTGGCACATCTTTGCAAATCTGATTTATAGTGACTTTGCTTCCCAGGAAGGTGGACAGTTTATCCTTTCAATGACATACTCAGCAGAGGCCAGAGTTTTCCTCCCCAAATCTGTGTACTGCAAAGATGATGTAAGCCTTTGATATGATGCCTGTTTTTCATCAATAAATCAACTTTGATCAGAAAAAAAAAGGAGCTTCAATTATGGAGGAGAGAGGTATACAGTTAACAATAAGCACAATGAATCAGTACATTTTCTAGCATGTTAGCAAGAAGCAGGTGCTACTTACCTAAAAAGAACAAATAAAACAGGGTGAGGAGGAGAGAGAGTACAGGGGAGGGGATTGCAAGGGTAAGTTTGGTAGTCACGTTCGGTTTCATTGAGAAGGTAGCATCTGAGCAAGACTTGAAAAAGGTGGAAAAATGAGCCATGAGACTACATGGAAAAGAGGGTACCAGGCAGAGGGGACAGCAAATGCAAAGGCCCTACAGTGGCTATATGCCTGGGATTCAAGGAATAGTAAGGAGGCCAGTGTGGCTAGATCAGAGAGAGCAGGGGCACGGCAGAGGGTAGAAGGATGGAGTCAGAGAGGAAAGGGAACCATTTCATGCAGGACCTTGTAGGTCATTGTAAAGGCTTTGGGTTTTACTCTGAGTGATAGTCTATTGGCTATTGTAAGGTTTTAGAAGTAACATGATCTGACTTAAGATTTTGAAGGATCACATTGTCTTCTCTGCGGTAAGGGAGCACACAAGCAGAACTAGGGAGACTTGTACTGAGGCTATTGCAATAACTGAGGTCAGAGACTTTGGTGGCTTGGACCATGATGGTAGCAGTGGACTTGGTGAGAATGGTTGGATTCTGGTTGTATATTGAAGGTAGATCCAACAAGGTTTTCTCTTATGTAAAATATGAGATGTGGGCTTCCCTGGTGGCGCAGTGGTTGAGAGTCCGCCTGCCGATGCAGGGGACGTGGGTTCGTGCCCCGGTCCGGGAAGATCCCACATGCCGCAGATTGGCTGGGCCCGTGAGCCGTGGCCACTGAGCCTACATGTCTGGAGCCTGTGCTCTGCAGCAGGAGAGGCCACAACAGTGAGAGGCCCGCGGACCGCAAAAAAAAAATGAGATGTAAGAGAAAGCAATCAAAGGTGACTCCAACTAGAAGAATAGAGTGGTCATCAACTGATACAAATAAGGATATGTGTGGAACAGTTGAGGGGAGAAGATCAGAAGTTTAGTTTTAGACATATTTTGAAATTAATCTTAGTTGTCCAAGTAGAGATGTCAAGTAGTCAGTTGTTTTTAAGAGCCTGGAGTTGTCTTTTGGTTTTTTAAATTATCTTAAAAAAAAATACTTATTATTATTTATTTATTTATCTTGGCTGCACTGGGTCTTAGTTGTGGCATGTGGGATCTCTTTTAGTTGCAGCATGTGGACTTTTTAGTTGCAGCATGCAGGATGTAGTTCCCCGACCAGGGATCGAACCCGGGCCCCCTGCATTAGGAGTGCGGAGTCTTACCCACTGGATCACCAGGGAAGTCCCTATGAGCCTGGAGTTTGAGGGAATGGAAATTATAAATTTGCCCTACTGATTGGTTTCATTCATTCCTCCTCAAAACCCTTCAAGGTAGGTAGGATTCCCTCTGGCTTGTTACAGTGTGGTTGTGACTTACCCAGGATCACATAATTAAGAAGGGACTAAAGGGGATTCTGAATTCATGTCTGGCCCCCCAGAGACTATGCTTTGGAAAGTTAATCCTTCAAGAGAAAGCAGATCCCTTTTTCTCTTCTCTTTGTTCTTTTAGTTTTAGCCCTGTATCCCAGTTTGTGTTAAGTTCAGTGTAGAATCATAAAGGGATTACAAAACCTAGAAAAAGCTGTGTAGATCTTTCCTCCCTCTTAATAACTTGGTTAGACAATCAGGAGACACTTTGAGATATTGAACCTGAAATGGGGACTTAGAATGGATGGACTAAAGGCAGTAAAGGAAGGAAACTCAAAGAAAAAGTGAGAGTTGACAAAGCAGGGCACTGACAGTTACGAGAACATCAGGGGTATGGGATATATCAATGGAGTAGCTCTCAGCCCTATCAGACCCACCACTCCTATTTTATTGCAAGTGAATTTAATGACACGTAATAGCCCAATGAGTGCCTGTGTACACTGAGTGCATATAACCCAGCGAGTGGACATGTATCCCCATGGTGCATCATAAGAGTCCATGTACATGTTTTGTGCCCTGTTAGACTCTGAGCTCCCGAAAGACTCATACCTTTTGTGTCTCATTCACCTTTGTAACTCCAGCACCCTGTATAATGCCTGCCGTGGAGTACATGTAAGATGGACACTTGGATGAATGAAGGACTAAAATGCTAGATAGTGAAGAATTTGGTCCTACAGTTTCCTGAGAGGACATTCTGGAAAGAAAAAAAAATAATTCAAATGAAAATCAAGCATCTTGTTATTCTACTTCATCATGAAGGGTAGCAGATTTCTGTGGACATACATTTGCATATCTTTTTCTTAAATAGGCAGGTCAATTTACATACATTTGTATGTACCATTCAAAGAAACTTTCTGTCAGTATGTAAATTACTCAGCACATTAAATTCTCCTTTTCTTCTTTTCGTTTGTTTCTCATTTTTGCTGTTTCTTTTTCATACTTAAATATGCATATTTTATGCAAATTCCCTCCATATTCTTATCGTGCCTTTCAATAGCATATATTATTTTAACTAAAATTATATGATTATATATGCATTATGTATATATGTATAATATACGTTCTGAACTTTTATTTATTTATTTTTTGGGCCACTTCCCCCCAAAAATGGGATCTTAGTTCACAGACCAGGGATTGAACCCTCACCCTCGGCAGTGAAAACACAGAGTCCTAACCACTGGACAGTCAGGGAATTCCCCTGAACTATTATTAATCAAAGAAGCCACATCCCTACAATTTAGTATTAAAATCTTTTATTTTGTATCCACTTCTCTCTCAAGCACAAAGTTTTATATACTGAGAACACCAAGTCAAGGCTTCCTGACCCATCTCTGCCACTAACCAGCTATATAACCTAAGAGAAGTCACCACACCTCTGGGGTTCTAAGACCCACAAGCATTCATTGCATATCTTCCAGCTAGTGGAGATCTCTGGGAGACACACAAGCACAGGGCCTCAATGGGATAGGAGGAACTGTCATAGCAAAAGGGAACATGGGCTGGTTGGAGAGGACCAAGAGATATTAGGGAGAGAAATCATTTTCAGAGCAGAACAGAAGAAGCAACTGAAGAAACACACAGGCAAGAGCTCTATGAATCGGGTAAGTTAGTGGTCCTGGGAACCACATATTCACAAAGAACACTGGGGACTCTGGTTGTTTCTTTTTCTTTTTTTTTTTTTTAATCAGTGCTCATTCCCGAGCTCATTAATATCAAGCTGCAGTCCTTTCCTTAGGAAATTTATCCTGAGCGAAGGAGAAACTATTTCATCTCCCAAAAAAGGCCCCCTGCAAGAAGAATCTTCTCAGAGCAGAATTTGCCCTGCCATCGGAACATGATTTTCAAAATGGTCAACAATCCTGGCAACATTCCAAAAAGAAAAAAGTAGTGTGTGAAAAACCACTTTGTGTGTCTATGTAAAGTGAAGTTAGATTCTAGGCTGCTATAGGAATGGGCTTTTCACCTACATGAATAGTGAGGTATGAGAACATTTTTCAGATTAGGAAGAAGTTCTTCGTCAGGTGTGTCCTGAATGTTCAGAAAGTCTAGCATCCCTGGTCTCCATACACCAAATGTCAGTAGTGACCCCCAAATACTGTGACAAAGAATTCTCCCATGGGGGGGAATTCCCTGGCAGTCCAGTGGTTTGGGCTCAGCACTTTCACCAGGGGGGGTCTGGGTTTGATCCCTGGTCAGGGAGCTGGGATCCTGCAAGCTGCAAGGGGAGACCAAAAAAAATTATAAAAAAAGAAAAGAATTCTTCCAGGGGGATCGAATCTAAAACATGGTCCCTATAGTCACTGAATCACAGTGCAATGTGATGTAACAACGGAGAGGTGCAGAGAGGTACAAAAATGGCAGGGAGATGCTACTGAGTAATCAGTCAAGACCAGGATATTTTTCTCCCAGGAGGTTGTATCAGAATCCTGAACCAACAGAGAGCACATTCGAATGGGATAAAAAGAGAGAGTTCACAGAGGGAGGAGTCTCAGAAGTGTGAGCAGGTTAAGGAAATCTGACAGGGGTTGTGAATCCTCCCAACCCTGGTGGCTAACAAACTGGGAGGAGCTATCACCTTCCTCTGTCTGAATGGCAAGAGAGGCCGGCAGTTGCCATGGGCCAATGACAGTAGCTGAGCCAAAGAAAACTGGATGAAAAGAATCTGTGATCTTTGCTTAGAAAAAAATCAGCCAACCCAAGGTCTGGCAGGAAGGATCCAATAAAACACACTGAGCAACCTCCTTCTCTGCATTTCCTGCAGTATCTCCCACTGGTCAAACCTAACCAGAAGTTGGAAGACACAGAGCTCAGCTGATGCCCTCCATAGAAATCAGCCTCCTGGGGCACAGGGCAGACAGAAAATGGATCTCTAGGGGCAAGTGGGACATTAGCCAGAGAAGGATTGTGGGTGACCTCTGGGAGCTGAGGGCAGCCTCTGATCAACAGCCAGCAAGAAGTTTAGGTCCTCAACCTGACAGCCCCGCTTCCACACTTTCCCAAGTCCCTGGCTGAAAGGGAGCAGGGTATGGTCAAGGAAATAATACCATCATAGAGAAAACAAGATTAATGAAAAATGATATCAGAAGTACCAGATTGTACAACAACTATTCTTCAATTTTAAAAAATCCCAGACACTACTCTGAAACAAAAAATACTAGATATACTGGTTGCTTCGAATCTGACTAACATTTGCTGTGATAATGTTATTTCTTTTGTGTTATGATGTCTACTCATCTTGTGTGAAACTTACAGGATTTAAGCTATATTAAGACATGTTAAGTAGTTCAAAATAGAGTCACCGTGGCCAGCGTGAATGTCCACATTAGCTGTTCGGAAACTTCCACTGTAAGACCGCGAGCGTGTTAGACCGATAAACTAGGAATACTACATCAGATATGAAGTTTTGTGGACGATGCATGTCACTGGAACAGACAGAGCAACTGATGGTCAAGACGCCTCCCCTAGGGTAACTGTTGCTCCATAAAAAGAGACCACTGAGCCGAGTGACTTGAAGGCTCTTTGCTGGAGGACCTGACTCCATGTGGCTGCTGAGAGCCGTTCTAGACGATGCTGTGTCCGAGGCCCTGCTGGGCCAGAAAGCGACTTCCCTCTCACGTTCGTCAAGAGACCCATCACCAGGCCAGCCACAGACCACTGATCTACACCAGATGAGACACCACCTTCCCGGACTTCCCTGGAGTGGTTTTTTACCTCCTCTTCCCTACTTTAACCTGTGCTGTGTGCTAATCGTGCGTAAAAAACCGAGTGATTCATGACTTGAATATTGGCTATTGTTTTGTTACATCTCCAGTCTCCTGATTCTTGCCTGCCCTTACTGCCGGGCCCTCGGACAATTTGCAACTCAGGAAGTGAGCCAGTGGTTTCCCTGCATCTTGAGAACCTGGTGAAATTGCCTCCAGCCCCTCAACCCCAATGCCCTGGCCTCTCCGACGCTGAGCCTCTCTCAAAGATTGTCTCCTAGGGACTTCCTGGCGGTCCAGTGGTTAGGACTCCACGCTTCCCCTGCAGGGGGCACAGGTTCAATCCCTGGTCGGGGAAGCCCGCATGCTGCGCAGAGAGGCCAAAAAAATTTTCTTTTAATTAAAAAAAACTAGATTGTGTCCTAGCTCCTGGATGATTGCAGTCTCGTGATCCACGTCACATCTCAGCTCCAGTTCCCTCCAGGGTTGCGTCTGCCCCACTAAATCTACTCAGAACTTTTTAAAATTTCCACCCAACATTGCTGAGCTATGAGAGAGCATACCCATTCCCACCTCTTCTCCCAGGCCCTCTCTCCCTCCTCCACCTCTCCTCTTCACCTCTCAACCCACCAGGGAATTCTCATTCTGGAAGCTGACCTTCTCCCTCCCCCAGTGCATACTCTCAAGTCCCTTGTAGACCATCAAAGAGAAATCCTAACTAATGAAAGTTTCTTAACCTAGTTACACACTATTTCCTATTACTATTACTGCTCTAATTGCTGCCACTACTCCTTCCACTGCTTGTTTGAAGGCAGAGGAGGTCACAGAGCACAGGAACCAGGCCACCTGGGTTCAAATCCTGGTTCTGCCACATGGTGACCTGGGACAGTGATTTAACCCATCTGAACGTCTCCATTTTACAATGGGGACAATAACAGAACCTACCTCCTAGGGTTGCTGTAAGGATTAAATGAGTCGATCTATGTTAAATCATTAAAATAGTTTCTGGAACATTCTGGAGCATTAATGATAAAAGTATCATTCAGAGTCAGAGAGATGAGCATTTTGTGACCTCAGACAGATCGCATAACATCTCCAACCTCCAATTTTTTCATCTATAAAATAGGAATCATTGATGCCTACCTTTGAAGTTGTAGTAAGAATTAATGTGCAAATACATATAAAGTAGGGTTGGGCACTTAGAAGGTACTCACCAAACTGTATTTTTCCCCCTAGTTTTAAAATTTTCTGTTTTGTTAAATCTCTATCTATGAAAAATTTTGCCTGTGTTGAGCCACAGAAAACACTCTGACATCATTTCAATGAATTACATTTTCAGTGGAATAGACAAGCAGTACTACTCACCTTTGATTCCAGACTAACCTCTGATTTGTGTTCTCTTTCTCTTTACTTTTCTTTTGTAGCTTCTCAAGCGAAAAACAGCAATTTGATATTACTTAGTTCCAGCCTTTCCAAGTGTGCAGGACTCAGTGTGGGTGGAGTGATTTTCATTCTCATCTGATATAACGGAGACTTTTAGATGCAGGTGAGGTTTCGACTGTGCTCGCAGCCATTTTTCTTTCACTGAAGCTTTCCTCGAAGCTCCCACACACCAGTACTGACATTTAAGGGCATGAGATGAGAGTAAGGACCCAGCTGCACTTCGTCCTAGTGCGACGCACCGCTTATACCCTGAGCCGTAGTGTTCTTATCTGTAAAGTGGGGATAATAGTAGCTACCTCAGAGTGTATGATGAAGATTAAATGTGATAGTGTGCTTAGGATAATGCTTGGCACAATGTTTGGAATTATTTTGATGATGATGATGATGATGGTGGTGGTGATGACGGTGATGATGGACTTTACCTGGAGTCCATAACCACCAAAGGCAAAGGCTTCTTTTACCTTCTAGGCATCTTCACAGGCACTCTCTACAGTTCTCCCATTTTAAAAACCTGTGTGAGGCTTCCCTGGTGGTGCAGTGGTTGGGAGTCCGCCTGCCAATGCAGGGGACATGGGTTCGTGCCCCGGTCCGGGAAGATCCCACATGCCGCGGAGCAGATGGGCCCATGAGCCACGGCCGCCGAGCCTGTGCGTCCGGAGCCTGTGCTCCACAACGGGAGAGGCCACAACAGTGAGAGGCCCGCGTACCACAAAAAAAAAAAAAAAAAAAAACTGTGTGTTTGGGTGTAAAGTCAGACTCCTACTGAAAAGTGAGAAAATCCCTCCTTATAAGCTTCACAAGCAAAAGTTAAAAATAACCTTGCCAGTCAGGTACAGGAATGCCTCCACAGAGAATCCCACACCCTCTTTTCCCAAAATATTGATAGAAGCTCCATCCAGGGTGGAGGGCTGGCCCCTGGTCAGCAGTCAAGCAGGGTGCATAGTGGCTGTTCTGGTGTCCTAGGGCAGGTATAACACAGAATGACAAGTCAGGTAGCTTAAGATAACAGACATTTAATTTCTCACAGTTCTGGAGGCCAAGTCCAAAACCAAGGTGTTGGCAGGGTTTCACTTCCTCTGAAGGCTGTCGGGAAGGATCCTTCTTAGTGTCTGGTGGTTGACTTGTTGAAATATCTCTCCAATATCTGGCTCCATCTTTAAATGACCTTCTCCCTGTGTGTGTCTCTGTGTCTCTATTCTTTTTATAAGACACATAAGTCATGCTGGATTTAGAGCCCACCCTAATCCACTATGATCCCATCTTAACTAATTACATCTGCAAAGAGAAAACCTATTTCCAAATAAGGTCATATTCTGAGGTTCCGATGGGAATTTCTTCTTAAGTTTTATTTTATTGTAGTAAGAACACTCATGTCTACCCTCTTAATACGTTTTTAAGTGTGCAATACATTATTGTTGACTGTTGGTGCCGTGTTAGACAGGAAGCCCCTAGAGCTTATTCATCTTCTTAACTGAAATTTTTTTTTTTTTCTTTTTGCGGTATGCGGGCCTCTCACTGTTGTGGCCTCTCCCGTTGCGGAGCACAGGCTCCGGACGCGCAGGCCCAGCGGCCATGGCTCACGGGCCCAGCCGCTCCGTGGCATATGGGATCCTCCCAGACTGGGACACGAACCCGTATCCCCTGCATCGGCAGGCGGACTCTCAACCACTGCGCCACCAGGGAGGCCCTTAACTGAAATTTTAAGTGCATTGATTAGTAACTACCCATTTTCTTCTCCCCTCGGTCCCTGGAAACCACCATTCCACTTTTTAACTCTAGAAATTTGACTATTTTAGATATCTCTTACAATTGGAATCACACAGCGCTTGTCTTTCCATGGCTGACCTATGTCACTTAGCATAATGTCCTCAAGGTTCACCCATGTTGTCGCTTATTGCAGAGGTTTCTTTTTCTTTCAGACTGAAATATGTTCCATTGAATGTATATACCACATTTTATTTATCCTGCAAAGCTGAGAACTTTGAAAACGTACACCCTAAACAAAAGAGTAGATTTATAAAATCCACCCATTAGCTTAGAGAGCTCCATACTCCACACCACACACACACACACACACACACACACACACCCCACAAATTGTCCTGGAATCCAGATGAATGTTTGATGGACAGGGTAGGTACCTGATGGTGTAGGGAAACATCTTTCCCTGGGTTTCATGTTTCCATGTGGAGGGGTTTCCTTTAGTGTAACTCTATTGTCCTCTCCTGATCCCTCATCTTTGCATATGAGGAAGAGCATCTTGTCTGAGAGTTTGGGAAATAAATTGGGCATGTGTTGATTGCTTCAGCATTTTCCCTTTTCTTTTTTTTTTTTTTCCTGTCTTTTGAGATCTACCATGCCACAGAAAGCATGCATTTCCTTTGGCTTGTTCTTACTGTAAGTTTTATAGAGGCAGGGCCTGCTGTATTTATGACTGGATGGTAAGCTTTTCTAATATATTTATTATTCCTACTTACATACTATTGGGTAATTTTATTTCTTTCTTTTTTTTTTTTTTTTTGAGGTACGCGGGCCTCTCACTGTTGTGGCCTCTCCCGTTGCGGAGCACAGGCTCCAGACGCGCAGGCCCAGCGGCCACGGCTCACAGGCCCAGCCGCTCTGTGGCATCTTGGATCCTCCCGGACCGGGGCACGAACCCGTGTCCCCTGCATTGGCAGGCGGACTCTCAACCACTGCGCCACCACCAGGGAAGCCCTTCATTTATTTTTGGCTGCACTGCGCGACATGTGGGATCTTAGTTCCCCAACCAGGGATCAAACCCACGCCCCCTACAGTGGAAGTGCAGAGTCTTAACTACTGGGCCACCAAGAAAGTCCTGCTATTATTAATTACTGGGCCTCCTCAAACCCTAAGATGAGCCTGCCCACCCTCAAGTTTGGGGTTTCAGCAACACAAAACCCTATAAATTAAAACATGAGTGCACACAGATCTTCCTGAGATGCCTGATAGAAATAAATAGAAAAACACCACATAGGAATGTCTTACCACACCAGGACTCCAGGATACAGAAAGATAATGCCCCACTGAAGATGAGTTCACAAGCCAAACAGGTGATGATGATGGTTATAACAGAAGTAACGTTTTTGAACAAGTTATGTGTGCCAGCCTCTTTCTAATTATTTTAAACATAACATAAATGCAATTTTACTTTTGAGGAAAGTCAGGTGTAAAGCATTTATATAACTATTCAAGATCACTCAGCTAACAAAGTTAAGATTCAAACCCATGTATTCTAGCCTCAGAGTATACACATAATTCTTTGCTAAGCTTCTTCTCCATATAACAGGAAGACAAACCATGAGCAATGCCAGAAAACAAGGCATATTGGTTTACAACACCAAGCATTTCAAATAATAGAAACATAAAATTGAGAGTATATGTGTTGAATGATCATAGACATAAAAGAAGAAATTGGAAACATAAGAAAATAACACTGTGAAATAAAAAACAAACACATAGAACTACCATAAATGAGCAAAACAGTAATTGAGATTGAAAACCCAATGGACAAATTAAACAATAAATTAAATATAACTAATTCCTTAGAGAGAACCAGGTAATAAAAAATAGAACAGAGGAAAATACTCACAGTTCAGCAGAAAGAACAAAAGAGATGGAAACTAAATAGATGGTAAGGATCCAACATGTATCTATGATTAACTTCACAAGAAGAGGAAAAGACAAAATGGGAAGAGGCCAGATATGATATCTGAGAATTTTCCAGAATTTTAGAAAAACATGAATGCTCATATTAAGAATGAGCTATGTATAGGATAAATAGAAGTAAATCCAAATCTAGACATCTTAGTGTAAAATGAAGGAAACCAAAGAGAAAGAGGAGTTCTTGGAAACAATCAGGAAGAACAAAAAAGATTAACTAAGAAAGAACATATATCAGATCAGCAATAGCTTCTCCAACAACAGCATTAGAAACCAATAAACAATAAAAGTATACCATCAATGTTTTGAGGGCAAATAATTCTCAGCCTAAACTTCTATACCCACTTAAACTTGCTCTCAAGAGTAAGAGTGTACAGGACTTCCCTGGTGGCGCAGTGGTTAAGAATCCACCTGCCAATGCAGGGGACATGTGCTCGAGCCCTGCTCCGGGAGGATCCCACATGCCATGGAGCAGCTAAGCCCGAGTGCCACAACTACTGAAGCCTGTGTGCTTAGAGCCTGTGCTCCACAACAAACAGAAGCTACCACAATGAGAAGCCCACGCACTGCAACAAACAGTAGACCCCGCTCACCACAACTAGAGAAAGCCTGCATGCAGCAACAAAGACCGAATGCAGCCAAAGATAAAAAATAAATTAATTTAATTTAATTTAAAAAAAAAGAATAAGAGTGTATCAAGTAGCTGTAAGACAAAATTTGAGAGAGGATACTGAAAAATACTAAAGGATGTACTTCATAAAGAAGGCAACTAAACCCAGAAGGAACATACATGCTGCAAAGGAGAATGGTGAGTTTTAAAAGGGATAAATGTGTGGGTAAACTTAAACAATACGAATCAACTAGAAAACAATGGTTTAATGAATTTCAGAGTATTAAAACAAGGGACAGGGCCTCCCTGGTGGCGCAAGTGGTTGAGAGTCTGCCTGCCGATGCAGGGGATACGGGTTCGTGCCCCGGTCTGGGAGGATCCCATATGCCGCGGAGCGGCTGGGCCCGTGAGCCATGGCCGCTGGGCCTGCGCGTCCGGAGCCTGTGCTCCGCGGCGGGAGGGGCCACAACAGTGAGAGGCCCACATACCGCAAAAAGGAAAAAAAAATAAAATAAAATAAAACAAGGGACAACTAACAGTCTAAAAGGAAACGTAAAATTAAAGATAAATTATTGGAAGAGTTAAAGAAGTCTAAGGTTCTTACATGATTTCAAAGGAGGGAATGAGAGCCGAAGATGGTCATAAACTGTGCTAAAGTCTACTCAAAAAAATGAAAACATTATACTGGAAAAAAGCAAAGTACCACAATGACTTCACTTAAAGTAAACTTGGTGTTTTTGTAGAATCAAAATAATCTCCATCCAGGAACAGGGCATCTAAGCAAAGAAAGCCACATCTGAGAAAACCATCAGGGGTCAAAATGTGTCTAATATTACTGAAGGCTAATATCAGACATCATGGAATATTGCTTTAGAATTGGCTATCAGCCTCTTGTATTCCAGGACAGTGTCTAGATCATGCTGCCATAAGAAAAACTCCAAAATTTCAAAGACTTCCCACTTCTCACTCTAGCAATAAAGTATTTTCCATTTGAAAAGGAAAAGTATGTTGATCACGGATGTCTGAATGAGAGAGTTGTGCCATGTGACCACGGGAATCCAGGAACCACTTTGGATCTACGGCCGTGGCACAGTGAAGCATCCACTCCAGCCACTCTATCCAGAGCTGTCCAACTTTACCATGTCCAGTCTCATGAAGCAAGCACCCTGCCTCCAGCCTCTGTGCAAAGAGCACACAGTGGGTTCACGTCTCAAGATTAATACAAGGTCCATTGTGTAGCTGTCAGGCTTGAGGCAGATAAAATCATTTTGATTTTGAACTTCTAGCCAGTTGTGGGCCCAGGGTGCTCCCTGTTGGGGCCTCTGCAAGCACAGAATAAAACCAGGGGATGTGAACAAAGATGTAACAAGGGAGAAGCAGAATCTTAGATGACAGAGTGAAATGGGCATTTGTGGCTTTCTCGGGAACTTCCTTCTCCCTTAAAATTGGAGTCAGAGAACCAAGGATCATAAACGGCCAGCCTTCTTTAAAAGAACGATAAGAACAAAGCACCTTTTAAAACTTGTTTTTCTGCCCAAAGTGTTCTGTGGATGATTTCTGGGAAAGGCCAACCGTTTCTCCCAAGGCATTCAGAGCATCTGGTCGGATGTGGTGCAGTAGTTCAGTCTGTCTTCCTAGAAGAGGCCAAATCATCATACAGATATCTGCAGACTGGATGCATCTGGAACAGATCCCAGACTGAGCCTAGAATCCCAATAAGGCTGCACCTTTTGCTTCACTTATAACCTCCTCTAGAATCATCTTACAGGTTATATAAGTACTAGTATTCCTCTCCTTTTAGGTGGTCTGACCCCGCCAAAAGTCAGTACTTCTTCATCTTTAGGGAATAGAGTTGATGCATTCCAAATTGCCCTTTTCTCTGCCTCCATTCAACAGTTACCTGGCATTTGACTTCCTATCAACCAGGTCTGCACGGTTTTTATTTTTACTAGATAACAATATTCTCTCTTGTCAATAGCTAGAAGGAACAGAACATTAATGAACATGAACAGGTAATTCCCCTTTCCGTGCCTCGCATCCTCACCTGTAAAGTGGATGGTGAGTCAAGTGAGATGACTGCTAGGACCCCTGCCAGAATCACCACTGTGTGCTTCACATCTTCCAGCAGAACTCCCCATGTAATCAAGACTTTCATTTTTTCACCAGCTGATTTCTGGAAGTTGGTTCACACTATGTCATTCCTCTCCACACTCCTTTACTAGATTGAGAAATTCCAAATGATAACAATAACTACTGTCGATTTGGACCTGCTCTGTACTTTGACCTGTACAAAGCACATGAATGTATTAACTCCAATCTTTACAACAGCCACGCAATTTGCATACTACTAACTCAGCTCTGCAGATGGAGAAACTGAGGATCGGAGAGGTTCAGTGACACTCCCAAAGCCACCCAGCTACTAAGTGTTGGTGTCAGAATTCAAACTCGGCTCCAGTGGCTGCTGGGTCCACAACCCTGTCAACTCTTACCGATGGCCTCTTTCTCAAAGACAGACTATGGCCTCATGCATGTTGGTGTCTCCTGTCCCTAGTATAGTTCCTGGAACAGAGCAAGAACAAAATGAATATTTAACTGATTAATTGAAATCAGAGTTATGTTGTCCGAGAAATTATAGGGGGAAATGAATACCCATGCTTCCTTACCACTGGGCACCTCCCACCCTAACCCCTCTGCTTCTTGGAGTCCAGCCTCAGTCTGCAGCTTTCAAGGCTCAGGCCAAGGGCCATCTCCTCCAAAAAACACATCCCTGATGGCTCTTGCCTGCATGTCTTTCTCCCACTTCTGAAATCATTCCGTATGTACTACCTATACATCACGCATCTAATGTATTTGACATTTGTGGAGTTAATCCCAGCATCCTGGAAAGAGCATCCATGAGAGAAGAAGAGGAAGTCCAGCTCAAGTCCAGATTCTGTCCCTCCCCAGCAACAGGGACTTGAGTATCTGTTAGACTCTCAGGCCTGGATCTTCCTCTGCAGAATGGCGATCATATACGCCCTTTCTCCCTCACAAGTCTGCTGGGAGGACAAAATCAAATGGAGGTGAACCGTATCCAACTCTTGGCCCAAAATGCCTGCCACGGAGTGTGCTCTTAGCAAATATTTGACTTGATGTTGCAGCTGTTCTTTTAAAGCACTGTGCAAATTGAAAGTACTGTTAATGATCGGATCAGAATGTTTCTGTGCTCCCACAAAATATGCACATATTTCTTTCCCTGAGAAAGCAGGGAACCTGGCTTCTTTGTTTCATCACAGCCCATGTTCACACATTCATCATCTTTCACCTAGATTACTGAAATAGCTGCTGAACTCTTTTTTTTTTTTTTCCAACTTATCCTCCACAATCAACCTAATGAATCTATGTCTATTTTCTAAAGAAAAGCTGCCAGGTTCCCTCATTACGTAAGAGAAGATAGACAAACTCTTTGGCATGTCATAGAAGGTTCTCCATGATTTTGAACTTACCTCCTAGCCTGGCCTCTTGCCATTACTGGACCTCACATCCTAGGGTCCATCCACCTTGAGGTTCATCTTATATGATGCCACTTGAACATGGGATTCCATACTAGCTCTCTAGACTGGCCCTGTATTCTGTAGCTCACCATATCATCTTCTACTTCTACCCCAGGGAAGACAGGTACCATATACTCCAACCAAGCCAATCCCCAAACACACAGTATAGCCTGGAGTGTTCTTCCCCTCAGCTTCTCTATCATGAAAAGTCTTATCTCTTCTTCAAGACCCTGATCAAATATCACTTTCTTTTTCTTTTTTTAATTGGAATAGAGTTGATTTACAATAGTGTGTTAGTTTCAGGTATACAGCAAGGTGAACAAGTTATACATATACATATATCCACTTTTTTTTAGATTCTTTTCCCATATAGGTCATTACAGCATATTGAGTAGAGTTCCCTGTGCTATACAGTAGGTCCCTATTAGCTATCTATTTTATATATAGTTGTGTGTATATGTACATCCCAGTCTCCCAATTTATCTCTCCCTCCCCTTTCTCCACTGGTAACCATAAGTTTGTTTTCTACATCTGTGACTCTATTTCTGTTTTATAGATAGGTTCATTTGTACCATTTTTAAGGTTCCACATATAAGCTATAGCATATGCTACTTGTTTTTCTGTCTGACTTACTTCAATCAACATGACAATCTCTAGGTCTATCCATGTTGCTGCAAATGGTACCAAATATCACTTTCTCAGGAATGTATTTCCTGACTCTCCCAGTCAGAATCAATTGAGCACTGAGTGTTCCATCAATATTTGGGGCTCGTGCTTCCCTGGTGGCACAGTGGTTGAGAGTCCGCCTGCCGACGCAGGGGACGCGGGTTCGTGTCCTGGTCCCGGAAAATCCCACGTGCCGCGGAGCGGCTGGGCCCGTGAGCCATGGCCGCTGAACCTGCGCGTCCGGAGCCTGTGCTCCACAACGGAAGAGGCTGCAACAGTGTGAGGCCCGCGTATTGCAAAAAAATATATATATATATTTGGGGCTCACTTTGACTATAGCACTGGTCCGTTATGGTGGGTGTATAATGCAGTCTTCACCACCCCAGTATCTATACTAAGAGTCCCTACAAAGCAGAATTCATCTTTACCATCTCCTAACTCATAGAAAGCATTAAAAAATAATTATAAAGTTCAGAGGTTAAAAAGGCAGGCCGCCATAATCGGAAGTTTCTCCCAGCAACTGCACACATAGAATTTTTCTGTTTGAATACATTTGGTGCTCCCATTAAAAAAAATCCCCCCGCCGCATGTCTTCAGGTCCATTCTCTACGTCTGCATCTTTATTCCTGCCCTGTCACTAGGTTCATCAGTACCGTTTTTTTAGATTCCATATATGTGTGTTAGCATACTGTATTCGTTCTTCTCTTTCTGACTTACCTCACTCTGTATGACAGACTCTAGGTCCATCCACTTCATTACAAATAACTCAATTTTGTTCCTTTTTATGGTTGAGTAATATTCCATTGTATATATGGGCCACATCTTCTTTACCCATTCATCTGTCGATGGACACTTAGGTTGCTTCCACGTCCTGGCTATTGTAAATAGTGCTGCAATGAACATTGTGGTACATGACTCTTTTTGAATTATGGTTTTCTCAGGGTATATGCACAGTAGTGGGATTGCTGGGTCATATGGTAGTTCTATTTTTAGTCTTTTAAGGAACCTCCATACTCTTCTCCATAGTGGTTGTATCAACTTACATTCCCACCAACAGTGCAGGAGGGTTCCCTTTTCTCCACACCCTCTCCAGCATTTATTGTTTCTAGATTTTTTGATGATGGCCATTCTGACTGGTGTGAGGTGATACCTCATTGTGGTTTTGATTTGCATTTCTGTAATGATTAGTGATGTTGAGCATCCTTTCATGTGTTTGTTGGCAATCTGTATATCTACTTTGGAGAAACATCTATTTAGGTCTTCCGCCCGTTTTTTGATTGTGTTGTTGTTTTTTTGATATTGAGCTGCATGAGCTGCTTGTAAATTTTTGAGATTAATCCTTTGTCAGTTGCTCCAATTGCAAATATTTTCTCCCATTCTGAGGGTTGTCTTTTTGTCTTGTTTATGGTTTCCTTTGCTGTGCAAAAGCTTTTAAGTTTCATTAGGTCCCATTTGTTTACTTTTGTTTTTATTTCCATTTCTCTAGGAGGGAAATGGGTCAAAAAAGATCTTGCTGTGATTTATGTCATAGAGTGTTCTGCCTCTGCTTTCCTCTAAGAGTTTTATAGTGTCTGGCCTTACATTTAGGTCTTTAATCCATTTTGAGTTTATTTTTGTGTATGGTGTTAGGGAGTGTTCTAATTTCATTCTTTTATATGTAGCTAAAAACATAGAATGCTTCACAAATTTGCATGTCATCCTTGAGCAAGGGCCATGCTAATCTTCTCTGTATCGTTCCAATTTTAGTATATGTGCTGTCAAAGCCAGCACACACTTTGCTTTTGCAAGTAAATTTGCAAGGATTTAGAATTGTTTCAGCTTACTTCAGGTGCAGGTATAGTTCATATATCCAACCCCTGTGGATATAGTACATATTCCTATATTTAACCAACAGGTGAGAAATAAACAGTGATGGTAAAGATGAAGAAAAAAAGCTAGAGTCACTTCAATTCTGTCATTCTATGTGCTCTTAGAGTGTTTATTTCAATTTAAAATTGAAATAGAATGTGAAATTCAAGCAGTAAAATTTTAATTTGGCAAATACAAATTTTGGTTCATACATGAAATATATTCATCCCATTTCATGATTATTACTGAAAATAATTCTGCTTATAGAAAGAGACCTCAAAAACAAATCTGTTTCAGGGGATCAACCAGGCTAGATTTGCCAGTTCACTCTCTGAGTTTCCAAGGACAAGCAGCCTCATCTAAAAATGTCATGTTCTATGATTATATCAACTCTCATTCTTCATATTTCTGAACTTGGGCATCTCAGCGTGCCTGAAATCCTGCTACAAAACCAAGCAGGAAATAAAGGAACAAAATTAGTTGATACCAGGTCCCTAAATTATGTTCTTCACTTTATTCTGATGTTTCTCAGAAATGTGGTTGCCCAACCACAACGTAAAGTGAATGTTTCTTTGTAGCTCTGACCCCGTCGTCCTCCCCAGCTTCCTTTTATCCTAACAAACTCTTGCAGTTCTCCCCACGATATACCCTGATCTCCCTCATCTCTGTTTTTGTGTGCCTGTTCCTCCCTTCACCTCCTGCCTTTCTCCCTCTCTGACCCACCTTGTCTGCTGGAAAGATCACTCCTCATCCTTTAGGACTCACCTCATATGTTACTGTCCCCTGAGGAAACCCTCCTGACAGTTTTGGGCAAAATGAATGATTGTTTTCTCAAAGAACCCTTACTATAATCTCTTGATAGTTAATTTACATGTCCGCTTCCCCTTCTTCCACATTAGAAGTGGTCTCTGAAGCTCAGGAATAACTTTCTCTGCATTCTCGTACCTAATAGACCCAAAAGAAAGCCTATTGCCTCGTATGAATGCAATAAATATTAAGCTAATAAATGTATGAACGGGGTCCAATGTCATCCAATTGATGCCCCTAATGAAGACTACAATGATATTGAAAACAAGAAGGAAAATTATCTAAGTGTGGGTTAACTAGAAAACAGTCTGAGGCAAATCTTAGCTAATATTTTTCACGGGGGTGTAGTGCCAGGGCACAGGAGAGAGGGGCAAAAGGGAAGAGAGAGGGAAACAGGGAAAACAAATACACAATGGGCATTACTAAACTGGTCCAAGTTTCAGAGGAATGTAAAGGGAGAGGGTGGATTGGTCAGGACTATGTCCCTGGAAAAGCCAAATGGGGTACATGCTTCGCTGTCTCAGAGGGAAGAAGGGAAGGAATTCATCTGCCAGCTCCTTCTGGCCTCCTGTATCTCGCTGGTCCAAGTTCACCCCATGAGGTGTCAATTGCACCATGGTGTTTGGCTATGTTACATGGCTTTTTTTTTTTTTTTTTTGCAAGCCCCTTGGAAAGCCAGAGCCTCTTGGGTCTGGTGGGGTCAAACCTAGGCTCTGTTGCTACCTCAGTCCTCACCCCTGAGGGTCCTTGGAGTCTAGGCTGAAGCCTGGTTCTTGTCCCCAGAGGAGGAAGCAGTAGGATTCAGTGATGGAGGCTGCAGACAGGCTTTGCTACTATAGGACTTGGAGGAGCCAAAGTCAGGAAAAGGGCAACTGACTGAGAGCACCAAGCAGTTCACCACAAGTATGTACACTGAATCCACTAAAAAATATTAATAATAAATAGCAGCTGAAATGTACTAAGCGTTTACATTGGATCTGACTCAATTCAATACTGCACTCTGGGGCCACAGCGGTGAGCCAAAAAAAAAGTAAAAAACACAGTCCATCTTCATAGGGTCTAAATGGTCTGGCAGGAAAAACAGACATTAATCAAGTAACTGCCAAGTAAATGAAAGATGGCAAACGTGAAAAACAAAGCACAACCAAGAAAAAGTTATGCCATCTTTTCAGAGCCTGTGGTATGTGTTGTGGACCAAATCAGGACACTGGGGAGAGATTCTCTGAGGATATAAAAATGAAGTGAGATATTATGGAGGAAAAGGCATGATGGAGGTGACCGGAGGAACAAGGAAAACACAAACAGCGGTGATGGTGGACAGAAGCCCAGCGTCAGTGAGGAGAAGGTGTTCAGAGAATGTGATCAAAGCTGACATTTGGGGCCAGGGGAAGGGGGAGATACAGACAGGGGCTGGGTCGAGGGAGGCCCTGAAGTCCATTCTGGGAATACCTATCCTAACCATAGGAGCAATAGGAAGATACCCAAGGGGTTTAGTAGACTTGTTGTGTGTTACATGCCAGATTAGTATTGCCAAAAGATTATGCTGACAGTGGAGAAGAGAATAAACAAAAGAGAGAAAAGGATAAAGGGAGACCAACTAAGAAATTATTGTACCTTGGATAGAGGAAGTGACATTGGAGTTGGGAAAAAAAGTAGAAAGATTTGAGAGATGGTCCAATATGACAGACATCTTGTAATAGCCGATGAGGCAAAGCTGGAGAAGGATTGTAGCCAAATGGTCTAATAACCCTAGTTTTACATCTAGACTCCTGTGCCTGAAAACTGTGGGTTATATGTGGCTTGAGTTATTTTTCTTCTGAGTACATAACTTCACACTGTCCCAATCATGTACCGTTTCATATAATCTTCTGAAACCTTAGTGGAGCTCTTTTCCCTCTCAGCCAGGTATCCCACTGCAGAGCAACATCTATAAATGGAAAGATTATTCTTTCATTCCGTCTCCTGTAATCTTTAGTAATATATCAAGAAGAACGCCTGCATTTCTGGGATGATACATTTTTTAAAAATATAAATGGTAAGCATATTAATAATAAACAATGTCATCTCAATTTTTCTAGTTTGGATGGAGAGAGTCATCTCTATTTTTGAGGAACTTTGCCCAGGTCTGCAAAGCACAGGGCAGGCAGCAAAAGAGATGGCCATTTACAGTTTACATGAATGAAAGCAAGACACTTGACCTCACGCCTTCCTTGTGCTCATCTTTACAAAGACAGTTGGCTCTATTCACCAGGTTGTTGTATAAGCCAGTGAGAGTTTCCTTTTCTGAGACTAAATCACTTATAACAAGGATCATTATCATTACCACAATAGGAAATTGTAAAAGGACTGTTGAGTGTAGTGCAATGCAGTGTAGTGTAGGATTTTTTTTCCACTGCAACAGGAAACATGATACTATTTTTTAGCATAGTAATGCTGGTAGTAGAGGAAAATTCATTAAACATTTTTATAAAATACAATTATGATAAGAAAAGACAAAATACAAAGTATTGTGGATGGTATTAAATACTAAACTTGTGTGAAATCCACATAAAGTCCCATCAGACTTCTAATAGGCAACTTGAACTTGCTTCTCTGGTGATAACTTTTATTTCATAGTGGATTTTATGCTTGAATTGGCCACACACAATTTCTGATTGATACTTTTTAATGAGGCTCTTTTCAAAGTTTTAATAGTTACCACAACTAAAAACTGTCTTTGTATGAGTAGATGGTAATAAAATGTAAAACCATTTCACAACCAATCAAAATTTGCAACAGCTGAAATTAAATTTACAGAGTCCAAAAGATCTTTCTCTTCTTTCATTGACAAAAGTATGGAGGAAATTTCCTGTGGTAACAAGAATAGATTTCAAATGCAATCAAACATTTTCATACAGAGTATCTCAAAGCAAAGCACAAGTTCTCTTTGAATGATGGTTAGGACGATTATCTTCTACAGCTGGTTTGGTCTAAAAGAGTGTAAAAGAACTATCACTAAAAGAACACATCAACAGCAAATTGAACAGGAGTATCCAACATTTGTGAAAACAGAGACTCTGGGCTTGTCCCTGGAGCTGTGGTTTCCATACTTTGCAGAAGCCACTTCTCAGCTTTCTTTCCTCTTATATGGGCTGCAAGCTGTGCTTCTAGGGCACCTGGAAAGTAAACTTGACCTTCAACTCTGCCAATACCTGGTCCACAAAAGGCAGAAAAGTGCTCCCCTGGCTATGTTTCTCATTTAACAGAACAAGAAGAAACATGTGTTGCTTATTCTGGTCAGTGTCAGCAGTGACCCCCTTGGACTCAGTCATCAGCCTCCATTGTCCAAAAGCTCCCACGAGTCTGTGAAGCCAAGTTTCACAGGATCCTGGCACCCACAGAGATGAGTATGACAAAGGTGCCCCAGGAACCCACTCCATTCAAACCATGTTCTAGAAAATTCTAGTTAAAGGAGCCTCTTCCACCCTCCATATGAGGAAGACAAGAGTATGTGTGTATGAAAGACTTGTAAACCCAGCATTACCACATCAGACATGTTGTCATCCCAAAGGGATAGTAATCAATTCAAATAAACACACTCTGGTGCTTCCCCAAATGGTCCTATCTGTTATGCAGTGGAATACAGCTTTATCTTCTAAGCCCATCTAAGAAATGTGGGCATTTTAATTAGCAAGGACAAAACCAAGCTTTTAAATCTAAAAGTAAATGTGAGTCACCAGAACATTGTATATGTAGGTTGAAAATAATGATTAAAGGTATGATTGCATCCAAAAAACACCTCAGAAACAGATTAATAAAAATAAAGCTCCTTCATATTCCATCACCCTCAGCAGGTAATAAAGAGTTCAACAGAATTCAACTGAGGGTTTTTGTTTGGTTAAGCAATCACCAAGTGGAAATCATGCTTCATTGCAAATCCCATCAGTAATGTCCCTTCAAAGTGACTAAATATTTCTTTGATGAGAAGAAACCTCCTCTATTTCTTTTTTTTTAATTTTTAATTTTCTGCACAGGAAAAAAACTTTAGAATAGGACTCAGAAGAACTTTAATTCCTAATAACACCTCAATTACCTTACATGTGACCTTAGAAATGTCACTTAAAATCTGTGACTCGGTTTTCCATTTATAAACCAAATACAGGAGTTAAAATTTTATGTGAGGCCACAAAACGCTAAAATTCTGGAATTTTATCTTTCTTTCCTCAAATTGCTTAATCGATTAGGACTGTTTTACTCAGGAACTGAGTGTTTTCCCAAACATAAAATGTCATTCAGATTATCACTGAAAGTCAAGAAAATAATGATGTAAAAAGATGCAAGCTTTAGGTCATAAAAGCAGGGATGTGGTGTTGTTTATCTTTGCATCCCAGGGATGTTTAGCACATATTCGGTGCTCAGTAGATATTTGATGAAGTCAAAGGATCCCTGCTAAATACCTAAACTTCCTTGATCATTTCGGGGAGCACTTTTTTCTTTATGCATATTTATTTTGTTTTTGTTTTTGGAAAAGAACTTCTTTGCTTGAGCTCCTCAGTACTAAAGCTGGGTGGCATATAGGAATCATCAGAAACTTTTTTTTCTTAGTTCATAGCAGCTTCACCCTAACCCTCCGTGTAGTGTACAGGGCTGTCTTCCCAGGCTGTGCCCTTGAAACAGTGATTCAATGGACCATTCATTCCTTTCAGAAACATGAGTTAGGCATCTGCCTTGAGTCAGGTACCTATGTTCAAGGCAAGGGATATGGCGGTAAATAAAATGAACAACAGTCCAGTCTTCATAGAGTTTATAGTCTAAAGGAGAAGACATTGAGAATGCATTTAAGCAGGTGACAAAGAAAATTTCCAGTAGTAATAAGTGTTATGAGGAAAAAATATAACTGGAGTAAGAGGGATGGGGAAAGTGGGGTGACTGGGCACTTCAGGGGGCGTGGCTCTCAAGAGACAACATCTTAGGAGATGTCATATGGCAAAATAAAGGCAGTCAGTGAAAGATTTGGGGGCCCAGAGACCAGCCAGAGGTGGAGCAAGCACAAAAGCCCTAACACATGAAGATAATTTGGAGAATTAAAGGAGAAATGTAGGTCATTGTGGCCACATCGTTCTGGGTAAGAGGGAAAGTGTGATGAAGAGTTGAAAAGTTCAGAGAATGCCATTCAAGTCTCAGCTGGTCGCTTACTAGTTGTGTGGAATCAAAACATTTCATTTGCTCTCCGGAACTTATTTATCTTGTAACTCTAAGTTTGTAGTGCACAGCATGGTGATTATAGTCAACAAGACTGTATTATATACTTCAAAGTTGCTGAGAAACTAGATCTTAAATGTCCTCACCACAAGAAAGAAATGATAATTATGGGATGTGATAGAGGTGTTAGCTAACCCTAGGGTGGTAATCATATTGCAATATATAAATGTATCCAATCAACACATTGTATATCTTAAACTTACACAATGTTCAATGTCAAGTCAATAAAAGAATAAAATAAAAGATTCTCAGAGTGAAAAGATGAATAAATAAATAAAGATTCTGAGAGTGAAAGATGAAAAACAAAAATCTCATTTGACCTCTTTGAACCCAAGTTTATCCCTGTGTATTAGGGGTGATAATAATTGCCTCATGGACTTGCTTATGGGTTGCCAAATGAAAGTCAAAACTCCCTAACGCAGCACTCCAGGTGGTCTTGACCTTAGGTCTAGCTGCCTTGATAGCTTCATTTCAGCCTTTTCCCCTTCATTCACCCTTGACCCAAATACAATGTGTCCTTGCAGTTCCCTGAATGTGATTTTCCATTTGTTCACATCTACCTCTATCTAAAATACCCTCCACCTCCTTCTTGTCTTAATTCACTTTTACTTGTTTATCAGAGCCTGGCTCAAGCCATTCTTCTTGCCCCTCCAATAACACACAGAGCACTGCTGACCTATAGTTACTAATGTACTGAGTTGTCTCTCCCTCTCTAGTGTACACGCCTTAAGGAGACAAATATATTTGCACACCACATTCCCACATAACCCGGAACAAATAGGTGCTCAGTGAATGTTTATTGGGTAATCCCTATGTCACGTGGGGTCCACTTGATGCTGAAAATCTGGACCCACCCCGCTCCCACTGTGAAGTTCAAATTCCCAGTTTTAGTCAAGTTAGGCTGGGTTCTTCCATAACAATAAACATTCCTAAACCTCAACGGCTTAACACAAATAAGAATTATCTCTTACTCATGTGATATGTTCAACCCAGATCAGCAGGGGAATCTGCTCATTATAGTTCCCAGGACTGAAGAGAACAGAGGCTTCTTCTAAACACCTGATTCCTTGGTCATCGCCACAGAGAGAAGTGAACTATTTCTTCTCTGAAAGGATTTGGCTAGAGGATTCTCAAAGGCCCATTTTCTGATTTCTCATAAAGTGCTTGGTTTCCAGTTTGACCAGAATTTCTATGAGAGCAGCTCCTTTAAATATATTTCAAAAGCTAAGTGGAATGGGAAAAAAAGGCTGCATGTTCACTCACAGACACACACACACTTGCAACACACATGTGCACATGGGAGGACACACACAACAATCAACAACTGTTTCTGAAATGTCACAAGAGCTTGAAGTCCTATAGTCATCACTGTCACCCACCAAGTTTCAGAATAGAAGTGATTTCCATGGTGTTCAGCTATCTGGGCTGTCATATTGCCTTAGAGTTAGGATTCAGGGCCATATCCATGTAGGAGTTTTTTTCACCTCCACCTAAAATAAAATCTAATTCCACCAGTAGATAGTAATACTGGGCCAGTCACTTAACTTTTCTGAAACTCAGTTTGAAACTAGTAATCAAAGCATCAAGACCATAACAACAATAGCAGCAACAACTTACATCCACTGAGCATCTATTTGCATGTATTATCTTACTCAGTTCCTACTCTTACACACACACACACACACACACAAACACAAACCTATTAACTAGTGTTATTATCCTATTTTGCAGAAAAGGGAGCTAAAGCACAGAGAAGAGAAATTAAGTAATGTGCCTAGGGCTGCAATTAAGCCAAGTTGAACCCAGGTCGAACTCCAGAGCTGGGACTCTTAATTCTAATTTTATACATCAGTGAAACAAGACAACAGTGCCAAGAATCAATATGTGTGAGTGCATTAAATGGGAATATGTTTACAGAAGTTAGTAAAAGGTAAAGAGGAATTCCCCAAGATTGTTATAAACATTTGAAGACGGGAATCATGTTGCATTCATCTGAGTGTTCCTTGGCATACAGTAGGTACTAAATAAATGCTTGATGTATGTAGTAAACACCAATTCAGGTGTTGCCATATCCCAGTGGCCACATGGGGTACTACGGGACCATGCCTACCTGACCAAAGGTGGTACTTTTGAGGTAGAATAACTTGAGTAGGCTGTCAGTCAATCATTTCTCTTTTCTGGGAATAAGAAAGCTGAAAGGAAGATTCCAGAGACTGAGGGGCCTTGGAGCTGAGTTATACCAATGACTGTAATGTGGAAAGAAGATCAATAAAACCTGTTGCCGAAGCCCTCAGAGACTTCCTGGGTTTTATCCTTTCCAAGTTCCACTGTTCATCTCTTCCTTTTACACAGTGAGCCCCCTCAGTTTCATACCATGAAATCCCACCCTCCCCACTTTTATTGGCTTAAACTATCTGGAGACATTTTCTATAGCTTGCAGCCAAAAGAACTGTAACTAATACAATTAATTGATATTTACATGGAAAGGTATTTTGGACTAAATGTTTGTGTCCCCCCAAGATTCATATGCTGAAGCCCTAACCCCCAATGTCATGGTATTAGTAGTTGGAAATTTTGGGAGGCAATTAGACCATAAAGGTGGAGCCCTCATGAATTGGATTAGTGCCCTTATAAGAAGAGATAAGAGAGATGATATCTTTCTCTGCCATGTAAAGACACAGCAAGAAGGTGATCATCTGTAAGCCAGGATCCAACCATGTTGTCACCCTGATCTCAGACATCCCAGTCTTCAGAACTGTGAGAAAAAAAAATGTTTTTAAGCAACCCAGACTATGCTATTTTTTTATAGCAGTCCAAACTCACTAAGACAGAAAGATATGAATAGCTATGAGAAACTTAGGGGGTAAAAAGATACTTATTAGAGTGAGATGGGAAGGAGAAGGAGAGAAGTGAAATAACCAGCCCATAGCAGTGTTCTTTGGTCCTTAAATTTTAGAGTGCATAAGAATTCTCTAAAGCTGAGGCCAGTTACTACAGCCAGTGGGTTTTTGTAAATAAAGTTTTATTGAAACACAGCCATACCATTCATTGACAATTTACCTGCTGTCTATGACTACTCTCATGCTACAAGTGCAGAGGTGTGTAGGTGTGGCAGAGCCCATATGGCCAGCAAAGCCTAGAATATTTACCATCTTAGCCTTTATAGAAAAACTTTGCCAACTCCTGATCTAAACCTTAGTAAAAAATGTGCCTTCCTGCCCCTAAGCCCCACAGATTCGGATTCTGTAGTTCTGAGATGACCCTCTGGATTGCCTTTTAACAAACACCCCAGGTGGTCTGCAGGGTACAATTTCAGATATGGTGGTGTAGAAGTTAAAATACAAACATGGGGCTTCCCTGGTGGCGCAGTGGTTGAGAGTCCGCCTGCCGATGCAGGGGATACGGGTTCGTGCCCCGGTCTGGGAGGATCCCATATGCCGCGGAGCGGCTGGGCCCGTGAGCCATGGCCGCTGGGCCTGCGCATCCGGAGCCTGTGCTCCGCAACGGGAGAGGCCACAACAGTGAGAGGCCCACATACCGCAAAAAGAAAAAAAAAAAAAAAAAAGAAAGAAAGAAGGAAGGAAGGAAAGAAAGAAAGAAGGAAGGAAGGAAGGATAGAAGGAAAGAAAGAAAGAAGGAAGGAAAGAAAGGAAAGAAAGAAAGAAAAGAAAGAAGGAAGGAAGGAAAGAAAGAAAGAAGGAAGGAAGGAAGGAAAGAAAGAAAGAAAGAAGGAAAGAAGGAAAGAAAGAAGGAAGGAAGGAAGGAAGGAAAGAAAGAAAGAAAGAAGGAAAGAAAGAAAGAAAGAAAGAAAGAAAGAAAGAAAGAAGGAAAGAAAGAAGGAAGGAAAGAAAGAAAGAAAGAAGGAAAGAAAGAAAGAAAGAAGGAAGGAAGGAAAGAAAGAAAGAAAGAAAGAAAGAAAGAAAGAAGGAAAGAGAGAGAGAGAAAGGAAGGAATGGAGGAAGGAAGGAAAAAGGAAAGAGGAAAAAGGAAAAAGATTTTTAAAAACTAGAGAGAAAGGAAGAAGGAGGAGGAGAAGGAGGGAAGAGGGAGGGGCAGGGGAGAGAGGAATAGAGAGAGATTAGTCTTTCTCCAAAAGATGAAGTCTGGCAAAAAGCTGCTGGCAGCTTCATAAGACCACTGTGACCTGTCGCAGACTGAAGGCTTACCTGTGCCAGGATTTCGCAGTGTCCCATTCGTACCTTTCAGATATCTTTCTGGATACATGTTACTGTATTATCATTCCTAATTTGCAAATAAGGAGGGAAGATAAGTTACATGGTCAAGGGCACAGAGCTGCCTAGGAGAAGTCAGGATTTGAAATCAGACCTGACTTCCAGACTGCGTGTATCGCTCTCAGATGGATTACAGTCCTGTAATGAGTAAACATGGGCCCCAGTCCTGATGGGAAATTCCTTTAACCTCCCTGCAGCTCACCTATGAAATGAAAGGATGTAAGGTGAGTCTCTACTATCCTTTCCCATAAGTCAATGGTTTTATTATCACCAAAACATACTGCATTTCTTAGAACGTAAGACACCATTAATTCTAAGACACTCCATTACTTCATGCATCATTAAAAAAGAAAAAAATTGCTGGTAATTAAACTATAAAGCAATGTTTTTTATCACTTAGAATTTTAAATATGTACTTATTGAAAGAGCATTTAAACCGCTAAGTATAGATTTTAACAGATATCACACTTGAAGATACATATATACACACACATATATATATATATGTGTGTGTATATATACATATGAAAATGTAAGTGACATTAATTGGGAAATATATTCCTAAAACTGGTACCATTCCTAAAGTGGTACCATTCTGAATAACTTTTCAACTCAGAGTCATCAGTGTTCTATGCCATCAAGAGCATTGGTGTTGCATCATTTCATTTCTTAAAAAGTTTTCCTATTGTCTCCTGGATGTTCTTCCAAGTTGCTTACCTTCATTCTTCAAGCTTCAATTCAGGCACTTTCTGGATTTTACCAGATGACGTCAACAGAAGATTTTGTAGACAGCCTCATGGAGCTACAATGTCAAAGGGTAGAATTGTGGTCCTTTGTCAGTTTGAGGGTCCGGGACTAATGGCCCTCCTATGTTGGGACCCCCCACTCAGGACCACCTCTCCACTCCAAGTTACCTCACCATGGGAGACTCTCAGATAAATCTGGGTGCGGTGGGGCCTTAAGCTCTGAGCACATGGAGAACCCATAACCAAATCCTGCCTTCCAGCCATCAGCCTCTCCAGAAGCTGAAGCCAAAGAGAGAAGCTTTATTTGTGATGATCTCCTTCTGGGTTCCATAGCCACAATGTCTAGACACTATTTATTGGCAACCCCCCTGGGGTTTGTAAGGCATACATTCAAGTCTAATTAATCAATCTAATAGTGTGCATGGTCATTAAAGAGTAACCACAGCTCTAATGAAGACAAAAGGGCACCAGATGCCACCTTTGATCGTAATTGGGGCTCTTTGCCTCACCCTTCCCTGTTCTTTCCTTTCCTTACCTGGCTGCTCCCAGACTTCACTCATTTTCTCTCACCTCCCTATGTCTTTTCTCCTGTGATTTAGTGGCAAGCACAGAACTTCCAAGCTTCTGCTGATACTCAGTCCCATTCCTGAATCGTCTAGATCAGTGGTCTCCAACCCCCAGGCCGTGGACTGCCAGCGGTCCACGGCCTGTTAGGAGCCAGGCAGCACAGCAGGAGGTGAGCTGCAGGCAAGTGATCGAAGCTTCATCTGCCGCTCCCCATCGCTCTCATTACTGCCTGAACCATCCTCCCCCGCTGCTGCCCCTGTCCCCCACGGAAGAATTTTCTTCCACGAAACCAGTCCCTGGTGCCAAAACTGTTGAGGACCACTGATCTAGATGAGTCGCTGTGTAGGCTTGATGAGGCCTCTGTTTCCTCATCTGTACTATGGGGGGAATGGTGTCTACCTCACAGGGTTCTTGTGTGGATTTAATACAGTAAAGTATGTGGAAGTGCTGTGTTTCACACTGAGTAGGTGCGAAATTTCCAGGAACCGAATCAGCAGGTACCTTGATCTACAGTGAGGAATAAACATCTGTTGTTTAAGCCACCCAGTCTATGGTATTTTGTTATGGTAGTCCTAGCAGACTACTCGTATACTTGTAGCTAAAAAATATAACTAATTAATATCCTCCTGGCCTTTGGAAAGACATAGAGTCCCAACTCTTCCACAATCCAGATCTGAGTGGGAGAGTTATTCTGGATGCATGCAAATGCATTCAAACACCTTCCTGAGAAAATAGCACTAAGCCTGATATATAGTAGGTGCTCTAAACATCTGGCCTCATTTTTCCTGGAAAATGAGAAGAAGGTGCACGGATTAGAACCCAGTGAAACATTCTCAGTGCACTAGGCTCTCCTTTCCTAATGTTGAGGTTTGTTCTGCTCCAGCTCATGAAAAACATAGATTTTTCTCCTAACCTGGCTACCTCTGCTTCTATTGCTTATGTCAGAATCACTAGTCAGGAAGTTACCAGAAGTGGGTCATTTTTCACTCATTTGTTCAAAAACTGTTTGCTAAGCTTCTGCTACATGCCATGAACTGGGGAGAGTGGAGAGTAAGGCAGAGACTGGTCCTTGCCCTCAAAGAGCTTTCGTTCTAGTCAGAGAAGGCAAAAGACAAGTACACAGACAACTAAATATGATCGTTGCAGTTGGTAAGGTGTCCTATATGGGAAGTAACAGATATTTGGGGTTGCAAAATTCTGTGAGCAAGTAGCTTAAGTGGAATGGTCAAGGACCACTCCTCTGAGGAAATGACTTCTGAGTGAGGCTAGAATGAGGCAGGCAAGCAATGATCCAGAAAACCCTCTTAACACAGGGAACACCAAGCACTGGTAAAGAGCAGCTTGTCCTCTTTGCCTTTCCTTCTTGGCTAGTAATTGAGTTTCAGCACCTATTTGTCTTTCAAATCCTGGTGCAAATGTCTTCTCCTGGTATCTCCACAATTTATATCCATTTGTCCATCAAGGAATGAATGAATGAATGAATTGCAAGAAGTGCAAAATATCCCAAGTACAACAGGAACCTAGTGAACACGTTTAAACTAAGTGTCATTATCTCATTTATATGATGCTCCCCACCCCAAGTCACTCATGACCTTATGAAAATAAAAATGATCACTGGAAACATACAAGACTTCTCCTTCCTGTATCTTATGAATTAAATATAAAGAAATGCTTTTCTGTCATTCTGAGTAGTGTACAACTGAAGGCTGTATTCTTTGTTTTTATGGTTTTGTTTTGGTTTTAGTTTTAAGAAACGTATAGTTTACTGGGGCCCTCAGATAGTGTATCAATTATCTATTGCTGCATAACAAATAACCCCAAAACTTAGGGACTTAAAACAATAAACATTTATTATCTCACAGTTTATGTGGATCACAAATGTAAGAGCAACTTAACTGGGTGATTCTGGCTTAGGGTCTCTCATAAGAGCTGGAGCAGCAGCATCTGAAGGCTTGACTCAGGCTGGAATATTCATTTCCAAGGTGGTTCTCTCAAATGGCTGCTGGAAGAAGCAACAGTTCCTCCCTCACTGTTGATAGGAGGCCTTAGCTTCTCCCCACATGGGCTTCTTTATCGGGCTCCCTGAGTGTCCTCACAACATGGTGGCTGGCTTCCCCAAGAGCAGACAAGGCAAGAGAGGGCAAGACAGAATGATCTAGCCTTAGGAAAGACATACCACCCTTTCTGCTGCACTCTGTTGGTCACACCAACTAATTCTAACACAATAGTGGAGGGGATTATGCAAGGGCATGAACACCAGGAGGTGGGTGATTATTGGGGGTTATCTTGGAATCTGGTCACCACAGACGGGCAAAGAGGAGGTGACTGGATGGGGGGAGATGGAGATGTATAGTTTGCTAAGGAAAGAGCTGAAAGGGGGTATACTACCATCTCTGTTACCTATCCGAGATCCATTCCCCACATTCTTCTTTGTTTCAGACCCCTTGATCACTGGGGGACCCCGCATCCTGGCTTAGAGTTAAGCAAGCGATACAGTTCTGGCCAATGAGATATACATGGAAGTCTTCTATCAAATTCCAGAAATCTTTTTTCATCTCTGGTAAAAAGAAGGTACTGAGGAGAAACTCCGAGCAATGCTCCTACTTCTGCTTCTACCTTTCTATGTGGTAGAAGAGAATGAATGCTCAGAGACGCTATAACCGTCTTGTGACTAGGAGGAAAAGGCACTCTTTGTGCTAGAGTGCCAGCACAAAGCCCCTGATAGAATTAACTTCCTGAACCAAAACAGCAAATCTCTACAGCCACAATTCTTGTTGTGAAAGAAAAACAAACTCCTATTTGCTTAAGCCATCCTGATTTGCATTTTGCCATTATCTGTAGCCAAAAGCATTGCTAATTTGTAGAGGCATCTAACCTAGACCTGGGAGGCCAGGAAAAGCTTCTTGAAGAAAGTGACATCCATACCAACAGCAGAAGGATGAGTAGAAAGAGGGCTCCAGGCAAAGCGAATAGTAAGTCCATAGATTCAGAGAGAAGAAAGAGCAAGATACATCTGGGGAGCTGATAGACTGAGAACAAGATGAGCTGCAGTAAGAGGGGCCAGAGAGAGAGGCAATAGCCACTCCTAGAGATGTTAATCTTCCAGTTTAAGGCATATGAGGGCAAAGCAGAGTCACTGCAATGTTCTAAGAAAGACAGTGACATACTTGGCTTGGGGGAAGAGGCAGTGGGGAATTGCTGATCTCTGGGAGATACAATGTTTCAGTCACGTAGGATGGGGAGGGGACTTGGGGGATACCTCATATGAGGATGAGCGTAGCGTTGACAATTTGTAAACTAGGAAACTGCTGGGAGGGTAAATTCTATGTGTTTTTTTCACAATAAAAAAGAGTGACATGATCATATTTTTAAATTTAGGATGATCGCAGCAGTTGGAGAAAGGAGGCAGACTACATACAGTAAGAGAGACATGTTCATTCTATTGACATCATCTAGGTGAGAGAGGATGGTAGCCAGAAATAAGAAAACAGCAACGGAAGAGGAGGAAATAAAAGAAAGTTGTGATCTACTTTGTCAGTAGTGAACAGGTCTTGTTTATGGAGTTAGTGGGGTAGGGTGAAGTCTTCTCTACTGAGCATTTGCTACGTGTGATGCACCGTACCAGCTGCTTTATACGAATTACCTTTAACCTTCACAAAACCTGGTGAAGTTGTTATTTCCCCCCATATTATGAAAGTTCAAAAATGCTAAATAACTTGAGCAAGCTCACAGAGCTGGCACTTGTAAAGTCACAACTCAAGAAAGAGTCTTCCTGACTACAAAAGCAACTCATTTCACTAAACCACGACTTCGGGTAAACATAATATTTAATAATTCCACTAAGGAGCTGAGGACCAGACCAATCACCTCCAAACATTTTTTAAATTCAATTCGCATTACAAAATCCACCTTAAATGGTGCCCAATGCATACCATGTGTGTGAGTATGTGTGTGTTTTTGTATAGCTCATGCTATTCAAATCTACTTGATCACTAATTATATAATGAGTTTAAATATCAAGTTGGATAGTGAGAAATGCCATATTAAACTGAACTTTGTTTTGTGAAGTTCAAATAATGTAATTCCAAGAGTTTGATAAGGTATTTTTCTGAAATTTTATCAATTTTTTTTCTGTTCTTAACTTCAGAGGAAGAATTTGGATGCAAAAGAAAGCCTTTGTATAGAGTAGCAAGATATAATTATCCTTATGATTCGATTCTACTCTTGTATTAATTTATTCTTTAAATGCTAATCGTGACCCACAAAGGTGATTTCACAACCCACGATTTGGTTGGAACACACTGTGCAAAAAAAACACTGATCAGGTGGAGGGGTGAGTCTCATCCATTTTATGTGTGTGGATCATATGCTGAGATATGAATTCATGAGATTTGCTTTTGTGCACTCCCTTTTTCCCTTTCCTTCATGCAAGCCTTCTACAAATCACTTCCAGAAAGGATGAACAGAAAACAAAAGTCATCTTTCCATCTTTTGTTTTTATAAAAAAATAATTCCCAAAGAGAACAGGAAAAGTCAGATGGGCTTGGAAGAAACATAAAGCAAGGATTCTCACCAGGCTAAAGGAGATACTCCCACACTGGGTCAGAAGGAGAGAAAGGAAGAGACAGAAAGACAGAGAGACAGATAGAAACAGAGAGAGAGAGAGAGCTATTGCGTGCTAAATAATGATTTCCCAGGGGTGTCCTAGAGAGGATCCAGCACCCTAAAGAGGAGGGGCAACGTGTTATGTCAAGCACATGGGCCCATAAGCAGACCTGTGAAGGCTCTCCTGTCTTCGTTCAAAGGAAGCAATGCACATGCTGCTGGTCCCATAGGGACCGTGTGATGTGGACAAAAGACTGACTGCCTCGGTGGTGAGCTTTATGAATAGACAGCCAAAGACCAGAGGGCATGCATGTTTATGGATGCATACCCTCCTCCCTGCCCCCCCACCCCCGCCACACACATACCTGGGTACGACATAAGGGCCTGGAACTATGGCATCTTCCTGGGAGTAGGAGGGTACAGACGAAAGCCTCAAGAAGGATGCATGTTAAATGTCTCACAGACTGGGTGAAAACAGAAATACATTGATTTTTGAAAGGTGAGGAGATATGTTTCTTTCACACTTAATCAATGGATTGAGATTCATATACACAACTACATAAATGCATATAGATTTACTTATGTTATCTATAAACTTTTAGGCTAAATATTCTACATAGATCCCAAAGATCTCCAGGAGGGTATGAGTAATGCAGTGAAATATTTTAAAAAGTAAGAAGTTTCTGGTATTAAGATAAGAATCAGGTAGATTTTTAAAAGAGAGAGAGACAATAGGGGAAAATGATCTGCTTCGTTTCCCACTGTCTGACCATTTTGCCCTAAGACTTCTTAAGTGTGTCAAATTAAAAAGCAGGTATTAAACCATGGCCAAAAGAAGGTTTGGTGATGGGGGTGAACTAGCTGGAAACCCTCTGACTTTTTGTTTTGTTACTACTTCTTTTAGGTCACTTCTTAATAGTTTCTCCAATGAGCTGTACGTGTGTGTGTTCTTATTATCATTTCAGTAAGTGAAGGCTTCATAAGTGATATCACAGTAAACGCATACTCTAGTTAAACCACAGACAAGGGAATCATCTTTTAAGAAGAAAACAGTGTTTAAGTCTGTCTCCCTTGAAGATTTCTTCCTCTGACTTACCTAAATGATGAATTCCTCATATAAATACGTTGTCTTAGAATTGTTTTCCCACTGATGAGACTGTCTTCTTTCAGGCACCAGAATCCAACTTAAACTAGTTCCCGTGAAGATCCAAAATGTATACAACATTTTCCCTCTCTTACATTTTACAATGCAAAAGAAAATACATGATGGGAGTAAAATAGACATTTCATTTTTTCTACTGTGTATTGTGCTGCATTCCAGATGAAGTGTGAGTGCAAAGGTTTTCATTCATAGACCATTTCCATGTATAAGCCTTATTTACTTTAGACATTGACTGTCCCTGGAGTTCCTTCAAAGCAGTCAATGCCTTTGATACTTGGTAAGAGCAGTGCTTCCAGGCAAGACAGGCATACCCTTTTCAACGCCCCCGCTCCCCCCACAGCTTTGTTGAGGCATAATTGAAAATAAAAATTGTATGTATTTAAGATGTACAACTTGGTGTTTTGATATACAATATGAGTTTATCACAGTCAAGTAATTAACATATGTATCACCACATATAGTTACCATTTTCTTTGGTTTTTTTCCTTCGTGTGTGTGTGTGTGTGTGTATGTGTGTGTATGAGAGAGAGGGGGGGAGAGAGAGAGAGAGAGAGAGAGAGGACATTTAAGATCTATCTTCTTAGAAATTTTCATGTACTTTTCCTTTAAGGACTTCCAGCTTTGGAAGCTGCCTTGTCATAAACACCCTCCTTCCCTTTGGAAACAGGATCTCTCTGGTTTCAGGTCCCCTTCCTGAACTGAGTCCATCTTTTCTTTTACATGTGAATATTTTATATGTCTTCAGTGAGTGTTAGGGTTTCTATGGGTATTTTGCAAAGGCCAGAGGTCTTATAAAATTTAAATTCATGTATTAATACAGTTAGCCTAGAAAGTCAAAGAGGCTTTTGAGAGAAACAAATTTCCCTTCTTAAATATATCTACTATAAGTGTGGCCAATGGTATGCAGCAACATCATAAAACAAATACGTTATTTTCCAATGGGCCAAGAGGATGTTTTGCCACTTCCACCCTCAGCCAAATGAAGTAGAGTGCAACGACTAATTATTTTGGTTAAATCCAATATGTGAAAAATCTGCTTTTCCACAAACTAGAAATAATGTCAATGGCTTGAACTGAGCAAAACCTAACAGACCCTCTAACCAAACAAGAATTGGTTCTGTTACCTCATCCATTTGGAGTCATCCTACTAGACTTCTCAAAGCCCGAACATCTTAGAAGTCTCTTATTTAATTTGCATTTGGAAAGTCAAAATATATTTCACATGTTCTTGTCTATCAGTCCTATTTAGGTGAAATGTGTTGACTGCCTGTGGTAGCATTTTTATTGAGCACGTGGAAGCCAGATTTATACAATCTAAATTTAATTGCTGGAATTTTGCTATCGATGAGATCCTGAGCAAGTTCCTTAAACACATGGAGCCTCAGTGCCCTAGTCAGTAAAATGGGAATAATAAAAGATAGAGAAGGCTCTAACTCAGAGAACTGATGGGATGATTAAATGAAATGGTTGTAAAGATGGTTGTAAAGGGAAAAGTATGCCATCAATTATTGCTAATCTTATTATTATCTCTATGTACACTATAGTTGCTAGAAACTAAGGGATATGGATGCAAGGAACATCAGTCTTCCCCTTCAATGAGCTCACCACTTCATGGGGAGAGGTGAGAGAAAAATGGGTAAGCCAATGGGGTAGAGCCAGTGCCTGTAGTAAGAGCCATACTGGAGGAACCAGAACAGACTTTTGAACAACAGAAAAGGAAACCATTAATTCTCACTGGGAATATCAGGAAAGCCTTTGCTCAGAGACAACACTGCTCAGGCTTTGAAGGATCAAGTGAGTAGTGTTTTGAGGGAGGGAAATGGGGGGGATAGAGGGAAATTCCAAGAGGAGGGAACTGTGTACAAAAAGACATTGAGTTGGCAAAATACTGTCCCTGGAACCTAGTCAAGACCCAGCCATAATAAATATGCAAGGAATTAAGTGAACTTAATTCACTTAATTAAGGTCCATGAGAGGACCATGAATGAGAGGTCCATTATAGCCTCAAAGCAGTGTGTTGACTTGTTTTAAGTGATAATCATTTGGTGGTTTGCAGATTCCCAAAAGCCTCTTGATATGTGTACTGAGCCAATGCTGTCATTCAAAAACAGAACTTGGGGGTGTCTGAATGGCACTGTGTCATCCCAACAAGAAGAAAAACATTTGAATCTAATTGTGTCATCTATGCTTATTTTCAAACAACATGCCCTAACACCCCTACAGCAAAGGAACTTTCAGAGGAGTCAGTACACCAGATGCAATGTTTTCTCCCTGATATGTTAGTTTCAACCTCTGAGTTCAGGAAATTCTTTGAGCGTCTTTCTGTAGCATGCTATGCTCATTCATCAGCCTGAGTCATTTTATCTGATTGGGTCCAATCTCCCCCTCCTTGGCAAGCCTCCTTTTGCTGCTGAATAAATCATCCTGGGATATGTCCAGGAGGAAGATTTTCATAGGAAAGTTCCATCTGCATTCAACCCCTCATTTATTCAGGCTGAGCTCTCAGGCTCCCAAGGAGAAAGAATTGAGAAAATAAAGAGGTGTCTTCCACTGCCAAGTTTACTAATATGCTCATTAGCACAGATGACTTGGGGCTATGCCTGCAGATCAGGACACAGCTCCCCACACATCCTGGCATAGGGTCTGCAGGAACCCACCTCCCTCCCCCACCCAGCCCTCTGCCCTATTTGGACTCCCTGCCTCAAGTCAAGATACTGATTACCCACCCTAGAGTTTCAGGAGAGCTGGCCAGGCAGAGTCCAAGGAATTTAGGAAGGGAGAAGCAAGTAGCATTTCTTTCTCAAGGATGTAATGCCTGGGATTATTTCATTAAGGTCTAGATAACTGCAAAACCGAGGTTTGGGGGAAGTGCTTTGCCCTTAAGTTCCAGCCCCGTGGAATAGTCCAGCTATTCTGGGATACCTTTACTTTGTTAACAAATTAATTCATCTACAAACTGGGTTAAAGATAGAATCGACCTTCTTTCAATTCAAAATTGAGCACTTAATTTTATTTCCTTTCTTGAGAGGTGTAGTTGTAGAGTGCAACTCTAAGGGACTAGGATTAAAGGAGTCTTTTCCAGGGTGTGTATGACATCCCAGAAATCTACTGTTAAGGGAGATGGGGGGAAATGTTGAGTCTTCTTTCTACTTTTGGGGGGATTCGATGTGCAAGGCAGGTGACCAGTTCTGGGTTTAAACTGAAATCCGTGTGTGTGGAAAAGACTTAAAAAGGAAATAATGCAATCTCGTGTTTCTGGGACACGGAGGACACAAATAACCCTGGAGATGGTATGTGCCTCTGAGGAGGGGGATCGGGAAAGGTATTCTTGCCCAGGGCAAGCAAAGGGAGGGGAGTTTCTCCTAGGGAAAGCAGGGGAAATCGTCCGCTCAGGGGGCCTCAGGGAACGGCGAGGCGGTCTTTGGTGCTTTCAAGGGAAGCCATGGGGAGCCGCGAAAGCGCCCAGGGCCTGACGTCATTGGCCATCAGCTGACTGTGCTCAGGGCCAGGGCTCCACAGGCTGAAGCCGCAGTCCCACCGTGGCAACGCCACATGCAGCCGGGCTCGGGACTAAGGCGCGCCCGGCGGACCCGGAGCCCCTGCTCGGGCTGGCGCGGACGCAGACACCACGTGCCCACCGTGTTGCGCCTGGATCTGCCCCGAGCTCCGCCAGGGGCTTTGTCCGCAACTGCTGCCGGAGCTCGGCGGGCGGGAAACCGGGCTCGAGAGCGCGGCTGGAAATGCCTCCCGCACGCCATCCGTCCTCGACCCCAACTGTAAGCGGGAAGAAACTTGGCCCTCCGAGGGCCCTCGCATTCTAATGCCTAGCGCTCTCCATCCCTTCGGATTGGTGTAGTAAAGAGACTCCCTCAGGAAGCTGCCGGCCTCTGCAATTGAGGCTTCTTGGGGGTATTTTGCTTTTAGCCCGAAAGTTGGCTTTGCCAAAAGATGCCCCAGTGGGGAGAGCGTAAAGGAGACCCTCTATGCCTTCGCGCTGGGCTCTCGGAGTCCGTGGGCAAAGCGGCCTACGAGTCCTGGCTCCGCACCTGCAGAGGACCAGAGCCAGTGCCTAAAAAAGAACAGCGGAGGAACCGGCCAGCGCGGCCAGCTGGAGCGCTGCATCTCCCCGCCGGGGGCTGGTCGGCGGCGCCCGCCCCGCCCGCCCTAACCCCATCGTCCTCTCCCCCGCGGGTCTGCGCGCGCCGCTGCCTTGAAGACCTGGGGCGTCCTGGCCAGATCTGGGCGCCAGGTCCACGCCACCACCGCCACTCGGCCCCCACCCCGTTCCGGGGGCGTGGCTTGGCGTGGGGGCGGGTCTAAGTCTCCTCCGGTGTCCAACCGCTCAGACAGGTCTCCAAATTCTTCTCTGTCGCCCGGCGCCCGCAGCGCGCTTCAGAGCGCCAGGGTGGCACGCGGCGCTCCCCTGGATCCGGCGGCGACTCAGGCGACTTCCCCGCGGCCTCGGGCCTCCCTTCTCGCCCAAACCTCACACCCGCCGCACCCACCAAGCTACGGTTCTTAGCCTCAGCGATCTGCACCAGTGGCTTCTCCTCGCCCTCGGAGCTGTTGGCTTTGGAGCCCTCCCCACTTTTTTCCTGCCCTCGTCTCCTGCTCCTCCCAGCTCCGGGCCAGAGGGATTCCAACGAGCGAAGTGAAGCGGGTGAGAATCTTGTGCTGCGACCCCTCGGAAGCACAGCTGGAAAGGCTGACTTCGTCTTGTAGCCGCGACTGGGACCCTGAGGCCCTCCCCCTTCCCCGAGGGATGCGTCGGGCCAGAACCAGCGCTGCGCTGTCAGTCTTCGCTCAGGAAGTGGAGACAGCCAGAAATGAACGCGGGAGGGAGCCTCAGCACACCCGCACTTCCAAATTAACTGTTTGGTGACTTGTTAGCGCTGAGGCTACCACCTCGCCAATCCTCCCGCTGGGCACCCGCTACCTCACTGTCCCCCACTCCTCCGCCTTCATTACCCCCGCCCCCAGCTCCGCCCCGGCTCCCCATCCCGGCGCAATGGAGTTCTCCGAAGGACTCTGTTCCAGCCAGAGCTGCTAACTTCGCACCCATCTGCGCTGCCGGTCACCCCCGACCAGCCCCCCCTGCAGCCGCCGAGTCGTGGGCGTCCCGAGCCCAGTGCCGCAGCCAGGACCCGCCCGGCGCGCAGCTGAAGCACGGAGCCCAGGCGCCTGGGCGCCTCTTGGAGAGCAAAGGCAACGCCAAGACGCTGAGCCGAGACCCAGCCAGGAAGCCAGAGGCCGGGAAGGGGGCTGCGTGGCTCAGAGCGCCGCGGCTTCTGCGGACAAATAGCCCCCGCTGCCACGCACCCAAGCTGCGCGGGCTGGCGGGAGGGCGACGCGCGAGGACGCAGGGGTCTGCGGCGGTCTTCCAGACGCCCTTTGGCCCGGAGCGCACTATGACCTGACGTGCGGGGACCTCCTGCCCAGGGCGGCTGGGGAGAGAAGGGCTCGCCGCCAAGCTCCCACCAGGCCGCCTCTGGGTCTTTCGGGACCCCCTCCCGCCGCGGCCTCGCGCAGATTCTGCGCCTCCCTCCCAGCGGCCCGGCGCCATGGAGCTCTCCGATGTGCGCTGCCTTAGTGGCAGCGAGGAACTCTACACCATCCACCCGACGCCCCCGGCCGGCGACGGCGGGAGCGGCTCCCGGCCGCAGCGGCTGCTGTGGCAAACGGCGGTGCGGCACATCACCGAGCAGCGCTTCGTTCACGGGCAACGGGGCAGCGGCGGCGGGAGCGGAAGCTCCAGCAAAGCCTCGGACCCTGTAGGCGGCGGCCCCAACCACCACGCGTCGCAGCTGGCCGGCGACTCGGCGCTGCCCCTCTACGCGCTGGGCCTCGGGGAGAGAGCGCACAGCCCCGGCTGCACCAAAGTCTTCCCGGAACGCAGCGGCAGCGGCGGCGGCGGCGGCAGCGGGGGCGCGGGCGACCTGGGCTTCCTGCACCTCGACTGCGCCCCGAGCAACTCGGATTTCTTCCTCAAGGGGGGCTATAGCTACCGAGGGGTCATTTTCCCCACCCTGCGCAACTCCTTCAAGTCCCGGGATCTGGAGCGCCTCTACCAGCGCTATTTCCTGGGCCAGAGGCGCAAATCGGAGGTGGTGATGAACGTGCTGGACGTGCTGACAAAACTCACCCTCTTGGTTCTCCACTTGAGCCTGGCCTCGGCCCCCATGGACCCGCTCAAGGGCATCCTGCTGGGCTTCTTCACGGGCATAGAGGTGGTGATCTGCGCCTTGGTGGTGGTCAGGAAGGACACCACCTCGCACACCTACCTGCAGTACAGCGGCGTGGTCACCTGGGTGGCCATGACCACCCAGATCTTAGCAGCAGGTCTGGGCTATGGGCTCCTGGGAGACGGCATTGGCTACGTGCTCTTCACACTCTTCGCCACCTACAGCATGCTGCCGCTGCCGCTCACCTGGGCCATCCTGGCTGGCCTGGGCACGTCGTTACTGCAGGTGGTCCTCCAAGGGGTCATCCCCAGGCTGGCTGTCATTTCCATCAACCAGGTAACTCCTGCCTGCCTTGCTCGTCCCCTGACTCCCCGGGGTTCTTTAGAAATCGCTTTTCTAAGAGGCAGGTTTGCCTCTCTCCCTTTGAGTCCCCTCCCCCAGCCCGGCACAGTGCCTTGCAACTAGGAGGTGCTGGGTGTTCGTGGGATGCTATTGCTCTAGAGGAACTGGAACTAAATGATCTCTCAAGTTTCTATCATCTCTACCCTTCTACTCTGATTCTGTGAGTAATTCTCTGACATCAGCTAAGAAGTAGTCTTCTTTTTGCCCCTCACACATCCCCCAGGAGCTGCCGTCTCTGGAGCAAGAGACAGAAAGGGAGGGGGCACCCCGATTTAGAAGACGACCCACTCCTTAGCAGCTTTACTCATGAGAGTTACAGCAGGTGTCCTAAGGGTCTCTGGGGTTCTGAGTTAGGTTTCTCTGTGTCTTTGCGCCACAAATCTTCAGTTCTCGAAGGAATCAACATTTGTCAAACGCATACTAATTGCTGGGTACCCTACTTAAGCTATCTCACTAAGTCCTTCAGACAAGCCTGTGACACTCTTTTTTTTTTTCTTTATTGCCTTGGGGATCTAGGGTGCTGTCTCCTTTTGCTACAGGATCCAACCCCAATGCTTTGAATAAATCAACCTCAGGACTTTTGGGGCTGGTGGAGAGGGGGAGCAAGCATGTCATTGGCAAAGAATGCAAGTTTTGCTTAATCGAAAAGGGGCATTTTGATGTAGATGGTTTGAAATATTTAGGTGGAACCTGACTCTAGGTCGCTTTCTCCTTTCTCCCCTTTTCTTCCTATCTTTCCCCATTAAAAATGGATGTGTTTCTGTGACCAAAGTTCTCATTGTCTGTGAATGAGGAGTTAGATGATCACTCTATTGTTTAAGTTCATTGAAATCAATTGATAATTAATGGTCTGGCACTTTCTTGGCCAAATGTCTGGTAGGTAACAAGAGAGTGAATGGGGGTAACAAGAGAGTTTTATGGGAACTTTTCCATAAAAATGAGGGAAACGTATCAGCTGGAGTGTTTTCAAGTAAAAAGCTGATGAGAGGTGCTTGGACATCAGAGGCTCCTCTTGCAGTCTGGTTTGAATAGATGGTTCTTAGGATAAACAGGTACAACACCTATGAAAACTGCTCATGACTTTTAGGGCGCTGGTACCGTCAGAGTGCTTTACCCATCATTGACCTTCTGGACTCCTAGTTGATTTGGGATTCTCTCTCTTCTCGGATGGCTCTATATCCATTTGCTTAGGTTACTTATCTGGTTGACTGCTTTTACCGTGCTTTTTGAAGTCTCCCTGGGTAGAGCAAAGAGCATATAAAGTACATGGCTATGATCATCAGGCATGAAATGGGGGGATGAAAGCCTCTGTAAGTAAGGTCTGACCCGTTGAATTTTTCTTATTAAAAACAATAATGAGGGATTTCCCTGGTGGTGTAGTGGTTAAGAATCCGCCTACCAATGCAGGGGACACAAGTTCGATCCCTGGTCCGGGAAGATCCCACATGCCGCGGAGCAAATAAGCCCGTGCGCCACAACTACTGAGCCTATGCTCTAGACCCCGCGAGCCATAACTACTGAAGCCCACACACCTAGAGCCCGTGCTCCGCAACAAGAGAAGCCACCACAATGAGAAGCCCGGGCACGGCAACAAAGAGTAGCCCCCGCTCGCCGCAACTAGAGAAAGCCCGCGTGCAGCAACGAAGACCCAATGCAGCCAAAAATAAATAAATAAAATAAATAAATTTATAAAAGAAAAAAAGGATTACAAAAAACATAATGTTTTCTCAGAATTATCATGAACCTTTAATACCCACATATGATAAAGTCTGAATTTGGGATTATATAAAATTATATTTCAACTGTGTTTCTAAATCTTGTTTACACGTGGATTTGAATCCGAGTGTCCTCTGAATCTCTCCCTTTCTTCCAATTTCTCTCCTTCTGTTTTGCATTTTCTTTATTATGTACCTAGACATCAGCTGACCTCTCCTTGCTTCTTTTCCCTTTTTTCCCTTTTTCTCATCTTTTCTGTCTCCTTCTCCTCCTTCCTTCCCCTTCTCTTCTCTCACTATGAGTCGTTTTCATAATATATCATAGCTATCTGACCATATGCATAAAATTCCATTTGTCATAACCCACTGCTTCTCATGCAGTAGCCTTCCTTGGTACACATTACTAAAAGACTTTGTCAAGTAACTTTGGACTAGTATTTAGAATAACATCCTAAGTAGCAAGTTATGAATATTTTCAAAGTCCTAAGTATAGAGACACTTTTCTTGCCAAATGAATCCAGAAAGTAAATTTTGGCTCCATATTTGTTTTATGCTCCACTCAAATACTACCAGATGGGAGAAGATTAAAAATAACCCTCAAATGTCTTCCTACTCCCACCCCATCATAAACAATCCTTTAGCGTGAAAACCAGGGTCCTGGTGTATGTATATCAAGCTCATTCAACTTTCTGTTTGGGTAGGAAATGTAGATGAACAATCTTTTCATAAGGTGTCACCTTTTGCCGGACTGTGAAGGAACAAGCAGAGCGCTTTCCTCTGATTTTAGGTGCTGAAGGAACCTTTGTGGCTTTGGCCACAAAAGGTTTTCCTTTGGCGCCCTCTAGAGGTTCAAGTGTCTTTCCTAGACCTTGTAGGTGGATAAAGTAGAGAATTAATCGCTTTAAAAAAAAAAAAAGAATCTGTGATTTTTTTTTTACCAGTATTGCTTGGTTTTCCCTGTTTGGTGATATACAACACATACTTAACACACCTGCTAACGACCTCGTTTAGAAGCTGGAATAAAATCCTAACTCCTTACCATGGCCTACTGGACCCTCTGTGAGTTGGTGCTGCTTCTCTCGCTAATTATATGTCTGTCCCTTCTACTCCTCAGCCTCCAGATATAATCTCTATTTTCCTGTCTTTCAAATATCCCAAGCTCTTTCCCACTTCTTAGCCTTTGTGACTGCTGCCTAGAACAATTTTTGCCAGGTCTTCACATGACTGACGCATTCTCAATATTCCAGACTCAGTTCAAATGACACTCCCTAGCACATGACATGTCTTATTTTCTCCAGAACACATATACCATCTGAAATGATCTCACTGGTTTATATTTATTGTGTTTCTTCCCCCAGCCCCACACCCTCACAAGAATGTAAACACCGTGTAAGAGCAAAGACGTTGTCTATCGTGTTTATCCTTTTATCCTCAGCACCTAGAAAAATGCCAGGCACGTGGTAGGCACTTAATCACTGAATGAACAAGAGTACTCATTGCATAAGCAATATGAGAAAATAGCCAAGTCCCCTGACGTTGTGTTGGTGAAAGCTTTCTACACACATACACACACACGTAAATGTGTATAAAGCAGTCTTTTACATGTAAACACCTTTGGAGAAATCAAAGCACAATAATAATTCTTTACATCTGTACAATATTTTACATGTAACCAGGAGCCTTTACATACATGATCACATCTAGTGAGAACAAACTGATGGTATCATCCTTCACTTTTATTTCAGAGAAGAAATGACAGATTCTTAGAAACTTTAAAGGGACATCCCAAAGATGATGAGCCTGACAAGTGGTGAGGTCAGGATTCAAATCCAGCTCAATGCCAGTCATTCTTCAGAAACCTTTCACAGGGTATCCTTCTAAAAAGATAAGCATTTGAAATGACTCAAGAGCGAGAGGTACCTGTTTCACTACTCAAGAGAGAAATACCCCATATAGCCCATGAATTAAGATTTAATGAATAAACCAAAGGGCAATCATAAGGGGAATGTGATTGAATTGCTGGGAATAGGCTCTTTGTAGCTAGCTCATCGTCTTGCTCAGTGGGATATAAATTTGTCAACTGAAGGCCATAAACACTGGCATATCTTCTTTCTCTACATGAATCTTGATTCCCATTAAGAGGATGGCTCATGTTTAACTTAACATTTTCAAGAAGCAGGAAGCTAGAATGAGGATACAGTAAACACACCTCGGCAGCTGTTTCACTTCACTGAAAATGCCATTTTCAAAAGGAACAAATGAGCTGATGATTGCCTTCTCTAACCCAAGCTTGAGAATTGGCTTCTCCTCTTTCCCTCTGGAAGAAAATTATACCTGTGGCTTGACAGGGTAACAACCAAGCTGCAGGTCTCTGCAGATACCCTATATGAAGAGAGAGCGCCCTGTATTCATTTATCTATCACATACCTTCCACTCTGGATACGAGGTAGAACCTTAAAAGGGCCAACCAGGAGGTCCCTTGCTATCAGCAAAGAAATGGTTTCTGTTTTCCCACTCAGCGAACAGTTAGACAAAAGTGAACTTCCCACCCAAAGAGGTTCTTGTCCAGGGCAGATGTGATCCCCGTGTATTTTCTAGGTCTAAGTGGCACTGGAAATACTGAGGAACCCTCGGAAGGTTCAAAGCCCAATTCAAAGGATTCCTTTTCCTTTCCCCCTGAGAAAGTTCAGCTACAGGTAACACTAGGGCTGTAGGTATTCCTTCCTTGGGGAGCCTCACCCATTTCAAGTTAAATCAGCTTCATTATGGGATTCAAGCCACAGATAGTAGTGCCTTTGTCCAGATTCCCTCTATGACACAGAATTTTCTACCTCTTAAACAAATTGTTTCTCTTGCCAGTTCAATTTACCCATCTAAAAATTCATTACAAAATGACATTATGTGTATAAATAAAATATGAATGATAAGGTTGTATTTGGTAGGTTCTCTCACCAGGGAGATACATGCTAAGCTCTGTTGCTGTAGTTAACATTTGATTCTATTTTAACTGCTGGTGACAATAATACGAGCTACCTAACTTTTGAAATTAATGTCATTCTCATTCTTCAGCTCATTAGTGATAAGATGATGAAGATCATTTAGTTATTGGAAAACTGAGAGGCAGCAATATTTAACTACAAAGATTGCTGCATTATGCTTCCCTCTTGGGGATTCTAAAATGTCACAGCTAGTGGCTAATTAGCCCTCTGTACCTCTTGGCGAGGCATATAAGCAGAAGTGTCAGAATGGAGGTGATTTCTCCAAAATAGCTCTATGAGCAAAGACAGCCAGGTATGCAAATCCAGGTGAGTTAGTGCTCAAGGTCATGCTGTCAGATTTGAATTTCTCAAGCAGCATTTTCTTCCTTGTCTTACACACATCCAGACGAAACAGAAAAGACTAGAGCCAGAAGAACGCTAATTAAACCATGATCATTAAACTTGACTAATAACGAGGGATTTTTAGCTTGCCATTTGGCCTTTAAAAAATCCTTTTGGGGAAAATGCATCGGTTATACCAGGTAAGAGAGTGGTGTATGGTATGAGCAGGTGGGGGTCAGGAGAGAAGTAGGCTTTGCATGTGCTTTAACATGCATTTCTGATCATTTAAATGAAGGGTTGACTTCACAGTAAAGTCCAAGTGAGTATAATGGAATTACCAACATCTCTCTCCCCATGTGTAAAATTTAAACATATGCGTGTATTATATGTCCTTTGTCTAAGTCTGCTAACTCAAATCAAATAAAAGGAATCTTATGACTATTTAATGTACAGCAAATGACATGTAATTTAAATCATCTCAATTTGGTATTTGATATCAAGGTAGATACTTCAGGAAACACAGATGTCCATTAAATGTGTGTAACCTGGGTCCTATTTAACACACCTCACTAGTTATGATGTACATTTTTTAAAACCACAAATACCTCCATTTCTGTACATTTTCCTTTGGCAAATTCATATAGGCTTTAAAAAAATAATTGCAACATCCCAGCCTGCCAGAAAATGACTTTCAAAAGCAGATTTGAGTGTCAACATTCCCAAGGGCTTCCTCTGAATGCCGAGAAATGGAAATATTATTCTCTCTTACTTGTGAAAAATACCGAGAGACTGTCCTTTATGGTTCTCTTTTCCTTCCTTCCTTTCCTTTCCTTTTTTTTTTTTTTTTTTTTTTTTTGCGATGGAGAGTAGGCTTTGCAAAGGATATTTTTAATGACATCTGAAATGACAAACTAAATCCCTTCAGCCCTGATCTGTAGACACCTTTGCCCTGGAGTTGCCAGTAGGCTTGGCGTCTGTGTGTTCAGAGGGAGTTGTAAAATGACATGTGGTGTGGACTTTGCAAGACTGAATAATGAATTTGTTTTTCTTCCTACCAGTCACCTGACTGGTTTCAATGGGTCTGAGCATAATTAGGTTGGAACTGGGAAGACTGGGAGGACTTTATTTCTGGAGCAGCTGCTGCGGTGTCATGCTAAGTAGGACAAATGCATGAGTCACATTTACACCTTGATGACTGATGGCATTTTAAGAGCTCATCAAAAATAAGTGAAACCAAGCATTAAAAGGAAAGATTAAAAAAAAAAAAAGTTGATCCCAACTTCAGTGCTGCTGGCAACGTATAATCAAAGGACACTACTACAGTCACGCTGATGTGACACTTCCCTGTTGTCTAACTCTTTCTTAGGATGCTAATTTATTCATTTCGCAAGTGTGTCTATTTGAGTTGATGCTACATGTGTTTGTTTTCAGAACATAGGAGACACTTGCAACATTCATCTCAAACCTTTCCTCTCACCAACGAATGGCCACAATATTGATGCTCTGAGAGACCAGGAGGTCTAGAATATGCAGTTGGATGGCATATCAGTTCCCTAGGCATATTGCTTTGTAGCGTGTTCTTTGCTTTCTCTGGAATGCAAGGTACCAAAAGCAGAAGGTAGGCAAATTTCTGGGATATTTAGGTCTGACCCTCAGTTAGCAAGAGCATCAGCTCTGTAAATAATTCCTCCCCAGCATTTTCTTGGGGCTGGAGTAGAAGAACGTTAGTCTACCCAGCCAGATCATCTTCCCTGTGCTTTCCCAGGAAACATAATTGGATTTATATACGCAAATTAGATCATGTGAGTTTGTTTATGAAGGACTATTTTAAGAAGTCAGGTCACTTAAGCAGCACTTCGGAAGCCAGCTTTTCTCACTCCTAGATTTTTCACAGTCAGCTCTGCAGGGTACAGAAGAATGCAGGGTAGATTAATTAACCGTTGAGGTCCCAGACATTCCAAGGGAGGCCTGGCCATCTCCCAAGGGGAATAAAAGCCATTCTACCAGTGAATGCAACTATGTGACCACCTTCTCAACCAATGAACTGGGATTATAACTCAATGTGTTGTCAGATAAACGTGCATTTTCTTGTGTCTTTGATATCTCTGCATTGGACTCTGACTGGGCATGTTTGTGATTTAGTATTTGAATTTCATTCTTAGCTAAATCACGTCTTTTAATATGTGTAATACCTTGCACATTCATTAGTCACTGGGGTTTTCTTTCCCTTCCACCCCACTTCCTGACTTACATGCCTACCTCAGGTGTTATGAATTGCAAAATATCTTTGAAACACAAAATTCTCCTAAATCAGAAAATGATAAAAATGTACATGGTGAAGACGTGAGCTAAGTATGAAATTAAATCGTATTAATGTTTGGGGTTTTTTTAATGAGTAAATTTTTAAAACTGTCATCTTTATATAAAGAGCATACCAGTATAAAATGTACACATGAAACAAGAATTATTTTGTCTTATAAACTACATCCTTGTTTGTCTTATAAACTACATCCTTGTCCTGTGTCAGCTGGTTTTCCAGTTGACTGGAGTAAACCATTTCAGAATCTTTTCTACTTTTTTCTGTGTGATTATGTGCTGAATATACATGATTGCTTATAAAATAGAGATGACTAAGGATTAGGGAATGCATAGTCAAAATATATGTATTCCTTTAACTCAGAACATGGGAATAAGAAATGCAGCAAAACAGAACAGGACCAAAAAAAAAGAAAGAAAGAAAAAGAAAAGCCCTGCAAGGCCTAAGGATAGAAGAGATATGGTTGGTGTCCTCAAATATTTGGGGTACTGCCATGACAAAGAGAAACTTTATTTTATGTGTCCTCTAAGACAGAATAATGATCAAAGGGTGGTCGTTATACCATGAGAGATTTGGTTCACCTAAAGCTAAGGCTTTGTAACAGATAGACCTGCCCAGGGAGCTGTTTTTTGAAGTGATGAGCTCCCTGGCATGGGGATTTTTCAAGGGAAAGCTGTAGAGAAATCCATCAGAGATGGCCTAAAGGAGAATTCCATACAGGGAGGTCTTTTCCTCAAGGTCCTTTGGAAACCACCAGTTGCATCTCTAAGCCCTCACAGCCACTTTGCAGGCAGGAAAAGAAAAAGAAGAGGACAAAGAGCAAAGGGCAAGAAGCCAAGATGCCTAAAAGGCATTTGCCCACTGAGTCGGCGGCCCTTTCAGGAGCTCCTCTGGGACCCCTGCCCAGTGACGTCTGCTTCTATTTGGGGGACCAGAATTCTGATCCAAGGCGCCTCCATCAGCAAGAAAGGATGGCAAAAATAGATTTGATTTTACTGCTTCTCAAAAAATCAGGATTGCATTAGGAAGAAGGGGAGAATGAGGGTTGAGTAGGAAAATTATTCAGCAAATACTTGTTGACTGACTGTTGGGTTCTGGATTCTGAGTCACGACATGTACGCCACGGTCAAGGCTGTTGCTGTAATGAGGCTGGTACTTGAATGGATTTGGGGAGGCAGTTTGTGACTCTGATGCAGAGGTAGGAAGGTTTGTAGCAGACTCTCAGAACACGTCTGAAACAGCATTCGGTGAATATTTTACACAAATGCAGGTCTTGGGCTCTTTTTACTGCAGACCTCTAAAGCATGAAAAATCGAAGGTGCTGTGGATTTCTTTTAAGAGTTGCGTGAAAGGAAAGGTCAGACTTTAGAAAAAATTGTAAATGGGTGTGGATCTTCCTAGTGAAGAATGTAAAGGGACCCTGGGGAAGAGTCAGGAGGTCAGTTATGTAAGCATCACCTTATCACAGACTGAAGGCATCCCAAGCCTGGTGACCAGAAGACATGGCACAAGAGAGCATCTGCCTCATGTTGAGAAGGTCGGGCTTGTCTGCAGCTCCAGGCTCTCCTCGTTGCTCTGTGTTCACAGTGACCCCAGCTAAAAACTGAGCAGCTGCCTTGGAGCTCCAGGCAGCCCATTTCCACACAAGGTGGGCAGACAAAGAGCTTAAGCAAGGCTCAATTCCCTCTCCTTGGTACATTGCTACACTCTGCATTTTCAACTATCAGAGCAACATCGTAACGTCATGTGCCTACCAGGCTGTGAGCCCCTTGAGGTCAAGGATTGCGCCTCCTCATCGTTGGGTTCTTAGCGCCTAGCATAGTACCCGGCACATGGGCAGCTCTAAATATTGTGCTCATAAATGAATGGAAGGAATGAATATTACATGGCCCCCTCCTCCCCCTCCACCCCGCCAACACGCATGGTCAAATAGTCAGTGAAAAGCCAGTGAGAGAAAAGAAATCAGTTTCTGTGGTCAATACAGGCAAAAGCACACCAAATGTCATCCCAGGAAGTGCTTTGGGCAGAAAGCCCCAAGCTGAGTGTTTGCTAGACCTGTGTTAAGGAAGTTATCGTAGATAACATGAAGAAAAATTCAAATCATTATCCAGATCATTTCAGTCAAAAAAGATAGAAAAGGAAAAAGGAAGTTAAAAAGTCATGGACCTAAACTATCCACACTTATTTGTCCATTCCTGAAAATTTTAAGTGGTCTGGTCCATCCATGCAAAATAGAGTCCAAGTATTGATGAGGGTCTCAGCCCCTCATTGGCTTCCTTCTTGGTTCTTTAGCACCCTGGCTCTGAATCCCAGCACAGGCACCTCACTCAGGCTATCTTTGCTTTGTGGTATACTACCCCAAATCATTTCTTTGGCCTGACCTCTCAGTGGTACCCCCTTCTGGTCACCTGTGGATGTTCACCATCTGGCTTCATACAGGGGCAGTTGTGGGCAAGAGGTGCTCCCACCTTCCTACTTGCCTCCGGCACTCCTTGCCAGCCAAGCTGGTCTGCCTCACTCCAAAGAGGAGAACCAGTTGCCCTTGCTGAGCGTAGTAACTGGACAATTGCTTAGTCTGCCATTTCCCACAGCTTAAAACCTACCACCTAAAGACCAGTTTGTACCCTAACTGAACCAGTTTATCTGTAGACTGCCTAAAGGCAAAAATAAAGCCTGATTTTCCATATTGGAACCCAGTGCAAGTAACTAAAACAGTCTTCATGACGTCCAAAATGGTTATGAGTAAGTCGCCTGTTTTCAGTTCTGTGACGCATTATCCCCCTTAGTTCACTTTTCTGATGCTGATTAGTCAAGAAACAAAATCACAATCAATCAGAGCCAGCTTATTTTCTTCTAAGTTCAGCATCAAACATCCCCCATTATTTAAGTGAGTCTTCCTAGCCTACTGGTGATTGTCAGCTCGTTTGCGGGTGGGGTCATGGGGCCAGACAGTCAGTGCCCAATGAACAGAGGGCCCCCTTCCCTATTTATGAGAGAGATATAGCCTTTGTCTCTTACCAAGTGAATAATGACATCATGTGCAGCTCTTGGGGCCCTGCCCAAGCCATTTCAGCCAGAGACGAACTGTGAACTGTGCCAATGGACAGTGAGAGATATTTCTGAAACTATGTAAGTACATTTCCTTAGAAACATGGAAACCACAAATTGTCATCATGTTTTTGCCATGAATTTTTCCCAGTGACATTGGTCAAATGGCTTTGGCTTCTTCAGGCACAAGTATCTTGATACCTAAAAGGGTTTTGTGAGTAGGGGGAAAATGCAGAATTATGAAGTTTTTCCTAGTACCCAGACCTAGTTAGATATTCCTTCTTCTTTGACCACATTACCCCTACCTGCCTATCCATCCTGCCACAGGCCGTACTGCTGTTTGTCTCCACGTCTCTCTCTCTCACCAGCCAGGCTATGAGTTTCACAAAGGCAGGGGTTGTACCTGAGTCACGGGTGTGTCTCTACAACTGAGTCTAGTGCTGGTTACATACACTCTTCCTTCTCAAGTGCTTTCAGGGCTTGCCCTTCAACTCATCTCTTAAATGTTGAGGCTTCTTAAATTCCCATCCCGTATGTCTCCCCATCACCCTGGGCAATCACGTCCTCCTTTAGTTGATGAACATGCACCCATGTCCTACATCTGTATCCCCAACCCTGTTCTGTCTGCTACACTGAAGCCCAGGGTATTTCGTGACCTGCTGGACACCTCGAGGCAACTCAGTCTCAACAAGTCAAAAATCAACTCCCAGTCTCCCAGCATCTACGTGAAATCCTGATGGTTTCACCTCCCATTGCTGGGGTCTGTCCAAATCTCTCCATCCTACTCATTTCATTCTAGTGCAGCATGCCCTCCCCAGTGCTTTCTCAATTTTTTCATCCCTCGTGCTCCTCCAAGCCGTCCCCACCCCACAAGGGTAAGCGTCTCTCAAAGCTAGTATTCTCAGCACCTCACACCACTGGGTAAGTTCCACAGTGGAATTCCATAACCAGTTTTCCTGGGTACCTCATGCTGGCTTATGCCTGAATGTTTTTCTGGAACAATTCTTCCAGCTCCTTCCTTCCTTGTCTACCAGCTCAGGTGTCACCAGCTCCAGGAAAACTCCCCTGTGTCCCTTCTTCAAGACACATGCCAGCTTAGGAACAAATGGCCTGTGTGTAATTGCCTGTTTGTTTGAGAATCTGAACTCAGATTAGGTGTTTAATGGAGGAGGGGCAGGCAGATGTTACCAAATTTGAAAAAAAGACAAGCAGTTCTTCGAGCCAGATGTTTTCAGTGGGAGAGTGTGGGTGTTGAGTAGTGCCCTGCCCCAGACCTACACATCTCACGGGAAGAGCATCGGTGTGTGGAGATCACAGTGCAGGATGTAGATTCAGACCACCTGGACTAGATCTGCCATTTATTAATTTCAGGACACCCTCAAGGGCCTTAATCTTTCTGTACCTCACTTTCTTTAGCTGTAAAATGGGAAGAATAATAGCAAGCCGGAAGATCATTGAAGAGATGAAATAATACACACAATAGTATTTAGAGTATTTAGTTCCGGGCCTGGTACAAAGAATCACACAATACCTTTTATGTTTTATTATAACTTAATTTTCAAAACAGTCACCCTTTTTCCTGGAGTCCTCTGCCCTGAGTGGTCCTTTCCTGGGCTTCACTTGGCTAAACCCATGTGTTTTTGAGACCAATGCTCACAAAATTTAATGTGCTTTGGGATCACCTGGAGGTCTTGGTAAAATCTTTGGATTTAGGGGGAACCCAAGATTCTGCATTTCGAACAAGTGCCCGGGTGCTGGATGCTGCCAGCCTGCAAATGATAATTCAAGGAGAAAGGCTCTGGAATTCAGCACAGACCCCACCTTCTCTGCAGTGGGTTTTCTGATGCTTTACCAGGTGGGTTTAAGTCCCTTGACTCGCCTCATGCCCTTTACATCTCTCCATTATTCATTAACTTATTCTTTCATTCAGTCCTTCATGCATAAATATTTATGGAGTACCACTGCGTGCTGGGTGCAAACAGTAAGGATTCTGTGGTGAGGAAAAGAATCCAGAATCCTACTATTTTTTTTAATAAATTTATTTATTTATTTTTGGCTACTTTGGTTCTTTGTTGCTGTACGCGGCTTTCTCCAGTTGTGGAGAGCTGGGGCTACTCTTTGTTGCGGTACGCAGGCTTCTCATTGCGGTGGCTTCTCTTGTTGTGGAGCATGGGCTCTAGGTGCACGGGCTCAGTAGTTGTGGCTCGCGGGATCTAGAACACAGGCTCAGTAGTTGTGGCTCACGGGCTTCATTGCCCTGCGGCATGTGGGACCTTCCCAGACCAGGGCTTGAACCCGTGTCCCCTGCACTGGCAGGCGGATTCTTAACCACTGCACCACCAGGGAAGCCCCAGAATCCTACTATTAAAGGGATTATAATCTAGAGTGAGAGACACCCATCAATCAAATAGTGACCTAAACACGTGAAAAATTTCAAACTGAGTTAAGTGCTTTTAAGTCAGGTGACCTGGTTTAGAGCCAGGCAGTGACCAGGTTGAGGCTAGTAAGGCACCCAGGGTGCAAAGCATAAGAGGCAGTCACTCTCAGGTGCCGACTCTGCACTTGTACAACCCTGACAGGAAGTGCTTTCTTAAACTGTACACCCTAGGAACCCAGCTGGCCTTACCCTTGTCCTGGTCCTGGTTTCTATTTAAAAGAAAAAAACCTGACTTGAACTGAGAGGAGGAAAGTATTCTTAATTAAGACCTGGAGGAGGACTAGGGGTTGGTAGGTGAGACTGGAATTATAGTTTCCTTATTTGTTTCTATTAGTAAACCATATACACTTTGAGGACAGGTGCTGTCCTTTTGTCTATCCCTGGAATGGACATTGGCACATCATGGGGAAAGCTTGTAGCAGAGGCTTCTTGAGTCAGTGCCTGGAGAATCATCTTAGCATCAGTATTTCTGCTTCCCTTTTTATAGCTGAGGATGCTAAGCACAGAGTATGACATCATTTCTCTTTGGTCAGTCAGCTAATAAAGGATTTTAACCACATCTGTCTCATTTCAAAGCTGCCCCTCGATTTGATGGGTTTTAAGGCTCTTTTATCTCAATTAACTCTGCTAGTTTCAGAGGCAATGAGTTAAAAGTAATAAAGGGAAAGAAAAATGAAATTTGTATTCCAAATTGTAGCAATGCGTATAACGATGTTAGCGTTCTATGGAGCCAGGGGGCTGGTACGTTGTATTGAAAGTAGCACCTAATAGTCATCAAAAGATTGACCCCGCACTTTACATCCAAGACTGTGCAACTTTGTACAGACCACTCCACCTGTCTTGGCCTTGAAATGAATTCCTCACAGCTCTAAAATTCTATCACTAGGAAATGACTTTTGAGATGGCTCCCCGCTCTATGGTTTGTATTCCTGTGAGTTACAGTGAATGTGTATGTGAAGATTTGTATGCTTTCCTGGTTTATTTCGCTCCCAAGATCAGATAATGACAACCCATATAGAAAACACAGCTGGTTGAGGTCTGTAACCTCTGAGAAGAAAGAGAAATATGAGTAAGGATATAGCAAATGCTGAGAGATTTACTTATTAGATGGTATTTAATATTTAATTTCTCCGAGTGGTTTAGTTACGTTGACACCGTGAGTTGTAAAACTGTATGTGATTTTAGTCATTCGATTTGTTTCCAAGGGAATCGTAACTGAGATATTTAATTGACAGACAATTGTTTCCTTTGAATATTTAATTAGTGACTTTGTGGAACTTGTCAGAATTGCCTATCTAGCTTTTACAAAATGCGCATGTCAGCTGTGATCAACAAGCCATTTTATGCCAGTGTTACCCAGGAGTGATGGAGCTGGGCATCTGTGCAGCCTGAACACCTACAACTTGGAGTCTGGCTGCTGTGGTTTCCTATTCGTTGTCTGCAGACCCCACAGGAAACAGACCCCAGGACCTCGAGGAACTAACTTCATCCTGCTGTACGTTAGTCACATCATCTGTAACAAGATGAGGATGTAAGATACCTGCTGTCAAAACTTCACAGTTTGTAGATATGAAAGGACTTGATGAATATGAACAAGTGTTGAGCTGATAAACAGGAGTAACCAAGCACTGGATAGCAGCAGCAGCAGTAGTAGTAGTAGTAGTAATAGTAGTAGTATTTCTGTAACACAGAGGGGCCTGATGTGGTTGGTTACACGTTGCCAGGCTGCCTAGCTCTGAGATGGGGCTGGAACTGGCCAAACACAGGACAGCAGTCCACAGGCTGAGTGCCTGTTTGCTTATATGGAGAATCTTTTTTAAAAAGTGATACAGGGGCTTCCCTGGAGGTCCAGTGGTTAAGATTCCATGCTTCCACTGCAGGGGACATGGGTTCAATCCCTGGTTGGGGAACTAAGATCCCACATGTCTCTGAGGTGCAGCCAAAAAGAAAAAAAAAAGCAAAATAAAATGATACAAATGAACTTATTTACAAAACAGAAACAGACTCACAGACTTAGAAAACAAATTTATGGTTACCAAGGGGAAAGGTGGGGGGAGAGGAATAAATTGGGAGTTTGGGATTGACATATACACACTACTATATTTAATCAACAAGGACCTACTGTAGAGCACAGGGAACTCTGCTCAATATTCTGTAGTAACCTATATGGGAAAAGAATCTGAAAAAGAATAGATATGTGTATATGTGTAACTGAATCACTTTGCTGTACACCTGAAACTAACATAACATTGTAAATCAACTATAGTCCAATATAAAATGAAAATTAAAACAAAAACAGTGGGTGAAATGGCAATTCTACCCTGGCCATTTCCAGCAATAATAGTCATTTCCCACTAGAAGCAAAAACTGCACCTCAGGATGAGAGGATGTCCACTCAGTTTCAAGCTACACATTACTTAAGTGTTTCTTTCATGTACAAAAATATCAGTCATCAGGAATCAGCCCTTTGCCATGTACTTAGAACATTCTTGCAGGGAAGCAAAACCATTTTTTCACTTAAATGCTGTTATGTCTCCACACAGATTACCACACTGAAGTTTTTCCTCATGAATAGTCCTTCCTAATTTTGTGGAAGGTGGAAACAAATTTTCACTTGATATCCTGCCCCGAATACCTTGGTTTGAGGTAATTTGGGTGTAAAAAGGCTGAAAAGATCATTTTTAAATCTAGTTAATAAACTTCATTTTTTTCAGTCCCATCTCAGGCACGTGCACATAATTCAAACTGTGAACCTATCCCAATACTAAACAACGATTAAAGGGCAGCAAAATGAATCCATAAAATTAGCTGGGAAACTCATAGTGGGGTAAATATCAACTTCCCACCAACAAAGAGAATAAACAGAAGAGGATTTAGAAGAGCAGCAATGTTTTTTTCAAACTAGACTAAGCCCTCAAATATAAAACTAATGAAAATGACACTGCAGGGTGGTGAGAGTGGAGGGAGACCCGCTCCGCCTCTCTTTGTGCTGCATTACCATTCATCCTCTCTTACCGCTTTGCAGTTCTTCTGCCCAACCGGCCGAGGCACCCTCAAGGTTCCACTGAACACTGTTTGAGAACCACTTCTTTAAAAGACCCACCCCCACTTCCAGACACCTGAGGAGGAATTTTATTGGGCTTGCTTTGCTACCACCTCTTCCCTGTTGTCTTACTGGTTTACAATCTTCTAACAGCAGTGTAGACACCTGATAGCACCTAGGCTCTGGGATCAGTCAGTGGAACAATTTCTGATTTCCAGGATGCTCCATGTACAACACATTCTTTGTACCGAAGTGCTTTCTTCAAATACTCCAAAATGCTGTCCTTTCCCTATCACGTACAGTAAAATTCGTGTGACAGCCTGATTCTCCAGTAAGTTATAAGGTCCCTAAGAGCAGAGACTATGTCATATATGTTGAATAAATGAACAAATAAACCATAAAAAATAAATAAATACAAGACCCCCTTCCAAATCTTTGGGCTTTGAGACCTTAACTTAGATGCTCCAAAGGGAGAACCAGGTAGAAGAGCTGAGCACACTCACATCTGGCAACGCCTCGCTGGTGTGTGTTGTGTGGTTCACATACATCCTGCCCACTCGGAATGGTGTATCTGTGCAGTAGAATTGCAACCGTCATTTCAAAATGGAGGAATTGAAGATCAGAGATGAATTTGGCTGCAGTCTTTCCGATGGGGTGTAGCCGAGTGAGGGTTTAAACTCAAGTCTGTTTGGTACCAAACATCCACGTGTTCCCACTGCCTCCCCGCCATGCCCCTGCACATGCCAGACCGACAGTTAAGTAAATGTATATTCTCATTTAATAATGCATGTTCCTTTCATTTATCAACTGTCTACAATATGCTGAACTTGACGAAGGCAAAGCCAAATAAATATTCCCTGCCCTCAAGGCATTTATATTACCAGAGGCAAGAAAGAAAATTTATCCATCGATGCCTGGGCCACCTCCTATCAAGGCTCTACAGAAAGCTGCAGTGGGTTTCATGCCGTGATGCTCTAAAGACCTGAGAAACAGTCTGCTCCTTTACCTGGCTTTCTGTGTGTGCTGCCCATGCTCAGAGTAGAATTAACATTGAGGGAAGAAACTGAGACTGAGAAAAGTCTAAAGTTCCGATGACTTCCTGGTTCCCCAGCCTTCTTCAAAAGCAGATTAATGGATACACCAGAAGGAAAAGGGGAAAGAATCATTACATAATTTATTAAACTATGCACACCAAGCCCTTATTTTAACCCACATACCTACTAGCAAAAATAAATCTCTTTCTTTCCTGCCTATGTTTTGAGAGTAATCTAGACCTAGTTGCCCACAGGATTCTGGGTTACCCTAAATTGCTTCATATGCGTTAAAACGTTAAGCCATTTGAGGACATGCCTGTTTACCTGGGACAAGTTTCTGCGCACAGACTGTGCTTCAGACACTGCTGGGTGGCTGCCAACATGCACTGTTCTTTCTTTCTTGCATATAGAACCAGCCTTGGGGAGGTAATGTGACCAGACGTGTGTGTGTGTGTGTGTGTGTGTGTGTGTGTGTATCTAAGGGGTGTGTGTGTGTGAGTCTATACATACATATATATATATATATATATATATATATATATATATATATATATATATATATATATCAGGTGTGTGTGTGAGTGTGTGTGTGTGCCTGTGTGCCTTCTTTGTAGCTTGGGGTAGCCAATAGGTATAAGTGGTACTCATCACTGGAAGGTTTTGGAAAGCTTTGAAAAGATGCCTGATTCTTCTGGGAAGTCTGCTTTTTTTACACCCACCCCGCTTTAGTCATCTTTCTGCCTGGTAAGCAGATGTAATGGCACCTCCACCAGCCACCTCGGGCCATGAAAAGACGTTGAGGATGGAAGCCACACAGTGGGATGGTGGATCACAAAGAAATAAGAATTCTAATAAGAAGGAAGGAAGGAAAGAAAATGATAATTATGTGAGGTGATGGATATGTAAATTAGCTTGATTATGGTGATCAATTTCACAATGCATATGTATATCAAAATATCAAGTTGTAAATCTTAAATATATGCAGTTTTTATTTGTCAATTATACCTCCATAAAGCTGAAAAAAAACTTAAAAAGGAAATAAGAATTTTCGGACACATAATACTATTGAGGTCACCGTACCAGCCCTGGACCGCTCATCCCTAGAAATTTTTTTATAACACAAATTAGACTCCAAATTTGTTTAATCCACTATTATTTTACTTCTTCATTACCAACATCCAAATGAAAGTTCTAATCAATACTGGCTGCAAAATATATTCATGGTGTATTGACCGATAAATAAACATTGACTACTTCTTGAGATAACATTGCAACTCTTCTCTTTTTTTTTTTTTTTTTTTTTTCTTTTTGCGGTATGTGGGCCTCTCACTGTTGTGGCCTCTCCCGTTGCGGAGCACAGGCTCCGGATGCGCAGGCCCAGCGGCCATGGCTCACGGGCCCAGCCGCTCCGCGGCATATGGGATCCTCCCAGACCGGGGCACGAACCCGTATCCCCTGCATCGGCAGGCGGACTCTCAACCACTGCGCCACCAGGGAGGCCCTGCAACTCTTCTCTTGATGAGCTGATCATCTAAGACAAACAGAGCCGTTTTCATTTTGTGATTTTTTTTTTTTTTTGCTCTATACTTGAGGTTTGGGGAACATAAAGAAAGACCCAGATCAGATGTTGTGTCATCTGCTATATTATTTATAACTCTAGAATAAATGCCAGGCAATAATTATGGCTGGAGAAGACTTGTAGGACTATGACCCATGGGAAGAAACTGATGCGTTCCTATTTATAACTCTTTGAAATTGTGCTGGGCTTTGTGAGATTAAAAGACATCCCTGGAGGTGTTTAGCAGAAGCCAGATGCCCATGGTCAGGGATTTGGGGCAAAAGGCAAAGGGTTGAACTAAATGATTTTTAAGATCCCTTCTAATTCGAAGCTTATGACTCTGTGACTCTTGGTGTTATAAATAATTGGTTACATTTAGAATAATTGGACTCTAAAAAGAAGTCCAAAAAACCTCCTAAATCTCATAGAGGAAGGGGGGACGTTTGCATCCTGCAGTTTCCCTAACTTTGTCCGCTTCCTGGATCTTGATCTCAGTGAATCCAGGGTTCTCTGGTCCATCCTTGCAGTTGCCCAAACCAGAAAGCCCAAGGCATGCCTGTCACTTCCCCATCTCTCAGTCCCCATGGCCCATCTATTGCAAGTTCCTGACAAGTTTCCCTCCTGAATATGCTCACATCCATCCACTTTATCTCCGCCCCTTTCACTTCAGTGCAGGAGACCCTGTTCCTCATCTGAATCACAGTCGCCGCCCTACACCCAACTTAGATCCTTTCCAATCTCCTGTCCACAGTGTCACCAGGGTGTTTTTCTTATGGGGATGATTGCTTAGAATCCTTCAGTGAATGTCAGTAGCTTCCCATTGCTCTTAAGGCAAAGGCAGAACTCCCTCTTGAGACCCACGTTTTAGATCTGGCCTCTGTCTTCCTCAGGTAATTCCATTTTTCATCTCATTCTCACTCCTGAAGTCACGATGACTTTGGTTAAGTTCCTTGAAAGACCCATGTCTCTTTTTGCCTCTGAGCTGTCTGAGTTTCTGTTCCTCCTTTTCCTGAGAAGCTCTTCCCTCATTCTCCGCACAAGGAGCCTTTATCAGGGAGGCTTCCTCTGCCCTTTCTTAGGTCACAACTTAATCACATTTTACATGCCCCCGTACTTTTCTTAGATAACACATACCATTGTGCATGTGTGTGTGTGTATGTGTGTGTGAGAGAGCCAGTATTTGTTCCATGTCTGTTTTTCCACCAGAGAGTAGATATGATGTAATAGGGAATGGGTAAGATTTGCTTGCATACCTGAATACTCTCAGCTTCCCATGTTTGATAAATATTTATATAAGAATGAATAAATGAATGGGAATACCCAGGGCTGATGTTCAGGGCCAGATGGTAGTTATGGCTTCTCTAGAGAATGTATTACAATAGATTTTAAGGTCAAAGAAGGTGAAATAATTGTGGGTTAGACCAGGGTTCAGATTAGTGCTTCTAGTGGGCTTCTGGTCTCTTTCTTTCTGGTTCAAGTCCTGGGTAAGGCTAAAAATTGCAGATAAAATATTTTTGGTACCAGGAGATGAATAGGAATCATACCAAGGGAAGAGGACCTAATGAATTTGCCAAATTGTAACTCCAGTAATCCTACACAAAATCATCATGCAAGGGTGATGCTTTTCTTTTAATAGTCCATGTTCTGGTAAAAAATACTCATGGCCTCCACAGTCTTTAAACAGATAGTATCATTAAAGAGGCAAACACCAATTTTGCTAAACATAATTATTCTTATCTTATTGCTTATTTATTATGATGGATCTCAATAATGTTGAGTTATCAAATAAACATATAAGATCTGTTGACCTCATGAAGAGGAAGTTGACACAAATACTGGATTGGATGGCTAATTAGCTAGATAGATAGATAGATAAATAGGTAGGTAGATGAAAGGAAAACATACATACTACTGGGGTTGATTTTTGAGTAATACAGGCATTTATTTGTCCTCCCAACTTTGGGAATGAGTCTGGGAAGAGTAATGAATATTATAAGAAAATAGGATATAGATTACTACACTTAATCTGTACATTTTCCACTAAATATTTATACCAATTCTGCTGGAATACCCCAATGACAGAGAACTCACTCCATCCCAAGAAGCTCTTTGCATTGTGTGACAACCTACTTGTAGAAAATACTGTTTGTTGTTGACATGGTATAGGCAGCTGCCATATTTTTTGTGTTGCAAAGAGCCAGGACCACCTAAGATATCTCAGATCATTATTTTCATTAATCCCAACATTACCTTTATCTCCATCACCATCATCGTTCCTTTTCTCCTCCCTTTTCATCATCTCCACAAGAGTCCCTGACATTTCTGTCATATTTTGAGCCAGAAGACATTGTCATTAATTCTGACTGGGGACACAGGAAAATTTCACCATGGTCGCAGGTGAACTGGGAATTCAACGGTAAGATTTAGAGATACTAACAATATGGCATGGTTATAAGGCGAGACCTCCACTGTTGGAAGATGAGATGCCCATATCCACGTCCTCCACTACATTCTAGTTTTCAGGAAATGTACACTTCTGTATTTCCTCTCAAACAGAAGAAGGTGTTTTGGCAAAATGAGTGAGAAGCGATGCTCTGGAGCTAGAGTGCTTGGGTTTGAATCCTGACACCACCACTCATCAGCTTGTGACCTGGCAAGTTATTTAATCTCTTTAAGCCTCAGTTCCCTCATCTGTAAAATGGGGATAGTTATAGTATGTATCTTACAAGGGAGGTGTGCGCATTAACAGAGGTGATGTGGGTAAAGTCTTGGGACGGTGCTCAGGCCAAATGTGTTACCTGTTATTACGCGGTTTGCAGTGAAAGCCTAGTGAAGGCAGAGACCTTGATTCTTAATTCACCATCATATCTCCAGTCTCTAGAACAGTGCCTAGCACATAACTGATGCTCTGTAAGTAATTATTGAATGAATGAACAGAGAAGCTGGGTAGAGTGACATGGCCAAAATGAAACAGTTGGCAGAAGGTTCAGGCCAAAGCACTAGTGAATAGCCTGGTTAATGAAAATGTATGCCTCTGATATTTTTAACTGTTATTTCCAAACCATTTGATGGAAGGCTGAAAGAATATATTTAATACAAACATCACTTTCCAAGATGGTGTGTTTTACCAAAAGGGAAAAAAAGAAGAACTGCCTCTCTTCCTTTGAGTGTTCTCTGTGACCTTTAAAAAATAATAATAGCTAAAGGATTCAGTACTGGAACTCTGTTGAGTCACTATTTTGATTAAATATTGAAGGAGAACATGTATTTCAAAGCCCACTTCTCTCCCATGAACTAACTACCCCAAACGATCCACTCACTCAGAGCACTCATACCAAAAAAGTACTTGGCATTTGTCATACAATTTATATTTTAAAGTTTTCTGATATTTAATGTACCAGATGGTATAATATCTTGGTTATAGAGGGCAAGTTACTAGTCCTGCTGCTTATCAGGCTTGGAAACTTGGACTTGAAAGGTTTCTTAATATCCAGACACTGGGCAGGCTACCATCCTGGGCTGTTCAACTCCTAGTGGGATTTTTTTTTCTCTGACTTGGCGTACTTCTCTGTCACCATTTCTAAAATTCTGATGGACAGAGGAAATTAACTGCTAATAGGCTGTGATTGTTAACTGGCTCCGATGCCTCCTCCCAGTGGACAGTGAGGTCAGAATTGCTGGGGGTCAAAAGTGAGAGCAGTGCCCTCCGGCAGCTGCCTCCAGAGATTTCCAGGAGATGGTGTGTCTCTTCTAGCACCTGCTGCTTCCTGGTTTCCCATCCCAGACCCTAAAGAGCAATTATGCATACATATGTCCTGTACTTCAATTCAAAAGCCAAGGCGGGGACTTCCCTGGTGGTGCAGTGGTTGGGAGTCCTCCTACCAATGCAGGGGACACAGGTTCAAGCCCTGGTCTGGGAGGATCCCCCATGCCACGGAGCAACTAAGCCCGTGCACCACAGCTACTGAGCCTGCGCTCTAGACCTGCGAACCACAACTACTGAAGCTTGAAAGCCACAACTACTGAGCCCACGTGCCACAACTACTGAAGCCTGCGCACCTAGAGCCCATGCTCCACAACAACAGAAGCCACTGCAGTGAGAAGCCCGCGCACCACAACGAAGAGTGGCCCCCTCTCTCTGCAACTAGAGAAAGCCCATGCACAGCAATGAAGACCCAACACAGCCAAAAATAAATAAATTAAAAATTTATTTTAAAAAAAAAGCCAAGGCGATTGTCTACAGAAGGACTTGGAATGGGAGCAAGGAATTCCAGTCTGAATTCTTCCAATCATCTAGCTTGGATTTCTACTGCACTTTATAGTCACGGACATTCCAAGTGTGAGGGGATGCTCAGGACACCAAAGGTCCCTTCCAATCAAAGGAGGAGTCCTTTCTCCAATGTCCTGGATGGGTTGGGAGAATGACTCAGAGCTGAAGAAACTTTAGGAGAGCTCAGGAGGCCATTCTGTATTCTGTAGGTTCCAGCAGATGGACCAGTGGCTTTTCAGAGGATAACTCCTGGACCGAATGTGTCATCAACGCAGCCCCTCCTCTGCTGCAAACCTAGCATGACTCCCCGTTTCATGCTGGTCAAGCTGGTGTCCCTCAAGTGGTCCACACCACCCACTCTGACCCTCCACCTTCTGCCCTGGGTCCTACTACTCTCCCCCTTGCTCACTCTGCTCCAGCCTCAACTCTCTCCTAGAAATTCTTTGTGTATGCCCTCCTGGCCTTACCACTGGCTCTTCCCTCTGCCTGGGATGTCCTTTGCCCAGAGATCCCCATGATTCGCTCACCCTCGTCTTTCAAGTTTTGGCAGGAAAGCCACCTTCTTGGTGAGAGCATCTACCCTGATGCCCTCATTTAAATTTGTAAAACTCTCTCCCACACGGCATCCCCACCCTCACCCCATATTCCTCTCCTTTTTATGATGCTCTATTCTAAAAACACATTTTTTATACTTTCTACCTCTCCAGATAATTTACTTAATTGTATTATTTACCTCTGCCAGCAAGGCAGGCATACAGATTTTTTTTAAATGTCCACCTTTCACTAATGTATCCCCAAAGTCTAAAACTGTGCCTGGCACGTAGTAGGCCCTCAGGAAATATTTGTTGAACGATGAAGGAAGGAATGGATTTCCATTATTAACTGTGTCTTCTTGTTTGCTCTTGTTCTCAGATGGACACAGGCTTCTTAATCTAGGTGTTAGGATTAAAAACAAAGTCTTCAGGAAAGAGGCTGGACACTTGAAACCTGCAGACTTGGATCTGCATTTCAGGCCCAGTCCCCACTACCTTGCCATGTACATGGACAAGGGTTTTCACCTCTCTGAGCCTCATGTCTCTTATCGAAAAGTAGGTGTCTTAACCCCCATGCTGACCTATTGTGGTAAAAGAAAAAATATTTTTTTATAAAGCACCACACACCTCGGAGATCCTTAATAAATTTAACTATTATTTTTATAACGGTGACAGCTGGATAAAGCTATATGTTATGAATTATTTAAAGATCAAGTAACCAAAATTATAGAGGAGGCAATAGGCATATATGAAATGAGTTTTTAAAGTCTCTGTAAAATGGATTAGCTTATATCTTGTCTGTCATCCTCTATTTTTTGCCTTTTGCATTTATCAAGGCAATTGCTATGAATGTTTGTTGATAATGGAATATATACTCCACATTATTCCTTTGGATATCTGCATGGTTTGCTTACCTTTTGGGTGGGGGTAGTGTGTTCTGCTCCAATACAACTTAATCAGAGAAATCTTCATTTTTCTCCATAGCGCTTTTCACCGATGCATAGGAAATGCTATGATTTTGCATTCCTTTGTTTATTGTCTGTGCCCCATAGGTTGAGGAAGGGATTTGGTCTATTTTGTTGACTGACGTATCCCCAGATCCTAGAGCTGTGCCTACACTTACTGAATTGAAGACACTACTCTTTATTAAGCAATTTCCCAGGAATATAGCTCGAAGATTTATATAATTGGCCTGTGCCACACATAGGATGACCATACGTCATAGTGTGCCCAGGACACTCCAGATTTGTGGCTACCCCCTTTCACTCTCAAAAATATCCCAGTTTGCAAAATAAATGATGTTGTCCTGATAGCTATGGCATCCAAAAGAATTAAGCACAACAATAATCCTTGATTAAAAGAGCACATAGTCTAGATGAGAAAAGGAAAGAAATTACTATTGATACTAACAACTGACATGTAGTGACTGGTCATCATGTGCCAAGGGATCCACGTAATCACCTCTCTGAATCACAACAACCTATGAAGTACGTACAGTTATTATCCCCATTTAACACATGAGGATGCCTGAAGCTTAGAGAGATTAAGTAAAAGTCCCATCTCCCCACAGTTAGTAAAAGGCAGAGCTGGGATTCAAATCCCAGAAGCATATCTTTGCACTACTTGGCTAGAGTAGCAGACACCATGGTGGGGCTTGTCCATTCATGAGCTCTTTTTCTCTTGAGGCAATCCTAGAAAGTTAATTGTCCCACTTTTTAAAGCTGGCAAAATAGGCTTAGTTGTGTTCAGTGGCAGAATTAAGAGCCAGACATAGGATAAGCATATTTATGAGAAATAATTGCGAACAGGTTGGTGTTAGGTATGAATCACCATGGGCTGAAGGCATTTGATATTCCTGGCTTCCGTAGTACTTTGACTACGTAATGTGTCACAAGGTATATAACTCAGCCTTATAGACCAAAACACTTGGCACTCACTCATAACCACCATGGACTTAAATGTCAGAAGAACGTTTTATTTGATTCAAACATTAAATAAGTAAACTTGAAAAAGTAAGGGTAAGCTAAACCCTTGGTAACACATTAGCCAATGTCTATTCCCTACTACAGAGGTTGACTCATGTTTGTCCTTCAATAGATTGCCATTTTTCAACTGCTCTATTCTCTGTACTCATCTGAGAAAAGAAATGCTGGGAGACTGCTCTATCCCCCTACCCTGTAAGAATTGTATAGTTGAGAAGCTAAAAAGTTATTCCCTGTAAAGTTACCTTTTCTATTCATTGGACTCCTCAACTTGGACGTAATAAACTATTTTTTTCATCTCTCCAAGTCTATGTGATACTCCTTTGTAACAATAAACACACTTTTTTTGTAAAGTAAAGCAGACGATAATTTGACCTTTGGAGGAGTCAAGATCAAGGTTTAGGTGACTTGAGAAAATACTCCAATTTTTGGTGCATACTGTACTTTATCAGAACAGCAGATACATTTTAAGACAAAACAGGCTCTTAGTGAGGTACTATTTTTAGCTCAGTAACTAATGATGAATCAAAATGTTTCTTCAAACCCAATTACCCAATAAAAATTTCCATAGTAACCAGCACATTACACAACACATCCTTCATGCTCACACCAAAAACTTCCTTAGGAACTGCTGCTACCACCTCCTTGACTCCGCCATCTGCTATGTAGCGGGAAGAAGGAGGAGATGATGGGGGAAGCTGGCGAGGAAAAGGTAGTTCTGATCTGTGCAAATCGTAGGGAAGAGGGAGTCTTGGGGCAGAGGTGTACTGGATAGAAGAACCATCTTCTGTGGAACTCTATACTGGTTTTCACCGTGATCTAGAAGTGGCTCAACCCAAGAGTGCCAGGCTGAAGCAAGATTAGAGCTTCAACAAGAAGCCCTCTCCCCTTTCCCTCCCCCTACCCCACATACTGTAGGGTCACCCTCCCTGCTTTTCCTCTGCCTGGAGTAATTGTTGCCTGCCTCTTTTATTGGCCAACTCTTCCTTATTCTTCAGGTTTCATTTAAATATTCCATCCCCAGAGAGGTTTTTCCTGAACTACTTGATCTAAGTTAAGGTCCCCACAGAATGTCCCACAAGGAAGGGACCTTGGTTGTCTTATTTGCCATGGGAATCTAAAACAGACATGGAGGCAACCTAGATGTCCATCAATGGAGGAATGGATGGAGAAGATGTAGTACGTATATATGATGGAATGTTACTCAGCTATAGAAAAGAGCGAAATGATGCCATTTATAGCAACATGGATGGACCTAGAGATTTTCATGCTAGGTGAAGTGGGTCAGAGGGACAGATACCACGTGATGTCACTTATATGTGGAATCTAATTTAAAAAAACAATACAGATGAACTTGTTTATAGGAAGGAAACAGACTCACAAGTCTCGAAATCAAGCTTGTGGTTACCAGAGGGGAAACATGGGGGGAAATGACAGATTGGGATTTTGAGACTGGAATATACACACTACTATATATAGAGTGGATAACTAATAAGGACCTACTATATAGCGCAGGGAACTCTACTCAATATTCAGTGGTGGCCTATATGGGAAAAGAATCTGAAAAAATAATGGAGATGTGTGTGTGTGTGTGCATGTGTGTGTGTGTGTGTGTGTGGTTCAGTTTGCTGTACACCTGAGGCTAACACAGCATTGTAAATCAACTATACTCCAAAAAAAATTTTTAATAAAATAAAACAGTGCCTAGGTCATTCTTTTGAGGCTCAATAAATATTTATAAAATGAATGAAGAAAGAAGTGAAGTATCTAAGAGACTGTCATCATCATCCTCCATCTAATGGGTGGTACAAATTATATTCATTAATTAAATCATTCATTCAACAAATACTGGAGGCTGACAACATCAATGAGGGTTGTGAATGCGTCTTGGTTATTACAGTTTGGGTCCTCTGAGAAGCAGACCCTGAGAGGGAAGTTAGTGTGTCGGAAGTTTCTTAGGGGATGCTTTGGGGATCAGCACCCTTGGTAGGGAAGAGGAGGAAGTGAAAATAGACAAAGGGACAAACTGAGCTGTGATGCAGTTTCAACAGCAACCTCAGTAATCCCATGGGGAGTTCTGAAGCTGGGATGATGTTTCTGAGCTGGAGTTATGAGCATTTATACCTCCATGTTGATGTCTTGGAGAAAGACCATGGGTGAGGAGTCCCTTTCAGCTGAGTTGATCCTCAAAGGATGATAACAGCCAAGGGCCGTCTGCCAGCAGTAATCCTAGGAGAATACATCCCTGAGTCCTGAAGGGAGACCTAATGGCTCATCCCAAGATACACCACAGTTCACCCCTGGGCCACTAGGATCTACATCTACACCCAAGTTCTGAGAGTTGTTTTTCTATGACCCTGGTGAGCCTCTCTTCTTTGGGGGAGTTTAGGAGAGGACAGTAAATGAGACAAACTACAGTCCCCTTTGCTGAAGCTGGTCTTGGGCCCCAACTGATATACATGGTCTCCCTCCTCTTCTCTTTGTTCTAGATTTCCCTCACCCCAAGCTAGCATCTCTGCTGGTTTTGGTGGTTTACCTGATGGCATGATACAGATTCTAAACCCTCAGGCATTTGAGCCTCTGATCACCGTGCCTTTCCTAGGCCAGGGTATAACCTCTGCCTGAATGGTGACTCTTCTTGTCTCTGACCCCTTGGCATGAGCCCAACATGCCACATTTTTATAGTACAGTGGGACTGGGACTGTGTCGCTTGGTGGAAGTGTTCAACTTGTGGAAAGCTGGAACACTAAAGCTATAGAATCCAGGGTTTCAGGCTCCCCAAGTGGGTCACTGGGAGTGAGGGTAAGTAGGGCCACTCCTGCTTCCCCTCCTTGTTTCCCAGACTCATGCATCCCACCTACCAGGGCGTAACATCATACCTTTGATTTGTAGTGTCCCCTGCATCCCGAAGGGTGGTGTCCCATCTTTAGAAGGTATTGATTTCAAAATGACACCAGGGTGCTCCCTTATTCTATCCTGGCCTCAGCTTCTAGGAGTGGGGCAAGTGATGCAACCACTGGATCCTGCAGTCTTGTGCCCATTCCCACACCCCCTCTGCCACAGAGGACTTCCCCAGGTCTGACACGACGCTACTGGAGACACCTATAGTATTCTCCCCAAGCCAGACCCCCCCCACCACCACATTTATCTCCAAAGCTAGAGCAAAGCTACCCCAGGCTCATACTGTGACCTCCATTTTCAGAATTTTGAAGCTAACCCTGGAAGAAGAAGCACTCTTAAAGGTAGCTAAAGCAGACTCTCAGCTTTCTCGTGCCCTGGGTGTCAGGAATGGAGAATGTGGCAAAGGTGGAAATTTCATCAGTGACCTGCCAGTGACCCGACCAGGAGGGTCCATCCAGCAGGGGAGCAGTTGACATGAGTCTCAGAGGCCCCGACTGGCCCTTTGCCTCCTTCCAGCCACATCCATAACGCACTTTAGATGCAATGCTTGACAGACCTTCGATGGAGAGGGAAGAGAATTGAATCAGTGTCCACTTTGGTCTTCAAAACATATCTGATTTGCCAGCCTGTGAATATTTATAGACTTCATTTCCAACACAGTGTTGCCAAATGCCTGTGCCTTTTGCATCAAAAGCCTTTTCAGAAAGGACACCTGATTATTTCCTGACAGCCAGCAGCAGATGGGTCATTAATTCCTTTTTTCATTCAAAAAGCTTTTATTATTCACCTGCCAGTGCTCCCTATACTGCAAGGGGTTGTGGCCATCGAGCATGTGGCTTTTCCAATGTCTGCTTCTTCTGTTAACTTCTTTATTTTCTGTTATACGTGTCATAATGCAACACGTATGCTACTTGGGTGAAACCTACACTACTTTGGCATCACAACTTATACTGAGGTTAGGTTTTAAAAGCTAACAACTTAGTCAAAAGTCAGGTTGTAAAAAAAAATCTCTTAAATGCCAAAAAAAGAAGTCGGCAAATGGTTGTATCATATCTCAATAAGCCAACACAGCCAAGTTTTCCCCAGGAACGGTTGAGCTCCAGATGAAGCATTTGGCTTGTGTTTAGACATCATGATGTGTGACGAAGATGTAACTTTAAACCTAGTGGCACATCCAGTTCGATGGGGGTGGGCAGCCTGCTGGAGGCCACAGGCTGAAGCGGACTGGAAATCCTCAACTTCTCACTCCACGTGCTCATGAACCCACAGCATTGCTCAAACCACTTAGAGTGCTTTTTTTTTTATTAGTTTCTGCTTTATAACAAAGTGAATCAGTCATACATATACATCTGTTCCCACATCCCTTCCCTCATGCATCTCCCTCCCTCCCACCCTCCCCATCCCACCCCTCCAGGCGGTCACAAAGCACCGAGCTGATCTCCCTGTGCTCTGCGGCTGCTTCCCACTATCTATCTACCTTACGTTTGGTAGTGTATATATGTCCATGCCTCTCTTTCACTTTGTCACAGCTTACCCTTCCCCCTCCCCATATCCTCAAGTCCATTCTCAAGTAGGTCTGTGTCTTTATTCCCGTTTTACCCCTAGGTTCTTCATGTCACTTAGAGTGCTTTACCTCCCCTTCCTAACCCCTTCTTTATTTCTCTTCCCTTCCCCCACCTCTCTCCCGGTCTCCGTCTTTCTCTTTCTTCCGCTTTCTCACCCCCAACTTGTAATTGCAATACACATAAACTAAATGCACAAATGAGAAAACTCCACTGTGCTATAATTTGTCACGCTGTCGAGCTCAGGGTCAAATAGAGAAGCTTCCTCCAATACTCTGGGCACATTTGACAAAACTCTGAACCTGGACCTGTCTCTTGGTTTTCTTTGCAAAGGAACAGTCGAGTTGACCTATGTGGTCAAGCCTCTAGAAGAAGCATCTCTTCCTAAAACAAAATCCACTAATATTGATGTTAATAAGAATTCCTTGATGATGCTATCTCTAGCTGGAATATTTAAGGAAGTGTTTTGTGAGTCCTAAAATAAAGAGGGCCAAATATTCTGCAGGTAAGGGTTGGACACAGTGACGTGGAATGGATTTTGGCATCAGACATACTCCCAGTTCCACTGTCAAATATTGATTCTGGGGGCAAGTTAGAGGAGCGAAGATTCTGTTTTCTTATTCATATAAAATGATGAAAGTCCTACTTTGCAGGATGAGGATGAGGATTTAATGAGATAGTGGTGCTAGTATGGAACGCATTTAGCATGTAGTAAATGCCTTACTCTCTTGGTCCTCTCCCTGCTTTTACTTCCACGTCTCACCCCTCCAACTTTACCACCCTGCTTTCCAGCTTTTCTGGGCATTTTTCAGTTCCCCAAATGTTCCCTGCTTTTTCTTACCACTAGGCTTTTCCACATAACTACTTCTTCAAAAGCCTTTCCCCATTCTTTCCTTGTCTAACTTCCAGTCATTATTCAAAGTTTGGCTTAAATGTCACCTCCTCCAGGGAGTATTCCCAGACCCCCTACCCTCTGTTAGACTCTACTGTGATGCACTGTCTTTACTGCAGTGTTGTCAGTGCTCAAAAGCGTAGGTTCTGAGGACTGACTGGCTGGATTCCAAGAGAGTGTCCTGTCAACAAACATTTACTGAATGACAGCTACGTGTTAGGTACAGGATACAGCAATGGGTGACAGTAGCCACTGCCTTCAAGGAACACAGGGACAAGTCCCGGGAACTGACAGGATGTGCAAGGCAGTATACAGCCAGAGTCTGGTGGCAGGCGACATGAATGAGGGACTGCCTGAAAGATAGGGGACTTTCATGGCAGAGTCCCAAAGAGAAGATGCTGCCACTGCATCTTGAAGGATGCCAGGGAGGTAGGGGTGTGTGTGTGTGTGTGTGTGTGTGTGTGTGTGTGTGTGTGTGTTGGGAGAGGGGAGGGGGCAGGGAGACATTGTAGGAAATGGGAACCAATTATTCAATGACCTGGAGATGTAAGAGGCTTGGTTCATGTATCATTCAGGTCTCAGCAGGAAACAGATAAACTCTCCTAGGGGTAAGTGAAGTGAGCTCAAGCAAAGGTTTGGGACAGGACCGAGGAAATGAGAAGGCTTGATGAGGCACAGAGGAAGCTGTTTCCACCCCCAGGGGCCTGATGGAGCAAGGAGAGGGATGGTATTACCAGAACCTGGTAAGAGCTGTCATGTTATAGAGGAACACAGCCATTGCCCAGACTGCTGCAGGATGAGGGATTGCCCCAATCTCTCTCTCTTTCCATCTTCCTGTCTCCTTCTTGAACTAGCCATGGCAGAACCCAAATGGAAGTTGAGGACAAGGAGACCTGATGCAGCTCCAGAGATATCAGGCTTTCAGAGCACTGAGCGGGGCACAGAAGGGTGGCTCTTTAGGGGCAGAAAGAGAATAACCAGCAAAGTTGATCCAGATAACCCCAAAGTATCCTACGTGACGAGAAGCCAGGGAGCACGAACGGGAGAAGTAGTTAGAAGAGCAAGACACGGAGAGAGAACGAAATTCCAAAGGCTCTTCCTTAGTCTCTGCCCACTGCCTTATTCTGGAGACAGCCTATGTGAAGACCTCAGTAGTGGCTGCCATTTTGGGGCGTTTACTGTGTATCGGGTAAATGCTAAGTTCTTTATATGTAGCAGTTATCTCCTTTAATCCTTATAACCACCCATGAAGGATCATCACCTATTGACTGCTAAGTTATAATAACTTCGATAGTGACTTTTGTGTGTGGTTTTATTTTATTCTTGCAATAACCCTAGGTCATAGGGATTTCTTCCTTTCTTTTGCATGTGAAGAAATAGTTCACTAGAATATAAGCTTCAGGAGGAAGAGACTTGTCCTGTATCCCTGGAGCCAGGTATAGTGCCTGACCATCAATAGTCATTTCTATTAAAAACCAAACTAAACTCAGAGGCTTTCATAGGTAGAGTGCTGGGGTTAAATTCTGACTCCCAAATTCTAAAACCCTAAACCACAGAACCTTCCTAGAATACTTAAGGGGGTACAACCGTGGACATACACTTTCCTTCTTCCCTTGGGTGTCCATGAGACTCTGCTTTAGGCGGTCCAGTGGTTAGGACTCTGCACTTCCACTGCAGGGGGCATGGGTTCTGATTGGGGCGCAGCTTCAGTCCCTGGTCGGGGAACTAAGACCCCACAAGTCGCACGGCACAGCCAAAAACAAAGAGTCCTGAGAATCTGCTTTAGCTGAGGCCTCCCCTAAGGGAAGGCAACAAGCTGAACAGCTCACATCCCTATCATCTCTCCATCAGCAAGCTCACTCATTCATTCAACAAATATATCCCAAAGGCCTGCAGTATTAATGGTCTGTCCGTTTGATGAGCGCAGGACCTGTGTTTGTTTGGTCCACCTCCACATAGGTTAGCATGCTGTCTGACCTGTTGGAGGCACTCAGTAAATACCTGTTGACTCTAAGGATGAATGAGGAACAGGATAAGTGTAGGTGCTGTGCAAGGCCCTGGGGATGTAGAGCTGACAGTGGATGAGATCGATGACCAACATATAAGGGCAATGATAGATGACTATATGAGATACAGTCCAAGAGAGAAGGAAAAAAAGGGGGGTTGCTTCTACATGGGGAGGGGACCAAGCTGAGTCTTGAGCTCCATGAGTCGAGTAGATGATTGCCAGACAGATGGCGAGGAAGCTTTGGAAAGAGCACACTAGGAAAACTCCTCCTGGTTTTCCTGGGACCATCCATGCTTTAAAACAAAGTTCTGTGTTCCAGGCAAACCAGGACAGTTGGTCATCCTCGTACCACTTGCTAGCTCTGTGGCCTTGGGTAATTTCTTAGGCTCTCTGAGTCTCGTTTTTCTTTTCTATGAAAAGGAGCCAATAAGACCAAGAAGGGTTGCTATTGGATTGCCATAAAATAGCATATGTAAAGGCCAAAGCCTGGTACACAACTGGAGTGTAAACAGAAGCTCTCCTCACATCCCCTTGCAAAGAGGCAGGCGATTCTAAGTGGTAGAGTTACCCCAGCCTGGAAAACAGTCTTGGAGCAATTATTTGCTACTTGGTTTGTCCTGCTCTCTGAATACAGTGGAAGAGACATTATAAATGTGTTAATATCTTAAGCCACTTTGCATTAGCATAGTTTTTCTTTAAATTTTGAGCTACCACCTGTTATACTTCTCATATTTTTTTAAAATTTAACTTCATCATTTTACCTCACCTATTTTTAAAGGGTTTAATCATTTATTTTTCCTCACCTCCAGTCCTTCCTATTTTTAGTCTGTAACATTTTTACTTTCTTCTTAATGTCAGAGTTTTTTTCAATCCATTTTTTAAAAATCTTATGCTCCTGTTCTCTTATCCTTTTCATTCTATTTTTCAAAATTCTCTCTTCTTGTTTTCTTCTGAAAAGACTGCCTTTTCCCCTCATTGCTTTGTCATTTCTCAAGATATTATTCATTGAACCCAGGGTTTTTTGTGTAGGTTTTCCATCATTCAGTTTTACTTGTTATCATATGCCCTCTGAGTTCAGCATGCCTGCATCATTTTTTTTCCTTAGATATGCACTTAAGTTTACTACTTTAATGCTCTGTTACTTTTTAAAACTTCATTACGTACTATCTATAATTTCTTTTTCTAATTCAGTATGTACTATTTATAAAGGGCAAGCAGGAAGCATGGTCACAGGCTGACAGCTGTGGGAAAAGCCCACGACCCTGGCAGAGGACGCTGGCGGTACCTTTATTCCTCCAGTTGCTTCTACTGAGCCTATGGATCCTCCCAATCACTCCCATCCCAGTCTTACCTGAGTCCCTGAAGAGTGAGTTTAACCTGGGTGATAAATCTTCCTCGTGCTATATTACTAGACATCTTTCTCAAACACCACCCTCACCAGGTTGCTTACTGCTCAGACCCTCCGGAGTCACTCTTAGGACATAAAAGACAACAAAAGCAGTAATAACAGTCATAACCATGACCGTAGTCAATAGATATTGAGCCATGATTGTCTTACAGGCCTTTTGCTAATTACCTTTGTCAATTACCGAACAGCCTTTTTAGGAAGGTATTCCTATTTTACAGGTGAGGAAATTTGAGGGCCAGAAAAATTAACTAACTGGGCCAAGTTCACATAGCATATAAATGGCATTATTGGGTTTAATGGCTCCCCACCGGCATCCTCTGCCAGGATCACCCTACTACCTTCTCTATGGAGTAAACTATGAACATAACCATTCTTCGTAAATTTGCATAAAATACAAAAGGTGTTAATACTTCATGGTCCTCTGAGTTATTTCTCAACCTGGAGGAAGAAAATCTGTAGTGCATCATTTATTCCAAAATAAAAAATATATATACTACACCAATATATATATATATTGGAAAAAAAGATGGCCTCATATTTAAATATATATCCAACATTTATTGGTTACCTGTTATCTGCTAGGCACATTCATATATATATTGTATATATACATTATATAAATATAGAGATCTAGATATAGAGATATAGAGATATACATACATGTACTTCTATGAGGCAAAGCTTTATTCCCATTGTTCTGATGGGAAAGTTGAGGTTCAAGAAGGCAAAAAGTGACTTGCTTAAGGTTGTATGCCTAGTCAGTGGAGAAGCCAAGGAATGCAGACCCAGGTCTCTGGTACCGAAGCTCCAGCACCAAGCAGGTGTGAAGGCCCTTGGTTGGTGTCTGCCCCACTCACTTTGTCAGGACACCCAGCGCCCGAACGCCTCCTGGGGGTTGTGGAGAGTATCACAACCTCCCTATATAATTTTTCTAAATCTTCCCTGGGTTCATGCTCCCCTCCTTCTGCAGTCCCTCCCTCTGCTCCATGTGCAGCCCTAAGGCCTAAGTCCAAACACAGAGAGGCCTACACATGGGCACATTTCTGCAATTGTAAGAATGCCTTATGAAAACACACGGCAGCTTGCCAAGAGCACAGGCTTTGGTGTTAAAGAGCCTGGTGTCAATCAGTCCAGGCTGTTTAGCTTTGGGCAAGTTACTCTCAGGGTCTTGGCTTTACTATTTATAGACAGAGGTGCACAACCCTCCCAAAGCTCCTTTCCCTTTACCAGGCTCAAGAACTGAGCCATCCAGTGGCCACATCCTGTAGTCTGTCATGCATGTGCTGAATCCACATTTACTGCTTGAGTGAACTTTCATTGCACTAGTACATCAGGGTACACCGGGGTACATCGGGGATGAGGTTGGAGAGCACAGTAGGTCTAAGTTCAGGCTCTGGCTCCCATGACCAGGGTTCAAACCCAGCTCTACCACTCGCTCCATTAGTTATCTTGAGCAAATGGTCAAACTTTGAGCTTCAGCGCCCTCCTCTAGACAATGCCCATCTTAGTAGTACCTACTTCATTGGGTTATTGTGAGGACTAAATGAATTAACACATGCCAGGCCCTTAGAATGAGTCCTGGCATATATTAAGTGCTCAATAAATGCTAGCTGTCTCCTAGAGGATGACACCAGACCCTCTCCAGCTGGATTCATTCACCTAGAGATACGAGTGCTTTACCCACATCTTTCATATATTTCATATACCCATTATATGCTGGCAAAATATCCAACCTTCCTAATGCATTGTCCTGTGTTTATTTACTCAATATACCCTTGTCTCCTGACTGGGTTCCATTTCCTCTGCATCAAAGGTCTCCTTCAGGTCTTGGCCAGCTTCCTCTTGGATCCTGCAAAGTCAACTTCCTGTGTTCAAATCCTTGCCCTCCCACAGTGAGGACTGTTTAACCTTAGACAGGTTACTTAACCTCTCTGAACCTCAGCTTCCTCATATGGACCTGATAACTTTTCCTGCCTCATTGAGATTATATGAGAACACCTATGGAAATCACTTAGTAAGATGCCCTGCACTTAACATGAGCTTTAAAATGTAAGTTATAATTGCTACTGTTTAGTCTCCCAATTTCAGTTTGAGCATCCTCCAAAATTTATGATGGGTCCTAAAGACAAATCAGGGTGCAAATCCTTAAGAAAATAGTTTTCAACATTTTATATAAATTAAGCTTGACGGTATTACCTTTCAAATTCCTGGTTTCCATTAAAATACTGGAAAATACCCAAATGCAAAGTGATCGTTATTGGATTGCAACAGATCTTTTCTTTATTTTCTTACTAAATTTACAAAATAAAACTATCTTCAGGGACAGGTCCAATAGCCACTTTCCCAGAGCTAGTCTTTCCATACACACAATAGCACTTGAGTGGATGCTTCCAGAGACCAAGAAATAAATGGAAGGAGAGTCTTTCCCTGCTCTTAATAAAGCAGGGCTCTTCTAGCCTTCAACAGTTTGGACTGCAGACTTTGGAGATGTTCCCTGTACAAAGCCAGCTGCAGAGTAAATGTGCACATCCCTGTGGCATATACTTCGAGTGCAGAGGGGAGGGGAGGTCCCCAGGGATCCAGTCCTCTCTCCCACCTCCAGTCTGGCCAGTTGGCAATGAACAGCAGAGGATCTTGCTGCAATGACAGAAATGCAAATCCTGTGTCAAATAGGGGAGCTGACTGTGCGAGCCTTTCCCGCTCTGAACTCCCTGGCTTTGAACAGCAGTGCCGACACTGTGGCCACTGTCCCGGGAAAGAAAGGGGCAGCCTGGCCCACATAGAGAACCTTCCGTCTCCAGGGCTTGGAGGAAGAGATGGGGGAAGGTGAGGAGGGACTCATCCTGTCCTGGATGACTTTGTGGAGGTCTTCCCACTCAGAGTGACAACTTCCCTCTTCCCAGTCATCACAAAACTACACCAAAGAGGTGGGTCACTGGAATTCACTCATGTGACTGTCAAGTTAATTAGATTTGACAAGTGTTTGTTGAGTATTACAATGCCAGGCCCTGTGCTAAGAGATGAGATACAATGGACGTGGTGTCTGCCCTGTGCCAGCTCAGAATTTAGTAATGTTAGTGAACGCAAGTTCCTGTGGCCGGGGCACAGAGAGGCTAAACAATACTAAAACGTCCCAGTTTGGAGCAGAGAAAGGTTTACTGCAGGGCCATGTGAGGAGATGGGTGGCTTCCACCCCAGAAAAACCCCAAACTCCCTGAAGGGTTTCAGCAAAGCATTTTTAAGGTAGGGAGGGGCAAGGTTGGTTGTTGCAGACTTCTTGGTGCAGGAATCCTTTGCCCACGTAGGTCAGGTCACAATGTTCCTGCGAAACCCCAACCAAACAAACGTTATTTTCTGTTCTGCAGCTTTTTATCTTCTCTATATGAATGGAAGAGGGTTACACTCTTAAAGGTCAGAACCTTGAGAATGGGCTGTCCTGTACACTTCAGGCTATAGGCAACATTCTTACCTCCAAGCAAAAGCAACAGAATACAAAGGTTAAAGTAAAAGAAACAGACCTAATATGGAGTCAGCTTTGTTCTTCCCCATTACAGTACAGGCTGATGCACACATAAAAAGGAGATCAAAAGGTAGTGTTATCTGTGATCTTCAGACCATTTTCATGAAGGTGTGATTCCCTATGGCAGCCCATGGACCCACTGCAGTACATGACTCTGGGAGCTTTCTAAAAATAAAGATTCCCAGGCGGCCTCATCCCTGGATATTTTTATTCAGAAGGTCTGAATAGGGCCCCGGGGAATCTGCATCTTTTTAACCCTCCCAGATGATTGGCCTGTGCAGTCAGAATGATTAATTTTCTAGAGGTCACACTCAACTCCTCTCTTCTTTTATCATCTACACAAAATTTATCAGTGAATCTTGTCTCTACCTTTGAAATATATTCAGGGTCTGACCGGATCTCACCAGCTGCACAGTTGCCACCCAGGTCCAAGCCCACAATCTCTTTCCAACGGTATTTTCCTAAAAACCTAGCTTTTCTCCCTGACTCCATCCTGGCGCCCCCTAGAGTCTGTTCTCTTCATAGCAGCCAGTGCACGACCCTTAAAACAGAAGGTGGGTCATGCCTCCCAGTACTCAGGATTCTCCCATGCCTTAAAAGCCAATATTCTTATCACGTGCAAGACCATTCACAGTCTGGCTGCTTGTTACCTTTCAGGGTTCATCTCCTAAAAGTGCCTGCATCCTCCTGTATCTCTCTCTCTGCTCCAGCCACGGTGGACTTTGAGTGGGCTTCTTGCTTCTCCTGCCTCAGAGCCTTTGCACTTTCTGTTCTCTCTGCCAGAACTTCTCTTCCCAAATATCCCATGACTCACTCCCTCACTTTTTTCAGGTCTTGCTCAAATATTTTCTTATCAGAGAGTCCTTCTCTGAACTCCCTATAAAGGAGCAGCCCCATCCCTACTGTATCGCTTTCTATCCTCCTTATGCTGCTATATTTTTCTTCTTAGTATTTATCACACACACCGCCACCATGTATTAAATATTCCTTCATTTATTTGTTTATTGCCTGTCTCCCACCACTAGAATGAGAGCTGAACTTTATCTGCTTTGCACGTTGCCAGTTCATAAAACCATACCTGACACATAGAACTTGCTCCATAAATCATTTTGAATGGATAAATTATTTAGTAGTGAAGGGTTAGGAAGACTTCTTAATGGCAGGTTACAGATATGTAAGGGTAGAAAAATAAAGCATTGATTGACAAATGTTTCTTAAGCGTCTCACATTCAGCATCTCAGCTCTGGGCAGAGGTGGCTTACAGGTGGGGCTTACAGGGGTCTAGAGAGAGCTGTAGGTTGGAGGGATTACATAATAGAACCAATCGGAGGCAGTCATAACAATGCCCCCCCAACCCTTTCATGGAACCACTGATCTGCAGCTGCTATAATGGAATAGTATCTCCTTCATAAAATTTATTTTAAAAAGGCAATAATCACAATTTAGGTATTTTTAGATATTTATTTGATACTAAAATGCAGCAGTAAAGATATTTGTGAAGTCAATTACTGACTAAGGATCAAGTCCCTACATGAGTGGTTGTTTTTGGACTCTCTTCTCCTCCAACATCTCCACTTTGCCTCCCCTCAGCTTTTGTTCCCCTGGTTCCTGAGTCCTGAACACTCTGCTCTGCTTCTGAGACTCTCAGTCACCTCCTTTGGAATTTGCAGATGCCCCTAGGGAGAAAGAGCTCCAGATGCTAGACTCACCTGTTTGGGTGTAATTCTTCTCGATCTTGACTCCTTATGCTTTGTTTTTTTGTTGATTTGTTTTGTTTTCTGCCTTGTTAGATCTCCACAAGTAAGTTTGTCTGAATAACCTGTTCCTCCTATTTCAATACACACACACACACGCACACGCACACTTATGCATGGACATATACATGCAAGTATATGTATATATTTTTTCCTTTTATTTAAGCATTAAGATCACACTGAAATTACAGATTAGTGTTTTAATACAGTTTTAAATATTACAACTTAATGTATCATAAAGATTTGCTCATGTCATTAAATATTTTTAATGCAATTTTATATTCCCTTGTATATGCATGCCTCAATTATTCAGCCATTTCCCCTGCTATTGAAACTATGCAGTTTCTATTTATTTTTTAAAACTTTCATTAATAAAGCTGCAATGAACATCCCTTAACAGAAATTTCTGATCCTGTTTTTGATTGTTTCCTTTAGATAGATAACTAGAAGTTGGGTCACTGGGTCAAAAGAAATGAGTAAATTTTGCAACATGTTGCCAGTTTGTTTTCCAGAAATACCTAGGAAAGTCCCTCCACATCAGCAATGTATCAGATTGATTTAAGTGTTTTTAAAAACACTACTGGGACTTCCCTGGTGGTCCAGTGGTTAAGAATCTGCCTTCCAATGCAGGGAACGCACGTTCGATCCCTGGTCCGGGGACTAAGATCCCACATGCAACAGAGCAACTAAGCCTGCGCGCTGCAACTACTGAGCCTGCGTGCTCTAAAGTCCATGCACCACAACTAGAGAGCCCAACTAGATAGCAGCCCACGCACTGTAACTACTGAGCCTGTGTGCTCTAGAGCCCCTGCACTACAACCAGAGAAGCCCGCGCGCCACAACAAAGAGCCCACGCACTGCAACGAAGACCCAGCACAGCCAAAAATATAAATAAATAAATAAATAAACACCTTAAAAAAAACACTACTTACCTTTAATTTGAGCCTCAGCTCAAGCTTTTCTGCTTAAATTAGAGCAATATTCCGTTTTATTTTCTTTTCCTTTTTTGGTAGTCTCATTTTCCACATTTAAGTCTTTATTCCATTGGCATTTATTTTGACATATAGTATGAGGGGACTCTAAGCCATTTCTTCCAATAAATGATAAATCAGCCTGTTACTGACAATTATTTTTTCCACTGAATCGTTGAGCTATCTGGATCATATACAAACTCATTATGTTTTCTATTTTATTCCACTAATTCTTCAGTTGAGGTTTTCACTATTGTCACAGAGTTTTAATTATTGTCACATGATGGTATATATTATCTTCTGGCTGTGCAAGGACCCTCTGTAATCGCTTTTGCAAAAATTTCTTTAGTATTCTAATTCATGTATTCTTTCAGATACACTTTTAAGTCATCTTCCAAGTTCCAAAGGAAAATTTCACTTGGGATTTTGATTGTTAATCATGTTAAAGCCCTAAAGCAATTTGGGTAGCATAGTTAATAGCTAGCATCCCTTTACCAGAAATGCTTCCCTCCTTTATCTTTTGTAAAGTCGTATGCTTTAGCTCTCACATATTTATTAGTGTTGACAAGGATATTTTTGGTGTTTTACATTATTATTGCTATTTTAAGATCATTAGCCCATCATATCTTGTAAATAATGATGGAAACATAGGAAAGCTATTAACCCATTCCTTTACTCATTCGGCAAATATCCAGCACTTATTAGATGCTGAACAGTTAACAGGCACTGTACTGAGCACTTAGCCACTGTGCTAGGTACTAGGTGTCAATCAAGGGCTAAAATAAATGTCATCCCTGCATTATTTGAAGTAATAATCCAATGTGACAGATAGGCACCAGACAACCAAGTGTGCAAATAAATATATAATTACAAGTTGTGATAAGTGCACAGAGTGCCAGGATAAAGAATGGCAGGGAAATCCTACTTTGATATAGTGACCAGGGAGTACCTCTCTGAGGAAACTAATAAAGCCAAGAACAGAAGGATAAGAGGAATCAGCAAGGCAAGAAGTGTGAGGAAGAATGTCCCAGGCAGAAGCAACAGCTTTTGCAATGGACCAGAGAGAGGAAAATCTTAGAGGAGGAATAGAAAGTAAACCCGATTGGTTGCAACAAAATGAGTAAGAGGAGAAATGGTATGAAATGAGTTTGAAGAAGATCAAGCAGGCTTTATTGTCATGATGAGGAGTTTGCATTTTTCTCTTTTCTAACAGTACATTTATCAATCTATTTATTTAAAAATCTATGTATTAGAATAGGTACCACACTCTCATGTAAAAATATAAATGGTAGAGATTATACATTTAGGCTTCAGTTTCTGTCCCCAGAATTATCCAGTACCTTACGGAAAGAGTCTACGCATAGAAAAGGGATAGCAAATATTAGTCCTTTATTTTTTTCCCCCACTTAATAGTATATATAGGAATGTTCTGTGTTAGTATACAGAAAATTTCCATGTTTTTATCTACATACATATTCAGTTGTATGGCTTTATAATTTAACCAATCCTCTATTTATGGCCATTTAGATTCTTTCCAATTGTGCACCTTTACAATGAATGCTGTGATAGCCTTTGATCTTTGCACCTGGAGCTACACCAAAATGGAGTTACTGAGCTGATGAGCATGAATTGATGAGTGTCAATTTTGATAGATATTGCCAAACTCATGGATTCACCAAATAGGTATAAGAGTGACTATTTCCCCTGCAACCTAGCCAGAGTAATGTGTTATCAAATTGTTTATCTTTGACAATTTGATGGGTAAAAAAATGGAGTCATATGCTTTCTCATATATTCACAAACAATGTATTATTTTAGTTTACTTGTTTTTGAACTTATTGTCATTAGAATCACACTTTTTTCAATATTGCTTTCTTATCTATTTTGATTCATACAATAATAGATTTATTGTCACCGCTGAGTAGTATTTAATTATTTTAATACATCCTAAAATATCCATTCTACTATTGGTGGACATTCAGATTATTTCCAGTTTCAAGCCCTTGTAGAAAATGCTGTTCTTAACATTTCTTGGGCATGTCTCCTGGGCCATATTTGCAAAGATGGCTCTGGGTATGGAGGGGAAATGTGCAGTTTAGCAAATGACAAATTAAACGTTGTGCAGAGTCTAAGTAACAGTGTCAATTCACATTGCCAACAGCATCCTTGCTGATTTGATAACACCCTACTATTTTTTTTTTCTTTCTGGAGCCAACCGGGTAGATGTGGAATGGGTGTGGATTTTAACTTAGAGTTCCTAGATTATTGCCCTTATTTTCATATTAATAGTCTCTTGTCTTGGAAATACCTGCTTATTTTTTACCCTGTATTCTATCGGATTGTTTTTATTTTTTATAGATTTATACAAGTTCTTCATATGAGCTGAAAATTAATTTTTGCTAATTATAAATGTTGCAAATATCTCTTTATAGTTTTTTCCATTTTATTTATGTCTTTCAATGAATAGAAATGCTTAATCTTAATTTTATCAAGTGTATTCATCTATTTTTATGGTTTGTATTCTTTGCGTTTTATTTTAAAAATCTATTACACTAGTAAAAGTATTCTCCTAGATTGTCTTCTAAAATTTCATATTTGTTCCTTTCATATTTAAGACTTTAATCCACCTGCAATGTATTTCTATGTATTGGATTAAGCAGGGATTTACTTTTACTTTGTTTCCCAAGTGAATAACAAACTGTTCTAACACCCTTTGTTCAGAAGTCCCTCTTTTCTCCTTTTAACTACAAAGCATGATTATCAAGTTTGTGTGTTTATGTTTCTGGGCTCTCTATTCACATCCACTGGTCAATTTGTGTATCCCCATGTAAATACCATGAGGTCTTAATCACTTCAATGTTATAACAAGTCTGTTACCTGGTACTGCATGTCTCCCATTTTGTTCTCCTTTAAGAATATCTTATGTATTCTTTTCTTTTTTAAACATCTTTATTGGAGTATAATTGCTTTACATTGTTGTGTTAGTTTCTGCTGTATAATAATGTGAATCAGCTATACGCATACATATATCTCCATAAGAATATCTTATGTATTCTTGACTCTTTGATCTTCTCTACAAATTTTAGAATCATCTTGAATTCCACTGGGGGTAAAAATACCTACCAAGTTTTGAAATCTTTACTATAGCAATTCTTTCATCTTACAGCATAACATGGTGTACAACCCTCCATCTGGGTCTTATTTGATTATTTTAAATTCAATTTCATTATTTTCTCTGTTAAGTTAATTTTCTATCTGTCATGGTTGCATTAGAAATGCAATTAGCATTTTATTTTGACTTTATATCCAATATCTTTGTTAAATTCTTATTAATCCTAGTAATTTTTCTGTAGAGACTTTCAGATATTCCACATAGATAATTGTCTGCAAAAATGAAAGTGTATCTCTTCCTTTCCAAGTTTTATCACCTTTATTTTGTTTCTGTTTTTGTCTTACTGAGATAGCTGGAATTTGAGAATGATGTTGAATACATTTGGAGATAACTCATCCTGGCCTTTAAGCAAATGTTTTTAACCTTTTATCATTGAGTAAGTTGTTCATTTTAGGTGCTTTTGTCTTTGTCTCTGTAGATATTCTGCATAGTGATTAAGAAAGTTTACTCCTAATCTCCACATTTTTTTAAATGAAAGAATATTGAAATTCATCAATGCTGTTTCATCTCAGTGGGATGATTATATGTTTTTTTTTAAAGCTGTAAATGTGGTGAATTGCATTAGTTGATTGGATAATGTTAAACTATCCTCAGATTCCTGGGATAAATTTAATGCAGTCAAACTGAATTATTTTTTCTATGTATTGATGGATTTGATTTAGTAATATTATGTGTAGGAATTTTCTTTCATGTCCATGCGTGAGATTTATCTGTTAATTACCTTTATGCACCAACTTTATTGGTTATGGTAGCAGGATGCTGCTAGCCTTATAACCTGAGTTGGAGAATATTCCCTATTTTCCTACTCTCTGGATGAGATTATGAAATATTTAAGTTATTTCTTCAACATGTGTTTGTAGAATGCTTTGATGAAGCCATCTGGGCCTGTTGCTTTCCTTGTGGAAAGATATTTAATTATGACTGCATTTATTTAATTTTTCTCTTGTCTTCTTGAGTCAGTTTTGATAAAGATATATTTTAAGAAATATGTAATTCTATTTATGATTTTCATTAGCATTGAACTTCATATATTTTTATTATCTATTAATTTCTGCCATATATTTAAATTCTCATTTTCTATTCTTAATATTGTTTGTTTGAACCTTTTCTCTTTTTCTCTTTATTAAGCTTGTAAGAAGTGCTACTGTTTAATTAGTCCTTTCAGAAAAAAGACTTTTGACTTTATTGAACCTCTGTATTTTATGTTTGGTTTTTATTTCATTAATTTCAGCTCCTTTCTTATTTTTTTCCTTTTACATACTTTGGATTTATCTGTTTTTTGTTTTTTGCTAAACCTTTAAGTTGAATGGCTAGCACATTCATTTTCAGCCTTTCTTCATTCTTTTTCTTTCTTTAAAAATTTTTATTATAGTTGATTTACAATGTTTTGTTGGTTTCAGGTGTACAGAAAAATGAATCAGTTATATATATACTCTTCTTTTTCTAATGAAGCATTTATTATTATATATTCCTTGGTGAGGACTCCTAAGTTTTTTTCAGTAGTATTTTCATTATTCTTTAGCTATACATATTTTACATTATGATATATTTTTAGATCCATGAGTTATTTAGAAGTATTTTTAATTTCTAAACATATGGTATTCTTTTAATTATCTCTTAAATTGCTTTGTAACTTGATTTTATTATAGTCATTGACTGTGGTTACATGATACTAGTTCTTTGAAATTTGCTGAGGTTAACTTCAGGTCCTATCATAAAATCATATTTTACAAATATTCAGTATGTGCCTAAAAAAGAATTTGTACTATTAAATTTGCATACCATGTTCCATTTCAAGGTTGTTAATTGTATGAGCTATTCAAGTTGTTTCTATCTTTGTTGATTTTTTAAAAATCTTTATCTATTAACTGCTGAAAATTGTGTTAAAATAGACCATTATAATGGTAGATTTATAAATAATTCCATAGATTTATATCTTACTTTGTATTGGGTGTTTTGATGCTATGCTGTTAAATGTGTCCAAGTTCATACTTTTTATATCTTCCTGATGAATTACACATTTTATACTTACATAGTGATCCTATTTACCTCTAATGATTTTCCTTAAATTCTCTTTAATATATATTTACACAGCAAAACCAGTTTTATTTTGTTTTGATTTGCAAACTTTTTATATCATTATATTTTAGCAATGCATTTCTTTTATCTAACTGAAAATCATTATCATAACTGGAAAGTAGGTCCCTTATATATAACATTTTACTCTGACTGCTTTTCATATTGTCTTTGGTTTGTTGATATAGCTTCAAGCTTATTGACTCTTTTTTCTGTCATCTAAATTCTGCTGTTAATATCATTCAGTAAAATTTTAATTACAGGTATTGTGTTTTTCAGTTCTAGAATTTCCATTTTGTGTGTGTGGTTTCTATTTCTCTGCTGATATTTCCTATCTTTGCACTAATTACTAGCATATTTACCCTTATATCACTGAGCAAAGTTGTAAGAGCTACTATGATTTTTGTTTGCTACTTCCAACACCCAGGTCAGATCAGAACAGGTCTCTGTTGATTATCTTTTCCCTTGAGAAGGGGTCACATTTTTATGTATATGCCCATGTCACATAATTTCATGTTATGTTCAGGACATTGTGGATGTTACGTGGTTAAGACTCTGGATTCTCTTGCATTCTTCTGGAAATTGTGATTTTTGTTTTGTTGTGTTGTGTTTTAGAAAGTGGTTAACTTGGTTGGGATCAAATGACAATCTTTGTCTTTTGAAATGCAGTTCAAATCTCAGTTCAATTCTTTTATCATCAACTCAATCATTTGCTGTTTGCCCTGTGCATATGTGGTTCAGGGAAGAGTTTATATAGGAATTTAAGGTTCCCCCTCACTGGTTCTCTTCTTTGGGGGCTTTTCCTCTCACTTTTCAGCAGCCATAGTTGTTTTGAACTCTGTTCTTTGCTTCTTCAGGTCACTTGGGTTTTCTGTTGGAGCTTCTCTCCCCTACACTATACTGAGTGTTACCTGCCTGCAAGCTAAAGCCATAAAAATCAAGAAATCCACACTATGCTGTTTCTTTCTTCCAAGTGTTGACTCCCTTCCAGAATCTGCCTGCTTTTCTTCACTGGAGAGAAGTTTGGAAGGGGGCAAATGTGAAAGTACAAAGTTTAATTTAAGAGTCCAGCCAGGAGATTTTGGTGCCTAGGAGATGGGTAATGGCAATGGAGATGTAAGGCAGTAGACAAATATGACATCTTCTCTTGAGTTAGGAACATCAGGACTTAGATGCTACTCAAGAAAAACTGGGTACCAAAGTCAAAATACAGTAGTACCATTCAACTAACACCTTTCCTGTTTTTTATTCATCTCTTTCTCTCCTGCTCACCTGGTTCCCCAACCCCTTAAGAAGAGGAAGAGAGAAGAAGCTGCTCTATTTTACTTGAGGTTTCCAATCTGAGTTCAAATTCAAACGTGGGGAGAGAGAAGCTTTGAATTGGATAGAGTGGTTGAGGGAGGTCTGGGGAGATGAGTTGACCCCAAGACCTGAATGAAGGTTCTACTAACCTGCTACTAAACATTTGGATTATTACCTTAAGATTTATATTGGAAATTTTTATTTATTTACTTTTTCTCTTTGCCTGCCAATAGCTCTTGTTTTAACCACCTGACCGGGCTATGTCTGTATTTCTGTTTTAGGTTGTGGCCCAGGCAGTGTTATTCATGTGTATGAACACGGCTGGAATCTTTATCAGTTACCTGTCAGACCGGGCCCAGCGCCAAGCCTTCCTCGAGACGCGGAGGTGTGTGGAAGCCAGGCTGCGCCTAGAGACGGAAAACCAAAGACAGGTACCAACTGGAAGGGCCATATGCCCTGGTTGTCACGTAGCCAGTCTCTGAATTACACAGAGCTATTTCCTCCCCAAACACATCCTGACTTGCAAGTGTTCTTTCAGAGTTTCTGTCATGGGATTCCAGAGTCTAAAGTACTGGGTTGGCCAGAAAGTTCGTTCGGGTTTTTCCATACGCTCTTATGGAAATAGTTATGTCAGACTCACGGGTCAAAGTGAGTTAGTCTGATTCGCCACACTCAATTAGTTGTTCCCCACAAGAAATAAAATGATTCTAGACATAAAGTGATTTTCTGACACTTTTCACTGACATCTGTGTTTGTGGACAAGGCCATGGTTTCTGAAAAACATTAGCATTCTCATCTTTGACTCTCCTTTTCTCAAACTATAAATTGCTGTTTCAAATAAATTTTTTACTACATAGCAATTCAAATTATAGGAAGCTCAGAGGGAAATCTTTTACATGTGTAGTTCCTAATACCTCATCCTGATTTTCAGAAGACATCATTGAACACAATAAATTTTATGGAACATGATACCAATCCCAGGATAGGGGATGCAGAAAGGAAAGCAAGTTAGTTCAAGGTGGAGACCATGAGTTTTAGTTGGAGGAGGTTAAGATAAAGGAGTTTCTTGGACATCCTGACTGGGTGGATGTTATAAGATTTTAAAAAATAGCTTTGGCCTCAAATGATATGTTTCCCCAAAATAAAATTAGCTTTCAAAAACATAAAGATTTGCTCCTATTAAAATTATTTATATATTAAAAATTAATGTATATCTTTGTCTCTGAAAGTAATGTTCAAATAGGAATAATAGGAATGTGTTAAAATTGGTTATAGAATGAGCATATTTTATGTTCAACATGTTTATATGCTCTTGGGAATCCTATGCTCAATAGATTTATTAGTTCTACCATGCCAGGCTCTTTTTTAAAGTTACGTCTATGGACACATGCTTGTTATTTTAAGCTTTATGCCATAATGGTTTGAGAAATTATAAAGAAAGTAGCTTCAAAAAATGCAACATTTTTTTTCATTTTAACATGATTGAATCAGCAGTAAAATATGGATCTTTAAAGTGAGCAAAGCCAGGTCTGTGTGATAATGAAGGAGGTGGACAGGTAGGGTGCAACCTGACAAAACTCAACTCCCACTGCCATATGTTATTGCCAGGGGCACAGACGAAACTACTGAATTTACAGAACCTACATGGATTTCATAGGATTCAGAATTAGGATGTTTCTAAGTTGAAGCCTAAAACAATTATGGAACCTCCTAATAGGTTAATTGTAGTTGCCCTGATCATCACTATAAAATAATTTAGAAAAATAACTTTAAGAAAGAAATCACCTTGTACAATAAACATCTCCCAGTATCTTCCAGTTTATATATACATATACATTGTGTTCTTCTGCAAAACAGAGCAGTTGCCAGACTGGCACGTCACTCTTTCCATGGGATCTATGCCAATTCAGACAGTGCTGCTGTATTAATAATTCATCAGCTGTTCTTGACGCTCTGTCACAACCAGAACTGCAATTGTGGATAAGCTGTCTGGGAAGCTCAGTCTTTTATTTAATGTATATGAAATATTGGAGACATTGAAAATGATTGCCTTATCGTACTCATAAGGCTTTTCTTCTTTTCCCATTCTTCAAGTTCAGTGTCTCAGAGTCACTATGATGTAGTAAATCTAACACGGTGAAGGGAGCTTCCTCCATCCTCTCTAATCTTTATTTTTTTTTAAGTTGATGGAAGGAAGAAGAAAATAATACACAGAGGTGAGAACAAGTGACAACTCGAATGTGGTGAAAAGTTTGCTAGAATTCATTCCGCAGCCATATTACCTCCTAGTTGGCCACCTAAACCACTTAACTGTCAGTCCTAGGTTCCTCATCCATACTTGGGACAATATCTTTTATTTCAGCATTGTGTTTGCCTCAAATAAGGTGACATATATAAAGCAATACAAAACTATAAGTCAGCCTCATTTTTTTAATAGATGAAATACAAAAAGAGGCTCTTTTGGTGCAAGGTTCTTTGTTCTGAGGATTAAGTAAAATATGCTGTTAGTTTGTTATAGTCCTGTGTGTACAATTCTGATAAAGTATTTGTGGTATATTCGCCACCCTCTTTCCCTCCCGTGCTAGTATCTAAGCTAGCTGGCTCTGTATCATTCAGTGCTAAAGTTACTTTCCATTGATATTGATCTCTGATTCAGGTTTCCATTATCCCTGAGAACTTCCTCAGTGGTAGATGGGCAGAGAAGGCACAGGCTTTCAAATGAGACTGCCCAGGATTTGAAATCTTTCCTTAGCTGCTTACTATCCTAGTGAACTTGAGCAAGCTCTGAGTCTTAGCTATTCCATCTGTAGCATGGGGATAATAATACCCTTCCTGAAGAGACTCCTTAATGGTTAGAAATATTGTGTGCAGAGCCCTTGCAGCTCAGTGAAGAGTTTTTACTAGCATGATGGTGTACAATGATTTATATGAATCAACCAGCATAGCTCAATCCCAAGAGGACTCATTTGAGAACATGTTATGGGTTGGCTTGTCTCAGGTGAAAGCCCAGTTGAAAGTTATTCAGACAGAAGGAAATCAGGATGGTGGTTCTCCTCAGGTGTACAGTGATCAGAACTCAGCATTAGGCTCTGGATATTTTAAATGTCATTCACAAATCCAACCCCATTTACATCTTCAGAGCTAATTATAACACTGCAACTGTTAGAAATTCTATATCATGTGAAGGAAAACATTGCAAGTGCCTAAGTGACAGCAGATCCTTTTTCCTTAGGAAATTATCTCAAGGGTGACTAAATTGCATTTTATTTTTGCACTTGCATACAGAACCAAGAGGTCTTATTCTACAGAAGTGTTCAAGTTCTGTAGGATTTTTTTTCAAGAACTGGCTTTCTCTTGTGGTAGAATACAAAGGAAATATTTAAATGACTTAATATGTTCATCAATGAATTAATTCATTTATTGAGGATCTGTTATGTGCCATGAGCTTTGCTGGACCCTGGGACTATAATGGTGACTAGCAATCAATTCCTGGTCTTACATAGTTTATGGACAGAGATGGACAACTACACAGACACCTATATGGTGTTTGGGTTCTACCTAAACTGAAGGTTGATAGAAGGTTAGCTAAAAGAAATGATGCCTGAGTTGACTTGTGAATAGGATTTAAAACTCAATAGAGAAGCAGTAAAGAGTATGGCATGAAGGTCTCAAACAACACATATAAACATCCTGAAGGAAGAGAGAACACTGTCAGGGCACTTATAAGCACTCCCATGATAATTCATTTATTTATTCATCCACCGATTCATGGTGGAATTACAGAGACAAGTAACACTCAGTCTCTCCTCTGGATTGGATGAATAGAATTTTAATTATCGGAAGAGAAGAAAGAATTAGCAAAGGTACTGATGACAAGATATATATGATCTGATGAAGGCTGGCAACATTGGGAAGCAGGTTTCCTCTGATACCTTGCAGCAAAGTTGTGTACTTTCTTGAGTACACTGCACTTTTCCACTCAGGGAAAATATCTACTTACTGAGTGTTAACCTGTGCAGTAGGCATTGTTCAATGTGCTCTGTATGTCAAAATCAACAAAATCTATTACAGATCTCTCTTACAGCATGCCACACTGGATCTGAATCACTGCATGCCTGTTTGTTGGGATAAACTGTCCCTTAAGAGTGACCTATGGCAGCAGTTTCTGAAAACCAGTGAGGAATAAATGGTTCTGAAATGACTGAGATTGTCAATATTTAATAATAATGTTTAATAATTGTTACTAATCATTTTTCCAAAGAAAAATTGCCAAGCAATAGCTAAAGGATAAGTGGCACATGAGCCATGCTTCCTTTTGCTTGGTGGGTCCCACACCATAATGAGATTCTTGAAGTCCTGAGAATCAGGCTTTTTCCTTGGATAACCTGAAGTTGCAGGCACTGTTCTTAAGGTCGAGAGCAAGCAGACAGGAGGAACCAGAAAATGCTAAAACTCTTTGCTCAAGGTCTCTTCTAAACTAGGTTTTTAACAAAGTTTCTTGAAGGTGACACTCAACTTTACCATAACCCTGTTCCCTCCCATAGCACCTGGCACAATACCAGGAAGAAACTACTGAATGGGCCCAAATGTTGACATTTTTAATTTAGATGATCAGCTTCAAGAAGTTGAACGCATATTGGCTCTTTTTTTCTGGGAGGCAAGGACTTGGTCTTTTTCTTTTTTTTTTTTTTTTTTAACAATTTTGTTATCAGTTGTAACTAGCAAAGAGCATACTAAGCATCCCTTACCTGTCTGGTCTCTTGGTCTCCATCCCCAAAGCCTGGTCTGGTTCAGAACCAGTGCACCGTAGGTGTCAAAAGCAAAATCTTCAATGTCTGGAAGATCTGGATTCCAGTCCTACTTCCTGTGCTTCCTGGCTGTAGGGACTTAGGCAAACTACTCTCCTCTAAAGACCTTGATTTTTTGAGTGTAAGATGATCATAATGATCCTAACTTCCTCCAAGATTGTGGTGAGATTAAGGATGAACAGTTCTCAGCCCAAGGCGGAGTATGCTCTCAAGACATATTAGAGAGGATGCTGTGATGACAATGACATTGATGTCACTCTTCTCTGCAGGAAAACCCTTCAATGGTAACATTCCCTCCAAGATAAAATTCAAACCCCCATGCATGACCCAACAGGTCCTCCAGGATCTACCCTTTTTACTCTCTCCTCACATCCCTTTCCGCCTGCTTGCCACACACATGAAACCAAATGACCATCAGCTCCCTGAACTGCTATTTCCCTACTCTGTGTCACGTGGTTCTTTCAGCCTAGAAAGCCACCTCCCTCTCATTACTTTCAGAGTCATGTCTCTTGCCTGGATATACCGTTCCAGCATCCCTTCCTCAGTGAAGCTTCCTTGTTGAGTTGAAATGTTTTTCTTATACTTCCAGCATGCCTTAAAGTTAACTGTATCATAGAACCTGTCATACTTTATAATGTTTACTAGTCTGCATTTCTCTTTTTCCATGGCCAATAAGGACTACTTAAAGGCAGCTATTCTACATGATTCATCTGATTCTCTGGTATTTATCCAGCACAATGGCTGAAATATAAGATCTTCTGATTAACATTTATTTAACTGAGTTATGTTGAATTCAAATTTTGGCTCCTTTCACTTCCACCTAAACCAGGGTCATGTTGTAATAATTCTTCTGTATAAAAGTAAAGAGACTTAGGACTTCTCTGGTGGTCCAGTGGTTAAGACTCCACACTTCCACTGCAGGGGGTTCCAGTTTGATCCCTGGTCAGGGAACTAAGATCCCACATGCCACGTGGCATGGCCAAAAAAAAGAAAAAGTAGTAAAGAGACTCGTGCCCACCGTGATCCCCATTAGAAATTTGGAGGAGGACTCATCTAATTCAGGAGAGCCTGGGACAGGCTGAGAACATATCTTATACAGACCTGTGAAAGGAATTTTCCATCTGGAAGCTACGTCTTACAACATCTCTCTTTGGGGAGTTAGATTCTAATTATTGTAGATTTTGTAATCCCACCTCTCTTGCAAATGATCCAAATGGCCCATATTTGTTTTAAATATTAAAATGAATTAAGGGTTTTTCTTTCAGCTTTGAGAATTGCCGAAACCTACTTATGGTAATCATGGCATTTTGAGGTATCTCTGAAGCTCTGAGGGCCCTGGAATAAAGTTTCTGATGATGCCATATGTTGCAACAGCAGGGAGATTATTATTAAATGCAGCAGATGTTTTAGCTCTGTTAAAACAATTTTGTTTAACTTAAACATCTTTGTCAGACAATATTGGTGTAAGCTAATGGTTTGGACAATAGATTGGGTGAGAAAGTTGGGTTTCTTACAGAGTTTTGAGTTGGTTGTTTGGATGCATGTTGGTGCCCAATAGCATCTAGGGAAGTGTTTTTTCAAGCTGTAGATAACTGTTACCTAGTAAGGCAGAGCCTTGACATTCATTCATTCAAAGAAGAATCAAAGTTGACCTGGAATTTGCAGAACCTCAGAATATTTGTTTTTCCTGCTCCAGTTAGATAGGTCTTTTCATTATGCACCAGAAAAACCTTTCTGTGCTATTCTCCTTCTCTTACATTGAAGACCACTCATGTGCCATGAACAAGACCATCATGTTCGGGGCTTCCCTGGTGGCACAGTGGTTAAGAGTCTGCCTGCCAATACAGGAGATGTGGGTTCGAGCCCTGGTCGGGGAAGATCCCACATGCCATGGAGCAATTAAGCCCGTGAGCCACAATTACTGAAGCCTGTGCACCTAGAGCCCGTGCTCCACAACAAGAGAAGCCACCTCAATGAGAAGCCCGCGCACCTCAACAAAGAGTAGCCCCTGCTCACCGCAACTAGAGAAAGCCCGCCCGCAGCAAAAATAAAATAAATAAATTCAAAAAAAAAAAGACCATCATGTTCATCCTTATCTGTTATTCATATATTTCATATTAACTATTCTCTAGTTTATAGTGGAACATTCTCAGTTTCCTGAATATTCTTCTTATCTTATTACACTTGTGCCTTTGCTTATGTTTTTCCCCCACCTGGTATAAAATTCCTTTCATCCCTAAACCTTATCCACTCTTCAAAACTCAGCTCAAAGTTCACCTCCTCCACCAAGACCCTCTCTCTTCCACCTAGCTGTGACCTCCTTGAGTGTTTCATTTGTGTATTTCTTTGGGGAATTAATCTCCTTCTACATTCTGCTATGCTCTTGCTGTATTTTTCCTTCTACACTATAAACACTTTGAGGATTGGATACATGTTTCATTTGTGCTTTTCACAATAACTGTGGATCCAAGAGGGGGAAAACTCAAGCTAGAAAGAAAAGCAGAGACAATCAACATTTAATGAGTGCTCTAATTGTGTCTGAAAAATGTCTGTTCACTCAAAAATAGATGTGAATAAATAGATTTGGGAAACACTCTCCTCCCATGATGTGATTTTTGGGTCCTTGTCCTCCAAACCAGGAGTCTGATCTTTCCTTGACAATTAACAACGTTAACTTCCTCTATCTACCAGTCCAAGTTCACTTTTCTCTTATTCCTTTAAATAAATGACTTCAGCCTAGGTAGAGTTCTGCCTAAGCGACATTTTAAAAGCTATATTTTACCTGGAGGCATCTTCTTGATCATCTTACTCCTTGAAAGTTTCTCTGCCTCTGTGTGCCATTTCTTTCATAGTTTCATCTCTTTTCTTTCAGGTGTGTTGGGGAGAAAAAGTAAAGTGTTATTCCAATCACCATCCTCACCCAATATATAATACTCCACAACTGTACTGTCCAAAAGAATTTCCTGTGATGATTGGAAATATTCTGTATCTTTGTTTTCCAAATACCACTAACCACATCTAACTATTTAGCAGCACATGAAATATAGTTAGTGTGACTGAGGAATTGATTTTTTATTTTAATTCTTTTGAATTTAAAGAACCATTAGCTAGCCATTTTATCTCTTGTTTCTCTTTTGGGGATTTATCATGACTTCAACCATCACTTCTGGATGGTTCCATGTCAGTATCTCTCACACCATGTTATTTTCTGAGCTCCAGATGCCCAGCATCAACATCCTGCCGGACAGCTTCAGCTGCATCTCCCACAGGTACCACTGGCTCAGCCTGTCCTTGATTCTCTCACCCCCTCAACATGCATTTTCTTTCTAATAGCACTTCCTCGTACCTGATTCATCCACATCAACTGTGGTACCAATTCCTGTTGATGCCATAATCCCATGCATTTACTAACTGTCCCTATATTTCTTTTTCTAACACTATTTAAGTCCTCCCACAGAATAGCTTCCTAACTGGCGCTAACCAGTTTCTAACCAGTGTGAACTGCTCTAACCACCTGGAGTCACTCCACCCTAAAATTATTCTGGAAAAAGAAGCTGTATTTCGCTTCTTCCCATTTTCTTTCTGATCTGTGAAATGGGAGACTCTACACATATATGAGACCTCATAGGAATGTATGGAGCATGGGCTGCTGTTTTCTCTGCATCTATACTTGTCCCTCTCCATCTCACAGAGAGTAGGGGTCCCGTGTAATGTATTTGTGCCCAGGCCTTATGTGGGGTAAGAATGCGGATCCTCCTCTCTACGACGGGAGCCTGCCCATGCAGGCTGCTTTCCTTCCCATAGGGAACCCACTGATTCAGTGAGCCCTACAGTGGCCCAGATGCTCTGTGTCTGGCTGAGGAGCTGTAGCTAGTACAAAAAGAAGGCCTAGGACCCCCATTGTTCACTCACTTTGCAGCCACGGTCCCCAACTTTTATTTTTTTTATTTATTTTTTTTTTTTTGCGGTACGCAGGCCTCTCACTGCTGTGGCCTCTCCCGTTGCGGAGCACAGGCTCCAGACGCTCAGGCTCAGCAGCCATGGCTCACACGCCCAGCCGCTCCGTGGCATGTGGGATCTTCCCGGACCAGGGCACGAACCCGTGTCCCCTGCATAGGCAGGCGGACTCTCAACCACTGCACCACCAGGGAAGCCTGGTCCCCCTCTTTTTTGCTAGTAATAAAGTGTCTTGATTCCTGTCTGCCTCTTGTATCTGTTTCTCAGCAGGTTCGTTGGAGAGGTGCGGGATGAAATGAACTCACACCTCAAAACCCCAACACAGAGTGTAATGCCTGCCAGGATCATCTTCTTGGGCCCAATTTTGATTATAGAAGATTTCACACTAAAGCCCCCCATGGATTGCTACTGCCTGTAGACTCTAAACCAATCTCATTTGCGCTGTATTACAACCCATCCACTACCTGGCTCCTGCCTGACTTTTCAATCGTGTCACTTGCTACCACTGTCCTTGTACTGTTACTCTCCATACAAACCAGTAAACATGCCCCACACTTCTGTGCCTTTGATTTCTTGCCCTCCAGGTCCAGGCTGTGTCCTTCTCTGCCTTTCTCTGTGCCTTAGGAGGCTAACCTTTATGGATGCGTCAACAGGCTCGCTACCTCTAACTGCTGGTCGGGTTTGGACAATGAGAGGCACTGGCTAGAGACTTGAGGATGGAAAGGCAAAGAGGTCATTGGATTTATCTCCCCACTGTCTACCCGGCTGGATGGTGGACTAACAGTGCTTCCATTTCTCTACCAAAGGCCACAGTTTCTTGCAGGCAGCCATTTCCTAAGGCTACAGGATTTTCCAGGCTCCAGGAGTGTTTGTAGCTCTACTCTTCCTAGTTTTGGGGTGCTTGAGCACCCATTGTTGTGTTCCTTAACTCCTTATTAAACTCTTTCATTACACGTTTTGAGGTACCAATTGCATCCCTCCACGATTACCTCTCCTACTGTTCCCTTTGCATGAGATGCCCATCTCCCTCCATCTGTACTTGTGAGACAGTTTAGCAGAGCAGAAAGACAAGGAATCAGAAAAACTCTGCTCTGTCCGATATAGTAGCCACCAGCCACGTGTGCATATTGAGCACCTGAAATGTGCCTAGTCTAAATTGAGATGTGCTGTGAGCATAAAGTACACATCAGATTTTGAAGACAATACCAAGAAAAAAAAAGGAATGCAAATTATCTCATTGATAACTTTTTACATATTGGTTACATGCTGATTACACATGGAAATGATATATTTGAGGTATACAAGATTAAATAGAATATACCATTGACATGAATTTCAGCTGTTTCTTTTTCCTTTTTTATGTGTGAACTAAGAATTTTTTAATTCCATAGAAAGCTCATATTCTATTTCTCCTGGACAGTGCCAGCTTAGATGCTCATCCCATGTCAACTTCCAACTTGCTCTTGTGACTTTGAACAACTTGTCAAATCACTTTGTGCATGTTTCCTCATCTCTCAATTAGAAATGATAATGCATATCCTAACCCACGGGGGCATTCTGAGAGACAAATAACTTACATTATTTGCCTGAAAAAGTGTTATTTCAACTATAAAGAACTCCACAAATGTTAGGGCTATTTCTGTGAAAATCTCACCAATGCCCCAAACCAATGCTGAGACGTCCTCCCTTTAGAAAGCCTCCTCTGCTGTTTCCAGTCATGAACTACTTCTTTTTCCTTGGCACTTAGATATTTTTACTTAACATGGGTTCTTATCATGCTACCTAGTGTTGCAGTTAGCACCGTGATCCCCTCTTTCAGTAAAATTTTGAGCAGTGAGCAGACACGCAGTGCTAATGGCCTTTGAGCCTCCTGGCAGCTGACTTCACTCAAAGGATTTGTGTTTACCCCCTTGTAACTCTTGCAACCATCTGGCTGCCTAGTTCTTTGCAATCTTTCTAGCACATTATTTGCAGCTTCTGGCATGGCAGGAAGAGTGAAAGCTTTGCAGAAGAACAAACCTGGATTTGATTGCTAGTTCCAACTCCATGTCTGGGTGACCTTGGGTGCACCACTTAAACTCTGTGAATGTTGGATCCTTTATCTGTCAAAAATGATAATCTCTCAAGGTTGCTGTGAGGAAATCAAGCAATATAGATGAGAGTTGGTCATCATAGTTGTTCCTTGAACTGTTGGACCACCTGGGCCACAGCCTGAGTTTTACAATAGAACACGCTCCGATTCTAGTAACTATAGTTTTTCTTCTTGCTATTTGTGTCCTTATATCTGGCATCCCTGTGCAGTACTAATTTAAAATACTCTCCTTGATTCCAAGAGAGGCCATAATTCTGCACTCATTTGCATACTATTAACATTTCCAGAGGCAGTTCAGATAGAAGAAATCAATCACCATCATTGCCCTCAACACCTTTGATCCAGCCGGGAGAAGCTGAAGAGCAGCTGAACAGTCGTGTGGGGACATTTTATCTCATAAATCTGTCCAGGGAATTTTGACTAAAGAAATTGGAATTGGAAATTTAACACAACCTAATAACTTTAATGCTGAAGGGAAATTATGATTTGTAGCCTGGAGAGAGTTGAAGGAATATTTCAAAAGTGGTAGTAGAATAAACGAGGAGAAAAATAAAATATGTATTTTTAAAAAATAATCCATGCTTAAAATAGTTTATTTCAGCTGGATGTGAGTATGGGTCCATTGAAGGGAATTCTATACTCTCTATATTGCATAAACCACACTCAAAATTGATTGACCATAAAAGAGGGCAAATAATTTAAAACTACTTTTAGAGCAATCTGAGAACAGAACCATTGTAGAATTTTCTTTGTTTCCCGTCTGTTGCAAATTTCATGCCCACACCTAATTTAAAACCATTTTTTAAGAAAGAAACTGAGAATTTCTTTAAAGATGATACAAATAGATGAAGAGATATACCATGTTCTTGGATTGGAAGAATCAACATTGTGAAAATGACTATACTACCCAAAGCAATCTACAGATTTAATGCAATCCTCATCAAACTACCACTGGCATTTTTCACAGAACTAGAACAAAAAATTTCATAATTTATATGGAAACACAAAAGACCCTGAATAGCCAAAACAATCTTGAGAAAGAAAAACGGAGCTGGAGAAATCAAGCTCCCTGACTTCAGACTATACTACAAAGCTACAGTAATCAAGACAGTATGGTACTGGCACAAAAACAAATATAGATCAATGGAATAGGATAGAAAGCCCAGAGATTAATCCACGCACATATGGTCATCTTATCTTTGATAAATGAAACAAGAATATACAGTGGAGAAAAGACAGTCTCTTCAATAAGTGGTGCTGGGAAAACTGGACAGCTATATGTAAAAGAATGAAAATTAGAGCACTCCCTAACACCATACACAAAAATAAACTCAAAATGGATTAAAGACATAAATGTAAGGCCAGACAATGTTAAACTCTTAGAGGAAAACATAGGCAGAACACTCTATGACATAAATCACAGCAAGATCCTTTTTGACCCACCTCCTAGAGGAATGGAAATAAAAACAAAAATAAACAAATGGGACCTAATGAAACTTCAAAGCTTTTGCACAGGAAACCATAAACAAGATGAAAAGACAACCCTCAGAATGGGAGAAAATATTTGCAAACAAATCAACGGACAAAGGATTAATCTCCAAAATATATAAACAGCTCATGCAGCTCAATATTAAAGAAACAAACAACCCAATCCAAAAATGGGCAGAAGACCTAAATAGACATTTCTCCAAAGAAGATGTACAGATGGCCAAGAAGCACATGAAAAGCTGCTCAACATCACTAATTATTAGAGAAATGCAAATCAAAACTAAAATGAGGTATCACCTCACACCAGTCACAGTGGCCATCATCAGAAAATCTACAAACAACAAATGTTGGAGAGGGTGTGGAGAAAAGGGGACCCTCTTGCACTGTTGCTGGGAATGTAAATTGATACAGCCACTATGGATAACAGTATGGAGGTTCCTTAAAAAACTAAAAATAGAATTACCATATGATGCAGCAATCCCACTACTGGGCATATACCCAGAGAAAACCATAATTCAAAAAGCCACATGCAAAAAAAAAAAAAAAGACACATGCACCCCAATGTTCATTGCAGCAATATTTACAATAGCCAGGTTATGGAAGCAACCTAAATGCCCATCGACAGATGAATGGATAAAGAAGTTGTGGTACATATATACAATGGAATATTACTCAGCCATAAAAAGGAATGAAATTGAGTCATTTGTTGAGACGTGGATGGACCTAGAGACTGTCATACAGAATGAAGTAAGTCAGAAAAAGTAAAACAAATATCGTATATTAACGTAGGTATGTGGAACCTAGGAAAATGGTACAGATGAACCCGTTTTCAGGGCAGAAGTTGAGACACAGATGTAGAGAACAAACGTATGGACACCAAGGTGGGAAAACTGCAGTGGGGTGGGGATGGTGGTGTGCTGAATTGGGCGATTGGGACTGACATGTATACACTGATGTGTATAAAATTGATGACTAATAAGAACCTGCAGTATAAAAAAAAACAAAAAACAGACAAAAAACTAATAGTAAACTTTCTTTGGGTTATTTGTATGGAAATATGTTAATATAAATGTTTCAGACATTACATGAAATTTCTAAAAATCTTATATGTTCTAGTATAATGTTATAAGTCATAATTCTAGTTATTACTTTAAAATGTATATCTCAGAAATAATTAAATTTCCTTGTCAATTGCATTATTATGAGCTTTCATCAAATCTTTAACTGTGGTCATTTTTAAGTCTTTTGTCATTTACAGACAGTTCTGGGTATACTCTGATGCTTTTGCAAAAATGTTCCTCCGATAAAAGGGTTTCATCTTCAAGGAATTCATGGAAAAGACTCTGACAAGTCTTTTCAGAGTACAGGTTTCTGGTAACTGACTATACTGCTGAACTGAATGAATAAGCATTTTCAGAACTCTAATGGAAAACTGATGAATTCATAAAAGTGGTAACAAAAGATCAAGATGAAATAAAAATTAATTACATGGGACTGTGTCAACTGATGAGGATGATTATAACTTTTGTGACTTTCTGTTTGAATAAAAAAAAAATCCCACAAGGACTCAGAGGCAAAAAGTATACGAATCAACTTTCACTGCAGAGTAAAGGAGCTGTTACAGTGGAGGATTACTGGACTGAATGTCAATATTATGACACAGTATGAGTGTGTTTTGTGTTTGGTAATTGCAGTCATTGTTGCTTTTGTTGTGGTCATCCATTTACAATGCTTGGTGTCAGTTAATTTATCTCTTGTAAAAATAAAATACAGTGTGTGTGTGTAAAAAAAATAATAATAATAAGGCCCAGGTATTTTCCTTAGCAGAGATCTACTGCTTCTTACAGAGACCACAGCTAATAGTGCATCAGCCATGATTTCTAGTTCTTTAAAATGGAGCCAAATATTTCAATGTACTCACAAAATTATCAGAATGACTTCTGGATTTTTATTATTTCTCCCACTAATTTGTATGGCTGGCTTGCCGACATGTAGGTTGGTTGCAATGTTCTAGCTACTCAGTATTACCAAGTCTTTCCAAAGCATTCGATTCCATTTTCATGTAAACAGCATCTCTTATTCTTACTCAGTATTTTTATTTACCATTCATTACCTCTAGAACATTAGCTCTACAAAGGTGAGTACCATGTCTGGTTTTGTCTACTGCTGATTCTCCATGTCCAGACTGCACTTGTCATGCAGCACCTACTTCTTGACATGGTAAATCAGTGAATAAATGGATGAATTACAATCTAAGTTTTAAAGAAAAAAGAAATGGGCTTGAGTCTTCACTATGCACTTACCGAGTGCATGACTCCAGGCTGCCTCATTTCACTTAAATTCTTTAAATCTCAGTATCTCATATATAATATGCGATGAAAATAGTAACCTACTACAATTAATGTGAGGTTTTGATTAGATACTGGATGCAAAGCACTTGACATGCTACATAATGAGCGATCACTTTTAAGTATGACATTATCTATAAACCCAGGGTAAGTCTCTCATCAGTGCCTGGACCTTTACTGCAGTTACCACTGCTTGACCTGCAGTAGAGAGAGATAAATGGGAGGTGTCTCGGTTTGCAAGAGCCTGAGAGTGGCGAGTTCTTCCTTAAGCCATTCAGAATAACTGCCCAGAAGCACTGCCTGCATCAGAGGACTGCCTTGCTCTCTTTCTCTTCTCTACGACAAGTATTTGCATAAACTGAAGATCCTGAATCCTTCACGGTTTTCACCTTGACTTCCCGCTAAGGGCAATTGTTGCCCATTACGCCATTTTGATGACATGAATAGAGCAAGTTGTAGGAGATGAGAGGAAAATCCAGGCAGGAGCCACTGATGCACTTGAAATCAACCCAGGGTCCCTTTTCATGCAAATGCAAAATACCCAGGGAGAAAAAGATGTGCAGAATGTGAGCACAAAGGCCACCCTGGGCCACAGTCTGGCTTCAGGAGAGATTCTTGTACTTCTGATCTCCAAAGCCAGAAAATGAGATATTATGTCTCAGCAAGGGTTGGGAATTGTATTAAGGGGCAAACTTTCCCATTTTCTTTCAGATTGTGTCTTCAGCGCATTTGAATGATGTTTCTCAAGCAGTGAACAAATCCAAGGGAAGCAAAAGTGCTGAAAATGCGCTTTTATAAGCAGACTCCAGGCAATTTCCCATTGCCTGCCAGAAAATGCTTTACAGAGGCAGGACCTGGGGCAGTTGCCAGTAGCAGGGCTAGCCAGAGGCTGGCAAGCCTGGGTGCTGGAGAATTTTGCTATTAAAATTTTATTTTGAAAGTCTCCCATAAAGCATCTATGTCATACTTGAAGATTGAATGTGTATTGCCAAAGAATCTATTTAACAAATAATTATCCTGTATCAGGGTGGCCATTGGAGGCGTTGCACTCATGAGCTGGACACAGTCTCCACCTTCTCTGGGTTCACTCATTTGTTTAGGAAATATGTATTTAGCACCTACTGTTCTGAGGCTTCAAGTGCTTCAAAGATGTGATGAGCACCAGCTCCCACCCCTCAGCGATTGCAGGAACAGGGTCACAATTACCTGGGAAGTTGACAGACAGCATAATGAACATGAAATGGACATGAGGCAGATGTCTCTCAGCCCCACGATGGGACAGCTTTCAAGAGAGGAAAAAGCCTCATCGTGTGAAGCTCTGTGGACACTTCATTAATAAAGCCCTTCCCGTGAGGGCAGGGTTGAGTAGAGCAGAGAGGAAGCAGGAGGGAATAAACACCAGGCCCCTCACATATTTTATTTCATTGAATTTTCAAAAAAAATAGAGTAGTAGGTTATGTAGTAGGTTACTATTTTCCACCACCATCATACTCTCTGATCATGACCTGTCCTTGCTTGGCACTTGTCACAGAAAGATCATGTCACTCGCCTAATGCTATGTTACTATTAAATGGATAGAAGCAGGACCCAAACTCCAGTCAGACTCAAAACCTGGGGCTTTGCCCATCTCACCACGAATCCCATCCAGGAAGAACGTGGTGAAGGACTGCATCCTGCCACTGACCCTTGGTAACTGTTCAGGTCATATAGGTAATTTGACTTGACTCAGTCTGTCTGTTAAATGAAGATAATTATTTGTGCCTGATTATTTTCAGGGTTGTGCAAGGAACAAATAAAAGAATGGATGCTGAAAATGCTTAGGGTCCATAAATATCTATGAAGATATGAGAAACTATGGTGGTTAAAATGTACCCGTCTTACGGGGAGCGGTTTGGGGGAGGGATGGAGTGGGAGGTTGGGGTGAGCAGATATAACCTATTGCATCAATATATAGAATCATAAAGAACAAGGTCCGGGCCTCCCTGGTGGCGCAGTGGTTAAGAGTCCGCCTGCCGATGCAGGGGATACGGGTTCGTGCCCCGGTCTGGGAGGATCCCATATGCCGCGGAGCGGCTGGGCCCGTGAGCCATGGCCGCTGGGCCTGCGCATCCGGGGCCTGTGCTCCGCAGCGGGAGGGGCCACAACAGTGAGAGGCCCACATACCGCAAAAATAAAAAAATTAAAAAAAAAAAAAAAAAAAAGAACAAGGTCCTACTGTATAGTACAGGGAACTATATTCAATACCCTCTGGTGAATCATGATGGAAAAGAATATTTTAAAAGAGAATGTGTATATATATGCATATATGTACACATATATATGTATACATGTATAACTGAATCACTTTACTGTAGCGCAAAAATTAACACAGCATTGTCAATCAACTACACCTAAATTTAAAAATTAATAATAATAAAATACACCTGTCTTAAACTCCATTCCACACTAGAGTAAATTATAGGAAAAAAAAAAAAAGGAGCAGATTCTTGCCTCATTTCCACAGCACAAGACCTTTTTAGGATTTAGTTCATGTTGCTAGTTAAAAAGTTATTTTGTTTTTATCTGCTGTGTTGATCACAATGGAAGAATATTATGCTGTCAAGTGTTAGGTCCCTAATTTGTGGAGGTGTGTGTCTCATTTCCTCTCCTCTCGATAAAGAGTTAATGTCTCCGAGACTGGTTCCTCTCCTGTGCGCCCTGTTTCAGTGAATGGAGCGCACCCTCCCCATCAACCAAACTCAAAACCTAGTCATCACCACGGTTACACCCTCTTTCTCTCCTGCCATCCCTATTGGTTGCCAGTCCTATAGACCTTATCCCCCCATCACCTCTCCCCTGGACCACTGCAGGAGCTCCCCCAGCTGGACTCCCTGCCCCTACCCTTGGCCCCCTTCTCATAATTCATTCTCCAAACCACAGCCAAGGGTGATGTTTTTTTTTTCTTAATAAATTTATTTATTTGTTTGTTTATTTTTGGCTGCATGGGTCTTCACTGCTGCATGCAGGCTTTCTCTAGTTGCACAGGCTTTCTCTAGTTGCGGCGAGCGGGGTCTACTCTTCGTCGTGGTGCACGGGCTTCTCACTGCGGTGGCTTCTCTTGTTGCAGAGCACGGGCTCTAGGCACGCGGTCTTCAGTAGTTGCGGCTCATGGGCTCAGTAGTTGTGGCTCGCAGGCTCTAGAGCGCAGTCTCAGTAGTTGCGGCACACGGGCTTAGCTGCTACGCGACATGTGGGATCTTCCCAGACGAGGGCTCGAACCCGTGTCCCCTGCACTGGCTGGTGGATTCTTAACCACTGTGCCTCCAGGGAAGTCCAAGGGTGATCTTTTAAAACATCAATCAGCTTACGTCACTCCTCTGCTTAGTATCACGCGGTGCCTTCCAGCTTTACTTGGAATTAAATGCTAGCTTCTCAGGCAGGCCTGACACACTTATCTACACCTCCAACCTCATTGACTGTCACCACACCCCTCTGTCACCACCCTCCAGGCACACCATTGCTCTCTGTTTGTATCAGGACATTTGCACCTGCTGTTTCCTCTTCCTGGAGCTCCCTCCTCCTTGTACCACAAAGGGCTGGCTCATTCCAAACTTTCATGTATCTGTTTACATATCAGTTGCTCAGAAAGGTCATTCCTAAGCCCCTATTTGAATCCTGTTATCAACCATCATACTCTCTGATCATGACCTGTCCTTGCTTGGCGCTTGTCACATTTTGTAAATATGTGTGGGCATGTTTGGGTGTGTGTATTTAATGTCTGTATTCCTTATTAGAATGTAAGCTCCACAGCAGTAGGGCTGTCATTCATCTGGTTCACCACTGTACACCCAACACTCAGCACAGTGCCTGGCAAATAACAAGTACTCCGTAGATATTTGTCATGTTCAGAGGATGGTACGAAATCAGCAATGCCTCGAGAAGTTCAGTCAAGAGCCCCATTACTTCTGCACGGTCCATCCACCCTCCTGAGACCCAGTGGTCAGCCTAACAAGACTGTCCCTCGTCAACTGAAAAAAAAATTCACAACCTGAAAGTTGAGAGTTTTGTTTTATTTAGCAGACTTTCTGAGGACATCAAGCCTGGGACACAGCATCTCAGATAACGCTGAGAAAACTGTTCCAAAGAGGCAAGGGGGGTGGGAGGGAGCCAGGATATATAGGAGTTTTTTGCAATAAAATACCAGGTAGTTGGAACATCAAAGGATTACTGTTAATTAAAGAAAACCAGAGGGCTTCCCTGATGGCGCAGTGGTTGAGAGTCCGCCTGCCAATGCAGGGGACGCGGGTTCATGCCCTGGTCCGGGAAGATCCCACATGCTGCGGAGCGGCTCGGCCCGTGAGCCATGGCCACTGAGCCTGTTCGTCTGGAGCCTGTGCTCCACAATAGGAGAGGCCACAGCAGTGAGAGGCCCGTGTACTGCAAAAAAAAAAAAAAAAAAACAAAGAAAAGAAAAAAAACCCAGATATCTCAAGTTAAGCAGTTTAGTACTTTTCTATGTATAGGAAGATACAAGAGTCTGGGCTTATTGAAATCATGCTTTTGATATGCAGCTCAGCTCTCTGGGGCCAGTATCCTGTGTTTTCTCATCCTGAGTTTCCTCAGGATGCACCTTTGTGGGGGGCTGCAGCAGCTGACTGCTAGATGGGCTTGCCAGCAGGCAGGCCGTTTGTCTCCATCCTGGGTTCCCTTAGGGCTCACCATCCAGGCGGCTGTAATGTAATGGCTTGACGGCTGCACCATCTTTTGTTTGCCGATATGGCAGGCAATACTTTAGTTCTCACCCTTATATTCGTGTGTCCCAGGAGCGGCTTGTGCTGTCTGTGCTCCCTCGGTTTGTCGTCCTGGAGATGATCAATGACATGACCAACGTGGAAGACGAGCACCTGCAGCATCAGTTCCACCGGATCTACATCCATCGCTACGAGAATGTCAGGTGAGAAACGGGACACCTCGCCCAGTTCTCTGCGTGATCCACGTGCTCCTGGCTGCTCTCACCTCTCGGCCATGACTTCTGTCTGCCCGAATGTCAGCGCCTTCTTCATTTGGTTGAGCAATTCATTAAGTAGTGATTATTCATCAGAGAGTTCTACATTTCCAAATTGAGGCTCGAGAAGAGTGTCTGCTGTTAAATTTGCTAGTTGACTTACCACCTGGCTCCCCTGAAGTAGGCTTGCCTGCCTTTACATTTTGAGTAGGAAAGGCAAAAGCCTGTTACACTATGATGGGAAAAATAATTCCAGAATGTGATCTGGAGGCCTCAGGGGTGATTACATAGGTCTGTTCTTTATATTCCTTATAAGTGTCTTTAAAACCAAAAAAAGGACTACAGCTTATTTTTCTTTTGCAAACATATTTTTGGTCACTCATTCACCCATCCATCCATTCTGCATCCACTGACCCTTCCACCCATTCACACACCCAACCATCCATCCCTTCATCCATCTATCCATCCATCCATCAATGCCCTCTCTTTGCCCAGCACTGTGCCAGACAATATACCTCTTCAGTGAGACAGACCTGTTTAGAATCCCAATTCTGCCTCTTCCTTGTGTATGACCTTGGGCAATTTACATACATGACTCTCAGAATCCTTCTCTGTAAAATGGGAGCTTTAATAGCCACCTTACAGGGGTTTATGTAGATTATGTGAGTGAAGATATATACAAAGCACAGGACTGACATAAGCATATAGTAGAGCATTAAGCATATTGTAGATTGTTTCAGACATGTTTCCTGGTTGCAAGCAGAAAAAGAATCCAACCCTGGCTGATGTAAAAGAAATGCATTGGAGGGCTACATGGGGGCTCCCAGAGTCACTGGGGAAGGATGGAGAGGTGGGCTCAGGAAATGGGCCAGAAAGAAGAGGAAAGCACAGTCAAAATCACAGCTGGGCACTAGGCCGGTGAGGACGCTGCTTCCACTGTACCTGAAGCATCCGTGCCCTGTGCTACCAACCCTGTCCCACACATAGCTGCCTCCTCTGCACACAGAATTCCTCCGCAGCCCCCAGGATCTGGATTTGGCTGCCTCTGTCCTGACCCACTCTCTGACCCCCCTGCCTCTTTGCATCTCAAGTTAAGACTAAGGCAGATGTGTCTGATTGGCTGAGCCCAGTCATTCCCCAGAAGTGACTAAGACGCAAATATCTGACATTTTCAGCTTGTACAGAACTATATCTCCCTCCTACCAAACATCATAGGGTGGGAATTTCCCAAATATAGGGGAACATCTGTAGGTTAAACAGCTCTAAAAATGACCAGTGGTGGGCTTCGCAGGTGGCGCAGTGGTTAAGAGTCCACCTGCTGATGCAGGGGACATGGGTTCGTGCCCCGGACCGGGAAGATCCCATATGCTGCAGAGCAGCTGGGCCCGTGAGCCATGGCCGCTGAGCCTGTGCATCCAGAACCTGTGCTCCGCAATGGGAGAGGCCACAACAGTGAGAGGCCCGCGTACCACAAAAAAATAAAAATAAAAAAATAATAATGACGAGTGGTACCCCCTTAGTTCCTTTTCTCCTAACTTTGGTAGGAGGGAAGACAACTTTTCCTTCTCTCCAGCATCTCTGGGTGCTTTTCTGGTATGCCAGGGCACTTATGTGAATGCAAGTCTTGCAGAAGTCTTGATTCTAACACAACCTTTTAGCACATATATCAGTGTAGGTCATTCAGGGTCTCATCCAAGAATTGAGCTACACTGGCTTAGATGTTTGAGTTTGCAAAGAGCCCCTTGTCAAACAGCAACTCGATGCACTCCAGATCTAGGAATTTGTCCCACAGACAGTGGGAACTCGTCAATACCAATTCTAGAACAATGGGCTCAGGGCAGTACTAGTCATTATAATACAGTGTGAGGCTCTGTTATTAAGTAAGCAAAGGACAGTAAGAGATCATAAAAAGAGGAAGAGCCGGGGTGGGGATGGAGGTGTGTAGAGAAAACATTCCTAGAAGGGGTGATTCTTATTTGCCTTCTTTGAAATTGAGTCCGCCAAGTGAAAAACAAAAATCAAAGAAAGGAATCCTAGGCAGAGGAATCAGCACAAGTGAAGGCAGAACAGTGAGATAAAGTTAAGAAAAATGCAAAATATAGGTCATATATTTGACATATATGACATATTATGAAATATGTATTGATATAGTACAATGATTCATATATAATTATAATGGTATGTAAGTTAATAAAGTATAATGAAATAAGACATCTTATAAAATATATACGACATATTACAAAAGTGTCTGTCACCACGGAGAAAGAGGAGAAAAAAAAAAAAAACTGCCCTTCATAAAGAAAAAAGTAAACAAGCCTGCACACCCACGTCAACATACTTGGGAGCCTTAAGTTCAATAAAAGGCATGTTTGGGCTTCCCTGGTGGCGCAGTGGTTGAGAGTCCACCTGCCGATGCGGGGGACACGGGTTCGTGCCCCGGTCCGGGAAGATCCCACGTGCCGCAGAGCGGCTGGGCTCGTGAGCCATGGCTGCTGAGTCTGCGCGTCCGGAGCCTGTGCTCCGCAACTGGAGAGGCCACAACAGTGAGAGGCCCGTGAACAGCAAAAAAAAAAAAAAAAAAAAAAAAATGCGTGTTTGGAGTTCTTCCTGCACTTATCCATTTTCAGTGCTTCCCTTAGTGAGGAACTAAAGTTACTTCTGCACCCTGCACCCTGCCCATTTATCTTAAATCATTGAACTGAGATTTTGTGCTCCAGAGTCTTTTCCAGAACTTCGCACCACACTAAATTAAGATTGCGTTTGCTGCCCTGCATTCTCAGCGGTCTCAGGTCGCAGTGAAGGAGCCACTTCTAATGGGAGAAGAATGTGCGGAGGTCCTGGCAGCTGGAGAGGCCCCGCGCAGCCGTTCACAGAGGCAGTGGTGGCGAGATGCCCACAGCCCCGCTGGTCCTGGGAAGATGCACTCAACTTGGGGCGGTGGAGCCCCTCCTGCCCACTGCAAGGCTGCTGGGTACTAAAATAGGACCAGAGATGAAAAATGCAGAAGAGGATGGGCCTTAGCCCGTGTCTGAGAACAAAGTCGGGCCGGCTGCGACACCCCGTTCCCTAGCCCCCAGAGCACACCCACTGCAGGAAAGGGAGCATTTTTGAAATCATTTCCCATCCTGTCACTGTCTTTTTTTTTTTTTTTTGCGGTACGTGGGCCTCTCACTGTTGTGGCCTCTCCCGCTGTGGAGCACAGGCTCCGGACGCGCAGGCTCAGCGGCCATGGCTCACGGGCCTAGCCGCTCCATGGCATGTGGGATCTTCCAGGACTGGGGCACGAACCCACATCCCCTGCACCGGCAGGCGGACTTTCAACCACTGCGCCACCAGGGAAGCCCCTGTCACTGTCTTGAGGAAACCCACCTGGTTCATTCTTTCTTCTCTGTTGCTTTTTTGTTGTTATGGTTTTGTGACCTTTCCCTAAAAACAGTCTGCTATAAATGTCTAACTCAGTCATATTTCGTACGGCTCGTTGCATCCTGTCCGGGTAAGGTGCAGTAAAAGGTGCCACGCCTGGTGACATGAGTGGCCAAGAGTGGACTAGGGCGAGCGGATCAGGGTTTTCATCCCAGAACGCTTTCCATGAGCCCCCTGTGAGACTTCGATTGCATCATTTCATCTTTCCGGATCTCCGTTTCCTAATCCAAAAACCAAGCTGCTTGAAATGGACAAAACATTTGGACTGTCAAGTCGATTTCAGCTACAAACATATGAGCCTTCACCAGATTCATTCTGGAGCTCCACCTGGCCACTCAGCTTTTTATGAGAAGCCATTTGGGCTTCCAATCCCATCTGCCCAATTCTACTTCTCTTTCCTTATTCCCCATGTAGTTAAGGCATTTCTTATGCTAGTTAGTGGAATGCTCTAACAAATAACCTCTCAATTTCAATGATGTAAACTCAATATAATTCATCCACACAACTCCCCCTGGCTTACATTCCCTGCCAGTGGGTGATTCAGGGATAAAGCCCCCTGCATTTCATAGCTGTATCACCCCCTTGAGCTTCAAAGTTGTCCGCATTCAGCTCTTGGAGAGAAAAGGGTAGAAAAGGCACACCTGCTTCTTTACCACCTCAGCCCAGAAATGGTGTCTGCCACTCTGCTCAGATTCCATTGATGGGACCTGATTACATGGCTCCACTTTGATACAAGAGGGGCACAGAGCCCCTGCTAGTTGTCTTTGCTAGTGACAGGCAGGCATGGATTTGGTGGACAGTTAGCTTCTCTACCAGAGCTCCCTGCCCCCGTTCCTTTTGCCCCCAAACCCCATGCCATGTTCATTTGCACACATTTGCTGGCATAACTTAGTCTACACACTTTCTTGACTGGCTGTTTCTTCCTAGTCAGGCCTGTCAACATGTACAATCATCACATTGAAGCCCAATCCGGCTTCTGTACCCTGACACCAGATAAAATCTTGGAGACAGAGTTTTGGGTGAAGTAGAAAAGAATAGCTTTATTGCTTTGCCAGGCAAAGGGGGCCACAGCGGGCTCCTGCCCTCAAAACTGTGTGTTCTGACCAACCTGGAGGGGCAGTGAGGAGTGTTATTATAATGGCTCAAAGAGGGTGTGATCAGCTAGTGGACACTCTTCTGATTGGTTGGCGGGGAGGTAAGTGGGAGTTGGCATCATCAACCTTCTGGGTCCACCCGGTCTGGGGTCTGAGTGCTTGTGGGCAGCACACAGTTAACTTCTCCCACCTGGTGAGGGTCTCAGTATCTGCAAAACAGCTCAAAGATGTTGTTATGTGTATCCCTTGAGGCGGAACCAGGACCCTGCCCCAAGGCTGCACTATTGTTTCTTGACTGTTCGTCCCTTGTCTCTGCATCCCCTCCCTTCCCTAACTAGCAACTGTTTGAACGTGCTTGTTGGAACTCAGGGAAAGTCATGGAGGCTGAGTGAAGCCTATTTCCTGTAATCAAGAAATAGGGGACACAGAAAGGCTTTTGTGCCCAGGAGCCCCACAGGGTCCTGCTTGGTTTTAACATTGGCCTTGCAGACTACCATTTCACATACAAGCAAAATGCAGTTGAGTGGAGCTAGAGAACTTGGCTTTGGAGGTCTGTTTGTGTGGCCATCTATTAAACACTCTCCGATTCCCAAAAATTTCCACAAGGAGTTACATACTCTCCACTTACTGAGGACTATGCTGTGATTTACAAGTGATCTCCTTTCAGTAATCCTGCAGAGTAGCTTTAATGATCTCTGCTTTATTATAAAGAAAATGGAAGCTCAGAGCAGTTAAATAACCTGCCCAATAACACAAGTTAGGAATAAAAGTCTATGCAGGGCTAGTGTTCCTAATGAGTCTAGTGAATTCTCCTTGAGGACTCTGTATTCAGAGTGACTAATAGGTAACATAGATTATTTTTAGCCAAATAAACAACTTATATAAGCAAATTAGATTTGACAATTAATATGGCCTCTTTGGTACATTCATATGGAAGATTACAAGTTTATACCTAGAGTCAAAGGAACTGACCGTGAGCCCGGCACCTGGGGGAGCAGAATGAACAAGAGAGAACCAGGGCCCTGGTTTCTGCTTCTTGTCTTTTGCTCAACAAACACTTATTGCATAACTATGACTTAAACCAGGGCTTCTCCATCTTTAAGGTGCACACAAATCACCTAAGGCTCTTGTTAAATTCTTATTAGATTCTGATCCAGTGGGTCTGGGGTGGGACCTGAGATCTGCATTTCTAACCAGCTCCCAAGAGATACCAGTAGTGGCCATGACAAGACTCTGAGGAAGGAAGACTCAATTCTGAAGATTTCTGTTGATTCAATTCAGGAAATATACCATGAGGCCCACCATGTGCTGGGGGATGAGATACAGAGGTAACTCTCTTTCTGTTCTTTAGCTCGTGGATGGAGCACACTTTGCACACATGATTGTGTTACCAAGTGATAAATGCCATGACAGAGGGGAGCACAGGCTGGGCAGGAGGCTAGAATATGGGTGACAGGCTATGCTTAGGGTAATCTCCATAAACGTAGAATCTTAGCATATGAGTGGGGTCTTAAAGGACAAGTAGGATTTTAATAGGTAGCAACAAGAAAGAAACTATGTCAGGGAGCAGGTACGTCATGTACAAACACCAGTGTATAAAGCATGGTGTGTTCAGAAGCCTGCAAAAAAAAAAATTCATGATTTTGGAACACTGAGCACATCTGAAACTTTTATGCCCTTTGTTCTCAGGGAATCCATTTCTTCTTCCAATAGACCACATGTTTCATAAGGGCTGTGGTGGTACTTCCTATTCTCTACTGTATCTCCAGTATCTGACATACATAGTAGGCATTCCATTTATTAGCTGTTGAATGAATGAATTAATGAACCTATCCTGCCATAGACAGATAGATATTAATAGTTTTGGGCAAATGGATCCATAAAGTGAGTAGTTGGACTAGAGGATCTCTGGGTCCTTCCACTTCCCACTTGCCATGATGATGGCTTACTTCAAAGGTAGCATTACTGTAGTGATAAACATTGTAGATTCCAGAACCAGCCTGCCTGGTTCAAATCCTAGATTTTCTTGTCTGTGGGAGAGTTACTCAGGCTTCCATTTCCTTATCTGTAAATGGAAATGATCATCCTAGGTCCTACCTCATAGGTTGTTATGAGGAATGAACGAGTTCATACATGTAGAGCTCTTAGAACGTATCAAGTCCACAGTTAACACTCTGTAAGTATTGCTGCTACTATTGTTTCAGGTTTGTGTCAACAGGAATTCTTTCAGCCACAAGTAACAAATAATCCAGTTAATGGTCAGACTCTCTTCCTTCTCTGTTACCTCATTCTCTCTTCCCAACCATTCAATCATAGTGCAGTTTTGTACAATAACGATGGAGAGAGCTAATGCATTTATGGAGCACTTACTATGCCAGGCACTATGCTAAACACTTGCTACCCACCAGTGAGGTAGGTACTACAATCATCTTCAGTAGATAAAATAAAGTCTTGGAGAAGTTCATAGTATTCATAAGTGGTGACCTGGGGTTTGAACCCCAATCTCTCTAGACTCAAATTCTATGTATGTGACCAGCTGCTATGCCACCAGAAAGCTGTAGAGGACAGTGGCAGTGTAGTGACTCTGCCAGAGGAAGCCTTATACATTAAAAATCTAAAGGTATCACTCCCACGCTTAAAACCCTTCACTAGCTTTCCATCATGTTTAGGGAAAAGTCTGTATTTATCAACCTAGCTAATCAAGCCCTTCCGTATTGTTCCCCTGCTCACTTCTCTGACCTCATCTCTCTCTCTCTCTCTCTCTCTCTCTTCCTTCCTCCCTCCTTTCTCTCTTTTTGTTCTCTCCCTCTTTCCTCTTCTCTTCCCATCCTCCTTGATCAATACTACCCTTAGACTAGCTGTCCTTGAATACTTGCAGAACCCTGGTACATTTGCTTGTTCTTCCACCAGACCCTAGTATGTGCTGATCTCTTGCTAAGAGCAGCCATTCATTTACCCATCAAGTCCCCTCGGTCCTTCAAGACTCGGCTTGGACTTTGCTTCACTAGAAAACTCCTGATCCCCCAATGGCTGGTCATCCCCAGTGTGTGTCTTTTTATCACAGTAGTCATTGCCTCTGTTGTTTCTGTCTTTCTCTTTGTCAGCCCAACTCCATTCCCCATACTCTGAGCATCCTGAGGACATGCACTGGGGCTTCTTTATCATTTAATACAACTTCCTAGCACAGTGTGTAGCTGGTCACATAGTAGATACATAAATATTTGCTGAAATAATTAATTTGCTAAAATAATTAAGGCATTATCTAATTAATTAAAGCAATAGTTTTTCAATTGAGGTCTAAAAATTCTTAATGAGAATCTGAATGGGCTTCTGGGAAGGCACAGATCCCTTGAAATGAAATGAAAATTTTGAATCCTTGCACATTTTTTAGGAACGAGAATCCATAAAAATGGAGACAACTTTAAGAACCACTGAATACCAGGGGTGACCAAAGTAAGTCAATGCACATTCCACAGTGCCTTCTGGCTTATTCACCTATTTCATTAAAACTAAGTCACACCAAGGGTAAGACCCACCATTATTTTATGCAACACTAAGAAAAATAATCAAAAAGTTTGACACACTACAGAATCCCGTCAGTTTCAGAGATGATAACACACGAGAATCAAGAAAATATGGTACCCTTTTTGGTGTTCCATCCTTCTTCTCAGAGGTGTCCCTGTGATTGCATCAGTCCCTGAGATGGTGTGTTAAGGTGGGTGAAGCAGTGCCCCACCATGCAGTTCAGCCACGTGCACAATCCCAACTCTGCCCCGGGCTACGAGTAAATGTTGAGCAAGTTTCCCTCCTCTCTGAGCCTCATTTTCCTCATCTTCACAATGGAATGAACAGTCCCTTCCCCACAGGCTAACTGGATGGTTTAACAAGACAGTGTTCATACAGTGCCTTGCGTTTATAAGGCTTTCGAGGACTGCTCCTTCCCCTCCACCTAGCCATATGCATAGTATCAGACCTCACCTAACTGAAATTCTTAGTAAATGTGCATTTCAGATAATTAACTATTCTGCCTAAGGTCTCCCAGGCTTGCTACCTATTCCCACAATTTTTGAAAAATGCCTAACTCTATTTGCCTGCAGTTTTGGGTAGAATATATGTATGTCATTGGGCTGAAGATAATGAGGTTTTGCACTCTTTTGTCCCCATGTCCATTTTGCTCTGTGCTCATGCAATCTGCTTTGCTGTTCATTGTGAAAATATAGAGATGATTCATGATGCTTCATTTTGCTTTCCACAATACATTGATCTGTTCCTAGTGAAAAATTCCCTTTTGGGTTGTTTGCATTGCCCACACCCCACAGCCCTGCACAGGAAGAAGGGCTTCCCGTTGCCTTCTTATCCTTCCTGAACCCCTGGGTGGGCTCTCTGCTGAGATGTTTGTTAAACACTGAGGCATTCCTTGAGACTCCCGGGGCAAGGAGAGCTAAAATCTCAGACCACAGTTGGTTTGTTTGAATCGTGATGTGTCTCCCAGGATAGATTAAAATATTAATGTGCTTTCTCCCCACCCCATCCCTTCCCTGTTGTCCAGTATTCTTTTTGCAGATGTTAAAGGATTTACCAACCTCTCCACGACCTTGTCTGCCCAGGAGCTGGTCAGGATGCTCAACGAGCTCTTTGCCAGATTTGATCGACTGGCCCATGTGAGTTGAATTTAATTGCCTCCTCGTCTTCGCAGGAGAGAGGGACTGCATGCAAAACTAGGGAAGAGAGGGACTCAGCCTTCATCTCCAATGTCATTACCATTCCGCATCCTGACCCCAGACACGGATCCCTGACCCTCGCGCATTCTGGGGACCGATGTTAGTTATTTACAGGTCTCGGACGGGAGGTTTGTCAGATTTTCCTAGCTGAGAGACAGCTGGTTGAGTGACAATTAAACCAAAGTCTTTTTAATCTGCTTTCCATTTCCCCCTGCCTGTGGTCGGGCACCATCCAGCTGCAGCCTCAGTGTTGCTTCATGCAGGAATGACTGCCTGCAGTTTCCCAGCCAACCGCGGCCATCTGGAATGAATTAGTCTCTTCTCAAGGACCAGTGAGCTATTGGCCCATCCCGCCACCACTTTGTTTGACTTAAGAGCTTTGTTTTTAGCCAACAAGACACTACCTTTCTTTTTCTGCTGGCTTGACCAGACCTAAAATAGAGAACAGGTTAAAGGAAATGAACATTTGCCACCAAAACACAGATTCCTAGTCCTCAAGCCACTCAAATTACAGAGGACTGTCACTGTCATGCTATATTTTAGAGTGAGTTTTGGGTTCAAATTGGCATAGCTTAACTTCCTACTTTGTAAAGAGTGTATATTAGTGTCAATTTCATAGGCTGTCGTGAGAGTTTAATGAGACCGCATCAGTGGGAGTTCATTGTTAGATTATCAAAATGTCCTACTTTAAGGCTGCCTCACTCCAAAAGAGATCCATTCACACTTGCATCTGAGCACCTAGTAGGTGCTGTGTTGGGAATATGGGAATAACTAAAACACACTTTCCCCCTTAGAGCTAAGGCTAGTCATGGATACCTAAAAAAGTCATCAATGTACAATGTGCTATATGCCATGATGAAGGGAAGTCTAGAGTGCTATGGGAACACAGAAACAACATATAACCCTTGGATCAGAGAAGACTTCCAGGAGAAAGTGGTTCTTAGGCTGGGTTTTAAAAAGGAGAAAACAAATAGAATACTGTTCATCAATAAAAAGGAATAAATCACCAATACATGTAACAACATCAGTGAATCTCAGCTGCAATATGACAAGTGAAAGAAGCCGGACACAAAAGGCTAGACACTTTATGATTCCATTTGTAAGACATTCTAGAAAAGACAAAAATTATAGAGATAAGAAAGAGATAAGTCATTGTCAGGAGGGATGAGGGGTGGAGAGAGGGGACTGATTGCACGGAAGCATAGGGTGAGGTGATTTGGGGAACCATCCGGTTGCTCTATATGTGAGTGTGACTGTACACATTTACCAAAAAGGTAAATTTTATTGTATAAAAATTATATACCGGGGCTTCCCTGGTGGCGCAGTAGTTGAGAGTCTGCCTGCCAATGCAGGGGACGCGGGTTCGTGCCCCGGTCCGGGAAGATGCCACATTCTGCAGAGCGGCTGGGTCCGTGAGCCATGGCCACTGAGCCTGCACGTCCGGAGCCTGTGCTCCGCAACAGGAGAGGCCACAACAGTGAGAGGCCTGCATACCGCAAAAAAAAAAAAAAAAAAAATATATATATATATATATATATATATATATACCAATTACGTGTATAATTGAGGTGAAGAAGGCAGGGAAGGTCATTGTATGCAGAGGGGAGAACAAAAATTAAGATGCTATATGTGTAGAGAACCAGAAGAGATTTAGCACTGCTGAAAGGAGAATTCAAGGTAAGGGGTGGTAGAGGTGAGGCTAGAAAAATATGCAAGGACCTGCCAAGGACCCTGCATTGTAATCTGTAGCTACTGGACAACTAGTGAATAGGAGACTGACATGAGCAGAAGAAGAGGTGGAAACTGAGGTCTCCTCCTGTTAGAAGGGTTGGATTAACCTGAAGGACTAGGAATTTGAAGATGGGGAAGAATGTACACCATTTCTTTTTATTGTTGCCTCAAGGGTGTTTGGTGACAGTTACACGTAGTTATTCTACGTTACATTCTGGTTCTAAATATTTCTGCTCAGAGATACTAAGATGAACAAAAATGACCCTCTAAAGAGAACTGAGAGATGTGATCAAGGTCAGTTTCTGGTGTCACAGTAATCCCCATCGACTCAGAGAAAGGGTTGTTATGTAAAATGTAATCCAAGTTGTTCAGCCAATACTTATTGTGTACTTACTAGGTGCCAGGAACCGTGCAGCGCTCTGGCGAGACAAAACCAGTCGCTGCCCTCAGAGTCTGCTAAGGGAGAAAGACAAGTCCGTAAAATTCGCAGGACAGGGTGGTGCAAGCAATAGGCACAGAAGTCCTGGTGGACGAAAGAAGGAACAGTCAGTGCTTGGGGTGAGGAGGGCAGTAATGTAGCACCATGAAGAGAAGAGGCTATATGCAACTGGGTGTGAGGGAAAGCAGGCGCTTTCCCGGCATCAAATTAGACAATGAAGAGCTTTCCAGGCTGAGCCATGATGCAAAGTCAGGAAAGTGTGAATATGTGGAAATGTGCTGCTTATTTGGAGAGCTATAAGGAGCTCAAGATTGCTGGAGCATAAAGGGCATGGGAGACTGCAGTGAGAAGTGAGCTTGAAGAGGAAAAGAGAATCAAGTCTAGAGGGCACCATACGACATTTTAAGGAATGTGGAGTTGGTCCTGTAGCCCGGGCTTTTTGCCCTGGTTACAGTGTACATGGTGGGAGAGAGGGAGTGAGATGGGGGTACACAGCTCATCAAGCCCCAGTAGGTGCAAGAAGCTATAGTCCATCTTCCAGAGAATGAGTCTTACTCAAAGATTTAAAGAAAAAAATCAAATTAAACACATACAAGTGAGGGAGTAAAATTATTATTAATTTTGATCATATTTAACATTCATAAACTGCTTGGTGTACATTATGCACTAGACTTCATATTTGCCCTGGATTGCCTAATTTAGTTCTTAAAACAAACCTAAAAGAGAGGTTCTTTATTGTTCCCATTTTATAGAACAAGTGACTGAAACTCAAAGAAGTAAAGTAATCTGCCCAGAACCCGTGGTAGGTGGTACATCTGTGATTCAGACCATCTGAGACCAGGTGTTCACTCCTGACCACTAAGCAGTGCCCCAGGCACTTTAGGGGATGGAGCAAGATGTCAGAGATGTATTGCTGTTCATGCCAGCCAACTTGAAAATTTAGATTTCTAGGACTTCAACTATGGGCTGGACTTCAATTAACTGTACAAATCCCCTCTCTGAGTCTCAGTTTTCCTATCAGAATTATAATGAAGGATAAATGAAACAATACACAGAGACTGGCTCAAAATAAGTACTCAGAACCCATAAGTACTCTGTAACTCCCACTCTACCCCCTACCCCATCCCTACCCACCCCAGGTGTGTCAGTCTGTTCTACTCTAGGGGGCTTCTATGGAAAAGCTTGAGAAACTCTGCCAGTGAAAACAATTCTACTCACCTTGGAATGAGAAAACCTACTTTAAATGTTTTTGCCCCCAACCTTAGGCAAATCACTTAACCAAGTGGACAGAATTTGCTTCTGTGTAAAAGGGGATTGGACTTGCCTTTTCTGATATCTTTTAGCGTCAAAATTCTGTGGCTTTATAATGATCTCTCTCTGTCTTGCCATAATTATTTGCTTTAGATTTTCATTATGTCATACATCTGACAGAACCCACTTCCCATGTAAATATCATCCATTGCACCTTCCCACTTATCCACTGCATTATTATGATGCAGGCAGAAACTTCAAAGCCTTCTATTAAAGATCCTCTTAGTGTGGTTGAATTCCTCAGCGCCCTTGTGGCTGCTCAAAGCAGAGTGTTTTTGACCCTTTCTAGTGCCCTTGGCAAACTCTAGCAACTTTTGATCTTTGATCTTTTTTAAAAAAAATAAAGTAGTCCTGGACTTCCCTGATGGTGCAGTGATTAAGAATCCACCTGCCAATGCAGGAGACATGGGTTCAATCCCTGGTCCGGGAAGATCCCACATGCCGCAGAGCAACTAAGCCCACGAGCCACAACTACTGAAGCCTGCATGTCTAGAGCCCGTGCTCCGCAACAAGAGAAGCCACTGCAATGAGAAGCCCGCGCACTGCAACGAAGAGGAACCCCCGCTCACGGCAACTAGATAAAGCCCGCACACAGCAACAAAGACCCAAAAATAAATAAATTAAATTAATTAATTTAAAAAATAAATAAGTAAATAAAGTAGTTCCTACCTACTCCTCTCCCTAACAAATTAGGAATGAAAAATATGTATGCTATTATCAAGGCTTTAAAATCAACATCATTACATCTTAAGCCTTGTTTCAGATTGCTGACAAAACGGGAAGCAACCTAAATTATTGTTACAAGGAACAATTCCAACACTATGGAAAGCTAATCAACAGATTTTAAAGAATGAGATAGCTATTTCTGTACCGACATAGAAAGAATTTCAAGACATGTTGCATGATAAAGCATGTCTCAGATCTATAAACATAGTATGATCAATTTATGGCTAAAGAGCATGAAAAATGGTGCATATATATAAACATAGAAATGTATATATTAATGCATAACAGCCCCTCAAGAGGGGAAAGGAGACCAGGTTTCCAGGGTGTGGTGTGTCTGAGGGGGAGAGGCTACTAAAGGAGACTTATCTACAGTTTCATTTTTACTAGGACAATATATTCATGTGTTAATTTGTATAATTACAATTAGATAAAGTACTATAAAAATTGTCAGGATTTCTAATATAACTTTTTTAAGTGCATTTGTAGCATTAATGTTTTTGTTCTGAGAGTCTTTTTTCTTTTCATTTTTTTTTCTGATTGCTAAAGCAATACTTGTCCATTATGTAAAATTCAAACATCAAAGATAGAGACAATAGAGAAAGTATGTATCCCTGTAATCTTACCCCTCCTCAAAGATATAACCATCTTTGATAATTTGGTGCCTATATCTCCTCAGTGTTATGTGCATATATGGTTTCATAAATTCTCTGGATTTTTTTCCAAGATTTTTATCATATCAAAGCCATCAAGATGGGAGGAAAAGGATTATATTAAGACTAACTCGATAAAATTTACAAGACCCTCACCCTACTTTATTTTTCTTTTTCAGTATCTTTTTTCAAAGCAACTGGCTTTTTTTTTTTTTTTTTTTTTTTTTTTTTTGCGGTACGCGGGCCTCTCACTGTTGTGGCCTCTCCCGTTGCGGAGCACAGGCTCCGGACGCGCAGGCTTAGCGGCCATGGCTCACGGGCTCAGTCGCTCCGTGGCATGTGGGATCTTCCCGGACCGGGGCACGAACCCGTGTCCCCTGCATCGGCAGGCGGACTCTCAACCACTGCGCCACCAGGGAAGCCCGCAACTGGCTTTTTTAATGTGAGTTTTTCAAAGCAGTTTCTGGTAAAAAGAAGTTGCTTGGATATTACTGTCAAATCGTCTGACAGCTCATGGGAATTGATCAGAAAAATGTGTCTGCAAATTGACAGAACTTGACAGATGAGAAGACAGGCCTTTCATATTTATATTTATATTTATATATACATACATGATTGGTATATGTACACATATGCATATATACATACCATTTATATGGGGCCCACAGTTTTTCAAGGAGGCTGCCAGCTTCAACTTTTGTTTAGAAGAAAAATGAACCCTGGGTTACAAACATCTTCACTTTCCAAAGGTTAATAACTATTTTACAGATCTCCTTCCAAAACACATTTTTGTCAGGAGATCTACCATTCTGGACTCTGCTATAATTTCTGCAGTTTTGTGAAGAAAGAGCATGGAGTCCCAAAGTCAAACAGACATGCTGTGAATTCCACTTCTGTCTCTCACTTGCTGTGTGACCTTCACTTCCTTAAGCCATCTGTGAAGTGGCACACGACTCAGAATGTGGTCTTAAAGACTAAACAAGATCAATATAATGCCTTTAACACATAGCCCGGCACATAGTATGTGCTCAATAAATACAACTGCCTTTCCCTAAAGTTTTCCAAAATGTTTTCACCTCTGTTTGCATGGAAAAATCACTGATTTGGAGCTTCTGAATATCGTATATAATCCATATCCATTACTTTTTAGCCAGCTGCTCTATGGCACAAGAAGTTTTCCATCTCTCTTATACTGAAATTTTCATATCTAAAAACATGGTCTGCCATGTTCAGGGTTATTGTGAGACTCAAAGGAGAAAAGATAAGGCATAGCATTAAATGTGGAGAAGACTATTTTCAGGTTAGCTGTCACTGGCATTGCTAGTTGATGGCGATGCTTACTTAGTTATGTATTAAGGGCAAGGGGACCATTTTCACATGTGTCACATATGGGGAATTGAAACCCACATATCAGTGGCTTCAGTGACTTATTGAAGGTCAAACAGCTGGTAAATTTAACTAAAATGCGGAGGTCTGATTCTTAGACCAAAGTATTTCCTGCTCTACCCTTTCCCTCCCCACTCCCCATTGTCAACAGGGAGGCAGGTCGCTCTGCTGACCAGGCTACCAACAGCCCGAGTCACAGCAGGCTCTGCCCCAGAGACCATCTGAAGGCAAAGTGTGGCTGATTGAAGTCACCAACCCCTACCTCCCAGCCTCAGTGTTCTCCGCTGCAGAATCAGAATAAGGGATTTGCTCCTTTGCAAACAAATGTTAGGAAGTTTTAACTTGTGGCCACATGCGAGATACATATATGTATATATATATATATATATATGTATATGTATATGTATATGCATATAAAAACTCACTACATTGCTGTAGTATCTACACATATACACAACATATATATATATACAGCAGTATATGTAGTATAAATATGTACAGCAATTGTGTGTATGTGTATTTATATATATATATACACACACTTCAATGTATTGAGTTTTTATCATTCATTTCATTTAGTGCCAGGAACTTTCCTTTATTCCAAGAATATGTCTTTTTACTTTTTTGGTGTTAAAAATGCCCTTTCTTTTATAAAGTGATGAGGATAGTTGGGTAGTTTGGTTGTTATTTTTGTATGTTGATGGACTTTTCATACTTCCTTGCCAAAACACAAAATTGAACTCCAGAGCAGTGCCTTGGACCTTCTGGGTTTTTTTTAACACTGTCCCATGGACTCCACAAATCTGGAAACTGCCAGGACCAGTGGGTCAGGTCTCCCTAGTTCCATTCTGGCCATAACAGTCTAGAGCGTCTTAGAAGAAACAAGTAAAGGTCTTGAGCTTCCCTTTTTGCTCTCTTACAAAATTAGTTGCATTGAAGCAGCCAATAGATAGGAAACACACACTCCTAAAAATAACCGTGGGATAGCTGTGCCTGCTATCAGCGTTCTGAAGATCGCATCTGTGCCCATTTGGGAAGGTTGGCAAGGCCCTGGAGATCTGATCCAGACAGGGAAACACCAGAGCCAGTTCTGATTCTCTTTTCCCTGCCTGATATTTGTCTTTTATTGGGAAAGTGATTTCACTTGTTACCCAAACATGATGTCCCAACCCCTGATCAGATTAGGAAACCAGCATGGTGCTTTATAACTTGGCAGTACCAGGGCATCCACTGTGCTGCTGGCAACTCAGTTGGCCCCTTTCTGTCTGCAACTCCCCTCCTCCTGCCCTTGGACTCTGGTTTCCCAAGGAGAGCCCCTAACCCCAAAGCCATAGACCCACAGGCACCTAGGGCTTCAAATCTAGAAGACATCTCAGAGTCGTTCCATCCCAACGATCTACCCAAGGAGACCTAGAGAGAATCTGCCTGTGTCACATAGAAATGTGAAAGAACAAGGACAGGAGTCCAAGTCATCATCATAGAGATGGGTGACATTAATTTAGTGCCCCATCTGCTGGACCCTATGCTAAGCGTTCACATGCCTCATCTTCCTACCTCTTTACAATCACACAATGAGGTCCTATTCTTATCCCCATTTTATAGATGAGGCAACGGAGGCTCAGAGGTTAAGTAATTTACCTAAAAACACACAGTGAGGATGGAGTGGGGGGTCTAGGATTTGATCTGCAATGGGACTCCTCAGCCAGTGCTCTTAGCCCCTATGCTCTACTGCCCCAAGTCCTCTTTCCTCTATAACCTGCAAAACCCAGCCTATTTCCACCCAATATGAAACTATGCACCATTTCCTAGGTACTTGTTGCTCTTTGAAACTTTGTAAGGATCATGTCTTCAAGACTGTGAATCCACCAAACACACAGGCGTGTCCTGCTTCTCACTGGTGAAATGATCAGGATAAAAATTGTACCTACCTCCAGGTTCTTGTGAGGGTGCATTCTGTTTAATATATAATAGGGGTTGTTTTAATCATCTTTGTGTCAGGGACAATGCTTGCTTTATGATAGATGCACACCTGATGTTTTTATCAATGAGAAAGCGCGTGAATCAGTAAATGAATACAAGTATGTACAAGACACAGTCAGCCCCTCTTCTTAAGGTGCCAGTGCTGTCGTTGGGAAAGGACTTTATATAGAGTTGGAACAGTTGGTATCCCTAAGTGATTTATTTTTTAAGTGCTTATTGTTGAGCTAGCAACTGATACAAACTGTTAATCCAGAGACATGTCCTGAGAAGAAATACATCAGTGGGAGCAGGACCGGGGTATTCAGTGTTCCACAGGGGATTAAGATCAGAAGGCTACTACATGGCAGAGTTGGGATATGGCTCTCTATCTGTCAAACTCAAAATCAGTGTTTTTCCACGACTCCGTTCCACCACTGAGCCCTTCAACTCCCCGTTCTAATTTCCTGGGAAGAAAATAGCAGCACATTTCAAAGGTAGAAGCCCCTGATCCCAAGGTGCAGACCTGTTGACCCGGCTCCCTTCTTTCCCAAGGCTTTCGGAAGCCCTTACCTGTCTGTTGACTCAGTCCTTCCCTCTCCCACCTTGTTCCTTTCAGGAGCATCACTGCCTTCGCATTAAAATCCTAGGAGACTGCTACTACTGCGTTTCAGGACTTCCTGAGCCCCGCCAGGACCACGCCCACTGCTGCGTTGAAATGGGCCTCAGCATGATCAAAACCATCAGGTAATTTGGGACCTTCTCCCTAATACCCGAGCCTTCGATGTGCTTGATGGGAAAGACCAAAACCACCCCATCTATCCTTTGCGGTCGATCATGTGTACATTGAAAGGTGGAGCTCTTTGACTTATTTCATGAAGACTGTATACCCATTAGTTCTCCCATAGGAACCTCTAGCTTCATTATGTTCTAGTTATACCTCTCTTTCAATTATTTGTGCAACACAGTTGTATGACCAATGTCCTTGTGGGGATATAGCAGGGAACATGATGAGCATAGTGCTTGCCTTCAGGGAGATTACAGCGCGGTGGGAAAGATAAATGCATAGACGATTCCAATATGGTACAATACGCTCTGAGATGAATCAAACCAGGGTGCTCGGGGGCAATAGAGAAGTAACAGTTAGTGCAATCTGGGGTGCTGGAGAAGACTTTCCAGAGTACAGATGTCTAAGCTGTTACCTGAAAAGTAAGACATTAGATCCTGGAGGTGGAATGGAGCACTTGGAAGATAGGTGGCCATGTGCAGGATTCGGGATGTGCTGTAGTGGCAGCTGGTGGAGCCTGGGGTGGAAATGGTGGTGACAGGTAGACGGCACCCTGGGAGCATCCAGAACCTGCAGGGCCTTCTAAGCTGTGTAAGGGGTTGCATTTTATCCTAAGGCCAACAGCAATCACTGAAGGGCAACCCGGCTGTCTTCACGGGTGTGTGGCAAGTGCTTTTGGCTTTGGTGAGTGTAGCTGACAAATAGAGGCTGAATCAAAGGGGGATGAGTTACTGTGGTCAAGGACTTTGGAGCTAGGCTGTTTATGGCTTTGGGACAGAAGCTGAGTATTGCCAAAGCTCCCCTCAAGTTTCCAAAATGTTTGCAGATCCTCCAAGCATCACATCTTCCCACAACCACAGCAAAGAGAGTAAAGAGTGGACACATGGGCAGAAATCTCCATGGATTATGTCTTCATCTTATAAGGGAAGAAGAGCATTGTTGGAAACAGACCGGAAGACTCTTTTCGTGCACTCACACCTTGGTTGTGTGGTCTGTCAGGCGTCCGTGTGATGCTCGGGAGTGTCAATCTGGATTCAAGTTCAGCCAGGACAACAACCCCTGCTCTGCACCCCCCAAACACACACCCTCCACTGTAGGCTCAGCTTGCCTGCTGGTTCCCAAGACCTATCCAGGAACAGGCAAGAGGAATCTAAGGAGTTGGAGGCTCCCTTTCTAGAACCTGGCCACAGCCAACACAGTGTGCCTGACTCTTCTACTTGCTGACAGATCCCTGACTTTATTTGGGTTTCAGGCAGAGGTCTGTTGACATTGGGAAATGCTGTGAAGTCCCCTAGTTAAGAAGAGGGAACAGAAGCCCTTTTCCTAAATATGATCCTGTTCCATTGACGTGACACTGGTCATTTCAATACTGAGCCTGAAATCACACTCTGGGTGGGCAGATATGCCCCCCCGGGTGGGCCCTCAGGGTCCCACCTCTGGAACTTACCCACAACCAGGGCCTGATCAAGGCAGTGAGGTGCTCTGCCATGAGGTATATGATGAAAATCCAACCATAAGCATCCCTAAGACCAAGTAGGCAAGTGGAGAGAGTCTGGAAATGTCCACTCTGCTGTTGCCCCCTCTTTTACAGAGATGCAGATGTTTCCCCCAGTAGGGACCGTGGAAAAGTAGCCCACCACTCCCACCCAGAGTTCCCTTTTGATCAGCCTTTGGTAGATGGAAAAGGCTGCATGTGCTTCTTCCTGTTAATTTGGACACTTCAGAGTCTTGCCCTGAAAACTAAGATGAATTGTGATAAGTTGACTGGTTTCAAGGGAGAGAGTGGGACTGACACCCAGAAGACCCAATGCCTTGTACCAACTCCACAGCTGATGAGGTGTGCAAACGCTATTCTGTCAGTGAACCAGTGGGTCAGTCAACAAATAATTTGTTGAGTTCTACCATGTATCAGACGCTGTGTTAAGCCCTGGAAATACAGTGATGAACAGGTCACTCAAGAGTCCTTCTCTTGTCGGTCAGTGCCCATTAGAGATATTACTTGGAGGCTTGTCTATGAAATGAGGAAGTTGGACTAGACCTGTTCTGAAGCCTCTGAAAGTCTGTGATTTACCAACCATGTCAAAATCAAGTTTAAGCAGCAAAACTTTCCTTTCTTTCTTTCTTTCTTCCTTTCTTTCTTTCTCTAAATTTTTGTTAAGATATAATTCACAAATTTGTATACATTTAAAGTGCACAATGTGTTAATTTGATATACTTACACATTTTAAAATGATTATCACAATCAAGTTAATGAACACATCCATCACCTCACGCAGTTATCTTTTTTTTATGAGAATGCTGAAGACCTACTCTCAGCAAATTTCAAGTATACGATAAGAATTATTAACTATAGTCACCATGTTTACATTAGAACCTCAGAACCTATTCATCTTAAAATGAAAGTTTGTACCCCATGGCCAACAGTTCCCCTTTTCCCTACCCCAATCCTAGCCCCTGACGACCACCTTTCTACTCTGTTTCTCTCAGTGCACCTTTTTTTTTTTAAGATTCCACATATAAGTGATACCATAGAGTATTTGTCTTTCTCTGTCTGGCTTATTTCACTGAGCATAATGTTCTCCATATTCATCCATATTGCCGCCGATAGCAGGATTTCCTCTTTTTTAAGGCTGAATAATATTCCTCTGTGTGTGTGTGTGTGTGTGTGTGTGTGTGTGTGTGTGTGTGTGTAGAGAAAAAGAGAGGGAGAAAGAAAAGGAAGGAAGGAAGGAAGGAAGGGAATATCTTTTTTATCCATTCATCCACAGACTTTCCATAGGAGTTCCCGTCTTGAACTTAAGCAGAAGATGTTGCAGAGATGGCGTTACAGAAGAAATAAACATTGATTATCAAAATGCATTAAGATTCTTAGAACATTACCATTTATCTTTGTAGAGAGGATCTTATCCCTCCTGACCATTTTAACCAATTTAAAGTCTCCTTTCTGAAGTTTTGGAGTGGGACAGTGAGATTTGGATGGGTTGAAGTAATTCAAGGGCTTTCTCTTGTTAGTTTATTAAATGCTGTTTTTACTTCTTTAGAATAAAACAATTCAGGAGAGTATTTTTTAACTTCATGAGTCAGAGTCTATTAATACTCAAACAACTCCTTGATTATAATGTAGGTGATTTGAGTTCCAGCATGAATTCTTCCCGTTACCAACAAAGCATGGTGAAGAGAAATAAACAAGAACTGTAGAATTTGGCAAGTCTTGGTTGCAATTGGCTCAGACTTCTAGAGTTTCTACTCTTACTGTCAAGTAATATTACACTCTGAGGAATTACCAGCAGACAATATTTGCACCTCACTATGTGTATAAGAGAATCCCAGTTACATTGCTTTACCAAAAAGTCAAAAATCTTAACCAACTACCACTTACACACAATGAAATTTTGTAGTCAACCCCAAAGGCACTTGTTCCAACTGGAAAACTCCAAAGGAGCCATAAAGTCTGGAACCATACATAACATCATATTGCATATGTTGTAATACAATGTCAATAAACCGTTTATTGACTGGTGTCCCCAGACTTGATGGAAACTCTGTGTATTTGTCATCAGAGATGCATCCCTATTGAGGTATTGCCACTACCTTGTCAGGGTTTCTCCTTGTCCCCGACATTTCCTCAAAGAGTATGAAACCCATTACCAGTTCCCAGAGTACAGACCAGCAGTGAGAGACTGGTGCTCTGATGGTGAGATGGCATCAGGATCCAAGCAGATACAGTAGGCTCCTTGTTTGGGTAACATTTGTAATTCTTGCACAAATGGCAAACCAATAGTCTAAATGACCCTGGGACCTTATTCACTGATCGCTCCAAATATGTGATACAGATTCTCCTTCAATCACAGACAAGCAAGGACGGAGTGTGGAATCAGGAAAGGCTGGGATTAGCTGCTGCTGCTTAGAGCATCGGAAGGCTTCACAAGGGAGCAAGAGGCAAGACAGAAATATAAACATAAGGGAACAGTTTTCCCTGTCTAAGTATCTCCACGGTGTTCTTTTTTTTTTAATAACAACTTTTTCTTATCATCTCTATTGGAATATAATTGCTTTACAATGGTGTATAAGTTTCTGCTGTATAACAAAGTGAATCAGCTATATGTATACATATATCCCCATATCTCCTCCCTATTGCATCTCCCTCCCACCCTCCCTATCCCACCCCTCTAGGTGGTCACAAAGCACCGAGCTGATCTCCCTGTGCTATGTGGCTTCTTCCCACTAGCTATCTGTTTTACATTTGGCAGTGTATATATGTCCATCCCACTCTCTCACTTCGTCCCAGCTTACCCTTCCCCCTCCTCATGTCCTCAGGTCCATTCTCTACGTCTGCGTCTTTACTCCTGTCCTGCCTCTAGGTTTTTCAGAACCTTTTTTTTTTAGATTCCATATATATATGTTAGCATACAGTATTTGTTTTTCTCCTTCTGACTTACTTCACTTTGTATGACAGACTCTAGGTCCATCCACCTCACTACAAACTCAATTTCATTTCTTTTTATGGCTAAGATTCCATTGTATATATGTGCCACATCTTCTTTATCCATTCATCTGTCGATGGACACTTAGGTTGCTTGCATGTCCTGGAAGCATTGTAAATACAGCTGCAAAGAACATTGTGGGACATGACACTTTTTGAATTATGGTTTTCTCAGGGTATATGCCCAGTAGTGGGATTGCTGGGTCATATGGTAGTTCTATTTTTAGTTTTATAAGGAACCTCCATACTGTTCTTCATAGTAGCTGTATCAGTTTACATTATTTTTTCTGCTTTATAACAAATTTAATCAGTTATACATATACATATGTTCCCATATCCCCTCCCTTTTGCGTCTCCCTCCCACCCTCCCTATCCCACCCCTCCAGGCGGTCACAAAGCACCGAGCTGATCTCCCTGTGCTATGCGGCTGCTTTCCACTAGCTATCTACCTTACGTTTGGTAGTGTATATATGTCCATGCCGCTCTTTCACTTTGTCACAGCTTACCCTTCTCCCTCCCCATATCTTCAAGTCCATTCTCTAGTAGGTCTGTGTCTTTATTCCTGTCTTACCCCTATGTTCTTCATGACATTTTTTTTCTTAAATTCCATATATATGTGTCAGCATACAGTATTTGTCTTTCTCTTTCTGACTTACTTCACTCTGTATGACAGACTCTAGGTCCATCCACCTCATTACAAATAGCTCAATTTCGTTTCTTTTTATGGCTGAGTAATATTCCATTGTATATATGTGCCACATCTTCTTTATCCATTCATCCGATGATGGACACTTAGGTTGTTTCCATCTCCGGGCTATTGTAAATAGGGCTGCTATGAACATTTTGGTACATGACTCTTTTTGAATTATGGTTTTCTCAGGGTATATGCCCAGTAGTGGGATTGCTGGGTCATATGGTAGTTCTATTTGTAGTTTTTTAAGGAACCTCCGTACTGTTCTCCATAGTGGCTGTACCAATTCACATTCCCACCAGCAGTGTAAGAGTGTTCCCTTTTTTCCACACCCTCTCCAGCATTTATTGTTTCTAGATTTTTTGATGATGGCCATTCTGACTGGTGTGAGATGATATCTCATTGTAGTTTTGATTTGCATTTCTCTAATGAGTAAAGATGTTGAGCATCCTTTCATGTGTTTGTTGGCAGTCTGTATATCTTCTGTGGAGAAATCTCTGTTTAGGTCTTCTGTCCATTACTGGATTGGGTTCTTTGTTTTTTTGATATTGGGCTGCATGAGTTGCTTGTATATTTTGGAGATTAATCCTTTGTCCATTGCTTCATTTGCAAATATTTTCTCCCATTCTGAGGGTTGTCTTTTCATCTTGTTTATGGTTTCCTTTGCTGTGCAAAAGCTTTGAAGTTTCATTAGGTCCCATTTGTTTATTTTTGTTTTTATTTCCACTTCTGGAGGAGGTGGGTCAAAAAGGACCTTGCTGTGATTTATGTCATAGAGTGTTCTGCCTATGTCTTCCTCTAAGAGTTTTATAGTGTCTAGCCTTACATTTAGGTCTTTAATTCATTTTGAGTTTATTTTTGTGTATGGTGTTAGGGAGTGTTCTAATTTTATTCTTTTACATGTAGCTGTCCAGTTTTCCTAGCACCACTTACTGAAGAGGCTGTCTTTTCTCCACTGTATACTTTTGCCTCCTTTATCAAAGATAAGGTGACCATATGTGCATGGGTTTGTCTCTGGGCTTTCTATCCTGTTCCAATGACCTATATTTCTGTTTTTGTACCCGTACCATACTATTTTGATTATTGTAGCTTTGTAGTATAGTCTGAAGTCAGGGAGCTTGATTCCTCCAGCTTCGTTTTTCTTTCTCAAGATTGTTTTTGCTATTCGGGGTCTTTTGTGTTTCCATACAAATTGTGAAATGTTTTGTTCTAGTTCTGTGAAAAATGCCATTGGTAGTTTGATAGGGATTGCATTGAATCTGTAGATTGCTTTGAGTAGTACAGTCATTTTCACAATACAATTCTTCCAATCCAAGAACATGGTATATCTCTCCATCTGTTTGTATCATCTTAATTTCTTTCATCAGTGTCTTATAGTTTTCTGCATACATGTCTTTTGTCTCCTTAGGTCGGTTTATTCCTAGGTATTTTATTCTTTTTGGTGCAATGGTAAGTGGGAGTGTTACCTTAATTTCTCTTTCAGGTTTTTAATTTTTCTTTTTCAATTTTTGATAGTTCAATTAATATGTGTCTTGGCATGTTTATCCTTGGATTTATCCTGTATAGGACTCTCTGCACTTCCTGGACTTGATTGACTATTTCCTTTCCCATATTAGGGAAGTTTTCAACTATAATCTCTTCCAATATTTTCTCAGTCCCTTTCTTTTTCTCTTCTTCTTCTGGGACCCCTATAATTCAAATGTTGGTGTGTTTAATGCCGTCCCAGAGGTCTCTGAGACTGTCCTCAATTCTTTTCATTCTTTTTTCTCTATTCTGCTCTGCAGTAGTTATTTCCACTATTTTATCTTCCAGGTCACTTATCTGTTCTTCTGCCTCCGTTATTCTGCTATTGATTCCTTCTAGAGAATTTTTAACTTCATTTATTGTGTTGTTCATCATTGTTTGTTTGTTCTTTAGTTCTTCTATTTCCTTATTAAACGTTTCTTGTATTTTCTTTATTCTATGTCCAAGATTTTGGATCATCTTTACTATCACTACTCTGAATTCTTTTTCAGGTAGACTGCCTATTTCCTCTTCATTTGTTTGGTCTCGTGGGTTTTTACCTTGCTCCTTCATCTGCTGTCTATTTCTTCATCATCTCATTTTGCTTTACTTACTGTGTTTGGGGTCTCCTTTTCACAGGCTGCAGGTTCATAGTTCCCATTGTTTTTGGTGTCTGCCCCCAGTGGCTGAGGTTGGTTCAGTGGGTTCTGTAGGCTTCGTGGTGGAGGGGACTGGTGCCTGTGTTCTGGTGAATGAGGCTGGATCTTGTCTTTCTGGTGGGCAGGACTGTGTCCGGTGGTGTGTTTTAGGTGGTGTGAACTTATTATGATTTTAGGCAGCCTCTCTTCTAATGGGTGGGGTTATGTTCCTGTCTTGCTAGTTGTTTGGCATAGGGTGTCCAGCACTGTAGCTTGCTGATTGTTGAGTGGGGCTGGGTCTTAGCATTGAAATGGAGAGCTCTGGGCGAGCTCTCGCCATTTGATATTACGTGCGGCCGGGAGGTCTCTGGTGGACCAATGTCCTGAACTTGGCTCTCCCACCTCAGAGGCTCAGGCCTGACACCCGGCCGGAGCACCAAGACGCTGTCAGCTGCACATCTCAGAAGAAAAGGGAGGGAGAAAAAAGAAAGAAAGAAAGAAAGAAAGAAAGAAAGAAAGAAAGAAAGAAAATAAATAAAATAAAATAGTTATTTAAATTAAATTTTTTTTAATTATTAAAGATAAAAATATTAAAAAGTAGTAAACAAAAAAAAGAAAGGAAGAAGAGAGCAACCAAGCCAAAAAAACAAATCCACCAATGATAACAAGCACTAAAAAATATACTAAAAAAAACAGAAAATGGACAGACAGAACCCTAGAACAAAAACAAAGCTATACAGGGCTTTCCTGGTCACGCAGTGGTTGGGAATCTGCCTGCCAGTGCAGGGGACACGGGTTTGAGCCCTGGTCTGGGAGGATCCCACATGGCACGGAGCAACTGGGCCCGTGAGCCACAACTACTGAGCCTGCGCATCTGGAGCCTGTGCTCTGCAACAAGAGAGGCCTCCATAGTGTGAGGCCTGCACACCGCAATGAAGAATGGCCCCTGCTTGGCACAACTAGAGCAAGCCCTCGCACAGAAACAACGCAACACAGCAAAAATAAATTAATTAATTAATTAATTAAAAACAAAGCTATACAGACAAATCACACAAAGAAGCATACACATACACACTCACAAAAAGAGAAAAAGCAATATATATGTGTGTGTGTATATATATATATATATATATATATATATATATAGGAAGAGAGCAACCAAATCAATAAACAAATCTACCAATGATAATAAGCTCTAAGTACATAACCAAAATAAACATAAAACCAGAAACAAATTAGATGCAGAAAGCAAACCCCAAGTCTACAGTTGCTCCCAAAGTCCACCCTCTCAATTTTGGGATGATTTGTTGTCTATTCAGGTATTCCACAGATGCAGGGTACATCAAGTTGATTGTGGAGCTTTAATCCGCTGCTCTTCAGGCTGCTGGGAGAGATTTTCCTTTCTCTTCTTTGTTCGCACAGCTCCTGGGGTTCAGCTTTGGATTTGGCCCCACCTCTGTGTGTAGGTCACCCTCAGGCTTTTGTTCCTGCCCAGACAGGATGGGGTTAAAGGAGCGGCTGCTTCGGGGGCTCTGGCTCACTCAGGCCAGGGGGAGGGAGGGGTATGGAGTGCAGGGCGAGCCTGCGGCAGTAGAGGCCGGCGTGAAGTTGCACCAGCCTGAGGCGCATCTTGTGTTCTCCCGGGGAAGCTGTCCCTGGATCCCGGGACCCTGGCAGTGGCAGCTGCGCAGCTCCTTGGAGGGGAGGTGTGGAGAGTGACCTGTGCTTTCACACAGGCTTCTTGGTGGCTGTAGCAGCAGCCTTAGCATCTAATGCCCGTGTCTGGTGTCCGTGCTGATAGCCGCAGCTCACACGCGTCTCTGGAGCTCGTTTAGTTGGTGCTCTGAATCCCCTCTCCTCGTGCACCCCAAAACAGTGGTCTCTTGCCTCTTCAGCAGTTCCAGACTTTTTCCCAGACTCCCCAGCCAGCCGTGGCGCACTAGTCCCTTCAGGCTGTGTTCACGCCGCCAACCCCAGTCCTTCCCTGGGGTCTGACTTCCGAAGCCTGAGCCTCAGTTCCCAGCCCCGCCCGCCCCGGCAGGTGAGCAGACAAGCCTCTCGGGCTGGTGAGTGCCAGTCGGCACCGATCCTCTGTGCGGGAATCTCTCCGCTTTGCCCTCCACACCCCTGTGGCTGCGCTCTCCTCCGCGGCTCCGAAGCTTCCCTCCTCCACCACCCTCAGTCTCCGCCCGTAAAGGGGCTTCTAGTGTGTGGAAACCTTTCCTCCTTCACGGCTCCCTCCCACTGGTGCAGGTCCCGTCCCTATCCTTTTGTCTCTGTTTATTCTTTTTTCTTTTGCCCTACCCAGGTATGTGGGGAGTTTCTTGCTTTTTTGGGAGGTCTGAGGTCTTCTGCCAGCGTTCAGTAGGTGATCTGTAGGAGTTGTTCCACGTGTAGATGTATTTCTGATATATTTGTGGAGAGGAAGGTGATCTCCACATCTTACTCCTCCACCATCTTGAAGGTCCCTCCACGTTGGTCCTTTTGACCGAGATCCAAAGATTGTTTCCCTATACACACACATATATATATGTGGTGTGTATATGTGTGTACATATGTATATGTGTATGGTGTGTATGTGTGTTTGTGCATGTGCTTGCATGCAGATGTGTAGATATGCATCAGTATGTGAGCACCTATGTGTCTATACTTGTGTGTGCACGTGTATGTTTGTGCATATATATGTGTGTGTTAAGGATTTGAAGCAGGGCTTGGTGATCCCTACAATTCTAAATTCAGTCAATGGAGTTAGTGCACAGATAGTTGGTGACCTTGTAAGACATACTGGGGCTTCATCCCTCAGGCAATGGGAAGTCACTGACACTTGAAGTGGGGAAGTGTCATGTTCTGATCTGGGCTTGAGGAGGGTAACCATGGAGATGGATAACTCTCTCTCCAGTTTACTCTGGATGAGAGAAATCAGAGGCCAAGGGGAAGGAAACTGACTGGGAGATATTTTTGTAACAGTCCAGTAATGAGAACTGAGGACCTGAAATAGAGTAGTAGCTGTGAAATAGGAAAAGGTTATAATCCTCCAAAGCTGAGACCCTGAGTCCCCCAAGACACCATATGTGACATAGAAGTTTAAATTAAATCAAATATTTATCATTATAGTAAACTTACCTTATCAATTGGTAATACTCTAAGTATTTTGGACAGGGTTCCACTTTATTAAAGATAGAGTTTGTTGCTGGATGTGATCACAGCAAAGGTTCCTTGAAAGAGTGACTATAGCACCATGAGATGACTTAAAGGGAACGTACTGAGTGACCTTGACCTGCAGTCAGCAGACATAACCTGGTTCCTGCTTCTTCCCATTATTAAGTGTGTGGCTGTGGATGAATGTGACTTAACTTCTCAGAGCCTACATGGCCTCTTCTGTGAAATGGGAATCATAAGATCCCAAATTCAGAGTGTTCTTTTGAAAATTTAAGTAGATAGCATGCATGTTATCACCCTAGAAACATTTTTTAATAGGATCTTGCAATTAGGGCTGAGACTGGACACTGGGAAATTTGACTCAGTTAAGTTACAGAAAGCTCTTCTAGTAAAATAATAATAACAAAGGGTTTAATGAACACCTACTATATGCCATCAACTGAGATAAGGGTTTTACATAATTAGCTCATTTAGTCCTTATAACAATCCTGGGAGTTAGGCAGGCGTGGAGAGCAAAACATTGAACAACTAGTATGGCTAAAGCATGGACTAATCAGAATAGGCCAGGGAAGCCAATCAGAATGGATGTTAACCATAAACAACCAGTATAGCTATATGGGTACATCCTGACTAAGTTCTGAAATTAGGCTCCTACTTTACCAATGAGGAAACTGGAGCTTACGGAGTTTGGGTAATTGCCCGAAATCACACAGCTAGTCAGTGGCAGGATAAGGGCACCAATCTAGAACAATCTGATGCCAAAGCCATTGGTCTTAACAATTGTGGCATCCTACCTCCTAGCTCCAGATTTCTGCAATTGTTTCTGATGCCTGAAATCTGCCATTGATACCCAAAGGATCAAAGTATAGCCTAGGAGGTCTCACATACATCCTTAATAAGTTAGCAGAACTGACATTGAGAGGGAAGAAAAGTCAGTAAACTTCTGACAGTAACAAGATCATAAGCCTTAATCAAGCCTCTTAGTAAATTTATTCCATCAAAAAAAATATACCTGATTTTAGAAACATGATATTAGCTAGATGAATGGCAAAAAAAGTGATTGAATATAACTTTATTTCTACTAAAGCATTTAATAGCATCTCATGGATGTCTGTTCATAAAATTTAATTAATTAAAATAGGCTTAGATAATAATTCCATCATGTAGATTGAAAAGGGGCTCCAGGTGGCTCCTCTCACATGCCCTGGCTCTATTTTGGAAAGACTTGATAGCTGAGGAGACACTAGAGCTGATGGTGGGCTGTGTTTTATGCAGTATTTTTATTAATAATCTCCCAAGGCTCCCTTGATGAACCTTAATGAAAATTACAGAGCCTGGTCTTTTCAGCACAGTTGCTAAAAAGGCATGGAATGACACCAGAATGTCAAACAGGAACTGGCTTGTCCCTGATGGTTAACTGGAACAAAAGTCTTAATCCTTGTGACGGGGTTGCCCTGCCAAGCAACATGGCAGGACGAGGAATGAAAAGCAGGAGTTATTTTGCTTTCCTCGCTGGAGGCAAGAGTGCCCAAGCCCCCTGCCTGCCTCGCCGCATCTGTTCCTCCTTCTTTCTCCCTCCTGTGGTTCTTTTTTGCTCTTTGTCTCCCTCTCTCCCTTGCTTCTCTCTCTCTCTCTGTTTCTTTCCTCCTCAAACCCCCTTTCTCACCTTGTGCTGAAAAGTCACTGACAACAGCATCCACAAGGCTGCACTTCTCTTTGAAATGCATCAGAGTTGTCTTTAACATGAACAAGTATTCTTTTTGCAAAATTATTTACAATGGTGAAGCCTGAAACTATCTGGTAACAATAGCTGATAAAGCTAATGTGGATTGAATGCTCACCATGTGCCAGACACTATACTAAATAACCTTCCTGACTCACCTCACCTAATACTGACCACAGCCCTGAGAGGAAAATACTATTACTTTCCCCAATTTTCAGACGAGGAACTTGAAATTCTTGTAGGATAAATAACTTCCGGCCAATGACACGCAGCCTAAACAGTAGGGCGAAGACCCTGAGGCATGGTCATCTGACTCCCTAAATGTCTAAAGGCAGGGAAATGGTTAGATAAAGTTTTGCATATTACAAAATAGGGAAATGGGTAACCATTAAGTACCATGACTTACATTAATATTCAATGACATAAGAAAATGCTTGTGAGTTTAAAGAAGTACACATTGCAGAGTACAAGCACACACACACATACCATCTAGGGCAACCTTAGTTTTTTAAAATCTACTTTTACAGAGAGAGAAAGACATAGAGCTCAATGTGGGAAGTGGGTGGCTGGATTGCTTCTCTTGCTTTTCTCTCATGCAGTCCACTGTTTTTGAACAGGAATCCTGCTCCAGGTTTTCCCATTACCTTTCCACCCCCAAAAGGAGGAGGGTGATGCTGAAGGGAGTGCAAGCAGCAGGAAGGTGTCCAAAGAGCTCTCAGCTTGCAGTCTGGCATTGTGAGGGCCGATCAGGACCCATTACTTCCTGACCTTGAGCGAGTGACTTGACCTCTCTCTGCTCCAGCCTCCTTAGCTGTAAAATGGGGGGAAGCCATCCTAATGCAACCTCCATAAATACAGGAACTGATTTTCTGATTTGTCTATTTGGTTCCCTGCTTATATCTGCAGAGGACTTCAAGAGATGCTTATTGAATAAATGAACAAATGAGATAAATGGACTGTATATGTAGCATAGAGTGAGAATGAAACAACATCTTTTACGAAGATAAAAAGTCAACACAGAAGAGATAATATTTACATCTTAACTCTCTTGGAGCCTCAGTTCCCTCATCTGTAAAATGGAAATTTATAATTCTGATAGGTATCTACCTATCAGAACTGTTGTGGGCACCAGAATGAAGTATTTTGTGAAACTGCAACTTCCATGCTAGGATAAGACACGGTAGCTTTCCAACTTTTTAGAAGCAGATGGGCCCCATGGTTTGTAAGGCAGGATGACTCTGAAGTCCAATAAAGGCTATAGGATAGATCATGGTTGAAGGCAAAGTCGGGCTCCATGGCCACCATGCTGGCTGCTCCCACCCCAACAGTGAGTGATCCCTGAGCTACCCTCAGTGAACTCTGGAATCTACAGAAGGGAGCTTGTTATAAGTCTGCTGACTTTTTGGAATTAACTGGCAGAGACTGTGTCATCCATCTATTGGGCAGAGCCAGATCAAACCCCAGTGGTTCATGTACCCCTAAGCATGGCTCCTTTTTCAACATAAACCATTCAGGGTAGAGGAAATGGACCACTACATTTAGGCTCACACACCTGGGGTGAAATTCCAGCTATTCCACCTCTATATGTGTGACCTAAAGAAAGGAACTTCTTAGAACTCAGTTTCCTAATTTGTAAAATGGTACTGGTAATGGTACCCAGGGTTATTGTAAAGATAAGACTTGACACTTGCACAGAACACCCTGCACAGTGACCGTAGTTGACTTCCATAACTAACTCCCTTGTTTTTCCATTTTTCCCAGAATGTCCAAGGGCACTGTCACCTAGGGAGCTGAGGACCAATCACTCAGTTCTTACTACACTGTAAATTAGCTCATCCTTTTTGAACCAATATATGTCTAGGAACTGCCCAGTTGGTATATGAAATGGGTTGGTTGAAGCTATTTAGATGTAAATAGAGCAAATGCAGGCACAATTTTAGCAGGAAAGGGTAGTGTGATCAATTTTTTTGGTCTGATTCAACCTGTATATAGTTGTATAATTACAAATTGTTAATTTTGTTAATTACTAACAAAAATTAGTAGTAGCCACTATTTTTGAGTGTTCAAACTGCACCAGGTTAATTAAGTGCTTTATATACATGATTTTATAAACTATCCGAACAACTCTGAAAAAATCTGGTTTTCCTTCCCATTGCACCTAAGAAAACTGGGACTCGGAGACTAATGCAACTAGCATGAGGCCCACAGGTAGTAAGCTGAGATACCTAACTTCACATCCAGTCCTGCTTTAATGCAGACTCCATGCCCCTTGGTGGTGTTGAGAGTCACTTGCTTTGAGAAGCCCTTATCGTTCCCATTTTACAGAGGGGAATTTACTTCCTTTGCTCCAGTTTCCACAGCCAACAAGGGGTAGATGCAGCATTAGAACTCCAGTCTCTGCTCCCAAAGCTGAGGAGTTGGATATACTTCACCCACAGTACCAATCTGCTACTCTGCTAAAGTTTGTCTCTCTATTCATCCATTTATTTAACGGTGGAGAAAGTCTAATCTACAGATCAATGATGGCTGTCATTTCTCCAGCACCATCGATGGATTGGTTAATTGGCTAAAAAATGAACCATTTGAAGCATTTCAACTGAAAGAACATTTCTAAGGTTCTTCATCTTTTATCATATACCAAACACTCGTCTTTAATAGTTCAATGAAAGGAAATGACATCATCACTCTTATGCTGGTACACTGTTGCCTTATTGGTACCCAGCTTGATCTAGAGCTACAAAAAATAATAATAACTATTAAGTGGAGTCTTTATTTAAAATAAATCTTAGCTAGAAGCCCTCCATGAAAACAGATGAGAGCAAAGCTGCTTTAATTGAAAGGGGAAGATGTAGACGGTCCCCCCACTCCCCAACTGGCCACACACACCTCCGTGGTTCCCCAGGGACTCTTAGAAGCATCTCGGGACAATAAGGGGCTACAGAGCAAGAAAGGTTTTGAGCTTTGTCCATGAATTCAACAAATACTTCTGAGCACTGTGTGCTAAGCGCTGTGCTAAGTGTGGGCATGTGGAAATGAAAGGTGGTACCCCTGCCCTCCAGAAGCTCAGAGTTTGTGGAGAAAAAGAGCAGGTGCTGATGTTTATAAGACGAGTGATCTATAGGCACTTTTTTTTCTTTACTTGTGACTGATGAGGCACAGCAATGCATCGGTGGGACTCTACTTTGGAAAAATTGAAAAGGACCTGTAACTCAGAGCAGAATTCCCTCCATTTTAGCTTCAAGAATGCTCAAAGGCCCCCTCCCCCCTCAAGAACTGATCTTGAAACACATGGAATGTGTTTGTAGTTCTGTGCAACCGCTGGGTAGCCTTTCCAAAGAGGATCGCTGTCTGTAAATTATTCATTACTCCTCCGTAATTTCATTCTTCTCTTTTATTAAGTCAAATCCCAGACACAACAAAAAGAAAAACAGTGCAATGAAAAAGTTTGTCTTCTTATGATTTTTGTTTTGTAGAAGAAAATTAAAAATCTAAATGTCTTTTCATTAAGATGTTCCAGTGCATTCCCTGTACAGTGTTAATTGCCTAATGGCATTAGCATGGTGTGCTGTTTAATAGACCCTCACAATTAGTTGGCAAAGCACTTTAACATCAATTATCTCCTTTGGGGCTCACAAAGGCTCTGTAAGTGAAACAATCAGCTAGAGCTTTATTCTATAACCATTGAAACTCTGGATAAGATTAAGCTGTTTGCCCAGAATCACACGCCACATACAGTGTCTATGTTGCAAGGAGTATGAGGTTTAAAAAACAGCAGCTCCAGTTTAGTCTTAGAATCATGCTTACCAGCTATGTGGCCACAAGACAATAGGTTAACTTTCCTGCAGCTCCTTCATATGTGATAAGCAACCAAGTAGTCCTTAGTATGTGCCAGGGACTATTCTCAACTCTCTACATATCTTTATTCACTTAACCCTGACAATGCTATTATCGCTCCCTTTATATAGATAGAAGTTAAGTAACGTGCCTAAGGTCATGCAGCTAGTAAGTGACAGAGCAAGATATAAACTCAGGTAGTCTGGCATTAGAGTCCATATTACACCCTCTACTAGAGTGATGCTCATATAATGAGAATGATGTAGATTGGGAATGATGATTGTACCAGTCAGGATGGTCCTGCTTATGCTGAAGTAACAAACATCCCCCCAAATCGCAGTGGCTTAAAACAGCAAAGATTCACTTTTCACTCACATTTCCTGTCCATTATGAGATGGTTGAGGGAATGGCAGGGTACCACTATACATAATCCTCATTCAGGTACCGTGGTTAAGAAGGCCTCATCACCAAGTGTCCTCGACTGATGCCGGACACAGAAAAAAAAGAAAAGCCAAAGGAGTGTGGTTGATCAGGCTTTTAAAACTTCTGCCCAGAAATGACCCATATCACTTCTGCTCACATTTTATTGGCTAAAAATAACATGAAATATATAGGAAAGTATAATCCTAATATGTGTTTGGATATTGTGGTACAAGACATGGTGAACAGCACAGATGACCTGCCTCATAGAAACTCAATGAGAAAGCATCAGAAACTAAAATGCTCTTTTCAAGTGCTCGATGCTGTTTCTCCTCTTGCTTTATTGAATTTTTGAAATGGCCTCTACTGTTTTCATTATCAGTGGATGAAGGGTTTGTGTATAAAAACTGTATACACAAGGGCTTCCCTGGTGGCGCAGTGGTTGAGAGCCCGCCTGCCAATGCAGGGGACACGGGTTCGTGCCCCGGTCCGGGAAGATCCCACATGCCGCGGAGCGGCTAGGCCCGTGAGCCATGGCTGCTGAGCCTGTGTGTCCGGAGCCTGGGCTCCGCAACGGGAGAGGCCACAACAGTGAGAGGCCCGCGTAACTCAAAAAAAAAAAAAAACTGTACACACATACAGGGTTTTTTGTTTACTTCTTCCTCCTCCTCCTCATTTTTTAAAAAAATTCTTATTTTACACTGGATTATAATTGATTTACAATGTTGTGTGAGGGAAATGGAATAAAAATTAAAATATTTAGGTTGGAAATGGAGTGTGCAATGAAGTGCAGAAACTATAATCTATCCCAGGTTTGTACAGTAGTGAGTAGAGAGAGAGATTGATGCCATTCCCTGAGACAGAAGTTATATAGGATGAGCAGGTTTGGGGAGAAGGGTGATAAGAGCCCTTAAACATTCAGACAAAAGACTAGTAGAGTTTGGAGGAGGAAGGGTATCTTTCTGTTATCAGGAAATCCAAGAAGGCTTCATGGAAGAGGTAGCATATGAATGGACAGGAGTTGAATTTATGGAGTAGACAAGACCCAGGCTGCCACCCAGGCCAAGGGTGACTACACTGGCCTTTTACATGTGTCTCTGCATTCACCTATGTTGACAGGTATGTGCGGTCAAGGACAAAGCATGATGTTGACATGCGGATTGGAATCCACTCGGGCTCAGTGCTATGTGGCGTGTTGGGTCTACGGAAGTGGCAGTTTGATGTCTGGTCTTGGGATGTGGATATTGCAAACAAACTTGAATCTGGAGGAATCCCTGGGTAAGCCAAAGCAAAACCCTCTTCTTGCTTAACACTTATCATTTGCTCACTTTGTGACAGTGGGTTTCCCATGTGCAGAATTCAGAAGTATATGTCCAAGAAGCAATTATTTTGGAGGTGACAGAACATTAAAACATCATGCAGGGGCTTCCCTGGTAGCGCAGTGGTTGAGAGTCTGCCTGCCGATGCAGGGGACACGGGTTCGTGCCCCGGTCCGGGAAGATCCCATGTGCCGTGGAGCGACTAGGCCCGTGAGCCATGGCCGTTGAGCCTGCGCGTCTGGAGCCTGTGCTCCACAACGGGAGAGGCCACAACAGTGAGAGGCCCGCGTACCGCAAAAAAATAAACAAACAAACAAACAAAAAAAACATCATGCAAATATTGGCCTCAAAACTTTAGTGACATTTGTCATAGGCAATGAGGATGGTGAGATGACACTCAGGTGTTCAGGACCTAGCCCTGCAAAGCATTGGTTTTCAGATTTGATTTTACATTGGAACCAGAAGAGGAGCATTTTAAAAATCCTGGTGTTCCAGACCCCAGACCAGTTCATGTAAAGCAAAATCTGTGCAGAATCTATTTTAAGTTCTTAAAGCAATTCTCATGGGCAGCCAGGGTTAAGACTTACAGACCTACTATATGACCTTACCTTTCCTTTGAAAACTCAGACATATCTCTGAACTTTCCATGATTTGAAATTGTTTGGCTTTTTATTTTTCTGCTTTTTTAATGTCTGTTATTTCCCCTTCCTATCAATCACTATTTGTAGGAAAAAAACTCAGCTTACTTTTCCTTTCAATGAGCGAGATAGCCCCCAATGCTAAACACATCTTGAGTAGTGCTAAATACCATGAATACATCATATCATTTGATCTCTCAACACCCCATGTAGTAAATCGTGGCTTCCTTGTTTTAATGGGGAGACTGAGGCTCAAAGAAATTAAATCTGTCACATAAACGCAGCTATTAAGTGCCTCACTACCCATCACTGTCTTCCACTGTTAATTTATCAGTCCAGTTTTTTCAAGATTGTCCTTGTATTATGAATCTCCAGTCCCTCTGTGTCCCCAGTGACTAGCGTGATATATAGAACCTAGGAAGAAGGGAGGGAGGCATCCAACACCACAGCATAATGATTGATAGTCTGTAACCCGCAGTCATGCAGAATCCATACGTAGTTTTTTAAACCATCAATAGCGACGCCCTACCCTCAGAGTTTCTGATCGCTGTGTCTGGGATGGGAACCGAGAATATGCCTCCCTAACAAGTTCCCAGGTGATGCTGACGCTGCTGGCCTTGGTACCTCATTTTGAGGACCACTGTTCTCAACCTTTAGTTAAATGAAACAATGTATATAAAGTCCTTTGCCCAGGAAATAGCTGTGGTTGTAGTAATGACCCTATGATGTAGCTGTAGGGTCTTGGAAAGACTCTGAAAGTGAATGTTTTTGTCTCAATCCAGCACTGCCATCTACCACTGATGGGACTTTGGTCTAGTTACTTACTCACTGCCTCTGAGCCAGTTTCACTGTCAGCAAAGTGAAGGGAAAAAAATGCTTTATCACCTGTAGTTGTTGGAAGAATGGAAATTATATGAGATGATCCATGGAACAAAGCACATAATACATTTGGCTACAAAGTAACATTTACACAAAATAAGTGCTGCCCAACTGTTAGATCTTATTTACTATCATGACTATTATTAGTATATCCTGGCATTTAATATTAACAGTAAGTGTCAGATTTACCTGACATTCAATATATGAGAATATTGTCTGAGAACTGACTCATTTCCTTACAGGGAAATGTAATCCCCAGACTCTCAGCTGCAGATGCATTACTCCAAAGCTCAGGTAGTAGCAAGGATGAAAATGAACACCTAAAATCCAGTTTCAATCAAAGCATTTAAATATTGATTAGAACTTCAGCAGAAGGATCAGGAATAAGTAACGGCAAGGATGTCCTTCACTATGGAAAACATAATATTGATTTAGGATATGCAAACATTAGTTCCCCGAGCGTTGACAGCAGAATAATAAAATGTAGAATCTAGAGAAAATACCAAATGGAGTGGTATTTAACTTGATTATTTTAAAAGAAAATCAGCCATTAGACTTTACGAAACACGACCAGGAGTTTCATTTTGCCTGGGAGAAAAAGACAGCTTTCAAGCACCCAGCTCTGAGCTTGATCTGAGAAAGACTGGGACATCTATTTGTTTCATGAAAGGTCAAACATCTTTTCTATTCTCCTAGGTCAACACTACTGAGTTCCTATGTATTGACAAAATTTATCATGAGAATATCTTGTAATTAGCACTTTTCTCAAGAGAGCTCAAAACATCTTTCACATGCTTTTATTTTTAATACAGGCATACCTTGGAGATATTGCAGAGTGGGTTCCTGACCACCACAATAAAGCAAATATTGCAATAAAGCGAGTCACATGAATTTTTGGTTTCCCAGTGTATATAAGTTATGTTAACATTATACCATAGTCTATTACATGTGCAATAACATTATGTCTAAAGAAATCAATATACATACCTCAATTAAAAATACTTTATTGCTAAAAAATGTTAACCATCATCTGAACCTTCAGCTAGTTGTAATCTTTTTGCAACAGTAACATCAAAAATCACTGATCACAGATCATCATAGCAAATATAATGAAAAAGTCTGAAACATTTTGAGAATTACTAAAATGTGAGACAGGGACATGAAGTGAACAAACGCTCTTGGAAAGACAGACTTGCTCAACTCAGGGTTGCCACAAACCTTCAATTTGGAAAAAATGAAGTATCTGTGCAGTACAAAAAAGGGAAGCACAATAAAACGAGGTATGCCTGTATCTTACCTCACGTTTGAAACCAATGTCTATATACAAGGATATTTATTTGGAAAACATGCAGAATGTGCCTTAAATGAGCAGAAATGCATTGTTTGTAGTTTCTGTTTCTTTACATGTTCTTTGCAGTGGATTATTCTCTCTGTAAGCAAGAACTTAGCAGGATGGGTAAGGGGGGTAACAGGAGAAGTAGAGGCAGCACTGAAGAAAATGCATTTGGAAACATCACTTTAAAAAAAATTGTTTCCTTGGATATATTGTTTCTAGAATCCAGAAGCCAAGCAAAGTCTTAAGTATCTACCTTATTCATTCATTCATTCATTCATTTAAAAGAGCACTGAAGTCAGCCTAGGGAAATGAACTTGTGCTGAATCGGGGAGTAGGAAATTGTGTGGAAAACACAGCGTGAGCATTCTAGGCAGGAAGAATGGCTTGTTCTGAGTTTAGTAGGTGTGAAGCAGCACCTTGAATTTGACGACATGCCAATTACTCGATTAGCTGGAGAGAGTGTCAGAAAATGAGTCTTGAAGTCGCAGGGCCCAGAGAGTGGAGGTCTTAGAGACCTTGTTCAGAATTTAAAGTGTACCCTATAAGCCTTGAGGAGGCATGGAATAAACAACAGAAATAAGATAATGGCATTTTTGAAAATAATCCTAATGATTTAAGGGTTTGTTCTTGTAGCATGTGCAGTGTACCATGCATTATTTTAACTACTTTACACGAATCAACTCTTACAATACTCACGAAGACCCTAAAAAATGGATACTATTACTTTTCCCATCGTTATGGGTGAGATAACAGACTCATGGAAAGCTTAAATAACTTGCACAAGATCTCTCAGCCAGCAAGTGGCAGAGCTAGGGTTTCAATCCAGGGAATCTGGCCAAAGCATCCATGCTTGTAACCACCAAGCTAGTCTACCCAGACCACAATGCAGCACAATAAGTAGTCTGATTGAGTTAGGCAGTTATGAGAACAGAACAACTCTTGCCCAGAAGGATTTACCATGTGACATTCCCACAATTCACATCTGATCTTTAAGGCTCTTGATGTCATCTGTTGTTTTGCTAAAAAAGAAATGTGAATCTTGAACTATGATGGCTGATATGAGTCTCTTACCTTGTGAGTGAGCCTAACCAGTTGCCAGCCTGCACGTATCCACAGCTGTGTTCTCTTCTGCTTTCCATATACACATTACAGGGGAAATTACATCTTACAGTGGTTTTCCTAAAGGACCCTCCATGTAGCCCTGTGGACTTATAAGACCTGCCTCTGTTCTTAAGAAGATTATAGACAAGTTGAAGAAATAAGGCACAAATATGTGAAAATTGAAAAGATAGGAAAAGTTCCAAAACACTAAGCACTACATTTGCATGGTGATAGGACAAGAATTGCCATTGAGTTCAGAAACATCCATGGAACTTGTTTTTCCAAAATAATCAACATGACTGAAAAAATCACTGATTCTTAAAAGTTGCTGGGATCAGGCTGACAGTCAGAAGAAAAACCAAAGGAAGTGCTTAAATGTGGCTCAATGGGACTGCGATTTATCAGAGGCTACAGCGACCCTTGGGGTGAAGTTGGTGATAGATACCTGCTCATTGATTTATGCTTATACTTTTGTTTTCTTTTATTCTTTCTACTTTTTCAGGGGAACAGATACTGTCCTTGAGGACACGTCCTCACAGCACTCACGCACAGCCCTGGTGTTGGGTTTGCACAGAACCAAAAACAGAGATGGCCTTTGCAAGCCACGTCAGGTGTATAACAACCTATGCTTTGTCCACACAGGAGGATTCACATTTCTAAAGCCACGCTGGACTGCCTCAACGGTGATTATAATGTGGAAGAGGGTCATGGTAAAGAGAGGAACGAATTCTTGAGGAAGCATAATATAGAGACCTATTTAATTAAGCAGCCTGAGGAGAGTCTGCTCTCTTTGCCTGAAGACATCGTCAAGGAATCTGTGAGCTCCTCAGACAGGAGAAACAGTGGGGTGACATTCACAGAAGGATCTTGGAGCCCCGAGCTGCCCTTTGATAACATAGTGGGGAAACAGAACGTAAGTCCTGGCTTCCTTCTTCTGGTTTGCTGTGAATGCATGTGCACCTCCATCCCAGTTGCCTCAGAGAAGACCAATTCATCTTTAACCCTTTCTCTGCTGAGTGCCTTAATCGTAATTGACCAAATGTATCACCTCAGGACAGAATTAACCTACTATGCCATTCCAGGAAATGCCAGAAATACCAGAGGGTTCCCACCACCCTCTCCTTTTTTTTAGACCTAGCTAAAAATAAATGTCATGTGAAGCTGAATTATAATTTTACCAAAATTAATTACTCATGTTGGAAAAGATAAACCTCATTTTATTAAACTAACAACGAAGGGGGAAGGTCAAGTCCATGTGAATATAATTTTTTTAGGTAGTTGGCCAGCTAGGAGTACCGAGGTGCCCTCTGAAATTTAAAATCAGGAGGGCATTGTTGATTTGGAAACATAAAAGCTGCAAGCGAGGTAAGGATGAGGGCATTCAAGAGTAGTAAGCAATTTCAAAGCCACCCACATAATGCTATTCTTATGTAGTGTGGATTTGCATCTTCCATGAGGGATAAAACAACCAAGTCAGTACATCAGGTGTAAGTTATCAATCGTCAAATTATTTTTAAAAGTATATCTTCAAATACCAGAATCACACTAAACCCAATGAGCTGCTCTGACACTGAGAGGCACCAGAGAACTGAAGTTGATCAAGGGAGAACCAAAGTGGATTCAGAGATGCTCCCCTCTCCAGAATGCTTGTTCAGAGCATGGGCAAAATCACCTGCTCTAACAGGTTTTCTCTTCCCTTCCCTTAGGCCAGGCACGTATAGTTGAACTCATGTAAGTTGTGTGACTTCGTTGTACTTTTTTAAAGAAACTAACCCAAGAAAAGCCACTATATAAGACTTGTAAACAGCTTCTGATATTCTCCCGAGCCAAGGAAAAGCTGAGAGTACTATGAAATAAATAGACCAAATTGATAGTGTCTGGAGCTTTATGAAGACATATATGTGTTCATTGTTCTAATCCACATACCTGAACATTTCTTATTAACTTGTCATTAAGAAAAATCTGTCTGCTTAAAGACATTTAAAATGGAAAAGGTTAAAATGCTGAAAGTCTTGCCTCTGTATTCTGCATTTGAAAGATTGATGGGGCGCTCTGAGGCCAGGTTAACCTTGGTTTCCTTGCAGCTCTATGTGAAGGAGCTAAAGATCAATGCATGGACCCCATTCACTGGACAAAGATGCAGGTTGAACCCTTGAACCCAGCCCACATGCCTTGCAAGAGTCTTTAATATTCTTTTGTGAGTGTTTACTTTCCCCCAAAATTATTATGCCTACACAAGACATCACTGATTTCAACGCCTACCTCTTTCCATCCCTGAATTGGTATGCATGGTACAATTTTCTATTATAGTATATTACAGTCTTAAATACTTCCTGGAGTTGGTGCATGCCCAGCTGAAAGTACCCTCTGTTTCCTCTGCCTATTGTTAGCTTGAGCCTGAATGCTGCTTATTTTAAAATGATGCATGCCTCACCCTGAACACTTGAATAATTCTTCATAAAGTTTTCTCTCTTGGTTTTTTGTTTTTCTTTTTCTTTTTGGTCTTTCCTTTTGAAAAACTCTGTCCGTTTAAGCTGATTGTGGAAATGGGGATAATTCCTAATTGTTCTAATCTCAGTGTGTACCTATCCTTGCTACTAGGAATTGAGAACCCAGAGGAGAGGTAGAGGTGCTTGATTTTAATTCAGGATTGATTGATCTGGTAGAATTATATAGGAATACTGGAAATAGGTAGCTGCTGATTTCCTAGAGATATTTACTGATGTCATCAAATAGTTTTTATAAAAGATGTCATTATTAGTCAAAGATTATTATTCTTGGTGTTTAACCATACCATATATTTCTTATGATGCCTGAGTTTTGCCTGTATTTGCCATCTTCAACATGAATAATCTCAATTTTTTTTGATGTCTTCAGACTTAAGAGTCAATGAATGTATGCTGATATTCATAAATAACCAAGTGGCACTAAACATTTTGGAAATGATTGAGTCAGTTAAGATGGTCACAAGCATCAGAGTTGCACTTATGCTTAGCTCTGGAAGTCAGTGAGCCATATGTGCAATTCAGAGACATAATGTATGCCTGGAAGAGATCAAAACTGGTCTGGCTGAGCCTGTGCTCTGCCAAAACACCCAGTCAATACCACAGAAAGCCCAGACCATCTGAATGTTTGCATAACACAGATAAAACATACTAATGCTTCACTGGGGATTTGCTAGCTAAATTGGCCAGATGTTTTAGTTTCTATTGATTCACAAAGTATGCTTTGAAATATTTTTAATGACATTGGTATGTCATGCCATAATCTGTGCTATATAGACAGCAGATGTTCGGATAGTTGCATTCTCATGTATTCATTCATTCAATAAAGATTAATTGAGCATCTGTTACATGCCAACTACTGCTAGTAAGAAAAGAGAAGGAGGGACAGAGGAAAGAAACACTTTAGAGATAAAGTCAGCCGGTAGTGTATATGCTTCATGAAGACAGGAATTGTATCTCTTTCCCTTATCACTATTTAGTCCATAATTAGAACAATACCTGGTAAGTAACAGGACTTGCTTGCAGTTTGCTGAATGAATTAATTAAATGACAGATGTGGGTGGTACAGGAGAAGACCCAGTCAAGTTTGACTTCCAGGTTTTTTGCTTAGATGTGACTGGTTAGATTGTAGAACTGCCCAATGAAATAAAAAACAGTGGAATGGAAGGAGATTGGGTGAGAAACACTAAGAATTTAGTTTAGGACATGTTAAACTTGAAATACCTAGGAGAGGTCCAGGGAGAGGTATCCAAAAGGCTATTGAACACACACTTCTGAAGCTCAGGGATGTGAGTTTGGCAGCATTTGAGTGCTAGATGAAGCCATGAAAATGAAAGAGATAACTGCAAGGAATATGTAAAATAAAACACTAAGAAGGTACAAGACAGACCTATAGGAACACCAGATGGAGGTGAAAGAGAGTCAGGATCCCATGACAGAGACAGATAGGAAGCAAAGGGACCAGAAGAGGATTAGGCAGTGTGGTATCATGGAAGCCTACAGAGCAGAGCATTTTGAGAAGAACAGGGTGACCAACACTGTCAAATGTAGCCAAGAGGTGCAGTAAGATGAAGACTGGAAACTGCCATTGGGAATTGGATTGGAAAACGTCATTGGCAAAAGACAGATTTGACACAGTGGCGACGTCAGAAGCCAAACTGTCCCAGTTGATAAGCAAGAGCTCTGGATTTCCAAGAACCCCAACTCTATCCCAGTCCCCTCTGCTCCCCATTTCAGGGATCTGTCAGTGGTTTGCAGGAGCAAAAGAAGTCACTTAGAATTATTTCTGGCCCCTATCTGAGTCTTCCAGTCCCTGTCTATGCCTGAAGATAATCTCTTGTTTTTGATGTTGTGCATCTTCCCAGCCCTTATAATCTGTGTCTAGTTAAGCTAAAATTGTTGGTTCAACCCACTCTTGGACACCCTGAGCACTTATGCTTTGCGTCCCTGACTCCTGACATGGGCCAGTGTCCTGCCCACTGATTTGGTATCCTGGATCCCTGAATCCTGGCTCAGATAGCTGTGAGGCTTCCTATGCTCTGAGCCTCTGAGTGGAATGAAATTAAGAAAACTAGAAGGCAAGAAGCTTATGATCACAGGTGGACTATTGAAATGTAAGGTTACAAAAGTAGAAGTAGGTAGTTGAAGTACACCAAAAGTGAACATTTTTGACATGGGGGAGGATGGCCAGAAATTTCAAGGCTAAGTTGTTGGAATGAGTCATCAAAATGGTCATTGAATTTCTCAGAATAAAGACAAAATTTGAGATGACAATGAAGACTTAAGAAAAGGGTCCTCATATGAAAGATTGTATTTTCCCCTTCTGGTTGCATGCTACAACTAAAATCTATTTGTAAGCTTGAGCTCTGGTTCATTCAATTATTTAACAGATGTTAGTATTCTAGATGCTGAGGGTCAAGTATTTAGAGGACGGACTTGGTCCCTGTCCTCCAAGAGTTACATTTTAAGGGAGTGGAGAGTGCAGACAATTAACCAAAACACAAAAGTTCTGAGAAGGAAATAGAGGTGAATATACGACTAGGGGGCAGATAGAATTACCGCAGATAGGGTCATCAAGAGACCTCTGAAAATGTGACTTGAGTGCCGAAAGGACCCTGCATTTGAATAATCAGGAAAAGAGCATTATAGATAGAGGAAACAGCTAGTGCAAAGGCCCTGGGGTGGGAAAAATTTGGTATGTTAGAGCAAAAAGGCCCAAGTGGCTAGAGCATAGTGAGTAGGGAAAGAAGGAATACAAGATGAAGTTAAAGGAGACAGACATTGATCTTGAAAGCCTAGTTGACTTTGGATTTTATTCTAAGGGAAGTGATAGAAATATTTTAAGCTGGCCAGTGACATGATTGGATTTGGATGTTTAAGAGATCACTTTAGCTGCCTGTGGAGAATGGATTATAGGGACCAAGAATGGACTCCTTAGACAAACAGCATCTTTACTTATGATTTACAAGAGGATACCAAAGGGTGAAGCTTTTATGTCGCTATAAAGTGTATTGTGTAACGATATGAATCATTTTAACTTGATTTTTATGACAAGTGATAATGCCAAGAGAGGTGGAGCCACTCTGTTAGAAGCAAACCCCCTTTTAGAGCCTGGGTGCTGTCCCTCATATATTGAGAAATCATCACCATTGTCCCATCCATCCCTTTTACATTGATCACGGCATCATAACCCAGGCATTTTTCTATTCCTCCTCCAGACCTTTTAAAAGAATCACCTGGGGAAAAGTACACATTTGGTACTTCCGTTTTCTATATTAGTTGTTTCTGCAGAGTAGAAGTCATTTGGTCATTATTGTTATCATGAAGTTCATATGTGCACTGGGAAGATTGAAAACACAAAAGAAATTTCTGTACAGGCAAACCTCAGAGATATTGCAGGTCTGATTCCAGACCACGGCCATAAAGCAAATATCACAATAAAGCAAGTCACACTGAGTTTTTGGCTTCCCAGTGCATATAAGTTATATTAACACTACACTGTATTCTATTAAGTGTGCAATAGCATTATATCTAAAAAAAACAATGTATGCAAGTGTAATTAAAAAACACTTTATTGGTAAAAAATGCTTACCATCATCTGAGCCTTCAGCAAGTCATAATAGTAACATCACAGATCACTGATCACAGATCACCATAACAAATATAACTATTATGAAAAAGTTTGAAATATTGTGAGAATTACCAAAATCTGACACAGACATACCAAGTAAGCAAATACTGCTTTTAAAAATGGCACCAATAGATTTGCTTGATGCCGGGTTGCCACAAACCTTCAATTTGTAAAGCTCGCAGTATCTGCAAAGCTCAACAAAGTGAAACGCGATAAAACAAGGTATGCCTGTGTTCTGCACAACAAGTCAGAAAGCAAATGTGTTTCATTGCCAGGAATATAGATAAATATCCACAGCATCATTAACGCTAATAGAAATAGAGAGCTTGGGGCCAGGTACCATGTTGGGAGCATTGCTCATATTCTTTGCATTTCATTCTCATATCAACCTTACTGGGTAAGTGTGATGTGCCTGTTTTACAAGTGACAAAATTGTGATTTGAGAGATCAGTTAATTCCCTGAAGGATATACAGTGAATGAACAACAGAACTAGAATTAGAACCCAGTTATATCTGACTCCAAAAAACCACATACTCTCCATCAGGCTGCATTGCCTCCCCTTTTGGTCCTGAAGATATATGCCGGGTTTCTACCTACTACTTGTTTCCTGGTCAGTTAGTATTAAAAGGTTGTGTGCGTGTGTGTGCATGTGTGTGTATTCACCCTCTGAAGCTAGGTCACTCTCTCAACAGGGATACTTAGAAATTTTCTGTGAAAGCTCCAGGAAAGGGCCAGCTTCTTCTCCAGGTACCGTTAGCATACCCCTAACATTTCATACCCTGAGTGTCCTGATGTGATCATCGTTTGCATGGAAAGGGCTAAGCAGGGCAGTCACTCAAGTCTACCTAGGAATAAAACAATCATTTGATTTAGTAACACCTAAGACTGCAGAAAGTTGACACCAGAAGAAAAGGAAATGTGTAGGGAGTGGAGCTGGCCCTGGTGGAAAGCAGGCTGTAAGAACATATTTATGTTACTATGTTTTTATCAGTCCCAGCTGGGACTTTTCTTAGATCCTGTTTTCTGTATCCACTGGAAGAAAAAATTCTCGTCTGATTGCCTTGCTGATCAAAACCATGTTGACCTGATGCTGAGAGCCGTTTCCTCAGAGTAAACCAGTTAGTCCTGTAAGCTGTGAGTCTCATGATCTTGGGGCAAATCTCTGCAGGACCCAAAAATTGCCCATATGATAGTGGGAAAGGCCAGAATGGAAACCCAAGAGAACTGAGTTATGGCCCTGATTTCTCCACTTACTACTGCAAGGCCTTAGGGAACCACGTCTCCCCTCAAAGCCTCAGTGTTCCTGTCCATACAATGCCAGAACTGGATTGGATGATCCCATCCCTTCCTTTCAGCTCCAACATTGCCCATTCAGTTTCTCAGCCTCAGACACATGCTGGGAGTCTGTTTCCACACTGGTGAGTTACCTACACTTCGGAATCCTGCCGCCCAAAGCCCAGAGAACCAAACAATTCCCTGGAAAGTAATGGGGATATCCAGTTTACAATTTTCCTAGTATAACAGTTTAGCATAACTGTCATCCTAATGAACTGTCTTAAAATACTAATACCAAATCAGAAGCAAGAGTTAAAGCAAAAAAAATTATTGAGGTAAAAATCTCACCTTACTAGGGGATGAAATTTGCCCTTTCTCTCAGCATTCTGGATAACTGCATTTTGCACCGAACCAAACATCATTATAAACATCATCACATTTTGCCATCTTTCAGAGTCCTGTTTTCCACATGATCATTATGTTCTCCTGTTGAGAAATATTGATCACTAGGGTTTGATTTCTTTCCTTCTGTTTTTGTCCCTAAAGGTGGGGTGCAAACTAAGTGGCTGACCCCTTCTTTTTGCATATAAAAGTCCAGAAGACAAAGAACACTCTTAGGGCTTCCCTGGTGGCACAGTGGTTGAGAGTCCGCCTGCCGATGCAGGGGACACAGGTTCGTGCCCTGGTCCAGGAAGATCCCACATGCCGTGGAGTGGCTGGGCCCGTGAGCCATGGCCGCTGAGCCTGCGCGTCCGGAGCCTGTGCTCCACAATGGGAGAGGCCACAACAGTGAGAGGCCCGCATACCGCAAAAAAAAAAAAAAAAAAAAAACACTCTTAATTCAAACTCATTTTACTATTATCATTTGACTTGGGCAAGTCAGTCCCCCCAAGATGTTTGTTTGTTTCCTCATTCATTCAGCCACTGATTATTCAATTACTTAATGAACTACAGTTTGCCAAGCATTGTGCTGGGTGCTGAGGATGGGAAGATGCAGGAGTTCCAAGCTGTCGAGGAGCTCACAGTCCGGTGGTATGACTAACAGGGCAACAGGCTCAGTGGACATCGCTGTCTTTCTAGCAGGACTGAATATTGATTCCAGCTAATCAGGGAAGACCTTCCCAAGGAAATGACTGTTAAGCTGAGATCTATAGACAAGCAGGAGTGAGGTCAACAAAGAGGGAACATGACCCCAGGAGGAGGGAAGCAGTAAGGCCACCATCTCAGCCTGGGTTTCTGCTCCTCAAGACCAAACCACATGCTTCTCTTTCCCCTCAGAGAACTCTGACCTGAAATTTCTACCCCTAAAAATGCCTGAAATACTGGCTATTGGTCTTGAAGAGGAAGCTGTGTTTTCAGAGTTTGCTGCTTCAGTGATAAGCTGCTGAGTATCTAATTGTCCGTATTCAGTCTTGATATACAGGAAACCACAGGCAGATTTTTCTCCATAGGTCATTTCTTTTGAAGCATTTTAACATCAGATGAAGTTCTGATGTGCATTGTGTGGGACATCTGTAGGCTTTCGGGGTAGAGACCATGAAGGACTCTGGACATTTCCCTGAAGTCCCTCTGCACTCTTCTGGTAACGTGGCATTTACAGACAACAGAACTCCCCAGGCTGCTTTTAGCCCTGACTCTGAAGATAGCAGCTGAGTTCAGCCAGGAAGAGTCATTAGAGGACCTGGTTTTTCACTCTCTTCAGAAAGGCAAATGGATTTGAAGCCTTCCAGAGAGCGTTGAGTGGATTACTAGGCAATTTGATCCATTAACTTTGATGCATCATCCCCCCTTTCTCTGAAGTTCCAGAGGTGGACTAAGGTGGAAAAGATAAAGGTAGAGAGAAGTTTGTGGCTCACGTGGAATTGCAGCTCTGGAAACAAGCCTTTAAGTTGGCACAAGACACAGCCTGTGGTTACCCCACAACCAACAACTGGCTGAAACTTTGCTAAACTAGTTGGATTCTTCTTTTACCTGGGATTGACTAGTTGTTTGGGAGCCATAAACATCTGAGGAACCGGAACCAATGAATGCAACAGTATTTTAAATATGTGAAGATAAGTGTATAATATTCTAAATGTGTGAAGATAGATAGGAAGAGAAGAGCAAAAATCTGGATTTTTTTTCTGACTTATTTCCTCTCTTTGAAAAAATAGAACTGGGATTTAAGTTTTATTAAACTTAATGCCAGTTTTGCTATGAGTGGGCTGAGAGGTACCACTGTAAAAGTTCTTCATTGAGCTATGTCAGGATTTTCCCATCTTTTCTCCACCAAGAAGACCTTTCATTTCTCTGACCTGGTGCAATTCATATGTATTAAGGTTTTTCTTTCCAAAGAAAATTGCATTTGTATTCTCCTTTTTAAATATTAGTTGGCACGTGTTTCATGACCCACCATTGCTGCTGCTCTGCACAAGGAAACGAATGGTACTGCTGTAAGGTGATTCAGGTCCAGCCCAGAGCAGAGACATTTGATATTTTTGTTGGCATGACCAGCCTCATCTTGGCTTTTTGTGTATGTACTTATTTTTGCTTCGCCTAGGGTCTAAAAGGAGTTACAGCCCTAATTCCTTGGGTATTGATGGAACTTGAAAGCCCCTCACATCTCAAGGTTCTCCAAACTACTACTGTGAATTCCAGGTTATGAACCACTAGATTCCATTGTGTCTTTCCCACTTTATGGCTTTTATATCACCTTTAGTCCCTTAAAGGATCTCTTCACACCTTGAGATGATAAGGGCTCTGTATACATCATACGTGGTAGCACTCACTCAGGAGTCCATGTCTTCAGAGTACTTAGATACAGGACTCTTCTTAAGTGATAAACTCAGAAACAAATATTTAGGAATAATGATAGCCAAGAAGAGCTACACTAATTAGATGAATCCAATAGAAAACTGTGTGGTAGAAAAGTTAGGATAAGAGGAAATAGAAACCGCTGAGCAGTTTCTTCTTTTCCCAGTTTTGTCCTACCACTGTTACCCACCAGGATTCTTGGGCTCCTTAATCAATAGAAATTGATCAGAGGCCAGACAAGAAATTCAGGCAAGGCTTTATTGGGGCCCCTGCTGCAGCAGTGGGACGCGAGAACAAGTAACAGCTTCCCTTGCTTGCTCACTCCCGGGGGTGGGGGGGAGGGGTCCCCTGAGCTTGTTCCTTATATGGGGTGAGGGTAGGAGTGTGTCCAGGGGTCAGGGCCAGGGGGTAGCTTAGGTGGTTTGCCCACTCCTTAGGTGGTGTTGTGCGCAGGGGGCATGTGCAGTAAGTACCCCGCTTTTGCTCCCGACCCCCTATTTTTGCTCCCTCCTCTTCAGAAGTGGCATGGGCTTTTTTGGGGGTCTTTTTGTATCTTTTGTCCAGAACTTGCCTCAACTGCGCAGGCACACAGTTATTTTTAGTCCCATATAGTTTCTTTGTATTTTGTGGCTGGAGGAGAGATTTGTCCAGGTGCAAGCACTGCAGCACTGCAGCAAAGGGTCCCAAGTCCCAGCCAGTCCCACCATCCCTGAGGAAAGCTTAAGAGAAGCTGCATTCTTGAAGGTCAGTAATGTGAGCTCCATTGAAGCCAAATCCAGGAAAGCATCAATCACTAAACTTTTAATTAGTAAATTGTATAATAAGACCTATAGCCTTAAAGCACCAAATATGAGCAATTTATCAGCAACTCTTGATGTAATATGTATGTCATAGTCCTAAACGAAAAGAGTTACTTCAGAACCTAAAAAAAGATAAAAGTTAGATAACTCATATTTCAGTTTTCTCCAAATTTCTGTTAAGTAAACAAAGACACACATATAAACATGCACACACACTCCCACCCACACACATACACACACTCACTTTCCCCATCGCATTGACATTTCTGAAAAATCTACATCTTTTTTTAAATTAATTTTTATTGGAGTATAGTTGCTTTACAATGTTGTGTTAGTTTCTACACATATAGCAAAATGAACCAGTTATACATATACATATATCCCCTCCTTTTTGGATTTCCTTTGAAAAATCTACATCTTTGGTATTCACAAGGAAGCTGAGTAACTGAAGTCCTGATATATGTTCATTGATTTATTTCCTGAGGTGAAGTTATCTGATTGCCAAGACAATCCATTGCCCGCTCAGGGGGTCACTTGGTCAAGTGGGTTAGTAGCCACCTCTCCAGACACAGCCTGTGACATTTTGGCCCAGTCATTTCAGTGCTGTGAGTACTTTGATTCTCACCTGTCCCGTGGCCCTGTAAACAAGTCACTGATGTGTCAGCCTCTCAAACCTGCCCCCCTGCCTAGGCCCACCCCGTCCCTTTCACCCACTCCCCCCAACCCCGAGATGAGATCAGTGCTGGCATTTGCACATCTGTTCCACACATTACTATGGATGTGATATTTTAAAAGCTAAAAATTAGATTTTGGCAACTTGCCTCAAACCATGCAACTTCAAAGAGGCCACATCTAACTGGATGTGCCAACTTCTGTTTCAGCCAGTTCTGCAGCAGTTTAGCGACGATTTTTTTTTTTTTTTTTTTTTTTTTTTTGCGGTATGCGGGCCTCTCACTGTTGCGGCCTCCCCCGTTGCGGAGCACAGGCTCCGGACGCGCAGGCTCAGCGGCCATGGCTCACGGGCCCAGCCGCTCCACGGCATATGGGATCCTCCCAGACCGGGGCACGAACCCGTATCCCCTGCATCGGCAGGCGGACTCTCAACCACTTGCGCCACCAGGGAGGCCCTAGCGACGATTTTTGATTAAAAATGGCTCTAGCGTGTAATGACTAAAGTACAATCACATTCCCAAACTGAGATGAGCATCTTTCTGATGAATTCAAAGGATAAAGTCAGAGTTAAGGGATCCTGAATTAGCTAATAGAGGACTGGTCAAACAGAGCCAGACAAGCTTCTGGAATGACAGAATCAGTGTCAGACACCATTTGTCCTGGGCTACCCTGGCTCTGAGGTCCTTGGACCAGACCTTGGGGACAAAATCTGGAATGCTAGAAATTCCCTCTGTGGGCTCTGAGTCCCCTTATTTTGAGAGCTCGGCCCAGTCACCTGGAATTGTGGCTAGCCCGGAAGTTCAGCCACAACTGGCCATTTGCCCACCCCTCATCCAAAGAGAACCGAACCAGTGTGTCTGCGTCCAAAGCCAGTAGCCACTAGTAGGATGAATTGAAGCAAAGAGCAAGGCATTTAATGTCAGGGAAAGTACACTGGGGAAGGAGCCGAGCATATCTGGGACCGAAACCCCCAAATAAATAAACTGCTTTCATGATCCACCTTATCAATATTAGTCAAAAGGTCAAGAGTAAAGTTGTGGGATTCAAATCGATAGCAAACTAATAAATGCTTATTGTGGGATCTGCCAGAACTCGGGGTACCTCCCCTGTCATTGTTTTGTTCTCTTAATCATAAACAGTTTGAAATTTCGGACCACAAAGTGACAAAGGTCAATCAAAGGAGTTTACACCTCCTTTATTCCCTATCCAATGCAGCACCCAAACAATATTTGCAAATTTCCAGTTCTGCCCCAAAGCGGGAAGCAGTGATTGTCCAAATAGCCTGGGCCCCAGACATATTGTTTGCTCACAGTTGAGCATCCGGAACCAGGCTACAGAGGGGTGCTGGAATCCTGCAGCAGGCTGGCTGGAAATGTCAGCAAACAGAGTGGACATTCTGACCCTTGTTATTTCATTTCCTGGAGCAGAAGCTATGAGCTTATTATGAAAATTATTCAAACCTCTTCCTATAGTTGTATTCCCTAGACCTCCTCCCACAGTGAGATCTCAAAAAATATTCTTTTGCTTTGTTTGGAAGATAGATTATGATGGCATAAATATCTAAAAAAGAAAAGAGAAAGTAAGTAGTATCCCTAACTAAAAAAACCATCAGGCATATAATTTGAATGTGATATCTCATTTTCTCTCAGTACAGACAGGAAAATTTGTGACAATCTTGGCTAACACCTCTTGCTTATGAAGAATGGTCTAATTCACTAGCACCTCCATTTTTATAAGAAGGAAACATTGTGTGTGATGGATTCTGGGAAGCCCCGTGTGGATATTTTCCCAGGGCCCACCCCCAACTCGGTGTTTTCCCAAAGACCACTTAAAACCTTTTACCAGAAAAACATTACATGCACATCCAAGGAAATCTCTACTCCCCCATCCCTAGATTTGAGGGAAAAAAATAATTGTGCCACTTTCAAACACAACAAGCGTCCTTTCTGAGACCCTGAATGCCAGTCATTGTGGACTAGATCACCTCAAAGCTTTCCCAAGTGAGCTTTCATAAAAAGCACAAAAACATTTTTTTTTAAAGAAGGAGGAGGCTTCTCTTCTGGGGGTTGGTTGGGGGTTTACTAAACAGTAGAGAAAATATAGCTCTAATGTGTGCACTTGGGGGCCCTTATTCAGGCTTAGCTTTTGTTCCTGGTGATTCTTCTCAAGTCGGCCTATAGTTGTAGGACACAGGAAGTGGGTTAGGGACTGAAAGATAAAATCCTTGTCTTTTCCACAACCCAAACCCTGCAGGCGACAAGTTTGAAATGGAGCCACAGAGGCCTCCAAAGGAGGCACGGGGAGATGATGCCATAGAGACAATGGAAGGATGCTCCAGGAGTAAGTTGAGGAAGCCGATGGCCCTACCTGCTTCTGAGTGCAGACTCCAACCTGAGACTGGAAGCAGGCAGAGTCTTGGGAGAGGATAAGCCATCTCGGCCTGAAAGCTGGAGGCTGCTATGAGGCTCTGAGCCTGTTGGACTTGGCATCTTCTCTGGGTCTTTCCCAAGCAGCAACAAGCTGGCCTACAATGCAGGCTCTCAATCACAACTACCTATAGCTAAATCTCAAAACTGCCATGTCCATCTCCCAGAGAAGCTAAAAGATGAGGCCCTTTCACTGATGACTTTAACCTTACGCTTTATGCTGGTTCACGGGAAACACTCAAGCTGATGTTAACGCAGGCTCTGGTCCCAGAAAAGGCTGTACGTTAGTGCTTTCCCATCTGTGACCTCTGGTACCCTAGCAGCCAACACTGAGAGGTACTAGTAGGGAGGCATTTTCTGGATTCCAGAAACCTGAGTAAAACCTCATTTTGACACTCATCATAAGACTTCCTTTCCAGCCTCTCGCTCTTGGCTGGAATTCTCTTTTGGAGCCTTTTATCCCCTGCTGGTCAAAAACTAGGCATTTGATTGAATAATAGGAAAACAAACTACTCATTTAATACATACAATTTGGTAAGCAGAGTCTTTCTAAACGTGAAGTCCATTTGCGGGAGAATAGGAAAAATGTAACAGGACTTTTGGTAGCAAGAGGTGGAAAACAATGCCCGAGGAAGAGTCTTACATAGCCATTCAACCTTTCATTCATGCATTCATTCATTCATTCATTCCAAAAGTACTTGTTAAGAACCTACCAAATTTGCCAGATGCTGGAGATTTAGTTATGGGTAAGACACAGTGCCTGACCCTCCAGGAGATCAGAGCCTAGAGGAACAGACAAATACACCAGAAGGCAATTACAACACGTCACAGTAAGTGCTGTGCTAAGGATACGTGCAGACTCAGAATAGGCTTCCTGGAGAAAGAGATGTCTGAATTGTTTTTTAAAGAAGCAGTAGGACATGCAGCCTAGCTGCCACACGTTCAAATGCATAAAATGTAATAGACTAACTGTTTAATAGGTCATACTGTGGTAGGTGCCTTGGCTCCAACACAAGGTCAGATGTCGTTTGCATTGGGTCTGATTCTGTACAGTAGTATACTCAGGGTATGGACAAACTGGAAAGGATTGTGCCATATGTGGAAACCATGTCGCCTGTGAAGTGATCGGGAAAATTGAAGGCATTAGCCCGTGGAAGAAAACTCTAGAGGGTAAATAGATCTTATTCAGAGATCAGAAACAGATCCCCACTGGGTGAGAGTTGTGAACAAAACCAGGGAAGAACTTTAGAGTGCTGTTTCCCCAATGGTATTCCATGGAATGTGCAGAGGAGATTCGAGCAAAAACTGTTTTATGGTTTTAAAAGTTTGGATGGTGCAGGGTTTAAGAGTCTTATTACGCAGAACTTATCAGTGCTTTTAGTTCAGTAACGTGTACCGTGAGACTCCAATAGGAGGATATGAGAATTTGTTCATTCAACAAACGGGTACTGAGTGCTTACTTAGTGCCAGCCACTGGCATAAGCACTCCAAACAAAAAGAGACAAAATCCCTTCTCTCTCAGAGTAGTGAGAATAGATAGCAGTAAACAAACAGTGGATCCACATTTCCTAAATCGATTGGTCCACAGAACCATTTTGTAAAGAAACATCCCTTCCTTCTTGTATTCCTTGGAACAAAATTTTGGGGAAGGAGTTAATGAAGGGGATCTAGTGATGAAAGAGAGCGATGATTTCCCCTGATTCCAGTGCTGAAACTATACAACCTGAGTTCCAATGTCTACAGGGATGCTTTAGAGGGTGTTTTGATATTGGAATATGTGATCCAAAAGAGCTAAAGTATTTTTGACTCAACAGAACTGGATGTTTCTAGAGAGTACACTTTCAGCCTGAAATCTTACTAGGAATAATTTATTTGCTGACCCAAACTGATTAAGGAATACAAAGGGTATTGCTAACCATGAAGCAATAGGACCTGTAAAAAAAAAAAAAAAAAAAAAAAAAAGTAGGTTGTTAGTGTGTACATAAATTTTTTTTAAAAAAAAGATTCCCAAAGGAAAGTCTTCTGGTCATAAACCAAATGATGAGCTTAAGAGGATTTATGATTTCCCCCACCCCATTCAAATGCAGTTTACAAAAGGATACGTGGATGATAATTTTCACCAGAACCCCCAGACTCACAGGCAAGACCTTATGATCAGAAACTTGGGTTCAGAAGGGACTCTGGTTTTCATCTGGGCTTTGATCTGTGTTAAGCACCTGTGAGTAAGGAAGTAATTGAAATGCCTGTGGGGGGCCATGGATCTCAGTTAGGATAAATCACCAGGCTGCAGTGTCTTTTTGTGAAGAGACTCAGACATGAGAGGCCCCCTCAGCTGCAAACTTTGATTTTTCCCAACACTGCTGCTCTAGACTGACCTCCTAAATGTCTGAAAATGCCAGCTAAAGTAAAGAAATGAAAATACACATTTAGTACTGTATATTAAGTATTGTATTTAAATTGTTCATAAATTATATATGATACATATTTGAATATATGTTTCAATGTGTAATTGAATTGAATTATATTTACATTCATAATCATTGATATTCAATTATTCTCAGTCATTTCCCATTTCCTTCCATTTCATCCATTATTTTCCCCCCTATTCTCTTGCCAATTGCTTAAGCTGTTTATGTGAAAGAACAATGTCAACATTTTGGGAGGTCAGTTTAAGACTGGAATCATATTTGAAAGCTTATGCTATTTTTTAACATGATTCTGATCTCCCTCACACTAGTCCTGTAAGTCTTAAAGGGAGAAAACCATATTCTATTGAAAATAGCCTTTTCCATCATAGACTCTAAACAGGCAGATAAGATGTGTTACACATTTCCCAAATACTGTTTACAAGTGAATCACTGTGAAGATATCAGCTTATGGATCTTTAGTGTTAGCAGGATTATCTTACTGGAGGCCAACACATGGTGAAATCATCTCAGTGGCCATTACTAGTGGAGAAGGAGGATCACAAATAATCTCAAGCTATAGTATCCCCCAAAGCCATTCATACTTTTCAGTGGTGCACTGAGGGTCAATGAAAGCAGATGCTTTCTCTTCCTAATTCCAACCTACTTGACTTACTGAGTTGATGCTGGTCTTCCCTTGAGTGTATATGTCCTGAAGGTGAGGTAGATTGAGAGAGATTGCTTGTCAAACAGCAGGTATGATTGTCATATGTAATTGACAAAACAAATGATCAGAAAAGGAATGGCTGAGCATGGACTACCTGCATTAAAATACTAGGGATATAATTGCAAGGAGTAAAAATAATTGCTTGGGCAAGAAAAGCATTCTCCATCTCAGCATCATTGACATTTTGATGCAAGAACTCCTTCCCAGCTCTTAATTGTAACCTGGTGGCAATGAGGAAAGAAAGAGAGGTGCTTCCAAGTTTATCTCTCACTTGAAGCAGCCACACAGACAGTCAATAAGGGGCAGGGGAGCTCTGAAAGTAGGAAGTTTTACTGGTCTCTGCCTTACAAAATGGTCAACGGCACAGGCACTCAGGAAGCAACATCTATTCCTGGTTTTCCAAAGGTCTCCCTACAGACTGCAGTCAATCCCAGATAACATTTTCACCAGTCCCCATCAATATGAGAAAAATGGGGGCATTCACTAAGTTAAATGCATTCCGTGTAAAGAACAATCCTTTGTTTTGAGCTTATGTCATTCTTGTTGTAAAAAAAAAAATGCCCTTTCTTTTATGAAATGGTGGTCAAATAGAGGGTTGTAGCTGTGACAATCACTGCTGCTACTGCTATAATTTATACAAATCAGTCCAAAAATATTTTTGAAACTCCCCTTCTCTGTGAAATCCAGAGGTCTAAGAGCCATTGAAGGCATGAGGGGACTGGTAGAGTGGAAGGCTCAATGTAGTTCAAAGAAGGAAAACTGTAGGAAAATAAAAATTACAGAGAGAGAGAGAAATTCCCAACTGTGGATCTATGTAGATAGTGAGCTGATTTCCTCTCCTTTCCTGTCAGATCCCAGCTCCAAGCCTTTGCCAGGGGAGCATTTTCGCATCTCTAAGCCCGAATGTATGTCCAGACGAGGGCAGCTGGAGTGTCTTTTCCACCTCCTCTCCAAGGTAGAAGACTAAATTTTGTCGTTTTCCAAACTATGTGGAGAGAATTTCTGCCCAAGAAACCAATAGGAGATCCACAGAGGGTGGGCTCCAGTCTCTTTCACCTTCTGAGATGCTGTTCTAACATCATTTAATCCCAGGGCTCAAGCCCTCTGGCCCTACATGGACCCTGCTGTTCAGTTTGCTGGAACATTGGCCCCTGCTTCCCTCTCTCTGCTCCAGCTCTACTGCTCACCTCTCATCCTGCCATACCTCCCCCTAACATCTATCTTTTTCTCTGTGGTAGCCTCCTTCATACTCAGAGCTGAAATTAACTTCACTGCGCTGAGAGCATATACTTTACTTTTGCGTGTTGGCACATGCAACTCCATCCTTTATCCTGGGGCTGGAGAAGAAGGTTTCCATAAATTCTACCAGTGATGAAGCCCTGCTCAAGAATTCTTTAGAGACTTTGAATTTAGCTTACGTTGAATATCTCCATGAAGCTTAAAAGGAAGAGTCCAACAGTACCATAGGAGGAATACTTATGGAATGGGCTAGAAGGCTTCATGAGATCAAAGCCCCCGACTCTGGCTCTGGCTCTGGGGTCAGAGGATCTGATCTGGCTGCAGAAAAGCTGATGGCTCGTGAGCGTGATTCTCTGAGGCTCACAGGTACATGAAGGGTTCAGGCAGAAGAACCTCCAAGATGTTCTATCAGCTCTCACAGGCTGCCATTTGATAACTACACCATCTTATCTCAGTCTAGCCTATGGTCTAACATTGGCCAAGGTGAGAGGCTGGCAGAGGAATGAAGATGCAGTGAGTGTGTACAGAAGCAGAGTTTTCTCTTCCCCTTTACAGATGTACAGCAGCCTATACCTCTCCCCAAGGAAATCTTTTGAGGAAGGAGATGAACATCATTGTCCTTATATCTCTCCAGCTCCAACTCCCATGTTTTTGGTCAAAGAAGTTGTCTTAAATTGGAGCTGTGAGTGAGCATTGCATTTGGCTAGATCCAGCCAGTTGATCTTGTCACCTGCAGCTAAATTGCCAGGAGACAGAGTCCTCCCTGCCAAATCTGGTGTGTCTTCATAAGCCAGAGCTGTTTCTGCATCCATGGGGCCACACCCAATGACCAACCACGGTGGCTGTGCCTTTCCCCACCTCCTGCTGTTTAACCTGTGAAATGGTGAGAGGCTGAAACTGCTTGCATTTCTTTGCCTAAAGGAAATTAAACACATATATCTATGTGAAGATATAGATATATAATGGTCTGTGGGGAAAAAACGTTCGTCTAGTGTAAAAATCTAACAATCTTTATCAAGTTTAAGGAGAAGATCCTGGCTTATTTGGCTGTTCATGAGGAATGCTAAAAAAGAAAATGCAAGCCATTGGTCCCCAAGCCTCTCCACCACAATTAAAGGAAAGACCACATGAAAATGTGGAATCTACTTGGTTGGAGAGGATCATTTCCATGGACTTTTCAGATCTGTTTTCCTTTCTGCTATTTGTACTGGTTTTCTTTCTCTCATGCCAGGGATGTGCCTGGTTAGAGAAAGAGTCTTGATTAACACTTCCAAGCCGACAATTCACCAAATATCTGAACCAAGGGAATTCAGTGCACCTACACAGAGGAAAGAGAAATATCCCTCTTGATGTGCCCTTTTTGCCAGGTTGTGTTTCTCTGAACCAAATGCTAACTTATCAACTTCTGTAGGTTTCACTGAATACAACTGCATGGAATGCTATTACTGTTTGCAATGCAACCTAATCTGAACACATTGCATTTCTTTTTAATCCAAAGGGGACTAGCAGGTTTATTGTGTTTGCATGTGCTTTCCCCCCAGACTCTGGCTGCCCTAACAAGAAATTCAATAAATCTACTTCCAAACCATCTTGCACAAGCTTTGCATGTCCAGTCTGGGCCTGAGGAAATTAACAAGAGAATAGAACATACCATCGACTTGCGGAGTGGCGATAAATTGAGAAGAGAGCATATCAAGCCATTCTCACTGATGTTTAAAGACTCCAGCCTGGAGCACAAGGTAGACCTGGGTCTCCATAGTGGCTCTTTTTCTGGAATAAATTGTCGTAAATGTTCATGGGACTAGAGAGGGCCCAGGGGCTGTGGTTTTGGTTGGTGTGTTTGTGGTTTGTTTGTTTGGTTTGGTACTGTCTTTTCTTTTTCTCTTTGAAAATCATGAGTAGACTGAAGGTCATGTAAGGAGATGCTGGGTAGATAAAGAGAGCCTCAGCTTTGCTTTTTAAGGAAAAGATGACAGAAAGAACAAAGGAGTTCCTTCCACTTTGAGATTATTAACCCAAATGTCATTAGCACCCACTTGCCTTTGATTGTAGGTGAATCTGCCACCCTGTAACATAATATATGAGGGCACCCAATAACCTAATGCAAGCATTAATGATAAACAGTCTTCCTTAGATTGGACACACCTGTTTTCCCATTTCCCCAGTCGTCCACCGCTCAGACCCCCTGATGTAAGGCATAGTAGGTGGGTTGTGGATTCAGAGTTCGGTTAGAATTCCACCTCTGCCACTTCCTTGCTAGGTGACCGTCAAAGTGAAGGATTCTGTGAGCACGAAGTCCTCTCTGTACAATGAGGATGATGAACGTGCCTCCCTCTTAGGTTACGACGAAAGGCTCCAGGCAATGCCTTGATCAGATCCACTGTTCGAAAGTAGCCGGCATTACCCTACTGCTGATGACTTTTTTCCACGCCCCTTCTCCCAGCCCAGCTCCAAACTGCAGAGTGTAGTGAGGAGGTGGTGCTGTCCCTGCTTAACTGGGCTGCTCTTTTGCACTGATGGAGGCTGACAGACCTTCTTTGACTGAGCACAGGAGGTGCTTGGCATCTGCAGGAGCTTCCAGCAAGAACAGCAGGGGATTTGCAAGCAAATTTCAGGAGTTTGATTCTATACTGTGCAAAGCTCCAGTGAACAATTTTTTGTGAGTCTGCTCAGCTGCCTGGGAGATTCTACTTTCCTAGGCTTGGAGAATTCACACTTCTGTGCACATGCATTACTCCCAGCGTATCTCTTTGATAAACTCCCTGAAGGTTGCAAACTCCAAAGTACTATCTTCACCTGTGATTGACAGTTTGAAATGTATCATGTCTAGGTACTAACAAAACAAAAGGAAAAGAAACATTTTGCCTGTTCAACAGTCCCCCTCAAATAGCAGGTGGACTTTCCTTGTTAGTAATATAACTAAGGGCTTAAGGTCCAAATTAAATGCATTTTCTTTCCTGCTTGTTACATGGAAGGAGCTAGGAAGAGCAGGGTGGTCTTGCAAAGAATCTTCTCAATTAGCCTGTGTAAATACCTGTGTCCAGAGCTCTACAAAACCCTTTTTATTCATTCTTGCTAAGGAGGTACTTGCTTCACTAATGACCCTTGCAGACTAGAGATAATTTCTAATGTGTTTTATTCAGTAGTGCCTGGCCCGCACCTGCAGGCACCTGGTGTTGGAGGGGGGATGGATCTAGGTGAGGCACAGTGTATCTGAGGTTGATTTCTAGGAGAAGCAGAGGGCAGCATCCTAGATGGACATGCAGGGACATGGCCACTGGCAGTCCAGCTTTGCATCACCTAGCGTGTGCTCTGCGTCGTGTAGGTTACGGAAGTGAAGGCAAGTGAGCACATCAGCTAATGTTCACTCCCCTCGTGTCACAGAGACGGCCCTCATGACTCCTGCTCTGACACCCTCTCCAGGGGCTGCGTTACTTCTGAGCAGAGGATATATCAAAACTCATAGTCAGTGGGTGTTTACCAAATACCAGGCACTATTCTAAGCTGTTTGCACAAGTTGACTAACAGTGACAGTATGAAGATGTTATTAGGAGCCTCAGCTTATATTTGCTGAACTGGAGACATGGAGAAATGATTAGGTAGCCTACCCAAACTCGAACTGTCAGTAGAAGGGCTGCGATCTGAGCCCACTGTGACCCCAAAGCCAGTGCCCTTGTCTGTGCACGACACTGCCCCTCCCAGGAGCCCTGGGGACTTGCCCTCCCAGGCCCTTGTCTGAAGAAGACAATCCTATGCTAGCTTCATCCTCTTCTCTTTGAAGTTTGGATGAGGTGGGAGGTCTGGGAGAGAGATCAAGTAAGAAAGGGTCCTTGAAACCTTACCAAAATAACAGGGTCTTCAAATCCATAGGGCTCCAGAGTTAGAGAACAGCATCAGTGTGAATCTACCCTGTGCCTCGTGTTTCTGTATATTGGTCTACTGCATCCTCAGGGAAACAGTCCTATCTCGCTTCCAGAAGAGAAAACTGAGCCTCCTAGAGGTTAAGGAGAGGTCATAGCTCTCAGTATCTGGATGCCTATTTCATTGACTCTAAGGTACCATCAACTGTGAGGTGCTTGATTTTTCTATGCAGCACTGAGAAAAACCACCCAATGAGCTGTGCTTACACCCTCAAGGTAAAAATGAACAGAAAAAAAAACCCACCCAGCAAACAGAGTCAGTGAGGAAATTCACATGCCTCTATCTGGGTATTGGTTAGATTAAAAAAAAAAGAACTCTCCAAGAAGTTGAATCCAAAATGAAATCCCTGAGTTCACACACTGAATGTGATCTTAAAAAAAAAAAAAAAAAAAAAAAATGGTCAGGCAGAGAATTTAAAATGGTTCTGGATTCATATTGCCCCCTGGTGACCAGCAGAAGCAATCACAAACCTCCCTGGAAGTACTGATGTTTCAAGACTCCTTTGATAGTTAGATACTTTCTGATTTCAGAGATGTTAAAATGTGGGGTAAAAATTGTGCATCTTAGATTTGTTGAAATATTTACAGTATTTGTGATTCCAGTCTTTTCTCTTCCCACTGCCCTACCCTGCTTCTTGGGAGCAAGGTTGGACCATAGAAGTATGTTTTCTAAAAGGAAAAATGGAAAAGGAAAAAATGATTTTACCCTGGAAATTCTGTAGGGAAGAAATTTTTGAAAATTTCTTTTCAAACAGAAAAGAAATTCTGTTTGAACAATATACAGATATATGAACAAGGGAAACTGTTCTCCACTCCACCTTTATTCGTGAATTGGAGAACACAAAAAACTCTTTTGAAATATCATCCAGACACTTCCTGGTTACATTAGTTTATAAAAATTAGCATATCTAGCGAGTGTTATGAGAAATGGGACTTTTATATGTCTCCTGGTGTTGCATAAGTGCTTGTTGAATGAATGAAGACTCAGGTTAAGGAGAATCTTTGAGGAGATTACCTCGCAGCTGGTCTCAGGATAGTTTTTGTGAATTCTAAGAACCAAAAGACATGGGTTGCGTTTTTTGTTTGTTTGTTTGTTTGTTTTAACATCTTTATTGGAGTATAATTGCTTTACAATGGTGTGTTAGTTTCTGCTTTATAACAAAGTGAATCAGTTATACATATACATATGTCCCCATATCTCTTCCCTCTTGCGTCTCCCTCCCACCCTCCCTATCCCACCCCTCTAGGTGGTCACAAAGCATCGAGCTGATCTCCCTGTGCTATGTGGCTACTTCCCACTAGCTATCTATTTTACGTTTCGTAGTGTATATATGTCCATGCCATTCTCTCACCTTGTCACAGCTTACCCTTCCCCCTCCCCATGTCCTCAAGTCCATGCTCTAGTAGCTCTGTGTCTTTATTCCCGTCTTACCCCTAGGTTCTTCATGACCTTTTATTTTTTTTTCTTAGATTCCATATATATGTGTTAGCATACGGTATTTGTTTTTCTCTTTCTGACTTACTTCACTCTGTATAACAGACTCTAGGTCCATCCACCTCACTACAAATAACTCAATTTCGTTTCTTTTTATGGCTGAATAATATTCCATTGTATATATGTGCCACATCTTCTTTATCCATTCATCTGTTGATGGACCCTTAGGTTGCTTCCATGTCCTGGCTATCGTAAATAGAGCTGCAATGAACATTTTGACCTGACTCTTGGCAGTGGAGTTTCAGGAGAGATGATTGTCAGGTTCTGCTCACTCCCTGCCCTGTCATTTCATGGTGGTTCACACACATACACACAGAGGAATCCTTAGAGTTAAGCTTCAGGAAAGTGTGCTCATGACTCATTTGTCTTAGCCAAGTTTGAGCAGCACATTTTCCTTCTGTGTTCCAGGGTTTTCTCATCTGTGAAATGAGATAGATGGACAGCTCCTAATAGCTTTCAGCAGTCAGTGCTATGAGGTTGTGAATTCCCTAGGGTCATGATGAACACATGTGCTAGTTTGCCTGGTTTACATCCATTTTCTCAGTGTAATTATAAATAGCACCTCCGTTCACTCAAAAGTCATGTGAGTGACAAGTCATGTGACCCAAGGCTTAGCCCTTGGCCAGGTTAGAATTAGTGGTTCTCAATATCTTCACTTCCCTGCAACTACATGAGGTCTCTGGGAAGACTCCAGGATGGGGGAGGGGCCCTAATCCCGTCCTCAATGGTCCCCTCCAGTTCCTCCCAGATTTCGCAGAAGAATCCTCTGCCCTTCTTTGGTTTCCAGCTAAAATTTCCTAAGGGAGCTGACAGATCTCAGGGGCAAACAAAAATTAGAACTATGGTAAAGAGATGTAGGAAACATGACATGTTTGTCAAATACTATCAATCATATTGGAATTTTTTCTTTTATTATATATAATTCTTTTTCTTCCTAAAAAAAATTAATTCATTTTCACTAGCAAAAGCTTATACCAAGCATATAAGGCAAGAAGAAAATGACATCTCTTGTAATCTTACAACCCTGGATAACCATTGTTAACATTTTGGCATCTGTCATGCTAGTCTATCATGAGTATGATTCTTTATACTTATCTATGCAATTTTTCTATTAATACAGGACCATTTTGTACATCGTGCCTTGTAACATAGTGTTAAGCTTTTTGCTTGGACTTTTCCCCACATTATTAAATGTTTAGTTACAAAATAATTTTTGTAACTGCATACTAATCCAGTACATGTTTTAAACATTTTGGGCTTTTTTTCTCTCAGTTTTTCACTATTATAAATTATAAATTGCGTTGCAATGACCATTGTCATAGTTAAATCATACATCCATGTTTAATTATTTTCTTAGGATAAAATCATAAGAATGGGTATGAGAATGTACATTTTAAATACTTGATGTACATTCTGAAATCATGCTCAAAAACTATGCCTATACTTTTTAAAACTTGCCAACTTGATAAGATACAAGCAGCATCTTCCTGCCATTTAAAAAAAATTATTATTGAGGTTGAATGTCTTTCTGTATGTTTTTTATGTTTTGGTCTTTATATTTCTTCTTTTGTGATTTGCACACTTGTCTTAATTGTGCAATCTGTCCATTTATCTTAATTGTGTGACTTAAACTTTTGTCTTAATTGTCATCTTTTATTGTGCTGCTCACCTCTGTATTATTGATTTGTGCGTATTCTTTATATAGTGAAGAACTTAACCCCAGAACACTTAACAAGACGGTGATATTTCTCAACCTCTGACCCGTATTTCTCTTCTAGGACAAGACTCTGAATGAAGCTTAGTATGGGGAAGGCAATTAGTTATAATTATGTATTAATGTTTCCAGGCCAGAGAAACCAACCCAAAACTTTCCTTAAGAGAGCTTAATAACATAAAAACACTTATTTGGAGTGACCTCACTCAGCTTAGTGTTACAAAAACAGCGTGACCATCTCAGAATGAGGCAACTTCCTCATCTTGACTGAAGATTAAGATGTTAAATAAATGCTTCAAAATTGATTGAAAATTTATGTTTTGATGTGGGTATTCTAGTGGGATAAGTGTTAAAATCAAACCATATCAATGATGATTAGATTTCCTTCCTTCTTTTAATATTGATATCTTTCTGTTAAATTCTGAATTTTTTTCCTTTGAGAAATCAAGGCCTCCTTTGTCAATATTACAAATTTAGCAATAAAAAGCCTCTTTGTCCTAGGATAATAGTCTTCAAACTTGAGGATCACCTGGGACTCTTGTTTAAAATGCAGGTACCTGCCAATCACTCTGCCCCCAAGACTCTGATTTTGCAAGCGGACCTACATTTTGAGAAAACCCTTCTGGGATTCCATTGTCCTGAGTTGTCAGCCACCTTTCTCTGTCCTTGGCAGCACATTAGGACTTGGGCTAGTCACTTGCTTCATGCCTTCAGAGACCAGGTCACATCAGAAGTTTCCGAGTCCATACTCAAGGCCAACATGGCCTCAGACAGGCCTAGAAGGAATGTCTCCATAAACCTCCCAATGCTCCCAGGAGGTCAGGCTTGGGGGTCAAAGAGACCTTGGTTCAAATCCCACTTTGGAAATAGATGTGGGTGTAATGGATTAATTTATCGATCATTATTGGATACTGACAAGTTGGTAGCTTTCCATCACTCAGATGGACATCCCGGCACACATGAAAAACTTCATTTATTTCACAAGTGTTTGGTCTTTGCTAAAAGACAGAGGAAAGAACATATACTTGATTAATGAGTAGACATGACTTGAACCCAATTCCTGCTAGATACTGGCTGGGTGATGCGGGACAAGGTGTTTGATCACAGTGAGATGACAGTGATCATACTACCTGCCCCTCATTGGATTGTTCTGAAAATTAGATGACATAATACTCATATAATAAGTGTTTGAATAAATGCAATAGTTATTGTTTTCCATTCCCTCCTGATGAATTCTGTGCCAATCCAATTCTGGGTGAGGCTACACCCTCACTTAAAATAAATCTTACACTTCTAGAGCTTCTTTAGAGAAACTACTTCATTAAAAAGGGTGGGGGGGGGCCTCCCTGGTGGCGCAAGTGGTTGAGAGTCCGCCTGCCGATGCAGGGGATACGGGTTCGTGCCCCGGTCTGGGAGGATCCCATATGCTGCGGAGCGGCTGGGCCCGTGAGCCATGGCCGCTGAGCCTGCACGTCCGGAGCCTGAGCTCCGCAACGGGAGAGGCCACAACAGTGAGAGGCCCGCATACCACAAAAAAAAAAAAAAAAAAGGGTGGGTGGGGGAGAGCAGTGTTAACGTGCTTGTATCCCAGGGTACCAGGGTCATGACTCTCATAAATACAGATTTATATAAGTACATAAAGGTGTGTCCTAAGCAAGTACACACCTATAGGCCATTGATAGTGCTTGCTATGAACCAAGTTCGGTGCTGAAAATTTTCAAAATATTCATTTAATATTACTTTTGTTCCATCAGTAACCACATAAAAACAAGGATTTGTCACACAAGGAAACCTTTAGATAATCCTTTGGCTGAGTACAAGTGGGTCTTATCTCTGTTCAGAATTTCACTCAGTTTTCTCTATCTTTAATGAAGAAAGTCAAAGCTAAGTGGAGGCTTAAGAGATTTCAGGATAAATGTATCACAGACTTTGAAATGTTTCTTCTTCCCATAAACTCCTATTGGAGTTACAGTGAGTAGACTAAAATAATTAAGGAGGAATTTCAGCAAAGCAAAGAAGGCTAGGCAGGTGAATGAATAATCTGATGGATTAAGATGTTGGATTCTGGAATTAGGTAATGAGAAAAATGCTTTTGTCTATTTTTGGAGACGTTCAGAATTTGTTGAAGCACATCATTTCTTATTTAGATGCAGAGGAGAGGAACATGGAATACTGAACCAAGTGGTCTTTGGTGTTCTCTCTCATTTATCTGAATTAGACACTTCCTGATCATTTTCATGATCTTATTTTTAAAAATTCTTTTGAAGGAATTATTCTGTTGTAGGCTCAGGTTACTCTTGAGTTTTACTTCTCTAATAAGGCTCAGAATAATAAGAATATTTAGGCCACCTCCTTCAGGTAAGAAGGACAGATTTCAAAGAGATTTAGGGGGAGAAAACAATCCATCCCTATTCAAACAGTAGCTAAGTGAGACTCCTTTACATTCTTGATATTGCCTTGTAAAATTCCTGCTATTTCTACACCCTCTAGGTAGTCAAATGATATCAAGGGCCATTTCACTTGTATCTTTGTATCAGACCAATTAGCTAGCTCCAGTCCCACAAAGCCAGCATTTTCAGAGTCAGGAGTACCAATTTCACCTATAATAATGTAGTGTAGGATGATAGAATTATGATGATTTCAACCTAAAGGTCATCAGCTCTGTCCTTAAAGTAATCCTAGTGTTTCATGTGTGGATATCACCAACACCTATAAACAGGGGCTTCTAGGCAAGGAATAAAGGAACAGTTATCGCTCTCACTGTTGGGGTACTAGGCCACTCAAGAAAGGAAGAGTCTTTTCTCCCAAGGATGGGAGATTTGGAGGAGGGTGAGCTGGGAGAATGGTGGGTTGGAAACTTTATGAAGTTCTGCTTGGGAATTCTCCTATGACAACCCATCCCCCTACCAAGGAAGACCATATATTGTCATTATCAAAAATATTTATATAACATATTATCATTGAGTCTTCTGTCATCTCTGGGATGGCATCCTTCCAGCCTCATTCTTCTGAAGCTGTCCATCTTAAATGACCTTGTGAGTTTACTAAATATGAGGAAATCTACTTTGTTCAAAGGTCAAGTTATTTGGGAAGACATATACCAGTGAGACATTCCTCAGATATACCTGTCACTTGTAGAATTGTTCTTGAAAATGATTTGGTTAGATGCTAGACACCAGGATAGGGAATATATTCTATTTCAAAATATGAAATTATTGAAAATTAGTTCCTAGCTTTTTTATTGCAATTGCTTTTCACCCAAATGGTCTCATTTAAGGGAGCTCTAGCCAGTGCCATCCTCCATAATGCATGAATTCAACAGAACAGACATTAATTTCCTTCGTTCACTCATGCAAAATGAGCAGATTGTCCCAGTTGAGATTCCTCTTTAACAAACATATTAATTTATATTAATGAGAGGTGTGCTAGAAAATTATCATTTTTCAAATTAGATTTATCCAAAGGTGGAATGGGCTCTCAAGTGAGGGGCTGATTTCCCCCATCACACTCAGGCAGGAGTTAATGGCTCATTTCTGAGAGGTTTTACTGAGTGAAATCAGCATTACTAAGAGCTGGACCAAGGTGACAAATAAAATCCATTCCACCTATAAAATTTTTCAATCCACATACACACTTGAAACAAAGACCAGAATCATTGTAGTTTGGACAATTAACTAGATTATTGCTATGGTTAGAAGCATCCTCTACATCTGGTAGGGATGTAAGAATTTAGTCAGTACCTTTTAGCTCATAGTCGAAGAGGAGGATCTAGCAGAGCGGGGTGATTTCCCTCCAACCCACCTAGAAAGATTTTCCAGGCATGTCTCAGGCAAAGAAACATAGCAAATTAGAAGCTCTGTTCATCACCTCTGCAAGCTAGCTTCCCTGGTCACACCTCTGTGGATGAACAATCTAGATGGGTTTTACCTTGTGTGATCACACTTGGGGTTCCAGGCTTCCTTTGGACAGATCTAGGAGCCCACAGATCCTCCTGGCTCTGAGTTCATTTATGAATATGCCTTTTAAGAGCGTGCAGGGCCGACATCCACAGACATGAGCAAAATGGAACACAAGTCCTTCCTGCTCTCCTTCCTTAGAAGGGAACCCAAGTCTCAACCTGATCAAATCAAGTAGGAATATTCATTTTAAAAACAATTTTTTAATTATTTGAAGACGGTGGTCCCTCTTATTCTGTTGCACTTAATAAAATCCACTGTATCTTTTATTTTCTTCCCTGTTATTTGTTCACTCCTCTAGGCCTTAAGAAAAGGGTTCTTTACATTGCATTGCTTTGTGCTGAGGAGCCATTCATTAATCATGAAAATGAGGCAGTGCCAATTTATTAAACTAACTCATGGGCTGTTTATGAGGTCCATTCTTTGCCCAAATCATGCTTCACCTTCATTCTAATGAAGATTTACATAGACTCAAATTTTTAACCCACTTTTTTTCTTTGTATTGTAAACCACATCACTGAAATATAACAAGACACATGATCATGCACCTTGTGAAGATGATTTTACCTTGAAAATAGCAAAGTTGCAGCAGTTAGTGCAGCCAATAAGGCCTTGCACTCTCTGGATTCCCTCCTTACAATCTGTGAGGGCCTACTTGAGTTACTCAGTTATTCTAATCTTCAGATTCATTATCTGCAAAATGGCGATATGATAAATGGGATCTTCTTTAAAGTGCTGTTATGATAATTAAATGAGATCATCCACATAAAGCATGTAGCATATTGCTTACCTTACACTAGATATTACTCATTATTACTCAATTTGTTACACTACATTTTGACCATTTCCTGAATCAACCAAATCCTTACAGACTGAAAAGTAATAATACTGTTGTTCCTCTGAATCAGCAGGGCCTTGATTCCAGGACCCCGCCCCCATCGTAGATACCAAAATCCACAGACAGTCAAATCCCTTATATAAAATGACATAGTATTTGCATATAATCTACACACATCCTCTCCTAGACTTCAAATAATCTCTAATTTACTTGTAATACCTAGTACAATATAAATGCTATGTTAATAGCTGCAAATGCAGTGTAAGTACTATGCAAATAGTTGCCGGTGAGTGGCAAGTTCAAGTTTTGATTTGGGGAATTTTCTGGAGTTTCTTTTTATGAATATTTTTGATTTGTGGTTGGTTGAATCTGATGTGGAACCCCTGGATACAGAGGGCTGACTCTAATCAAAATTCTAATCTAAATGCTCAAAGGAAGCATTTGTAATTTGTTCCAAGTGGCACGCACGGTCTTTTTAATTGGTATTAATCCCATTTATAGTTGGCTCAGTTACTGTCTTCAGGCATTTCCTGCCCAAAGACACTGATCTAGGAGCCAGGAGATGTGGCTTATTGTCTGAATTTTGCCACCAACCACCTAATTGACTTTGACCAGCTCTTTCCCCTATCTGATTCTCAAGTTCCTCATTTGTAACATATACAGTTGCCAAGTCCTCTTACAGACCAAGGACTCAATGAATTATAAGGGCCCAGTGGTCATTTCCAAGGACAGCTTCCCTAAAGGTCCCTGGAGAAGGGAGAATTCCACCCATTGATGGAGGATCTTTTAGGAAGAAAGGGAAGGAATAAGGGTAAAGTCTTTTCCTAAAACAGAAGACTGCATACGAGATTATAATTCCCCTTTGAAGAATCTTTTCTAACTTCAGGGACCAATCAGTCAGCAACGCTTTGGTGGACCCTACTGAGTACAAGGTATAATTTTGTACAGAGAAATAGAAGACAGCATTCTAGAAAGCAACACTGTGGTTGAAAAGCAGGCTTCAAAAAGATAACAAGTATAGCAATAAAATATGTATAATTGATTGTAGTAAACGCTTAGGTAAGGTTACCATGTGCTATAAGCATTGCTCTAAGCACTTTGTATATATTAACTCATTTCATCCTCCCAGCAACCCATACGAGATAGTTTTTATTATTATCCCCTTTTTCTGGATGAGGCAACGGTGGCAGAGAAAACGTAGTAAATTTGTCCAAGGTACATAGCTAGTAAGTATTGAAGCTGGTATTCACATCCAGGTAGTCTAGCTCTAGATTAGTCCATGCTCACCACTAAGGTAGAAAAGAATATGTGGCACCAAGTGAGGACAGAAGAGAGACCAGATGAAGAGTCTGCCTGTGGCAGGAAGGAGAATACGTGTAACTTAATATAGCTGTGAACCAGAGTGATCAGATCTTCACAAGTCAAGAGGAAGTGAAGTGAATCATCACTCCGTCTCATCCTGAGCCAGTTAGGAGCGTTCTTTCCATAGTTCTGTCTCCTTACATTTCCAAAGTACACTCCATTATGAAACCCAGTATTTTATATTTGATTGGTTTCATCTTCACAAATATTCCTTTCTGTGACTGTGCTAGGCACTGGAGTTCAAACCTGAAAATAATAGAATTTATTATTAAATTCTAGCATAATAAAATACAGTAAAACCGAAGAGCACTGCAAAACCTGTGAATTGTATTCATTCCCCCATTTGAAAGTTAAGAAAAGTGAGGTTAAAAGGAATTGGCTTTGCTCACAGTGAAACAGTGACAGAGTGGGAGATCTGGAGGTACAGCAGATACTTTGTCACCAACCAGCTTGACTTCTGAAGGAAATGAACAATGTGAAACCAGATGCAACTTTAGTCTGGACAAATGATGATTATGTGACTTTTTTTTAAGTCATCAGTTAAAACATTGAGGAAAGGAGTCAGGACTCAGGCTTGGGATCAATAGGAAAAAAACCTTCCCACAGTGAGAATGAGCCCCAAATGGAAAGGAATCCTTTTGCATCTAAGGAATGATCTCTTAGGTGCCAGGAGTATTCAAGTTGAGGGTGTTTGAAACCCTAGGATGCCCTGCCCCAGCTCGGAGAAAAGAACCCACTGCCACCAACAAAGCAGAAAAGGTCATCTGATGATAATCAGCAGGCATTTGAGTAGTCCTCAGGGATGTTATGGAAAGGATAGGCAATGGTCCATCGTGACTCCAAGATGCTGTGATGCTGGTAGTGATGAGGAGTTGATGAGGATGATAAAGATGAAGATGATGAAAAGGAGCAAGGGAGAGATTAGGTACATGAAAAATTATTATTGTTGTTCTTAAAATCTCATTATTAAATCTATATAACCAAGCTGGTTTGAAAGCAGACAGCCAACAAAGAATAATTAGATCTTGTGCAATCGGTTGTTACAAGGAATTCAGGCATTTATCTTTCTTTGAATTAACTGCTTTGTGGCTCCTTCATTTATCTTCAAGCTGGTATGTGTGGGTCTCTCTGATGGTGCCCTGTTCTTAGGTAGTGCTCTTGAAAACTATCAGTAACATGGATTTTCTGTAGCTTTATCAGGAGTGAAGATGGCTACAGTGATTTTTCAGGGGCATGTTCCCCTCTAGATATGGGGCAGGTTGTCAGCCGACAGGCAGAGGCCTCAACACCAGAGAGTAGAAAAAACATTGCCCTATGACAGCAATGAATGTGCAGTTTCTGAGCAGCACTGTGCTTCCCCATGGATCTCACCAGCTACCTGTCATTGTCACTGTCCAAATCACAGCCATGACATTGATCCACTGATCAATGTCTAAAACCCAGTCTAAAACCCAGACCACACCAAGAAGTAGGCAAGAGAATAACAATCATGTAATAACCATTGACTATGACTCCCATATCAACAAGTTGGATGAATTTTGTTTCACTGACCTGACCAAAGCCTTCTCTTGGTGTTAGGGACATAGACCCTGAGATGCTGGGATAGCTCTGTTTACTGGCTTCCTTTATAAAATAACCATGAAACTCAAATCAGGGATTATATAGTTCCAAAGCCGTGCTTAGGTTTCTGTTCTCACCCCCAAAAATGTTCTGTGCTGTGTGATCTATGGCAAGTTACTAGACCTCTCTGGCATTAAAGTAAAAAGAAGGACTTGATTTAGGTTAATTTTAAGATCTTTTTCAGCTTTAAAAATCCTTCCTTCCTCTGAAGGAATTGAATTATGTCTCAGTGACTAGAAGATGGGTCAGGAAACTAGGCAGGACTAAGGCAAGTATATACACATTCAGTGCTGACCTTCCAGAAGCATTTAAGGCTGGACAACGAAATTACTGAGTTCTCTGGATAATCAAAATAAAGTTAGCACCATTCCCCGGGGCCCCCTCGAGCAGACAACAGAAGGGCAATCAAGCACATTGGTCGATCAGTTTGGGTTTCTCTTGTGCAAAATGAAACAGCTGCCCTTGCTGGAGATTTCTTTGGCTGTTTTCTATTCTAAGATTCCATGAATTTATTTTTTCAGTAGTTTTTATGAAAAGAGAGGCAGACTCTCTGGTCAAAAATTTCCCTGTGTCCACAAGAGCAAGATCCTTAAATGACTTAACGTTTACTCATGAAGAATGTCAATGTGAATTTGATTTGCTGTGTATATGGATGTGTGCTCTTCTGTTTGGTTAAAATGATGTTATTTGGGAGGAAGGAGGAGAACTCGTTTATAAGTTTATGCAAAGTCCCTCTCACTTTCCCCTTTACTATGAAGGGAATTGTATTCACCCCTGGGCTCTCACTGGAAGGTTGGTGGGAGGGATGGAGATAATGCTCCGTGAAGGTTTTATTGAGATATGGATGCCTCTTAATTTTAAAAATATATACATTTAAATGCCTTGTCTCTTCTTGATGTTTATCCCCAACTCCAAACACTAGTAAAACTTCACTCTTCCAAGTGCCCAACTCTGCTGCAAAGTAATTCATTCTCCTTTTTTTTTCTTTCATTACAGTACTCTCAAATGAGGGATGAAGTATTCAAATCAAACTTGGTCTGTGCGTTTATCGTTCTTCTATTTATCACGGCAATACAAAGTTTGCTTCCTTCTTCAAGGTAAATGTGAAGGGACTAAGTTATCAGATGAAATGTCTTTGTGAGCTGATAGGCCCTTACCTGGAGCTAGCTGCTGACCTTTTCAAGGGATCAGAATTTACAATAATGGGATCCAGGATTCATAGCAAAATATTTGACAGTTTCAGAGTCTCTTCTGGTTGTCTTATGCTGCATAATAATCTCATTACTCTACCAAGGCAAGAGCTTTTTCCCAATCTTAATTAAAAAAACAACCAAAATCAACATAGGCCTCCCTTTTCTCTGACATTGCACCCATGAATGCAGAAAGTAAGTATAAGTCACTCCATCACCATTAACTTGTCCCTTTGTTAATTACCTCTTTGTTGTTCATAGATACAGGATCATAGCTTCCAGGGTCAGCAAAATTGGCACTCTAATAATAATACAAACAAATATATGTGGCCAGTCCCTGATCCAAATTCTTTATATACAGTGACACACCTAATTCTCATGGCAAACCTATGAGGTAGGTACTGTCATTATCCCCACTTGTAAGAGGAGAGAACTGAGGCCTAGAGTAATGAAATAAGTTGCCCAAGGTCTCACAGCTGAACAATGTTACAGCCTGGATTCAAACCCAGGAAGTCTAGCTCCACAGCCTGGACTCTTAAGACTCTATTAGACACAGACTTTTATTATATAGGTTATAGGTGCCAGAGCCAGCATTTAAATCTAGTTCTGGATTAGTCCAATGACCATGTTTTTTCCTCTCTCCTGCACTGTAAGGTAACCCTTGCCTCTTTTCTCAAATATATTCCCTCCTCCCTAAACTAACCAGGAATTTCCCCCTTTCGTGTGGTTAAAAATAACAACAACAAAATTAGTTAAATGTCTAATACAGTCAAAGCAACTTGCTAGCCCTTGAGGATGGTATAATTTTGCAAGAGGAAGTCTGCATCTTCTAAGATATAATTTAGTGGGAGAGAGAGAGACGTTAATAATGGCTTCCAGTTACTGAGCATTTATTATATGCCAGGAAAGTGCTCAATCCTTTGCACAGATTGTCTCAATAAAGCCTCAAAAATAACCAATAAGTAAGGCAGCATTCTAATCCCCATCTATATAAGGACTGAGCTGGGATTTGAACACAGTCTGTGCTTTTAATTACTTAACTGCTTTGTGCCAAAATCAGCGCTTCATTCTGCCTAGGTGGTTTAAAGAAAGTTGGCAGAAGGGGTGATGCTTTGAGCTGAGTAGGATGAGGGAGAAAGAGTAGAAGAGGGTTCCCAGCTTAGGAAGCTGTGCAGGCAAAAGCACAGAGATGAGAACGACCTCGTGTTTGTAGCACGGTGAGTAAATGGAAGACTCAAGGGTCAAGCATTTGTGCAAGGATGTGGTGGGGGCCATGGCTGAAAAGGGAGAACACCTGCAGGAGGGCAGTGTCCACATGCTCTGGTAAGGAATTTAGAATTGGATCTGGGAGCAGGAAGGAGACCCTGAAGGTTTTTGAGGAAGGTTGTGACATGATTCTGTGAAGGAAAGACGTTCAGGTTAACTAACAGTCAGGGAATGGCAATGCTTGACCTTTTCCAGATTGGCAGGGATGTAAAGGGGCAAGGGATTCAGGGAAGATGGCGGTAGAAGTAGTACATTTCTGAATTTCTCAGAATTCCCACATATCTGAGCAACGGCATAAAACCAAAAACCTCAAGGACCATATTTACAACAAAAATAGGTGATGTGGTAAACCCATAAATTTAAAAATAGGAATGACAATCTCCCAAGAGCCCCAAGACTGGGTGTGATATCAACATCGGTGTGGGAGGAATTGGAAAGAAACAAGTAGGCATCTGTCATATCTGGGAAGAAAAGAGCCCCAGTATCGCCAACAGATATTCACTGGGAAGTGCCATGGGCCAAATTGCAAAAGCAGTTGTAAGTGGGAGGGGGTTTGCCCAATCCAACGTCAGGTGAGTGCAAAGGTCTGCAGTTAAGGTCCAAAGAGCTAGAATTATCAGACGCTATGAACTCCCAAAACTGACCAGTCAAATCTCCCTCCCAGGATAGGGCCCTGGAAGAAACTCTATGAATAAGATCAAAATTACTCACAATAGGGTTATAATGTAGAAGGGAGGGTCCAAGTAAAAGTGGAAAGGGAATCTAGCCATCATGTTTTGAATACTATGTGAAAACAACTAAAGGAGTCTCTGTGGAGTTAAAAAATAAACTATCCCAAACAACACCTCTTTATAAATGTTCAACCAAGTTAATTTTACACAAAAATTAGCTACAAGATGTATTGATGACAATCCCATAATAAGCTATTATAAGAAGAACAAGAATTAAAAGTAGATTAATATCCTGATAGGCAATGAAAGCACTCCAAAAAGACATGCCTACAACATATAACAAAACATTAACCTCTTATTTCAAGAAGAACTGAAACCCTTAATGTGATTTAAGACATCAAATGACAGCCTAAATCAGAATTAGAAAAAACTTAGCGATTTGGGACGAGTGTTCAAAAAGGAAATAAAAATAAAAGAAAGATACATTTCAGAAATGAAGACTTAATACAAGGGAACATAGGGCACATAAACATAGCACATAATGCCTTAAGAGAAACATAAGGTGGAAACGAATGCCTTAAGAGAAGTAGAAGGTGGAGAGGCTTGACAAAGCCCCATGCCCCTCACCTGATTCCCACACCAACAATCCAGTATATTATTTGCGGGCTGTGGCTGAAAGAATTGCAAGACGCAGATTCTTTCTCAGTATTTAGGGGAGTTCGGTTCAAACACAGGAAACAAGAAGAATCTGGAGTCACTGGTACATACAGGTACTGCAAACACCAAGCATAATCCAACCTCTAGCCAGATTAATATATTTATAAATCCTCACAGTAAAGGTGTATTCACCTCAGTTTCTATTACTTGATACAATATAACCAGTTTTCAACAGAAAATTACAAGTCGTGTCAAAAGGGAAGAAGAGACAAAGCAATCATCAGAACTAGACTCAAGTTATGACACAGCTGTTGAAATTATCAGAAAGAGAATTTGAAATAACTATTATTACCATATCAAGTGTTCCAACGGGAAAAGTAGACACCATGCAAGAAAAGATGGGCAATATATTCCAACCCAATAGTTGGAAACTCTAACAAAAAGTCAAAAAGAAATGCTAGAACTCAAAAACACCATAATAGAAATAATGAATGCCTTTGATGGGCACATCAGTAGATTCAACAATGCCAAGGAAAGGATCAGTGAGCTTGCATATAGGTCAATAGAAACTTCCCAAATTGAAAAGCAAAGAGAAAAATGAAATTTAAAAAAATAAAGATCAAAGCATTCAAGAACTCTGGGACACTTCCAAAAGTTGTAACTTATGCATAATTGGAATACCAGAAGGAGATAAAAGGAGAGCTGAGCAGAAAACATCTTTGAAGTAATAATGGCTGAAGATTTTCTAAAATTAACGACAGACACCAAACCACAGAACCAGGAACCTCAGGGAACACTAGGCAGGATAAATACAATAAATAAATAACCAAACAAATAAATAACACACTTAAGTATGTCATATTCAAATTGCAGAAAACCAAAGACAACGTCTTAACGGAAGACACAGTGCAGGGCCATGTGGGGAGGGGGTTACTACTTACCTATAGAGGAACAGGAAGAATTACATGGTGCTTCTCATCAGAAACTGTGCAAGCAAGAAGAGAATGGAGCTGGAGCCACCAACCTAGACGTCTGTATGCTACAAAAGCAAAAGAGAAATAAAGACTTTATGAGACAAATAAAAATGGCATTTCCAGATGACCTTCCCTGCAAGAAATGTTTAAAAAAAATAGTTCTTCAAACAGAAGGAAAATGATGTAGGTTAGAAACTTGCTCTATGCAGAGAAAGGAAGAGCATCAGAGAAGGAATAATGAAGTTAAATAAAGTGTTTTCTTCATAGTCTTAATTGATCTAAAAGATAACTGTTTAAAGTAACAATAACGATGTATTTAGTGGTTATACATATGGATGAGTGAGCTGAATGACCGCAGCATCAATAAGGCATGTGAGGGAGGAATTGGGGATGCTTTGTTTTCAGGTCCCCCCATTACGCATGAAGTGCTACAGTGTAACTTGAAGGTAGACCTAGATTAATTTCAAAAGCGTATTGTAAACTCTAGGGCAAACACTAAAAAAATTTTAAAACAAATAAAATCGATATGCTAAGAAAGGAAACAAAATGGAATCATATGAAATGCTCAATTAAAATCAGAGAGTGGGCTTCCCTGGTGGTGCAGCGGTTGAGAGTCTGCCTGCCAATGCAGGGGACACGGGTTTGTGCCCCGGTCCGGGAAGATGCCACATGCCGCGGAGCGGCTGGGCCCATGAGCCATGACCGCTGAGCCTGCGCATCTGGAGCCTGCACTCTGCAATGGGAGAGGCCGCAACAGTGAGAGGCCCACGTAATGCAAAAAAATAAAAAATAAAAATCAGAGAGCATGCAAAGGGAAGGAGGATATTATTTGGAGAGTGAGGAGGAAGAGTATTATTGCATAGATGAAGCCCAGGAGATGTTTTCAGGGTGGTGAAACTATTCAGGATGACACTGTAATGGTGTATACGTGATACTATGCATTTGTAAAATCCCATAGAACTTTACAGCACAAAGAATGAGAAAACCTTAATGTATACAAATGTTTTAAAATTGTTTACTAGTTCAGGGAGACCCATGATGAAATCAGACTGTGATAAAAGAACATAACTGTATTAAAAGTGTGAAACAACCTCACCAGAGGGGATGGGGAGAAAAGGTGGTTCCTAAGTAGCTTTGGAGATGCGTGGACTCTTGAGGACTAAACGCAAAAAGAACTGTGCAGTAGCACTGTGCGTTAGCTGATAAAGGTGTTTCTCATGGAGCTATGTGTGAACAACCTGAACCACAGTATATGTGCACTATAATTGAACAGTTAAGTAAATGGATGGAAGACTGTGGGAGTCAAGTTTCTCACTGTTGACAGAGATAAGCAAGGAGATAAGCAAGGAGAAAACGCTAGAATGATCCATATGATAAAGGATTAGAGTTGGAGACATTAGTATGAATTTGTTTAGCTCACTATAGATATAGTTAGATATAGGCTATCTGTATAAACACAGATATGTTTATCGACACAGATTAGAATACACATATGTGTGTCCTTGCTCTGTCAGCAGAGAACACCCAGGAGCAATGATGCCTCAGTAGTAGCACCACATGAAGCAATGAGCACAACCCTGATCTTGATTTCTAAAATCCATATCCAATATAAGGAACCAGGGCTCCTTGGAGAGCTGGCTGATTCTAAGTCTGGGGTAGTAAATATACAAGAGGAGCCTGGAACATCATTTAGGGCCAGAAAAGAAGGAAATATTAAAACATACACACACATGGAAGTATGTCAAAGGGACACAGGGAAAGCTCCCTAGAACCAGAGCTGGAACAACTTGAGCAAGAAAATAAATAAAATAGTGTTGGATTATAACCCAAAACATAAAATAAATATCCATAGGTTCACTGATGTAAATAAATGGTTGAATGAATAAATAAAAGGTGAAGAGCAGACAAATTTCCCATGGGGAAAAATCCAAGTAATTTTTGTAGATACTCTGTGCTCAGTGAGGTGGAACTTAAGCCCCTCTCTGCAAGTAGGCTATGCTGAAGGTGACTTCCACAGCGTGGGTGGCGGGGTATGTGGAGAAACCTGGTACACACTACCTCAGCCGGCTGATAATGGTTCATGTCAACAGCGATGTCATGTTGATGAGCTGTGATGAGAATGCCATGAGCTCTGTGGTCTTCCTCCCCAAAACCCATAACCTAATCATGAGGAAACATCAGACACATCCCAATTGAAAGACATTCTACAACATATCTGACCAGTACTCCTCAAAACGGTCAAGGTCATTTAAAACAAATGAAGTCAAAAAAAGAAAAACAAATACCGTATGCTAACACATATATATGGAATCTAAAAAAAAAAATGGTTCTGAAGAACCTAGGGGCAAGATGGGAATAAAGACACAGACCTACTAGAGAATGGACTTGAGGACACAAGGAGAGGGAAGGGTAAGCTGTGACAAAGTGGGAGAGTGGCACGGACATATATACACTACCAAACGTAAAATAGAGAGCTAGTGAGAAGCAGCCACATAGCACAGGGAGATCAGCTTGGTGCTTTGGTTCCACCTAGAGGGGTGGGATAGGGAGGGTGGGAGGGAAACACAGAGGGAGGAGATATGGGGATATATGTATATGTATAGCTGATTCACTTTGTTATACAGCAGAAACAAACACACCATTGTACTCCAAAAAAGGTGTTAAAAAATAAAGTAAAACAAAGGAAGTCTGAGAAACTTTCACAGCAAGAAGAGCTTAAGAAGACATGAAAACTAGAAGGAAGATGGTATCCTGGATTGGAGATATAAATATGGGAAATCCTAGAAAGAATTTCCAACGCAGTATAAGTATATGTGAACATAACTAGGGGCCAGATTGTCGTCTGGAAGTAACACATAACAGTTGGTTTTTTTGCTTTTTTAATTTTGGAGATACGTTTGATTCTACGGCTGGGACAGGAAATGTGCAAGATAAGCCTGGAACCTCTTGTCCTACTAGAATGCAAAGAAGCCATCATGCTTCTTAGAACCTCTAAAGGACTCAGAAACTGCATTGAAGAAGCTTCCACTGTCCAAAGATGGAATAATTTTAGCCCCAGTGTGGATCATTGTTAAAACAGTCGATCAAAAACCAGCAAATATTTTAAACTTTATGAGTTTATAATGACATTTTTAAGGGTTGATAACCTTGGTGGATGATAGGGAACTGATCTGTTGTATTGCAAACTAGTGAAAAAAGGGAAAGAAACAGTTTTTTTTTCTGTCTTTCCTGCATGAACTGCAAGATCAGTGAGCGGAAACATCATAAAATTATTCAAGCTAATACAATTTAAAGAAATTATAGAATTAAAATATCACCATTTTCCAACTCTCAATGAATTAATGGATCTAGGAGTTAACAGCACAAAAAGGAAAGACAAATGTATCTCCTGATGGAAGAACACAAGTCTGTAGTCTTATCAAAGGGGCCAAACCTGTGTGACCAGGAATCCAGTTCTCAATTTGCAAGAATCACAGGGGACAGAAGATATTGAATGAGTATACAAAAGCAAAATCCAGGATAAACAACAAGGTCCTACTATATAGCACAGGGAACTATATTCAATACCCTGTGATAAACCAAAATGGAAAAGAAAATGAAAAAGTATATATATATATATATATATCTGAATTACTTTGCTGTACAGCAGAAATTAACACAACATTGTAAATCAACTATACTTCAATAAAATAAATTAAAAGAAAAAAAAGTAAAATCCAGACAGTGGGAAAGACTACAGGTCAAGGGCACATACTCTTCAATAAATAAATTATGAGGAATGAGATAAAGAGAGAACCTGTAGATTTTTTCTAAATACTTAGAAGACAAATCAAACTTAGCAAAAAATGGGCAAGACTAAACTGTAGTGTCTAAAATGGATGATAAAACTATAAAGAAATGGAAAGTGGTTAACGGGATGGGAGAGAGGATTATGACTGGAACAGGAGACGTGGATGGACCTTCGGAATGCCCCGCAAAGTTCTGTTTCGTGAACTGAGTGACCTTTATTAAGGCAGACACTTTAAAATAACTAATTAAGTGATACTTATGTGATTTTCTGTATTTATGGTTCATTTTACAATTTTTTAAAAAGTTTTAAATGAGAGAGAGAAGGAAGGACCAGGTACCTCTTCCAAATGGGGCTGAGGAAACCTTGCCTATTGTGAGCCAGATCTGTTCTAGATGCTGGGGTTATGTCACTGAACAAAAAATACAAAAAGCAAGACAAAGACAAAACAAAACAAAAACAACACACACAAAAAAAACCCTTCCCTTCTGAGCCTTATAATCTAGTGGAAGGAGACAAAGAAATAATTAAAATATATGCATATGTCTAGATGTATATATATGCTATAAATGTAGCTACTTACACGCTGTGTATGTAGATACATATGTAGATATGTCTATGGTATGCATGTAGATATGTCTATAGTATGCATGTAGATATGTATATGCTATGCATGTAGATTTGTAAATGCTATGACAATGAATAAATCAGGACAGGGTACCAGGGAATGCCACAGGAGAATGGGTTTCCTGACAACCCAAGAGCCATGTGCGGACTAGGGTCCTGGGAAAAAGGATGGTCTCAGGGTGGTAAGCTGTGAGTGTTTGTAGGGTCTTGCCAGATCTACAGAAACTTCCTTGACTCCCCTCTTCACTCGGGCCAGTGAGGATGTGGATGTGGTCATATGTGGTGCACGCTTCCCTCTGGACTACGGGAGCACAGGGCATTGACATTCCCAACAAACAGCCTGTGAGCACTTACTATGTGCCTGTCTGTGCTGAACACTGGGGCCACACAGTCACAGTCCCTGGCATCATACAGTTTACAGTCTACTTGGGGGAAAGAAATGAGTTGAACAACTATAATATGGTGCTCCCACTCAGGATGGGGAAAGGGTGGCACGGGCTGTGTAGGAGTGCGGTGAGGGGGAGGGTTCAGGGCAGCCTTCCCAGAGGAGGTGACACTGACCTCAGCCACCTCCTGAAGGACTCTCCCGGTTATGTGAGAGGGCTGAGAAGGAGGGGAGTGGGAAGGGCTGGAAACTGGGTGTTTTGGAGGTGAGGGGTTTGTAAGCCTTGTGGAGGATTTGTGACTGGCTGGCAGAGAAGACTTCATTGAAGCATTTTAATCCAAGAAGTGACATGATTGGATTTGTGTTTAGAAGGGTCTCACTGGATGATGATAAGAGGGGATCAGGTCTGGGCCTGGGAAGACCATCTGGGAGGGAATTGCAAAACTCCAGGCGACAAATAATAGAGAGAAGATAGTGGCAGTGGAGTGAACCAGAGAGAACGAATTTGCTTGGTATTTAGGATGGAGGGTTGACAGTTCCCAGCACTGACCAGGTGCGGGGGATGAGACAGGAGGAGGAACCCTGGATGGACCTGAGGATCTGGACTTGGCACAGGGACAGAAGAAGGGGTCCCAGTGTCCTTCCCAGGAGGGATGACCAAGGAAGGTGAGCCACCTTGATGCCCAATTCCTAGGTTCGGGGGAAGAGATCTGGAACCTCGCCTAGCAGCTGGCTTGATGGAGTCCCTCTGACTATGGGGTACAAGCTGAAGCCAGGAGCTAAAATAGAAGCCAGCACCCCAACCTCACTTGCTCAGTGAAGAGAAAAAACTGAGAGTGAAAACAACTTCAAAGCTGAGTTCTGACCAGACAGCCCACATGTAGTGGGAATTGAGCAGCCTGTGGGCCCCAGACACAGCCCAAGCTTTCTTCACTGTGAGCTCATTTCCCCTCCAACTCACTTTGTTTCTGATTGATTCTCTGCGACTGAACAGATGGTAGGTGCCTTTCACTCGCATTTCTTCTCTCATGGACTTTTTAGCAGATGAGGCAATCTCTGTTTATATGACCACAGCTAATTCCCAGCCCCCAAAGCAAAATTTAATGGGCCCTGTCAAAGAAAGACAGTGCTTGCCTGGCGCTTTCCTTTAATTTCCACATGCGTGCAGCTGTTCCTCTCCCAGAAGGGGAAACTGAGGAAAGACCAGACAATACCTTTTGTAATTATAGAACAGTGTATCTAAGTCTGCATGCATGGTAAAGAAAGAGGGATGGAGGGAGGGAAGAGGTAGGAGGGAAAGGGAAAAAGAGAGAGGGAGCAAGCAAGAGAGAGCAAATAGAGAGGAAAGAAAGAGGTACTGGATCTTAATAGCTCTACTTACTATGCATCTTACTGGCTATGTGTCTGTACTTGACCTCTCTGAAGCCTCAGTTTTCTCATCTGTAAAATGGGAATAACAATGCCAACTTCCCAGGGTTGCTGTAAGAATTAAATGAACCATACCTATTTTGATAAATCCTGGTTCCCCTTCCCTTCCTGAGTCACCATATTTTCACCTAATGAAGAGGCTACAAATACTGACCTCTCAGGGTTGCTACGAGGATCAAATGCACTATTGTACTCGCAGGCTCTTTGCAGATTCTCGAGGGTAGTCCAGGGTCATCTTTCAGTCTGCATTTCTGTTTCCGAATGCACCACAAGCTGCTATAGGCTACTCGCTCATCCCCTCCCCCCCATCCCTGCCTCCCCAACAAACCTCCAGTCATGATACCAACCCAGACCCTGCTTTAAAGACACATTGCAGAGGGTAAATTAGAACATAACGTCTAGAAATGATTTGGATAGAGCTGTTCGCAAATCCCTTGCCATTCTTTTTCAGATTCAATTTCAGAAATGAAAGGTTTCCTTGCCTCTTATGTACACCAACAATGTAAAAGCAAATTCAGAATCCCTGGATGCCTGAGTAGCTCTATAATTAGATAAAAATTACAGTCCGATGTTATAATGTTTATGTGTGCAGAAATAAATGAACGCTGAAGAGCTGCTGCAGAGATTTCCAGAGGAATTTTATACATAGCGCCAGTACCTTGCTTAGAAAGTGTCTTGCAGTTAATACTCTTCCCAGAGATCTTTAAGATGCCTTTAGTTTCCTGATTTTCACCATGAATAGAGAAAGAAAATGAATGTTTCCTTGAGTTCTTATTATGTGCTAAGCATTACATTGCTTTATTACTTTAACCTCGGAGCCTCCTTTAAGAGGTGGACTTAAAAATCCCAGGTTTGCAGACTAAAATAAGATGCACCAAAAACTTTAAAAACTAAGATGCTCAGAAGAATGTTACCTTGCCCAAGGTGCGTTACTGGTTATGTCTCAGAGCTACAGGTTCAAATCCACAGGGCTTTGCTCTTGCCTACCTTTCACTTCCTGCCCATCAGGACTTCTTGGGGCAACCTGAGCTTCCTTGCTTAAAGGAAGAGGTGGCCTGGCCAAGGGGAAGAGATGATCAAGCCTCTTCCCACAGGGAAGGTCAAGGAGGAAGAGAGGACAAGCATCTGAACTTCCCGTAAACACTGACGTTTAACAGCGACACTGCCCTCCAGTGAGAACCAGGTCCACTGAACACTCCAGATGCACTCCGAGCAGGAGGGTTGGCCCCTCTTCCTACTTGAAAAGGATGCAGCAGGAGGGCAGGGAGAGGGGCTGGGAGCGCAGATGGCAATACAGCCTAAGAAGGCTGGTGAGAAGAGAAACAGTCTTCTCTCCTCACAAAAAGGAAAATCAGTGAGTATTTATTGAGCACTTTCTATGTACTTAGCCTTATGCCAGGTGTCTTGGAAGAATCCAAAGAAAGACCGAGCCTTGAAGGATGACCAGGATGTTCCCCACCCCCCCACCAGAGAGTGAGAAAATACAGAGGTAGGAGTAGCACAGCATGTAGGGCATGTGCTTGAGGATTTGCCCATGGGGTACAGAGAGGTGGAGAAAGAGAAAAGGCAGCAGTGAGAACCAAGGGCACCCTTCTAGCCCGGTGTGCCATGTGGAGGTCTGTAGGTTACCTGGATGGCGGCCGTGACCATGAAAGAGTTGGAGTCTCCTGCTGGGCGGCTTTCAGACTCAACCTTTGCCTGATTTGCTTCTTCCTTCGCTTTGGAACAAGATATTTGTATTCTCAATGGCTGCTTCACAGTATTGAGACACATCAGCCTTGGAATTGGCCCCTTCTCTCCTGGGAGTGCCTGACAAAGCAATCCACCTGCATTCTCTGTCATTTGCTTCCCCTGGGTGCCCAGGAATAATGGTGTGTTGTCGAGTGTTTTTCCAGCTTGTGCAGGGGGAAGTCACCCATCTGCATAGGGCCCTCTGGGAACCCACTGCTACACAGACCTTCTGTTCTTATCTAAAACACCTGCAGAGATTTCCTATCAAGGTGATCCGTAAAATCAAAACTGTGCAAGCATTAAAAACAACAACAACAGCAACAAAAACTCCAACAATGATAGCTGGGCTGTAGGAGAAGTCACTTTCCAGCCTTCATGATGCTTGACCATGCAGAGGAAATTGAGAGTCTTGGTTACTGCCTCCTTTAAATGTCTTACCCTCCAGCTGTCATGATGTCATGCACTCCTGCTCTCCTGTGTATTGACTACCTTTCCTAAATTCCCTTTGATGCCATCTCTTCTTCTGGCCCATTGGCTTCTCCCATAGCTTCACCTTTGGTCCTCTTATTTCTTACTCTGCACACCCTCTTTGGGTAGTTTCCTCCAATCTCAGATTTTTCAACCACCACCTACATGGTCCGAACCCAGAGTGCTAGAACCATCCCTCTAGCTGCCTAGACATCTAGATGTCTCCAGCTGGAGGATCCACAAACACCCAAAATTCAACTTGCTCAAAATCAAATGCATCACCTTTTACCTCTGTAGAATAGCTTTTCTTCCTGCATTTAACCCAAGTAAGATGGTGAAAACATGCATGTTGCTCATAATGACTTACCTCTCCCAAAAGCCCCCCTACACACACATATAAAACACTTATTAAGATTACCTCCACAGGGACTTCCCTGGTGGCACAGTGGTTAAGAATCCATCTACCAATGCAGGGGACACGGGTTCGAGCCCTGGTTCCAGAAGATCCCACATGCCACGGAGGAACGAAGCCCATGTGCCACAACTACTGAGCCTGTGCTCTAGAGCCCCTGAGCCACAACTATTGCAACTCGCACACCTAGAACCTGTGCTCTACAACAAGAGAAGCCACCACAATGAGAAGCCCGTGCGCTGCAATGAAAAGTAGCCCCTGCTCACCACAACTTGAGAAAGCCTTTGCGCAGCAACGAAGACCCAACGCGGCCAAAAATAAATAAATAAAGATTACCTCCACATAGTTCCTTGAACTTCCCAATTATCAGTGCTGTTACCCTATGTCCCTTCCTCGTTAATTCAGGCCTCAACTATTTAAACCTTCTAAATACTTTCTCTCCTCTTCAGTCCCACCACCTCCCACCACAGTTGTCCTTCACACTCACAGATATGATCATGTCCTTCCCTGATTAGACATCTTAAATATCAGTGCATTGCCTACAGGCAGAGCTCTCTCGCACAGCATTTATTGGACCACTCGTTCTCCAGTCCCAAAGCCTCACCACCTGGCTCACTGAAAAACTCTAAACACACTGGTCACTCCCATTCTTCTGTTACTTTGTTCACATTCCCCAGTCTTTCCTCCCAAAACTCCTCTTCAACTTCCAAGACCGAACCCCAATGTCACCTCTTCTGTGAAGCCTTCCTTGATTTCCTTTCTTATTTTCTAAAAGATGTTTGTTTATAACCTTTTCTATACCTAACATAAAATGTAATAGTTCATCATTTGTATATCCATATTCCCCTCTAGATTATGATCTCCTAGAAGATGGGTAAGATGTGTCTCTCGTCCTGGTACCCCTGATGCCTACCTAGGAAGAAATCTTGTTGAACGAATAAATGTCACAATGAAACCACAGAAGCAAAAAGGATTCTGCAAATATGGGACATACATAACTCACCAAAATGATTAGAATAGCAGAGTGGACTTTAAATCCTAGCTCTAACACTTACCAACTCAGTAACCCCTGGGAAGTTACTCCTCTCTGAGCCTTAAATCTTCATGTGAAAAAAGAGATCAGAAGACCTCTTAGGTTTGTTCTGAGGAATGGAAATGAGGTATTGTATATAAAGTGCTTAGCACAGTGCCTAGCACATAATCAGAGCTCAATACAGTACTTACGCTGGTGTTATTAATAATAAATAAGAAAATTCAGGCAAGAGGATAAGAAGAGGTAGCATTAGAAGAAGGTGGGTTCAACTTCATTCACTAAATGTACATTTATTGAGCTCCAGTCAACACATTAAAGCCAAATGAATGAGCTTCACTTTTTAGAGGAAGGAAAGGATATAAAATCTCCCACCGTGTCCATTAAGGCACCATTTAACATGCAGCAGTTTGCTGGCTAAAACAGAGGTAGAGAAATGACAGGTGCCAGCCAAGGACACAAGTGACTGGACAGAGAATAGAGAACAAGGGATAAATTCCCAGGGAGAATCCTGGTGATAAGTTGGCTGATAAGGAGAGGAAGCAGATGCCTCCAGAGATAGGGTTTTAGATCACCGCCTGACACCCAACAGAGGTGCCCAATGGGCAGGAGCTACCACAGGACCGAGCTTTGAAGCCTGAGATGTAGAGTTGGTTGTGATGTTGAAGCCTTGGGCAAGTATGAGCTCTACATACCCATGTCCCACACAGCACATAATATAGTCTTTGCAAACCGTGATGATCCCTAACGAAACTGAGCAACGTGCAGAGGTGCCAAGTTCAGTTCTTGGCATCAGAGCGGCCAAGAGGGAAAATGTTTCCTAAAACCCACCTTGAAGGGGAAAGTGCATGTGGGTCTCTCCCACAGCCAGAGTACTGAGATAGAATTCCAGTGGTGTGTTGCCTTGGCAGCACTTGCCTCGTGCGACAGAGGAATGAGACAAGAAGGGGGAAGAAATGGGCAGAAGCAATAGATCAAGCCAAATATTTGATGTTCATTGCAAAGTTTCTGAACAGAATATTCTAGGGATGGATTTAATTGGTTTAAAAAGTCTTCTGTTAATAGCCCTTTTCTTGAACAAACAGAGCTTTAGAGGAATTACTGGGTGCAAGGAGTGGGAAAGGGCAATCATGAATGTGATTGCCAGAGTTGCTCACCGAGAGGGGATCACAAGATTCATGCCACGTGACCCAACGTTCTGTGTTTCCCTGCAGGGTGATGCCAATGGCCATCCAGTTTTCCATCCTGATTCTGCTGCACTCGGCTCTGGTCCTCATCACCACAGCGGAGGATTATAAGTGTTTGCCCCTGGTCCTCCGGAAAACTTGCTGTTGGATTAACGAGACCTATTTGGCCAGGAATGTCATCATCTTTGCGTCCATCTTGATTAATTTCCTGGGCGCCATCCTAAATATCGTAAGCATTCCAAGCTCTTTGGTATCTAGTGTGTAGTCAGGAATTAAGAGTTTATGGAACCTGCAGCTTCTTACATTGCCTTCCTTGGTACTAGTTATCTTCATGTGCCTGGTCCAGCCCCAAGCTCAGGGTTAGAGAAGGAAGATGTGGCTAAACTGTCAGAACTGTGCATTTTCCTGGTGGAAAATTGTCTTTTTCCCAGTGGCAGAGGTTATTTGCTCTAAAGGAGCTCCAGATGCCCTTAAGTTTCTGTACTTTCAGTGGCCAGTGAATTATAATCGTAAATAAGGGTTACTGTTTATTAAGTTCCCACTTGCTATGTGCCATGTACTGAAGGAGGAGCTGTATGTGTTTTTCATGTTTAATCCTCACATAAACCCCATGAGGTAAGTCTCATTATCCCCACTTTATGGCTGAGGAAACTGAGGCTCAGAGACATGAAATAACTTGCTAATAAGGTCTGTCTGACTCCATAACTCACACTCATTCTCATATGCCAAATTGTATCTCTGGGAGTGGGAGTGGGGGAATGGAAATAAATAGCTGTCATTTATTTATTGAGCACCTACTGTGTGCCACAGGTAGGTATTATTGTTCCCATGTAACGGATGAGGAAACTGCATTTCAGGAAGGTTCAGCATCTTACCTATGATGTTCTAAGAGTTCATGTTGGATGTGACACATCGAACTCGGATGAATCTCCAACTGCCGTATTTATCATTGTTTTAATTTGGTGACCCACGCTTTAATGATTTCATTTTCTCTCTAGAATGGTAACATAGTCTCTCTAGGCATTTTCTGTGTCTATCCAAATAGTCCGTGTTGTCCATGATTTAGGGATCTAGATTTTAGGAGAGATTTATCTGATCCCAGGTTTTGAACATTGAGGGAGGCTAGTTGAGGCATCGTCTTGTGGCTGAAACCATCATTGTGCCCTTTGGGCCTAAGAGAGGGTCTCCAAGTGTTCAGGGACCCAAACTGTGAACCCCACAATTGTCAGCCCCTGTGTTGGAGGTTTATACTGCCTGAAATCCATTGTCCAAATTGGCCCAATAATTATTTAGAGTATATGTCGCTCAAGCTCTGCGGTTGGTCTTGTAGTAAAGGAATCTATGAAGAAAGAGGGAAATCCCCAAAGAAAAGGGAAACCGTAATCTAATTAAATTCATCATCTAATGAACATTTTATAGATTATGGCAATTGAAAATGGAAGTACTTAGGATCATTGATCACAGACTGCCAAGTCATAGCCAGGATCTCAAGTCTTGATGAATCAGATGTTTCTGGGGTGCAGGATTTGGAAATAAACCCAATGACTCTAGGTCAGGGTTACCTCTGGGGCCAACCGTACCACAGTGGAGTGGAAGTTCAGAGGCTTTGGAGTCAGATAGACCTGCATTCAAATCTCAGCTCCACCACTTACCAGCTTGGCAACCCTGGACAAGTTACTTTGCTTCTCAGAGTTTCATATTTTTCAGTTGTAAAATGGGGATAAAAGTAGTAGCTACATCACAAGGTGGTTGTGAGGCCTTTTTGTACAAAGTGTCTGGCACAGCACGGGCACTCAGCCACCGGTAGCTATGTTTTTCTGAGTGCCACAGAATCTCCTACAGCAATTTCTGGCCTAGGAAATGCCCACCTCCCCAATGCTAAGCGTCTTTCTGGAAAGTGTGCCCCCTTGGATACCTCGAATCTGCCCAGCTGTTGACGTGGAGACAGGCTGTGAGTGTTCCCCAGACCTTTTCTCCTGCCACCTGGCTCTCTCTTCAAAGCTCCACTCCAGTGACCCTCCGGGAGGGGGTCAACAGAGCAGTCTTACCCAGGTTTCGTGACTGGCTTGCAAATGTTTTTTCTGAGCCAGTACTTTCTTTAAAATGAAAGGAAAAATCCCAGCTGGCACTGAATTCTGAAATCAAGTCCCTCTAGGGCCTGGCCTGCTCCAGGCATTGGCCAAAGCCCAACAGCAGTAGCAGAGGACTCCGTCTCCAGCTTACACTGACTTTGTTGTTCCTGTGTGTTTTTTTTTTGTTTGTTTCTTGTTGTTCTTTTTTTTCTTAATCCGCAGCTGTGGTGTGATTTTGACAAGTCGATACCCTTGAAGAACCTGACTTTCAATTCCTCAGCTGTGTTTACAGATATCTGCTCCTACCCAGAGGTATTTATTCACCAGCTCCCCTTGGCGAGACTGGGGCTTAGGTATCTCCACAGCTCCAGATGAGCAGGACTGGCTGAGGGCCTTAGACGTGCTAGCACTCCAGAGGCCCATCTTCCCTCCTCTGCCTCTCCCTCCGTCTTTTCTTCTTCTTCGCCTTCTCTGCCCTCCCTTCTCTCCTTGTATCTTCTGCTTTTCCCTCTGCCTCTTTCCTGCTCGCCCCTCTGCCTCTCTTTCCTGTTTCTCTCTTCCTTATTCTTCTTCCTCCTTTTCTTTCTTCTTCACTTTCCGCTCTATCCACTTTCCTCTTTCCCTTTGCCTTCTCATTTCCTGTAACTCATCTTAAAGCCCTAGAGCAGAATGTGCTGTTATCTCCAACATAGGGTGGGGCACAGAGTTATCGCTCAAAGTTTGCTGCACTGGAAAAGGAAGGATGGAAGGAAGGAAGAAAGGAAGGAAGGAAGGAAGGGAGGAAGGAGGGAAGGAGGGAAAAAGGAAGGAAGAAAGAGGAAATAGAAGGAAGGAAGCTAGCAAATCACAAACGCAGAAAACAACAGCTAAACATAAATCAAAGTGGTATAGAAAATGCCCAGAGCATCACAAACTCAGGAGGTATCCCAACAGGACACTCAACCGTCATATTGTAAGTTTGACCCTCTCTTGGCCACACAGCTACTAGTCTGGCCCTGGGCCTTGGGGTCAGTTTAGGGGGTCAGGCAAAGGACAGTCTTTGGCTCTGTTAAGCCGTGACCCAGACCTTCACATATTGGGATATAAGTTCTGGGTCAGGAGGGAAGACAGTTGGGATGTCCCAGTAGGCCCCAGCCAACCCTATACCTTGAAGACCTTGGGTAGATTTTTATTCTCTGAGACCCCCTCCAACGTGTGGTGGAGGAAAGGCTCTCTGTTATCTCACCTTGGCCCCAGAATTGGTCTGAGAAATGTTCTGAAAAGGAGAGAAAGCCTCACCTCTGACCACAGATATACAGCATCTACTTGATATGCATAACATCGTTAAATCTTCAAGATATGTGGAGGATGCTATTACCATCTCCATGTTATAGGTAATGAAACTAAGGCTCAGAAAGTAGCTTGCTCAGTGCTACTCATGCCTGACTTCCATTCTTTCTCATTTCTCTGCATTCTTCCTCCCTTTCTGTCCTTCCCTTATTAATTCAGTTATTACAACTTAGTACTGCAATTCAAACCATATCTGGCTTATTCTTGAGCTCATACTTATGAACCCAGGCTCCGTCCCTAGGGAAGAACTAGGCTGTTCCTAAGGAAGTCCTGAGCAGGATGGAACTAGCCCTGGTTTCAGGGCTGTGTGGGGCAGACCATGTGCTCTGGGACGTCCTCCCACCAAGTAATGGGTGAGCTCCGATTTTGTAGACTCTGTGGGACACCAGCTCCCTGAGAACTTCTCACTTTGGAGGGCATGAGGAGTGTTCCAAGAGGCAGTAAGCTGGCCAAGAATCAGACATTTAGAGTTGGGCAAACGCTGGATTTCACTCCCAGTTGAGCCCCTTTACTTGGTAGCAGTAGAATCTTGAATCAGTTCATACTCTCTCTGAACCTCAGCTTCCTCATCTGTAAAGTGGGAAAAATAATACCTTCTTCACACAGTGATTGTGGAATTAAAGAATATCATGTTCTTACAGTGCCTACCTAGATGAGGTGGCAAACGTTGAGTTTCTAACATGTGGTCTGACATGAAATTGGTGTTTGTGAAGTACTTAGCTGGACCTCTGAATCAACACTTGATATATATACCCTTGGCCCCAAACTTGAACTCCCAAACTCAGGACCACAGCACACATGGATTTCCCAGTCCTAAGAAAGGGGTGGGTAAGCTTCTGGATCACATAGCTTCATCTCTGTGCCTCCGCAAAATAAGGATGAAAGTAATACCTTCTTGATGGGTTGTTGTGAGGATTAAGTGAATTAATCCATGTAAAGTGTTTAGAGCAACACCTACCACAAAGTGTCTGCTGATTAAATGTCAGCTGTGATTTATTTACTAAGTAAAAAGGTTTAGAGCTTGCACCATCAATATATATTTATCTATAAGTTACATACCTATACCACTGTACTAACATACCATGTACATTATGAAACATACTCATAAAATAGAAATGTTAAAAAGTGAGATAAAATAAATGAGTCCAAGTTTTAATATTTTCCTCCCACAGACAAAGGATCATCTTTCCCAGGGGTCAGAAAACTATGACCACAGGCCAATTTCCACCTGCCACCTGTTTTGTAAAGTTTGATTGGGACAGACACACTCATGTGTTAGCAATGTCTACAGCTGCTTGTATAATAATACAATGGTAGGGCTTCCCTGGCGGTGCAGTGGTTGACAGTCCGCCTGCCGATGCAGGGGACATGGGTTCATGCCCCGGTCCAGGAAGATCCCACATGCCTCGGAGCGGCTAGCCCCGTGAGCCATGGCCACTGAGCCTGTGCGTCCGGAGCCTGTGCTCTGCAAAGGGAGAGGCCGCAACAGTGAGAGGCCCGCGTACCGCAAAAAAAAAATAATAATAATAATACAACGGTAGAGTTGAGTAGCTACAACAGAGGTGGTGTGGCCCACTAAGCCAAAAAGTTTGCTATCTGGCCTATTGACAGACAAGGTTCGCCAATTCCCAACATCCCATCAGGTGCAGGAATTCCACTGGCCTAAAATGTGGGCATCTGGAGTCTCTCCATCACCAGCTACTACAGCAACCTGGTTTGACCCACCATTTGCCATCCTGACATATATGGCCGTGCTTCTCTCCCTAAGGATTTGTCTACCAAACTAGAAGGAATCAAACATTCAAACCTTCTAAAAGGCTTAATCTGCACAACCATCTCCCATCACTCACAAGTGTGTGTCCCCAAGCAAATCACTTCATCTCTCTGAGCCTTGGTTTCCTCATCTGTTTACCGGACCTTTCCACCTCACACGTGAGAAACGATTCTCAGGCCAGAAGCAGTTGATTAAGCTGGATGATGTGACATAAACATGAGAGGCTGTCATCATATATGGTATAAAGTATAGTTTATTTCTGAACTGGAGCTTGCCAATTACTAAAAAAGAGTGAAGATACAGGAAACGACCATGAAGAAAGCCGTGTCCCAACTACAATTTGAGAAGTGTCTAAAAGGGGAGCAAAGAGACATAGGTTTGTAAAGTGAATGACAGGCACATGCACAAACCATTCTCATCATCTCAAACACCAGAATGAGGTTCTCGGGAGGCTCAACGGGAAGATCTTCATTTTACAATCGAGCCCTTTTGTTCTATGTTCTGGCACATTTGAATGACTAGTCAACTATACTTGCAAGAGCAATCAGAGTATGCTATGGTTTTAAAGGGTCCCTGAGAACCAATTTTCCCTAGAAGTATAATCATCTGTGTCTTTGTATCCTGGCACTTTCTGCCATTTCTCCCCCCATGAATTCAGGTCCTACCCAGCCTTCAAGCCTCTCTTTTTCAAGTAGACCCAATCCCTTCAGATTACTTCCTGCCAGCTCACATATCCTTAAGGCATCACCTTAGTACCCTCACTCCATCCTTTCTATAATTTATCTAACTAGAACATTTTTTCCAACCTTTCAAATTTATAAATTGCTTTAAGGAGAAAAGACAGTATTGTATAGTTTTCGACATTACCTTAAGGGCCCAGCACAGGACAGAGCCCACAGCCTATTTAATAGTTTTCCTTTAAAACAGATGTATTGGGCTTCCCTGGTGGCGCAGTGGTTGAGAGTCCGCCTGCCGATGCAGGGGACACGGGTTCGTGCCCCGGTCCGGGAAGATCCCACATGCCGCGGAGCGGCTGGGCCCGTGAGCCATGGCCGCTGAGCCTGCGCGTCTGGAGCCTGTGCTCCGCAACGGGGAGAGGCCACAACAGCGAGAGGCCCGCGTACCGCAAAAAAAAAAAAAAAAAAAAAAAAAAAAAAAAAAAACAGATGTATTTCCAGTGGAGTAGCAGAGACAAGATTTGCCTTGCTACCTGAAACAGCTTAAAAATAAATAAATACGTGAAACAATAGTTTTCAAGACACTGAGCATCAGGTATTGAAGGACAGCAATCCCTGAAAAACAAGAAGCAAATTAAGTGAGCCCTGTGATTGCCAGAGCTGTATCTTGCTCTTTTTTTTTTAATTTTGTGGCCATACCACGTGGCATGTAGGATCCTAGTTCCCTGACCAGGGATCGAACCCACACCCCTGCAGTGGAAGTGCTGAGTCCTAACCACTGGACAGCCAGGAAAATCCCATGTATCTTGCTTTAAGAGATCTTGTTTTCAGACTGGCTCAGGTTGGAAGAACACACACGGAACCCTGTGCACCTCCCGGATTTGAGGAGACAGAGCCGAGCATCTGGGGAGACCAGATGGTGGCTAGAGTTTGTAGGATTCACTACCAGAGGGAAGAGAGTTGCAGAGACAGAGAAAAACTCAGAGATCTGCAGAGGGTCCGATCAGTGCATGCATGTGCGGACGCTAAGCAATGCTTGGGAAAGAACCATCTGAAAGGATTAATGCCCAGCGCTTACACAGGGCTGGGAATAGTGTCTTTTCCCAGCAGCCAGACTGAAAAACATCATAATTCATGGGACATTAAGTAGAGCCCTCAGATGAGTCTTGCTTCAGTAGTATACAGTAATTATCCCTAGATTATATGCTGCTCTATTTCCTCCTAAAACATCTTAGAAGACTGAAAGTCTAAGAAGACTTTTCTTCTTTCTTTTTAAGATCAAACTGTTTATTTTGTGTGTGTGTGCATTACAAAAATGAAAATAAATCCCATCAGATAATGAAATAAACACATAGGGCAATCAGTCTTTAAGTAGGGATAAATTACTGTAAAAGAAATGAGTCCTAGATAGTTTTCCCTTCAAGTCAAGCATTTTGTTGCTTAATAAACTTCTTGTTTAAAGAAATAATAAGAAATATCTTATATTAGAAAATATGAAGTTATATTTCTATATTGGAAAAGAATGTTCATATCAGCCTTCTTTGTAATAGCCAAAAACTGGAAACAACCCAAATGTCTATAAACAGATGAAAGGATAAACAATCTGTAGACTATCCATCCAGTGAACTACTGCCCATCAGTAGTAAGAAATGATCTATGGCTATATGTGCAATAACATGGATGAATCCTAAGATCATTATGCTGAAGGAAATAAGCAAAAAAAAAGTATGCATTTTCATGGTCCCACTGATCTAAAACTCTAGAAAATGCAAATTGATACGTAATAGCAGAAAGAAATCGGTGGTTTCCTGGCTTGGGATGTGGGAGGGAGGAATTATAAGGGGATACAATGAAACTCATGCTGCAAGTGTTCATTTTCTTGATTGTGATGGTTTCACCAACTTATGCAAATACTAAAGCTCATCAAATTGTGTACGTTAGATATATGCAGTTCATTGTAGGTCAATCATAACTCAATAAAGCCATTTAAAAAATTAAGTACAAAAGAGGAATCAGAAAGACAGAGACAAGAGGGAAGCAGAATTACAGAGAGTCTGTTAGAAACCTGTAGTCAGAACATTTTGGCTTAAATTGCAGCTCTGATGCTTATAACTGTGGTCTTGAGCAACTTACTGAAACTCTTTGAACCTCATTTCCACACTGAGGATAACAACTGTGCCTGCCTCACAGGGTTGTCATGAGACTTAGATTGATAGAATATATGTATACACTTACTATAGTTCCTGGTACATAATAAATGCTCATTAAACATCAGTCATCTTGATGATGATGATGAAGATGAGAGAAGAAAGGGGGGGAGTTAAAAGAGGAAGATAAAAGGGAGAAAAAGCAAAAAGGAGCAAAAAAGCAGGAAGAGAAACAATGAAAAGAGAAGAGAGAATCAGTGATAATAAAGCAAATAAGCAGATTTTTTTAAATTCCAAAAGTGACTGTACAAATTGGTGCTCCCCTAAACTCTTGCCTTCATTTCTCAGGTTAACACCTCAGGTAGGAATCAGAACCTTAAGTGATTTTGAAGGAAAATGTATTCATTGTGGTCTAAAATCCCCAGCAAGTATTCAGGATAAAATTAGATTTTCCCAAGCTTCCACAGTGGCTGTCCCACCAAGTAATTGAAACAAAGAATAAGTGTCAAATAGCTCCACTGTAATTTCAGAACTTTTCCTAGTTGAACAGAGGGATCTTATATAAGCTTCTACACTGAGCCAATTTTAGGTTATGGTGCAATACACAGAGGAGATCATTTTGCTTTTTCCCAAATGATAATTAATTTTTGGAATTGCCTTTCCCCACAAAGTGCCAAAAGCCATAATAACACAATATGATCCAAAAAACCATTCCCATCTCACTGAAGCTTAGATTCCAAGGCTTTAAGGACATTAATTGTGCCTGGGAAACAGAATAGGCTTGAATGACAGAGGCTGTGTGGTGACATAGAATGAGCAAGCACTCTTCTTTTGCCATTTACTAGCTGTGTAGCCTTGGGCAAGTCACCTAACCTCTCTGAGCCTCGGTTTCCTCATCTGTATAATGGGATTATTAACAATGCTACCTATCTTATAAGATTGGTTGGGTGACAGATAGAGATAATATACATAAAACGTTCATTGAATGTTAACTTCTTCTCTCCCTCTCTTTCTTGAAGACTTTGGTAACTAAGAGTGAATAGTGCCTTCCCAAGAAGAGATTTGAATTTAAGGAAAAAGATAGGGATGTAACAAATTTTTTTTAAAATGCACAAGACTTTATGCTCTAAACATGAGATTATCTACATAATCGTGTGTACGCCATGTGACTAAAAATCCGAACAGTCCCCAGTTTCATAGCAATATCAATCTCCTATCAATTATTTACAAAATGGTGACCACCATGTGTTGGATCATTCTCAGGGAGCCAGACCCTTCCAGACCCTCACTTGTTGCCCAGGCCAATGGAGTGGCCTTGGAGAGCATGCACATACTCAAACAATGCCACCATGGTCCTCTTTGCTAATTGTTCTTAGCTGAAAGCCTATGCTTCCTAGGTATGTTCAACAATGTCAAGTCGTTATCCTTTGGGAACATATTTAATTTTTGAAAGTCAAGATGAATGATCTGGCTGGACATCACTGTTTAGGAATCAAATACAGAGAGACTGCATTCTTGGTGTTTTCCAAAAATGGACTCTGAAGATAATTTACAGAGATCAGAGCTCAGTCATCAAAGATGCATGGTCAGGATAAGCACATAGTCCCCCAAGGTGACTATGTTGAATTGACCAATAACAATCATCAAGAGAAGCATCATTCTTATATTAAAAAAAATTAGGTAGTGATGTCTTTCCATAAGAAATAGCTATTTCCCTGCTCATTGATTCAGTTTTGCTTCATAGTTATACTGAGTCATCATTTGTGGACATTATTAACATAGCTATGTCTTCCTGTGCATTATTATGAGGTAAAAATAGTGACTGGAGCTGCAATCCCTTCTAGGAAATAACAAGAAGAGTACACCCTCAACCCAAGTCAGACTCAGACAGCACATCTGCTTGTGGAATTTAAATGCAGTTTCAACAGATCTAAGTTAGTAACTCTAAGGTGCTAGAGAACATTCATCATTCTTCCTCTAGTATTGGGGAGGAAAGGGGAGGTCAACCATGGAAACCAGTATCTAGAACAAGCCAAAGCAGAGTAAGATTGTACCAGAGCACCACACACACACAAAATTCCCTTTCCCCTGCCTAATACAACCAGGAAACAGCTTGGAGGGTCAGATCATTTATCTCCACTCAGCACCCAGGGTGGCCCCAGGTTCATGCCAGTCTCATTCCTGGGCCATGAGAGGAGTCAGAGCTCAGGGAGAGGCAGAGAAGCCCTGTCGTTGGCCCATGTGCCCTTCACTGTTCTGCTTGTACCAGACTTGCAATTGCAAAGAGTTAGATTTTGTGTGAATCAGGAAGTTGGAATCTTTTCTTTGAATGACAGTGACTCCCCAAAATTATCTGCTCTCTTTCCTTCTTGTTCTGTGAGTTCATAATGCCATGGGATTTTGGCAGCAACCAAATGGGTACAGACACTCCAGTATATAGTACACGTGTGGGCAGATGCTCAAGCCCTTCTTTGAGTTACTGTGTAAAATTCTTCTTCCTCCTTCTTCTCTAAGAGGAAAATGTGCACATAGAGCTAAGGTAATTTACGATGCATTATGACAATGTCCTGGCATTAGGATGGTGCCTTCCAGCCTGGAACAATCCTTGCTGCCTGACAGGTCCTCAATCAGCGAATGTAGAAAACCGAATGCGTGGTTTAGCTTGTTAAATTCTCACTTCAAGGAAACAGACTATTGCTCCCCTTAGCACTTTGTCAAGACATGGGACTCCAATTTTCTTCAGTACAGACTTAGAAGAAATTCTTAATTTGTAATTTCCCAGCTCAATATATCATCTGAGAGAAGAAAACCTTGAGTATTAAGCAGAGAAGTGTTACAGTACTTCGTCCATCTTCTGTAAAATGGGCATAAGAATAGCACCTGTCCTTGGGTCATTTTAAGGATTAAATAAGGTGAAGCATAATAAAGTCATTCATAGAGTACCTTGCACAGAACACATGCCTAACAAAATGCTTAGTTATTGTTATTGCATCTGTCTTCCACTAACTTACCCCTGATGCATAGGCATCCTCACTGCCAGCTGATCCCCCATCTTACCTAGAGTTCATCTAATATAAGAACCTCTAACCACATAACATCTTCATTGAAGACATTAGTCCATCTTCTACCTACATTTCAACCTAGTTACCAAAATGCCTGTGACCTCTTTTTCTTATTGAGGTACAGTTGATTTACAATATTATATTAGTTTCAGGTATACAACATAGTGATTCAAAATCTAATCCAATTAACATTATTATAAAATATTGGCTATATTCTCTGTGCTGTACAATATACCCTTGTAGCTTATTTAGTTTATACATAGTAGTTTGTACCTCTTAATCCCCTACCCCTATCTTTTTTTAAATTACTTTTTGTTGGAGTACAGTTTCTTTACAATATTGTGTTAGCTTCTACTGCACATCAAAATAAATCAGCCATACATGTACATATATCCCCTCCCTTTTGGATTTCCCTCCCATTTAGGACACCACAGAGCATGAAGTAGAGTTCCCACTGCTATACAGTCATGTTCCCGTCAGTTGTCTATTTATACATAGTATCTTTTTTCTAATTTGGGTACCTTTTTTTCCTAACTAGGGCACCAAAGTGCTGATACCCATTACAGCATCCAATCTTTTTATTTTTCTGATAAAAAAAAAAGTGTCAATACTGGGTCTCTTCTTCCCTCAGAATACATAGCTTATCTGTTCCTTTTCTTAGAAGATCGCTGGAAACTTTGCCCAGTATCTAACATTTCTCATATAAACCCTGGCATTATTATTTTTTAGCATTAAAAGATCTAGGAAGAAGCAGAGAACCCCATTACTAAATGAGATACAGAGTCCTTGGGAATTCAGGGAATACATTTGAATATATTTGATATGGCGTGTTGCAATCAGGTTAAAGGACATTACAGAGAGCAGTAACTCATTTGAATGCTGTGTCGTATGTGTGTACATAGTTTGCATTGTTGTAATTATAGTTTATATAAAATTCTGTGTCCTTATTTCCAGGTGTAAATTATTTTGAAAATATTTTCTCTGTTACCGTTTAAACGCTCCTCTCAAAACCTTTGTCTGTGGGGTTTTTCTTCTTTGGACTATATGTTTTTTCACTACTATCTCCTAATTCCCCTCCTCACACCCCCAACAATCCCTAATCGATGTCCTTACTTCTCTTCTTCCACAGCCCCTCAAACATGATAGTCTCTAAATTTTAGTCTCTCTTCTGTCTTTATTCATTATATTCTTCTTGGGTGGTGTCTTCCACACCTGTGAGCTCAGCTGAACAATGTGTGTCTTGAGACCTCCAATGTCTTCTGAACCACAACCTCGTGTTTGTAGATGCTCACAAGAGTCCTTACTGAATCATCCCTTTGGTACCTGAAGCTTGAGGGACCTAAAACTGAACCTGTTCCCTTTCCTCCATCCTTTTTCTGTTGTTTTTTTTTCTTAGTAGGTTAATCCAAGCTGGGAATGTTAGCACCACTTCTGACTCTTCTCTTTTCCTCACCTCCAAATCACCTTTTATCTCTTAGGGCTAAGCCAAGACCTCTAAGTCTACTGGGTAGATCTCCTACCTTGTCCTTAAATCTTCACTTTTCTCCTTTTTTTTTTTTTTTTTTTTTTGAGGTGCGTGGGCCTCTCACTGTTGTGGTCTCTCCCGTTGCAGAGCACGGCTCCGGATGCACAGGCTCAGCGGCCATGGCTCACGGGCCCAGCCGCTCTGCGGCATGTGGGATCTTCCCAGACCGGGGAATGAACCCATGTCCCCTGTATTGGCAGGTGGACTCTCAACCACTGCGCCACCAGGGAAGCCCAGCTTTTCTCCTTTAATTGCAATCCATCTTGTACTCTTCCCTTCCACAACCTATTTCTAAAGCACTGAGCTAATGAATCCACTACAAACATGAAACCCATTCATGGCTCCTTGTGGAATAAAGTACACACTTCTCCGTGAAACATGCAAGAGTTTTTGCAATGTGGCTTTGCCTCCTATTCCTGCCTTATCACATCTATGAACCCCTATACCTAGGGTCTGTTCAAGGGACACTCTAGGAGCTGTGGACCTTCTAAGTTCCTGAGGTAACTTAAAAGAACACAGACACTATTTGTTGTTTAACAGAAACTTGGGAACTGCACTGAATCCAGCACCCTCCCAAGTTATAGGAAGCATACAGTTGATGGGTCCAGACCCAAATGAAAGAGAAGGGTTTTCACAAAGCTTTCACGAAGTGGTAACACTTCTGTTCTTCTCCCATTTCCTGGTCCCACCCCCACTATTCATTCGAGACACAAAAGAAACAGATGAGAAGCTCCTAATGTTATTTTTCTAGGTGCCTCATTCCTTTGATGTCTTGTGGTTTACAGCATCACCGGAAGGTTCAGCTTTATACTTTAAAGTAGAAAGTTGCCTAAACCATGCAAGGCAGTGAGTGGCCTGATTCCTTTCAATGGATTGGCAAGAACACCCTAACACAATTGGTTGAGGCCACAAAAAGAGAAAGATCCATTCGACCATTGTGCAAATGTGTGACTATATTTAGTTATTACACTTTCAGAAGTCTTATTAGAGAAAGGAGGGCAACACATTTGAAACCTGCCTGCCTATGTTACTAGTTCTACTTAGGATCAATTTTATGATTCTCTAATATACCCAAGGAATTCATTCTCCTATAGCTTTGTTCCTTTATACCTTTCAGTTCCCTCCATTTGGTCCTTCCAGAATGTTCTTCCTGTTCCATTTTCTGTCATGTAAAATCCAATCCATCCTTGAGATCCTGTTCAAACTCAGCTCTCCTATAAAGCCTTCTCCACACTTGCTCCCTCCAGACAGAATGGACTCCTTCTGCCTCTGTTTTCCCATCACATTGGATCACATTCCTGAAAGATCATTTTCCACCAGATGCTACCACTGGCATTTTTGTCTATTTCACATTTTAGTCCATGAATTCCTTTAGACCTGGGCCATCTCTCCCAGTGCCTAGCACCCTGCCGTGATTATGACATGCATGCAATAAATACTGGTTACATTTTTTAAATTTCACTGTTGTGCCCTCATAAGTTTTTGCTCAAGAGCACAATCATTTCATTGACTTTTGACCTAATAAGTGATTCATAATCTGCATTGAAAAAGCCATGCATTACCATTTGTTGTAATGCAGGTAACAATGAAACAGGACCCCTCAGATCTATTCCTCTTTCCTCCATTTGTTAAAATGGAAGATCTTGGGAGTTTCTCTGGATGGAGAAAATAAACTCTGAGCAATGAATTTATTATTGCCTGCTCGCTTCACTCACAGCTTCCTTCACAGAGGCATCAAGATGAGTTAACCTAAAAATCTTGCCAAGGGAAGATCTTAAAGGAGAGTTGAAGAAAGCGTATCATCCTATTGGAGACAAGGACATGATTGGATTTATTAGGAAAGGAAGAGACAAAAGTAAAGGACTCCCCAAACACTGGGCCCCTTAAGGGCAGGACAGCGCCTTATTCATTTCTGAGTCCACCCCCGTGCACCATAAAGGCACTGGTCCTTGGCCCTCAGGGGGGAATTTATTCAGGGTGTTGTCCATATTTGTTGATATCACTGTTTGTTGAAAGTAGACCTGAGTGAGTCAGCTTGACTTAAAAAGTCAGCATTCATGCCTTCAGTAGTTGCTCTGGGATTTCCAGAAATTCTTATGCCTCTGCCCATACAGAAATTGTCTCTTAGTGTAATGGGTGAGGGAAGACAACCAGTTGTTGGAAAGAACCATGCATAACAAGGCTGGAATGGGTTTTAGAAATTATTAAGCCCAGTATGCCCACTAGAGTTACGTTTACATGCACAGGTTGTACCCAGATATCCTAGGTGCCACTTTGTAGTTATGAGAACTTGAACAATTTACTTAAGCTGTCTGAGCCTCAGTTTCTTCACTTGTAAAATGGAAATTATGATTCCCATCTTGACCAGTTACTTTGAAAATTAGAAGACAGTGTGTATAAAAATCGAAGCACCACCACCAAGTGGGCCTTTGATAATGCAAGTTTTGTTCTTTTTTCCTACTGGATACTCAGAATCCAAACCTACCATCCAGTATGATACATGGAATACTTCTATAAGGGAAATGGGTTGTGACACTTCCTACAGAAGGCTGAAATCTAGCTGGGCAGATTGACACCTGGGGGCCACTCCAATATTATAGCCCTTGAGTGGTTCCCAACTGGCCTATTGAGCAGCTACTTCTAATAAGGAGTGGCAGGACTTCCCCCGTGGTCCTGTGGTTGACTCCGCACTTCCACCGCACAGGGGACGGGTTCGATCCCTGGTCGGGCAAGTTCCACATGCTATGCAGGGTGGCCCCCCCAAAAAAAATATGGAGCGACAGATACTATGCTGGGCTGTGAAGGATGCTATGGAGGAATTAGGCCGTATCCAGAAGCACCTGGAGACAAGCATGAAGGCTTCTCAGAGGAGAGGACACCTGAGCTAATGCTTGTGAGAGAAGTAAGGCTTAGTCACATGGATGAAACTTGAGAAACAGGGCACAGGAGATACAAAGCACTGAGGCACGGGAGAGCAGGGAAAGACCTATGGGGGAGAGCCAATAGATAGTGAGGCTGGAACATATGTTGGGATTTGGAAAGTGAAAGGAAATCTGATATATGATGGTCTTGAGAGTTTTGCCATGCAGGAAGGAGAATATAATTTGTGGGAATGGAGAGCAATGAGAAGACTTCAAGTTAAGGAGTGACATGATCAGATCTGTGTTGTGGAAATACTGGATGGAGAATAATAGTGTGTATTCAGTAGGGATTGGGAGCTAGAAGCTGACAGAGCTGCCAGAAAACTGTTGCAAACTGTAGGTGAGAGCTGAAACAGAAACAGGATAGAAGGAGCAAAGTGGATGGATGTGCAATCTCTTAAGGAAGTAGAATCTACAGGCTTAGGATGACTTGGCTGTAGAATGTGAGGGAAAAGAAAGGCAACAAAGATGAGAGACCAAGGTTTCTGGCTTGAGGAATGGTGCAAATGGTTCCCCCAAGAATAGGGAACAGAGGTTTGGGCGGTGGTAAGGAAGTGATGAGTTCAACTTGGGACCTGTTGAATTTGAGGATGGCCTGAGACCTCCAAATGGAGATGCTCAGCAAACATCTGTATGAAGAGACCCACTGGAACCCATGACTAGGAGAACGAGCCTCCCACATTCCTGTTGAATCTGACCACCTCCCTTCTCTGTTTTCAGTACTTCGTCTTCACGGGGGTGTTGGCCATGGTGACCTGTGCGGTTTTCCTCCGACTTAACTCTGTCCTGAAGCTGGCTGTGCTGCTGATTATGATTGCCATCTACGCCCTGCTGACCGAGACCATCTATGCAAGACTCTTTCTGCGCTATGACAACCTGAATCACAGTGGAGAGTAAGTGCCCATCACTGTGTTCAAAAAGTGCTCAACTTTCAGTGGGAAATGGAACCATTGGGAAAACGATCGAGGTAGAGTTATCAAAATTTGGGGACTTAAGGAATATCAACATATTTCTTGTTGGGTACACTCTCTGGATTACCAGTTTAGGCAAAATTCCTAGTTTTCCATTTTATCCTGTATATTCATTACAGATTGATTAATGAATTAAAGTTTGGACTAAACCATAGCTCAGGTCTCCCCAGATCTAATAGTTGATGACTCCTTCAACTTTAATAGCTCTAAGATTTGTAGGGTCTGATTATAATTTTGCTGTAGCACTATTAGTAATAGCAGACATTGTGCATTGAGCAGTTACTATACTCCTTGCATTTTGTTATTTTTGAAATATAGAAAAATACCAAAAATTAACTTAGCCTAGATTCCTTAGAGAACAGAGCCTGAGGCAAGCATGAAGTGCTAATGCAAACCCAGGGCAGCAAAACTGAGGGAAAAGAGACGTGAAGAAGAAAAGGATGGGAAGCAAATACAAGTAAATGCCATGTTGTGCTGACCCCATGAATTGCGAAGCTGGTGCCTTGGAAGATGCGTTCATTTGGCCAATTGAAGTATCTCTAGGGAAGGTAGGGAAGTGTCACAAACAGAGGAGGGGAGAGGAATCTACTGGCTCCTGCCCTCCTCTTTCTCCCATTAGTCTCAGTTCATCTCTGGATGTACTTACTGGTGACATCACTTGGCCATTTCCACAGCCCTTGGGGAAACCAGATCCCACAACTGCCTTATGGAGCTTCATGGGAGCCAGAAGTGATGGAAAGAGCCAGACACTGAGCATGTTGCTGATTGGCCTCGGGGGTGGGAAGCACATTGGTCTCACTGAGACCAGAACAGGTGGCCAACAGGCTGAGAGAAAGATGAGGTCAAGTTAGTTCAAGAAGGGACTTCCCTGGAGGTCCAGTGGTTAAGACTCTGTGCTTCCACTGCAGGGGGTGTGGGTACCATCTCTGATCAGGGAACTAAGATCCCACATGCCATGTGGTGCAGCCAAAAGCTTTTTAAAAATTAAAAATTGAAAATGAAAATGAAAAAAAAAGCTAAGATAGTTCAAGAAGCCTCAGAAAATGTGCCTGATGCTAATAATGTGCACATCTATGAACCAACCCCTGGAAATAAACAATGCTAGCAATTAGTCATGTTTCTTTCTGCATTTTTAAAAGGATAAGGTTATTTCAGATATTGTTGAAGTTCCCTTTCCCAGCATTGCTCTTTTATCCTCCTCCCAAGAGTCAACTTCTAATGCACTTAATATATATGCTTCTTATCCATGTGTTTTATATATATTTAGTTTTGTCTGTATTATAAGTTATTTATAAAATTCTTGTGTTGCCATGCAATATAGTATTTTTTAGATGCATCCAGCTTCATATCTACAGATCTGATTCATTTTATTTTTTTGAATTTTATTTTATTTTATTTTTTATACAGCAGATTATTAGTTATCTATTTTATACATATTAGTATATACATGTCAATCCCAATCACCCAATTCATCCCACGCACCCCCCCACTTTCCCCAAAAATATGTTTATCCTTTGACCTATTAAAAGGTTATCAGTACTTCAGTGATCATCATTGAAAATGTCTCCTGGGGTTTCGATCTTAAAGCACACTAGCTGGAGTATAGGGTATCTGCATTTTCCATGTTTTAAAATATTGCCAAATGGCTCTCCAACAAGATTGGAACAATTTCTCTCTTATAGGCAGCGGTCCTTGTAATTCTTATTGAATTCTTGAGTGAGAATTTTATCTCATTATTTTCAATAGTATTTCCTTGATCATGAGTAAATTTGTGCATCATTTTTGTTGTTGTTTATTGACCATTTTCAGTAAACTTCCAGGTCATGTCTTTTGCCTGGTTTTTTATTAGGTGGTTTGCCTTTTTCTTACTAGATTTGTAAAGGTTCTTTACAAATTCTAGGTACTAATTTGTGTCTGTTACACATCTGCATCATCCACTTTATATCCGCTACCTTATTTAACCCTCACGGCAACCATCTGAGGAACACAGGCTCAGAGAGCTTCAACAATCACCCGGTTACACATGGCCAGTAGGTAACAGATCTGGATTCAAACTCAGGTCTTTCTGGCTCCAAATTCCATGTTTGTAAATAATGCATACATCTCTCTTAAATCAAGATGAAGAATCTCTCACCATATGCCCAGGGTTCAAAGAAAGTCAAAACAGTTTCAAATAAGGTAAAATAGTTAGTGCCAAGAGATGTCCCATGGCCAAGCAGAAGCCAGCACAAAAGACAGCCAAGAGATTTATGAACCAAATAGGCCACATTGGTAGTAGAAATAAAAATTAAACCATCTAAAATATATTCATTCAGAGGAAAACACAGCACTAATGGAACAAGCCAGGGCTTTGGCTTCAGATCCACACTCTGTTGCATTGGAAAGTCTCTCCCCAACTCTGGACCTCACTTTACCCATCAGTGAAGTGGAGTAACTACACTCTGGTATGGGACTGCGTGAGGCTCTGATGAGCCTGGCACATAGTATGTGATCAGTATCTGTTCATTCTTATCCCCTCCTTCATTTTTAGGAGAAAGATTTAGCTCTGACTTCTGTTTTGAGGTCTTAAGGAAAAACTGGTAGTTAAATTGTTAAGTAGGGTCATAAGAGTAAAGCATAATCCCAAATTCATTGCTGCTGACATTCAAGTGCTTTTTTCAGCTTCTTCCTGACTCAAGGTCAATTATCGGTTAGTCTTGTATTCACTCACACTCTGCTATCAACAGAATTAAATGAATAAGGAACGGAAGAGTTTTTTCTGCCTTCCCTCTCAGCTGCGTTATAAGTCAACGGGTCAGAAGTCAAACTGTGGATCCGTTTGGCAGTCACAGTCTGCTCATGCTGCTGGAATTTAACCAACCCCGTAGGAGTTCATATTGGTTCAAGGCATTTCTGCTGGTTGTTCCTGAGGGTCAGTTGCCTGGGAAAGTACAGAGAACCTGGCACAGGGCAGCCTGGCTGCATCCACACCGAGATGATCCCAAATACTGAGACTCTCTATCGTCTCATGAGGCCCCTCCCTGACAACCCCTGTCTCCGTGGATGACACTGAGCCCAAAACAGGGGAGGCACCCAATATCTTATCAGTCCCTAAAGATTCATCCTCCACAGCATCCCTTACAGGGAAGACTACATCATGACATTTGTGGGTACAAGTTTAGGAGCTAAACCACCTGTATTCAGATGCCATCTCCACCATCAACCAGCTGTGTGATCTTGAGTAAATTAATTAAAAGTGACGACCTCTCTAAGCCCTGCTTTTCTCATCTGTAAAGTGGGGATGATAAGAGTTCCTATGTTGTAGGAATATATGAGACATCAAATGTGATCATGGAAACAGCACAAGGTCTGGCATAGCATAAGCACTTGATGAATACTAACGATTATTATCAGACATGACCCCTTCTATACCACAAATACTGCTGTTCTAGAAATATCCCTACTACCATCTCTGGACTGCGGTACCCTACCTGATCCCCCAGCCTGCACTCTCAATCCACCCTCCTCAAAGCCGTCAAAGCCATGTGGTCAACACATTATCCTTCTTAAAATCCTTAAGGGTCTCCCTATTGCCTCTAAGGAACAAAAAGTTCAACCTGCTTGTCAAGAACGTCCAAGCTCTCCCTGGAGTCCCATCGACTCCTCCACCCTTATCTCCTGCAGCTCCACAGGTCACCATTTATAGCCCGTATTCTAGCCACGGGAAACCATGAGCCAGTTACCAGATTCTGCACACAGCTCCCCCGCCAACCCATCATACTTAAGGCCCTCCCCCCTCAGGGAAGCCCACTCTGATCATTCCTCATTTTCTAAGCTGTGCACATAATTTTTTATCATTGCACTTATCTCTGTCTGTTCCAATCTTTAATTGCCATGTCTTCCTCTTCCATTAGAATAGAAGTTTTGAGAGCAAGGGCCATTGCTCATGTTCATATTTTTGGCACTTAGTGGAGTATCTGGCAGCAGGTGTCCAATTAAATGTTTGTTGAATGAAATATGAGATGAATGAGTGACTGATGGAAATATTATTTCATTTAGAATCATATTACACCATTAGTTCACAGTAAGCTAAGTGTCCTCCATCTACAACCCTATGATTTTTGCTCACCATTACCCATAAACCTTGTGCTCCCCATCCTGTAAACACAATTTGCTTTTGGACTTAAGTGTCATACCTTTGTTGTGGGCTTTCGTAGGCCCTGCAGATTCACAGATGAATACGACACTTAAGGAGCTTAGAGGCAAGTATTTATAAGTAAGTGCATGTAGGAGGGCATGATAGCTACAGAAAAAGCATCGTTGAGATCTGGATTGATAGCCAGCCTTCACCATTCACTAGATCTGTGAGTTGGAGTGTATCGTTTAACATCTGAGTCTCAGTTTCTGCTTTACTAGAATAGGGATAATAATATTTTAAGTGTTGCTATGACAATTAAAGCAGGCAATGTATGCAAAGTGTTATTAGGGGTATGACAAAATCAGCCCTAAGCAAATGCAGTCATTAATATGGCAACAGAATAAAAGATAAATTCAAACTGGCTGGTTTATTTTGGATTTCATGAGGGGAAGTGGGAGCTAATAGCTACATTAAGATTTGGCTTCAGGTGCTCAGTCGCTAATGCTCCAAACTTGGTGCCTGAGATGTGAATTCTCATCCTGGCTGGGACACAAATCAGCTGCGTGACCTTAAGCAAGTGCCTTCTTCTCTCTGGGCCTCATTTTCAACCAATAAATTAAAAGGCTTGCAAGGACTATTATATTATGTATGGTACACATAATATGGAATTGGATGAATCCATTAAATTCACATTGTAAAGTATTTAATTACACGGAATTATTTTCATAATACATACTAAGTACAAAAGTAGGTTACAAAACAGTATGAACCATACAGTTCTAAATTTGTAAACATGAATCTATTTTTGCATAAAGGAAAAGGAAATGACAGACACTGAGGTGATTCCAAAATATTAACCATTGTTTTCTCTGGGTGGTAGGCTGAAGGATAATTTTTATTTATATTTTTTTATTTGTGAATTTGTATTAGCTTCCAAATTCACTACAACTAGAATGAGTACTTCTATAATGATTAACATTCAAATTAAATGTGAATTTTTGTAAGACATCAGATAAGATGATCCTTAAAGATTGTGGTATCCTTGAGAATCACATTATTCTACGTGTTTTCACTTAATGTGTCCTTTTCTATGAGCATAGGGAGAGGATAGTATTAATTTAGTAATTTTGTTAATACAAATAAATTAGTTCAAAATGTCCTGGGTTTTATGTCTCTGCCACCCAATATCTAGCAGATATTGTACAGATTTCAGCCATTTGGCTCTCTTTGGAATTTCTTCAAATAGTCATAGAAGCTACAAAAAAAAGAAAAAAGAAAAAATCCCTTCTAAATTCAAATCACAGTTCTTTCTGGATGTTCTTTGGCCAGGCTGACTTACTGTGCATATTTTGTAGTCTCTACTCAGGTCATATTTTTTTCCATCTGAAATACATCCTGAAGACTCAAAGACCATTCATAATTTTCCTTTACTTCTCTTCTGAATTTGATTTGCCATCTCTCTATTTTTAGTCAAGCACTGCTTTCAAAATGATTCAAGAGGTGTTTATGTTTTCTCTTGAAAGTGTGTTTTAAGTGATAAATTGCTGAGCTTTAAAAAGTCTTCTGCATCACAAAGAAAAGGATATCAGAAGTGCCCGTCAGAGCAGGAGTTTATTCACGTGGAGCTAACATAGGACATCTCCCATTCAAACTAAGCCGTGTGAACGAGTGATTTTGTAAAATGCCACCACCAGGGGCAAGATGATGTGCTGGGAGCTTTAGGGGGTAAAGAGAGGGAGACATGGGCCACACGCCATGCCAAACACGTTACCAAGATTTGGTCAATTAAGTCTCACAATTAGGGAGGTAAACGCACTTAGAGTCTTTCACAGGGCAACAAACTGAGGCTCAGAGATATTAAGGGGCTTGTCCAAGGTCAAACCACTGGTCAGCAACAGACCTGAGATGGGAAGCTGGGTCTGCATGACTACAAAACTCACGACTTTTATTATTTTGTCAGGAGTCCACAAACTTCAGGGGCCAGAGAAGTAATTGACATGAAGGAAAGGGTGGTACTGGAATGTGCCTGTTCCCCAAAGCAAGCACTATGGTGACTGTGACTGAACGAATGAATAAATGAGTCCTAGTGCTTAAAATTCTCGATTGACAATAGATGGCTCACAGTCCAACACTCTTCACTTCAGCCCTGGTGGTGGACAGCTCTAATAGATCTGAGTCTGCGTGTGGCCTCACTTGTTATATGATATTTACTTATCCTCCCTACACTAGAGGCTTGTTAACCAGCTAGCTAAGCAAGATATATGTCTCATACCTATAGAATGCATCCCACCTTTTCCTCCCAAAGTCTTATCGACCTTTAATATTCAGCTCTTGAGTCTTCCCTGAATATCCAGCCTGGGTTACTTTCTCTTCCCATATATTCCTATGGTAACAAGAGTGTATCCCTACTAGGCAGTGTATCATGTTATGAAATTATCTGTCTGTTTGGTTCTTTCCTTTTCTGAACTGTTTTGAGGGCAAAGACAATGTGCCTTCTTCAGTTCTGTATCCTAGCATGTGCCTAGTACATAGTAGATGCTCAATAATTATATGCTCCACTGGAGCTACAGAAAAGAAATATAATAGTGAGTTTTATCTTTTATTAGCATCTTATCTCCAAGGAAAAGCAGATGGAGCTAGGAATTCACAAATCTGAATCTTGTTTCAGCCCACAGCGTTCCTTGGTCCCCTGGGTCCCTATGTGCACAATACCTCCCCAAGAGAAAGCACATTTCCATTCCTAAGTCCCTGTTCTACCTGGAGAGCTGGACTGGGGCTGGCCCTGTGTAAGCTGAGAGGGTCTTTTAGCATAAAGCTAGGTGAGAAGCTGGCCTTGGCAGCTGGGATCATGCTCCCATTTCCCTAAGCCCCATGCTACTCATGCTGGTCTCCAGTGAGAATAGAAAAGGGAAAGCTGGAGATTGCCTGGGTGCAGCCATATTAGTGCCCATTCTACTCTCTCTGAGCACTGCGTCTCATCCACGATGGCCCCATTGTGTCCTTAACCACATCAGAGTTAAGTTACCTCTGAGTGAGTTCTGAGTATATGTATGCTTGTGGTTGGGAAGCTATAAAACAAAAGAGTAATGTGATCTGGCTTTAGTGATAAAAAATATTTTAGCAGCCATGTAGAAGAGAGATCAAAGAGGGTAACAACAGTGCCCAAAATTGAAATAGGAATTTATATGAAAACCTAAGTGTGATTCTTATAGCACTTAGAACAGGGGCTGCCACATAGCAAGTACCTTGCCTGCCTCTTAAATAGGATAACATCTAAAGAAAAAGAGGGGATGTTTGTCTTCACATGGATTTTGGTGATAAGAAAGTATAAGAGCTCTTTGAAATCTAGAAAAAGTGTTTTGCAAATAGAAGACATCATTATTAATGTAAGTTCATTGTCTAGATGCTGGATTCTGAGTCTCCCAGCAGGTATGATCTATGTGACCTCATACCCTTGGGGATCAACTGAGTTCTGAATTAGCCTGTATGAAAGCCTTATAGAGAAGCCCCTATCATATAATGGGAGCTCAAAAAAACAACTGCTTCTCTCTTTTTAATCCCACTCCAGTCTGAACCAGTTTCCTAATGGGCCTCCTTGAACTCCCTCCATGGTTGTCGATAACCATGCCACCATTTGCATTTCTTCTTCCAACAGAGATTTCCTGGGGACCAAGGAGGCGTCACTCCTGCTGATGACCATGTTCCTCCTCGCTGTCTTCTACCATGGACAGCAGGTAATCTGACATTTCCCTCTAACTGCCTTGGATTACCTGGCATTTCCCATTGCCATAAAATTCACCTGAGAGGCAGCCACTCATCTCTGCAATAAATGACTTCTAGTTGCTTGCATCAAGTGGTGATTCTTTTTTTTCCTTCTTCTTCTTCTTTTTTTTGTGTTTTTTTTTGTTTGTTTTTTTTGTTTGTTTGTTTTTTTTCCTTTGGCCTCACTGCATGGCTTGCAGGATCTTAGTGTCCTGACCAGGGGTTGAACCCTGGGCCCCGGCAGTGAAGGCGCCAAGTCCTAACCACTGAACCTCCAGGGAATTCCCAGCAAGTTGTGATTCTTAAATAATCAATTCCTAGTATGCACCACTTGATAAAAAACTAAGATGGAGATGATTTAGAGAGCAATATGGTTTTCATTCCCTTTAGATATATCTCTTTCAATAAAACCATTGTTAAAAAAAAAAAAAGATGGGCTTCCCTGGTGAAGCAGTGGTTGAGAGTCTGCCTGCCAATGGAGGGGACACGGGTTCGTGCCCCAGTCTGGGAGGATCCCACATACCGCAGAGCGGCTAGGCCCGTGAGCCAGGGCCGCTGAGCCTGCACGTCCGGAGCCTGTGCTCCACGATGGGAGAGGCCACAACAGTGAGAGGCCCACGTACCGCAAAAAAAAAAAAAAAAAGAGCTTTCTATTTCTGCCTGAGGCAAACTGGGACCCCTCCCAGTTCTATTACTATAGGAGTTGTGTAAACTAGGTAAACATTCAGGTTTGGGGTTTTTTTGTTTTAATTTTTATTTTATACTGAAGTATAGTTGATTAACAATGTTGTGTTAGTTTCAGGTGTACAGCAAAGTGATTCAGTTACACATATACCTATATCTATTCTTTTTCAAATTCTTTTCCCACTTAGGTTATTCCAGAGTACTGAGCAGAGTTTCCTGTGCTATACCGTAGGCCCTTGTTGGTTATCTGTTTTAAATATAGCCGTGTGTACATGTCAACCCCAAACTCCCAATCAGGTTTGAGGATCATCCAGGCCAAGGTTCCAATCCTGCCCTGCCTCCCAGAAATGTGTGGCCTTGGGCAAGTAACTTACCTCCCTGAGCCTCTGTTTCCTCCTCTCTAAAATAAGACAGTAATACCTGACTAGGGCTGTTTTGAAGCATCATTTGAGATGATTGTATGCAGCATTTTGAGCACTGCCTTACAGAAATAGAGGAAGTGCTTCATCACTGATTTGTCCTGAGTAGGTAAAGTGCCTACCGTATCGATGCCACTTCCCCATCTGCCAGGATCTAGGGTGGGCGCCATGGATAGCGCTGTGCAAAATCCCATCCCTGGCCCCAAGGGCTCCTGTCTCCTGGAGGAGAGCGGACCCTAAATAATGCAATGGGGGATGTGCTATGTGTGAACCAGACTTGTTCAAGGACTTCAAGAGTCAAAGAAGCAGGAAATTATTCTGCATGGGAGCGTCATAACAGGCTTCACCCAAGAGGTGTCACCTGTTCTCCATGACCGGTACGATTTCTCCATGCAGACTCAGACCATGAATTCAGTAACATTCCTCACCTGGGGAGATTCTCACTTTCTGGTAGAGCCAGGCCCTGTCTGCTTCACTGCTGTGCTGTGGATCCCAGTCCATCTCTCTTTGTGCGTGCTTCGAAAAAGTAACCAGGAAAGGAAGAAAACAAAACAGGAAGACTATCAGCCAGAGCAGAAATAGAAACATACCACTGAGAAATCACCATGGAGACAGGGAGGTAACGCATCCTGAGAAACCAGGGATGAAACAGCTAAAAACCTAGAAGCTAGAGATACATACATAAGGTATTTGTGATAAAGCAGGATGGTAAAATGTAGTCAAGGGGAAAAAGGAGTAAATAAAACTTGGCAATCGAAGAAAAGGGGGTAAGAGTTAATATACATCAAGCTCCTACTATGTGCCTGGCACTTCACCTGTGTTATCTCATTGGATCCTCTCAACAACCCTAATGGTCGTTATTATGGATCCTGTTTTACAGATAAAGAAAGTCAGGCTACTCAGCTAGTAAGTGAGAGAACTAGAATTCAAACCCAGATCTGTCTCCAAAGCCCACCTTTCCACTTTCTAGATTGGGGAAAGACAGAAGGAATTGTCTGTGTATCTTCACAATGCCAAGGGCGTTCAATCCTGCAATATGACCTTACCTTGCTTTTCAATTTTAGCTGAATTTATGGTGAAACAATAAGCCAAATGTCAAAGTCTGGCCATTTGCAGAATTCCTATATTTAGGTCTTAATGGTTTTCTATGACAGCTGGGGTCATGTCCTCCACATCTTGATGGCTTCTAGTTACAGGAGAGGACTCCTTAGTCTGACATGCAAATGACAACCCATTTGAGGGCTGTGAAGACAGAATCAGACAAGGCAATCCTATAGAAAAACATACGTTCACTCCATCACACAGGTTGTAAACTGACAAGTGAGAAATTCTCAGACATAGCCAAGAGAGAGCAAGTTCAGAGTAGGGGTCTTCGTTCCATAATGAGAAGGATGTTTCTATCTTCTCTGTCACCTTAAGGAATTACTTTGTCCCCTCTCAGTGCTCCCTTCCTTTCTAACATTCTGATTCAGTTTATTCTACTATCCGTTTGTCCTGGGAAAGCAGATAACCTCATCACATGAAGATGGATATAAAGTAAGAATGTATACGTGAATAGTGAGGGCCTGAGTGCTCAAGTGATATCTGATTACTTTTTTCTTTTTAACTTTCAAAAGGTTTTGAAATTATGTAACCACATCGCATAACTGTAGCGGTTACAGATGTAAGCCTGGGAGTGGGGTAGGTGATATCCAAACCCCAACTCTGCCGCTCAGGAAATACGTGACCTTCAGTAATTTACTTAATTTTCTGTCTCAGTTTTCTCACCTATAAAATGGATATAATAACAGGTTTTATAAGTTTGTTATATAGTGTTACATGAGAATATGATTATAATATACCTCTACCAGTGGTTTGCACGTAGAATAAGTGCTCAAAAGTTGTGAGCTATTAATAGTTTACTCTGAAAGCAGGAGTCTGAGACAAACAGGGAAGTCCCGGGTGGTCCAGTGGTTAGGACTCTGTGCTTTCACTGCTGAGGGCCCGGGTTCAATTCCTGGTCGGGGAACTAAAATCCCACAAGCCGTGCAGCACAGCCAAACAAACAAACAAACAAACAGTGACAACAACAACACAACAAAGAAGAGAACACGACAAACAGAGAAAGTGTTATTATCCATTTGGTCCCAAGGCAGGAGCAGAGACTCAAGTCACTTGCGGTCACAAAGACAATAAGGAGGACCAGACAGAAGCAGGCATCCAAATGCTTGAACTTCTAGGTCCATTCACTTTCCACTGTGTTCCCCTGCCTGTCTGTTAGAGGATGCTTTCTGCAGGAGTGCGTCACTTCGAGTGTCATTTCATAACATCCATCAGAGTCCTGTTCATCTGGATCAAGTCCATCTGCTCCTGGGTTTGCTACCAGCTTCCACCATTTTCCCTTGTGACTCAGAGGCCCTCTATTTTTATTAAAGGCTGAATAATCCCCATTGATGCCTGGTATGCAGCAGCATCCCAGTGGGAGCATGTGTAATGTTACATCTCCAGAGTGACGGAGGCGGTTATGTAACTGCATAATCGGGGAAGCTCATCCTGCACACATGTGGAGCGATATGCCAAACACCCACTCCTCTGAGGCAGGTGAATATCCCAAATGTTGCACAGAAGAGAGCAGACAGCCAGGTGCCTCCTACCTCGTGCCTGATTCACGCACAGCCTTGAGATTTGGGCTTTGCCTCAGCATCTCCATTTAGAGCAGAGGAAGTCACACCCGTGCACGGAGACAGAGATTAAGGAGGTCAGGTCTCCAGTCACTTACTTCTAGGTCTGATAAAGACAGGCACTGGAATTGTGCAGCTTAGAAAGAAAGACCCAAGCCTTGGAAGGAAATTCTTAACTTTGCATCCCAGCCATGCTGCTGGGAGAATAGGTGACCTTGAGATGCTCAACAGCCCTGACCTGCCATTTCTTTACCTGCAAAATGAAAAGTCTAATAGCTATCTATTGAGAGTTGGAGAACAGCTGAATGAGGTCATAGACATAAATTATAGGGTTAAGAGCCACAGCTTGGAGTCAGAATGCCCTGAGTTCAAATCCCAGCCTCTATTTGTGAGTCCTTGGGCACTTGACTTCACCTTACTATGCTTCCATTTCCTCAGCTATGAAATGGGTACAATAAAGTACCTACCTTGTTGAGCTGTTGTGTGATTGAATGACCTTCAGTACTTATGAAGTGCTCAGAACAGTGCCTGGTCCAAGGCAAGAACCAGGCCAGTGTTAGTTATCTTTCTGTGATAAGAGCCTGGCACAAAACATATGAACAATGTGTATTAGTTCCCTTGGTACTCTTTTCAGGTAGCTGGTTCCTAAATGGTTTGGTAAAAGTTAGGAGAGTGCACTTCCAAATCAATTGACATTTCTTGAGCAAATGCTGAAGAATGTTCACTTTTAAAAACTCAGTGTCCATGCCTTCGTTTTGCTTTGCTTTTCTCTTCATGTCTGCTCTGACCACACTGTGTTGAAATGATCTATTTCTTTTTTGTGCTCTCCCACCACCACTCAGCTGACAAAGAGACTGTTTTGCTTATCTCCATATGACCAGCCCCTAGCACATAGTAGGTACTTAGTAAACTGAAACGGAATACTTTCCTTCCATGGACGTCTAAAAAATATGTGACGCGTGCCTTCATGAGACTGGCTTTGTGAAGAGATAGGACTGTACTTGGACTAAAATATCTCTTTATGAACAAGCCTTAGATGCAGTGACCTGCAGTCAAAATGTAAAGTATGTTCTTGTCTTGCAACTGGAAAATCCTTGCTTAAGTCAGCTTCTGAACTCCAGATTTCCCTACTCATAGTTCTGATTTAAATGCAGTCAGATGAGAGTATTTCAACAGGAAAGAAATTTTAAAAATTATCTCTTGCTTTAACCAATACTGCATTTTTTTTAAGGGTGGAAATGAAACATTTCATTTGGAAAAAATTGTGGATAAAATCCTGTCCTGCAACTTGACAGATCAAAACTCGATGCTCTTGAGTCTGGAGGGAAAAAAAATGAAGGCATAGTTTCGATCACATTTCATCCACAGACACCTTAAGGTCATAGTAATACTCCATAAATCTACATTTTAGACATTTCCAAATTCTTTTGCATACATCATGTCATTTGGTCCATACGATAGAACGTATGATAATCCATGTCTCGCATTAAACGAGATGAAGGCAATTATCCTCATTTTTTAGAAGGGGAATCAAAATACAAGAAGTTGAATGAATCTCCCACAGTCACACAGCAACATGGTAAAACAGGACTAGCATTCTTTTATACAACCTGCAGCCACCACTTAACGTTTCTAAAAATTTATTCTTATGCAAAATTTTAAACATATACGAAAGTATGTAAAATAGTATAATGAACTCACAGCTTCGACAGTCACCAACTCATGTGCAGTCTTTTTTCATCTACATCCGTATTTATTTTGCTCACTGCTCCTTCCCAATTATTTTGCAGCAAATTCCAAATGTCCTATCATTTCATCTGTAAATAACTCAATATGCATCTAAAAGAGAATTTCAGCCTAATCACAATACTATTAACACACTTTAAAAAATAAAACAGTAATTCTTTCATATGTTCAAGACTTTAGGCAATGTTTCAATTTCCTAATTAGTTTATATTTTTTTAAGTTTGTTTCAGTTGGGATCCAACTTAAGTCCATATATCGCCATTGGTTGATATGCCTCATTTCTTTTTAATCTATAGGACCACCCTCCATTTTTTTTTTTTTTTTTTGCAATATTTTGTGAGAGCCACTGACCTCTAGAATGTCTCTCAGTCTAGAGTTTGTTGATTGCACGCTTTATAGGGGTATTTAACACATTCCTCTGTCCTTTGTTTTTCCTATATTGGTAGTTATATCTAGAAACTTGGTGAGATTCAAGTTCAGTTTTTTTCTGCAAAAAGATTTAATTGGTTAATTTTGTGAACTACTATTAAGACGCATATAATGTCTGCTTATCTCTGCTTATCTCTCTTTTGTGATATTAGCAGCTATTGACAATAATAACCTACATTCATTTATATTCTAGGTAGTGATATTCCAATTCTATCAATATTTCAAAATTTGCTAGCTGGAATACATTTTTAAAGAGAACCTTCTCGGGCTTCCCTGGTGGTGCAGTGGTTGAGAGTCCGCCTGCCGATGCAGGGGACACGAGTTCATGCCCCAGTCCGGGAAGATCCCACATGCCGCGGAGCGGCTGGGCCTGTGAGCCACGGCCGCTGGGCCTGCGCGTCCAGAGCCTGTGCTCTGCAACGGGAGAGGCCATAACAGTGAGAGGCCCGCGTACAGCAAAAAAAAAAAAAAAAAAAGAGAACCTTCTCCTCGCCAACTAGTTGTTACCTTCAAGTACAGTTCATAAAGCAAAGGCAGGGTAAATGCTTAATTTACCTATAAATTTTTTTCCAAGTTTCCCAATAAGCTAGTTCCTGAGCATCATCAAGATGCGATCAATGGGGTTTTGTTTTTTAAGTGTTACTATGAACTTTTGCATTTTAACATGTCTTTCATTTCGATCCGTTGCAATTATTATTCTTATTAAAGTTCAACTTGTCATATATTTGACAGTGGGGGGGTCTACTCCTTTCAACATAACCCCAGTCTCTGGTAGTCTACTTGCTCTCTGGTACCAAAAAACGTTCCAGGCTTGTACATTTTCCTCCCTAAATTTCAGCCTTTTCTGCAAAGAGTACAAGGTCCCTTTTGTAGGAATTGATATTTTGAAACCACAATCTGGACACTGGGATGATTCATTGCTACTAGGTTTTCATTGCTTCTAGACCTTGATTTCAGTAGGCAAAGCCAGGAAATACATATAGATCATAAGTTCAGAGTGATACTTTCCAGTTTTCATAGGACACTAGACTTTGGATTTAACCTCATCAATCTTATATCTGCATCTCCTTTTTCCCTCGCCAAAAATTCGAGTTCTCAGTGACACCAACACAGTTATTCATTTGCTTTATCCTATAATTCAGATACCATAATCTAACAATAATACTGCCAACACCACCACCTACAAGGTGATTGTTATAAACGCTTTTAAGATTCTTGTTGCATTCTTTCTAGCCTCAGAGTATTTCTCCCTATGAATGTGCCATCAAATTATTGTGTTAAAAGGCATTTGGAATAGTTCCTCTCTGTGTGGTTGTACCTGTAGCTTCATTTGTTTGTTTGTTTGTTTTCACAGAGCTTTTAAAATATCCATTCAGTTTTATAATTAAGTAAAATATTTCCATGATTCAAAAGTCAGGTTTATAAAACAAGATACCATTTAAAAAGTTTAAATTCTATCCCTATTTCCTCTCCCCAAGCTTCCCTACCTCATCTCATTGGTAATGATTTTTATGGGTTTTCTTACACCTCAATGTTTTAATAAATAAATTAAGAAATATATATATATGGAGAGAGAGATGTAGATATGTCCTTTCCTTAGATCAATAATGGCAAACTGCATGCATTTCTCCGCTTCAGAGGCCAGCCCATCAAAGTATGTACAGAGAAATATTCTTTGTTTCTTTTTATAGCTGTATATAATAGTTTATTCAACCAACAAAATGAACACTTGGATTGTTTCCAGCTTTGGCTATTACAAATTCTGCTGAATGAATCACCTTGCACCTCTGTTTTCTCATACTTTTGCCATCCACTGAGATTTGCACGTAAGAGAAAGAAAAGAGCTAGCTGAATTTTTTTAAGCCCTTGAATTCAGGGCAACTAACCATGTGTTTAATGGTGCAGCATGTTGTTCATTTTAATAGTTAAAGTCTTTGAAATAATGACATTTCCCAAAGCTGTGGTAAATTTAGTTTGTGAAATTCTTTAGAAAGGAAGCTCTCCACTTTCCAGTGAAAAGGGATGCTAGGACAAGAGGGAACTAATGGTTATTAAATACCTACTATGAGTCACATGCTCTACCTATAACTTCCTAAATAATTCCTATTCCAAGCTTGCCTGGTCATGAGTGTTCATCCCAATTTTAGAGATGAGGAAACAGAGGCCAGGTTACAGTGCTTGAATGTGGGACCAGGACTCCAGGCCATATTGGTCTCACAACTAAATCCACTATCCTTCCATTATTAGCTCATACATTTCTTCCTTGTTGCCTCGACTGAGCTCAGACTCTAGAATTGGACTCTGGGGTTAAACTCAAATCCTGGCTTCCCCACTAACAAGTGTGTGACTTTGGTCAAGTGACTTCACCAGTTTGCTTCAGTTTTCTCATCTGTAAAATAAGGATCTATAATAATACCTCCCTGTGAGGTTTGTTGTATGGATGAAAGCAGTTAATATATGTATATTCCTTAGAATAGTGTCTGGTACCATGCAATGAGCCCCATCTAAGTGTTAGCTGTCTTTAGTATTGTAACTTATTTGTTGAGTCAACAAATAGTGACTGAACACCTTCTCTGTGCCAGGCACATTGCTACACGGTAAGCATGTGATGCTGAGCGGGTGAGAGGACCCCTGACCTCACAGCACTTACAGTACAGTGGAGGGCACAGACAATTACAAAATCATAGGTGCCATAATCCTAGGAAGGGGAGGTACACAGCCCTATAAAACCTATCACATTCTGATCTCTTCATGTCAGGCAAAAGGCCTCCCGGAATGCTCAGCTCAGGCTCTAGTTCGTCTGTGAGGGGTCCTGGAGAAGCCTTGTCCGCCTCCCACGCGTGTGTGCCTGAAACCTCTCCTTCCCCTTCTGTTCCCTGAACCGCAGCTGGAGTACACGGCACGCCTGGACTTCCTCTGGCGAGTTCAGGCCAAAGAGGAGATCAACGAGATGAAGGAGCTGAGGGAACACAATGAGAACATGCTCCGGAACATCCTGCCCAGTCACGTGGCCCGCCACTTCCTGGAGAAGGACCGGGACAACGAGGTAAGCCCAGGCTGGCCTGGCCCCGGAGGAAGGGTCGCCGCGGGCGGGCTGCGACGGGACACACTGGTCACTGATCCCAAGCTCGGGGAGGATTTCCCTGTCCTCCTGTGAGCCCATGAGCGTGGAGGCCAGGCCAAACACGTGGTGCCAGGTCACCCAGACTGTCCAGCACTGTGAGATACACACATGGCCTCCCCAGCATCCGGTACCTCACGTGTAAGATGGATGGAGTAAGATCTCCAGGGCGAGACTGAATTGGAATTTTAAAGTTTGATGCATGTGTGTGTGTGTGTGTGTGTGTGTGTGTGTGTGTGTATAAAACAATTCCAGTTCGGGGTTATATAACCAAAAGGATTGAAAGTAGGGTCACAAGGAGATATTTGCACATTCATAGTCAGAGCAACATTATTTAAAACAGCCAAAAGTTGAAAGCGCCCAAGAGACAAATGGATAAGCAAAATGTGGTCTATACATAGAGTGGAATGTTATTCAGTCTTTAAAAAGAAGTAGAGACTTCCCTGGTGGCACAGTGGTTAAGAATCCGCCTGCCAATGCAGGGGAACACGGGTTCGAGCCCTGGTCCGGGAAGATCCCACATGCCGCGGACCAACTAAGCCCATGCGCCACAAGTGCTGAGCCTGCACTCTAGAGCACGCGAGCCACAACTACTGAGCCCACAAGCCACAACTACTGAAGCCCATGCACCTAGAGCCCGTGCTTTGCAACAAGAGAAGTCACCTCAATGAGAAGCCCGTGCACCGCAATGAAGCATAGCCCCTGCTCATCACAACTAGAGAAAGCCCGCGTGCAGCAATGAAGACCCAACGCAGCCAAAAAATAATTAATTAATTAATTAATTAATTAATTTTAAAAAAAGAAGTAAATTCTGACACATGCTACAACATGGATGAAGCTTGAGGACACTAAAATAAGTGAAATAAGGCTTAGCCTTTGACCACAAAAGGGCAGCTTTCTCTGAGCAAAGCAAACTAAACCTTCCAGGAATCTGAGTCACAACAAACATTAAAAAAATATTTATAAGGCACAGACTGTGGGATAGGCACCATGCCAGCCCCCTAAAAGGCTCTGGGACTCTCGTGGTGAATTAAATACACAAGGACTTGCCGTCATTGTAGCTTATATTCAAGCGAGGGCAGACAGATATCATCCTAGTTCAGAAACACACTGTGAGGGCACTTCGCATGATGACAGGTGCTCTGCTGGGTGAACAAAGGCCACCTGCTGGTAGCAACCGGTCAGGGCAGGGGTGGTCAGGGGAACCGCTCAGAGAAGGCCACGTCTGATCTGTGGCTGAATGATAGGAAGGACTGAGTCATTCCAAGAGAGTGGGGAAGAGGCAGGATGATCCAGGAAAGAGAGAACAGCACCAGCAGAGGTGCAGGGCGAGGACGAGCTTTGGATGAACAGGAAGGCCAGGGTAAGAAACTGTACCGGTTTCCCAAGGCTGTTATAGCAAATACCACAAACTGCATGGCGAAAAACAGCAGAAATGTATTCTCTCACAGTTCTGGAGGCCAGAAGTTTGAAATCAAGGTGCCAACACCAAGCTCCCTCTGAAGTCTCTAGGGAAGAATCCTTTCTCCTCTCCCAGCTTCTGGTGGTCCCCAAGTGCTCCTTGGCTTGTGGCCCCATCACTCTAACCTCTGCGTTGGTCACATGGCCTTCTCCCTCCTTATAAGGACATGTGTCCTCTTGTCTTATGAGGGCACTGATCATTAGATTTAGGGCTCTCTCTATAATTACATTTGCAAAGACCCTGTTTCCAAATAAGGGCACATTCTGAGGTTCTGGGTGGACATGAATTTGAGGGGTACACTCTTCGACCCATTCCAAGGAAGGGTAGTGAGTGATATGAGGAAGGCCTGGGCCAGGGCCTGGCAGTCGGGTCTTATGGACTCTAGTAGGGTTTGGGGCACCCTTTTAAGTGCTACGGGAGCCTTTGGAAACTTTAAGTGTTCCCTAATCTGACTGGTTGCTGATAGAGTATGGATAAAAGGGTCACAAGACCGGAAGCCAGTTAGGAGACCCTAAAAGAGCCCAGGAAAGGGCCTGATGAGGAGGCCTAGGATTTGGCAGTAAAATGGAGAGAAGTGGATGAATTCCAGGTACCTTTACAAGTTGGAATCAATAGGGCTCCATAATGGAGTGGATGTGGGAGGTGAGAAATGAAAAAAAAAAATCAAACCATTTGGCTCACACTTTAACCACCTAGAAAAAGGTAACTCAAGAGGGAAGTGAAAGATGCCTTTAAATGCCTGAACAGTTATCCCATGAGAGGGGCTGGCCTTACTCAATGAGACTCCAGAGGGCAAACCCAGGGCCACGGACAGTCCACAGAGGATATCTCTGTGCTCTGCGTTATGAGGAACCTTGGGATGATGGAGACCCGCAAGGGCAGGGACCACATCAGCCTTGGTCACCACGGATCCTCACGGCACAGTTTACCTCCCCTGTGGTCCTGCACATTAAGGGTTTGTGGAAGAACTGGAATGGTGAGTTCCCTTGCTGAAACTTTCAAGTGGTGAGAGGAGAGCCCTTGCCGAGGATGCTACAAAGACAAAGTCGGTTGTCTGGGAGACTGCACTAGGACAACCCTTCCGATACGGATTTTCAAACTAAGCTAAACAGGGGATGCAAAACCCATAGGACAGGGCTTCCCTGGTGGCGCAGTGGTTGGGAGTCCGCCTGCCGATGTAGGGGATGCGGGTTCGTGCCCCGGTCCAGGAGGATCCCACATGCCGCGGAGCGGCTGGGCCCGTGAGCCATGGCTGCTGAGCCTGCGCGTCCGGAGCCTGTGCTCCCCAACGGGAGAGGCCACAACAGTGAGAGGCCCACGTACCACAAAAAAAAAAAAAAAAAACATAGGACAAAGGTCACAAACTGGCTGCCTCTGAGACAACTCTGATCAGCAAGCCAGCAGCTGGTTGATTGGTTGGCTTGCATATTTGTTTTAATTGGTAGATTTATTGCCTTTAGGCATGGAATGGGCTCTCCAATTTATCCATCCTTATCCTGACACTTACTGATCCCCTGAAGATATTTGGGTTTGTGACCTTTGCCTTAGGGTAGAGCTGGGGGAGACCTACAGCATTCACTTCCCATCCAAGCATCTGCAGAAAGACCAGTGGGAGAGAAGCCAAGGGCATGAGTCATGTGCTGCTGGAACAATCAGCTCTTGATGAGCTCAGGCCCTTGAACATCTCTTGGATGCAGATTAAGGCACCAAACACCCTCAACAGATGGAGTTCTCTGGAACCGGGTTCAGGCCTGGTTTCCTTAAGGCCCCCTAAGATCAGGGGGTTTGTTACAAGAGCTTCTTAACAAAGCCAGGAAAGCACAGAGAGTGTCGTTGTACATCAACCATGACCACCAACGGAGCAGATGAAACACTGGAGCCCTCAGAGGGAAGCCCCAAAAAGGTATGAAAGGTAAGCTCCTTTCAATCAAGACACCCAAACAAAGAGATATCTGGAACCAGTGGGGAAGAACAAGAGTGCACTGGCTTCATCCTGAAAGGAAGGAAACCAACCAGCGATGCCAAACCCCAGGTCATCAGCTGTTATTCGGGCCAAACCCCCATGGAGCAAAATAAATGTCAGGTTCAGCCTTAATCCCATGTATAAGACATTTTCAGTAGAAAATCTTGTCAAGCTTATTTGTGGTTTTGTAAATATTTAAACAGTTCATACTCAGCTAGGCTTAAACAGAGAAAATTTTCACATTGCCTGGAGAATGTACACATTATGATGTAATACCATTTTCTGAACACCTACTGTGTGCCATGTACTAAGACAGGCAATGGATGAAAATGATCTTTCATTCTATTCACAACCATAAGAGGAGCGTTCTGTCATCCCCACGTTAGTGATGAAGAAACTGGGGTTCAGAGAGGTCCGTGATGTTCCTCTATTTAAGCTATGGCTCTGATCCAGTCCCTCAGATTTCTTCCACCTGTGCCACGTTACCCCCTTATTGTGCTGGTACCCATGCTGCCCCTGGGAGTCCATCCCGATGAGAGTGTGTGCATGTGTGTATGATGGTTATGGGAGGTGTCTGTGTGGCAGTGTTTGTACTGTGTAGGTGTCCAGAAACACTGAGATGTGTGTAAATAGGAATGTATGTGTGGAAAACTTCAGTGTTTGTATGTGTGTGTGTGTGTGTGTGTGTGTGTGTGTGTGTGTGTAGGAGACACAGGTAGAGTAGTGTAAGATGTGAAGGGGTGACAGGCAGGGGCAGGACAGCTGTAGCCTGCCAGAACTCCCGATTTCGTGCTCTGGTTCCATAAGAGGCATTTTTATCTTCTCCTCTTGCTACAAACCTGAACTGTGGTACAAGCCTCTGAATATCTGATGAGGGGACATTTGTGAGTTTGGGTTCCAGCTTTCATTGGGCAACAGCAGCGCTCATGGATGCAGGCAATAAGGGGATAAGAAGGATTATCCCTATTTCATCGATGAAGAAGCTGAGGCACAGAGAAGTAAAGGAACTTGCCCAAGGTCACAAAGCTAGTGCGTAGTGAGCTGGAATTCAAGTCCAGGTATGTGTAGCTTCAAAGCCGAATTTTGGGTTTTTTTCCCTCCACCTTGCTGTTAGGGCGTGAGTGGCAGAGAACGGGGAGCGGTGACAAGAGATGGCTCACACCCTCCAAGCGCAGGGCAGTGGACAGAGCCTTGCCCTCCGGAGCATCCTGCCTGAGTCTGTTCCAGGGCCAACCTGTCTGGTCTGTTCCAGGACCAACCTCTGTGTCACCCACACAGAGGTTCTGGCAGCTTCTGCTATACCACTGGACTCTCGGCTTAGAATAGCACTCACCATCCCAGGCAGGGACTTCCTTGCTGCTAAGGCCAGCTGGGCTGGTTCATCAGTGTCAGGCAGGCTCTCACTGAGTCCCGGGAAACCTGCTCACTCATCCTGGCTTATTAGACCTGCTGAAAGGACACTGACAAGGGCAGCTGTCTCAGGTGCTGGACAGTCTGCACAGCACAAATTCCATCTCTGCCACGAACTAGCTGTGTGACTTGGGGCAGCTTACCCAACCTCTCTGAGTCCATTTTGTCATCCAGCTGATGAGGAAATAATACCAACCTTGCTGAGTTGGTGGGAGAATTCAGCTGGGTAAGAGCACGTGAAGTGTCCAGTGCAGCCAGCTGTAAGGGGGGCTGAGTAGAGTAAAGTCATTGGGTGCACCTGAAAGTCTGGTGCCTTGCATTCAGTCCTGGCTCTTCCTCTCATTATTCTGTGACCGTGAACAAGTGGTGAGCCTCTCCGGACCTCATTTTCCTCATCTCCAAAGTAACAGTACTTCCCAACTGTATGTTACAACCTTTACGCGTGTTATTATGTGTAAAGGGCTTAAGCGGGGTTTGGCACATTTTACAAGCATTCCAGTTGTTGCTATTATTATTTCTGACAAATATGAGCCGTCATTACTTTTTCTACTTTTTCCCACTCCCAGCCCCACCTCTCACCCACTCATTCAGTCATTCTTCCAGCAAGGATTTCTTTTTTTTTTTTTTCCCCAGTACGTGGGCCTCTCACTGTTGTGGCCTCTCCCGCTGCGGAGCACAGGCTCCGGATGCGCAGGCTCAGTGGCCATGGCTCACGGGCCCAGCCACTCTATGGCATGTGGGATCTTCCCGGACCAGGGCACGAACTGGTGTCCCCTACATCGGCAGGCAGACTCTCAACCACTGCGCCACCAGGGAAGCCCCTTTTTTTTTTTTTAAAGAAGATGTTGGGAGTAGGAGTTTATTAATTAATTTATTTATTTTTGCTGTGTTGGGTCTTCGTTTCTGTGCGAGGGCTTTCTCTAGTTGTGGCAAGCAGGGGCCACTCTTCATCGCGGTGCGCAGGCCTCTCACTATCGCGGCCTCTATTGTTGTGGAGCACAGGCTCCAGATGCGCAGGCTCAGTAGTTGTGGCTCACGGGCCTAGTTGCTCCGCGGCATGTGGGATCTTCCCAGACCAGGGCTCGAACCCGTGTCCCCTGCATTAGCAGGCAGACTCTCAACCACTGCGCCACCAGGGAAGCCCCAGCAAGGATTTCTTGAGGGCCAACCATGTGCCAGGTGTTAATTCTAGATCCTGGGATTCAAACGGTGAACAAAGAAGGCAAAGTCCTTTCTGTTATGAGGCACATGTTTTCCTGGGAAAACGGACATTAAAACGAATAACTATGTAACATAGAGCCTGGTAGTGCTAAGTTCTGTGAGGGTAGAAGAAGCTAAAGCAGGGAACAGCATGTGTGAAGAGGGGGCATTTACACTGGGGGGTCATGGAAGGTCTCTCTGAGGACATGACGTTTGAGTGGAGACCTGAGGAAGCCAAGAAGGACAACAGTCTCAGAGATGGTTTCTCCCCTGCAGAGAGGTGGCTTAACTTAGTATAGGACGCACAGGGCTTGGAATCAGCCAGGCTTGGGCCGGTGAAGCACTGGACTCTGGTTCCCTGCGCAAAGAGGAGACCAAAGTCTTCATCTTGGCTTCCGAGTGGGGGGCGGAGGGGGAAGCGCTCATACACGCAGAATCCTCTGAGAAGCCCAAACCTGTACATCCAGCCAGAGGCGGATGACGATAAAACAATAATAGCCTCTATACTCATCAATCCCTCCCCAGCTGACAGAGTTTTTATCTTCTTTGAACCAAAAATAGAAGGAAACAGATGGCACACTCAGAGTGGTTGATTGGAGCAAGTCAGTTGATGCGGACATCTTTAAAGGTGTGGGCAGGTGGCTGGAGCTCTCCCATGTGCCCCTCTAAGTCCCCCCACCCCCTTCTCCCTGCTGGCTTGGAGGGGGAGGGGGCCGACCTGCATGGGCCACGTCCACGACCTTGCGAGCCCTCTGACGCCCAGCTGGGGGTCATCAATGGGGGACACTGGGTAGAAGATCTGAGGGAGGGGGAAGGAGAATGAGGTTGTCTAATGTGCCTGGTGCCCTTATAAGAAGAGGAAATTAGGACACAGACACACATCGAGGAGACACCATATGAAGGTACAGGGAGACGAAGGCCATGTGTGAGCCATGGGGAGCACCCTCAGGAGGAACCAGCCCTGCCAACACCTTGATCTTAGACTTCCAAGACTCCAGAACTGTGACAAAATAAACTTCTGATATTTAAGCCACCCAGTCTGTGGCACTTTGTTACAGCAGCTTGAGAAAACGAATACAATAGGAAACTGAGTAAACAGAGATTTTTTTTCCCACCATATCACAGCCATTTGGAGGATGCAGTTCTGTAGGTTTGCTTATGCAGGTTCGTGGACCCATACAGCAGACGGTCAGGCTCCTCCTGCAGTATCACTCCATTGTTCACGGCCAAGGTGAATGGCCCAGCCTCAGAAAGCCACGTACCATTGCTCTGTTCCTTGGCTACAATCCGCACTGCCCCCCAACCCAACCCAATCCAGCTGGTCACCAGCCACCTCTGCTCTTTTTTTTTTTTTTTTGCTTGTTTGTTTTTTTGTTTTTTTGCGGTACACGGACCTCTCACCGTCGTGGCCTCTCCCGTTGTGGAGCACAGGCTCCGGACGCGCAGGCTCAGCAGCCATGGCTCATGGGCCCAGCCGCTCCTCGGCATGTGGGATCTTCCCGGACCGGGGCACGAACCCGTGTCCCCTGCATCGGCAGGCGGACTCTCAAGCACTGCGCCACCAGGGAAGCCCCCACCTCTGCTCTTTTGAACAAGGACTAATGAAAGCATCTGTTCAGATCCATCTACACTTAAGCTCAAGTCAACTGATCGTGAATCAGGGACACCATCTTTCACCCAGGCATGCAGAGCGAGGAAGACCCTGGACGTCTTTAACTCCCTCTCTTCCGCTACCAACAGCATGATCCCAATGTCTTAACTCCTCCCTGTTCATCTTCCTTATCTGTAGAGTGGGTATAATCATCGTACCTACTTCACAGAGTAATTGCAAGGGCTAAAGCATTGAATTCATATGAAAGTGCTTTGTAAGCTTTAATGTTTCCTACACAGGCTAAGGAGTCATTAACTCAACCAAATGTTGAATGTTTACCTCGTACCAGACCCTGTATAGGGCATGCGTTACATTGCAGGCATCCAAAGCATACTAACTGGATGATTTGAATGCACTAAGATATAAATGTCATGGAGTCTTTGCCCTCGCAGACTCCACACATAAAGGAAGAGATGGACATTTTAAAGGCAATAATGCAGGTGGTGAGGGCTCTGTGTAGAATTACCCAGGTGCTGCCACAGCCCGAGTCAGCCTCCTGCCCCCATCGGTGAGTCTGGGAAGGTCTGTAGGAAGACAGGGTACCTAGGTGGCTAGTGAAGGCAGAAAACAAGAGTTAGCCTGGTTAGGGATGCTAATTGCAAGGAAGGAAGGAAGGACATATCCCATCCAGGGACAGATAGTAAAAAATGAAAGCACTGAAGCGTGTGCGTCTTCGTTTCGCTTCTTCCAGAAGCATACCTTCAGACAAAGATTCGAGTGCAAGTAAGTTGCTTGGAAGTGGTCCCAGGAAACCCACCCAGGTAGACAGGAGAGTAAGAAGGAAGGTAGGGAAAGGAAAGTAACCCATTAATGAGGCATTATCAGACTAGTTACCTCTGTGGGCGACTGGAGCTGAATCCCAGTGGAGAATTCGGACAGTGGTGTAGAAAGCATCCCTCAGAGTTATCTGGCCCAAGGCGTGAAGTTGCTGAGGACTCTACACCTGTTCCCATCAGTCATTTGTTAAGAGCAGCTCCTGAGGGGGGCATTGATTGCCCGGAGCTTTCAGCCTGCAGCTCACATGGGCAGAGTGCCCTCTAGTGGCTACAGAAAAACTCCATGCAAAGAAACGCAAGGGCTGGCTGACTGCCGGACCTTGGAAGAGAGAAAGCAGGCAGGGCACGTACAGCATCCGCTACAGTGGGCACAAAAAGTACAAATGCTTCGGTGTTTCTGGGACACAAAGATCCAACACAGGGCATTGTAGGCAATGAAGCTGAAGAGACAGGAGGAGGGGAGTGCAGGAATATGTGAATATGTCATGCTCATGTGTCTCAGCTTTGTCCTGAGGGCAGTTGGAGGGCTTTAAGAATAGGAGAGCCATGGTCAATATTGTATCATTGAAATATCACTCTGGCTGCTATATGGAACATGCCTTTGGATGAGATAAGACCAGTCCTGAACCCAGGACTAGGCTCTCCTATTAATAGTTAAGGAGGAAAACAGGAAGGACCTGATAGAAAGAAATGATGGGAGGGTTAGAAAAAAATATTTAGGAGACACAGAGAAACCCAGGCAGCCTTGGTAATTTGTTGAATCTGAATATGATGGGGAAGAAACAGTCAAGGTTGACTCTGAGGGTTTCTAACTTTGATGACTTGTCAATGCTGGTGCCACCAGCTGAGCCAGAGAATGAAGGATCAGGAACAGGTGTAGGTGGAGAGGACATGCATTCAGGTGCAGCATTTATGATGTGAGGAGCACAAGGGCAATCCAGCATGAGACACGGGAGCTTGAAGCCCAAGGAGAACCGCCTTGGAAATAGGATTTTAGAGACTCACACGTGAAAGGCTGAGAGCGAACGAGATAGCCCAGGGAAGTATGTAAACTTTGAACCACGCAGCGAGTCAGGGACAGAAGCATAGAAATCACCAACATTTAAGACAGTAGATAAGCAAAAAAATAAATCCTTGAAGGGGCCAGGCGCAAGGAAAACAGATGCCGTATAACTAGAGCATCGAACATCAGGAGATTTATGAACTTGGGTGTGATCGCCACACCTATTTGCAAGAGTGCCCAGGAAGACTTGGACAGGGGTTCGTGCAGAGGTTTTCCCATTTGGGCTGGCAGCCTGACCTGCTCCAGTTTAATTTCGTTTCAGCCTGAGATGTGAATGGACGTGGAGAGAAGTAGGAACAGGCAGTGGCGAAAACTCGTTTGAGAAGTATGGATGAGAACGAAGAGAGATAGGTTGGTAGTCACAAGTGTCTGCAGGCTCCAGGGCACCTTGTACTTTTTCTTATAGGAGACACTTGCAGGAAGTGGAGGAGGAGAGGAGAAAGAAAGAAGAAAGAAAAGGATCCGCTGTAGGAGGACGTTGCCGAAGAAGTTAGAGGGGGATCGAGAGATGAGGAAGAAGCATTGATCTTCATCAGGAGAAGGGAAAATGCATTGTCTGGAGCGGAAGCAGAGGAGATGAAAATACAGTGAACTACCTGATTGTATGAGTATGGAACGTGAGAGCAAGATCAGGGACAGGACCATCTACTGAGGGGAATCAAGTGGACAGTGAAGCTAAGGAGAGTGGTGTGTGCTGGGACTAGCCACTAGGGAGAACAGAAAAGGAAGCTGACCAAGGACAAAATGATGGGCAGGCAGAACTCTGGGCCCAGCTGAGGCTGGAGACCATGAATTTTCAGTGGTCGCAGTCCACATGGTGATGACGCTAAGGTGTCAATGAGATGATGTCAGAGCCCCCATTCTCCATCCTCTCTGTGGGTACCTGTTCATGCCTGCAGGGGCAGGTACACATGGGGAGCATCACTGCAGACCCTCACCTCTGATGACCGTTTCTGGCTCCCTCTGTGTGTTTCTCTGTCCAGGAGCTGTATTCTCAATCCTATGATGCCGTTGGGGTGATGTTTGCCTCCATCCCAGGGTTTGCAGACTTCTACTCTCAGACTGAAATGAACAACCAGGGAGTGGAATGCCTACGCCTGCTGAATGAGATCATTGCCGACTTCGACGAGGTAAACAGAAGCCCGAGAAATTTACAATCACAAATAAGCATCAGTGTTGCCATAGCATTGTGTTGTTCATTGTAACCAATTTCTGCACTTAAAGAATTCCAGACTGCATTGTAAGCACAAACAGGTATCATCTAATTGAGTTAACACAATTATCACACAAGATAAACCCTGTCTTTGCTCCTGGAGGATCAGGAATGTAAGCTTCAAAGAGGCTAGAGACTTAACCCAATGTCACATAACTAGCAAATGGCAAAACCAGGACTTGATCGGAGGCCAGTGCCGTGCAGGCACTGGCATCACAGAGACTGGGCACTGATGGGGACATTTCTCCATCTGCTCAAATTACCAAAGATAAAACCATCAATTAGCATTTGGTCAGAGACCTAATCAAAATGTAAACATACCCCAGATGGTACTTTCTTCTTCCAGTTTCCAGGAACAAGGGGGACACTCATGCTCAACTTTACTTACATTAATAGACTTAGCAGGAGTGGGTCTTCCCCTCCTCATCCCCCAGCTTGAAGTAGGACACCTGTGTCCATCCACATGCCTAAATCTCAGATGGGAGGTTAGTGAGTAATTGAGAAAATGCCAGGGAAGAAGCCAAGCAAAAAGGTGGGTTCAGTTAACATCTAGCCTGATCCCCCAGGGAGCTCAGGAGTGTAAGTGGTACCACAGAGTGGTTGCCATTGAGGCAAGGCTTTTGTACACCTGTATTGGTCAGCCATTGGCCATGGGCTGCCCTGGTGGGTATGTGTGATCTCCCAGGCATTGCCAGCCAGGGGGCTTCCAGGACTCTTCCCAAAAAATGGGTACAGCAATACATTGTCAGCAGCCAGCCCTGATGGCACCCTGGAGGATGACCCCATAAAGGAGAGCTGAGTTGGGTACCAACGGCATCTACTCCATCACCCTAAACAAAGTTCTCTCCCTTAATCCCCACCTTCCAACTAGAGAGTCCTGTGGAGTCCCCTCACCATCTCACAGTCAAAGCTGCCCTTGTCTTGCTTTAGGCCATATTGTTTCTCACCTGGATGGCCACAGTCATCCTACCATTCACCCTCCTGCATCTGACCATCACCAACCACCAAAAGCTGGAGTATTTTGTCACATTCCTTTGAAACCCAAAACCCATTGGTGTCTCCCTTTGCCAGTTCCTCAGAAGGCCACCGAGGCTTTGCATTTACTGCTCCTGTATCCTCTCCAGCCTTACCTCCCGCCATATGCCACCTGGTCCACCTTCCAGCACCATCTCACTACTTAGAAGCCATCACAAGCCCACCTGGCAGTTTCACATCCTGCTCTTTCCGCCTAGAAATTATGCCACCTTCACCGTACCCCGTCCTCTCTCCCTTGGCTCCACAGCCAGCAGAAAACCTAGTACTCATTTAACAGTCAATTCAAACATCATCTCTACTTGTGAAGCCTCTTCTAATCCCCCCTCTACTCAGGTAAATATTGTCACCCTTTTTTCAATGAAAAACTTACACTCTGAAAAATCTTCCATCATAGAGCATGAAACCCTTCAGTTTACAAATCTGCCTCTTAGTTCTGGGGCAGAGACCCCTCTTACTAATCTCCACAGGTGTCTACCACATGTTGACTTTTTCCATATATAACATTTAGTTGTTGTTTATCCCTCACACCAAATCCACAGGGTAGGAATTATTAGCCTTCATTTTATAAATAAGCAAAGCTGAGATTCAGAGACACCAAGAGGGCCCACTGTCACACACCACTAAGTGGCAAAGCCAAGTTTTGGACCCAGGTCCGCCATACTGTTTTGATTTTTAATCACCATGTGCACTGATCTTCACTTAACTGGCATTTCATGGCGCTGGTTTTGGAGTCATAAACTCAACAATGGCCGTTTTAGTTGTCCTAGGAATGAGGATGGGAGTCAAGATAAATAAGACACAGTCACTTCTTGCCTTTCATGGATTCACAGTCCAGTGAGAGACAGAGTGACTATGAGTTCCCTTTACACAAGGAGTCAGTGGTAAGTACACGTGTATAGAGGGCTTTTCAATGTGGAGAATGGAGGGTGATTCTGTGGTAATTGTACCTTTATCCCATTCTCTGTGCTAAGCCATTAACTCATGAAGATAAAAATTATACTCTTGGGCTTCCCTGGTGGCGCATTGGTTGAGAGTCCGCCTGCCGATGCAAGGGACATGGGTTCGTGCCCCGGTCCGGGAAGATCCCACATGCCGTGGAGCAGCTGGGCCCGTGAGCCATGGCCACTGAGCCTGTGTGTCCGGAACCTGTGCTCCACAACGGGAGAGGCCACAACAGTGAGAGGCCCGCGTACCGCAAAAAAAAAAAAAAAAAAAAAATTATACTCTTATGCATTCTGTTAAGTCCCCAGGCCCTCCTGTGCCCGGAACATAAGAGATGCTTATAACAGATGCTCACTAAAGTGGCTAGTCAACTAACTAACTCATAGGAGACAGAAACCACCTGGCAAATAGTAAGGTGATGATGCACTAGTCTGGTCCAAAACATACTTCCAAATATTTTTTAAAATAGCTCTATTAAAAAGCTCAATCTGACTGAAGGTTGAGACATCAAGCTTTGTGTTATTTAAAAATCTATAGCACCGCATATCCCAAAAATTCTCACTTGCATGTTTTTAAACTGAAATAAATAAATGTGAAGTAAGTCTGTATCTTGGTGGCCCAAACTCTATCGATAGATACCCTGGAGTCTTCCCAATAAAGAGATGGGGACAGCGCCCCTAGTGGTAGAGATGGGTGTTTGCAGAGGGAAGTTGGAAGGGCTTAGAGAAGGAATTGGTCCAGGAGGCTGAGCTCTAGACCAGAAGGAGGAAAAAGGAGAGATGGGAAGAGCTGAAAGAAGAGTGAGAGGAGAAGCAGAGACGAGAAGGAGGAAGAAAAAGAAGAGGGGCAAGGGGGAGGAGGAAGAAGAGAGGAAGCAGAGGAGAAGGAAGAAAGAAGAGAATGTAGTCAACAGGAGGGGAGGGGGGGAAGGGCTTTCCCTGGCTTGCCAACCCCAAGCATTGTCAGCCTTTCTCACGTGGGTCCTTGGGTCACCCGGACCTGCCTTCTTTCTTTGGGTCAAAAGAGACCCTCTAGATTCTGCCCTCACTAAGCTCCAGCCAGACACCCATCAGTAACCATACTGCTCTTCTTACTGATGCAGTTGCCACAGGAACTTGGCTGCGAGGAAGGCTGAACATTGCACAGAGCAGATGCTCCAGGACTGGGTCTGCAATAGCCCAGCACCAGGGCTCCTCACCCCCCACCCCCGCCCCAGCCTCATCGAAGGCTGAAGAGCCCTCTCACATCTCGGGGTTCCACGCGGACTAGAGGATGAACAAGGGGCTGATTAGGAACCCCACTATGACTCCAGAGGCTTTTAGCTAGAGAGTGGATAAAGTTGCCGTGGGGTTAGTAAATGAAATAGCGAAGCCTCTTGCTGCCTCCTGATCAACTTCTGAAGAGGAGGTTGCTTTGCCTGGACCTGAAACTGGCCCTCAGCCAAGTAGTTCTGAAGAGAAGAGAGGAAGGAAGAGTTTCACCTTTCCCCAGGAACCTGGGGACGTGCAGCTCTAAGCGGGCAGAGGGGGGGATGTGGGCAGCCAAAGGCATGTCTGGATGTCCCTGCCAACCCTTTCCATGCTCCCCACCTCCTACTACACAAGCTCCACTGCTAGAAAAAAACCCCTCACTCTTCACAACTGAAATTGGAAATCACTTACTCAGGGAAGCGGTCCCAGATCCTCCAGATTTTATCAAAATCATCCATCCTCTTTATTCCTACTCCCGGTATGTTTCCACCATAAACTTTACTAAAATTGAGCTAGGACACATGTTAGTATGATGATTTATCTAACATCTGACACCCCTGCCTGGGCTGTTGGTTCCGTGACGGCTAGGACCTCATGTGCCTTGTTCATCAGACATTGTAGAAGCTCAGCGAATAGTTGCTGAATTAGCTTCCCACGGCTGCTGTAACAAATGACCACAAAGTTAGTGGCTTGAAATAACAGCAATTCATCCTCTTATAGATTAGAGGTCAGAATCCAGAATGGATCTCACAGGGCTAATCAAGGCGTCAGCAGGGCAGTGTTGCTTCTGGAAGCTCCAGGGGAGAATTCTTTCTTTGCCTTTTCCAGCTTCTAAAGGCCCCTGTCCTGCTTGGCTTGTGGCCCCTTTCTCTGTCTTTAAAGCCACCAATCATATCACTCTGACTTCTGCTTCCTCTGTCACATCTTCTCTGCCTCCTGCCTTCCTCTTTCACTTACAAGAACCCTTGTGATTACATTGAGCCCATTACTGAGTCCAAGCTCATACTGCTTGCCACACGACAGGCCAATAAATGGAGAGACGAGTTGCTGGGACAAGAGATACCAACTTTATTCAGAAAGCCAGCAGACAGAGAAGATGGTGGACTAGTGTCCTAAAGAACCATCTTGCCTGGGTTTGGATGCTAGTTTCTTTTACAGAAGAGGGGGAAGTAAGGAGGCAAAGTAAAAAGAAAAGAAAGCAGTACGTTGTTGCATATGTCCTGGTTCCCACCAGACTCTGGAGGGGATGTGTTAATTTCCTCTTTCCTGCAGCCATCCATAGGTGGGCCTGGTCAGGATGTTTCCTGTGAGCTTAAAGTAAGGTATTTTAGCTTAACCCTCAGGCATGAGAGGCAGGGTTCCTGGAGGTGGGCCATTATGTATACTTTAAGCCTATAGGCAGCATCACTTTAGTGATTAACTTATAGCAAAAGCAATAGAAAACAAAGGTTAAAGTAAAAGAAACGGATCTGGTATGGAGTCAGATTTGTTCTTCCCTATTACAAGCCCACACAGATAACCCAGGAAATTGCCCCATCACAAAATCATTCACTTGATCACATCTGCAATGTCCTTTTTACTATGTAAGGTAACATATCCATAGGTTCCAGGGATTAAGACATGGACTTTTGGGGTGGGGGGACAAGCAGAGAGAGCATTATTCTCTTAGCACAGTTGCTAAATAAGAGACCAAGGTTTCCCTTCCTTGGCATTAAAATCCAAACTGCAGGTGAGGATGGAGGAAATGGCAAGGATGGTACCCACTCTTCCATACAGGTATTCATTCATCCCTACTGTGTGCTAGGCTCAGTCTAGGTGCTGAGTAGTAAATACAACAGGCAAAAATACCTGCCTCCAGGAATTTTACATTTTAGTAGGAAAGATGACAATAAATAAACACAGTCAGGGATAAGCGCTAAGGAGAGAAGATAAAGCAGGAAGAAGATGAGAATATGTACGTGGGGACAGGATATTGTGTTCAGTTTTGCATGGGGTTATCAGCAAGACCCCACTGGGATGACATTTGAGGAAAGACCTGGAAGAGGTAAGGGATGAGCCATGTAGTTGTCTGAAGGAAGAGCGTCCCAACAGGGGAACAGCAAATGCAAAGGTCCTGAGGCAGAAACAGGCCTGGCTTGTTAGGATCAGCAAGGAGGTCAGTGTGGCTGGAACAGAGTGAGCGAAGGGGACAGGGCATGGCAGGTCTTGAAGGGCATGGTGAAGACTCTGGGTTTGACCCTGAGTAGAACGGGAAGCCACAGAGCAGGGACATGGTCTGACTTCCATTTAACAAGATCACTCTGGCTGCCATGCTGGGAGTGTGGAGGTAAGGACTGGGATTGGGTACATTATTGCAATGCAATAACCAGGTGTAAACTAATGGTAGCTTAGACCACAGTACTGGCAGGAAATGCTAAGATTTTTAAATACATGCTGAGAGTAAAGCCAAAAGGATGTGTTGATAGATTTGGGAATATTGGCAATTTCTTCTCTAAACTAATAAGATAGCTTTGTTTATTTCAAAGATTCTTCGAAACAGATCTAGTCATTAAAGAGTATCTGGTCACACCCATCTTGGCCCTTGGCGCTTAGCAGGTGCTCAATAAATATCTGTTGAGAGCCTGAATGTTTGATTCTCAGAGAGAAAAGTGGCTACCTCAAGGATGCTAAACCAGTCCGAGGTGGTCCTCACTGTGAGCCAGGGGCCTGTTTCCAGGAGCCCCAGGCTGCTGGAAGCACAAATACCAGGACTGACACTGTTGCCTGGATCTGTTTCAGCTGCTTGGTGAAGACCGGTTTCAAGACATTGAAAAGATTAAGACCATTGGCAGCACCTACATGGCCGTGTCAGGCCTGTCACCTGAAAAACAGGTAAAGGAATGCTTTGGACTCAGCCACAGCCTATGGCAGGGACCTTACTCTGGTCAGGTTGCTGAAGGTGGTGGGGCTTTCATCACCAGGAAACCTGGGGACAGGTAGGGAGAAAATCCGAAGAAGTGGATATTCTAGGTGTGTGAGGTACCTTTGCTCCTGAGGTAAGCAGGGTCTACTGGGTGTACTGATGCTTCTTTATGATTGAGAAGCCTCTAGGCTTCATTCTGAACCTCGCTGTTCACTTGATGAACAAAATCAGGACCAAGAAATACCCTGGTTATTATTTAGTTGAGGGTGTTACTAAACCCCTGATCCCAGCCTGTTTTATTCTTACTTTTGTTTTCTCCTCCAAAAGTAATAATAATAATAGCTCTGCTTTTTTGAGAGGTGACTGTGCCAGACACTAGTGTTAAGTGGGAAACTAACATCCACCTTCCAGGGCCCGTGGCTGAATTACCTGAGATAGAGTCATGCTAGCCACACAAAGCCTTGCACCTGGTAGGTCCTCCATAAATGCTCTGTGGAAATGGTCATAAGCTGCCAGGGAGAGGAACCCTCATTCCTCCTCATTCTTCTTTGCTCACTTTCCAACTAAAAACCTAGAACTATTCCAAGACTATCTGAGAAGAAACCCTTGATAGTCATTAGGTACATGTGCACATCATTCTGCCACAGGGGTCCAGAAAGACATCCCCCAGGCCAAATCCAACCCACCATCTGTTTTGTTGTTTGTTTGTTTGTTTCTGTTTTTTGTTGCTGTCAACATGCAGTTTTATTTTCTGAAGCAAATCACTTAACCTCTTTAAATGTAAACATTCTTATAAAATGCAAGTGTTGTCTAGTTGAACTCTATAGGTGTGCCAGTAACTCAGGACCCAAAGATGAATAAATCATATTTTGCCCTTATGTTATTCACAGCCTAGGGACTGGCAGAGATGTAAATTAACAGTTGCAGGCCAGTGTGCAGTCTAAGCTAAAAAATGTAAGCCAAGAGTTGGGAGAGCAAAGAAGTATAATAATATATAGAGAGTGACCTAAGTGCTTCCAAATTACAAAAAGGATTGGTAATATTTTTGCCTCTAATAACAAATTTCATTGCAAATTGCTACACATTTCAAATCCTATACCAAGAAAATTTGAAATATCTCTTTTCAGCAATGGTCCTCTAAAATAGACACACTAATATTCTAGATATTACCAGTATGCCATATCTTTACAGTCACAGCATGTATGTAATAGTACTATCTGTTGAAGACTTGGTTAGTCCTGCTTAGTAAATGTTTAACAGTTAGGGAGAGTTAAATCATTATACAACAAGTTCATTTAAATGACTTTATTATTATGGTAAAGAATCTGAGCTTTGTCAAATATTTCCAGTGTTAAAAGTATGCAAATAGGTTTTTATTTTACAATAAAAATACTATCAAAAAGTAATGACAGTTAAATCAGTTCTTAAATGGTGGGCATGGTTAGAATTTGTAGAAAGGAAGTGAAATGTGATCAAAAAGGGAATTGTGGAGGACATTCAAGATGGTGGAGGAGTAAGACGTGGAGATCACCTTCCTCTCCACAAATATATCAAAAATACATTTACATGTGGAACAACTACTGCAGAACACCTACTGAATGCTGGCAGAAGACCTCATACTTCCCAAAAGGCAAGAAACTCCCCCACGTACCTAGCCATGTGGCTGACAGGGTCTTGGAGCTACGGCCGGGTGTCAGGCCTGAGCCTCTGAGGTGGGAGAGCTGAGTTCAGGACATTGGTCCACCAGAGACCTCCCAGCTCCACGTAACATCAATTGGCGAGAGCTCACCCAGAGATCTCTCTCTTTCAACGCTAAGACCCAGCTCTGCTTAACAAACAGCAAGCCACGGTGCTGGAGAACCTTATGCCAAACAACTAGCAAGAAAAGAACACAACCCCACCCATTAGCAGAGAGGCTTCCTAAAATCATAATAAGTTCACAGACACCCTAAAACACACCACTGGACATGGTCCTGCCCACCAAAAAGACAAGATCCAGCCTCAACCACCAGAACACAGGCACCAGTCTCCTCCACCAGGAAGCCTACACAACCCACTGAACCAACCTCAGCCACTGGGGGCAGACAGCAAAATCAATGGGAACTATGAACCTGCAGCCTGTGAAAAGGAGACCCCAAACACAGTAAGTAAAGCAAAATGAGAAGACAGAGAAATACACAGCAGATGAAGGAGCAAGGTAAAAACCCACCAGAACAAACAAACGAAGAGGAAATAGGCAGTCTACCTGAAAAAGAATTCAGAGTAATGATCATAAAGATGATCCAAAATCTTGGAAATAGAATGGGGAAAATACAAGAAACGTTTAACAAGGACCTAGAAGAACTAAAGAGCAAACAAACATTGATGAACAGCACAATAAATGAAATTTAAAATTCTCTAGAAGGAATCAATAGCAGAATAACTGAGGCAGAAGAACGGATAAGTGACCTGGAAGAGAAAATAGTGCAAATAACTGCAGCAGAGCAGAATAAAGAAAAAAGAATGAAAAGAATTGAGGACAGTCTCAGAGACCCCTGGGACAACATTAAACACACCAACATTTGAATTATAGGGGCCTCAGAAGAAGAAGAGAAAAAGAAAGGGACTGAGAAAATATTGGAAGAGATTATAGTTGAAAACTTCCCTAATATGGGAAAGGAAATAGTCAAGTCCAGGAAGTGCAGTGAGTCCCATACAGGATAAATCCAAGAAGAAACACACCACAACACATATTAATCAAACTATCAAAAATTAAATACAAAGAAAAGATATTAAAAGCAGCAAGGGAAAAGCAACAAATAACATACAAGGGAATCCCCATAAGGTTAACAGCTGATCTTTCAGCAGAAACTCAGCAAGCCAGAAGGGAGGGGCAGGACATATTTAAAGTGATGAAAGGGAAAAACCTACAACCAAGATGACTCTACCCAGCAAGGATCTCATTCAGATTCGACGGAGAAATTAAAACCTTTACAGACAAGCAAAAACTAACAGAATTCAGCACCACCAAACCAGCTTTACAACAAATGCTAAAGGAACTTCTCTAGGCAGGAAACACAAGAGAAGGAAAAGACCTACAATAACAAACCCAAAACAATTAACAAAATGGTAATAGGAACATACATATTGATAATTACCTTAAATGTAAATGGATTACATGCTCCAACCCAAAGACATAGACTGGCTGAATGGATACAAAGACAAGACCTGGATATATGCTGTCTACAAGAGACCCACTTCAGACCTAGGGGCACAAACAGACTGAAAGTGAGGGGATGGAAAAAGATATTCCATACAAATGGAAATCAAAAGAAAGCTGGAGTAGCAATTCTCATATCAGACAAAATAGACTTTAAAGTAAAGACTATTACAAGAGACAAAGAAGAACACTACATAATGATAAAGGAATCAATCCAAGAAGATATAAAAATTGTAAATATTTGTGCCCCCAACATAGGAGCACCTCAATACATAAGGCAAATGCTAACAGCCACAAAAGGGGAAATCAACAGTAACACGATAATAGTAGGAGACTTTAACACCCCACTTTCACCAGTGGACAGTTCAACCAAAATGAAAATAAATAAGGAAACACAAGCTTTAAATGACACATTAAACAAGATGGATTTAACTGATATTTATAGGACATTCCTTCCAAAAACAACAGAATACACTTTCTTCTCAAGTGCTCATGGAACATTTTCCAGGATAGATCATATCTTCGGTCACAAATCAAGCCTTGGTAAATTTAAGAAAATTGAAATCATATCAAGTATCTTTTCCAACCACAACGCTATGAGACTAGATATCAATTACAGGAAAAAAATCTGTAAAAAATACAAACACATGGAGGCTAAACAATACACTACTAAATAACCAAGAGATCACTGAAGAAATCAAAGAGGAAATCAAAAAATACCTAAAAACAAATGACAATGAAAACACGGCAACCCAAAACCTATGGGATGCAGCAAAAGCAATTCTTAGAGGGAAGTTTATAGCAATACAATTCTACTTCAGAAAACAAGAAAAATCTCAAATAAACAACCTAACCTTATACCTAAAGCAATCAGAGGAAGAAGAACAAGAAAACCCCAAAGTTAACAGAAGGAAAGAAATCATAAAGATCAGATCAGAAATAAATGAAAAAGAAATGAAGGAAGCGCTTGCAAAGATCAATAAAACTAAAAGCTTGTTCTTTGAGAAGATAAACAAAATTGATAAACCATTAGCCAGACTCATCAAGAAAAAAAGGGAGAAGACTCAAATCAACAGAATTAGAAATGAAAAAGGAGAAGTAACAACTGACACTGCAAAAATACAAAGGATCATGAGATTACTACAAGCAAATATATGCCAATAAAATGGAAAACCTGGAAGAAATGGACAAACTCTTAGAAAAGCATAACCTTCCGAGACTGAATCAGGAAGAAATGGAAAATATCAACAGGCCAATCACAAGCACTGAAACTGAAATTGTGATTTAAAATTTCCAACAAACAAAAGCCCAGGACCAGATGGCTTCACAGGCAAATTCTATCAAACATTTAGAGGAGAGCTAACACCTATCCTTCTCAAACTCTTCCAAAATATAGCAGAGGAAGGAACACTCCCAAACTCATTCTATGAGGCCACCATCACCCTGATACCAAAACCAGACAAAGATGTCACAGAAAAGAAAACTACAGGCCAATATCACTGATTAACGTAAATGCAAATATCCTCAAGAAAATACTAGCAAACAGAATCCCACAGCACATTAAAAGGATCATAGACCATGCTGAAGTGGGGTTTATCCCAGGAATACAAGGATTCTTCAATATACACAAATCAATCAATGTGATACATCATATTAACAAACTGAGGGATAAAAACCATATGATCATCTCAGTAGATGCAGAAAAAGCTTTCGACAAAATTCAACACCTATTTATGATAAAAACTCTCCAGAAAGTAGGCATAGAGAGAACTTAACCTCAACATAATAAAGGCCATATATGACAAACCCACAGCCAACATTGTTCTCAATGGTGAAAAACTGAAACCATTTCCTCTAAGATCAGGAGCAAGACAAGGTTGCCCATTCTCACCACTAATATTATTCAACTTAGTTTTGGAAGTTTTAGCCACAGCAATCAGAGAAGAAAAAGAAATAAAAGGAATCCAAATCAGAAAAGAAGAAGTAAAACTGTCACTGTTTGCAGATGACATGATACTATACATAGAGAATCCTAAAGGTGCTACCTGAAAACTACTAAAGCTAATCAATGAATTTGGTAAAGTAGCAGGATACAAAATTAATGCACAGAAATCTCTTGCATTCCTATACACTAATGATGAAAAATCTGAAAGAGAAATTAAGGAAACCCGCCCATTTACCATTGCAACAAAACAAATAAAATACCTAGGAATAAACCTACCTAAGGAGACAAAAGACCTGTATGCAGAAAACTATAAGACACTGATGAAAGAAGTTAAAGATGATACAAACAGATGGAGAGATATACCATGTTTTTGGATTGGAAGAATCAACATTGTGAAAATGACTATAGTACCCAAAGCAACCTAGAGATTCAATGCAATCCCTACCAATGGCATTTTTCCCAGAACTAAAACAAAAAATTTCATCATTTGTATGGAAACACAAGAGACCCCGAATAACCAAAGCAATCTTGAGAAAGAAAAATGGAGCTGGAGGAATCAGGCTCCCTGACTTCAGACTATACTACAAAGTTACAGTCATCAAGACAGTATGCTACTGGAACAGAAACAGAAATATAGGTCAATGGAACAAGAGAGAAAGCCCAGAGATAAACCCATGCACATATTGTCACCTTGTTTTTGATAAAGGAGGCAAGAATATACAATGGAGAAAAGGCAGCCTCTTCAATAAGTGGTGCTGGGAAAACTGGACAGCTACATGTAAAAGAATGAAATTAGAACACTCCCTAACACCATACACAAAAATAAACTCAAAATGGATTAAAGACCTAAATGGAAGGCCAAACACTATCAAACTCTTAGAGGAAAACATAGGCAGAACACTCTATGACATAAATCACAGCAAGATCCTTTTTGACCCACCTCCTAGAGAAATGGAAGTAAAAACAAAAATAAACAAATGGACCTCATGAAACTTAAAAGCTTTTGCACAGCAAAGGAAACCGTAAACAAGACGAAAAGACAACCCTCAGAATGGGAGAAAATATTTGCAAATGAAGCAACCGACAAAGGATTAATCTCCAAAATATACAAGCAGCTCATGCAGCTCAATATCAAAAAACAAACAGCCCAATCCCAAAATGGGCAGAAGACCTACATAGACATTTCTCCAAAGAAGACATACAGATTGCCAACAAACACATGAGAGGATGCTCAACACCACTAATCATTAGAGAAGTGAAAATCAAAACTACAATGAGGTATCACCTCACACCAATCAGAATGGCCATCATCAAAAAATCTAGGAACAATAAATGCTGGAGAGGGTGTGGAGAAAAGGGAACACTCTTGCACTGTTGGTGGGAACGTAAATTGATACAGTCACTATGGAGAACAGTGTGGAGGTCCTTACAAAACTAAAAATAGAACTACCATACGACCCAGTAATCCCACTACTGGGCATATTCCCTGAGAAAACCATAATTCAAAAAGAGTCATGTACCACAATGTTCACTGCAGCACTGTTTACAATAGCCAGGACATGGAAGCAACCTAAGTGTCCATCAACAGAGGAATGGATAAAGGAGATGTGGCGCATATATACAATGGAATATTACTCAGCCACAAAAAGAAATGAAATTGAGTTATTTGTAGTGAGGTGGATGGACCTAGAGTCTGTCATACAGAGTGAAGTAAGTCAGAGAGAGAAAAACAAATACCAAATGCTAACACATATATATGGAATCTTAAAAAAAAAATGGTTCTGAAGAGCCTAGGAGCAGGATAGGAATAAAGACACCGACACAGAGAATGGACTTAAGGACACGGGGAGGGGGAAGGGTAAGCTGGGATGAAGTGAGAGAGTGGCATGGACATATATACACTACCAAATGTAAAACAGATAGCTAGTGGGAAGCAGCCGCAGAGCACAGGGAGATCAGCTCCGTGCTTTGTGACCACTTAGAGGGGTGGAATAGGGAGGGTGGGAGGGAGACGCAAGAGGGAGGGGATATGGGGATATACGTATACGTATAGGTGATTCACTTTGTTGTGCGGCAGAAACTAACAACAATGTAAAGCAATTATACTCCAATAAAGATGTTAAAAAGAACTTTTTTAATAAAATAAATTTTTTGAAAAAAGGGAATTGTTAGGTACAGCTGGCAACAGTGTGGGTGAATATAGAAAACATGGATTTTATGCTGGGCCAGTAGCTGTCAAGGAATATATAAGTGAATCTTTGAAACCTAGATATGATTCTTTCATATAAATAATTTAATGAAGTGTAATTAAACCAGAGTATATATTGTAGTTATAATTTAAAATTATACCCCCAAAACACAAATACACAAACATGTATCAAATATTGTATTTCAAGGCCTCATTGGCTTAGGAGCTTCTAATGAAAATTTTAAGTATTTTCTCCCCAGCATCACCACCTCCAAAAACAAATTTAAATGTAAATAATTAACATTGTATAGGTTTTAGTTTGATGTGGTGGCGATGGTAGAATGCATAAACACTGGATGCTAGCATTAGAAGTATTGATTAAAAAATAACTTCAGTTTGGAAATACTGATAGACCATCATCCCAACTGCTATATTGGTGATCTGATGTGTCCACCATCTGTTTTCGTAAATAAAGTTTTATTGGAACACAGCCACATGCATTCATTTATATTTTGTCTATGGCTCCTTTCTGGCTAAAATGGCAGTGTTGGGTAGTCATGACAAAGACCACATGGCCCACAAAGCCTAAAATACTTGCTATCTGGCCCTTTACTGACTGCCAACCTCTGCTCTAGAGGGGCACAGAATTCTTTCACTTACACAGTCTCATTCAGTCCTCATGAGGTAGGCAGGGCAACTATGCTTATCCCCATTATATAGATGAGGAAACTGAGGTCCAGAGAGCAAATGTCTATGTGAAACATCTATTAAACAGACACTGTGAGTACTTCAAAGGAAATAGACATGGTTCCTAGATTGGTAACCTCACATATATGAACATAAGGATGTGTACACACACACACACACACACACACACACATACGTGAACAGCATCAACTTGAACAGACAAGGGTAGGGGTGGGGAATGGAATCTGAGAGTCACACATATTACACTGTCTGAAACAGATTTCCTGGTACCCTGTGTTTCTGGACACTGATGACTTAGGTGTACAGGGCTCACACACCTGCTTACTTCCCTTGAAGGCATGTGTGGGTGAGGTAGGACACAGACCAGACCCCTGCTGCAGAAATGCTCCTGTTTGCCCCATCGAATGACCTCTTCTCTCATGTTTGCTGCAGCAATGTGAAGATAAGTGGGAACATTTGTGTGCCCTGGCCGACTTCTCTCTCGCCCTGACCGAAAGCATACAGGAGATCAACAAGCATTCTTTCAACAATTTTGAGCTCCGGATTGGTGAGTAGCAGCTGGAAGTGTGGCACCTTGGGGACCCACCGAGCTGTCTGGCCTTGCTCTATCGAGCCCTCCCGTGCCCTGGGCGTCAAGCCAGGGGAGCTTTTTCCAGCAAAATGCAGCAGATTTAGTGTGACCTGGCCAAGGACAGGCCTGTCTGGGCTTCCTCTCACTCAAGATGCTGGTAGCAGTGGAAGGATTTTGGCCTGTGTGCAGAAACACCAAGCAACTGATAGACCACCGCTACCTCTCCTCCAACTTGTCCAGAATCCCACCCACACAAGACCCTGATTAGAGAGGTAGCTGTCTAGTCAATCATTTCCTCCCGTCTTCTACGTCACCAGATACTGGAGGTCAATGCGTTACTCTCCCGTTCTCCTGGATGACACCCTGAGCCAAAAGCAGGATTCTGTTCCTGAGGATGTCACATGCTGACTTGAGCCAGGGACAGGCAGTTAGCTTTATAGCTCTTCACTCGGCCACACAGCTCATCCTCCTTTGGGCTTAGGGACCCCCTTGTGCAAAATGACAACAGTCACGGCTATGTGATAATAGTCATCTACAATTTGGATAACTTGTTAATTTCTTCAGCATCTCTGCGGAGTCTGAGGGGGCCTCCTGAAGCATAGTCTGAAAGCCCCCGCTCTAGTCCACATTCCCATTGTACAGATGGGCAAACTCAGGCCCAGACAAGGGGAGTAACTAGCCTAGGGTCACACAACCAAATGGTCATCCTGGCAGCGACTCCAGAATTTCCTGACTGAGACCAGTGACATTCTGGCGGCCAGCGTGCAGCCTAAAACAAATGTTACGGCAGTCCTCATGTCTTAGATATCCTCTGGCTGGCATGCCATTTTACTTTTTTGGTTTTCCCTTAGCAGCTTTCAAGTATAAAGGGTCAGGTCATACCCATACCTGACTTGTCAGATCTAAGGAATGCCACATGCCTTTGTTCACTGGAATAAATAAGTGATATTTTTATATTTTGATCTATGGATGGGGTGCTCAGGGCTTGTTTCCAGATCTTCCAACAACCCTACATGTCCTTTTGGAAATCGAGTACATGATTGAACTGGGAATAAAAAGCAGAACTATAACCTTGAACAAAGGCTGTGTAATTTCAGATGTTGCTGGAATTAAGGCCAACCCTTGGTGTGATACATTATTCTCCTGGCATAGTTCAGAGGTTAGAAAATCATGTTCCCAGTGGGATTGGGCCTTTGACTTTGTGTTTTGGGTCTGCTGTAACGAGCTCTATGACTTTGGGCAAGTCGTTTAAACCCTCTGAGTGTCAGTTTCCTCATGTGTGAACTGGGAGTTATATTATTACCTCCCCTGCCTACCTCATAGTAGTAAGAAGAGATGTGAATGGGATAGTGGTTATGGAAGGGCTCTGCAAATTTTAGGGCAATGTCCATCCTTGTGATTCCCATGTATTCTGCAAGAACTGTTTCTCGAAGTTCACAGTCAGTTCTATCTTATACGTGTGTGTGTGTGTGTGTGTGTGTGTGTGTGTGTGTGTTTTGCTTTTCCCTCTGCCTGGAATGATCTAACCCAGATATCTGCATGGCTTATACTATCACTTTCTCTAGATCTCTGCTCAGAAAGGCCTTTCCTAACCACCCTACTCCAAAATACACCCTCCTCTTTTATTCTATCCCTTTAACCTGATTGGTTTTTCTTTATCACCTTTATCATTCACCGATACTATATTGCATTTTTTAAAATTATTTTCTGTCTCTCCCCAATAGAAGGTAAGCTCCATGAGGGCCGAGGCTATGTCTTTTTTCTTTCCCACCATATCCTCAATACCTGGAACAGTGTCTACTTTATAGTAGATGCCTAGTCAATGTTTGCAGACTGCATGAGAAATCCTTAGTCTAGTAAAAGGAGACATATATGCCCATGAATGTGTTTAGTGGAATACTGTCATTCCTTTTAAAAAGTCTGTATTTCCTAAAGGAGGAGGTATTGAAATTGTGATCTACCAAATAACCTGTGGAATTGGGAGTAAATGACTGTCCAAGCAGAGAGAAAGCCAGGGACAGAGGCACAGAGGTGGAAATGCCAGCAGGTTAGGGGAACTTGAGCAGTGCAGTATGGACACGGTGCAAAGGTGAGGGAGAGGATGGTGACAAAAATGAGGCTGGCAAGTTACGCAAGAGCCAGCTCTGAGAAGCCCTAGATCGTGAACCTGAGGAGCCGGGCTTTACCCCATAGGCAAAAGGAGCTGTGGCAGGTGTTGAAGTGGGTGGTAACTTGATCAGATGTGCATCAGAAAGTCCCTCTGGTTCCGGCAGCAGCATGGAGGATGGTCTGCAGGAGGACAAGCAGGGATCCAGGGAGGCGTGTTAGGAGGCTGTGGCCACGGACCCAGGGAATGATGCTGAGGACGTGGACTAAGACAGAGAAGGAAAAGGTGTGCCCAATCTCAGGGCACTGTGACAACAGAGGCAAGAGGCAATCCCAGCATCCCGACATCAGTGCTCTGTCCATCCCGCAGGCTAAGACAAGTCAGCATCCATGTGAGAGTGATAATTATTGTCTCCCGAGCCCTCACTGGTTGTCTGGTAATATACCAGTGGCTTCACCTATATCATCTCATACCAACCTCCTTTAATTATTTCCACTTGACAGATGAGAAAAGCGAGGTCCAAATCTATTAAGTACCCAACCCAGATCACACATCTAATAAGTGACTGAGGCTGGATCTGGACCCTGCCGTTTATCCGAAGAGACCACAGCCTTCATTGAAGGGTCACTATCCCAGGCAGGGAGCGCCCCCCTCCTTGACGTCCCTCTTCTCTCATCTCTTGTTTCTCTGGTTCACCCACAGGCATCAGCCACGGCTCCGTGGTAGCTGGCGTTATCGGCGCTAAGAAACCACAGTATGACATTTGGGGCAAAACCGTGAACCTGGCAAGTCGAATGGACAGCACGGGAGTCAGCGGCAGAATCCAGGTCCCAGAGGAGACCTATCTCATCCTGAAGGACCAGGGCTTTGCCTTTGACTACCGAGGGGAGATCTATGTGAAGGGCATCAGTGAACAGGAAGGGAAAATCAAGACGTACTTTCTCCTGGGAAGAGTCCAACCCAACCCGTTCATCCTGCCGCCGAGAAGGCTGCCCGGGCAGTACTCCTTGGCCGCGGTCGTCCTGGGCCTCGTCCAGTCCCTCAACAGGCAAAGGCAGAAGCAGCTGCTGAATGAGAACAACACCACGGGCATCATCAAGGGCCATTACAACCGGCGGACTTTGCTGACACCCAGTGGGCCAGAGCCGGGAGCCCAAGCCGAAGGCACCGACAAGTCCGAGTTGCCATAAAAGCGTTTTCTTTGTGTTTCTTTTTTTTGTATTTCTTTTATATATAAAATAAATATACTAATAAAAAGGTTTAATTTTTTTTAGAACGAGGATGGTTTCGTTGGTCTTTGGATGCACTAGATCGAAGACACGATTTGAGTTTCTCTCCCGTCACAGACATTTCTTGGTCATCTCTTCCATACAAGGTTTATTGGGAAGCAAAGTTAAGTAAGACCTAGTCCTTGACCTTGGGAAAGAGGGACCTGTAAACAGAGACTCAGTACAGTGGGCTCATCATTAAGAACTGCCATTTACTGAGTGCTTGTCATGTACCTGGCACACAATAATATTAATGGATAATGTTAATAGATAATATTCCTAAAAACCAATACCTAAATACTCTGCGTTCAGAGAGGGGTAGATGCAATGAGAAATTGTGATAGGACAATTGTGATAAAGAACTGGAGGTCAAGGACGCTGCCTGAACTGGAGGCACCATGTCTTTGTGGACATGATGCAAAGGGTTAGCCCTAAATGATGAGAAAGAGGCAACCCAAGGAACCTGGGAGAAAAGTGACCCAAGCAGAAGGACTAACAAGTACAGACGCCCTGAGGTGGGATCAAGGCCACTTGATCTGCTGCAGCCACAGTTAGAAAGTCAGCAGGTGGGTAAGTGGGTTCAGGCAGGTACACTGTTTCCTGGGAAGACTGCCTCCTAAGCTCTTCTCCTATGACCGCAAAGCCTGCCAGGAAACTTTCATACAGATGAGAAAGCTCAAAACAATGAAAGGAATTGCCCAAGACCTTATAGGTAGTTTGAGAACTAGGCTCAGCACTGTACTGGTCAATAAAAGTGCCGTAACAAATAACTCCCATTCTTAGTGGTTAAAACAAAATAAGAGACTTAGCTGTGATTTATGTCCTATTGCATGTAGGGCAGAGGCCTTCCAGGCAGTGATCTCGGGACTTAGTCTCCTTCCACTTCGGACTTGGATGCCTCTGCTTGATCCTCTCTATCCAGCCAGCTGAAGGGAAGAGAGGGAAGGGAAGGGCGATCACCCAGAAGGTCTTGGGTGCCAGGCCTGAGAGTCGCCTACACTATTGCCCTGTCACCAGCCAGAACGCAGTCACTGGCCTCACGTTACCGTAAGGGAAGTTAGGGGGTGGATTCTTCCTGTGTTCACTACCGAGAGGAAAGCGCTGTCTCTTCCATGAGAATCTACACCTGTCTAAGCCCATGTGTGCAAACACGAAGCTATTCTGGTAAGTTCTGTGTTGGAAGGAGGGACAAGATTTAAGTAACGGAAGAAGTATGAAATCCTAATCATTATCTAAATTCTTGACCCTTAACAACAGCTCATTTAAAAGAGACTTTAGCTCCAGGTGATGAATCCACAGTAGATACGCTCTGGAGGAAATACCCACCTGAGGTATCTCAGGTGAGACCCCCGTGATAGAAGGGAAACTACCCTTTCCTGAGAAGCACAAAGCACAGAAAGGGAGTTGACTTTTTTTTTTTTTTTTTTTTTTTGCGGTACGCAGGCCTCTCACTGCTGTGGCCTCTCCCGCTACGGAGCACAGGCTCCGGACGCGCAGGCTCAGCGGCCATGGCTCACGGGCCCAGCTGCTCCGTGGCATGTGGGATCCTCTCGGACCGGGGCATGAACCTGTGTCCCCTGAATCGGCAGGTGGACTCTCAACCACTGCGCCACCAGGGAAGCCCCTGGGTAGTTGACTTTTGAGTGGCCATGTTTGCAATGCTTTTTGTTCTCGTATCAAAGAAATACAGGAGGTCCCAGTGGAACGAGAAGAGGGTGTCAGGTGAAAGCCTCTGTAAACAAAGCCCTCATCCAATGTCAGGGGTAATTATCTTCGAAGACTCAGAGAAAGCCTCAAGGTTTACTCAGCCCAACCTGCTGAGGACATTTAAACAAGGTAAAGCTCAGGACATGCCGAGAGCTGGAGCCACAGGATAGAGGGGGAAGCTGAGTTCAGGTGGGTCAGGGACTCAGCAAACATCACGGCAAAGAGACCAGCCTTGGTAGAGGCAGTCAGGCTGCAAAAGCACAGTATCCAACAGAGAAAACTTGATGTGTGGCGTCAGGCTTTGGTCTAATCCAGAGCATAGGGCCCTTCCGGAACCTGGGCACAGTTCAGCAGAGGCTCCAGTAAGCAGACAAGCCCTGATGAGCTGGATCCTACCGCAGGCAGAGGGCTACCAGGGACAGAGGTTGTCCCTAAACTCTGAGCTAGCACTCAGGACAAAGTCCCTGGACTTGGGCTTCCCTGGTGGCACAGTGGTTGAGAGGCCACCTGCCGATGCAGGGGACGCAGGTTTGTGCCCCGGTCCGGGAGGATCCCACGTGCCGCGGAGCGGCTGGGCCCGTGAGCTGGGGCTGCTGAGCCTGCGCGTCCAGAGGCTGTGCTCTGCAACGGGAGAGGCCACAGCAGTGAGAGGCCCGCTTACCGCAAAAAAAAAAAAAAAAGTCCCTGGACTAGAAGCAGAATGTGGTCCTAGGGTCTGCCTAGGCTGGGCAGACTTTAAGGGAGGAAGCATCCGGCCAAGCCCAGGTCCATGGATGCTGCCAATTTGGGGGTAATGATGAGGTTGTGGCTGTGAAGCTTCACCCAGAACCCTGATTCAGTGATGCTGAGCCTTGGGGTGGGATAGATGGACGTGATGGGGACCCCATCCTGAGTCTGGGAGGCATGGTTTCATTCAGGGCTCCGCCAAGCAGAGGAGCAAGGGGGCAAGACAGTGCCAAGAGTCTCCATCAGATCATCAAGAACCCCACCAACTGGGCATCCTCCCTCTGCTCCAATACGCCCAGCCCCAAAGCATTCAGTGCCTGCCCCACCGGCCAGCCCGTTTCATGGCCCCAGTGGACGTGCAGACTTTGCATACAAAGGGTAAAGGGCAAGAGACAGGAGCAGGCAACTGGCCTGTGGCTGAATAGTCGAGAAGCACGCCTCTTCTTGGGCCTTGGATAAGGCTAGAGGGGGCAGGAAAGGGAGACAGTCTTCCTGAAATTAGAGAGATATTTTCTGTTTACCTACTTTTTAGTTTACTCCACTCATTTGTTCAAAGAACTCCAAATGTCAGGTGATTTCCAGGAACCCGGTATAACTCAGAAACAAACCTGGCATAATATTCCAGCCAGGGGCTCCAACCTCACCTTTTCCCCTCTGAACTCTGCTTGTGACATTTTAGGTTTGATCTTAGAAACGTCAAGTATAAACTCTGGCAGAAGGTAGAGTGCCCCAAATGGTGAAATGCAAAGAGAAACACAGAAGAGCAGGGCTGGCTTAGTCTACGTATGTTCAGGCCTAAGAGAGAGGCTTTCTCAACAGCTCTGTATTCTGGCCTAATGTTGACGTCTTCTGAGTGCTGATCCAGGTTGCTCCCACCTTCTATTTATCAGCCTGCACGGGTAATGCACGGTTTCCCATGAGACAAGCACAGCCCCTCTTAGAGAACAGGAAAGGGTGTCTACCTACTCATCCAAGGGCTGGATTTGAGGACCTGCTACCTACCAATCCACCATCCCATAAAGTCAGGAGGATCTTTTATTTGTTTTGGCCGTGCCGCATGGCTGACGGGGTCTTAGTTCCCCGACCAGGGACTGAACACCGAGTCCTAACCACTGGACCACCAGGAAATTCCCAGGAGGATCGTCTTGAGCTCAGAGTCGCCCCCCCGAACCAGCTCCACTGCTTCCCTCCTGCTTTAGGGACCATGTGAGTGTAGCTGCCCTCAGCTGGAAGTAAGTACAATGTTATCATCCCCATTTTACAGATGAGGGGACTGAGGCACAGAAAGCTTGAGCAACTTGCCCTGGAAAGTTCTTACAACCAGAAAATAGTGGCACTGGGATTGAAACCCGGGTATTCTGGTTCTAGGCTCCTGCCCTGAAGCATCACTGCCCAGCCCTGTGATGGGTGAATCCTATTCTTTAAATGAAAGTTGAAAGTCTGGGCAGACTCCCCGCCAGCGGGCTGCAGGCTGTGTAAACGGGTGAGGACTGCAGGACTCTGGTGCAGCAGCCGCCATCGAGATAGCCTGGACCACTTGCCCTGGCCCCAAGCAGCCTCATCTTCTCCCCGCAGTGGGTCAAACAACTGTTATCCTTCGCTGTGTATGTTGGGATATGGGAAAGGCTGGGAAGTACTGGGCTGAGAGTTACTAGGGCAGTTTCTTGAGATGCGTGGACCTGGGTTTGAATCCTGTCTCTACTCCTCCTCAGCTGTTTGATGTCAGACAAGTGGCGTAAACTCTGCCCCTCAGATTCTTCACCAGTTACAGGGAGATAACAAAGGAAGCAATTGTGATTTGGAATTCTGAAGTTTTCAGATTTGATAAGGTAAACATGCCAAATACTAGAAAACATCCCAGAGGGGTCTGAGGCAGTGCTCAACAATTAAACCCATTAATAATGTTGTAACAATACATGAATATTCACACCAAGTAGCATAACTAAAGGCTATAAATAGGACTCATTTCAGGTCATGTTTAGCCCCCAAATTAGTTATAAAACAAACCTCAGCTTCTACGCCATTTTGGGTTTTGGAGTGTAGTCGCAAGATTGTCATCCATGCCACCAGGTAAGGCTGCCGTGAAGATAAAAGATGCCATGAAGATGCATCTAAAACCCTCAGCATCTTGGCCCTCTGCTGCACTCCCATGTTGCTTGTTGTTATTATTAAACACGCAGTGATTTTATTGAAATGGTGGACACTTGCCATTTTGCCTTGTCTTGACATCATCTTGCTTGTCTATATTTGCAAAATTTTCTTTAATGAGTAGGCGTTCCTTTTAGAATGAAAAATGATAATTAAGAAAAAGTAAAGCATGTGGGTTTACTTAAAGGGCTGCAGAAGGTCTCCCCGGACCCTTGGAGATTCAACCCTGAGTCAGAGGGTCTGCACCACTCCTGGGATGGAGGTGGCCATCTTGCAGGGCAGGGGTGGGGTTGGCGGGGGGGCAGCCAGACAGCAGGCAGGAGCTCCCCCCATGGGTGGAATTCTTCCAGGGCCACAATGACTGCTGCTGACCTGATTTCAGGGCTGTCCTTTCAGACACAGTAAGAGATGGGGTATTGGAAACTCATTTCTTTCCATGGCATTTTTATTCCAAACCCACAGGCTTTTCTGACACTCTGGCTCCCATGCCAACCAGCTTTTCCAAGTGAGAATGTTTCTCTCAGATTAGCTGTGGGCTCCACACAACTGAACCCAATATTTTATTGATGAGTTACCAGGGGGCAGGGGGCCCTGCAGAATGACACCCTGTGCCTACTTCAATTATTAACTGCACGTCAGCCACCCTCCTGCCACCTCCCACCCCGGGAAGATAACATCGCCGTTCTCTGAGCAAGCATCCTAACTGTTCTGAGTCGACTCTGTGCATTTGTCTTTACCTTTTATAAAACAGACAGTGTGACTGAAATGCAATCAGTTTCTGTTTGGAAATAATAATTTCAAACATAGTCTTTTTGTAATACACTAATCCCCTATCTTGACATTATCATAACCATGATGGTTATGAAAACTAATGTTTTCAGAGTACTTTACAGTTTACAAAGTCCATTTCCAAATATGATTTGATTTGATCTTCATAAGAATGCTCAGGGAGAGATATTATTTTCCCAATTCCTCAGGAAACCGAGGCTCATAAAAATTAATAAAAATAAATTTTTGAAAAACTCTATCTAAAAATTGAGTGTTAAAGCTGAAAATTGAGTGTTAAAGCTCATAAAAATTAATAAAAATAAAATTTTGAAAAACTCTATCTAAAAAATGAGTGTTAAAGCTGAAAAGAGGTTAAAGAGCATGGTCCAAAGTCTTGATTTTACAAATAAAAATCTAAAGCCAAAGAGGGGGACACATTTGGCCAAGATTCGCCAACCGGATGCAGAATTAGAGCTGGGATGCTGAGAAGATGGTTCCTTGTCTCATGCCCTTTTGACTCCATGTGGGTGCTCTGACCTCTTTTCCTTTGCTCACTGTAAATAAGACCGCCCTATAACCGGGAGGTCACTTAGGTCCTCCCTGCCCCATGGGCCTGAATGCGATTGGCTCAAATCCCCGTGGAAACCCCATGATGCCTGCCAACCACCAGGTCCCTCACTGGAACTCTGCTTCTGGCTCCCACTCTTCACATCCCATCTCCATTCTGCTGGGACCCAACACAAAACACAGCCCCTTCTGAATTCTCAACACACACACACACACACACACACACACACACACACGCACACGGAATCTGCCACTCCAAAGGACTGTGAGGGCACATTCATGCTTCCTTTTTAACCAAAAAAGTGGTCCTGGTTCCCAATCCAAAGAAACATTTCAACAATAGAAGAAAAATAAAGAAATGTTGTTCCTTGAAAAACCTTTCTTGTTGGGTGTCTTTATTCCTTCCCTCCTACACTCATATATAAAACTGATGGTTATTACAAATGGCAGCAGCAAACCTCAGACTTTCCCTAACACCTGAAGTCCCACCCTTAGCCCCCTTTGCCATCCCAGGGGATAGAGATCGTTAGCAACTAGAGAAGCAGTGTGTTACACGCGTAGGCAACCAGAGATCAACTGATCAAAGGTCCTTCTGAGTGACAGCTTGCTCTCCCGCAGAAATGACCATACTAACCCAAACAAAGAAACTACTGAAGTTGCCCAAGTTATCGACCCTTGAGACACCTTCCCTTGGACACCAGCCTCTGAGGGAAGTGCCCTCTCTTGGGGGCTGCAGGAAGGCTTCTGATGAGTGTGCGGACACAGCAAAGGAGACCCCGACTGTCCATAGAAGATGCCGCAAGCTGGGACTTCTCTCCCGGGACACTTATCAAGTTCCAGATGAAATGAGGTCTTCTTGGTTCAAAGGAATAAATCCCACTTTGTTCAGATGACCTGTACTTGGGGTTGATAAACTGTTTTAACAAAGGCATGGGTGGGGAGAAGCGGGATCTAGGTATATCCAGAGATTTGAAACAAATCCCCCAGCAGCCAGACCTCAAAGAGACTGGCTCCCCTCACCACGTCCTCTAGCCCTTGGCTGAACTCTCAGCATCAAGGGTTTTCCCCTGAATGAGATGGACAACCACTCAAGGGTTTGGGGCAGGAGAAGAGCCTCATGCTCCGACTTATATTTTTGCAGTAATGTCTGCCATGTTGTGATACAGCAATGGGGAGGCAAGGGCAGAAGCTCACCATATTTGATGATGGATTGGATGCAAGGTATGGAAGACAAGGGGCCAGGATGAGTCCAGGTTTTGAGGCCTGAAGACCTGGATGGATGACGGATATGTTGATGACACTGGGAGAAGCGAGACTGGGGGAAGATCCCATGTTTGCTTTGGGACAGGTCAAGTTGAGATGCCTGTGGCACCCCTGGATGTGTGAGTTGGAGGGCAGGGGAAAGATCCAAAGTGAAGATGCAGTCATAATGCTGGACCTTTCTGGAGTATGTGACCCAGCCCACCACTCCCTCCTTCATGGGACGCTCACCTCCCTTGCTCTTCGTAGCTGCTTCCCTGCTGGGTAAGACTTCAGTCAAGCTGCTCAGTGCAGTTTTCTGATGTCTCCATCCTAAGCTGCCTTCTTCCTGTACACAATCTGTTAGACTTCTTCTCATGACATCAGCCACCATCTCTGCTGATGATTCTAAAGGTAAGCCCAGACCTCTCTCCTGAACTGGGAAACCAAATATCTAACAGGTTCCGAGTCAACCCCACCCGGCTGTCCCATGGGCTAAAAGTCCAGCGCTCTGTAAAGAAGCTCATCTTCTCTTCCTCTACCTTCCTGCGGCCCCAGCCAGGGTGAGAGCAACTCCTTAAATCCCAGTTTGGCCCAGGCACATCTAGCTGGTTCTCCAACCACCCTGCCCCCTTCTCCTTCTTCCTCTTTATCTCTAGCTCTTATCACCACAAGTCCACACACAGACATACACACAGGCACACAGGAACTACCCAGTTAACCTCGATTAAGATCCTGCAGTGAAGAGGCTGGTTTCTCCATCCATAATAGCTCTCTGACCTTCAGCCCACTTGCCCAGAATCCAACAACACTATGTCATCAAGTCGTGAAGTGTGTGGCCTTTGGAGCCAGGTGAACTGCATTGCAAATCTAGCAACATGTTGTCCAAACAAAACTTGTGCACATGTTACAGCCACCTCGAGTCCTGTATTTTTCCTTGAGTAGATGTAAACTCCTTCCAACCCCCTGCACCTTGAAAACTGTAGCCCAGAACTACATGGGGAAGGGGATTCTAGGATGCAGTTCGTGGCTTCTCTGTGATTCAGAGGGGACCTAAGTTAGGAGAGGGTGTCAGTGATGCCAAGGTGACGATCGACAACCAGCAAGCCAGCGCTGTCACCCCCAGTTCCCCCACCGCACACTGTGTCTTGGTGCCCTGCCTCTCCCGCCCCCCCCCCCGGAGTGTGCTCTCACACTTCACCACACTTTATAATAAACTACTAATTATCCGTGACTTCCACATATGCTAATTACAGATGAGATCACAGTTCCCATGAATAGTTTAAAATGCAATGCCCTGAGCCCCTGTTGTTTAAACAGAAGGGATCTGTATCTCTTCCAGAGAATCCAACCTCCTAAAATATTGTTACTGGCCAACTTCAAGGCCAGTAGCCTCCAGGCCTCATAGAGGAGCAGATTTAGTGAAGGAAAGAGATGCAGAGCCCAAATAATGAACTGATGGCATCTCAGGCTTCCGTGTCAGAGGTGAACTCTTTGCAATCAAGACCATGTCTCATTCTGGCTTCTAACACTGTGGCTGACATCATGAATAGCCAGAGTAGGTCTTCAAAATCATTAGTTGAATGAATGAATCCATAAATGAACACAGGAAGGAAGCTGTACATGAGCAGGATCCAGGTCTGCCTGCTCAGAGGATACAGCCCAAACGCCCCAGAAAGTCCTTCCACACTTGGCCCCTGACCCCTCTTTACCCACCTCTTTATTCATCCCCTCCTCCTCCTCTGGAAGTGTGTTCCACACCATCCACCACAGTCTTCCATTGGTACAGATAACAAAATGGACCCAAAAAGTCTTCCAAGAGGGCATCCTGGGCAAGAGGGCGGGAGGGCTGTGAAAAGAATGTAGATACCATCCCCACCCCAGGCTTAGAGTCCTCCGTGAGTGTCCGCCTGAAGCCGAATCCAGCCTCTGTACCCCGACACTGAATTAAATCTTGGAGACAGTTTTGGGTGATGTAGAAAAGAATAGCTTTGTTGCAGGAAGGGGACACCTTCCAGGGCCCGAGAGTGGGCTCTTAGTCTAACACTCGGAAATGAACTGTCCGAGGAGACACACTTGCTGACAAAGCACGAGACTTTATCGGGAAGGGGCGCCCGGGCAGAGAGCAGGGGGGTCAGGCATCCCAGGAGGACGGCTCTGCCACGTGGCTCGCAGTCTCGGGTTTTATGGTGATCGGGTGAGTTTCCGGGTTGTCTCTGGCCCATCATTCCGATTCAGGGTCCTTTCTGGTGGCGCGAGCATTGCTCAGCCAAGATGGATTCCAGCGAGGAGGATGCTGGGAGGTTGGTAGGCCATGTGGACTGGCGTCTACTTTAGACCTTTCCCAGATTCCAGTTGTTGGTGGCTTGTTAGTTCTGTGTTCCTTACCAGGAACTCCTAAGATAACTCATGCAAGTGGTTACTGTGGTGCCTGGCCAGGGCGGGCAGTTTCAGTCAGTGTTCTTCCCCTAACAGCTTTGCCCGGCAAAGGGGGCCACAGTGGGCTAATGCCCTCAAAACTGTGTGTCGGGACCTGGAGGGGGTAGTGAGTTTTATGGTAATGGTTCAAAGCGGGAGTGATCAGCTCGTGGACACTCTTCTGATTGGTTGGTGGGGAGGCAAGTGGGAGTCGGCATCATCAACCTTCCGGTTCCACCTGGTCTGGGGTCTGCGTGCTTGTGGGCAGCACACAGTTAACTTCTCCCACCTGGTGAGGGTTTCAGTATCTGCAAAACAGCTCAAAGATGTTGTTTTGTGTATCCCTGGAGGGGGAACCAGGCCCCTGCCCCAAGGCTGCACTATTGTTTCCTGACTGTTCCTCCCTGGTCTCTGCATCCCCTCCCTTCCCTGATTAGCAGCGGTTTGAACCTGCTCGTTGGAACTCAGGGAAGGTCATGGAGGCTGAGTGAAGCCTGTTTCCCAGGAGCCCCACAGGGTCCTGCTCCGTTTCACTCCTTCAGAACCCAGAGCCAACACCCCCTTTAGATAAAATCTTGGATTTCAAAGATGGCCCCTGGTCTGTTACCCTTGCTTTGCTGTCGATTTTCTTTGTGGCTTAAAGATCCCACAGCTCCATTTAGCTCAAGCCTTGGATTCCAGTTCCTCTCTCCTCACTAGGTTTCCTCTCCACTCATTTTCATTTATTTTCTCCGTTTGCTGCAGTGAGGGCAGGGCAGGCAGGCTGCAGAGAGCAGCATGGGGGCCGCCGGGCATACCTCCAAAGCCGGCAGAGGAAATGCCATTAGCCTCAAATCCAGGGCAGGAAGGGAGGCCGGGATTCGACACCCAAGGCTAAGCTCCTGGAGGAGAGAAGGCGGATGATCAGCAGGGAACAGGAAAGCCTGGGGCAGAGCCCTCGCCTTTTTACAGCATGTGCAGCAGAATCCAGCCTTGCAGAAACTGGGCACCGGCACTGGTGAGCACTTCTGCAGAGCCCAGAACAAGCAGACAGAGAGAGAGCAGGCAGCAGAGGAAGGCTATTTCAAATACCCGTATAACTACCAATTACAGGGACTGCGGGGATCTTGATGCAAATGCCTGCAAGACAAGATGATTTGAATCCTCTTTGGAAGCCGATTGCAGATAAGAGGATTGAGGTGAGGTTAAGAGGCTCAGTAAAAGGAACTAAGAGAGAGAACGAGCAGCAGAAGTCAAAATTCTCCTTCTCAGGTCATGTCTGCATTCAGAGGTGGTAGAGTTCCAAGTTCAAAGGCTGCCTCCACCTCTTCTAAGCTGCAATGCCTGGGACAGTTATTTCATCTCTCAGAGCCTCGGTCTCCCCGACACGTAGAAAGGGAGTAGGTTTCTGTCCCTCACGAGGCTGGCATGTCAATTCAATGTGATACTGGGTAGAAAGCCACCACTAAATGTTTTCTGGTCACCTCAGGTGCCAGGCACTGTGCAAGACACCTGGGACAGGGTAATGAACATGGGATGTGGTCCTTCCCTCCTTGAGCTTGCAGACCCCTGGGGAGCAGAACAAGAGACAAACCCCCAAATAACTGTGTGATCCATGCATCATAGGAAAAGTTCAGGATGTCATGAGCGAGACGGACAGCTACACAGGGGGTGCAATTTGTCCCACGTTCATCAATTCTTGTCTGAGCACTCGCCCGTATGCCAGGCACAGCCCCACTTCTAGAATCCCCTCTGACACCGTCCTAAACATCCTGGTGAGTGGAGAAACACAGGCACACAAAAGCAACTTACAAAATAGAGACAAAATTACTTCTGATGGCGGTAAGTGCTTTGAAGAAGTGTGATAGAAAGTGGGGGCTACTTTCAATGAGGGGAAACATCTCTGAGAAGGAAAGATTTGAGATAAAACCTGAAGGTGCCAGCCATAACCATAACACCAGTCTCAAAATGAGATGACGGTGTAAAGATTCCTCATCAGCTGTTGTTTAGGTGATGATACCTTTAGACATTCCCAATCCAGGCATGTAACCCACACCCCACTCTGACTCCATCCCCACCCCAATGCCCCAGGGGGTACCATTTAAGACTCAAATCCAATCCAATGCCCTTCTTTGTGGGAGTTTACACGGCTCTGCTGGACCACAGTCGGAAAGCATCTCATGGAATGTGCTGTCCCTTCACCCCTGAGCAGCAGCGGGACACTTCAAAGGCGATAAGTAATTGGGATCTGCACGGCCCCCAGGTCAGGGAAGCTCAGGAAGCAATGAGAGCCCTCCATGTCCTACTGCAGGGAGACCAGGTGTCTGGAAGTGTGTAGGAGCCCTGAGAACTGTGACAGCCTTGTCTCGGGACCCGCTCTCCTTTGCTGCCATCTTGTGGTCATATCTGGGAATAACAGCCTTAAGTAGGGGGCACGGCATTCTTCAAGGCCCTGTTCTAGACGCCAGTGCTGGACATCCAGCAGTGAAAAAAGCAGACAAAAGGCCCTGCCCTCACGGAGCTTACATTCTAGCTGGTTGGCCCAGATACAGCTGGGTAAAGGCTGAATCACCCCCATTGGACAGAGGAGACAACGAGGTTCAAAGAGGTAAAACGTTTGCCCAGATCACACAACGTACCAGTGGAAAAGTAGGATCTGAACTGAAAACTCCTTTGCACAACACCCTCCTGCCTTCCCATAGTCTGTCAGGGGGACGGGAGGTTGGCCCTGAGTCAGGGGGCCAGACAACAAATCCTAAGAGGGCAGCATTGTGCTGAAAGGAAAGAGTCCCGGGCCAGGACCCTGGAGCCCCAAGTTTGAGTCTCGGCCCTCCCACTGTCTGGCTGTGTGACCTTACGTAAAACACTAAGCATCTCTGATCATCTGCAAAATGGGAATAACACTCCCTAGCCCGTCTGAGGGTTCTTCATTGCACTGTCAACCTTACTGAACACCTAGCATGGTGGGCATCGTGCTGGCCACACAGCTGGTTGAATCTTCACTCCCTCCAGGGCCCCCTCCGTGCTGAGAAAGCCTCAGCACCCTCCCCCCGCAGCCTCTAAAGCTCTCTCTCTCCTGCTCTTTCAGTCTGCTGGCCACTTTGGCCCCTCCAGCTTCTCCCGGTCTGGCTGCCTCCTCCCGTCCTTGGACTTCAATTAGTCTCCATGGTCAGTGTAATGACTCCTAATCTTTCCGCCAACATATACCCCAGGCAGCATCCCTGATAGAGTATCACCAGCAAAACCATGTTGACGGCGACCTCCTGGTCTCCAAACTCCACAGACCCTCCTATTATTTACTATCTCCATCTGAAATGTGTCCTCCTGTCTCCATCCCAATGGCCATTGTCCCCTTAAGCTACTGACCACCATTCTTTGACCAGATTTGCCCCTGGCAGGAGGTGTCCACCCCCCGTGGTCTCACCGCCTCACTGCTGGCTTTCTGCAGGCTAACTCTGTCCTCACCTCCTACCAAGTGCAAAGCCCTGTTGATGCTCTTCGTTCATGTAGCCCAGCCCAGCATGGCCGGCAGCATCTCGATGGCTTTTTCTCCCTTGGCTCTGGGCCCATCACGCTCTCTGCCTCTGAATATTCCACCTGGTTCACTGTCTGTAGGCAGAGTCTTATCACAGGGGCACTGCTGAGAAAGTCAGTGCCATTGTTGTTGTCTAAGTTGTCCCCTGCCTGCCACCCCACTGCCATGCCACTCCTTGGTCATGTGCTCTAAGGCCCTTCCAGTCCACCCAGCATTTACTGGGTGCTGACTACACTCTAGGCGCTTGTCTGGGCACTTACCTGAATAATCTCATTTCTTCCTCTGCACAATTCTATTAGGTGGATGACATTATCCCAGTTTAGGCTTATCCCAGATGAGGAGGAGGAGCTTAGCCAAGGTCACAAAGCTAATAAGCAGAACAACCTATCTCCAAAGTTTCCTCTTACCCACAACATGCATCCTCCAAAATTCACTGACAGAGGCGCCCAAGAACTTTGGCTTCCCAACAAGTCATCCCTGAGAAGTCATGATGTCACTTGAACACAGGTTCTTTGTGAAGTAGGAGATTGATTGGGGTCCTCAAGGGTATCAGAATTAGTTTTCCTTCGTAGCTGTTATCACCATTGTTCATAATACACTGGAGGGCAGCCAAGCCCACCTGGAGATGCATTGCCTCTGGGCATCATGAAGTCAAGAAAATACCCCAAGGGCTTCCCTGGTGGCACAGTGGTTGAGAGTCCGCCTGCCGATGCAGGGGACACGGGTTCGTGCCCCGGTCCGGGAAGATCCCACATGCCACGGAGCGGCTGGGCCCGTGAGCCATGGTCGCTGAGCCTGTGCATCCGGAGCCTGTGCTCTGCAGCGGGAGAGGCCACAACGGTGAGAGGCCCGCATACCGCAAAAAAAAAAAAAAGAAAAGAAAAGAAAATACCCCAAGATCTTGAAAAGCAGACTGGTTTTCTGTCCTGTATTATCCTGGGATGCCCAGGAAGACCTCAAATAATAGAACAGGGAGTGGAAGATTGTGGAGGGTGACCCTGGGTCCAGGACTCCTATCACCTAACAGCAACTTATTCTAGGTCATGTGGTTTTTTTTGTTGTTTTGGTTTTTTGTTGGTTTTTTTTTTTTGTGATAGGCGGGCCTCTCACTGCTGTGGCCTCTCCCATTGCCGAGCACAGGCTCCGGATGCACAGGCTCAGCGGCCATGGCTCACGGGCCTAGCCGCTCCACGGCATGTGGGATCTTCCCGGACCGGGGCACGAACCCACGTCCCCTGCATCGGCAGGCAGACTCTCAACCACTGCACCACCAGGGAAGCCCATAGGTCATGTGTTTTAAACTATCGGTTCCTAGTGGGTTTGTAAATCAAGCAAGCATTTTTTTAAGAAATTGAATGGAGGGAATTTCCTAGTGGTCCAGTGGTTAGGACTCTGTGTTTCCACTGCAGGGGGCACCGGTTCGATCCCTGGTCAGGGAACTAAGATCCTGCATGCCGCATAGTGCAGCAAAAAGAAAAAAAGAAATTGAATGGACGTATAAAAGGCAGTGAACATAGCAAAGACAGCTATAATTTTATGAAACTTTTGTTTGAGTCACATATGCACATATACACAATGTGAGTATTACAGGATGATGATGTAATATCTATTTCTATCTGTGCACAGCAGTTTAGATTTTTTAAAACCAGTGCTTTAGGTTGTAGGATTATATATTTATATTCTTCATTTTTTTCTTTACCAAGTTTTTAATTTTACACAATAAAAATGTTTTACTTTTGTGGTAACTATAAAAAGTGGGAGTTTTTTCATTATAGAAAATTATAGAAAATTCAATTGTACAGAAATAATAATACAATGAATACCTGTATACCCTTCTGCTAGGTTTACCAGTAAGAGCACTTGATCAAATGTGATATCATGGCCCTTTACCCCTAAGTTCTGACTCCTAAGATCTGGGACATAATCACAAAACAACCTGCTCAGGAAATTTAACATGGACATAGTGTTAGCTAATATACAGTCCACATTTAAATCTCCCTAATTGTCTTAATAATGTCTTAAAACTATGGTTTTCGTTTTGGTTTTTTGTTTAATCTATCAGTGAATCAATTATTGCACAATTACACTTAGTTATTCTTAAAAGTGCAGATTTTTTCACTTTCAAAAACAGAAAGAAAGCAAGAGAGGGCAGAGCAGATAAAGTACCCCTTAACACCATACTGCATACTGGGGTGTATATTTCTGTTCACATTTGTCTTTGGGGTGGTCATTATTACACAAGGCATTAGGGACCCAAGGTGTGCTCATGGTCCCTACAGGTTCCCTTTAGCTCCTGATTGGGTACAAGTAGTGATGTTGAACCCTTGGTAAAACCCAGTGACAACAGAGCAGAACTCACATCCCAGCTTCATTATTTACCCCCTGGGTGACCTTGGGTAGCTTATTCACCTCTCTATGCCTCGGTTTCTTACCTGTCCATGGAATCATCACAGTGTTCACCTCCTATGGCTGCCATGAAGGATTAAGGATTATAGACAGCTGTCTCATCAACAGTATTCCGAAAATCTTAGCTATGGTTATTAATAACGTTATCTTGATTCTCGTCAAGGGATCTTAATTAAGACACGCCAAGAGACCATCACTCTAAGATGGCCCAACAGCTTGTGCATCAAAAATGAAGCTTCAATGCATCAACCGTGAAGTAGTGTGCAAGTGTGAAAAGAGCAGGGATGTGACATGCTGGGTAGAAGACCCACAACACCGCTTCCTTTCATTTATTCTCTGCCAGTCTCTGCTTCTGTTCCTCCAGGATCTAGGAGGAACAGTAGCTAGTAGGTTCATTTCATTGATGCAACAGGAAGTACGTGACAAGATGAGACCAGAGTCCTATTTTGAATCCCAATTCCTTTGCTAACTTGCCCATAAGATTTGGGCCACCATCTAACCTCTCTGAATCTGAATTTCCCTAACTGCAAAATTAGAAGTGCTGGCCAGGATACTCTCTTCCAACCCTAACGCTCCCTGTTTCTATAGGGAAACTATAGAACTAACAAACTAACTAACTAAGAACTAACAAAGCATTGATCTAGCATTGTATATTCTTAGACATGATCAGTATTCTTCATTCCACGGGACCAGAAAAAAAGCTAAAAGTCAGTCCAACAGGTACAGAGATAGAGACTCTGGGTCAGTCCCCTCAAGTCACTGACTCTTTCCTTGTTAGTTCTTCACAAAAGCACCCCAACCATGTTCAAAATCAAACACACAAAGAAAACAGTCCAGAATTTTTCATTGATTTTCATATATTTTCCAAATAGTTTGGACTCTGAATATGAATTTGTAGATCCTGAAGTATTTCAATTATTTTAACAACCATAAATCTCCTTTACAAGATTTTATCTTTGTATCATTCCACACTTGATCAACCACATCCAGGCTGCAGCCCATCAGTAGTGACTCTGGAGCAGACAAAAGAAAAAGAGATCCATATTGCGGGCTCCTTTTCATGCAGGAGCACTCTGTTTCTTATGTTGGAAATACAGTGGGCAATTTTAAACCATCGACTCCACCATTATGTTATCTGTCGTTGTCTGTCGGAAAATCTCAGCAGAAAAATTTATTAACAACCACCGACAGGGAGGACAGATAGAGTCAATCAATTCTACCTACTCCAGGGCAGAGGGCCATTTGGATAGTTACCTGTGATGGAGAAAGTATTAGTGTAGCTGAGATTTACTAAGTGATTACTATTTGCCAAGTGCTATGCTGATGCTTATGATGGAATCCCATCTCTCTGGATATGGGTCTTTCTCATCCAGAAGATGCAGGACAGCATCACAATCTGAGAGCTTACAAAGTAAATGAGTCACTAACATAAAATCCTGCATAGCATCAGCATGGACCTGGGCTCCACCTGACAGCATCAGTGGTAGATGACACATGCTTTACGTCACTTACTACTACTCCCTGAACTTGCTCAAGCCTGGTCCCACTCTCACTTTGCGATGATTTTTCCTGGGCCTGCTCAACCTTATGACTGGATGGGTCTGGCAGAACCCAGTTCATGATAGGAAGCTAACTGGCCACAGGATAGGGGGATAGAGAGGCACTGTACAATTTAACAAATAAAATAATTATCCATTGATAGCACTACTGTCTATTTAGGAGAGAAAAATGACTGGCTGGGGAAATTTAAAGCGTTTGGGGTGGGGTAGGGCTGTTCATGTTATGAGTCACTAATCAAGGAATTGAAAAGAACAAAAGTTCTTATGTCTTAAGGAGGTTCTGCTTTTAAAGTGGTGATTCGGGAAAACCTCTATAGGAAGATGATTTAGGCTGAGACCCAAAGGATAAGAAGGAGGGAATTATGAGAGGGAGCATTGCAGGTGCAGAAACAAGCTAAAAGGAAACCAATATGGCTGGAGCTTAGTCAACAAAGAGGAGACAAGAGATGCATTTGAAGATGTGAGTACAAGACCATGCTCTGAAGTCCTAAGTAAGGAATGAGATTTCACCCAGTGTAATGGAAATCTGCTTTTGATGAAATGTCAACATCTGATTTTAAGAGAATCACTCTGGCTACCATACGGAGAAAGGGTTGGAGGGGAATAGAGTGGAAGCAGGAGACTGATTAGAAGGCTACTGCAATAGTCCGTGTGACTATGAAGTTCATCCGTGTTACTTACCCTCATTCCTCTCTCATATTAGAGCACACCAAACACCTAAAAAACCTGCAAGGGCCCACCTGTTTCTAAATCCAGGGCAAGGGTATTCAAAAGAAAAGCCTCATAATCCAAGTGAGCTATTTCCTTCAACATCAAAACTTCTCTTTTGGGGCTTCCCTGGTGGCGCAGTGGTTGAGAGTCCGCCTGCCGATGCAGGGGACACAGGTTCCTGCCCCGGTCCGGGAAGATACCACATGCCACGGAGCGGCTGGGCCCGTGAGCCATGGCTGCTGAGCCTGCACGTCCGGAGCCTGTGCTCCGCAACGGGAGAGGCCACAACAGTGAGAAGCCCGCGTACCGCAAAAAAAAAAAAAAACGAAATAAACTCTTTTCAAAGCCTTGGATAGTGACTAATAAAATGAATAACTCCAACACCCCCCCCCACCCAAATACTCTAAATCAAGAACTTAACACTCCATTTTTAGTGTTCTTTACCTGGAATAATTAACACCAGATGCAGAAGAATGGCAGGGATTAGTAATTTTCTCCCATGAGAGCCATTTTTAGGAAGGATACAGAATGTGTTCGTATTCCGCCACCTCCATTCCACCCCCTCCCAGCTGTTTCCTCAAGCTGGGTTCCCACTCACCTGACTGACAGCAGTGCTCACGGGGACAGAGCATCTTGATACAGAGAGGGATGAAAGCCAAAAACATCCAATATGCAAAGTTGTAGCTAAACAAACATAGTAATAATAGCATAAGGGCAAATCATTTGTTGAGAGCTGACTATGGGTCAGGCGCTCTATTAAGAACTTAATATGCCTTTTAAAAGTCCTGAGATGCCAAGTTATTATTTAGGCTCACACTGGATCCCCAGCAGGTGTCCCCAGCACAGCAAAATGCTACAGGTCACATATAGGAAAAACAATATGGCGGTTGCTTGGTGCTTACAAAAATCCAGACTTCGACCTATTCAAATGTCATCTTACCTAATTATCTAGTTTCCAACCCTGAGTTTGAATCTCTGGGTCCTCTCCTGCCCTGCTATCTCAACTTGCTGACTACTTAAGAGTGTCTCATCTCCCCACCAGCCTGCACTAGTCCCCAGACTTCGATGAGCACCTGTGTCCTGGAGGCTAATCCCCTCATCACAGGCATCCTGTAAAGTCCATCAGGCAAGCGTGGGTAGGTGAAACCTGACTGTATGTCTCTCTGTCCTTCCCAGATTGGTTCCAGGAATTTAGAGAAGACTGGAGGAGAAGCATTGATAACACTTGCAGCAAGTTAACTTTTATTTAATGAGGTGTTGTACAACCTTAACTTTTTTCAATTATCTAGCTTTTCTTCCTGCCCCATGTTCCCTACATAGACAGCCAACTTCAACCACACACATATGCATGAGTCATCGTGGTCAACTGCAAAAATAGCCACGCAAGTTCTTCACTCTTCCCTGAATCTGGCTACTTTCCGGCATCACTTTGAGGCTCTTCCCATCAAAAGAAGGGAATCTGTTTCACTGTGCTTTTTATCTGGACCAGCCTCATGACTTGCTCAGGTCAATGGAATGTGGTGAGAGCAATGGGTTACCAGTTCCGAGTCAAGACCTCAGGAGCCCTTGCACACCTGTGCTCTCCCTTGGGAAACCCGTGACTGCTATGTGAACAAGCCCAGGCTAGCCTGCTGGAGGATGGGAGACCCTGTGGAAGAAAACCAAGAAACACCAGCCAACCTCCACCTAGTGACCTTCAGCTGATTGCCGGCAGATGAGGAAGACTGCTGAAACCAGAACTACCCAGCTGAAGCGTAGAGTCGGGAGCAATAGTAATTGGTGGCTACTTTAGGTCACAAAGTTTGGGGAAGTTTGTTATATGTCAACGGATAACTGATACAGACAGGAATCTGAACAGCTATTTGAGAAAATCCACATCACCATCCTCTTTTACTTGCCCATCAATCTCAGCTCTTACTTGTTCTGAACTCTTATGTCTTATACCTCTGACTTCTCCATCTATATCCTATATCTATGATTTATAACTATGACTTCTACCTTACTAGCTCCTTGGCCCTGCTGAAATTAAAATTCGTTAACTCTGATGTTTGAAACTCAGCACTACCCAACAGATTTTGTTTTGGAATATGATATACCAAAGTCTTTCTTATTTAAAAAAAAATGTAAACCTTAATCACGTATCTGTGAGGCAGACACACATTAAGGTGACCCTCAATTAGTCGTGCCTTAGTATAACCCCCTCTTCTTGAGTACAAGTGGAATCTGTGACCTGCATATAGCCAAGAGAATATGGCAAGGGTGATGGGATAGTCACTCCATGATCACATTACATTATACAAGACTCCATCTTAGCATCTTGGATCAAGAAGTTCCCCTGCTGGGTTTCAAGAAATGAGCTGCCATGTTGTGAGAGGGTCACATGGCAAGAAATTGTAGTGGCTTCTAGGACCTGAGATCAGCCCCAGGCTGACAGACAGCAGGAAAGCAGGGACTTCAGCCCTACAACTTCAAGGAACTGGATTCAGCCAATAACCACATGATCTTGGGAAAGGATCCTGCAATGCCCCACCCCCAAATTCACATGTTATAATCTTAATCCCCAATGGTATGGTATTTGGGGGTGGAGCCTTTAGGAGGTAATTAGTTCATGAGGGTGGAGCCCTCATGAATGGGATTAGTGCCCTTATAAAAGAGACCCCAGAGAGCTCCCTCACCCCTTTCACCATGTGAGGACATGGCGGTAATACAGCATCTATGAACCAGGAAGAGGGATCTCATGAGACACCGAATCTGCTGGCACCTTGATATTGGACTTTCCAGCCTCCAGAACTGTGAGAAATCCATTCCTGTTGTTTATAAGCCACCCAGTCTACGGTATGTTGTTATAGCAGCCTGAGTTGACTAAAATAAACCCCAAGCTCCAGAAAGGAATGTTAAGTGCAGCCTTGAGAGATTCCAATCAGGACCCAACTAAGCCGTGGACTGGGCTGCCTTTATAAGCAGGGAGTTCTCATCCAAAGAGCTGGCAACTTTCTGGCCAGCTTCCTTCACGGAATGGAGGTCTGAACTGAGGGTCCTTAATGTCCCTTCCACCCCGAGGATTCTAAGATTCTTTGATTTCTACCTTTCTTAGTGAGCACAGCTGCTGTGCTCCCAAGAGCACCAAAGAAAGAGGCTCTCTCTCGAATCACTGTCTCCGCTCGCCTGATTTCAGCACTGAGTCAGTCAAAACACCTCCAGCTTCTCTTCCTGGTGAGCCAACGTGGCTGTTGGAATGTGGAGGGCAGTGTCGAGGGCCAGACTTGAACAGTGTTTTCAGCACGGTGTATTTCACTGGGATCCATGTCCTGCTTCCAAAGCACTGCAAGTAACTCCAAGCAGAGTGAGGAGGATCTTCTGGCGGCTTATCTGAAAAAAACTAATAAGAGAACCCAGCCCAGTGAGAAGAACATGGCATAGGGAGGTCACAAGAAAACCATTTATTGAGGCTTAAAATAGACACAATGCGCTGCACACTTCTGTCATACGTTGTCCCAGCAGACCTCCGGGGTAGTCATCTTTGTTCTCCTTTTACTTGCTCAAGTTCCCAGAGCTAGTGTCAAGGTAGAGATTCAAATACTTACACAGAGAGAGCTGCCTGCTCTGCCTTGCAACACGCTGAGGTGACCTTTTAAATTATGCCCTGGCTTGTTTCTGAAGTTAGATTCTGGATGTTAGAAAGAGGCCCCAGAGGGGAAGTGTTTGTCTGTGTCCCCCCAGCATGTCCTCAGAGAGAATGCTCTGCTTCCAGACGAGAGTCCCAGGTCTTTAGAGAGAGATCACCAAAGCACAAATGTCAATGGTCACCCTATGGTATCACCCCAGGTGTTAATGGGGGGGCACCTTTCTAGGGTGAGGTCCCCTCCTGTCTTCCTGAATGGGGTTCATACTTCCATCTCAGCACATGTCACATGCTAAGGTAAGAACCCCATGTCCTCAATACTAAGATGCACATATTCTTCCATACTGAAATGTTTGTGAAATTGAGATGTGTCTTAAAAGCACTTGTACATTTCAGTAAGTCCCCTACATACGAACCTTCCAAGTTGCGAACTTTCAAAGATGCGATCGTGCATTCTCATGTCCAATCACGTATGTTAGTTCACGTATCTGGTGTACACTGTCCCGTGCATGCATCCTCTACAAGTGGTTGTGTTTTTGTATACTTTACTGTACAGTACTGTATAGAGTACAGTAGTACAGTATCTTTATTTCAAGCCCAGGATGTCCGGAATCAAGCATAAAAGCAGTGGTGATGTAGCTGGTACAGTGTAGCCGATTGTGTTAGTTGGGTACCTAGGCTAACTTTGTTGGGCTTACGAACAAATTAGACTTATGAACGCACTCTTGGAATGGAACTTGTTCATATGTAGGGGACTTACTGTATAGTGTTTCTTTTGTCCTCATAAACTATAACTCAGTTAACAGTGCATCATAAGTTCAATAGCATCTTAGGATAAAGGTGATCCGAATGTGCTAGTTTTCTCTTTCTCCATCTTCTCCACTAAACTGAAACCCTCTTAAGAACAGAGATGGAAATATATTCATTCTGGTATTGCCAGCTCCCAACACAGGGCAGGTTCAAGAGATATGGAATGAATAAATAAATGAACAAATGAACAAAAATGTCTCTAAATCAGGAAAGGAAATACATTTTCCAGTGCCCCAGTGCACATAGCCTTTATAAAGAATCTCTCTATGTACAGTTCTGTGCTCCCTAAACATCCTTCAGATCAGTGATTTGCCCTCTGTAGGTGACATTTCTCCCAAGAGGAAGTGTTCTATGAACATTCGCTGTTCCAGTGCTCAAGTCATGTAAATGTCACAGAGGAAATTATTAATTTGGTATGTCAGTCCATTCATCAGGCTCTTGGCAGTTCAGGTGGCAGGCAGCAGGCCCTGTGACTTGTTCCACCTGGATGCACTGATAGAATTGAGTTCTCAGGCTTACAAAGGTGCCACTGTGACCCTGGATAGCCAAGAAAAATAGCTTTTGCTATTTCTTCCCCCTCCTCAGCTCTCTGACTAAACACACGCAATTAAAAATCAAAGGCCTCATCCCAGTGCTCTGATAGAGGTCTCTGGACGTGAGAGAATTTCAGAAAAAGAAAAAATAAGTGATACCCCAAGACGACTGAAAAAGTTAATTTCTGGACATCCCTGCAAAATAAAGGTGTATAACTGCATCCTTTTGGATGGTTAATCGAGCATTTCTGAGCACCTACTGTGTGTGAGGTGTTATGATAGGTGCTATGAACTGGGTTTCATAGAGCAATGATGCAGGAGGGAATTCAAAGGCACCAAGATTCAGTAGTTTTGACTATGTGACGTCTTTTGTATTCACTGCCTAACAGTAGCAATGATTAGTACAGAGAATTTGAGAGTTTACACTGTACTTGATTCAAAAATCAAAGCAGGGCTTCCCTGGTGGCGCACTGGTTGAGAGTCCACCTGCCAATGCAGGGGACACGGGTTCGTGTCCTGGTCCGGGAAGATCCCACATGCCGCGGAGCGGCTAGGCCCGTGAGCCATGGCGGCTGAGCCTGCACGTCCGAGAGCCTGTGCTCTGCAATGGGAGAGGCCACAACAGTGAGAGGCCCGCGTACCGCAAAAAAAAAAAAAAAAAAAAAAAAAAAAATCAAAGCAATTCACATGAAAAGACACTCAACATCACTAAGCATTAGAGAAATGCAAATCAAAACTACAATGAGATATCATCTCACACCAGTCAGAATGGCCATCGTCAAAAAATCTACAAACAATAAATGCTGGAGAGGGTGTGGAGGAAAGGGAACCCTTGTGCCCTGATGGTGGGAATGTAAACTGGTGCAGCCACTACGGTAGACACTATGGAGGTTCCTCAGAAAATTAAAAATAGAACTGCGATATGATCCAGCAATTTCACTACTGGCTATTTACCCAAAGAAAACAAAAACACTAATTTGAAAAGATACATGCACTCCAATGTTCACCACAGCATTATTTACAATAGCCAAGATACGGAAGCAACCTAAGTGCCCATCAATAGACGAATGGATAAAGAAGATGTGGTATATACAGACAATGGAATACTACTCAGCCATTAAAAAATATCTTCCGGGCCTCCCTGGTGGCGCAAGTGGTTGAGAGTCCGCCTGCCGATGCAGGGGATACGGGTTCGTGCCCCGGTCTGGGAGGATCCCATATGCCGCGGAGCGGCTGGGCCCGTGAGCCATGGCCGCTGAGCCTGCGCGTCCGGAGCCTGCGCGTCCGGAGCCTGTGCTCCGCAACGGGGGAGGCCACAACAGTGAGAGGCCCGCATACCGCAAAAAAAAAAAAAAAAAAAAAATATCTTCCCATTGGTAACAACATGGATGGATCTAGAGGGTATTATACTAAGTGAAATAAATCAGAGAAAACAACTCATGATCTCACTTATATGTGGAACCTAAAAAACAAAGCAAAACAAAAACAGACTCGCAGGTACAAAGAATAAATGGGTGGTTGTCAGAAGGGAGGGGGCTGGGGATGGGTGAAATATGTGTAGGGAATTAAGAGGTACAAACATCCTGTTATATAATAAATAAGTCACAGGTATATAATGTTCAGCATAAGAAATATGGTCAATAATATTGTAATAACTTTGTATGGAAACAGATGGTTACTAAACTTCTCATGATCATTTCATAATGTATGCAAATGTCAAATCATTATGTAGTACACTTGAAACTAACATAATAATATTGTATGTCAACTCTATTTCAATTGAAATTGAAGAACAAACCTGAAATAGATCAGCCCTAACAGCCCAAAACCCAGTCTCACACGGAACAAGGTGATGTGTTCATACTCATCTGCCTAAAGAAAATTAAATCCTATCTGGAGAAAGACCACTTCACCAAGAGCCTCTACATTTTTTTAGACAAAATATCTGACATTCAATCAAAAATGTATAGGCACGCCAGGAAGTAGAAAAAAGTGAACAAAAACCAAGAGGGGGCGGAAATGACATAAGTGAATCTCCAGGTTATCTACATATTGGGGTTATCAGATGTAGACTTTACTATCATCAAGATTAAGTTATCTATTCAAGGAAGTAGATGGGAAGGTGGAACAGATTATCAGAAAATTGAAATCCCTTTTGAAAAGCATCAAATGGGAATTCTAGAAATTTTTTAAAAGAGAAAAAAGGAGGATATGGTAAACGTCTTTAATAGCACATTAGAAGCAGCTAAAGTGCAGATTTGTGACTCAGAGTCACTAAAAATATTCAAATTAAAGAACACGCACACACACAAAATTATGGTAGAAAATACAGAAAAAATCATAAGAGGCATTTGGGACATACTGAAAACATCTAATATATGTGTAATTGAAATCCCAAAAATGAAAAGAGGAAAAAGCAAAATTTCAAATATTTACTTAAAGAGATACTGACTGAAAAGTTTCTAAAACTACTGGAAGATATCAAGCTACAGAATAAAGAAATTTTTAACCCACATATGGGATAAATATAAAGAAAACTACATCTAAGCATATCATAGTAAAACTGCTAAAAATCAAAGGAAAAGTCTTAAAAGCATCCAGATAAAAAAAGATACCTTACATTCAAAGTAATAGCAACAAGTTTGATAACTGACTTTTCAACAGAAATTATAGATGCAAGTCAATGGAATAAAATTTCTAAAGTGCTGAAATAAAATAACAACCAATAAAAATTCTCATACCCAGTCCCTATCCCGCCCTCAAAATTCTTCATAAATGAAGGCAAATGACCAAATGGAATTTATGCCAAGAATGCAGTTGATTTCATAATAGGAATTATATTAATACAGTCCAAAAAATTAATAGATCAAATGAAAAATGTGATTATCTCCAGAGATGCTTGAAAAGCATCAAAATTCAATATGCATTTCCAACTTAACCATTTAAGAGAATAAGAACTGCTGAATACTTTCTGAACATTTCCCTTAGTGGGGAAACACTAGGGGCTTTTCCACTAAGGTCAAGAACAAGGAAAGCATGTTCATTATCTCCTCTACTATTCAACATTGTACTGGAAGTAGTAGCCAATGAAATTTGATAAGGAAAATCAACTAAAGGCATGAGAATTTATAAAGAATATGTAAAGTCTCTATTTTCAGGTAATATAACTCAATAATAAAACTAACTCAAACAAGTAAAGGAATACAATACTGTAGCAGGTTATAAAAGTAACCTATAGAAATTAATAGCCTTCATGTGTACAAACAATAACTAGTAACAATGTAAAATGGTAGAGAAAACCACATATTTTGTTATAAAAGCAACAAAGAAGAATAAATATTTGAGAATAAACTTTAAAAGAATGTACAAAACCTATTGAGAAAAGCATTAAAACACTCCTGATGAAAACATTTTGGCAGTTTCTTAAAAAGTTAAATGTGTACCTACCATATGATCATCTAGTTATTTACCCAAAAGAAATGAAAGTATGTCCATATAAAGACATGTATACAAGTGTTCTTGGCAGCTTTATTTGTAATAACAAAAAAAAAAAAATGGAGACAACCCAAAAGTCCGTTAATAGGTTAATGGATTGAAAATCTTTGGTACATTCAAAGCAGCAGCATAGCACAGGGAGATCAGCTCGGTGCTTTGTGACCACCTAGAGGGGTGGGATAGGGAGGGTGAGAGGAAGGCTCAAGGAGGGGATATGAGGATATATGTATACATATAGCCGATTCACTTTGTTATACAGCAGAAACTAACACAACATTGTTAGTACAAAGCAATTATACTTCAATAAAGATGTAAAAAAGAAAATCTTTGGTACATCCATACAAAGAAATACTAACCAGCAGTTCAAAGGAATAAACTATTGATATCATACAAGCAACAACATAGATGAATCTCAAAATCATTTATGCTAAATGAAAAAGCTGGAAAAAAGTAGTACATACTGTATTATTCCACCCATATAAAATTCTAGAATATAAAAACTAACCTGTAGTGACCAAAAGGATATTAGTGATTGCCTGGGGACATGCGGGAGGGGCTGGAAGGAGGGATTACAGAGTGGTATCTGGAAACTCTTAGGGATGATGAATATCTTCATTATCTTGATTGTGGTGAGAGTTTCATGGGTATAAGAACAAAATACTTCTGAGTGTAGCACTTTTCATGAAGGCTCAGGCAGCACCTTGAAATTAGTACCAAGCTCCAAATTCATGACCTCCTCTTTGCAAATTTTGGGGAAGAAAGAGTATGTGAAATGTAAGAAGCTCACAGCCTGCTTCTTGGGCATCAGCAGACAGGTGGGTGTTCTCTGCCTAGAGCCTCTTCAACAACTTCCCACCCCAGATCCCAGGAACTTCCACTGTCTAACCTAGTGGTGTCACAAAGAAGCGATGCTATGGATTAAACCCCTACACTTATGGTCTCCAATTCTCAAAACCACCTTGCAAGGCATGTGTGATTTACACTCTACTGCTGAGGGAATTGAGGCTCAGTCATTTTTAATCACGCAGCCAGTAAGAAAAGGGAAAGCCCTAAATGTGTACCCAGCTCTGCTGTCCCTGCAGCCTGGATCTCTATTCCCCACTACGCAGTGGTTCAGAGCATGCGCTATGAGTCAGTCAGGGCTGAATTAGAAATTCTCACTTGTTAACTATTTGCTTGTAGGCAGCTTATTAACCTCTCCAAGCCCCAGTGTTCTTCTCTGTAAAATGAGGATAATAATGATACCTACCACATAGCCTTATTCCAAGGATTAGAAGAGAGACTATATCTAAAATATTTCCTGAAACATGAAATAGCTCAGATAATGTTAGCTAGTATTACATAACATTGGCCTCCACTCCAATACTGAAGCTATTCAGTGAGTCATCTAAGTTAAGAGTAGACCCCAGAGAGAGTCTAGTTTACAAATCTCCCCATCTCAAAGATCATACTTTTTCTTTTAAATCCAGTTATTTTGAAATTTTCCTTCAACAAGTTCTCCTAGGCAAGAACATTCCTTCTTTCCTGAAATTTTCTTGTATCACAAAATATATTGCTTTTAGATTCCGCAGACCGATCAGAATGGGAAATTATCATGCTGCCTTTTCTTCTCAAATACTGTCTGTGACCTCCTGCCTGGCTCACTAATGTCTGTTCTAGCCCAGGACTGGAAATAGCAGCCCTTAGTTAACAGCAGGAGCCAAAAATATCACATTCCCTCAGTGGAATAATTTAGTCACTTTAGACCAGACCCTTCTCCTACTGTCCTTATTTTCAAAAGCAACGTTGAATGTAGGTTGTTTTATTCCTTATACACAGATGAAGCATCCACGTACAGATAAAGGAAGTGTAACCCCTAATACCCATTTTTTCCATTCATATATTCAAATAATATGTATTCAATCCCTGCGTATCAGTGCCAGGGAAATACTAGGTGCTGGGAACAACAGTGAACAGCAGGGATGTGGTTCCTGCCCCACAGACCTCTGGTCTAGCGGAGAGACAGATAGTAAATTAATATATTTTTAAATAATTGTATAATTGCAACTGTGATAAGAGCTGAGAGGACAAATCAGGGAGGGCTCTGAGAGTGTTGAGCAGCTTGCTGATGTTGTCCCTGAAAGATGATGATTTCTCCCTCTTTCACCGAGCTGAATGCAGAGAAAAAGAGCCTGGAAGTGGGTAGGGACAGCTTCAAGGGAAGACACTGTCCAACCAAAATCACCAAGCAAGGGAACTGGAAGGGAGCTTCATTGGGTCAGATATCTGGGGCAGATACAGTAACTCCAGCTGGCTCAACATCTGTGTCAACCTTCCAAGGTCTATCCTGTTAATGCAGAGGCTGAAAATCTGAAAACCACATTTCCCAGACTCCTTTGCAGTTAGGATTCTGGATGCAGTTCAGGGCCCCCCTACTGGTTTTGTTCATGTAGGACATGAGTTCATAACAGTCAATGGGAAAGAAAGGAGGCAGTGGGCAAGCTATCGTGTTGCTGGAGCTGATATAGAGGGAATGGCATAGCTCTGAGGCAACAGTTGCCGCAGCATCTTATTGACCCCCAGATCAAGGCCATAGTGCGAGCTTGGAACCAGTTGTTGGGAAGAGCTACTGAATCCCCAAAGTAGCAGACACTTTTTTGCCCCATGCTATATCCCCTCTCAGACCACCTGGTTTTTAGTGTAACTGTGCAAGCTGCCCACATCCCATCTCAAGCCCCCCAAGGGCATCTCCTCTGTTTCTCTGCATTGGTGCTTTCTCCAAAGCCATGGAAAGTTGTTCAGCCCTTAGAGGTGCAACCCACAAGTTCTAAGGTGTTAACACCCTCAAGGCCAACTCTCAACCAACAGGGAACAGATGCCACACATAAATGCCCCAGAGGGATCATACTGAGGTACATTCTACCTGGTTCCTTTCAGAGTCCCCAGAGGAATACCCAGTTGCCCACAGTGGTAACCTGCCCATCAACGCACACTCTACTGGCTTTCCCCTCTTCCCTGTTTCACTCTCCTCGGTCCCTCATCCTGGCTTTCTGGGATAACCTTCCAAGTGAACTCTCTCCAGTTCTGCTTTTGGGGGAAGCCAACATAATTGTGCCTTCATCAGGCCACTTCTGCAGTATTTCTTCTGAGAGCTGCTCTGGAGATCCAGCCTAAAGCTGGCTCCTCTAGCAACAGTGACACGTTCGTAAGCAGTAATTTCCCGCATCAAATCTCTTTCTAATCAAAATCACTAAAGTGATTTTGTAGGCTGCACTTGAACCCTGACTGCTACAACATGGTTTCCATATTTGGAAAGTCCTCCCTCTGCCTGGCACTTGGAGAGGCAGAGTGGAGAGCTTCTAGTCTGACTTGCTTGGTTCCATTGCCAATGGAGCCATTTCTTCCCAGCAGATCAAGAAAACTGCAGCTATGGCTTCACCCTTCTTCAGGTCTAACGTATATCACTATCATTCTAATCTGGAGCTTTTCTTTTGCCCAGATAGCACCCATTTACTTGTTAAAACATCCTTTCATTCTCTACTCTTGTCTTCTTTGGTCAGGATAAGACCTTTGGACAATATTTACCAACAGGATAATTTTTAAGACATGAGTATACAATGGTTCATGAACACACCCAGTTTATGTTTTTCTCAAAGAGATGCAGGGATTTCAGTGGTTAAGACCAAATAATACTAGTGGTGAGGCATGTGGTAAATGGGGGTGAGGCAAGGATATCTTTTTGCAAGTTAAAAGGTTGTAAATACATAAAAATACAATGAATATTATGATAAGCACCCAAAATTAACAAATGATATCATACTTCCTTCCAGTTTCAATTACTTTTTTAAAAATAAAAAAGATATGAAAATGTACAAATAAATTTGAAACCACTTATGTTACCCTCCCTATTCTAATTTATCTTCTTTCTCCAAAAGCACCCTCTGCCATGAATTTTATGTGGAACCTCCCAGGCTATATATACATAATTTTGTTATAAGATTAATGCATAAATATATAAAATAGGTTTTTTTTCTAATTTATGTAAATGATACATTATATTAATTCCTCTGTAACTTTCTTATTTTTACTCAACATTAAAAATTTTAAATCTATTCATATTGGAAAAGATAGATATATTTTATTTTTTCTAACTGCTATGAATGATTATATTCATTTTTCCACTTATCCATTGATGGGCAAGTAGACTGTTCTAGATTTACACTATCAAAAATTTTACTTCAGTGACTACCTTATATGACCCTCCCTTGAAAACATGTGTGAACATTTCATTAAGGGATATACTTATAATTGGATGCGCAAAGCATATTCTTTAGGGTCTGCACATATTCAGTTTTTCTAGATGTTGCCAACCTGTTTACAATTATACACTGTAGCAATGTATAATCCCATCAACAATATATGAAAGTTTTTGCTTCTGCCTACATTTGGGAACACTTGGTATTTTCAGAATTTTTAAATTTTGCCAAGCTTATGGGTATAAAATTGTATCTTATTTTGTTGTTTAATTTGCATCTCTATGATTTACTGGTAAGGTCGAACATCTTGTCTTAATTTATATGTGAATATAAATTTTGGAATGCCTGTGCATCAATTATATGCGTGTTTCTGTTGTGTTGCCTGTTTTCTCTCGACTCATAGAATGTGTGTGCATGTGTGTATCCTGCATACGGATTATCATTATATATAGTATATCCATTATCCTTTTGCTATTTAACAAACTAGCTAAAAACTCAATAGCTTAAAAGAATAAGTATTTATTACTGTTCACAAGACTGTGGGTCAGCTGGGCAGTTTTGTTGACCTGGGCCAGGCTCTGCTAATCTCAGCGGGGTATGCTCATGCATCTTGGTTGAATGGGGGGGTTGATTGGGAGATGGCTGCTCTAGGATGGACTCAGTCACACACCAGGTTGTTGTGTGGCTACCAGCAGTGGCAACAGATGTAAATGGGCCACAGGTCTCATCATCCAGTATGTTAACCCCCCTTGTTCACGTAGCACCCAGGCTTCCAGAATCACACAAGGCCTCTTAAGACCAAGGCTCAAAGTTGGTGTAGTGTCACTTCCAGAACATTCTCTTGGTCAAAGAGTGTCACAAACTAGCTCCAATTCAAGGGATAAGGACTCCTCTGATGGGAGGACAATGGGAGGGGTAAAGAATTGAGCACACTATTTAAGTCAATTTGTCACATGCAATGTCCCTCTTTACCTCTAGTAATGTTTACATATTTAACACACTTGTTAATAGTGGCCTACCTATTTAATATTACTTTATATTTCCCTACAAGTCTCAAATTTATTGAATATCTCTATCTTCCAAATAGGACAAGAAAGTCAGCATGTTTTAAATCCTTAGAACTGCCCCATTCCTATCTTTCATGGTATTACTGTCCAAAATTTTACTTCCATCATTTTAGTTAAATACAAAAAAGTTAGTGTGTGTACATGTGGAGATTCTACTCTACATAATTAGTTATTTACATATTTCACCAGTTTCTCTGTTCACGGTTTCTTCTTGCACCTTACGTCTTCCTGCCATGTTCATTTTTCTTCTTGACGAATGTTATCATTTTGTAGCTCTTTCAGCACATATGTGAGTCATAACTTCCTTTAATCTTTGTATGCCTGAAAATATCTTTAACTTTGCCTTTACGCTTGAGCAACTGTTTGATTTTCTGTATAATTCTGGGGTGATAGCTATTTTATCTCTGCATTTTGGCAGGGGATGAAACCCAAGTTTCATATATATATTATATATATATATATATATATATATATATATATATATATATATATATATATATATATATATATATATATATATACACACACACACGCACACACATATGTATTTCAAAGTACAATATATATTACTTCAAAGCCAGAACAAATATATTATTCTCATGAAAAGGGTAAGTTTAATAATGAATTGATTAGGGCTTCCCTGGTGGCGCAGTGGTTGAGAGTCCGCCTGCCGATGCAGGGGATATGGGTTCGTGCCCCGGTCCGGGAAGATCCCACATGCCGTGGAGCGGCTGGGCCCGTGAGCCATGGCCACTGAGCCTGCGCATCCGGAGCCTGTGCTCCGCAACAGGAGAGGCCACAACAGTGAGAGGCCCGCATACCACACACACACAAAAAAATAATGATAATAATAATAATAATAATAATGAATTGATTAAAGGAAAATAATCAGTAAGGCAAAAATTATATGACATTACTAGAAAAACTTAAGTATGAGAAACACCTTGTAAGCCATCCTAAATTCTCTCCTCCCTCACCCACCATGAGCCAGCTGCAGCCACAAATCCTCTGAGTGGATAAGCTAGCTGTACTCAAAATTACAAATATGGGGACTTCCCTGGTGGTCCAGTGGTTAAGACTTCACCTCCCAATGCAGGGGGTAAGTACCATCCCTGGTGGGGGAACTAAGATCCCACATGCCTTGCAGCCAAAAAACCAAAACAGAAAACAGAAACAATATTGCAACAAATTCAATAAAAACTTTTAAAATGGTCCACATCACAAAAAAAAAGAAAAAAAAACAAATAAATAAATTACAAATCTGAAAAAGGCAAAAGTTTAGATCTTCTCTTTCTACAGCCTTTTGCAGAATTCCCTGACACTTTGCAAAAGTGCTACCTTTATCACTTTCAGTTTAGGGAAGTGGTAAATGCAGGATCCATTTTAAAAGGAAGCAACTAGGAATAGTTGGTCATGGAGGCATGAGAAAATGGCTGAGATGTCTTCAAAATTCCTAAGGAGAGAATTCCCATTGGCAGGGACACTTGAACCTTTGCTCCATCGGTTTCGATTTTTAGAACTCCATTCCTCTCCCTTGCATCTGCTCTTCCAAAGAGCCTGCAGTTCAGATGCAACTCACTAGCCCCTCCACCCTTAATGCTATTAAGTGAAGCAGTCAGCGAAAATCTAATACCACATCTCCCCTGACACAGCACTATGCTAAACTCGATACCCAAGCTTAAGCATTTCCTGTCAAACGTCCATATGCTCCCATTACCAGACCACATTTGTTTTGAGGCAAAGTCTAACTAATGCTCAGAACATTGTACAGAGTCAGTGTTCAGTGGGCAACTGTGCTGCTGGGGAGTGAACTGGAGGCTCCATTCTTTTTGGGCTGGTTTTCCGGCTGTAAAGTCAGAAGGGAGGGGAATTTGTCTTCCAGTTCCCAGACCTTGAGACTTCAGGGAAATGATGACTTCTCTTTAACCTCATTGACAAAGAGAAGGAGATTGGAAAACTTTTTTTAAAACTAGAACATCCATTCTTAGGATAGAGGAAAATGGACACATTCATACATTGCTGAAAGGTGTGTAAATTCCCTTTCTAGAAAATAGTCTGGTACTATTTAAAAATACCATGCTTTCTCTCCCAGCATTTGCAATATTTGAGAGTCCAGTGTATAAGGACAAATTTATTTAAGGATATTTACAGTATAGTTATTTGTAATAGCAAAACACTGGAAACAACTTCATTCATCGATAGGGAATTGGTTGAAGAATCATGGTATCCACGCAACGAAATATTATGTAGCTGTTAGAGAGATGTGTATGTGTTGAACGGGACGAATGTCCATGATATGTTATTAACTGGAGAAAAAGCTTTAAGTGGAAAAAAAAGCAAGTTATAGAGTAGTGTGTAAAATATCCAATTTTCATTTAAAAAAGAAAAACTACATATACAAATACATAAAGGTACACATGCATACACACATATGAAGGAAGAAACACATATGCATATATGTAAAAATGCAGAAGAATACCTCCCCACACACAAAAACTATTAACACTGGTTAGCCTGAAGGAAAGGGATTGTAGAGAGGATAAGGAAAATTATTAACTTTTAACATATCTTTCTTGTTTTGTTTGAATTGTAATGAGCATGCATTATTCTTACGATGTAAAAGTACAGCAAGATTATTTTAGTTGAGCACAAAATATTCTGATCCTATAATATAAATAGCTTAAATAATACTATCAACACCATCATTCTTTTTTTTACCACTGTGGCCTCCTCCGTTGCGGAGCACAGGCTCCGGACGCGCACGCCCAGCGGCCATGGCTCACGGGCCCAGCCGCTCCGCGGCATGTGGGATCTTCCCGGACCGGGGCACGAACCCGCGTTCCCTGCATCGGCAGGCGGACTCTCAACCACTGCGCCACCAGGGAAGCCCAACACTATCATTCTTAAATTGAGATTAAATCTTCGATTTAGTCATCCACCACTTCACCTACTGGGCACTGCATCCAGTCAATCTATATATGGTAACACTTGACTTGCACCAGGCACTGTGCTACATTCTAGGATACAGCAGGGAACAAAACAGACAGACACTGCCTACATGGACCTTACAGTCTACAAGGTGGAACAGACATTTAATTAGTAAAGCATATAAACAAATTGTGACCAGGGCTACAAAATAAAAATATGGGATACCGTGAGAGAATCATAGGGTGGGTAAGGGGCTGCTTGGACAGTGTGACCAAGGAAAGTCACTCTGAGGACATACGTAGACTGAGACCCAAAGGTTGGGATATAAACTAAAAGTTTGCCAAGAGCCGGGATGGGCATCCGACCAACTCCATGGCAATGGGGTGGGAATGGAGGTTGTTTGCGAGAAGCATCTGCAGCTGGAAGGGTTTGACATACAAGGAACCAGAAGGCCAGAGGGTCTGGAGCCCCCTGAGCAAGGGAAGGTGGAATGGCATGAGGTCGTAGAGAAGGGCTAGATATCACAGAGCTATGCATGTCATGGGAAGGCGTTTGACTTTTGTTGTAAAGTACACAGGAAAAGTTCATGCAGAAGACTGCCATGATGGGATATATGTTATGAGGCAGACACTGGAAAGCCAGTGATACGACCCCCAACTCTGAGGGTCCCCATCAAATGGTGGAGACATTTAAACAATGAACTATGGTGTGTGGTGCTATGACAGAGGTCTATGGAAGCACAGGGGAGGGAAGAACTACCTCTGCCTGGGAGAACCCCGGGAGGCTCCACCAAAGAGGTGGCATTTGATATGGGTTTTAAAGAATGATTAAGAGTTCACCAGGCTGGGGCCAAGATGAATAGGGATGGGAGTCAGGCAGAATGTTGCAGGCAGATAAAATAGTGCACAAAGATATGGATGCTTACATAAGAACTTTGGGGAAAAAGATCTACATTTCATATAGCTAGAGAATACGGTAGAGGAAAAGGGAAACAGGAGGGAGGAGGCGGGCAGGGTCTTTGTATATAATCCTACTTTAGGGAATTTATCCTATAGGACACGTGGCTTTTGAAACAGACCTCTGTAATGATCGATTTTCATAACCACAAACTACGTTTCAATCCATCACTTTATGAACCTTTAACTGTGCCAAAAGAGAAGATGTCATAATTTTTTAATTGGATTTGCTGTCATACGGTAAATGTATGTTTAACTCTATGAGAAGCTGCCAAACAATTTTTCAGAGTATTTGTACCATTTTAAACTCCCACCAGCAAAGCAGGAGAGTTCCATTGACTCCACTTCCTTGCCAACACTTGATATTGTCACTCATTGTAATTCTAGTCCTTCTCATGGGGGATAGACGTATCTCATTATGATTAATATCGAGCATCATTTCATGCGCTTTTTGCCCACTCAGATATATTCTTTTGTAAAGTGCCTGTTCAAGACTTTTACCCATTTTTTAAATTAATTTTTATTTATTATTTTTTTTTTTTTTTGGCTGTGTTGGGTCTTCGTTGCTGCACGCAGGCTTTCTCTAGTTGCAGCGAGCAGGGGTTACTCTTCGTTTTGATGAGTGGGCTTCACATTGCGGTGGCTTCTCTTGTTGCAGAGCACAGGCTCTAGGCTCGAGGGCTTCAGTAGTTGCGGTGTGTGGGCTCAGCAGTTGTGGCTCGCAGGCTCTAGAGTGCAGGCTCAGTAGTTGTGGCTCATGGGCTTAGTTGCTCCACAGCATGTAGGATCTTCCCGGACCAGAGACTGAACCCGTGTCCCCTGCATTGGCAGGCGAATTCTTAACCACTGCACCAGCAGAGAAGTCCATTTTACCCATTTTTAATAGGAGTGTTTGTCTTTTTATTATTAACGTGTAGGAGTTCTTAATATATTCTGGATTCTTTTGTTTCACATCCAGTCTAATTCCATACAGAAGAATGAAAAGAAAAATGAAATTGACAGAAAATGGAGAAGTAAAAGAGAATGCAGGGAATTCCCTGGCAGTCAGTGGTTAGGGCTCCACGCTTCCACTGCAGGGGACATGGGTTCAATCCCTTGTCAGGGAACTAAGATCCAACAAGCCATGTGGCGTAGCCAAAAAAAAAGAAAAAGAGAGAGAGAGAGAATGCATATGTCTAGATTATCTAGCCTCTGTCTGCCAATTTGCTGGGCAGACTTCATGTGTTATTTAATTTTGTTCTCACAGTAGATCTTGTAAATTGGATGTCATCGATCTCATTGAATAAATGGGGAAACTGGATCTCACAGGGGTTGAGAGACTGGGCCAAGATTACCCAGCTAAGATGTCGCAGAATCCAAGCCAACTAGAATCCATATGTCGACCCTTCGGGTGTTAAGAGGCTGCATCTCCAGAGGAAGCTCGGTTCTCTCAAGATCCTGGGGTCAATGGGGTTAACATAACTTCTTTGAGCCCCTCCCTAAAGAAAGCCATTTATTCCCAAGTCCCAGCTTTAACTAGGAGATATTAATCTGCTAATGGCGCTTTCAAGTGAGGCACATGTCCAGCATCTTTCACCAAGGGACCACCTCTCTGTCTGTAGTGGCTTTCAAGGAGCTGCAAATCAATGCCTGTTACTCCATCTGTGAATTCTCTACCCTGAGGCAGTGGGCTCCAGTAGAGAAGCTAGTTTCTCCCCCTGCCATTAGCAGTAATAGGCGTCTGCAATCATATCCACGGAGGGAATCGGCCAGTCTTGTCCAACACTTGAGCCTCCTGAGTGCTGTGTGGGAGCTGGAAGGGAAAGACTCCAGCCAGATGAGGAACTGATGATAAAGTCCTTTTCTAAAGACACAAATCTAACAACCTTCAACCTCATGTTTTTTTTTTTTTTTTTTTTTTTTTTTTTTTGCTGTACGCGGGCCTCTCACTGCTGTGGCCCCTCCCGTTGCGGAGCACAGGCTCCGGACACACAGGCTCCGCGGCCATGGCTCGCGGGCCCAGCCGCTCCGCGGCATGTGGGATCCTCCGGGATCGGGGCACGAACCCGTGTCCCCTGCATCGGCAGGCGGACTCTCAACCACTGCGCCACCAGGGAGGCCCCAACCTCATGTTTAATGGCTGCTCATCAGCTACAGGATGATCATAACAACAACAGCAACATATATTGCATCTAATACAACCTGCCATCAATTAGAAGTTGTACCATTACTTGTTTACCTCTAAGCAAGAAAAGATATCTGCCAATTAAATAATGGCACAAATTCCCTAGGATTAATTGGTCTCACCAGCATCTTGTTACTTTGAAATTTTTTTCATCTATTTTGAGGAATTTGTCAATTTCCATTACCATCAGTTGCAATGTTTGGTGTTTGACAGACAACCCTTTTGCATACATTGTGGTAAAAAAATATAACACAGTATTATCTCTTGTAGGTGTCTCTCTTTTTAGAGACTGTAAAGGCACTTGGTCCTTGCTTTGCAAGTAAGTATAGAATTGTTGTTATGCCACCAATGAATATTTGCTTCACTAATTTAAAATCTACCTCCTAGGGTAAGCTGGGACAAAGTGAGAGAGTGGCATGGACATATACACACTACCAAATGTAAAACAGATAGCTAGTGGGAAGCAGCCGCATAGCACAGGGAGACCAGCTCGGTGCTTTGTGACCACCTAGAGGGGTGGGATAGGGAGGGTGGGAGGGAGATGCAAGAGGGAAGAGATATGGGAATATATGTATATGTATAACTGATTCATTTTGTTATAAAGCAGAAACTAACACACCTTTGTAAAGCAATTATACTCTAAAAAAGATGTTAAAAAAAATAAAATAAAATCTACCTCCTACTGTTCTGTATCCATGCCTTTCTGTAGATATAACAACTTTTTAATCCAATACCAAATCTTAGTGTATTCTTTTAGCTATATTCTAAATGGCAACTAAATCCAACGCCCATTATTTCAACAATGCATATCATGCAGTTGAAGTCAGAACAACATGGACATATACCCAAGTTCACACGTGCACAAAGATAACCCTGTCATGGATTCACAGATATAGAGAACAAACTAGTGGTTACCGGTGGGGAGAAGGAAGGGGGAGGGGCAAAATAAGAATAGAGAATTAAGAGGTACAAACTACTATGTGAAAAAAAAACTAAGTAACCAGGATACACTGTACAACACAGGGAAATATAGCCATTATTTTATAAGAACTTTAAATGGAGTATAATCTATAAAAATATTGAATCACTATGTTATGCACCTGAAACTAATATACTTTAATAATAAAAAAAAAGAAGATAACCCTGTCACATCTGCTGCCTGGTTGGCAGTGATTGTAAAGTCACATCCACCATAAGTCACATCCAACGTTTAGAGATGTGAGACTACAGAAGAAAAATGTGCATCTTGGAATCAATGAAATATAAGAATAAGCGCCAGCATTTACTGAGCACTTACCTATGCCAGGCATTTTTCTAAGTCTTTTTCAAGTCTAATAAATTTAATTTTCACCATAACCCTAGAAGGAAGGTACTATATGCCCATTTTATAGAAGAAGAACTAAAGCCCAGAGGGACTGACAAATTTTCCCAAGGTCACATGGCTAGTCAATAGCAGAACTAGTCCTCAAACTCAAGCAGTATTGCTGGTAAGATCACCTAACTGTGTGTTATATTGACTCTCTAATCTAAATTTCATATCAGTCCAGTACAAGGACCTGTGCACTTGGATCCTATCTATTCTCTGCAGCCTCATCTCACAGTTTCCATCCTTGAACTCTGCACTCCAGCAGTGCCTTGATCCACCTCCCCACCTGCTGTCTGACCCTTCTTGCCTTTGTTCACGATCTTTCTTCTCCGGACTCCTTCCCTTCTCTTACCTCCCCTGTCCGGCCCTCTCTCACCCTTCAAGACTCAACTCAGATGTTCTCTCCCTCTAGAAGCTCGCCACAATGGCTCCTCTCAAAACTTGAGTTTGGTGCCTGCTCTGTGCTTCTAGGATACTTGAACTTCCCTCTGTAAGAGCATTTATCACATCGCGTTTTCATTGTCCCTTCACTGAGCTGGCAGTCAATCAACATGCACTGGTCCAGTGTCCTGGCCAGCAACAGATCTGATTGGATGGACCTTGGCACTGGTGAGTCAGGGCCTTGTGGCTGCCACTCATCAAATGGTGCTGAAGCACCACTGCATGTCCGTCTCTCCTAACTAACAAACACTCCGCATCCTCATCACAGAGCCCTGCATCTGGCACATATGAGGCACTCAATAAATGATTATAGAAGTAAATTCAATTGAAATTTGCCCATGGTCCACAGCAAGAAATCACAGAATGGGTCTGTTCATCACCCATGCCTTGGGTGTTCAAGGAACAATCTTTGGAGAATCCACCCCATGCCCATTAGAGGGATCAGCATGAGGCAGGCAGAGCAACGTCTGAGAATCAGTAGAGGCTTCGCTGGTGTCAGCCACAGAGGGGAACCCGGGAGAGGCAACTGGCAGCCACCGCTCCTTCAATGTCAGAGCTGGGAGTGCCTTCAGAGACTTGACCTACCAATGTTAGGAGAGAGGAAACCAAGGTCCAGGGGAGGTAGTTCCCGGCCTAAGGCCCCTCAGGCAGCTGAGGCAGAGGTGGGACCACTCGATCCCATCACTTGCATCATCCACTCCACCCCACAGACCAAGAGGGCTGGCTGCTGAGCCTTTTCAGATTCAAAGATAAGAATAACAGCCGGTGGGTTCCTATAAGTAGACTAGGACTTATAAAAAGACCACTTTCCTCTTGGAAGACTGTTCCTTTGGCCAGGAGCTTACTTGCTACATTTAGGAAGAAGACAAATGAATCAGACAGAGTTAAAAATGACTTTGAGAGATGTGCATAAAGAAAGTTCCGATGGAGTCTCTCAGGACAAGGTCACCAGCTAATAACCATAAAATCTGGCAGAAATCAGTCATCCTTGTCATGAAAGACGGCTGATAAATCTGTGCTCAGAAACACAGAACATTGGGACTGGAGGCAGCACCAAGTATAATCAAAATGACAGGCAGTAGGAGCTCACCCAAAGGCACCTAGATTTGTAATCAGTTAAAGAAAAAAAAAAGGAAGAATCCTGGACCTAAAAGAAGATTGTCAAGAAATCTCTAAAGGCAGGAGGGGTGGGGCAGACTGTGAAAACAAAATACTAACATTACTGTGCCCCTGCTTTGTGTTGGAAACTTTACATGCATTATTTGTTTACCCTCGGAGGGGTTCTATGAGTCATTATGCCCATTTCACAGATGAGGAAACTGAGGTTCAAAGAGGTAAAGCATCTTGCTCCAGGTCTCAAAGCAGGTCAGTGGTGATATCAGTTAGAGGTTGGTCAGGCACACTGAAAACAGTCTGTTTTAAGCTGAAAAGATTAGTCGTGTTAATCCTAATTAGACATCAGAAGCTTACAAAACTGTTGGAGGAAACCGAGAAGTGAAAGCCAGGAGAGTGGTGGATGGATCTGCCCATCATTAGCTTTCAGGTTTGCCATTGCAGCTGGGTATAAAGATTGCCACCCAAAGATGAGGATAACGCAGGAAGACACTGTCGAGGTCATGCCTCCGCCAAAGCTTCAAATTTGTTAGGGAAATACAGAAGCCACGGCAGAGAATTTCACATCTACCAAAACTGCTGCCAGCAAATGCAAAATGGTTTCTATTCCCTTCTTCCTTCGTCTCAGGGAAACGCATTTCATTGGAAGAACCTAAGCCACATCTGGAACCATGCCGTCAGGCAAATAAAGGAAATATAGCTCCCAGTTTTCCAACCCCTACAATACAGGGAAGAGCATGGAAAGGTGTGGGAATGGTGCTGGGGGCTCACAGATAAAATCCAGGACAGCACAGAAAGAGAAAAACAAATATCATATAGTAACGCTTATATGTGGAATCTGGAAAAATGGTACAGATGAACTTATTTGTAAAGTAGAAATAGAGACACAGATGTAGAGAACAAACGTATGGATACCAAGGGGGGAAGGGAGGGTGGGATGAACTGGGAGACTGGGATTGACATATATACACTACTATATATACAATAGATAACTAATGAGAACCTACTGTATAGCATAGGGAACTCTACTCAGTGCTCTGTGGTGACCTAAATGGGAAGGAAATCCAAAAAAGAGGGGATATATGTATACGTATAGCTGATTCACTTTACTGTACAGCAGAAACTAACACAACACTGTAAAGCAACTATACTCCAATAAAAATTAATTTTAAAAATACCAAATACCAATCCATAACATCCATAAATAAATAAATAAATCCACTACAGCAGAGGTGCTGGAAACCACTCCAGTCTGTCTGATTCCAAAACTTATACTTTTTCGACCAACTATCCTTCTAACTTGAGGAAGAACAAGTTTTTAAAAAGTTAAAGTTTATTACAGGATGATAAGCAGCATCTGCATATTGCTTTCAAAAGAACAAACAGGAGTAAAGAGTTAAGTACTTTCTTCACTATTTACATTAAATCATAGTAGAACTACTTATTGCCAAGACAGCTGATCTATACTTAAGCTGGCTGAAAAGAGTTTATGGATCATTAAAATTTACTGACACATGTGCAGGTATCTGTTCAGAAATCACTGAATCCTGAACTCCTGTACGTGGAGAAACAACTAAAAAATATTCCAATCTACTAACAACAACAAACTCTAATGGCATCCAAGCTTATAAAGTGATTTTTTTAAGCTGAACTGAATGTATTAAAGTGCTAGAAAAGCAGGTATCAGCAGTGCATGCAAAACTCAAGGCTCAAAACACACCATGTCTACGAGAAAAGAAGACAAGATCTATACGTTTTACTAGCCAACTTTTAAAAATACATAGCGTTGCAGACCTACTAGAGAATGGACTTGAGGATATGGGGAGGGGGAAGGGTAAACTGGGACAAAGTGAGAGAGTGGCATGGACATATATACACTACCAAATGTAAAATAGATAGCTAGTGGGAAGCAGCCGCATGGCACAGGGAGATCAGCTCAGTGCTTTGTGACCACCTAGAGGGGTGGGATAGGGAGGGTGGGAGGGAGGGAGACACAAGAGGGAAGAGATATGGAAACATATGTATATGTATAACTGATTCACTTTGTTATAAAGCAGAAACTAACACACCATTGTAAAGCAATTATACTCCAATAAAGATGTTAAAAAAAAAAATACATAGCATTGGGAATTCCCTGGTGGTCCAGTGGTTAGGACTCGGCACTTTCACCACCAGGGCCCGGGTTCAATCGCTGGTCGAGGTAATGAGATCCCACAAGCTGTGCAGTGCAACCAAAAATAATAATAATAATAATAATAATAATAATAAATACATAGCATTGACAAAAATGTATGCTTTTGAATTGCTTGTGAATTGGGGGAAATATTTAAGCAGGTTAAACTAAGGAAATAAATGGCGAAGAAGGTACAGTGTTTTATGAAACTAGAAATTTGATCGAGCTCCATGAAAGACAGGGGACTTGAGACTAGCCAGTGAGAGACTGCTGGGACGCTGACCTTGTGGTCTTTCTCTGTGACACAGACCACAGTGGGAAAATGTAGGTGCTATTTTGGAAAGTGGTTCCTGATCAAAGTTTAGGACGTGATTTTATGGGTATTATCACATTTGAAATTCACGACCACCCTGCAAAGGATAAGACTACCTATTATCCCTGCTCCATGTCACAGGAGGTATGAGCAAGGAGTTCAGTCCTTGAGACAGTTGAACGGGCCCTTGGCACTACCGTGTGCTGATATCAGGCCCTCCGGAATCTCATCCCAGCTTTTCTACTTCCTTGCTGTGTGACCTTGGCCCAAAGTGTCACCTTTCTGGAACATTACCACTGACGTATTCATTTATCTGACAGAATTGTCGTGAGGACCGTCCGTGTCAACCCACTAACGAATCATCTATTCTGCACTATATGCTGAATTACATTAAAATCCTGCCTGTGAGGAATAAACTTGGATAAAGTGAAGAGAGCTATGCAAGGGCAAACTATTAGCATATCAACATATTTTCTTGGTATTTGCCTCTTTTTAATAAAAGCCAAATGGGGCTTCCCTGGTGGCGCAGAGGTTGAGAGTCCGCCTGCCGATGCAGGGGACGCGGGTTCGTGCCCCAGTCCGGGAAGATCCCACATGCCGCGGAGCAGCTGGGCCCGTGAGCCATGGCCGCTGAGCCTGTGCGTCCGGAGCCTGTGCTCCGCAACGGGAGAGGCCACGACAGTGAGAGGCCCGCATACCACAAAAAAAAAAAAAAAAAAAAGCCAAATGTAGGGGGAAATTTGGCTCCGTGTTCCAATTGACTTCATTCTTGTTGATTAAAACTATAGAAAAAGAGAGAAGGCTATGCCATGAAGAAACTTCAAATACAATGAGAAGGACGAAACATGAGCAGACAGGTCACATCTGGCCCTCTTTCCTCTCAACCTTTCCAGGGCCTATCATGGATGTATTAGTCAGGGTTTTCCAGAGAAACAGAACCAATAATATATATATATATATATATATATATATATATATATATATATATATATATATATATATATATATACACAGAGAGAGAGAGAGAGAGAGAGAGAGAGAGAGAGAGAGGAAGATATTTATCATAAGGAATTGGCTCATGGATTATGAAAGCTGAGAAGTCCCCCGCATCTGCATCTGCAAGCTGGAGACCCAGGAAAGCCAGGGGTGTAATCAGTCCAAGTCTGAGAACCAGGAACACCAACAGCAGGAGAAGACTGATGTCCCAGTTCAAGCAATCAGGCAAAAAAGGCCAAATTCTTCTTTCCTCTGCTTTTTTGCTTTTGTCCAGCTCTCAACAGATTGGATGATACCCACTCACACTGGGGAGGGCAATTTGCAATGAGTCCACCGATTCACATGCTAATTTCATCCAGAATCTCCCTCAAAGACACACCCAGAAATAATGTTTAATCAAATATCTGGGTACCAGTCAGGTTGATACTTAGAATTAACCATCACAGTGGCGTTCATGGAATGTAGAATATAATGAAATACTGTCTTTTTTTTTTTTTTTTTGCTACTATTTCATGATAGTTAGACTGGTCTCTACAACTAGGCTACAGACATCTTGAGGGCATAGACCTATGGAGGGCAATTAGTTTTATCTTGAGCACCAACTGTTCTGATGGGAGGGCTTTACTACTCAAAGTGTGGTCCATGGATGGGCATCCGCTGTGAACTTTTTAGAAATGCAGGAACTAGCACCCAACCCCATATCTGCTTACTTGGAATCAGCATTGTAACATACTGCCCAGGTAATTAATGTGCCCTTTAAAATGTGATAAGTGCTGACCTTGAGAATGGTGTTAAGATTGTATGGTTCTCAGCTACAAAAAGTACTTCAATACTTTTGTGACATCTTTCATGGCAAAAGGGATCAAGAAGCAATTGGGGTCCCAACCTTGGCAAACACCAGGTCTTATACTTCAGTATCTCCAACATCACCTAACACATTTATGGACAGAATCTAAGTACAGTAGATTCTTGATACTCATATAATGACTCCATCTGAACCCTTTACTTATAACCAAATTTAGACATATCATTAAGTCACATAGATATCACAAAGGCATATGATTTCTTGTATAGTACAAATGTAAGGGAGTTGCTGTGGAATTCTTGGAGACAGGAAATAGATTAAAGGTGATCAGGGTTGCAGGGGATGGAGAGGATGAGAGTTATTCCTTAATGGTTGTAAAGGTTTTGCTTGAAGTCATGAAAAGGTTTTGGAAACAGTAGTGATAATTGAATAACATTGTGAATGTAATTTAATTATGCCACCGAACTGCACACTTAAAATGCTTTACCTGGAAATTTAGATATGCATAAATATAATAAAAATTAATTTCAGAAAAGAGAGAAAGTTGCTCTGGGCCAGGGACATTGAAGGTAGGACAATATTAGGCTGGGATCTGTAGGCCGGTATTGAGTAAGGCTCAAAGGCTGTCTCCTACCCATTCCTGTGAGATCTCTAAGGCAAGGGGTGCAGAAAGGATAAGCAAGGCAAAGGAATATTTATCACCAGCCAATTGGATGCTTAGTATTCACAGAAGATTTTAAAAGTGTCATAGGTCTTCATAGGTCTTCCAAGGGAAGTGAAGAGTGACAAAGTGGAGAGGAACCAGGTGGCTGGAGACTGATGGAGCCTGCCACAAGCTGCAAAGAGTAGGAGACATGATCTGGCCGAGGGTGGGAGATGCCCCAGGTGGACACAAGGGAACAGGGCTGAGGAAGCGCAAAGCATGCTGGGCTTGGCAAAGGTTGCAAAAGTTACATCACAAGGCAATCTCACAAAGGGACCTTATGGTGATCCTGCAATCCCACTCCTGGACGTATATCCGGAGAAAACCATAATTCCAAGAGATACATGCACCCCAGTGTTCACTGCAGCACTATTTACCATAGCCAGGACATGGAAGCAACCTAAGTGTCCATCAACAGAGAAATGGATAAAGATGTGGCACATATATACAATGGAATATTACTCAGCCATAAAAAAGAATGAAATAATGCCATTTGCAGCAACATGGATGGACCTAGACATTATCACACTAAGTGAAGCAAGTCAGACAGAGAAAGACAACTATCATATGATATCACTTATATGTGGAATCTAAAAAAAAAGGAATCATAATTTTTGACCACGATAAATCTCCATACATTGGCACTAGTCTAAAAATGATCTATTCCTTTCCCCTTTTGCAGGTGAGAAACTTTAGTCATGGCCTCAAAGCCTCTAAAGTGAGGCTTCCCAGGTGGCTAGTGGTACAACCTGGACGAGATCTCTTGTCTTCTGATTCCGGTCCCTTGCCCTCCATCGTTCTCAGGCAAGAACCATGGCAAGGCTGTCCACCTACTGCAAATTATTCATGAGAATCCCTCATTCCTGTGTCCCAGGATTTCTCACAAGAGGCAAAGACTTGCAGTTCGAAACCATCAATACAAGACATAGATCTTATTAAAGAGTAAATCTATTTACTAAATAGATTATTTATCACAAATAAATACTATTATTAAAGACCTTAGAAGAGTTTACTTTTATACTGCAGCCAACTATTTCTGTAGTCCTTTGAAAGCTAGCAATTATTATGGCCAAAGACCAAAGGGCCAGAACAAACAATTAGCCAATGCATGAATCTGGGCTCTGTTTAGTCTTCTTTTGTGAGGGATAATCATGTGTTCATTGAAGTGAGACCGTATGAGTCAATTATGTGTTGGCTGAGCAAAACCACTGTTTAGAAATTCAGAAGTTATAGTTAAAACATGTGTGGGCCTTTTTTTTTTTTTTTCTAGTGGGAAGCAGCTGCACAGCACAGGGAGATCAGCTCGGTGCTTTGTGACCACCTAGAGGGGTGAGATAGGGAGGGTGGGAGGGAGACGCAAGAGGGAGGAGATATGGGGATATGTGTATACGTATAGCTGATTCACTTTGTTATAAAGCAGAAACTAACACACCATTGTAAAGCAATTATACTCCAATAAAGATGTTAAAAAAAATGTGTGGAAATTCCTACATGTTATCATTTACTTCTGAGGCTAATGGTTACTATGGGGATAATCATTTCAAACCAAGAACATCACCATCTTACCTTCAGCAATAAATAATGGATTGTGTACATAGGGGTGACCCTCAGTTTGCCTGGTCTGCAAAGGACTGAGAGGTTCCCTGGACGTGGGACTTTTGGTGGTAAAAGTCCAACTAACTGGGGCTTCCCTGGTGGCACAGTGGTTGAGAGTCCGCCTGCCGATGCAGGGGACACGGGTTCGTGCCCCGATCCCGGAAGATCCCACATGCCGCGGAGCAGCTGGGCCCGCGAGCCATGGCCGCGGAGCCTGTGTGTCCGGAGCCTGTGCTCCGCAACGGGAGAGGCCACAGCAGTGAGAGGCCCGCGTACAGCAAAAAAAAAAAAAAAAAAAAAAAGTCCAACTAACTGGGACAAGCTGGTCACCCCTTGTGTGCGCCATGGGAATGTGTAGAGAGAAGTGAAATATGATCCTTTTCCTTAAAAACATTACAATAATGGCAGAGGTATTTTTAATCTTTTTTTTATATTGTCCTTTTTATTTTCCTTTTTTTTTTTTTTTTTTTTTTTGGCCATACCGTGCAGTATGTGGGATCTTAGTTCCCCGAGCAGGGATCCAACCCATGCCCCTTGTAGTGGAAGCACGGAGTCCTAACCACTGGACCGCCAGGGAATTCTCGGTATTTTTAACCTTAATGTATATGACCTTCTCTCTCATCATCCAAAGGCATCCATCTGCCTTCGCAAGGAAGTAGAGGGATGTGTGTGATTAGGACTCATACTGCAGAAATGCAAAGAAAGGGAAAGCACATTTGGTATTCAGTTTTTGAATACTAAAATAGAACTTCCAAGACAATATTTTAAAAGCCATACTTTATAAAGATATAGTATATATTCCTTGAGCACCAATGAACATATCAAGAACCAGACCTGGGGCTTCCCTGGTGGCGCAGTGGTTGAGAGTCCGCCTGCCGATGCAGGGGACACGGGTTCGTGCCCCGGTCCGGGAAGATCCCACATGCCGCAGAGCGGCTGGGCCCGTGAGCCATGGCCGCTGAGCCTGCGCGTCCGGAGCCTGTGCTCCGCAACGGGAGAGGCCACAACAGTGAGAGGCCCCGTGTACCGCAAAAAAAAAAAAAAAAAACAGACCTGGCTGATGTGAACACTGGGGTTTTTTCTAAGCAAGGCACAGAGAGTGTTCAGGATGTGACATGATGGATGTCCCACCTGACAGCAGATGGGGAAGTTGGTCATCTCTCTGACCCAGTGGAGAAAGGAAACTGAAGCAGGGGAGCAAGCAATCAGAAACATAAGCAATAGACATTCAGGTTGTTTCCATGTCCTGGTTATTGTAAACAGTGCTGTAATGAACTTTGGGGTACATGTGTCCTTTTGAGTTATGGTTTTCTCAGGGTATATGCCCAGAGGTGGGATTCCTGGGTCATATGGTAATTCTATTTCTAGTTTTTTAAAGAACCTCCATACTGTTCTCCACGGTGGCTGTGGGATCTAGAAAAATGGTACAGATGAACCTACTTCCAGGGCAGGAATAGAGACGCAGACGCAGAGAACGGACATGTGGACACAGTGGGGGAAGGGGAGGGTGGGACGAATTGGGAGATCAGGACTGACATATATACACCACCATGTGTAAAACAGATAGCTAGTGGGAACCTGCTATAAAGCACAGGAAGCTCGGCTTGGTGTTCTGTGATGACCTAGATGGGTGGGATGGGGGAGGGGGTGGGAGGGAAGTCCAAGAGGGAAGGGATATATGTATACATACAGCTGATTCACTTCACTGTACAGCAGAAACTAAAACAACATTGTAAAGCAATTATATTCCAATTAAAAATAAATACTTTTTTTAAAAGAAAGAAACATATGCAATGGATTCCACATCTACATCTAGAACTTCAAAATGGAGGACTCAATAGTTTGAAGGCTGTGCCAGACACCCCTGGTGTGCCAGCCAGCCCCACAAAGTGGAGCAACCGCATCGATTAGATTGGTGATTCAGCACAGTTGGGCAGAGAAAAAGACAAAATTGGGATTCCTGAGCTTCACCCAGCCCTGCCCCACCCTCAGTATGGAACGAACACAGGAGTCTCCGCATTCTTGGCAGGGACGTTGGAAGGTAACTGCGCTGACAGCCCCAGGTGACCTCACAAAGTCAAGAGGTAAAGTGGCAGAGCCATATGGGCCATGGGGGTGGGCAGCCACACTGGGGGCAGGAAACAGGGCATGCAGCATGAGAGACAGAGAAAGACAGAAATCCCAAATTCAACCCCTGTACCTCAAGACCACCAGTGCAAGTGACTGGAAACCATTCCAAAACATTCAGAGAGAACCAAAGGCAACCTCTGCCCACAGAGCCAAGATCTCCTTTCCCATGGCCACAAAGACACAGGAGTCCCTGTTCCCTACCGGGCGCCATCTTTGGGAGGGAAGGAGGTGAACACTGAATAATTGAGCATTTACCAAAATGCACAGCTTGGAAGTGAAAGAGATTGTTTTCACCAGAGGAGACTTAGATACAGTTTACTGGCCAATAAAATTCTTTCTACCCCATCTCACCCTCTCCTCTCTCTCCCAACCTTCTATCCTGTGCAGTAGGGGCTCATGAAGATTTCATCAATGATCGGAAACAAGGAAGCTCCTTTTCTTACACATGTAAGAAATGGTGTGAAATTTTTTCTGACCTCACCTCACAATGTATAGGTCAAAAAAGGATCACAAAGGGAATATGAACAAATCGCAAAGGAGGAATTATTTAAAGACAGATTATTTCATTACCTGTTGGGTGTGCCTTGAAAATAAAGGTGCAGGACAGGGACGTTTTAAGTTGAGGAAGATTCCTGAAGACCTAAACTTATCACTTCAGAGGTTAGGTTGTGCTGCAGTGACAAACAACCCCAACATTTCAGAACCACAGACGTTTATTTCTTGCTCTTGCCACTTGACTGTTGTGGGTTGGTGGGTCTGTGTTCTCCATACTGCTTCAGGGACCCAGGATAATGGAACAGCCACCATCTGGAACTTTGACAGTCACCGCAAAGACAAAAAAGGCTCAAAGGGGTCTCAAGCTTGCAATTTAATGCTTCAGCCCCAAGTGTTAGCATCCACTTGTCCTCACAACTCATTGGTTGGTGCTAACCCCACGGCTCCATCCAACCCCAAGGGGGCCAGGAAGCTTAACACTACAACATGCCTGGAAATATCTGGCAAACCACAAGTAAGGTGAGACTTTGTTATTTCCTTATATGATGCTCTTTCAACATCACATGATTCAAAGTCAAATTGGCCATGTGTGTTAAGCCTATTAATTGGCTAAAGTTTTAATCAGCAGACAATAGTCGTCCTCCTTCATTCTGTCTCTGCTTCCAATAGAATGAGTTTATCCTCCAGGAAGCTCCTCGGGCAGTACCCACCCCCTTCCACCCCTGTCAGCCTGATCTGCCCAAACATGTCAGAATTCCCCCCAGTGGACACTGCTTAGGCTCAAACTAGGATTCCCTTTATCTTAGTTCTTAGTAATTTGTATTGTTCCACTTGATAATAGTAATACAAATATATGCTTTTTTTTAAAAGTACTATGTAAATTGCATCATGCCCAGACAGGAAAAAGCCACATAAAAATAACATTCCAGAAGACGCTACTATGATTTTCCACAGCTGAACACAGGAATCTTGACTGAAAACTTCAGAGAAGGTCTATCCAGTCTGTAACTTGGAGGGGATCTGTAACTTAAGATGTTACTACTAACCCAGATAGTAGCTGGGTACTCAGAGGTTTATGTAAAATGAATTCAAATCCCCTCCCTAAGGTCTGTGGAGGCCCAGAGCGCTTTTTGTTATTTCTCTGCCTTTCCAGAACTTTCTCTCTTGAGCCCCTCTCGTCAGTGCCTATATCTGCATTTGCTGTCACTGTATCAATCCATGTCACTCAGATTCAAGCCCTTGTCCGGTCTCCATAAGATACCTACTCCCAGCAGACACACGTGAGTTTATTTAAATTATGTTAAATATCATTAACTTTTTTAAATTAATTTTTATTGGAGTCTAGTTGATTTACAATGTTGTGCTAGTTTCTGCTATGCAGCAAAATGAATCCATTATACATATACATATATCCACTCTTTTTTAGATTCTATTCCCATATAGGTCATTACAGAGTATTGAGTAGAGTTAAATGTCATTAACTTTTAAATAAATTTGATATTAACTTCAATAATAAATAAAGATTATTTAAACCCACTGAGTATTTGTGAGTCACAGGATAAGACAGGAACAGAATACACCACTGTTATTAGTCTTCCTGGGCTGCCATAGCAAAATGCCACAGACTGGATGGCTCAAACAACAGAAATGTATTACTCACAGTTTTGTTGGCTGGTTAAGTCCAAGGTCAGGGTGCCAGCATGGTCAGTTTCTGGTGAGAGCTCTCTTCCTGGCTTGCAGGCAACCACCACCTCCTTGCTGTGTCCTCATATGGCCTTTCCTCTGTGCACACATCAGGGGAAAACATGGGTTAATACAGACAACCCACTTTCCCTAAAGCCCTGGTTATCATCCCACTTTGCCACAAGGTGGCAGTATTGGAGACCACTGGTGCTTCCTTTCGGCCCTGAAAGCAATAGTGGGCAAACAGTGCAACCTTAAAACACAGCTAGTACTTGATAACCAACTTCCAGAGCTCAAACATAATAAATATTTTCTCATAAAGCAGAACCTGCCAGGAGTACTCGATGTGCTTTATAGCCGTGTATTACATGATAAGGCGACTGAGCCACTTGCTAGTTCCAGAGCAGCGCTCTGGAGAAGGAGGGAAGAAACGATTTGATTTATGTAGAAAAGGAGAAGCAATTGGTAGGAGTAAAGAAGAAAATGTATGGGATGTAAACATTAAAATAAAAGATTTGACATTAAAATTGTGGCCAATAAAAAGGAATGAGAGTCAGAAATCTAGTCCCATTAGACAGAGAATAGACTGGTTGTTGCCAATGGGGAGGCGGGTGGGAGAGGGTTGGATTGGGAGTTTGGGATGAGCAGATATAAATTAGTATACATGGAATGGATAAACAACAAGGTCCTATGGTATAGCACAGGGAATTATATTCAATATCTTGTGATAAACCATAATGGAAAAGAATATGAAAAAGAACTTATACGTATGTATAACTGAGTCACTTGGCTGTACAGCAGTAATTAACACAACATTGTAATTCAACTATAATTCAATTTTTAAAAAACCTTTTTTTTAAAGACATCTAATCCCATTATGGTTGGGAATCAACCTGTAATAAAGCCCAGCATAAAAGTATCTCTTTAGTATATGGACTCAGATATGCTGCAGATTGTTCATTTGTGAATTAAGCCAACAAGTATTTACTGAGTATCTTCCGTGCACCAGGTGCAGGGTTGGAAACATCATGGGATAAGGTAAAAAGAACAGCAGGATTGTAAACAGCATGGCAGAAGCATCCAGGGAGGACCAGGAAGGCTTCTCCAGGGAGGTGACATTTTAGTTGAGCCCAGGGAAGTTGGCCTGTCCTGATGAGTGCAAGGTGGTGGGTCACAGGAAAGGGGCCTTGGAGAGGTGTGAGAGAGGCAGGAAAGTAATCCAGATGGAAAGAGCAAATGCCCAGGGGTGTGAATACTGTGTTGCAATAACAACATCCTATTCAGAAGACAGGAGAGAAGCTGACAGGGAAAGTGGCCAGAAAACCAAGCAGAGCTGCATTTGCCAAGAGAGCCTGAACGCTGCCGGTGATAGAAATCACCAAGGCCTTTCAGACCCAGCTGGTACTCTTTAGAGAGGTCCCTCTAAACAATCCTGAGGATGGACTGGGGTAGACGGAGAGGTGGAGAGGCCAGCCAGTGGGTGTTTGTCCTGGCCCAAGTGGCCCACAGTGACCTTGACAGTGAGGGCGGAAAGAAAGTACAGATTCAAGGATATTCAGGAGGCCAGTAGAATGCAAAGGAGAGCAGATGCCAGAGACGTTCTGTTTTCTAGCTTGGGAAGACGAGGAAGAACAAGGTTCTTGAAACCAGAGGTAAACCAGAGGTTGTGGTTTATTACAGTGAAGGAGTCCAGGAGAGCTCCAGGCATGACATCTCAGCAGCCCTCTCCCTGTGGACTCCTGCAAACAGCGCTGACTCTCCCAGTAATGATGTGGCAACGCTCACGGAGCGTTTGGAACCAGGGGAGCTCCCCTGAGGACCTTGAGGGTTCATCACCTAGACATGGCTGACAGCCCTCTCGCTGACCTTAGTCTCCTCTTGGCCGATTCTGACCGGTATCCTTTCACTGTAATGAACCACAACCGTGAGTATACCAGCTTTTCTGAGTTCTGTGAGTCCTTCTAACAAATCACCGGACCTGGGGGTGGTCTTGGGACCTCCCCACCTGCACAGGTAGAGACCACAACACTAATCACAAACTGGAGACCCAGTCAGAATGAGGATAATCATGAAAGTGACCCGGCACTGTCCCAAGAGCTTAATAGGCGTTATCTTTTATAATCCTCAAAATAATCCATCAAATAGGAATAATTACTTCCATGTTATAGATGATACTGAGTCTCAGATGTGTGTCCTAATGGATAAATCCAACACCTTGCAGTTAGGAGTCTAACCAGATCTGACTTCAAACAGATGTTCCCAACAGTAGGCATATAATGAAGTAGAAGGGTAACTATTTTTAATATTTTAAAAATAATTATTTTAAAAATAATTAATACTTTAATAAGATTTTGTTTTGTTTTGTTTTCTGGTCCCGAACTTCCTTGTACCTTGTGGTTCTTTCCCTGCATTTAAGCAGCAGGTAAACATTCAGTGTTTAGGGGCTCAGGGAAGAGAGGACCAAGGAGAATGCAGACAAAACAAAAGAAGCAATTTTGAGTGTTCAGGGTTTAAAGCCCAAACCCCAACAGAAGCATCAGAAGAATTCGTGGTAAGGACAGGTTATGCTTTGGTTTCACTGACGCCTCCTGAAGCTCGCCTGGGCTGGGCTAAGGACAGAGGTGGGGTGCAGGGACCTTGGGTCCTGCCACCACCCCTGCCAAGCTCGGGCGGGGGGCTGTAATTAAGCCCCGAGGAGTTTCGAGAACCCAAGAGCAGGTGGCGCCTGGGGAGCCCAAGCTGGGCTGGTGTGGGAGCAGAAGAAACGTCTGCGTATGCCCGCGAGGCAGCGCACCGGGTCCCCTAAGCCTCGGTGGGGCAGCTCGGCTGTAGCCGCTCCCATTTCACAGAGAGCCGGAGGGCAAAGGAGACTCGCAGTCGGGGAGGAGAGGCGACAGAGCAGTGGAGCGAGGACCGAAGGCCAGACAGGAACGTCACGTGCAGGGGTGACAGTGCTGAGCTCCACTGATCCTCCATGCGCTTCCCTGGAAGTCAGCAACCCTCCCAGAGCCTCGATGCATCACCCAAGATGCCCACATGGACGGAGATGACGTTTCCAACGCCTGAACCTAACAGAGGCTTGAAATCCTAACCAGCTTCCGTTGTAGAGAAGCAAAGAAAGCTACGTCTCTGGCCCACCTGAGGTCTGAACCTAGATTCTTGCCTGCCGCCTCGGGGTCTCCAGGCTTGAGGAGTGGGTGGTCTGCCCTGCGGTTTCAGCACAAACCGGTAATAAGCACTGCACCACGTGAAACCCTTTCTCGGCTGCTCTGTGAAAGCAGACGGTTTCTTTGTGGGTGATACCCCATTGGTAACCCTCTGTATTTAGTCGGCCAGGTCCCGGAGAGCATTCCTTTCTGCTTCGTCAGAACAGGCTCGTGGTGACTCCTCTGGTGGCGCACCTCGGAGAACGCCTGCCCAGCCCCATCCGTGAGGGCAGCATTCAAAGTTAGGATGGATGAAGAGGGCTTTCCTGTCGAGGACTCCGGGGGTTTCCGAAGAGCCCTGGACTGGGGGTCAGGAGGCCTGGGGCTCCCATTCGAGCTCTGCCATAATCAGCCGTGACCTTGGGCAAGCAAGTCAATCTCTCTTCGCCTCAGCGTCCTGTCTTAGAATAGAGGCAGTTATTGCTTCACTGCTTAGTCACAGGAGTGAAGTGAGGGGGCAGTGAGGTCTAAGGACCAGAGAGCAGCTCGACGGGGTCCCATCGTCCTTGCCCATCGTTCTTCTCAACTTCTTCTATCAGACGTGTCAGGGCTGCATCTTCCTTTTGGGAATATGCAATAACCTCAGCTGTGGGAGAATGGAACAAGACACAGCCCCTGCCCTAAAGGAGCCCTCCACCTTACAACTCCCCTGCTAGACTCACAGCAAGTTCCAAACTCTTCCAGGGTCTACACCATGTGCCACAGAGCCTGGCCCTGTGTCTCTCTCCAACCTCATCCCCTGGGATGTCACTTTGCTCATTCAGCTCCCCTACAGTGGCGTCCACACCGCCCGCAAACGTTCACGTCTGTTCCAGCCTCGTTCTTGCTGTTCCCTCTGCCCCAAACGATCTTCCCTCAGATCTCCCCACACTCCCTCACTCACTTTCTTTGGGTCTCCGAGCAACATCAGTGCCAAAAGTTTCCTCCGTTCCCTTCCCTTAGTTGGCAAACAACAGCACATCTTCCAGCTCTCAGATTGAACGCTGATCATATTCGTACTGGACCATCCTGTCTCCCCTCCGCCCCAGCACACACACTCCACCCCACCTCCCGTATTGGAAACCCAGCCTTTCCAACTGAACCCCTTCAGGCAGCAGAAGGCCCTTGAATTTTAGGAAACAACGTTCAGATCTTCTCTCCACCCCACTGTCCGCCAAGTCTCTCTTTACCTTAGTCCTCCCTCTAATTGTTCCCAGCTCACAGCTTTCCCTGTGGACTTAAATACATTTAAGGAGAAGGTTTAAAAGAGCAACAGCAACTCGTAGGCTGCCAGGTGACTCAGAAAAGACTCGGGCATCCCTAGTTCCCCTCCCAGCCCTGTAACCAGCTCTGTAAATCACATTCATTCGCTGGGCTACCAACCTCTCACTCACAGAAACAAAGGGCTTCAACTGTAAGATCCCCGAAGACTCCTCCAGTTCTGGCAATTGCTTTACAATTTGAACACAACCAACCATCCGGCTTCTTCAGATACAATATTTCCTTGTCCCTCCATGCCACTCAGGATTCATCAAATCTGAAGTCACTTGTACTTTTTATACAATCAAGACCTAGAAAAGAAGATGGACAAGTTATTGAGGAGGGGAAACACTGCCTTATTTTACTCAATCATGTCTGCCTGATACTACTTTTCCAACCTTGTGACCAAAGGCTCTTTCTCTAGACCAGCAATTTTCTTCGCCTCCAGGTTCAATGAAAGAAAAGAATTTTCCTTAGGCTAACTAAATTATGGAAGGATTTGGATTCCAGGCAGATCTTCTGCACACACATGGCTCCATTTGAAAGACTTGCCTATTGTTCTTGGAAGCCCTAAGAAAACGAAGCATATGTTCAACTTTTTTTTAATAGTCTCGTGAAAATGAGTCAGTTTATAGTGTGTTTTGAACGGAGTTCTACATTCCTGTGGGCTTATAGGAATTGAAGTTGGTTAAAACCTACCTCCAGAGGAGCTGAGTAACTCAAACAACTCTGATGCTGATTTCTAAAAGCCACAACCAGAGTCTCATGGTCCTGTGGTGGTTCCACCCTGACTTACCACGGGGACCTTCCCAAAACCCGTGCTCAACTCTTCACGTGCTCTGTATCAGTTAGTGCTGGAACAGCTGGGAATGGAATAGCTGGGGGTCCTCACACATCGCCCTCTCTGTGTGGTCTACCTGCCCTAACGTACGACTCCCCAAGTCCAGGTCATGGGATCCCAAGATGCATGTCCCAAGAGACAGTGCCAGGCAGAAGCTATATTGCCTTTTAGGACCCAGTCTCGGATGCCATGCAGAGGCAGATCTGCCACGATCTTACGAATGAAAAACGCTGCCTGCCCTATCAGCAAACAAAGGATGCTGCAGCCATCAAGCCATCAGCCACCGCAGCCACCACTGACAGTGAACAGGGGAAAACTCAGAATGGAAACAAAAGGGCTGCCCACTGCCAAGCATCAGCCACGCAGCCACCCCCGGCGGTGCACCCAGAGGGGACTCAGGATGAGAAAGAATAGGATACTGACCCTAGAGAGCTGAGGTGCACATCAAAGGAATGATTTCAGTGAGTCCAGACATGCATCTTCCCATACATAGAAAAGCGCTAATTCATTAACTTGAGATTTCTTGGTTGTTTTAATTAACAGTAATCTTTTGATGTTCCAACTACCTGGTTTTTGTTGCAATACTCCTATATATCCTGGCTCCCCCCTTTACCCCTTGGGAACAGTCCCTTAGAGCTATCTGAGAGGCTGCCTCCCGGGCTTAAGTCCTCGGAAAGTCTGCCAAATAAAACATAATTCTCAACTTTTAGGTTGTGCCTTTTTTTTCAGTCGACAGTCTGTTGGTCAAGGCAGTCCCAAAGGTCTGGCTAAGTTCAAGGGACGGAAACATAGACCCCCACCTCTCAGTGAAGGAACATCAAATCCACATTGTAGGAAGAGTGTATGGGATTGGATACGTAGTGGTGTCGCCATCTTTGAAAATTTTAACCTGTACCACCCCCCTACCTGTCAGGGGGATATCAATGCCCCCAATTACGGATGAAGAGACTTGAGCCTGACAAACGTGAAGTGACTTATCCCAGGGCCACACAGTGAATAAGTGACAAGGCCAGGATTTAGGGGAAAGGGAGCCTGGAGGATGGAAGGTTTGGGGATTAGAGGTGAGAAGCTCCCCAAGCATCTCAGAGTCCCCGCAAAGGTAAAAGGCAGGAGAGGAAATGCCAGGAGGCAGGGGCTTCAGCTAGCATCCCAGCACGAGAATGAGATCCACAGAGACAGGAACTACCCTGGAGCTCATCTTTTTATCCCAGCAGAGTTCAGCACAGTGGGGACAGGTAGGGAAGCTCAGGTATTGGAATTTGCTCCAGCTTGAAGCTGAGGGATCTTGGTCAAGGCTCCTAATCTTTCTGAGCTCCAGTGTCCTCATCTGTGAAGTGGTAAGAATACTTCCCTCCTAATCAGGCTTATGGGGGTTTCAGGATGCATGTGTGTGAAGTTCTTGATATATAGTAGGAAATCAGTTAAAGCTCACTATCATTATTACACAGACATTTACGTAACTGAAATCAATCAATAGGTTCTGGGAGCTAATGCTTGGGCAGCCTCAGGTGAAAGGTGGGCTGGGACCTCTAATATTTGGGTTGATAAGGAGAACAGAGCTGAGTCTGAGTTGAAATGGTGTGAGGGAGAGAGTGGGCAAGTTTAGGAGAGTTGAAACAGGCACGAGTTACACGGGTGTGGACATCGGAACCAGACAACTCTATTAAAACTTGGTCGAACTGCTTACTCTTTCAAAGCATTAGTTTCCTCAACTGTAAAAATAAGATAATGGTACTGACCTCATGATATTGGTATAGACATGAAATAATCAATATAAACACCTAGCAAACTGCCTGACAGATAGCAAACTTCTAATAGGTGTTTGTTCTTTCTCCCTCTTTCCTTGATATCTGAGGAAGAATGGTGTTATACTGATCATTATATTAACTATTCGTATTCAGTAAATGTGTTGAGTTGGATTTACACCATCCATCCCAATGAATCGGTTTGGGCCATACAGCCTGTATGCCACATGCATTAACTGAGCACCTACTATATGCCAGGCACCGTGGTGGCTGCCCAATGTACAACAGAGAAACCAAAACACAGCCATTGCCCTTGAGTTGGTTAGTGTGGAAGGGAAGACTCAGCAGGAACTTTCCAGTTACAGAAGAGAAACAAGCCTTTCATTTCTTCCTTGTCATCTGCGTTAAAGTCTGGCTCTCACATGGTAAGTCTGTGATCTCCGTGCATGTGATGGCAGGTGGTAGAGAGGGCACTGCTCATCCAGATCAGACCTCAGGATGGCCGTGGGCAACGTCTTGTTGTGCTTCCCTGGCCTCCCCATCATCCCTCTGGGTTTCCAGGACACCTGGTAGCAGGACCAGCTGAAGGAGAATGGAAAAGTGCACTGAGACCTGCCTCCTCACCCTGCTTTCCCCAACTTTTCTGCAGTGTCCCTCTCTCTGCCACCTTCTACTTAATGGCACAAACACCCTTGCATTTTCACTTCTACTTTACACCAAAAACCATCTCTCCACAAGAGACATGTTCACAATTTTACACATAAAATTCTGTAACTGGCATGACAACTCTGCAGGTTAGATTTCATTATCTCTTCTTTGCATGAGGCTCAGAGAGGTTAGGTGTCTTAAGGGGTCAAGCCAGCAAGTGGTGGAGCTGGATTTGGATGCAGGGCTGTCCAGTTTCAAGTTCAGCTCGGTATTAGTTCATTTCTGTTCATCTAGCATTTAATGCACACCTGCCTCATGCCAAGCACCAGGCAAACAGTGATGAGCAAGACAAGCTTGCTGCTCCCCAGGGCTCACAGACCAGCAGGGAAGATGAGCACACCAGGAGGAATTTTAAATTTAGGATAAATGAGATAATGCACATAAAATTCTTGTCGTGGTACCTGGAACACAGAAAGCTCTCGATTAACATCCGCTACTGTTACTATGAATCTGTGTGCAAGGGAATGTGAGAGGAAGGATGCCACGTAGCACAGACTAGCATAAGCAGCACAATCTTGGGTGCAGCACATTGTTCTTCATCCTGGGTTATTCGTACTTTAACGCATTTTGCATTCAGTTTAGAGCATCATTTTGGAGAGACTCGGGGGAAGACTGGGACAGCCCCAGGTAGAATGTCTAGGAGTGATAAAACTTGAACCCTACCAAGGAGAACTCCTAAGAGAACTAGGGATGTTGAGCCTGATGCAGAGAAATTGAGGGTCCATTAGGAATTCCATGCCTGCTTATAAAAATGACCTGAACTAATACTGTTTTTGTTCTGATTTGGGCTGGGCTTGAGGAATGCTAATATTCTCTTTCTAATTGTGAAATGGATGATGTGTCCCTTGTTAAAAGAATTTCAAGCATCCTCAGCTGGGGAAGAAGTATTTTAGGAGAGTGGGAGTGCCCTCCTGAAGTGTCTGGAAGTCCTTAAGTAGGAAGGTACATACTCTGCTTATGGGTCTCAGTGACAGGGGCAGCCACGTGAATCATAAATTTTAAAGATATAAAATTTATCAAAGAAGAATTAGGAAGTTATAATAAGGAGAAACAAGAAAAAAAACCACCTATAATCCCTTTAATAAATAAGTACACTTTACACCCAATACCAGCTCAACAAGCCTGGAGAAGTTATTCAGCTTCTCCGAACTGCAGTTTCCTTATCTGTAAAACGGGTCATGACAGTAATTGCCTTGAAGAGTCGTTGTGACAATCGAATTTTTTAAATGTATTTAAGGGACATAATACATGTGTATTTAATACATAACCCATCATCAAAAAATTCTAATTTCCTTTCTTTTTCCCATTGTCTTTCCAAAACACCATAAACATTGAGTATTTTATTCTAATCTTTATTTTGTTATTTAAGCTTAATACTATTGCATATATATTTTTGATTCCTGTATTTTATTTAGTACATCATAATTATTTTATTATAAACATAATTTATAACATATTCTTCATAAACATAAGTTTCATGGCTGTGTAATGCTCTAGCCAGTGGATATATCATAACTAATTTGCTGTTGGTAATTAATACATTTCACCTGTACTTACATAGAGAGAAGAATATTTTGTGAATAAGAACTTTTTTCATTTTGGATAATTTCTTTATGATGTATTTTCAGAAGAGAAATCACTGTACCAAAGAGTAAAAATAATTTAAAGCCTTTGATACACATATTGCCAAATTCCTTTCCAATATTTCATTTTTATATATGAGCCAGTTTCACAATCAAGGTTTTGTCTGTTACTTCCAAAAATTTGTGGGCTGCTTGAAGACAGAAGTTGTATATATCCTGTATCCTCACCTCCTATTACAGGGCACTTTTAATAAATATTTATGTAATGAATAAAAATGATCATGTCTATTCATATTCCCATCAGCATGAGAAGGCCTGTTTGTTTCATTACATCCTTATTATAACTGAATATATGGAATATACCAAAACTAGCGGGAGAGGAGGTGGTGGATCCAGAAGACAAATTTCTAAATATATGTCATGACCTTTCTAGAAACTCCTGGGCTATTTCAAACCTTATAACAGCTGGCAGAACCCAAGTTTCTGACTTTCAATATCTATCCTTCCCAACTTGTATGCACGTTGGCAAAAGCACATACTTAGAAACAGTCTTTGACTATTAACAAAAGCAATGAGTTTTCTGCAAAATGTTTGTATCAGTCTGTACTTCTGTGTAACAAACCACCTCAAAACTTAGTAACTTTAAAGAGCAACCGTTTATTAAATTCAGGATGTTTCAAGTCAGTAATGATTAGCCTGGGCTGAGTTGGGCAGCTCGTCTGGTCTAGACCATGCTCACTCACATATCTGCAGTTACCTGGTCAGCTCCTGGCTTGGCTGGAGGCTGGCTGATGGAGGATGGCTCCTCTCACTCTCCAGCAAGACAGCCCAAGCTTGCTTACCCTGGCATCTGGAAGGGTTCCAAGAAATAGCGAGTGGAAGCCTGCCTCGCTTCTTGAGGCCTCAGCTCAGTCCTGGTACACCATCTCTTCCATGGCTTTCTATTGGCCAAACCATATCACAAGGCCAGGCCAGATTCAAGGGGTGAGGGAATAGACTCCACCTCTTAGACAAAGGAACTGCAAAGCCACAATGGACAGGAAGTGGGTGCAGGAAAGGATGGAATGAAGAATTTAGCCACTTTGTAATTGGTCATTGTTTCCCTAAGTGGTAGAATAACTCGGTCTGCTGGGTGGATTACTTAATCTTGTCCAATTAGAACTTGAAGATTACTGACCTCCAATAATTTATATAGTGTCCTAGAGATTTAAAATATTTAAAACAGTGTTGTCGGGACTTCCCTGGTGACACAGTGGTTAAGAGTCTGCCTGCCAGTGCAGGGGACACAGGTTCAAGCCCTGGTCTGGGAGGATCCCACATGCCACGGAGCAACTAAGCCCGTGTGCCACAACTACTGAGCCTGCGCTCTAGAGCCCGTGAGCCACAACTACTGAAGCCCACGTACCTAGAGCCCGTGCTCCACAAGAGAAGCCACCACAATGAGAAGCCCACGCACCGCAACGAAGACTCAACGCAGCCAAAAAATAATAATAAAATAAAATAAAATAAATAAAGTTATAAAACAGTGCTGTCTTGGCCAATTTTTGTATAATCAGCGCTTTAGGTTTGATGAGCAAGGACCATCAATTTTTAGGTGGAAGATGAGTCTCAAGGAAGCTTAGTTGACAGGGAAGCTGGTAGAGCCAACCATCCTCTAAATCCCTCCAGCTCTGTGTCCTTAGCACAGGGGACGTTGCTCATCTCTTGGCTTTCAATAAATAGAAGCCACAATTCCATTCATTTCTAAACTGTGCTGCATTGCACACGTGTTCAGGGTTGGTGGGGGGAGGGGGATAAAATTAGAATAGACGCCGTCGCGAGTTCATTTTCACCTACCCTGGTTCAGTCAGGCTCTGCAACAACATTAACAGCCTGGATTCATGCCGAGAGCTCGCAGCATCCTCCAATGGGCTCAGCTTTGCTCACAATTACTTGGGATCTATGAGATGTACTTACAGGAAGCAAAGGGAGACAAATCCCTCACCCCACCCTGCAAACTCTACTTGCTTGAAATTCCCCTAATGGGAAACCAAGCCATTCCCTTCACAGTGGGAAATTGGTTTTAAAGTGCAGACCACTAGGACCTTAATTATTATCATAACAATTATATAATACACTATATGATTATGCATCTGTACATAATACATATATTCCTTTATTAGGAGACCAAGCCATTTCTTTCACAGTAAGATATCTGCTTTAAAATATAAACCACCAGGGGCCTCCCTGGTGGCGCAGTGGTTGAGAGTCCGCCTGCCGATGCAGGGGATACGGGTTCGTGCCCCGATCTGGGAGGATCCCATATGCCGCGGAGCGGCTGGGCCCGTGAGCCATGGCCGCTGGGCCTGCGCCTCCGGAGCCTGTGCTCCGCAACGGGAGAGGCCACAACAGTGAGAGGCCCACATACCGCAAAAAGAAAAAAAATAAAAATAAATAAATAAATAAACCACCAGGACTAATTATTGTTAATTTATTATAATTATTATTATACTAATTATACAATATATTATAGAATTATGTATCTCTGTATATAATTTATATTCCTGTATGTAACATGTATATATTACAACTAACACTTGAAAAACATGTAGGTTAGAAGTGCCAGCCCCCATGCAGTTGAAGATCCACGCATAACTTTTGACTCCCCCAAAACTTAACTAATAGCCTGCTGTTGGCCAGAAGCCTTACCAATAACATAAACAATCCATTAACACATATTTTGTGTGTTATATGTATTATATACTGTATTCTTACAATATAGTAAGCTAGAGAAAAGAAAATGGTATCAAGAAAATCATAAGGAAGAGAAAATACATTTACAGTGCTGTACTATATTTACTGACACCATAAGTTTACGTTATCTGTTTACAAGATGATGTAAATATTCATCATCAATATTATCTATTATCAATATTATCTTATATGATACAAAACACTGCAGATGTTATATGTATTACTAACACTAGACATCAAAAATGAAAAGATAATGTGAAAAAGAAACTCACATTTAACTACAAGTATAACGATTCATGCATTGATAACAAAAAAGCAGCAATCTGATTGCTTTATGGTAGTCTAGGGTAATCGATATAATGTTTCACAGGAGCCTAGCCTATACACTAATGAATGCATCATTATAAAAATTTTATGGCATACAGTATTAGAATCATATTCATAGTACAGTATTGGAAACTTTGCTGCATTTTTTTTAAAGACCACTTACTAGTGATATTAGGATGATAACACAGTTTCTCCAGTTGAGAGAGAGAGAGGCATACTGTATGGTAATGTAATTCTTTGAAAGCAAAGTTGTAAAACAATGTAATAATTATAAGTAATGTGTTACTACCACATTATTAATTTTATATTAAATATCACTCACCTTATACTTATGTAAGGATAGTTTAGCATCACATATATTTTATGCATTCATGACACACCTTTTTCTTAAATTTTTTGATATTTCTAGGCTATGCAGTTTGCGAGTTTTTTCAAATTGTTTCCAATCGCAAAAAAATTTTTTTTAAAAAGTCTCAAATTTCAAAAAAAAATCCTCATATAAGTGAACGCTCACAGTTCAAACCCATGTTGTTCAAGGGTCAACTGTATATAATTGTTATAGAACATTAAGTAGTATATTACATAATTATGAAACATAATTCTTGATAATAATGAATTTTTTAATGGACAAAATATATGAAGCATTGGACATCAGGCAACAAAGAACAGTGCCACCTGAGAGATGGGAAACAAATGAGGTGAGCCCCCCAATTGCCCCAGGACATTGACTTGGCCATGGCAGGGGTTCTGTACTTGAATGGTGATGTCTGACCTGGACTCGGGGAGGCCAGCAACAGCCCTCAACCATATATTTCCCAGTCCTTTGTGATTGTTAAAATCTCTGACCTTTCCTACCTTCTTTCAGACCCTGACTTTCAGGAGTCCTCATTTTATATTAATACTACTTTATCTTGGACATTGCACAAAACATTTTACATGCACTCTATAATTCGCTCCTCATAATTATCCAGTACATCAGGTACACGCTTTCAACTCCAGTTAACAGAAACGCAGATTCAAAATGGCTTAAACAATAAAGGGACTTATTTTCACAGATGCCAAAACATCTGGAAGTAAGGCAGTTTCACAAATGGATAATTCAGTTCCTCGACATCCTCAAGGACCTAGGACCTTCCCATTTTCTCCTCTGTCACCCTTTGCTGGTCAACGTTGGACCTCATGGTCCAAGCTGGCTGCCACATGTCCAGACACTACATGTGAATACACAATGTTCCTCCAAAGGAACCCCGCTCCCAAGCCCTTTTCTAGATCCCTGTGGCTGCAAAATACCCGAGCAGCCCCTTAAACCTACATCTGACTCCAGAGCTAGTGCTGTTTTCACTATTCCAAGCAGACTTTCAGATGACCCTGCCTTGGTGAAGGCTACTGATTTGTTGACTTCCTTTCAGCAGGGAATTTAACATAGTAATTACCGGGTTTGAATTCTTCCCTCCCCACACCCCCCCCCCCCACCGTAGAGGAAGTTTAAATTTAGCTTCTACCTGCATTTCTGCTCTTTGACTGTGACTTTGGAGCAAATCTACTCAACATTACATGGAAAACACTAATCGCGTCACCTAGTTTGGGATTAAACTAGTTATCTGTTATTGCTGCTACAGATGCTAGAACATACCTAACTATTGGGCTTGAGGAATACGTACTTTGTTTAGACTGTGACAGGGAGCCCAGCAAGGTGGGGCAGGTCTTCAAGCTGGCTGTCCCTAGCAAAGGAGAAATAGTCATCCTTGTTCAAGCTGGCGACTTATTCTGATGACAAAGCAGTATTCTTGTGCCCTGCTATAATGTAAAACCAAGCAAAAAACAAAAGCAAAAAAATGGATTAAATAATTAAATGCCTATCAAAACCCGTGTCACAGCCAACACCTGGGAGATGATATAAATGATAGAGCTTAGTGGTCAAGAACACAGACTCTGGCACCTCCCTGGCTCTGGTCCTTACTAGTTGTAAGATCTTGGCCAAGTTGATTGACTTCTCCATGCCTCACTTTCCTCATCTGTGAAATGGGACCAACAATAGTAACATTATCTATCTGACAGAGCATGTGAAGCACTTAGAACTGTCTGCACAGCGTCAGTGCTAGACATTATTATTACATTATGTTACCTCATTGATTTGAATGTTACTAACACCTCTGTAGGATGGCCGGAATTGGCACACAAGTAGCCACGCCCTAGAGCTGTTACAAGGGTGATAGGAGATGACTGGGGAGCATTCAATCAGTGGTTGCAAAAACCAGTCCCCCAGGAGGGGACAGCAGCCACATGAGTAAGTGACCTAGCAGGTCATCCAGGCAAGCTGGTCCTCCTGCCTCACAGCCCTGGACACGGTTTCTTCCCCTCATCATCTCTGTTTTGAGCCCATCATTCCTCTGCTCACATCCATCAGTGGTTCCCATTATACAGAGGACAAAGTGCAGCCTCCAGGCAGTTTACAAATGACCTGGCCGTGGTCACCACTCTCACCTCGTCTCCGGCTGCCCCTCCCCTCACTCCCGCTGGTCCAGGTCCTGTGGCCTTTTTTCTCTTCTTTCTACTCGTCAAGTTCATTCCCATCTTAGGACTTTTGCCCTGGCTGTTCCCTCTTTCCACAATCTTTTCATGGCTGACTCCCTCATTGTTCAGAAATCACCTCTTTAAAGACTCTTTTCCTGGCCGCACACCCTTAAGTAACCATTAGTCACTAGTTTAATGGATAGTTTTGTTTTAATTAAGTACAATGTGAATGTACTTAATACCACTGAACTGTATATTTAAAAATGGTTAAGCCGATAAATATTATGTTATGTGTACTTTACCACAATTAAAAAAAAAATTTTTAATACGACTTCCATCTTCTTTGCACCCTCTCTCTCTCTCTCTCTTTTTTTTTTTTTCTTTTGTCTGCGCCATATGTGGGATCTTAGTTCCCCAACCAGGGATCGAACCCATGCCCCCTGCATTGGGAGCGTAGTCTTAACCACTGGACCTCCAGGGAACTCCCACACCCCCTCTCTCTTTCCCTCTCACTTGCTGGCTCTGATGAAGCCAGCTGCCATGTTGTGAGCTGCCCTATGGAGAGGTCAGCATGGTAAGAAATTAAGGGCCTCCGTCCAACAGCCTGCGAGGAATTGATTCTTGCCAACCACTATGTGAGTGAGCTTGGAAGTAGGTCCACACTTATTTAAGAGACATCTTAATTCTAGCCTATAAGAGACCCCGAGGCTGTGGACCCAGTTACGCCATATACAGATTCCCGACCACGGAAAGTGAGATCATGAATGCTGGTTGTTTTATGACACTGAGTTGTGTGAATGAAGAATGTTGCCTGCTGTATCAGCAAACAAAGGATGCCGGCCACCTAGCCATAAGTCACTACCTGCAGCCCCTACAGTAAGCCTGAGGGGACTCAGAACAGGATACTGTCCCTAAAGAGATAAGGTGCATATCAAAAGAATGATTTCAGTGAGCCCAGACTCTTGCATCTTTTTAGACTTAGAAGAGTGCTAAATTCATTAACTTGAGATGTCTGTTTTTTCTTTAATTAACAGTATTCTCTTGATGTTCTGACTACCTGGTTTTTGTTGCAAGAAGTCTTACCTACCCTGGCTCCTCCCTTGCCTCCCTCACCTCTTTGGAACAGTCCCTCAAAGCAATCTGAGAGGCTGTCTCCCAGGCTTCAGACCTCAGTAGGTCCGCCGAATAAAACATAAGTCAACTTTTAGGCTGTGCTTTTTTTTATTTTTCAGGCAACATCAGACAGCGAGAAGATGGGGGAAATTCCTGGGTTCCTTGGGAGATGAAAATAGGCTGCTTTACCTTCAAGTTGTTACTTATTCAGCAACTATTTTTTTGAGAAAGTATGGCAGGAGGGATAAGTTATTGTCTCTTTCTGTCCAATCAGTGTGAGAAAGATCTTATCTTGAGGACGAGGCTTTGCTGCTCACTACCTGTTGGGCAAGTTATGTTAGTCTGTCTAAGTCTCGATGTCTTCATTTGTAAAATGAGGGTTAAAAATAGTTTCAATTGCACAAGGCTGTGTAAGGAGTAAAAGAGATAAGCATGAATAGTGCTTAGACAGCTCAGGTTCCTCACCTGCAAGTGGGATTAAAAACCTCAACCTTAGGGATGAGGTTAGGTCAGGTATCCTTGGTCTCGCACCTGCCACAGTGAAGGGGTTTGCAGTGGATTGAATGGTGGCCTCACAAAATATAGGTCCACCCAGAATGTATGAATGTGGCGTTATTTGGAAAAGGGGGGTTTGCAAATATAATCAAGTTAAGTATTTCAAGATGAGATCATCCAGGATTAGGGAGGGCCCTAAATCCAAAGACAGGTGTCCTTTTAAGAAAAGAGAAGGGGAGAAGGTGCACAGAGGAGAAGGCCGTGTGAAGACAAAAGCAGAGATTGAAGGTATGCTGTCCCAAGCCAAGGAACGCCTGGAACCACCAGCAGCTGGCAGATACAAAGAGGGATTCTCCCCTAGAAACTTCAGAGGGAACTTCGGCCCTGCCAACACCTTGATTTCTGACTTCTGGCCTCCAAAACCACGCGAGAATACATTTCTGTTGTTTTAAGCCATCAAGTTTGGGGTAATTTGTTACAGCATCCTTAGAAAAATAATAAAAGGTTTAATAAATGTACACTATTGCTACAATCCCTTGCCTTTCTTGGCCCCACATGAGTTGGACAACCTTCTCTTGTCTAAGGAGGGCAAACTTCTGTGTGGAGCCCAGGCTGGGACACAAAGACAAAGGTCCATCTGGAATGACCTAGGTCCCTGCTCCTGCCCTGCCTCTGACCCCTCTTGCCAGGCAAGGCTGCATCCTCTGTTGCTTTTGTGCCAGGGTCTGTGAGGCTGGCAGCACACCCCAAGCCAAGAGATTCCAAGCCGCGGCATGAAGCAAAGAATTGTCAGCGAGATCCCAGATTGTTTTGTCACATACACTTTGCAATATGACAAGTAGGCGTCCAAAATATGTTCCAGGAGGGGGGAAGCAAGAAATTTTCCAAAAGCCTACTTGGCAGCCTGAGTCACTCTGCTGAATCAAGTGCCAGTCTAGTGCTTGGCTTTCCTCCTCCTGCCATGTGATGCTGTGTCACTCAGGATGGGGAGTGCCAACTGAGTGTCACCAGGAAAAGAAAAACCTGCTCTCGGTGGGGCTGGTCTTGACTCTATCGGCTGCTTTGGGATTTTTCTAGATGACATCATAATAATAGCTCTATTCCTATAATCATAAAAATTACAACAATCAGTAGCTATTAGGTACATCCCTGTGTGAGGCATGGCACTAAGACATTTATGTGCTCTTCCTTCTTTCATCTTCCCAATAATCGTATGAGGTGGGAATTATTAGTAGCATCTCTCTGTTGCAGAGAAGCAAACGGAGGAAGAAGGACTTGAAACAATTTGCCCAGGATTCCATTTCTAGGAATTGGTAGAGGTAAGGTTCCGACTCTCATCAGTCTGTCTATCAAGCTGGACATGTGGGCACTGTGCGGCCACTTTGTTCAGCCACTTTCCATCATGTTTTACAGTTTGTTAGAATAAGAACCAGAGCACCCTCATTCCCATACAGCGTGATTGCTCGTCTGTGGGGCACCCTCCCTCCGACTGGCTATTCCAGACAGGAAGTGAGCCAGTAAGGTTGTTAAAATGAGGAAAACACAGGTAGCTTGAACAGAATTATTAAAGTCGGGCAGACTGGGTCTTCTCCCTCTCCCACCTCTTTTCCTAGAGCCTGGCATGGACAGATGTTGAAGAAACAGAAAGCCTTTTGTCATGTGACTCAGGGCTATGAAGGAGATTAAGATTCTTTTCGCACAATATGGTACAAAAGAAATCTTAGCAATAGGTTAATATGTGTAGTTGAAAAGGTTGAACTGAGGCAAGATTACTCCAAAGGGGTCTTCCCTTTCCCTTTGTACTATCTTAAGGTCTTACTATAGATTGTCCACCCAGCATTCATTCCTCCCTCCTTCCTTCCTAATCAAACTCAGGTTTTGTTCTCTCTCTCCTACATCACACGAAGGGGGTCAGTGACCTGGCTCCAAGCTCCAAGGATGGGCTTGATTGACCTAAGGGTAATCCTGCTCTCTCTGCCATTGATTGGTTTAGGAACAGTCATTCCCCCAATTCCAGCCAAGGAAACACAAAGAGAAGTCTTTCCAGGGTGAGTGGTGGCTTGGTGGCTTCTGGGGAAAATGTCTTTGTTTCTAGGAAAGAGCCAAGGAAAGAAATGGACCCCTTTTTCCTCTAGATCTTGTCTGGATATGATGCTCAGAACCAATGCCACCATCTTGTCACCAGTGTGAGAATGAGGACAATGGATCGTGGCAGAACAGAGAGCTAGAGAGGAGGGACTTGTAAATGCCATGTTGAATGAGTGATTCAACCAGCTTTGGATCCACCCTGCCCCCTGGAATTCCTGATATGTGAGATAATAAATTCCCTATTGTTTAAGCCAGCTTGAGTCAGGGTTTTGTTTCTGCCACCAAGCATCCTGACCAATACAGGATTCAAAGCAGACTCTCCCCGCCTCCTTCCCCATCCAGCCACTGAACTGAATGCCACTGAGGCTTATCAACAGCCCATTCCAGAGGCTGCACATAAGAGGATGAACCTGGGACAGGAGGTCATGGAACACAAGAGGAGTCTGGGACGAAGCCTCCATATCCACAGGCAAGTTGAATAAACTAGAGCACCACTGCTGAATTCCCCCCATCCTATTTACTCTGAATGTGTTGGAACATAATGTTTGATTGATTGAATATTCTCCATACTTCCATACGGTGCATCCCTGGCCAACAGTTAACCATCCTTTTGCAGGTCATATCACCCTTTCTTCCATGAAATATAGTACACTGTACACTGCTGGAATTACAGAATGTTGACCCCAGTAGAGTCTTAAAAGGCCCACTAATCCCACCCCTCTCATTTTGTGAATGTGGGCCCAAGGGCCAAGAAGAGGAAGCGATTTCCCTGAGGCAGTGCAGAGGAAGTCTGTGGCAGAGCCAAGATTGACATGTAGGTCTCCTATCTCCCAAGCCAGTGCTTTCCCCCACTGTACCACCATTCCCCCCAGGTGTTTGCCTAGAAGTTGTCAATAGATTTTAACAGCCAGAACAGTCGTCCATGGTCAAACAGACTTAGAAAGTGTGGCATTAAATAAATCATGTTACAGATTTTTCTGTACTAGGGGAACTTCTCATAGTTTTTTGTTTTGATTTGTATGTTGATTTGTTTGTTTGCCATTAATGCTTTGTGACACTTTAAAACTGAAATGTAGTATACACTCTTTCTCAAATCTGTTGGACCATGGAAACTTTCCCAGAGCATCTTATTGGAACTGTGTTCTTCAAATTACATCTTAGCAAATGCATAATATGGACCTGTCTCCATAAGGAGAAGATGAAGTCAAAATACAAAAAGAAGCAGAGACAGGCAAGGGTGAAAAAAATGGATAGATGAATTGTCACATAGAGGGATGGATAGAAGGATGGATGGATGGATGGATGGATGGATGGAAGGATGGTTGGGTGGATGGGTGGAGAAAGGCAATAACTTGAGCCTCTGATCTAAAGAAGACCTGTTACATGAACCAATACATGTGGTGCATATATACAATGGAATATTACTCGGCCATAAAAAAGAATGAAATAATGCCATTTGCAGCAACATGGATACAACTAGAAATTATCATACTAAGTGAAGTAAGTCAGAAAGAGAAAGACAAATACCACATGATATCATTTATATGTGGAATCTAAAATATGAGACAAATGAACTTATCTACAAAACAGAAACAGAATCATGGACATAGAGAATAGACTTGTGGTTGCCAAGCAGTGGGGAGGAGAGGGATGGACTGGGAGTTTGGGGTTAGTAGATGCAAACTATTACATGTAGAATGGATAAACACCAAAGTCCTACTGTAGAGCACAGTGAACTATATATCCAATCTCCTGGGATAAACCATAATGGAAAAGAATATTTAAAAAAGAATGTACATATGTATATAACTGAGTCACTTTGCTGTACAACAGAAATTAGCACAACATTATAAATCAACTATACTTCAATTAAAAAAATAGAGAATAAAAAAAGGATAGGATTTGACTTGCAAACATGGACTTTCAGATATATTTTCTGAGGAACACCATTAAGGAAAAGAAGGAATTTATTGCCTATATTTACAACATATTAACAGGAACATGGCCACCTGCCAAATCTGTGAGCACAACTGGAGAGAGCACATTAGTCAAGAACATGGTGTACTGCTGCATACAGAGACCCAGTTCAAAGTCTCAGTTCTAGGACTTTGGGAAAATTACTTAACCTCGGTTTCCCCATCTGTAATATGGGGGACAAGACCACAGGCATCTCAGGGTTGTTGAGAAGTTAAAATGAAATAATAATAATTAGTTAAATCTTATGATAGACCAGGCACTGCTCATATACTTTACACGGTAACACTTACTTACAACACTGTATTAGGGATTATCCATCTTTTACAGAGGAGGAAACTGAGGCATAAAGACGGTAAGTGACTTGCCCAAGGTCACACAGCTAGCTAGCGGTAGAGCTGGGAGGCAAGCCCAGGTCATCTGGCCTCAGTCTGTGTTCCTGACCACCTGCTATAGACTGAATGCTTGTGTCCCCTCAAAACTCATATGTTGAAACTAATCCCCAACGTGATGGTATTTGGAGGTGATTAGATCATGAGGGCATGAGATTAGTGCCCTTATAAAAGAGACCCCAGAGAGCTCCCTCACCCCTTTCTCCATGTGAGGACACAGCAAGAAAGTGAACATTTATGAACCAAGAAAAGAGGCTTCACCAGACACAAAATCTGCTGGCACGTTGATCTTAGATTCCCCAACCTCCAGAATTATGAGAAATAAATGTGTGTGGTTTAAGCTACTCAGTCTATGGGTATTATTTTTAAAGAAATTTATTTATTTATAAATTTATTTATTTTGGCTGTGTTGGGTCTTCGTTGCTGCACGCAGGCTTCCTCTAGTTGCGGTGAGCCGGGGCTACTCTTCGTTGCGGTGCGTGGGCTTCTCATTGCGGTGGCTTCTCTTGCTGCGGAGCACAGGGTCTAGGCACGTGGGCTTCAGTAGTTGTGGCTCACGGGCTCCAGTAGTTGTGGTGCACGGGCTCTGGAGCACAGGCTCAGTAGTTGTGGCACACGGGCTTAGTTGCTCCACGGACTGTGGGATCTTCCCGGAACAGGGCTTGAACCCATGTCCCCTGCATTGGCAGGCGGATTCTTAACAACTGTGCCACCAGGGAAGCCCCAGTCTATGGTATTTTGATAAAGCCACCCAAACTGAGACATTTCTACACCATCATGTCTCTCAAACAAGGTAAGTATGTGAAGTTTAACACACAACAGGTTCTTAGAAAGTGTGTTTCCCTTTTTTCTCCTCAGCGAGGACTACTAGAGGCACGGAAACGATCACTTGGGATCCCACGGTCTGCCTGACATGTGCTGGACGTCTCTTTGGTGACACACAAGTGCGTGGGCAGCTGTGGAGCAGCTCTTCTAGCTCTGTGACCTTGAGCAGCTCTTCTAGCTCTGTGACCTTGAGCAAGTCATCAAGCTCCCAAGTGACTTTCTCACCTGGATGTACAATGCGGCTGAAAATACTTGCCCCTAATAATTTCACACAAGTGTTTTGAGGCTTAAAGAGATAACAAATGCAAACCTCCCTTGAAGTTTTAAATCCTCTGCAAATGCTAGATTTGTTTTATAAGAGAATGAGGCTGATACCAGCCCTTACCCTCCAGATGAGATCTGGCCTTCCAAAGCATCCCGCTCCTCCTTTCCTACCAAGTCATAGGCTTATTCTAACGATGCCATTTTTGCTCAAGGCGTGTTTGGAATGTTTCTTCAGAAATTACCTTTATAGCTGGTTTAGAAGCCAAATGGGCCAATCAGTTTTACTACCTCACCTAGAGGCTTCTGTTTCATTCTGGAGAGCCAAAAATAGAGTTTCTGAGCTCTTCTCCCATCGCATTCATAAGAAGCAGTTCTCAATGATTTATGTCTATTTTTTTTAAATCTCATCCACCCACACAGGGGGCAGACTTGCCTCATGGACACCATCAAAGGAACCTGCCGTGGGAGTCTGAAAGCAGAATCATGATTTCACAGTCACAATTCACACTCATCCAACTTGAACGACTGTGCCCCGGGGTACCAGCTGGGTCTGTGAACTAGGGGCTTAGCCTGTCCAACTATCAGGAAATACATCCCTAGAATCACCTTAGAAGTCATGTTATCTAAATCATTCCCTTCATTTATTCAACTCATGCATTCTCTCAAAAAAGCATTTACCACACACTTTCCCAGCATATGTGAAGATGTAAAAGAGACAGAGGAGGATGCAGCCCTCAGAGCCCTCACACTCCAGTGAGAGAAGCACACAAGTGCGACAGTTGTGTCATGCACGCTCTGATAGAGGCCTGCGATCACGTGAGAGGGAGAAGCCCGGGAAGGCTAGGTCCAGAGCCCTGATTAGGGAGCTTTCTGGAGGAGGGGCCCTGGAAGGACCAGTTAGAGTTAGCCAGGTGAAGAAAGGGTAAGGTATCTGCGAAGAAGGATGCACGCATACTCAGGCCTCCAGAGGTGAAAGAACAGGGCGCCTTTGGAAAACAGTACCACTGGGGAGCCGGGTGGCCCTGAGGTGGCCCAAAGATGGAACTGGCCCAAGACAAGTAGGTTTGGTCCCGCAATGCAGATCTATACACCAAATACTAAACCACTTGACAGTATTTCAAACTCAGAGTGGGAGAAAGGGATTCTTAACAAAGACCTAGCTTCCCTAGAAGAGGCTGGCAAATGCATGCACATCTCTCCGGGGAACCGCCTGTCGGGCTGAGAAGTACCTGTCCTGTTGGGGTGGAGCCTACTCAGCCTCTCTGGCTGGGGCTTTTCTTACAGCTGCCCCACCTCCCTCATTCATGTGCCCTTCCTGGCTCCTGTTGGTACTGATTTGACCACCAGGCTTCTTAGCTGCTTGATCCCATTTACTTGGCTGGTTCAGAAATTCTTAAATTGGGGTGCAAGAGTTCAAGATTCAAGAACTCAAGAGGAATCCATGAACTTGAAGAACAGAATTTACTTCTTTTTTCACTCACCTCCAGCTGAAATTTTTTTTTTTTTTTTTTTTTTTTTTTTTGGCCGCACTGGGTCTTCGTTGCTGCGCGCGGGCTTTTCTCTAGTTGTGGCAAGCGGGGGCTACTTTTCGCTGTGTTGCGCGGGCTTCTTATCGCGGTGGCTTCTCTTGTTGCGGAGCATGGGTTCTAGGCGAGCGGGCTTCAGTAGTTGTGGCACGTGGGCTCAGTAGTTGTGGCTCGCAGGCTCTAGAGCGCAGGCTCAGTAGTTGTGGCACATGGGCTTAGTTGCTCCACAGCATGCGGAATCTTCCCGGCCCAGGGCTCAAACCCATGACCCCTGCACTGGCAGGTGGATTCTTAACCACCGCACCACCAAGGAAGTCCTCCAGCTGAAATTTAGATCTTCATTCATCATTGTGGACAACAAACCCTAGTAGTAACTGTAGCCCCTCCCCCTACAGCTTCATTACCAACAGGAACAACTGATATTCCCATTTCACAGCAGGACTTTTGCAGAATCTCAAAATAGTGTTTGTATTCATCGCTGCCTTGCAATTGCAGTACATATTAGACCCACCACTGGATCACATCATAAATGTGGTGGGGGTTTTTTTTTTTTTCACATTTTGCCCAACATTTTTCAGTAGATTTGGTTTCCTTTCTAATCCTGTATATTTCATTTTATGCACTTAATCCATCTAAGAAGGCGTCTATAGCACAAAAAAAAATTTTGTACAATCTTGATAATCTCCCACTTAAGCACTGTTCTATGTGCTTATAAACACAAATTAGCACATTTAATTTTTGCTATCACTGACATCATTAATGATGTGACTTTTACAGGTGAAGAAACCAAGGCACAGATAGCTTAAGTGAACTACTCAACGCCACACAGCCTGTGAGTGCTGGTTGTGCGGGGGCGGAATCCGAAAAGCCTGGTTCCAGAGGCCATGCTCTCAACCCCTGGGCTGTGCTGCCTGGAAGAGCCTAGAAGGGGTGCAGGTCCAGAGTCCCAAGGCCTCAATTTGGTCCTGGAGGAGATGGGAAGCCTCACAAGGGTCTGCAGCAGAAGAGAAGATAGTCACATCTGTGCTGGGGATGGATATTTCTCTGGCAATGGAAGGAGGAGTGAATGGAGTGGGGAAACTGGAGTCAGGGAGGTGGGTAGAAACCCGACAGGCATGGAAGAGGCCCGACCACAGCTGTAGCAGTGGGCAGGATGGTGGTGCCCAGCTCCTATAGTATTTAGGCTGTGGAATCAACACATGCTGGCACCCAGAGAATGAAGCGGCTCAAACCAGGTTCTTTTTTCCCCCAACTCTGCTACCCCAAATCAAGAAAATGAAAAGACTATATTCTGAAGCCAATTATAATCCATAGAGAGAAAAATGCCAACTTTTAAGAACATTTTAATTGATTTGGATGGTCGGGAGGGAGTCTTTGGATTTCCAACAATGGCCAATTCAACCCCACACACTTCGGTGGATGTAATACGTGCCTGGCACAGTGACGGGCTTGAGACTAGAGAAGGATTACACAGTGTGGCCCAAAGAAGGGGCCCTGGCACTTTGGGCCGGTCAGTTCTTCATTGTGTGGGTCTGTCCTGCACCCGGTGGGACATGTAACATCCCTGCACTCTGGGCATCATACGCCAGCAGTACCTCACCTCATCATGGCGACAGCCAAAAAGCGATCCCTGCATTTGCAAATGTACCCTGGGGAAGAACTACCACCCTGCTTGAGAGCCATTAGGCTACAGACGAAAGTAAGAATAAGAGGCACCATTGGGCCCATCTGCGTTAAGAGTCCTTCCCAGTCTCACAGCAATGTTCTGTTATTAATGATCTAATACTAACCACAAATTCTTCCCTGAACATGCTCTCCTTAATGCCTCTGTGCCTTTATCCATGCTGTTCCTTCTTTGGACACACTCTCCTCCTGTGCTTATTTGCCTGGAAAATTCTTAGTGTCTGGCACGTAGTCAGAACTCAATAAACATTACCCGTTATGTACACGTATCTCCCCTGTGAAGGCTATTCAGCATCCCTGGGTAGAATAAGGCACACTTTCTGCAGCCACTCTGCTTTACGCTTACTTCCGCTAAAAAAATGACCAAACTGAATTGTAATCATTTCTTTCCAAATAGAACATAAAATTCTAGTAGACACTCAAAAATATGTGTGGAATGAATGAATAAATAACATCTTAATTTGCCCAGTGATCTGCAGCAGCTCTCAACAACCCCAAGAGGAGGTGGGTCATGTAATATTTCCATTTTTCTGAAAGAAAAACCACAAGTCCCACTCTCCCTAAAATACTATCACGTGTGCGTTGAATGCTTAATCAGTGTTCAGCAGTGTTCTGTCATTTTAAATGCACTATATCATTAACTAGTAAGTCTAAGAAGTTCAATGGCTCTCCCAAGGTCAAGGGCAAACAGCCAGTGAGCTACACACGGAGGTCATCTGCCTCCTAATCTGTGGGGCTCATTGGGGACAAGGGAATAGGGCACAAAGCAAATCCAAAATGCACACATCAGGATTTATAAAGGGTGCGTATTAGGGCTAGAACTCTCTGCAGAAGGATTTTTGACCATACCTTAAAAAGCATATGCTCACATCATCATTTAAAATTTTTTCTGACTTGCAAGGTTTCACTTTCTCACCCACTTCTGCAGAAAGGCACCAGTCGCATAAAGCCGGGCCCACCTGGGCTCCTGGGAACCCAAACACCCCTGTCAGTGCCAGGAGGGTATTGAGTGTCCTTAGCCTGTGGGAGCTGCCGCCTTCTGGGTCCTCTCCAGCCCCTGAAATCCCTCCCTTGGCATGTTCTGGGTTCTACTTTCTTAGAGCTCACCTGGGAGGGAAACCAGCGCTGGGAGACCACAGGGCGTGCTTGGCTCCAAGACTGCACCCGCTATGGGCTGAGGTCGTGGGCTGCATTTTGCATTTGCCTCAATGCGTGGGTGGTCTTCAGGGCTGGTGCAAGGAGCGCATCTTGTAGCAATTTAGCTGGGAGACCACAGAAGTGGGTAAAGCAGCTAAGCTTGGAGAGGGCTTGGAGGTGCGCTCCACACCCCGGCTCCTGCCAAACGCCTCTTGCCACCCACAGGACAAAAATGTGTTTCCAGAGCCTTCTTGTGCTGGACAACCAATTACCCAACCCTCCCTTCCTTTAGGCTCTGTTTACTCTAATCTAAAATAAGGGGTAAGATTGTCCACCCCTTAGATTCAGCGTGCGGACGAGACGGTGCATTGTTTAAACGCTCACAGTGGCGAGGGGAAAACCTGTGTGACCCACGAGGCAGAAAGGGTGCACAATTCAGTTCTGCAGCGATTTATATCGAATAGATGCCCCATTCCAGATGCTTATGGAGAAACAGAGACGAAAAAGATAAAGCCCCAGCTGTCACAGCCCTGATGTGAGGCCTGGCTTGCATTTTCTTTTAACTTGGAATGACGGAGGGAAGGCAGTCAGGATGTGAGAGGGGAGCGAGCGCCCCGGTGGGTGGGACAGAGGCTGGGGAGCTGGACCCCATGGGGCTTCCCCCACTGAGCCCAGGGCCCAGGGTCAGACTAAACCTGGAGCAACTTTTCATAAGAACATCACAGAATGAGGACCTGCTGTGGGTTGGCCCCGGGCGGAACACATCAGAGGCATCATCAGATTGTCTTAGAAGTTTTCTAGGAATGAATGAAACTTGTCTTCAGCCCTACAAAGGAAGCATCATTAGCCCTTGTTTTAGAGACGAGGAGGTGGCTCTGTACACAAGCCAAGGATGGGAGCTTCAGAGCCAAGCAACTATGTGACTTTGGCAAGTTTTTTAACCTGAGCCTCAGTTTCTTTATCTGTAAAATGGAAAACATGACTAGCGCCCTCCCAACTTTTGTTGATGAAGGTTAAAAGCCACATACATTTAGCATGGCATCTGGCACATCAATCATGAAGTGATAATATGTAGATATTAAGATAATTCCAGATATATATTCTAGATACTCAAAATAACATGGATTAAGTGTACAAAACACCACAGACATTTGACAAATGTTAGCTTTTTTGCCGTTACCCTCCCCAGCCCAGGGATACCTAACTTCTGTGTTCCCAGAACTTAGCACAAAGTAAGTCCTCCAGGCACACTGGCTGGAATACACAAAATGGTAGAATGAGACTGTCAAGCTGGGTATCCTCTAGATCTGTGATTCTTTCACCATTTCATGCTTTAGCATCCCTCAAGGAACATAAGCATCCTCTCCCCCGGACAGACACACACACACACACACACACACACACACACACACACACACACACACCACTTGGCATCAACAGCTCAGCAATCTGTGGCTTCCAGGAGAGGTTCAACTGTCAGATGTACTCTAGCCCGCTACCCCTCGGTACCTGTGCAATTACTTATCAAGACGGCACTTCATACTTTGGAGAGAGCCTCGCGGAGACACTGGAGTGAAGCTCTCCTGGCCGCCCCAGGGGGTCCCACACCTCCATCTCCTTCACCTAATGATGACCCAGTGACTCGGGCCCTGCTATGCCTGGCCAGGCTTTGCTACTTTCCAAACCAGAGCAGCCACACTCCAGAAGGTCGAAGGGATTACAGGAAGAACTCTAATCTGAGCATAAACGCCTCCAAGAATTCTTTAAATGGATTTATGCTTTCGTATGGCAGCTGACAAAGGAAATAGTTACTGCAAACCTTTTTGCTTCGAGCTCCCCCTTCCAAGGAGATGCTTATCTTCCCTGAGACCATGTCTGTTTCAGAAGAGCTGCTACCAGTGTGGGGTCAGACAAGGTAGGGGACTCCTGGGAAGGGGACCACGGTGCGTACATCACCAACAGCTGTGGGAGCTGGGAGTGTGGGGCCACGTGAGAGTCCCCTCCGTCCGCAGACACACAGAACCAGACACCTCCAAATAGGAGCGAACGGTGCCCCTCTGGAAGGAGACCAGCTATTCATTTCCTTCTTTTTATTTTCCCGTGTCAGAGACAGGTTCGCTATCCTACAGGTCTGGAACCAACGTTGTTGCCAGACAGTGGGATCCTTTTCCATCACTGGTTGAAATCAGGGCCTGTTTCAAAACTGCACATTGAGTTTTTGTCTGTTTTTTTTTTTTTTTTTTTTTTGAGTTTTTGTCTGTTGTTTTTTGTTTGTTTGTTTGTTTGTTTGTTTGTTTTTTTGCGGTATGCGGGCCTCTCACTGCTGTGGCCTCTCCCGTTGAGGAGCACAGGCTCCGGACGCGCAGGCCCAGCGGCCATGGCTCACGGGCCCAGCCACTCCGCGGCCTGTGGGATCTTCCCAGACCGGGGCACAAACCCGCGTCTCCCGCATCGGCAGGCGGACTCTCAACCACTGCACCACCAGGGAAGCCCTGTCTGCTTTTTTAAAAATTGACACACAACACTGAATTTTAATTAAATTCAACAAACGTGTGCAGGAGGCCAGCTACAGGCCAGGTACCTGTGCCGGGTGCTTGGGCAGTGGGATGTAGCCTCACTGAGCCTGTGTCCTTGCTGGCAAACCTTACACAGGCCTTGTGCTGGCTCAGGAGCTTCCCAACTCCATCCCCAGTATCTTGGATTTCATTAAAGGTGCCATTTACCCAGGTACCTTCTGTTGGATCCAGGCAATCACCTTGGTTTCTTCAGCAACAGGTTCAGACAATTCTAACGGCTAAATGACTCAAAACTCCATCCTTCTCCATGGGGTCCTGGTTGCTACCATCCTGGCCGCTTTTATGGTTTTTGCCCAGACTTGTGCTAGACACCCCCATGTTGGACTCCTCAGCTTCTCCACCTCCAAACCACCTTCCCTCTGCACCTAGAACCATCTTCCCTCTAACACAGTCTGACCACATCCCAACCCAGCCTAAGTGCATTTGACAGGTGCCTGTTTCCTCTCTATGAAATTCTTACTCTTTATTTCACAAGGCCCTTCTCACCATGAGTTCAATTTGACTCTCCTCTTGTCTGCAATTACTCCTCCCCACCACCCACATTCCTGCAGGGCCTCAGCCACAAGGAACCACTGGAAGCTGCCCTGACACGGCATCTGACTCATTCTCCAGGAGCGAGGTGGGTACCACTGTCCTGCTCAGGGACCACGTTACTCTCATGTCAGCATCTCTGCTCAAGGTGACCACACACTCCATTAGGGTGGGAGTGGGGGGGATTTTGTGTATCCAGGGATGTTGGAGGTGGATGTGGGAACTCTTGGATTCTGAGCTGAGCTGCTAGAAGAAGGCTGAACAGAATCTCGGAGCACAGAAGAACATCACTGCACTCTGGCAATGGGACGATCATTACCTTTTGGGGTCCTTATGAGATGGCTCCACACACCCTGACTCTGGGGGTTGGTGCGGCTTGCTTGGGTAGAGTCTTGTGACTCGGCAATCTAGGGTCTCTGTCTGAATATGTCCTTGCCTTTTTTTGTGTGGCAGACTTCAGGGCACCCTTTGATACCTCTTCTCCCTTCCCCCAGGGTGCTAGTGTTCTATCTGAGCACATGGCTGCCCAAATTGGTCAACATTCCCCAGCCTCCCTGTAACAAAGCGGAGCCACGTGACGAATTTCTGCCCCATAAGAGGTGACTGCAAATGGTGTGTCCTTAAAAAGAATATGCCTGATGGATAAACAACAAGGTCCTCCTGTATAGCACCGGGAACTATACTCAATATCCTGTGATAAACCATAATGGAAAAGAATACTAAAAAAGAATGTATATATGTGTATAACTGAGTCACTTTGCTGTACAGCAGAGACGGGCACAACATTGTACATCAACTATACTTCAATTTAAGAAAAAGAAAGACTATGCCTGGATTGCTCTAGTCCTTTTGCCCCATCCCGCTATCTGGAGATGGTGCCCGCTAGAGGGGCCACTTTGGAACTGGAGATGCAAGTTGTCATTTGAAGATGGTGACACTGCCCTGTCCCCTGGACTTCCTACCTCTGCAGCGTTTTATGGGAGAGGAATAAATGTGCATCTTCTCTAAGTCACTGTATTTTGGGGCCCTTGTTTTTATATCAGCTTAGCCTGTATCCTTACTACGCTAGGCTCTTGCAACAGCTCAAGTATCCAAGTCTTTTTCTGCCATTTATACCTGTGGCTTTGAGAGCAAAATTCTACGTTTTCCCTTTTTTTTTTTTTTTTTTTTCCCAGTTCCAGAGTTGGTGGATAATGTCTGGTTAGGGTGGTGGGGCAGGGAGAGCAGATGTCTTAGTGGACAGGTAGAAACCTGGCCAGAGACTGGGGAAGTGTGGGATTATTTGCTGCTCTCCCCCTACCTACTAGGTACTTTCCCCAAAAATGGCACCTTTTCAACTATTTTATTTTATTTTTTAATTTAATTTATTTTGTTTATTTTTATTTTTGGCTGCCTTGGGTCTTCATTGCTGCACGCGGGCTTTCTCTAGTTGCGGTGCATGGGCTTCTCATGGCGGTGGCTTCTCTTGTTGCGGAGCATGTGCTCAAGGCGTGCAGGCTCAGTAGGTGTGGCTCACAGGCTCTAGAGCACAGGCTCAGTAGTTGTGGCGCACGGGCTTAGTTGCTCCACGGCATGTGGGATCTTCCCAGACAAGGGCTCGAACCCATGTCCCCTGCATTGGCAGGCAGATTCTTAACCACTACACCACCAGGGAAGCCCTTTTCAACTATTTTAACTTCATATATTTCTATGGCTGTGAGAGTCATTATAAACCTTCACGACTATTCTGGTATTTTCCCTCTGAGCACATGCTAAGCCTGCACACTTCCTCCCTCTTCAACTTAGGTGCAGACGCATGACTTTCTTTGGCCACTGGAATGTGAGCAGGGTGGCACATGTCCATTCTGGGTGAAGTGTTCGTGTTCAGTGCTGGGCACTGCAGTGCACCTTCCCCTGCGGTGGTGATCATGGCAGATCACATTGCATCAGAGCCTCCAGCCTCCTGAATCCCAAGTGGACAGGCAGGGAGCAGCACCCCTAGGAACCAGCCGTGGATATGCAGCATCAGCAAGAAAACAAATAAACCTTGTTATTACAAACCAGTAAGGTTTGGAAGTTTTTGTTTCTGCAGCATAACTTAGCCTGTCCTGACTAATGTGATGGTGGTTATTAAGACTACAATGAAAACCAAAGCATTCCAGGAGGTATTTTTGAGCTATGAGTGATGAGACTGTAAGACACTGAGGGAACGTACTTCAAGGGTGATGCTTTTTTTTTTGGCCGCCCGGCATGTGGGATCCCAGTTCCCCCACCAGGGATCGAACCTGCGCCCCCTGCAAAGAAGCACGGAGTCTTAACCACTGGACCGCCAGGGAAGTCCCAAGGGTGATGCCTTTCTAAAGTATTTCCTTCCCCACTAATTGGCCCACGTTCTCCCCTCCTTGGCTCTGCCCCCAAATGTAAGAACCTGGTTAACTGGCATTTCAAGGTAAAGGAGGGAGAACTGTCTGGCCCTGCAGGGAGGGGTGTTGAGAGAGTTGGGGGAGGGGAAGTATTTTATCACTGACATTATTTAAATTGACATTGTTAAACTGCTACCAGAAAGCAGAACAACTTTTAGTCAGTTTAATTCTTTTATTTACAGACAACACACCCTTTAATGTCTGCACTGGGCAGTCACCCTCCACCACCCCAATTAGTACGTCACCAACCTGGCTTCCCCTCTAGGTACAGGTGGACTGATTCAGTACGTGCTGGAGAGCTGGGGTCTGAAATGGACAACAACTCACCAATTAACCCTGAACTAGTACCTGCTGCATGAACGCTGCTGCTCCTACCTGGACAGCTGCTCCTGCTTTCTTGAACTGATAAAGTCCTTCACAGTTCAAGACCAAGTTCACATGCCACCTCCTGTGTAAATCTGGCCATGATATCCCCGGGGAGATTTCGTCTCTACCTCAGCTGTGATCCCAGGACTTATTTTCATATTACAGTTATGAAGTGACAGTTGTTTATATTTACACATCTTTCTTTTCCCCTAGACAGTGAGTTCTGAGGGGTCAGGTGTGTGTTTATCTCTGGGTCCCCATGCTGAGCACAATGCCTGGCACCAAGTAAGTACTCAATACATCTTTCTGTTGACTTTGCAAATATTCCTCTAGTTCCAACTACATGCCAGATACTGGACAAGGCTGTGTGGTTACAAAGACATGCAGGTCATTAGGTGTGAAAGGCACTCTATGACCTACCCCCATCCCTGTTCAGGAAACATCACTCTCTTTCCTTCTTGCCTGGCAAGGATGGAAAGTCGTCCTTGCATTTATAAGCCACAACATACAACAGAATGCCATCTGCTTTATGGCCTCGATTATCTTCTTTCCTGAAGGTTGTTAAGGGATCATAGAAGGATGCCTAGTAGCCAAAAATCTATTTTGAGTAAAGAAGAAAAGGTCATTTCATCTTGGCCATAATTGTTTCTTTCCAGCCACTCGGCTCCCCAAAGGCTGGGCCTCCCCATTTGCTGCGTCAGCATGTACCTTTGCTCCCAACTTGTGACTGTGTCACAAGGAACCATCCAGACATCTCACCAGGCTGGGGATCTTTGATTTTTACTGCTAGTCTGTTGCAATATTGAGCAAGGAGGGGGAGAAATTATTATATTGTGTGATTTTAATATATTGTACTATTAACTAACATTAGCTACCTTGCATGGATTGCTTAGATATGCCAGACAAGCCTTTGAGCTGTGTCCTTTGCATTCATTTGCCCGACTGCTCTTCAAATCAGCTCCACAACATGCATAATTTTATTGTTCTCATCTTACAGATAAGGACACTGTGATACACGAAGATTAAGCAACTTGCCCAAGGTCAAACAGTTAGCAAATACTAGATTCAAAACCTGTATCAGATGTGTGTGTCTTCAAAGCCTGGACCCACAGCCCTACATTTGCAGTGATGGCTTGAGCCAGTTCAAACTGGCTCAGAGCTGACTGCATCATCTTTTCCCAACTCTGCGTTCAGTGACATCACATGGGGAGCTTGAAATCAGCCGTGGTGAGAATATTTACACCGCAGGAATTGGCAATCACTATGAATCTGGTTTCTTTTCTTCTGAAGATATAGTTGGTAAATATTTACCAGCACATTAGATGTGTGGCTTCCTGGCTGGGAGGAAGAAAGAAAAAAAAAAAAAAAAAGAAAGAGGAGGAAGGGAGGAAGAACTTCTGTTTTTCCTGGCTTAATTCTACTGGCCCATTGAACAGAGAGATAATCCTGGAATATAGGAAGCTCAGAAAGCTTAAAAAAGAAGTTGCAAGTCTCTCTAAATTTCATCCATTCTAACACTCCATGACTCCAAAACCTGAGGGTTCTTCCCCCATGCAAATTGAGAACCCATCATGTGCCAGGCCCTGTTCTTGGGGGCCTACATCTAGGGGCTGAAATCGTTACACCAAAGTTGGTTCTTCCAGTTGGAGCAGTGGGACATGCTCCCACATGTTCCCTGGCTGGGGCTCCCAGGCAGTGCCTGGAACATTAGGACAAGCAGGAGGAGATCTGGGGAGTATCCAGGCCAGGGAAGCCTCCTACCCTTACAGGTATTCTTCTTGGGTAGCTGGTATAGGTGGGGCTCCAGGAATGCCTATGAGGTTGCTTCACTCGCTATACCTACCAGAGTCTGGGTCAGGCCGCACCTTCTGTCACCAGCCCCACAGACAGGGACGACTGGGCTGGGCTCCAAGTAGGGCCCAAGCTGGGGCACCAGCCAGGTAAAGGTGGGAGGAGACCCACCTTGAAGCTGATCTCTTCTTAGCTAGCTGACAGCCAGCTAATCTATTAAATGTACAGTTCAGAACAGAGAAAGTAGAGGAGTGGTCATGACAGTAGCCTCTAGAATCAGTCTGTTGGTGTCCAAATCCTGGTTCTACCACTTTTTGCCTTGGGGTATTTGGGTAAGTGGCTTCACCTCTCCTGGGCCTCAGCTGTCTAACCGGTAAAGCATACACAAGGGTGTTCTGTCTGCTCACACTTGTGCAATTCTATGTGCCAGCCATTTGCATTATTTTAACTCATTGAAATCTCACAACGATCCAATCTTATTCTCATTATGCCCATTTTTCAGATAGGAAGACTGAAGCACGGAGAGGTTAAGCCACTTGCCCTAGGTCACACAGCTTGAAGTAACAGAGCAAGAATCCAGACCCAGGCAGTCTGGCTCCAGACTCCATGTACATAACCCACACTCTACTGCCCATCTTGATAATAAAAGACAGTAACTGTGTCTACCTCTTACACGTATCACGAGGATTAAGAGAATTAACATATGTACAGTACCGAGTAAAGCACCTGGCCTTTACTCCTTCCTTTTTCAGTGAGAACAGACAGCTAGACAATTGCCTGGCCTGATGTGTTTATTTATGAGCAAATATACTGAGGGCCTATCTCGCTACTTTTTTTTTATTTTTTGGCTGCACCAAAAAATCTTAGTTCCCTGACCAGGGATCGACCCCCGTGCCCCCTGCAGTGCAAGCATGGAGTCTTAACCACTAGACCACCAGGGAAGTCCCCAGAGGGCTTATCTTGTTCAGGGCCCTGAGATGGGCACTGAGGACACCAAGATGCAGAAGACAGAATCTGGAGCGCACGGTCCAGGTGAGGACACCTGCTCTTTGCTCCAGATAAAGGCATTATCTCAATCATCCAAGGCCGAAAACACACTTGCCCTTTGTTCCAGGAGATGTTCTAACTTCCAAGTCTGTTTGCTTTAAAAACATCCTTGGGAAGATAGTCCAGAATAAAAGCAGTCAGTGCCTCTGCTTGCAAGACATACAGAAACGTGAGAGACCCTTCCAGAAATGTCTTCCAACAAACCTAGAAGTTGCAATCCTTGTCACATCACTGGGCAACATTTTAGAAGAAAATGTTTTCATGTCTTTCATTGTTGTTTTCTTGTTACTTTGTTGTTGTTGTTGGCATTCCCTGTGTTACGCTGTTTAACATTATTTCATATAAAATATTATTTTAATATTATAATAATAATATTAGCAATATTGAACTTTGAACAATATACCAACTGCAAAGCTAGTGAGCCACGGCTGTCCTTACTGCGATTAATCACTCTAAAGCTATGGCAAAGAAGTGTTGAAACAGGGAGCAGCTGAAATAAATTCCTGGCTGATGCATTTTAAAACTGATAAACCTTAAAGGATATAGTCAATATCAGAAACAAATTTGCAAGACAAGCTAAACAGTGTGGGTTTTCATCTTATACGTGCATAGATTGGTTTTCAGCCAAACACAAGGGAACTCTTAGGCAGACTTCTGGAACTCCTTTTTTGCATAGGCTCCTCCTCTCCAGAAACCTGTCGCACAAATTCTAGCTGACTTAGCATTCCCAAACTCCAACCTCAGGATTCTCAACTCAGCAAGATTACCATCCTCTCTTTGGGTTCTCTTTTCCCAGACTGTGTCCTGGAAAGTGACTCCGGCCAGTTACCTGGACCAATCATAGGGCTCACCTCTTTTGTTTTCTGTCTCTCAGAGATCACATTCCCGTACTGCCTAAATAGAATGTCTGAAAACAGTTGTTTTATATGTTTTATCTTATTTTCTAGTTGTTTACATTGGAGGACAATTCCTATAAAGGTGAATCCTTCATGATTTTTTTTTCGTTTTTGCTCTATAAATACTTACTGGGGGAAGGGTGGGGGAATCCTTCATGATTTTTTTTTCTTTTTTGCTCTATAAATACTTACTGGGGGAAGGGTGGGGGAATCCTTCATGATTTGAAAGAAAATTTTAACCTACACATTGTTGAATAAATGATTGAATGAATAAGTGCCTATGACTTAATCATTATTCATCACTGAAGTAATCAATGTGGCAAGAAACATGCAAAACATTGATTGGATAGATTCAACTCCACCTAAACCTCACCTAAAACACATTAGCTGAGAGTGAGGGAGCCAATACTTCCCATAGGAAAATTCTGATATAATTCCCAGGAGAAGGGTGAAGAGATATGGGGAACAAAAACAGCATATTCATTATAGATATCTAGTCCACATCTCTGAAACAACACAATGATCACACACAATCTTCTTGGATTCCTGCAGTGACGGGGAACTCAGCACCTCCATGTCAACCCATTCCTTCTATGGTCAATCTTAATCCGTTAAAAGTTTTTCCTTATATTGAACAAGAATCTGCTTCTTCCTCATATCTTCCTTTTATTACTTCTAATTTTGCCATCTTGAGATACAAAAACAAGTCAGTCTCCTTTCCACATAATAGTTCTTTAAATATTTGGATCCATTAGTACAATAGATAATGGTTTGTAGGAATGAAATGAAATTATCCTAAAACACTGTAGTGGAGTCTGCAGATCAACTATTTGAGAGCATTGTTCGGTTATTTCAATGTTGGGTGGATATAGCTGGCTACTTTAACGAATTCACTATTCAAATAAGAACCTGTTGGTTATGAACATAGGCTTTGAACTTGGATTTGAATGCTGGTTCTGCCATTTACAGGCTGTGGGGTATTGGAAATTTTACTATGATCTTAGTTTCTTCATGTGCATAATAGAAATAATAATGGCTTCCTACTTATGAGGATTCAATAAGATAATATTTGTAAGGTACATATATTAGGGCCTATTAAACAGTAACTTATTTATGAAATTGTAGCTGTTATAACAGTTCGTCAAGAAAATTAATCAATCAATTCCGCACAGGCCCTATGCCGGGAACTGGAATAAAGGATGAATAGGATGTCTTATTGCCCTTGAAGACAACCAACGTTAATATGTGTTAAACATGAGACTAACAATAAAACCCCTGTGCTAAGGAAGCAGACACAAGAACACTTTTACAGAGGAAGTGGCTTTGGAGCTGGGCCTTGCAGAATCAGTAGCTTCCTAATCAGGGATGGGAGAGTAGCAGGGTTGGGAGAGAGAGCACATTAGAGGCAGAATTAGAACAGCAAACTCACAGAGCTGCTATAACCATCTAAAGACATAGCCTCCAAATTCTCTGCCACACCTTCCACCTGCCCCAGAATCTGCGTTCCGTGACAGCTGGATCAGTAGAATACGTGGACATGAAACTGAGTCGTTTCCCAGCCTAGGACTTAAGAAGCCCAGAAGTCCTGTGTCTTTGAACACTCAGTCTTGGAACCCGCCGGGCATGCTATGAAGAAACCAAGCAACCACAGGGAGAGGCCATTTATGAGTATTCCTACTGCCAGCCCCAGCTGAGGTCTCAGCCACCAGCCAGCACCAACTGCCAACCATGGGAGTAAACTGATCTTGTAAGCAGATCCTCCAGCGGAACCACCTAGTAGAGGCTCCACGGCCCAAGGATGAGCCTTCCCTGCTGAGCCCTGCCCAAATGGCAGTGCATGAGCTAAAGAAATGATGGTTGCTATCTTAAGCCGTGAAGTTTTGCAACAGTTTGCAAACCAGAACCATTGAGAAAGTTAGCAGAACGTTTAGAGACGGGTAGATACTCTGATTTGGGAAAGAGCGTAAGATGCAAAACAGAGAGTGGTGGAAGAGGCTCTGGAGATAATCCATGTGGAATTAGATGAGGACTTCCTGCAGGTCAGAAGCTTGGGGACACTCAGTCAGGAAGACCAAGTGTGAAGTAGCAACTCCAGACAATCTCTAGTGCAGTATTGCCTAGGTGATAATTCCTGAAGAAAATATTCTATGGTCACATGAGTTCCACAGTCACAAACAAAATACATGAACACATTAAAGTCTCTTTCCACATATATTTTTCCACCCACATATGCTTTTGTTTCTGTGCAAGCCTGTTAATATACTGTAGTAGCTGTGTTCTGTGGGACCCACTTTGAGAAGTTCTGCTCTGGTCCTTCTGTCTAAGTGGATGGAAGACTTCATAATTCATCTCATCTTCACTACTTTGGAGAGGTCCTAATTGCCCCAAAGGGTTAATGTACAGCCCACCAAAAATTCCCCTCCTGGCGTAACTGTTGCCTTGGGAGAATCTGATTCAGAGACACCAGACACAGTCATCAGAGGACTTCAGCAGAAAAGAGGACTTATGTTTTCCAAGAACCAAATCAACACCAGCAACACTTTGACTTGGAAACTTCCACACCCTTCATGAAGACTTGTCAGGCACAATGTGTTGACTGCCTGGTGTGTCCCAGGCTAAACAATCCTTAGAAATACATGTGCTTCATCTGTTTTCCTTACTGGGGCCAAGTGGGTATTCCAAAATGTAGCAGACCTCTCCTAATTTCTTGGAGGTTCTGAACATATAAAACCATGCTTGCAACCTCAGCAAAGGTCAGTCTTGGTGGACACACTGTGGGGGATCGAGGGGACAGTCACACGTGGTCTCCATTCATTCAAGAACTTGTCACAGAGCACTGGGCTGGCACAGAGAACACAGCAGGAAACAAGACAGACGTGGATCCTGACCTGATGGGGCTTACAGTCTAGGGGTGAGGATGGGCAAAATCAAAGAAGAAACAAACGTACGTGATAATTACAGACAGTGGCAAGTGCCCCAAAGGAAATCGACAAGGTGCCAAAATGGAGATAATGGAGCAACAAGGGTCTATTTTAGAGCCAGTGGTCAGGGAAGATGAATCTGAGGAGGTGATAGTTGAAGATCAGGAGAGGAAAGAGCATTCAGGTAGTGGTAGCTTTGGCATCTATAGATCTGTTGACTCAGCTGTACAAATCTCACAAGTTCCTACTGAAGGCCCACTTGGATCAATGTCCATGATAGGGCACTAGCAGCCAATTTTTAGGACCATGTTTCCATTTCTACTGCAATGTGGTCAGAGGTTGGATTCCCCTGAAGCACACCCCGATGCAAAAATTCATTTGAAAGTGGTTTACTATGAAGTATTTCTGGGAAAAAAACAATAGGGTCTTAGGCATGTGGAAAGAGAAGAAAAGGCAGCTAAGCAAGGACTCAACATCAAGCAATAAGAGGAACTAGGGGTGAATCCCCAAGGGGAGCTTTGGAGACAGCATAGGTCACACCTGAGTCGTCCCAATCAGAGGACAGGGGGGCTGGATTATTTACCCTCCTGCATTCTTCAGCATACTGGTCAAAAGCTGCCCCCTGGACAATGTATATTCCCAGGCACTTCTGGTCTTGGCAGGGCACAGGTCAAGCAGGCTCCAGCAGCCTGAAGCCACACTGCTGACAAAAGGCCACAGGAGCTGGCGGATGGAACCAAGATTACCCCAGGCTTCAGTGTGTCACAGGTACCATCTGCTACCAGTATATTTATCTATTTGTTTCAGCTGAGCTCTCCAGCACTTACTGAAGTCATTAATACCTGTTAGGAGGTAATCAATATGTGGTTGAAACTCTAGGTATTGCATTCCTAACCTCAGTCAATACTGTTTCCGAATTACAGTCATGACAAAAGCATGGAGCATTCTTAGCTTAGACTAAGAAATAATCACCCTCACCCGGCTCTTTGGTGGGTCTACTGGCAGACTCTGGGAGGGCTCACACCAAGGAGTACCTCCCACAACTTCTGCTGCCAGTGTCCTTGCCCTCACGATGAGCCACAGCCAACTCCTGCCTCTGCAGGAGACCCTCCAACACTAGCAGGTATTCTTGAGTTTTGTCTTGGCATGCAATTATTTGGGAAACATTTGGCCTTTCAAGAATTTTTAGTATAGAAGAAGAACTACAATCTTGCAGCCTGTGGAACAAAAACCACATTCACAGAAAGATAGACAAGATGAAAAGGCAGAGGGCTACATACCAGATGAAGGAACAAGAGAAAAACCCAGAAAAACAACTAAATGAAATGGAGATAGGCAATCTTCCAGAAAAAGAATTCAGTATAATGATAGTGAAGATGATCCAGGACCTCAGAAAAAGAATGGAGGCAAAGATCGAGAAGATGCAAGAAATGTTTAACAAAGACCTAGAAGAATTACAGAACAAACAAACAGAGATGAACAATACAACAACTGAAATGAAAACTACACTAGAAGGAATCAGTAGCAGAATAACTGAGGCAGAAGAACGGATAAGTGACCTGGAAGACAGAATGGTGGAATTCACTGCTGTGGAACAGAATAAAGAAAAAAGAATGAAAAGAAATGAAGACAGCCTAAGAGACCTCTGGGAGAACATTAAACACAATGACATTTGCATTATAGGGGTCCCGGAAGGAGAAGAGAGAAAGAAAGGACCCCAGAAAATGTTTGAAGAGATTATAGTCAAAAACTTCCCTAACATGGGAAAGGAAATAGCAACCCAAGTCCAGGAAGCGCAGAGAGTCCCATACAGGATAAACCCAAGGAGAAGCACGCCAAGACACATAGTAATCAAATTGGCAAAAATTAAAGACAAAGAAAAATTATTGAGGGCTTCCCTGGTGGCGCAGTGGTAGAGAGTCCGCCTGCCGATGCAGGGGACACGGGTTCGTGCCCTGGTCCGGGAGGATCCCACATGCCGCGGAGCGGCTGGGTCCGTGAGCCATGGCCACTGGGCCTGCATGTCCGGAGCCTGTGCTCTGCAACGGGAGAGGACACAGCAGTGAGAGGCCCACATACCGCAAAAAAAAAAATTATTGAAAGCAGCAAGGGAAAAATGACAAATAACATACAAGGGAACTCCCATAAGGTTAACAGCTGATTTCTCAGCAGAAACTCTACAAGCCAGAAGGGAGTGGCATGATATACTTTAAGTGATGAAAGGGGAAGAACCTACAACCAAGATTACTCTACCCAGCAAGGATCTCATTCAGATTCGTTGGAGAAATCAAAATCTTTACAGACAAGCAAAAGCTAAGAGAATTCAGCACCACCAAACCGGCTCTACAATAAATGCTAAAGGAACTTCTCTAAGTGGGAAACACAAGAGAAGAAAAGGACCAACAAAAACAAACCCAAAACAATTAAGAAAATGGTAACAGGAACATACATATCAATAGTTACCTTAAACATGAATGGATTAAATGCTCCAACCAAAAGACACAAGCTCGCTAAATGGATACAAAAACAAGACCCATATATATGCTGTCTACAAGAGACCGCACTTCAGACCTAGGGACACATACGGAATGAAAGTGAGGGGATGGAAAAAAATATTCCATGCAAATGGAAATCAAAAGAAAGCTGGAGTAGCAATACTCATATCAGATAAAATGGACTTTAAAATAATGTTACAAGAGACAAGGAAAGACACTACATAATGATCAAGGGAACAATCCAAGAAGAAGATATAATAATTATAAATATATATGCACCCAACATAGGAGCACCTCAATACATAAGGCAACTGCTAACAGCTATAAAAGAGGAAATTGACAGTAACACAATAATTGTGGGGGACTTTAACACCTCACTTACACCAATGGACAGATCATCCAAACAGAAAATTAATACGGAAACACAAGTGTTAAATGACACAATAGAGCAGATAGATTTAATGGATATTTATAGGACATTCCATCCCAAAGCAGCAGATTACACTTTCTTCTCAAGTGCACTCGGAACATTCTCCAGGATAGATCACATCTTGGGTCACAAATCAAGCCTCAGTAAATTTAAGAAAATTGAAATCATATCAAGCATCTTTTCTGACCACAATGCTATGAGATTAGAAATCAGTTACAGGGGGAAAAATGTAAAAAACACAAACACATGGAGGCTAAACAATACGTTACTAAATAACCAAGAGATCACTGAAGAAGTCAAAGAGGAAATCAAAAACTACCTAGAGACAAATGACAATGAAAACACGACGATCCGAAACATATGGGACACAGCAAAAGCACTTCTAAGAGGGAAGTTTATAGCTATACAAGCCTACCTCAAGAAACAAGAAAAATCTCAAATAAACAATCTAACGTTACACCTAAAGGAACTAGAGAAAGAAGAACAAACAAAACCCAAAGTTAGCAGAAGGAAAGAAATCATAAATATCAGAGCAGAAATAAATGAAATAGAAACAAAGAGAACAATAGCAAAGATCAATAAAACTAAAAGCTGGCTCTTTGAGAAGATAAACAAAATTGATAAACCATTAGCCAGACTCATCAAGAAAAAGAGGGAGAGGACTCAAATCAATAAAATTAGAAATGAAAAGGAGAAGTTACAACAGACACTGTAGAAATACAAAGCATCCTAAGAGACTACTATGAGCAACTCTATGCCAATAAAATGGACAAGCTGGAAGAAATGGACAAATTCTTAGAAAGGTATAACCTTCCAAGACTGAACCAGGAAGAAATAGAAAATATGAACAGACCAATCACAAGTCATGAAATTGAAACTGTGATTAAAAATCTTCCAACCAACAAAAGTCCAGGCCCAGATGGCTTCACAGGTGAATTCTATCAAACATTTAGAGAAGCGCTAACATCCATCCTTCTCAAACCCTTCCAAAACATTGCAGAGGAAGGAAAACTCCCAAACTCATTCCATGAGGCCACCATCAACCTGATACCAAAACCAGACAAAGATACTACAAAAAAAGAAAATTACAGACCAATATCACTGATGAATATAGATGCAAAAATCCTCAACAAAATACTAGCATACAGGCTCCAACAACACATTAAAAGGATCATACCATGATCAAGTGGGATTTATCCCAGGGATGCAAGGATTCTTCAATATAAGCAAATCAATCAATGTGATACACCATATTAACAAATTGAAGAATAAAAACCACATGATCACCTCAATAGATGCAGAAAAAGCTTTTGACAAAATTCAACACCGATTTATGATAAAAACTCTCCAGAAAGTGGGCACAGAGGGAACCTACTTCAACATAATAAAGGCCATATACGACAAACTCACAGCAAACATCATTCTCAATGGTGAAAAACTGAAAGCATTTCCCCTAAGATCAGGAACAAGACAAGGATGTCCACTTTCACCACTATTATTCAACATAGTTTTGGAAGTCCTAGCCACGGCAATCAGGGAAGAAAAAGAAACAAAAGGAATACAAATTGGAAAAGAAGAAGCAAAACTGTCACTGTTTGCAGATGATATGATACTATACACAGAGAATCCTAAAGATGCCACCAGAAAACTACTAGAGCTAATCAATGAATCTGGTAAAGTTGCAGGATACAAAATTAATGCACAGAAATCTCTTGCATTCCTATACACTAATGATGAAAAATCTGAAAGATAAATTAAGGAAACACTCCCATTTACCATTGCAACAAAAAGAATAAAATACCTAGGAATAAACCTACCTAGGGAGACAAAAGACCTGTATGCAGAAAACTATAAGACACTGAGGAGAGAAATTAAAGATGATACCAACAGATGGAGAGATATACCATGTTCTTGGATTGGAAGAATCAATATTGTGAAAATGACTATACTACCCAAAGCAATCTACAGATTCAATGAAATACCTATCAAATTACCAATGGCGTTTTTTACAGAACTAGAACAAAAAATCTTAAAATTTGTATGGAGACACAAAAGACTCCGAATAGCCAAAGAAGTCTAGAGGGAAAAAAACGGAGCTGCAGGAGTCAGACTCCCTGACTTCAGACTATATTACAAAGCTACAGTAATCAGGACAATATGGTACTGGCACAAAAACAGAAATATAGATCAATGGAACAGTATAGAAAGCCCAGAGATAAACCCACGCACCTATGGTCAACTAATCTATGACAAAGGAGGCGAGGATATACAATGGAGAAAAGACAGTCTCTTCAATAAGTGGTGCTGGGAAAACTTGACAGCTACATGTAAAAGAATGAAATTAGAACACTCCCTAACACCATACACAAAAATAAACTCAAAATGGATTAGAGACCTAAATGTAAGACCAGGCACTATAAAACTCTTAGAGGAAAACATAGGAAGAACACTCTTTGACATAAATCACAGCAAGATCTTTTTTGATCCACCTCCTAGAGTAATGGAAATAAAAACAAAAATAAACAAATGGGACCTAATGAAACTTAAAAGCTTTTGCAAAGCAAAGGAAACCATAAACAAGACGAAAAGACAACCCTCAGAATGGGAGAAAACATGTGCAAATGAATCATCGGACAAAGGATTAATCTCCAAAATATATAAACAGCCCATGCAGCTGAATATTAAAAAAACAAACAACCCAATCCAAAAATGGGCAGAAGATCTAAATAGACATTTCTCCAAAGAAGACATACAGATGGCCAAGAGGCACATGAAAAGATGCTCAGCATCACTAATTATTAGAGAAATGCAAATCAAAACTACAATGAGGTATCACCTCACACCAGTTAGATTGGGCATCATCAGAAAATCTACAAACAACAAATGCTGGAGAGGGTGTGGAGAAAAGGGAATCCTCTTGCACTGTTGGTGGGAATGTAAATTGATACAGCCACTATGGAGAACAGTATGGAGGTTCCTTAAAGAACTAAAAATAGAATTACCATATGATCCAGCAATCCCACTACTGGACACATACCCTGAGAAAGCCATAATTCAAAAGGATACATGCACCCCAATGTTCATTGCAGCACTATTTACAATAGCCAGGTCATGGAAGCAACCTAAATGCCCATCGACAGATGAATGGATAAAGAAGAAGTGGTACATATATACAATGGAATATTACTCGGCCATGAAAAGGAATGAAATTGGGTCATTTGTAGTGACGTGGATGGATCTACAGACTGTCATACAGGGTGAAGCATGTCAGAAAGAGAAAAACAAATATCGTATATTAACACATATATGTGGAACCTAGAAAATGGTACAGATGAACCACTTTGCAGAGCAGAAGTTGAAACACAAATGTAGCGAACAAACGTATGGACAGCAAGGAGGGAAGTGGCGGGGGGTGGGGGGGTGGGGGGATGAACTGGGCGATTGGGATTGACATGTATACACGGATGTATATAAAATGGATGACTAATAAGAAAAATTTTTTTTTAATAAATAAATCAGAAATGATCACCCTCATCAGAGTTGTAAACAGACCCAAAGTGATATGACTTCTAACGCAACAGAAGGTTGTTTATCTGGGAGTCCACATTCAAGAAGAATCCAAATGATATAACTAGTCTGTATAGAATTTTTAAAATATCATCCATTTAAAAAAATCATCCTACTGGGATCACTGAAGAACAATTTGCTACAAGTCATGGCATAGAGCTGCAAACGAAGGGTTTGCATACCCAGCAGCTGATCAGAGCAATTGGAGGGTATCAGGAGGATGGAAATCTATGATCATGGAGATGGCACACTGGTCACTCTGATAATGGTTCTCAGTGATTGTTCTCAGTCATTTATCTATTTATGTATTTTGGCAACTTCGATGTCTACCATTAAGCTTTTGGGGAGGTAACCTAACCTAAACTCCAGAAATAGTATTAATCTCGAAATAAAGCAGGTAAATCTTCTTCTACTGAAGTTATTCCTCATGTCGAATCTCAGCCCAAGTATGGTTTTCACCCCAAACAAATAGGGAGTAAATCCATTTCTGTAAGAAAGTACTCTAGAATTTTCAGGTGTACAGGCCTTATGTGGATGGAAGGGGAGGATTTAGAAGCACAGAATAAATAAGGAACAAGACAACCTACTGCACCCAGCGCTGAACTAGGCAGTGAGAACTAATGGGGAGAAAACTCAACAAGAACCCAACCCCACAGAACTCAGCCTATGAAGAAGAGATGTGACTCCATAATCAACAACAATAAAATGTAGTGCATTTTGCATGAAAGAGAAGACTTTGGGAGCACATGGCGGGGGCATATTTTCTTTTGTACAGGGAAGCGTCAAGCGGGAAAGTCTTGACATGAGTCAGAGTTGGTCAAGAGAGAGGATCAGTGTGTCAGGCAGAGGGAACAGCAAAATGAAGACCGAATGTCAAGAGACTGAGATCATGGGCTTAGGGGAGGGCAGTTTGGGGAACTAAAGCCGTCACCCACGGCTGGAGAAGAGAATGCATGTGGTGGAAGGAGGAGAGAAGGGGTGACCCCAGAAGGTAGGCCGAGGCCCGCTTTTGAAGGTCCCCAGTGGAATTTGGATTATATTCTGAAGGCAATAAACAGCCATTCAAGGGTTAATTTTAGATGACTATTTGAGGAGGAAGCCTCCTTATCTTCATATTTAAACAAACATCAATACAATATAGAGTAGGAAACAATTCACTTGATTTTTCTAAAGGTAAAAACAGATAGAAAATTTGCAACATAATGTGGCCTGGAACTGGCCTCAGCCCTTAGGGTATTTTTGTGGAAAATTTTTAGAACCACTGCTTGGAAGTCAGTTAGTCTTTCTACAGGGAAAGAACTGTCAGGAAATTAAGGAATTTGAAAATCTGGTTCCTGAAAGACAGGCCAAATGCCAAATGTTTTTCCGAGGCTTTACACTGTGATCTCAGGTGGTTTCTTGGACAAGCACTGGCAAAGTCTAGCTTTTAAGTTTGAATGTCAAGTCAAGCACACTCTTAATTACTAGTATCCACTCTTGTACTATGATCAGGGCACAGCCTGTTTGAGAAAGAAATCTAACTACTTTGCATATTAAAAGTGAAAATGAGGGTTCATTCATTTATCCAGTGAGTATTTATTAAACTCCTACTGTGTGCCTGGCACTGTTCTGGGCACTTGGAAGATATCAGGAAGCAAAAGAGACTAAACCCCTGCCTTTAGGTTGGGCTTATATGCATGAGGTTGGTATTTTTTCTTCTCTAATGCTAGGATGGGAGCCAGAGAGGATGACACACATCTATACCCACCTTTTCATATATTTGTCTTGGGGCTATTATTGTCTTGGATAAAATGAGTTTTAGAGCCTGTTAAACTCTGCAGGATCTCTAAAAATAAGAACGAAGTGGATTTTATTCTCAGCATCATTTTTATCTTTCTAATTTGTTTCTAAACTTGCATTTCATACTCATCCTGAGGTGTGAACAAATCCAGTCACAGCATTTGAAAAGCAATTAACAATATACAGAGCCTACCAAGAACAGGCTACTGTAGCCCTGAGACCATCCCCGCCTCCCCAGCCCACAGGGTCTCTCTGGTCTTGGATTGCTGGCAAAAGTAGACTCACTCTCATACCTCACCCTGGGCTGTAGCCGGGTCCTATCTGTTGAGAGATGTAAAAGTGTTGGGAAATTACCTTCTGCACTAAAGTTTAAGTTCCTTCAGGAACTATGCCTTTCCAAATACTTCCTGTTTGGATTCCAAACAGCCAAGGAGAGGTTAGCATTTTCTCCTCTGAATTTAGAAAACAAAGAACGAAAATCAATACCAATAATAATAATAATAACAATAGCAATGACCTTAATAGCACTTCACTTTTTTACAGCACCTTACAGACGACAATGTCTGCCCTATTATTTCTTTGATTCTCACTGTAATCCTGTGCGGTGAGCCCCAGGATCATTAGTAATTATTCCCCCGGGGGGGGGGGGGGCGGGTAGTAGTATGGTGGTGGTGTGGATTTGGTACAATTTTATGGGATCCATGACAGTTTTTCAGACAAAATATTGAGTTTTAAGTTTTGCGATTGTTTTTGGTCTTTTTAAAATATTTATTTTTTTATTTTTTTATTTTGGCTGCCCTGGGTCTTAGCTGTGGCACGCATACTTCTTAGTTTCAGCACGCAAACTCTTAGTTGCGGCATGCATGTGGGATCTAGTTTCCTGACCAGGGATGGAATCCAGGCCCCCTGCATTGGGAGCACAGAGTCTTGCCCACTGGACCACCAGGGAAGTCCCTGTTTTTGGTCTTTTTTTCTTAATTTCACAACTCATGTTCACTGTTGAATTTACACTAATCAAAAATTTTAAATTAAATAAAATAGTACAACAATCTAAAAGTCCACAACCTATAGAAAACCCACTGTTTGATGAATAGCCTTTGAGGTTCTCCCCTGTGAAAGGAGTTATAAATGTGTATGTGTATTCAAGAGGAATGAGTGATATTTACTCCTTTTAACTCAGTTTCTTACGTGACAATATATTATTGCCATTTTCTATGCAAAAGGCATAAATCTACATAACCTTTGTCTGATGCATTCTATTGAAGAAACATAATTTATTGGACATTTACATTTTCAGGTTTTTGCTGTTATGTATACAATGTCACAACAAATATTGATGTTTATTATATTTGTCCAATTATCTAGGATAATTTCTCAGAAGTGAAATTTCTAGGTCAAAGAGCATGATTTTGCATGTGTGTGTGTGTCTTCTTGGCTATTTTGGATAAACAGGAATTGAGCATCATATTTAAGACAGAAACACTGTACAAATATACACTTCTCCTGGCTATTTATAAACATGCCCATCTTCCCATATCCAGGACCAAACTGGATATTATTAAAAAAAAAAAATATATATATATATATATATATATATATATTTGTATTTATTTGGCTTCTCTTCTTTCCTCCTTCCTTCCTGAATAATTCAGTCCAATATCCATTTGGCCGGCTTGATTGAGGAAGATGGCCCCGTGAGACTGAGACCCAAGTGAGAAAAGCAGCCCAGCTGGGTAGCAGCCCAGCAAGATTGGGAGATTGGTTAGATATGGGAGGAGGTAAACGAATAAGTAAATATTTGAGGATAATGGGAACCAGGCTTCTCACTATTACAGAAGGGAAATATAGAAAATATACAGAAATAGAGAAAGCTAAAATAGAAAAATATAAAAAGAGAAAGCTAAAATGAGCCATTGAATTAGAGACTGAAAGAGCCTAGAAGTAATAACATCCAAATAGCAATGAACACACCTAGCCTCCAGATCTTAGTCTCAAAATAACATTCTTCATTAAATGGAACCAGGGCTCCTCAGAGAAATGGCTCATTTCAAGGCTGAGTCAGAAGAAGTATAAGATAAGCCTGGAATATCTTGTTGTACTAGAAAATGTTCAAAGCCCTCAAAGAATGATGGGGACACATCAGAAGGACACGGGATCAGGCTTGAAGGGGTTCCCACTGGCCAAATCGAGGACAATTTGAGTATCAAAATAAATAAGGATAATAATGGATCAGGTGCCACTGAATAAATTAAGAATTCACACCCCCACCTTGATAAAAATACATAAATAAATAAATGGGAAAAATAAAAATCTCTTTCTCTCAACAGAATGCCAACTACAAACTGTAGAAGAAATCATGGAATTAGAAGCTCACCATTTGGCAACTGTTATAGTAAAAATTAATTCAGGCAAGAACCATCAATGTGGGCTAATAGTAAGGGAGGTGAAACTGAATGAGGAAGAAGATATTTACATAGTCTCAAAATATCTCCCCACAAAAATACTTATTAATTATATTAATTACAAGGGGGAAAGGGTAACTTTACAGTGGAAAAGGCTAGTACCTTGATGGAGTGATCAAAGTTAACACCACCAGTAATGGTTAAAGGAAGCATCGCGTGCCACTTGATGAGATGCAGCGAGAAGATCAGAGAGTCACTTCTGTGAAATTCCTTCCAAAAAGGCATAACCTGAATCCAATCATCAGGATACATCAGACAAAGTCAAATTGAAGGACATTTTACAAAATAAATGTTCTGTAGAGTTTAAAAAGTGGGTTTTTTAAAAATGTCATCCTCCAAGAGGAATCAATGAATCATAAGAAAACACCATATATTCTAAGTGCATTTTCCACTGTGAAGACTTTACAATGGACCTTGAACTTGGCCAGCATCTACCTCCATTACTAATAAGTTTTATTACTATTGGAATAATCGCTGCTGTAAATTGAAATTTTTAAGTGTCATATTTAAAGGAAAAAGCAAATGTTGAAGTCATGAATGTCAAGACAAACTTGAAGAACTGTTCCACCTTGAAGGAGACAGAAGACACATGACCACCAAGGGTGACTGTGATGCTAAACTGGATTCTTTTGTTATTCAAGGCATTTGGCAAAACTCTGGTGGATTCCTAGGAGGAGGTAATGTGGGCGTTCTTTACATTGTTCTTGTTACTTCTCTGTAAGTTTTAAGTTATTCCAAATTTCTTAAATGAATAAGAAACAAACTATTCCTTTGAAAAGTAAGAAGGTCATACACTCTGGAGGAGACACGACTTTTAAATGATGACTTCTTAAGTCTTCCCTACTATATATTAGTCCAAGCCAAAGTCTTTTCTTGCTGTTTCCCTGAAACTCTCTTTCAACGTATTCCACTTTTAGTATTTCCTCTTCTTAGATGATTCCTTGCAAGTTGTCCATAAATGTCTTGCACCTGGGGTTTGACCTGGCTGATAGTCTCATGAGAGCTGATGCCATCTATAGATAGTGTAGGTCCCACTAACTCCCACCAAAGAAGCCTGACTGCCTTTTCATTTTCACCTGAACTAGAGACCTGCCATCCAGGCATCCACATTGCTATTTAGAGAAATTAGGCTGAAACTAAAGGCCACTCTCAGGGGACATGGGCACATTTAAATGATTACCTCATGGAGGCAATCTGCCCAGGCTGTGCACTGATCCTCTCATTTGATCCGCACAAGCCTATAATGGAGATGCATTATCATTTCCACTTTATAGATGGAGGAACATTGTCCTACAGAGATTAAAAATAGCTTTTGGCTTCAAGAGCGGGGGGGGGGGGGGGGGGATCAGATGAACCTACTAAAATCGGCATGTTTATTTCCTCAACATGGTAAGTAGATAGGCTTATATTTGAAATCTGGCTCTGGAAATACTCCAAGAAATAACTGCCATTTTCATAAAAGTCAAGGTCTTTATAGAAACCAGCTGGTGCAGATTAATCACGACTCTGTGGTTCATAATAATAGCTATCATTGCTTGAACACCTACTATGTGTCAAGCTCTATACTAGGAATGCAATAATCTCATTTGTAAAATGCCATTTTCAGTGTCTACTGATACGATCATTTTTTACCCCTCTAATTTTTGATGTAATGGATTATGTGTTGTTTCCTGATATTGAACCAGCCTTGCATTCCCACAATATACTGTGCTTGGTCATGGTGTATTCTCCTATGCTAGATTCTATTCCCTAATAATTTATTCAGAATTCTTGCCTCTATATTCATAATTGAGATTTCTTTTTTTTTTATATACTATCATTCTATTAAAGTAATGTTGGCATTTACATGAACTAATTTAATCTTCACAACAATACCATAGGTTCATCTCTTAGATTACAGATAGGAAAATTGAGCTCAGAGAAGTGAAGTAACTTGTCCAAGGTCAACACAGCTAGGGTAGCTAGGATTTGAGCCCAAGCATATCTCCTTCCACACTGGACAGGCTCTAGTTCACATCCTTCCTTCACTTTCCAGACACGGAAAGAATTCCACACCCAGAAGCAGTGCATGCACTGATCTGGGATCTTAGAGACCCAGTGCTAGCTTAGCTCTGCTCTCAGGTTAGGGAAGTGGGGAGGTCACCTCCCTTACTGGGTCTTGGTTTTCTCTGTAAATTGAGAGGGTTGGCGTAGGCAATCACTAAGATTCTTTCTAGCTCTGTATGTCTGTAAATCTAGACATGCTTTCTTAGTGAGTCTTAGCCAGCAACCCCTGAATCTCCACTGTAGGAAGGGAAACATGGCATGTGTTAACTTTGGCGGGGGGAGGGAGAGAAGAGGAGAGAGAAGGGAAGGGGAGTAAGGAGTAAGGGACGGGAGGGGAGGGAAGGAGAGGAGAGGAGAGGAGAGGGGAGGAGAGGAGAGGTTTATAAAGAAAGATAACTTGTCTAAAGGGTTTAATTCCTTTTTACAACAATCTGCCATGTGTCCGTTCTATTCCTAACCTTTCCAATGCATTTGGCTCACACCTGCAACATATTTTTAAACACATATTAAAGTCCAGACTCAGGCAGAAGTTTCTGCTGCTGATAATAACTGGACTGCTGCATGCTGGTTTCCGAGACCCACTTGTACTTGATCTCATCCTGCCAAGTTACCTAACCTGTGCTTCACTTCAAGGTGCCTGGGTCACAGCCTACTGCAACCTTTTTGGAACATGTGCCTCTAGCTTTGCCCAGAGTATTTGCTGAGGAACCTGACCTAGTATTTGCCTTCGGCTTCCCAATACCACCACTGTAGGAAAAGCCACACTCTTGCCTTTTGCCCTGAACCAATGGGAAGCCTCTGTGCCTGAGGAGGTGTTATCCTTACCCTGTTCTCCAATGTCCTTTAACTATCTCTATATCATGATGCTCAAGTTAAAGAACAAAAGACTGTTATTGGCTTAATGTTTTCCTTCTTTAGAGTCTTAAGGGCAAAAAGTAACATCCTGACTAGCGGGTAATAGATTGGGTCAAGATATTGATCCTTTTGGCTTCTGAACAACAGGGAGGAGCCTGGAGGTCAGGAACCTCAGGGCCACTCACTTCCCCCTGCGAAGAGCTTAGTCAGTTTACCCCAGGACTCTACGTGTTCCATGAGGTTGGGAAAATGTCAGGAAGCCTGGCTTAGAGGACTGTTTAAGAGAAACCAAAGAGTCAAGCACCTCAGTATCTCTACGTCTCAATAAGTCTAGTTCTCTAATGAAGCAGAGATCTGATTTTTTTTGTTTTTATTTGATTTTTTGTTGTTGCTGTTGTTGACTACCCCAATAGCTTTCTCTGGTTTTCTGATCACGACACCCATTTCTCCTTTGAGGAGAAGTTCCTATGTTGGAATGATGCTCCCCTAGAACTGCTGGAAGCCTTCCTCCCCAGCTGCATGGAGGAGTTCTGGCTGCGGAGGTCAGAACGAGGCTCCTGCACAGACAGAGCAGAGCTGAGAGAGACAGAGGCAGGGAGTCCTGAAGAGAGTTTGACTCTTGCCTGCTCTTAGGTCTCCCCAGATCCTCACTGTCAGAGTGATTTCTTTTCTCCAGTCCTCATGTTTCCATGGGGTAAGTTCCACCACAGAAATATGTCCACGCCTTGCTCTCTCCCCGCTGCCATTTAATTGGTGAGGTGGGAAGCACTGATAAGCATTGTTACAAGTCCCTTTAACAGGCAGAACTGGAGTTGTTACTATGTCCACGTGGTCTCCTTCTGTCTTTAACTTTCTGCTCTCAGAGCAGAGATGGTCCCTCACGTTCTTGCCTCCGCGAGTGAGTGAAATGCTACCTTTTCTGTCTTTCCTTCAAGATTGGAGACCTTACCCAATTTAACTTTATAATCCCAGCATTTACCACAGTGGTGCTCACACATGGAGGTGCACAATAAATGCTCAATGAATAAAAGAGAGTCTGGGCTGCACCGGGATGCCTTTCAACACTATTCATGATTGCAAGAGAACATGGATATTTTTATGGTGAATTTGCCTATACCATGCCCTTATGGACTCATATGAAGGGTGATTGGCTCTATCTGGAAAACAGTCAAGAACCAAGAAAGCAAGGTTTCATAGCAGTAGAGGACTTTAACCAGAGTTTAAATTCTGTTTAGCAGACCGTGCGTTTGCATGCCTCCTTTGTATAGGTGCTGAGCTAGAAATACCCTGGGCTCCCAAGCACCCAGGAGAATTTTTTTTTCCCATAAAGTTGAATGTCACCTTGAAATAGATTTACTTATTTTGATTAGCTAAGGCTTTCTGAGACTGTTCTGCTCTTCCTTTGATGTATGTGTTGAAGTTGTCTATTAATTCACAGTGCATTAGGAACCTTTAGCTTGTTCATGCTTGGCCAAATTTCTAACTATTCTATTATTCTGAATATTACATTTTCAATCAACCACTGATTTCTTATTATTTTTGAAACAGCACATATTCCGTTTCCCCGATCAGCATTTTTGGAAGTCTCCTTGGTAGTCTCTCTTGTCTTTAGGTGGATGCAGACAGGCTCAGCGGTGTCTGGGTAGGACAAAATGTTTGTTTGCAAAGCAGAATGAGAGCACAGAGCCTCTGCATCTCATTGAGTGACAGGACGTGAGCAGTGTAGCCTCCGAGCCTGGCCACAGCACCGTGACGTATGGGATTATAGACTCGCAGAGAGCCCATCATTCTGTCTGCAAGATAGAGTAAACTTGAGCAAAGGAAAAAGCCTTCTGCATTTAGTGGACATGCACCTATGGCTATGTTAGCAACAAACACCAACAGCTCTAACAAGGAGCAAAGCAGGAATTGCTGTGCCCTATGGTAGGAACATCAGGAGCCTTCCTTTGATCTCACACCTCCCTCCCAGGCACAGCCCTGTCCTTCTCGTATCTCACAGCCAAGGGTGCTGAATGAGTTGTCCTCACCTCCTGTGCCCACCTCCTCAACCTTCCCTGATACCTCATGCCCCTGCAACCTGATTTCTGCCCTCACCACGGCACAGACATTGCTCTTGACTGATGATTTTTTGTTGCTAACCCAACTGACATTTTTCATTTCTCATTTCACTTGTCTGCTCTGTAGTTTCAACAGTTAATTTCTTCCTTGTCCCTGAAATCCTCCTTCCTTAACTTTGGTGGCATGGGATTGATTTGGTTTTCCTCCCTCCAGAAAGTATCTTGTTAACTCTCCCTCCTAAACTGTTCAAGGTGCTCTCCTTTGAATTCACCTCTTTCATGGTTCTTATCACCTTACATTGCCACTGTTTCCTTGTCTTTTGGTTTCATCAGAATCTGACTATCTAGAAGTCGGTGACTATTTCTATTCTATATACGTGTATTTCTTGCACAGTGCCTGGCCTATGGTAGACTTTCAATATACACTTACAATGAAAGAGTGAGAGGACTTCCCTGGTGGCGCAATGGTTAAGAATCCGCCTGCCAATGCAGGGGACACGGGTTTGAGCCCTGGTCCAGGAAAATCCCACATGCTGTGGAGCAACTAAGCCCGTGCACCAGAACTATTGAGCCTGCGCTCTAGAGTCTGCAAGCCACAACTACTGAAGCCCAGGCACCTAGAGACCTTGCTCCGCAACAAGAGAAGCCACAGCAATGAGAAGCCTGTGAACCGCAACGAAGAGTAGCCCCCGCTCACTGCAACTAGAGAAAGCCTGCATGCAGCAACGAAGACCCAACACAGCCAAAAATAATTTTAAAAAATAATAAATAGGGCCTCCCTGGTGGCGCAAGTGGTTGAGAGTCCGCCTGCCGATGCAGGGGATACGGGTTCGTGCCCCGGTCTGGGAGGATCCCATATGCCGCGGAGCGGCTGGGCCCGTGAGCCATGGCCGCTGAGCCTGCGCGTCCGGAGCCTGCGCGTCCAGAGCCTGTGCTCCGCAACGGGGGAGGCCACAACAGTGAGAGGCCCGCATACCGCAAAAAAAAATAAAAATAAAAAAAATAAAAAATAATAATAATAATAAATAAAAAAATAAAGAGTGAGAGATTCTGAAGGATGGACCTTACTTCATAGTCATTTTAAAATTCTTATACAAGATCTTACTACATCGATGAGATTATCTCACTTCAATAACAGTTAACGCTGATCCAGTGAATACTGTGGACCAGGTACTGTTCTCCGTGCTTTGCATATATTAATCCATTTCATTCACATACCAGTCTTGGAGGTAAATATTATTATTTTCCCCAGTTTACAACTGGGGCAGCTGAAGCACAGAGACGTTAAGTGAACTGCCCAAAGTCACTCAGCTGGTGAGTGGCAGAGCTCTGCTTTACAAAAATCCTGTCTTATACCAAAGTCCTTTCTACTCTTCTAAGGACTTACTTGGGAGTGCTTCCTCTCAGGTGGTCTTTACCAAAAAGTTGGGAGGTTGAGAGACCCAGTTAAAAATAGTTTTCATGTATTAATTATTCTTTAAGGCAGACACCAAAACCATGTAGTAGTTTTACAGGGACATTACCAAGCTCCTTGGTTTCCACAGCAAGACATTCTCTTTAGTCCTTTCCCACGAGGAGAAATGACAGATCTACTTAGTGCATTTATGAGCAGGAAACCTTGAACACCACAGGCCATTTTTGGGGGCACTCTCTCTGTCCTTTGGACCTGTCCTATATTCTTCTCACAGCTCCCTCTGTCTTGAGGTGAGCTAGCCACCACAGTCTCAACCCCAGAAGTCGGTACAGGAAGAGGAGCTGCAGTCATCCACCTGCTCCAATGGGCCGGTGGTAAGTTCTATTCAAGGTGAAGAAGCCGAGGCCATTGAGCTTGGGTCCAAGCCCCCTTCTCTATTCTAGCTTTGCCAGTATTAAAATTAATTATTTTTTGATCCCTTTATGACTCTAGTGTCCATATCTCAATTGTGTGGGAAATCAGAACAAAGGGGATTTGATGGATACCTTCCTTAGACCCCGTCAGGGTTCATGTGGAATATACTGCAACTATGTTATAGCTCATATATTTACAAGCCAAATACCATCAATTGTTGATTTCCAACCTTTCCTAACACAAGGAAACCTTTTTAATATCAGAATCTATCACAAACGCCCACATGACAATAGGTATACTTTTGAATCTATGGGTAATTCAGGTAAGGTCTGTAAATTCAGAAATATTTTTGGATGATTTTGTATCTGATTACATGCAGTAGTATCTATATTCATTTGAAAGGCACACATGAACCCCATAGTAAGCACTCAATAAATACTTGGCAACGTAACAAATAAATGAGATACACAGGATGTTTTTATTCATTAGGTCTAAAGATGAGGTTCGTTGCACACATGATCCTGCAGCCACCTTGCCATAACCCAGTGGCCCACCTCTCCCTACTCCCTGCCAGGAACCTGTATCTTATGTATATTATAAGATGCGCATGAGCTCAGATGCTCAAACTTAGCATATAGATGAGCATGCGTACCTGCTGTGGTTCTAAATGAGCCCGACATTGTTTATTGTTCAGGACCATTGTCCCAGTCAGCACTGTCCAGAGAAAAAGAACTGATGGTGTGTGTGCGCTTGTGTTGTGTGTGTGTGTGTGTGTGGTGTATGAAGAGAGAGGGAGGGAGAGGGAGACAGAGAGAGAGAGAGAGAGAGAGAGAAAGAGAGAGAGAGAGAAAGAGAGAGAGCGAGAGAGAAAGACTGATTTTAAGGAACTGCCTCATGAAATTGTGTGGGCAGGTGAGTCCAAAATCCACAGGGAGGCCAGCAGGCTAGAAGCCCAGGCAGGAGTTGACGCTGCAGTCTTGCAAAAGTTTTTTTCAGGGAAACCTCAGTTTTCACTCTTAGGGTCTTCAGCAGTTGGATGAGACTCACCCACATTTCAAGGGTAATCTCCTTGACTTAAAGTCAACTGATAGGAAATGTTAACCACATCTACAAAATATCTTCACAGCAACACCTTCAGTTTGATTAAATCACTGGATCCTACCTAGAGATCATCATACGAAGTGAAGTAAGCCAGAGAAAGGCAAATATCATATGATATTGTCTATATGTGGAATCTAAAACAAATGTTACAAATGAACTTATATACAAAACAGAAATAGACCCACAGACATAGAAAACAAACTTATGGTTAGCAAAGAGGAAAGGGAGGGGAGGGATAAATTAGGAGTTTGGGATTAAGATATACACATTACTATACATAAAATAGATAACCAACAGGGACCTACTGTATAACACAGGGAGCTATACTCAGTATTTTGTAACAATCTATAAGGGAAAAGAATCTGAAAAAGAATATATATGTGTGTAACTGAATCACTTTGCTGTACACCTGAAACTAACACAACATTGTAAATCAACTATACTTCAATTTTAAAAATTTTTTAAATAAAATAAAAAATAAGTAAATCACTGGGTCCTATAGCCAAGTGGACACAGCTAACCATGACAGATATTTTTCTCCATTTCTTTATACCCACATAATGTATATATCCATCTGTGTCAATAGATGAAGATATATTTAAACTCTGTGTCTGCTTTTCTTTCTTTATTAGTGTTTCCCAATTTGGGGGCCACGAAGGAAGTAATAAACTACTTGAGCTACGTTTACCATTTCAAAAAGGCCAGAAAGGATATTCTATGTTTTATGATTAAAAATAGTCTTTTTGCTTTTGCCTGGAATTATATCTGGTCCACTTAGTGAGCTAGTTACTTAAAATAAAAACAACAAAAATAATAATTTAATAAATGCATTGTATTTGGAAGATCTTTTGAAACATGCAGTTTACTGTGGGAAAGTATTTAAAGGAGTCTTTGGAGGGGAGAATACTGGCATTAAACCAACACATAATGAATTCAAAGAACTGTCAAACATGAGCTTTGGGTAGTATAGTGTCAAAGCCTTGGATGAAATTCAAAATTCAAACTCATTAAGCAGTTCCACGTCCAGCATCTGTCAGTCCTGTGTGCAAGAAGGAATCCATGGTTTTCTCAACAAAATGTGAACAGGACTGCTCCCATGCAGTGGGCAGTCAAGCATCGTGGGGCTCACTGCTTCCTTACCTCTGACTTGTTCTGCCTCCCAAACTCCTGGTCTGTGGACTCCCCACTTCTCAGCCCAGTGTCTACTCTACCCTCACCCCCTCCCCCAACCTCAACCCCCAGGGGCTGACTTTTCCAGTCCACTGCTCACCATCACTCAACTCTACTACGCTGTCTTTAAGGCAAAATGTCCACCCGTCTTCTCCATCAGACCTTCCCAACCCATCCTTGACTCGAGGTGAACCACTCTCAGCCTCCTCTCCTGGGTCTATGTTATTCACAGGATGGGTACCAGGTACTACTTGAAGCACACGGTTCTATCAGTTAATCTCTGCTGATTCTGACCCAGGAGCACAGAGCCATCCAAGAAGAAGCATCTATATTGCACAACAACACCTGCAATTAGAAGGTCTGCCCCGTGGCTCTGGACTTGGGCTCATGTTTGACATATTTCTCATATTTGATATTTTTCTTTGTCCCACCCCAAACCAGCAGCCCTGTAGGCCTGTCACTGTGCCACAGTTTCAGCTGGCTCTTTGGGGTGTCTATTCTCAGAGCCCCCTGAAAGTGAATTCCAAAGATCTCATACGGTTAATATTTAAGTCAAACCATCTCAGCTCTACAAATTTAATGAACATTTGTCCAGTCATTTGTGAATGACGTGATGATAGGCAGAAAATTTCATGTGTGTATAAATACTGATATATATAACTATATATACATAAACACGACATATCATGTTTAACCAGGTATGTGTAAAATAATAATAACTAATTTTTGAGCACTTATTGTCTGAAATCGGTATGCACTGTCTTCACCTGATTAAATCTTCATAATAATTTGATCAGGTACTTTTTTTTTCCTCCATTTTATAGATGAGGCATTAATGCTCAGAGTGCTCAAAAAGCTACTATATGTGCTTGTTATATGTCATACATATGTGCTTGTGAGGCCTTGTGTCCAGATGGCCTTCTTTGCACTCTTAGAGAGGATACTGGTCTTTGCTTTGCCTTTAGGCCAGACTCACCTAGTGCTCAGCAATTAAAGAGGTAGGTGATGAATAAGATCATAGGGTCTGATGGCACACTGCCTAGGTTTGGATCCAGCTTCCACCACTTACTAGTTAAATTACTTTCCAGGATTTTCTTGGCCTCAGTGTCACCATCTGTAAAATGGGGATAATAAGAGAACTTGCTTCCTGCAGTGGTTGTGAAATACAATAGTTGCCAGGTTGCTTGTAGTGCATTACACCTGAAAATGCTCTAAGTGGCACAGTGGTTGATCCAGGAGTGGTCATGTTAGCAAAGATGGTCTGATCTAAGCTAAGACTTTTTGGTTATGGGAAAGGAGCAACATATAGGTATCTTGCTGCATGAAGGAAGCCAGCCTAAGGATAAAGCCAACACAGAGAATAAGGACAGACCTGGAGCTAAGATTACTGCAGAAGAGTGGAGTCAGACCCCTGATCAAACTATGCCTGAAGTCCTACCTCTGGATTTTTCAGTTATGTAATACAATGTCTCCTTTATTACTAAGCCATTTGGAGTTGGATTTCCCTTTCCTTGTCACCTAAGTCATCTTGGAGACAGGAGATACTGTTATCCCCCATTTGTAGGTGAGGAGACTGAGGCTCAGTGAGAGATGACTTTCCAAGGTCATATAGCTAGTACATGACATCACAGAGGAGTCAACCCAGGCCTGAGTGACTCCACAGCCAGTGCTGTCTTCCCACCAAGAACCGTGTGGCTGGAGTTACTTAATCCCCTCCCTCCCCGGTTCTGACAGTACTGCGAGCTGTCCGACAGGTACTGACAGAGGGCTGGATGGTCCCATGTATGGAGGAAGCCACACAAAGGAGATCACATCTGCAAGCCACCACGGACACAGGAGGAGTAAACGACCCCAGAGGCTATGTCACCAGGTATGTGTTTAATGTGCTCCTTCCAGGTTGACTCTCCTTCAGAGATGACTACTGAAGAAATACTGCCCCTTGGCTCCTTAAGAAAGCAGTCTCAGCTGCATTTTAATTCTCTCCAAACATGATGTTATAATAAAAGCTCAAGGGAAGTGGGAAATAAATCGACTATGTGTGAGGGATCTAGCAAGCGCCATGAATTACTCTAAGCACATTACATGGGTTATTTCATTTAATCACCATCACTCTGCGGGTCATATAACTATGCTCATGGGGAAACTGAGGCACTGGAAGTTTAGGTCACTTGTCTGGCTGGTAAGTGGCAGAGCCAGAGTTTAAATCCCAGGCCTGATTGCTGCACAATGCACAGTTGCCACAATTATCATGTGGCCTCCTCTAAAAATATTACTATGACCACTGTTTCTGGAATGATGCCTAATGCGATGACCTCACCACCATTGGACAGAACAGCCTAACCCAGGAGATAATGAGAAAGATAATGACCAAGACACAATGGGGGGGGCAAGGAGCAGGCAACTATGGGATGCTCAGGTGAATCCACAGGGCAGTCAGAAAGGCCTACTGGTTACAAAGGCAACTTGGGAACATCTTGGGGACCAGATGGTTCGAGTGAACATGCCAAGGGCAGCCATAATCTCAGACTCGGTAATTACCGTTTTCCCAAAAGAGATCCAGGGGACAATCATAAAGGGACCAATGACTCATGCCTGAAAAGGCATAGATAAGTTTTTGCTGGCCTCACAGAGGAAACTAGCCTTTGACGTTGGGGCAGGAGCTGTCACTGGGAGAAGGACGGAAAAGGCACCCAGGGATTGGGTCTTTTCTTGGCCCCAGCAATGAACCAGCAGCCCGTGTTTGACAACTGTTCTGTGAATCAGCATTCAGACTCACCTGCCACCCGCCAGCCCAAGTGAGTTGCAAGTTATGATGTGGGAACCAAAAAGAATGCTTGGTCATCTCACTGCCTGCGAGCCTCCTGGGATGGAGAGTGGACCGGCATTGTCCTCATATGTAATTTTCCAAGGTGCTATCCATTTTAAATTCAACCAGGGAGGGCTCTTGCTAGAAAGCAATCATGTCAACAACCCAAGGGCCCTAGGAGATGTTCTGGCCCCTGACTATGGAGAAATATCCACGTTTCTGTTCGGGGTTGAAGGGAAAGCTTCGTGTCTGAGGATAAAGAGAGAGCCAGAGCTGGGGCAGAGCAGAAGAGGAGCAGTTTCTAGGGCCTCTGGTTTGAAATGGTGGAGGACACAGAGCTGCTGGCACCCAAGGGTAGAAGAAGGGAGTGGGGGTAGAGGGTAGGGACCAAATGGGGACTAGAAAAGACCTGAGGTTTATATATAAACACATAAATAGCTTGGTGCCTTTGGAGGGCTGGGAGGGAAGGATCTACTCCAGGCGCCTCTCCTTGACTCACAGAAGGCCGTCTTCAGCCCACGTCTTCACGCGGTCTTCTCTCTGTACTTGCTTGTGCCCAAGATTGTTTCAACAGTTTGCATACAGGATTAGGGTCCACCCTAATGACTTCATTTCAATGTAATTACCTCTTTAAAGACCCTATTTCCAAATATGTTTCTCTTCTAAGGTACTGGGGTTAGGACTTCAACATACAAATTGGGGTTTGGGGGTGCAATGCAGCCCATAACAGGGTCTGATTTGTACCAGGAATGCTATTATAGTGGACATATTTACCTGAAGTTCTGGGAGCACCCAGAGGACAGAGTCATTAATCCATCCGCCAGAGGGAGACCAGGAAGACTTCAGAGAGAAGGTTACATGGAAGGACGAACGGGTTTCCTGAACTGGAGAAGATTTAAAACAGAAGTCTAAGCAGACACAACTGCAGGTGCCAGCGTTTAAATGTATGAAAGAAGAAGCCATGTTGAAGATAACTGGATGGGATGAGAGGGGTAGGTGGAGGGATGGCTGGAGATGAAGATGGAAAGACAACTGGAGACCAAAATGCAAGGAGCCCCCAGTGCCAGCCAATGACACTAGGAGACTTGACCCTCTGGGTTGATTCCAGGAACACCTTTTATCATGGAACCACTGAGCCCCAGAATGTTAGATCTTGAGGTGCCATGGAGAAGCACCGGTTTAAACTTTTCCTGTTACAGACGAGAAAAACGTGGCTCAGAAAACACAAATTGGGGGGCTTCCCTGGTGGCGCAGTGGTTGAGAATCTGCCTGCCAATGCAGGGGACACGGGTTCGAGCCCTGGTCTGGGGAGATCCCACATACCGTGGAGCAACTAGGCCCGTGAGCCACAACTACTGAGCCTGCACGTCTGGAGCCTGTGCTCCCCAACAAGAGAGGCCGCGATAGTGAGAGGCCCGCGTACCGCGATGAAGAGTGGTCCCCGTTTGCCGCAACTAGAGAAAGCCCTCGCACAGAACCGAAGACCCAACACAGCCAAAACTAAAAATTAATTAATTACTTAATTTAAAAAAAAAAGAAAACACAAATGATTTGCCCAAGGTCATACTGAGAGTTAGTGGCAGAGAACTTGCACCAGGACCCAGAGGGGTCAATCCTCTCTGCTCTCTACAGCCTCACACATCATCCCTGGGACGCTGAAAGAACTAAGATTTAGAAACCCAACCATCTCAGGGTTCCCGGGGATTAGAAAGAGGAAGAAAAATCCCTTCTCCATCGCCCTTCCAATCACAGTAACATTATACTGGATCATAAGAGGGGCCAGGAAAAATAGTTACTTCCAGTCATTTATGATCCAAGAACGGAGACCACCTACCATGCTCTGGCCTGAGGCAGGTTACACTTCAATTTTGAAAACAACCCTCTGAGTTCAGCCAGCCTGCTGGCCACGTGCCTGTGTGGACCCCTGCCCAGCCTCAGGACCCGGTAGCCTTGACGGCCCTGTTATCACTTGATCTCGCTGTTGTTCATGAGGGATGGGAGGTACAGCCTGTCCAGGGAGTAGAACACGATTGATTTTTGGCTCTTGTCTCTCTGGAGGGGAATTAACTCCAGATGATGCAGCCAGGATGAAGGGGTGGTAGCTGAGCTCTTTCCTGGGAAAATGAAGGCAGCTGCTGACCCTGGACAGGGTTATACAACAGGGAGGCTAAAGAACCAGCCAGGACCCTCACATGGCATGGAACCCCAGCTCACAGTTGATGTTGATCTGATGAACCTGGGTCTGCCAGAGAGTCATAAAAAGTCATACCCAGATGGAAGTTTAGGGGATACCTTGGCCATCTCTACTTCAAGATGCAGGGAATCTGAGGCAGCGAGGAGACAAATGACTTGCCCAAGGTCACAACTAGGTAAGTGGCAGAACCAAGCCTAGAACCCAAGTCAGTCAGCTCTCGGTTCAGGGCCTTACCCACACTAGCCCATCACCTCCTTCAAGCAAGAATGGAGAGCAAGGGTTGGGCATCCATAATCATCTTACTTAAAGGGCAAGGCAAGGTACCATCTTCCCTGTACAACATCCACCATCATCCCTCCAACTGCTGCATCCTCCTTTTAGCCTGGGATGGTATTTTCAGCTAAATTACAGGTTTGGGTACCTGAGTCAATGCCGGTGCTAGATTTCTTCAATATGGATAAGTTGACTAGATTAACATGTTGCAACCTTGGACCTTGGGAAAGGGAAGCAGTGGGAGTGTAGGTGGTGGGGGGGCTTCGGGTCAGGTGAGGCTGGGGTAAGCTCCTCGGGTGGAAGAGAGGGTCTGAGAGTGGGGAGAAGAGTCGGCACAGGTGTCACGGTCAGACTTTGAATTTGATGAAGCCTGTCTCTTTATGGAGAACTTGGGGAGAAGACAAGGTGAGCAGGGGTCTGCGAATCATGAAAGTAGCTAGCTGGGGGGCCCTTGGGTGCTAAGCACTCAACCTCACTGTGCTCCCACTTACTCAGCCATCAGCAGGGAGTTCTAATTGTCACTCTTGTCTTCTACCAGGACGCTGTGGGCAGGGAGCTGGGAACCATGAGCTGCAGAAACAAGAAAAACATCTCTACCCAGATTGCATTCCCTAGGCTACAGGGAACCACGACATGGAAGTGGCAGGACAGGAAGCGTGCTTTATGGAGATCTACCCGGCAGCAGGTGTGAAATCAGCAGAGCGAGACAGGAAGATGACTTTGGAAGGGCTTGAGGCAGAAAACAGTTTGCAAACTGCTGAAAATGTCTTGGGGAGAAGTAATTAATTCCATTCAGCTGTGAGCTGGTGCTCTTATGTACACATTTGGAATGATGGGGTTTGACAGGTCTGATGCAGCTTTCCAGAATAAAGGTAAAAAGCAGTCATTTCACAGAAAAACCAAAACAGAATGTATTCATCTAATTGATCCCTAAGCTCCGACTTTTTTTTTTTTTTTTTTTTTGCGGTACGCGGACCTCTCACTGTTGCGGCCTCTCCCGTTATGGAGCACAGGCTCCGGACGTGCAGGCTCAGCGGCCACAGCTCACGGGCCCAGCCGCTCCGCGGCATGTGGGATCTTCCCAGACCGGGGCACGAACCCGTGTCCCCTGCATCGGCAGGCAGACTCTCAACCACTGCGCCACCAGGGAAGCCCCCTAAGCTCCGACTTTTGCCTCTGCCCCCAGCACTGCTCCTCTTCAGCACACCCCTGCCCTATCCCTCCCAGGTCTGCTCAGACTCCTCCCTCTTTGGGGAAAGAGCACGTGGTAGTTACCAGTTGACCTGGTGTGATCCCCACAAATGCATACGTGCTTATACGCGTGCTAAAACACCTACTAAGCTTCTCTTTTCATTTTTTCACCCATTGGGCTGATCAGATACCATATCTGATCAAAAATAAGCAGAAGAGTACACAGTTTCAAACACCTGAGCTGAGTCTTTAGTAGCAGCAGCCCAGTAGCCATTCCTTAGATCTCTCATCGCCATTCTTTCCTGGGAGTTCTGAGATACTAAGCCTAAAAGTCGAAAGAACTGGTTTTGAGCCTCAGACGTGTGGCCTTGGACAGATCACTTCCCCCTCTCTGGGTCTCAGTTTCCTGATGTGTAAACTGGAACCTCATTTAAGATGATCTCGGAGGCCCTTCCTTTCCTGACAATCCACTTTCACAATCCTCAAGTCTTCCTCACGTCCCCTGCGGAGAGTTGAGACATGTGGCTGATGAAGTCCAATGGACAATTGTGGCGACCTTCCCACTTCTCCCAGTCTCCCAAGGCACCCGCCAGAGACATGGGCAAGAAGGAGCATCTCTAGAGTACATCAATCCCCCAGGGGAACTGCTGGGATTCGTTGAGTCGCTGTCTCAGCTGATGAGTATTGTAATGAACTGTGAGAACTGCTAGGGAGCTGGGAGCAGTGGAGGATGGTGACAAATAGCATAAAACCTGGAGCGGTAGAGGTTTCTGCCGTCCTGATTCCATGCCTTTGGAGCTAGAAATGTAGCCTTGCTGCCTGGCCCCTTGGCACCGTAAGACTTCAATCCCCACCACCAGCCTGAATCTCCACCCCTGGGGCTTGGGGGCTCGTGCACAGGCCTGAGAGTCAGCAGAAAGTGGGTTTGTCTGCAGCCAGGAGAGGATTTTCTTGACCAGCCCACCCAAACGTTGTCTGGCTGCCACCCTCTTTGAGCATTTTAGAAGTGCAAAAAGAGATAGGGCAAAGGGGCACCTGGCGGGTTCTGGAACCCTTCTGTTTTCTCAAGGGCGTCGCAGTAGGTCCAAAATGACTTTGGGTTTGAAAGTGAAATGCCGGCTCAGAGCCGGATTCCTGACGAGTGTGGCCCAGATGTTTCTGAGTGATTTATTTTTGTTAATGGAAAGTGGCTGAGCTAATAACCCTTGCAAGTCATTCCTGTAGGGAGAGCTGAAGCCTGCGTTGCTTCTCTGCTCCTTGTATTTGCCTGTGGTTTTCTTTTAGGGAAGAAAAGAAGGAAATTGGACATAGGACAAAACCCAAGTAACAACTTTGTGCATTTGACAGCTAATGCCAAAAATCCCAAGCCTGGATATTTGGGACCTGATTTCTGTCAGTTATTGAACGTTCACTGAGGTCCAACCACTTCTCATTTAATCATTATGTCCTTTAATCCTCTAAGGAGGAGACCAAGGCTCAGAGAGGTGATGAGTCTGCCCAGAGTCACACAGCCAATAAAAAAAAGCAGGGCTGAAAATCAAACCCCAAGTGTGAGACTCTGGATCAAAAATCTTTCCACTACGGCACTACAGGAAATGACAAGGGCATCCAAGGATTAAAAGGGACCTTGGGGAAGGGAGTCTTCTGATTGATCCATCTGCTTTTTGTCAGCACCTTCAAGCTGTGCCCTGAACTTAGAGGTTCTAGTGAGTTTCTTTTTTCCTTAAAGGAAAAGCTTTTTAACATCCCAGCTCACCAACACCTCCTGGGTAATGAGTAATTGCACTGTAGTCCAACACCAAACTCATGATAAAGTGCAAAGGGCTTTGAAGCAGACCGAACTGAGTCCAAATCTAAACATCACCCCTTACAAGCTAAGGGATTTGGAGCAAATAAGTTATTTAAGTTCTTACTTCACGGTCAGCCAGGAGACTCTGTCTATCTCTGCCTCTGCAGCTGTAGCTGCAGCATATCAAAGAGGTGTTGTGAGGGCAGTTTTAGCCCAGCACTTGGCATGGGTTCTCAGTAGATGGTGGTTATTACTGTTTTAACTATAGAAATGAGTGAGAAGTGAACATGCTTTCCCCACACCCCCACCTCCATGATGCTAAGAGAGACTCAGTGATCACCAAGATTAAATATAAGAAGAGGCACACAAATCTCCCTGATGGGGTCTGTTCCTGTTGTGTTTGCCCTGCTGGGGACTAGCCACCTTCTGCTTGAGGAATATGCAAATGACATTATGGGAACAGGAAAATGGCTTGAGAGGAAGCATGCTTGCCATGACTTTCATGCTCTCTTGTTTCCACATGCTGAGATCATAGGACTAAATGGGATCCAGTAAGATGTTCTTGTTTAGAACCTGTGTCCACCATCTCTAGTGACCATCTCAATTATTACACACATGACATGTGCCAGGCACTGTGCTGAGAGAGAGAGAGAGAATCTCAAACCCTCATCTTATCCTTCCATAGAGGCAGGACAAGATGGCTTTTGAGTCAGGTGGAGCTGGGTTGAAATCCTGGGTCACTATTTTCTCTCTGTGTGATCTTGGGCAAATTGCTCTTCCTCTCAGAATCTCTGTAGAGAGAAAATAACCTCCTATGAACTGGTTTTTAATCGGATCAAATACATTCAGCACCTCGGATACCCTCTGGCACAGAGGAGAGTCACAGGAGTATTAATTCTCTTTATTCACTCTGCAAAGTTGTTACCATCCTGCTTTGCAGATGAGAATGGTGAACTCTGAGACATAAGGGGACTTGCCCAAAATCACAGAGAGAACAGGCAGGAATGGAATTAACCTGCTTCTCTTACATCCAGTCTATTTCTGTTCAAAGGTACAATAAAATCTTCAGTAAGCACTTGATTATACCCCCATGCAATGGGAGAGGGGCTAGGCATTTCTAGAAGATCCAGGATCCCAAGGGGCTCACATCCTAGTGGGAGAAACATTTATTTGGCAAATATTCATTTCAACCATATTGTATTTTTAGAACTATGGTAGATAGTGGAAATGCAGTGGTGGACCTGACGGGCATGGCTTTGTCCTCATGGAGCATAGAGTTTTGGGGACAGACATTATACATGTACTAAAATGAAATGTGGTTAAGTGTTTCTATAGGGGGAATGCTACAGCACGGGGACTCACCAAGGAAGCAGCACGTTAGTACTGTTGAGGCTTCTGGAACGGGGCAGAGTCGGGGGGGAGCAGGGGGCTCCAGGACTGGGCTGGAGGAGAGAGACTTTGGAGCCTTTGAAGAAGGAGTAGGATTTACATTTTAGAAACATTACTTAGTTGCAGTTTGGAAAAAGGATTTGGGGTGAGAGACACAAAGACAAACAATCACCAGTAAAGTAAGGCAATTGATGTGATTGCCTTGGAGGTGAGAGGCTATTCAAAATATTTAACAATTAGTATCAGATAGCCATCAATCAAATAGAATGGAAGGCCAGTGAAGAAAGTCCTGCCATGCCCAGCATCATCCCTAAGGGTCCCAGCAAAGGGCCGGGCTGCTGGATGGCAGGGAGGGAGCATTCATGGGAGAGGCGTTGGTGATGAGGGCAGTGGCTCTTGACCAGTTAGTCTAGACTTTTTTCAATATTTCAGCCATTGTGGATGTCAGCTGGGGTGAGGGTAAAAGCCAAGTGTTTCCACAGCCTGGAGGACACAGCAGGGTCCATGCATTTCACCCGTGAGCCAGTAACCAAGGAAAGGACTTTCCTATGCTCACGATCTAAACACCTTGGATCCTGGAATTCCTGGTGAGAAAATTATGACTTTGGAGAAGGATGTGTCACACAGAAGAATGGGGACACTGCCACTTTAAAAGATACGTGGTCTTACTGTGAACTGATGGCAACCACAGCTGGAGAGCGTGTTGAAAACCACCCGCTGTGGCCAACCAGACTTTGTCTTGGATTCACCTCGACAACTCCCACTCTTGAGATTCTTGGCATCCTTCCCTTTGTCCTGACCCTAATGAGGTTCTTGGTGAACATGGCTATGCTATTAATTTTCTGATTCTTCTTGATTCTTCTGTTTTAGTTTTTCATTCTCTGCAAACACCAGACCCTCCTAGCTCCTTTTCAATCTCTGTGCCTTGCAGTTCCTTCTGCTAAATCATCCAGCTCAGTGTCTACCGCTCATTCCCTGCCAGTACCCTGGCTGTATGCTGGGGGAAGCCATGCTCCAGGGAGACATCAGGATTGAGTGTGAGGTTTGCTGCTTTGCGAACTAAGATAGTCAAATCGGCAAAGCAATGCACTCGCTCATTCATTCAATCATTCAAGTTTTCCTGCCGGGGAAGAGTAAATGCATGTGGGTAAATACTGTGTCCGTAGCCCCAAAACTCTGCCTGGAGGTACTGTGCACTTAGGAATCATTGATAAATGGCTGACTGTGTGAATTCTTTGAGCATCTACTACATGCCTGTAGTGTGCTAGGGCTGCTGAGGATTCAAGAATGAGAAGAATAGAGCCCTGCCTTCAGTGACCTTTAATCTATTAAATCATTCATCCATCGATTCATTCATCATCAAGCATTTACGGCTGACTGAGCTCCCACTTTGTGCAGCAGTTTCCAAACTCAAGCGAATCATGGTTAACAGGGGGGATGGATGGGGGAACAGTCACAGTGCGAGAGGTATCTTTAACTGAAAGATTGTGTCACCCGTGAAAAAATGAAGTCGGGAAATAAGACCAAAACTTCTGACGCTCTTTTAGAGTTAAGTATTGGCATTGGCAAGAGGATGGAGAGCGGGTGGTCCTCTTTGAATGATGAGGCCCTAAACCATATGCAAGGGTTTTCCAAATCCCTCTCACCTCAAAGGTTTAAGTCTAATGGGGGGAAAACGCACTTGGACAGCTGACTGTGAGCTGAGCTTGAGTTCGTAAGTGAGACTCGTGCTCCGCGAAGGCAATGCTCAGACCCTTGGCGGTTCATGAAGAAGGCAAAGCCCTTGCCAGTTTCATTGCATCTGTGCTCTCCTCTGACAAGACACAAAGCTTAGAGCAAGAGAAGGTTTTCCCCCAGCGTGGTCCTGGCTGCACAGATGAAAGGAGGAAGCTTTAGCTCTCAGTAAGCATGGATGAGCATCAAGCCTCTGCATTCCTCCTTCATTCAAAAAATTATTTACTGAGCATCTGTGAGCACCAGGTACTATGTCAGGCCCTCAATGCATGGCGGTGACTGTCTCACCGTGACAGTCCCCGCTGTCACGGACTTCACAGACAGATGGGAATCTCAGTATGTGCCAGGCAGTGTTCTGAATAAACCACTTACAGGTGTGGAAACTGAGGCTCAGAGAACTTCACTCACTTGCCATGAGATAACAGAGGACAGATCTTGGTCCCTGTCCCCGGTTCCTGGCACAGAGCTCCTGAAATCCTTGCCATTTCCTAAGTGGTAAGAACACTGGGAGCATCTTGTGTCCTAATGGGTAGACTCCGTGTGGGATGCAGGCTGGTCACCAGAAAGACCACACCACGACGAGGAGCTTGGAACTTTCAGCCCCGCCCCGCCCCCATCCTCCAGAGAGGGGAGAAGGTCTGGAGATGGAGTTAATGATAGATCATGCCTCTGTGAGGACGCCTCCATAAAATCCCCAAAGTTCTGGGGTTTGGAGAGCTTCCAGGTGGGCGAACACTTCCACACAGGCAGGGTGCCACACCCCACCTCCACGGGGACAGAAGGTCCTGTGCTCAGGACCCTCCTGGACCTCACCTTACGCATCTCTTCATCTGGCTGTTCCTCTGTATCCTTTATCATAGCCTTTAATGAACTGGTGAACATAAGTAAGTATTTCCCCGAGTTCCGTGAGCCACTCTAGCAAATTAACCGGATCCAAGGAGGGGGTTGTTGGAACATCTGATCTATAGCCAGTTGGTCAGAAGCACAGGTGATAACCTGGGCTTGCCAGTGGCATCTGAAGGTGGGCAGGTGTTGTAGGACTGGACCCTTACCCTGTGGGCTCTGACACCATCTCTGAGTAGATAGTGTCAGTCGAGTTGAATTGTAGGATTCAATTCACACAGCTGGTGAATTGCTTGTTGTGGGGCAAACCTCTGCATATCTGGTGACTGGAAGTGTCAGAAATCAAATGTTCTGTGTCACTAGTAGAGGAGACACACAGGGAGGAGAAAGAGACAGAGGTGTCAAACTGAGTTTTCCCTTTTTACTTGCTCAGCGGTGCACTGTCAGGAAAGGAAGAGCTAGAATTTGAGAGCACACGTATGACAAGAGAACAATGGGGTCTTTACCAGGTGCCAAGAGCCACAGTCGATCAAAACTGGGAGGAGGACCGTGATGGGAGGGCAGAGAAGAGAAACGCCGAGAACAGCTGGGGAAGGCATCTCTAGGAGGGTATGCTGAGCTGACACAGGGAGGGTGGAAGCAGTCGGCCATATGCTGACCTGAGGAAGAGCATCCTCCCTGGAGACAGGAAAAGCAGGGACAGAGGCTTCAAGGATGGCAAATTGCATGGGGAACGGAGGGACAGGAGAGCAGAGAATGGGAGAAGTGGTCCAGGGAGCGCTGTAAATGGAGGCGGGGGGTGGTCACGAGGGCCTTGTCAGTGAGACAAGGAGCTTGGAGTTTGGATGAAGAGGAGCTATTCAAGACTGACTTAGCAGGGGAGGGATGCCCAGACCTAACGTGTGCCTGAGGATACGGTGAAGACACGAACACTGAGAGGACCAGAAGCACAGGCAGCCTGGCTTCACATCCCGACTGCCCCACGGAGGGCAAGCGATTTATCCTTCCCGAGTCTCAGTTTCCTCCGTTGATGAGGAAGAGATAACAATACCTCCCCCAAAAGACTGCCTGGAGGATATAAGGAGAGATTAAACATGAAGTTCTTAGAACAGCGCCAGCCACCTAGTCAGCAGTCTGTAATGTTAGCTTTTATCTCCCGGTCCCCACCTTCACTTCCTGCTAAATACAGCTTATGGCAATAGCGTTCCATCAGGCCCTGTAATTAAAAGTAATACATGCTCAATGCAGGCAACTCGGAGAGCCCAGAAAAGCACAGCCAGAAAGAAAAACAATTATTCATATTTACGCCACCAGGAGAAAAACCATCGCTAATACTTTGTGGTTTTGTCCTTTCTCTTTTTCCATGCAACCTCACATAAAGGACAAATGTTTCATCATGTTTACATAAGGTTCTGTAGACCAACCACTTTTCTTTTCAATTTGGCAACTGTTGCAGGTTGGGTTCTCCAGAAGCAAACACTGAGATAGTTTTGGGAGTGTGCCAGGTGTTCAAGGACCAGCAGCTGTGGTGGAGATGCAGGGCTAGGAAGCAGGACTGGGCAAAGGATAGGGCAAACTTAATGCACGTGTTTTTATATGTATATAAATATAATACGCACAAACGTACACACATTCATATATATGTAGATACATGCAGATGCAGGTGCAGATACAGATTTATAAAGAGAGAGAGAGATTCTAACAGGAAACATGAAATGTCTGGTAGAGAGCACACACTGCTTTCTTTTTAAATTGTAGTACAGTTGACTTACAATACTGTGTTAGTTGCAGGGGTACAGCAAAGTGATTCTGTTTTTTATATATATATATACACACACATATATATATATATATGTATTATCTATATTCTTTTTTCCAATTCTTTTCTATTATAGTTTATTACAAGATATTGAATATCGTTCCCTGTACTATGCAGTAAATCCTTGTTGTTTATCTATTTTATATATAGTAATGTGTGTCTGCTAATCCCACACTCCCAATTTATCCCTCCCCACCACTTCCCCTTCGGTAACCATAAGTTTGTTTTCTATGTCTGTGAGTCTGTTTCTGGTTCTTAAATAAGTTCATTTGTATTAGTTTTTAGATTCCACATATAAGTGATATCATATAATGTTTGTCTTTCTCTGACATACTTCACTTAGTATGATAATCTCTAGGTCCATCCATGTTGCTGCAAATGGCATTATTTCATTCTTTTTTATGCCTGAGTAGTATTCCATTGTATATATTTATAAACCACATCTTCTTTATCCATTCATCTGTTGATAGACACTTAGGTTGGCTTCCATGTCTTGGCTATTTGTAAATAGTGCTGCTATGAACATTAGGGTGTATGTATCTTTTCAAATTAGAGTTTTCATCTTTTCTGGACATATGCCCAGGAGTGGGATTGCTGGATCATATGGTAAATCTATTTTTAGTTTTTTAAGGAACCTTCATACTGTCCTCCATAGTGGCTGTATCAATTTACATTTCCACCAACAGTGTAGGAGGTTTCCCTTTTCTCCACACCCTCTCCAGCATTTATTGTTTGTAGATTTTTTAATGATGGCCATTCTGACTGGTGTGAGGCGATACCTCACTGCAGTTTTGATTTGCGTTTCTCTAATAATTAACAATGTGGAGCATCTTTTCATGGGCCTGAGAACAGACTGCCTTTTGCTCACAGAACGTATTAGCACCAGTTCCCCACACCCCGGTCCCTACAGGACAAAGCAATGAAGGCCAGACGTCACCCTGTGCCTTCATCAAAGTTGCACCATAGATTGCAAACCCAAAATTATGAAACTCAGAGCTTATATAGAGTGGCCAGCCCATCTGCCCATCCTCTCCTCTGGAGAAAGAGATCTTTACTCTGGAATATAAATATATGTTTCTGCAGGAGAAGGGAAAGCATCTCCAGGCTTTTTACCCTAGAATGTAAGCACATGGCTTTAGGAAGCTAAATCTCTAAATCAATTTGGAACAATACACTATCTCTAACTTCTAAGGCACGTTAGCAATTCTTGGTTAAAAGTCATCTTTAACCAATTTTGCCAGTGCTCTCTCCTTAAAAATCTCAGACTACGCAGAAAATATGAAAATATTCATGGAGAATTATCTTCCAATAGCAGCCTTGACCCACCCGGGGCCAACCTCATGAGGAGCTCTGGAGCATTAATGGTGTACCAGAATGCCCCGTGCTGGGTGGAAATGGCCGGGTTTTATACCCGTGCCTCAGTCACTGGAGGTGGGCCAGCTGAGAAGGATGTGTCCTTGGCTCTCCGCAGGGGGCACAAACCCTGAAGGAGCTAACATGGTATCAAGCCCTTCCTTGGACTTGGATCTAAGCAGCCCATCTCCCTGTGCACCACAGCAACGCACTGGGAACGTTTTCTCCCATCAGTGATCCTCCCGTACAGTTACAAGGTATTTCATCATTCTGATTACCCTAATTTATGAATACCCCATTGTTGAACATTGGGTTGTTATGAACTTTCTTCTGTTCTAAATCATGCTGCCATGAATACCCCAATAGATCTTTGACTTCTTCCCTGACTTTATTTTCCCTTCGGATAAATTCCTAGCAGTGGAGTCCCAGGGCAAGGTATTTGGCTATTTTTAAGGCTTTTGATACTACCAAACTGGCCTCCTTTAAGCCTGTGAGGATTTATGCTCCCCGGCAAGCTGCTGAGACTGTGCGCTTCTCCGGAGTCCTGCTGACGTTGACCATCTAACACTGCTCCTTCAAATCACTGTTAATCTGATAGGGGAAAAAAAGTATTCCACTTTTGTTTTTCTTTGCATTTTTAAATACTGTGGGTAAACATTTTTCATATGTTGTTTGACCATTTTGATTTCTTATTTTCTGAACTGCTTGTTTACATGCATTCTTCATCTTTCTAATGGAGCATTTTTCTTTTCCTTATTGATTTGAAAGATCTCTTAAACTTATTAACTCACTTGCATGATCATATATGTCGTCATTATTTTTCCCAGCTTACTGTTTGCCTTTTTACCTTGTTTATAGCATTTTTGACATGCACATGTTTTATAGTTTGTTAGAGCCAATTAATCAATCTTTTCCATCTTAGATTCCGTCCTTGACACTAGGTTTGCAAAACTTGATTCTTTTTATAATCTAGATTCAGGACCTTGATTTTTCCCTATGAAATTTGACCCAGTTAATTTCAATTCATTGTTTCTGCCTGCCTAGATCTTTTAGAATCTTGATTAGACCACCCAGCATTTCAGCTCGCTCTTCGAGTCAGGTGCACATTTGATCAGCGCTTGCTCTGTGACTTCATCCAAGTCATCCATCACCCCTATTACATTTCTCTAATGATGTTCATTCAACTTGTCTGAAATGGAGCCAAGTGGAGCCTTCTCTATTACCAACACAGCCGCCAACTGGCAGCATGCACTGACGTGGGAGAGAATACCATCTCTGCCAACTGGACGCCTGGACTGGTCCAAGGTGCCTGTTTGGATCAGTTTTTTCCCAGCACCTGTCACCCTTAGAACCATCACTTCATGCTCATAATCATTTATTTATATTTTCTCCTCCCTTTGGCCTATCTTTTTCTTTGTGGAAAGACAAGAGACATAAATATATGGAAAATCATCATGCATTAGATGACAATCATGAGGCATGGATGGCAGTGCAAATTGTCCAGGGTCACATTAGAAGTTTAGTTCATTTCCTTGGAATCTTGGACAAGACATTAAAGATTATCTGGTCCCCACCTTCCCACCCTTACCCACCTGATGCTAAGACCCTTTTTTGTATCATGAGGGTTGATTATAGCCACCATTTATAAAGACCGTCTTGAACCGGACAGTTTTCTTACATGGTCTCTAATCCTTCAAAGAAAAAAAAAAAAAACCTTGCAAGACAGGTGTTACCTCTTTTCAAACATGAGGAAACAGACACTCAGAGAACTCAAGATATTAGTCCAAGATCACACAGTTTGAAAGCGTTGCAAATGAACTTATTTATGAAACAGAAAGAGACTCACAGACATAGAGAACAGATCTGTGGTTGCCAAAGGGGAGGGGGAGATGGGGGGAGGGTTGGATTGGGACTTTGGGGTTAGCACATGCAAACTATTATATATAGAATGGATAAACAATAAAACAATAAGGTCCTATTGTATAGCACAGGGAACTATATTCAATGTCCTGTAATAAACCATAATGGAAAAGAATATATATATGTTACTGAATCACTTCACTGTACACCAGAAACTAACACAACATTGTAAATCAACTATACTTCAATTTTTTAAAAAAAGAAAGAAAGAAAGTGCTGGAGCCTGGATTTGAACTTGGATCTACCCGGATCCAAACCCCACACCAAGTTGCCCCCCAGCTGATGCTCATCATCCTGCATTCTCCGAGCACCATCTGAGATGGGAAATCACTCCTGGAGATGATTCCAGGAGTGCTCCGAAGGGAACAATTCTGGATATTGACCTAAATTTCCCTTTCTGTATCTTCTCCTCCTTGAAGAGACACAAAACCGATCTTCTCACCCTTCCTCAAGACAGGTCTTCTTACGATCCTATTCTCCCATTCTTTCCTCAGATCTGTCAACAGTTCCTCATACGACAGATATGGGAGACCCTTCATCTGATCCTGCCCCAAGTCACCCCATCACCCATGTTGCACAACTGAGCGCCGTGCTCCAGATGGGCTCTGACAACAGCAGGACTTTACTCCCCGGCGACCCACCAGGTTCTCTCCTCCCCTTCCGGGAAGCCAGAAAGAGGAAGAGCCTCCTTCTCCCACTGCTTACTTGCTACTTTCTTCTACTCCATTCTCAGGCGGAGGAGTTTTAGAGCAGGAGGCTGCTGCTTCTTTCCATGCCAGCCTGGCCGCTGAACCCCCTTTCCCACTGACTGACTTTGTCATCGCTGCCTTTGAATCACGCTCCTGACCTTGCCTGGCCATTCTTTCCCCACCTCCTACTCTTACCCTCTCATTCCTTCCTGCCTTCCTTCAACATTTATTTATGGAGATGCAAGAGATGCCCCTGGCCTTTGGATGCTCAAAGGATAAACGGAGAGAGAGGTGAGCAGAAGAGGGAAGCTAACTTCCTGATCAGGGCTTCTAAAGTGGGGAACCATCCAGCACAGAGCCGGCGAGGGCTCTTTGAAGAGTGGCTGGTCAAGGGGCCCACCTGTCTCCTATTGGTGCATCTTGCATGGAGTTAGGAAGGCAGGGCTGGAAAGGTGACACCCAAGCTGGACGGCGGGAGTAGGGAAAAGCACTTCATAGTCCTTCCATGCTTCTGTCTCATCTCTAATCACTGAGCTATGTTTTCTCTTTGTGTTCTGAGCCCCACAGGCTTATTTCCCTCATTCCTGACATGAGGATAATATTACCTTCCTCGGGGCGTTTTGTGAGAATTAAGTGATATAATGATTGTAAAGTGCTTACAAGAATAAGTGATATAATGACTGTAAAGTGCTTACAAGAATAAGTGCCCTACAAATGGTGCTATGATTATTTTCAGAGTCGCCCTAGATTTAATGATTTTAATTAACAAAGCACCAGGCAGTGTGTGAGAATAACATCCTTACTTTTTCCCCCTCTTGCTTTACAGCTTTCTCATACATCATCTCATCTGAGCCTCACTGCAACCCTAAATGAGGGATCATGGCAAGCCCTTACTGACCTTCCTGTAATGAGGGTCCAGTGAAAAACATGGATGAGTGGAAGAGCAGTACCACAGTTCATCTGTGACTCTCCATCACCGCATTTCCCCCACTGTACTGCTTTGGTTTTAATAAAGGTTGTTGACCAGCAACAAGAATTGACTGAATTGAGTCTTAATTCTGTTTGACAGCCCCTACCTCCATCTTATTCTTCCTTTGCCTCCCTCAGGCCCCCACAGGAGGACTCAGCAATGACCCCCAGTTTCAGGCTGAGGTTTATCCCACTGCCTGCATTGGTGATGAAAATGGCAGGAAGTTACTCAGCCCAGTATGTTGCTTCATCACTTTGACTTTCACTAACAACTCTGAATTCAGCTCAGCCCTCAGCTCCGGACTCCCACCTTGCATTAAGAGCTGTGAAAGCTCTGGGCTTCCCTGGTGGCGTAGTGGTTAAGAATCCACCGGCCAGTGCAGGGGACACGGGTTCGAGCCCTGGCCCGGGAAGATCCCACATGCCGCGGAGCAACTAAGCCCGCGTGCCACAACTACAGAACCTGCGCTCTAGAGCCCGTGAGCCACAACTACTGAAGCCCGCGCGCCTAGAGCCTGTGCTCCGCAACAAGAGACACTGCAGTGAGTCCGCACACAACAAAGAGTAGCCCCTGCTCGCCAAAACTAGAGAAAGTCCGCGCGCAGCAACAAAGGCCCAGCGCAGCCATAAATAAATAAATTTATTTTTTTTAAAAAAAGAGCTGTGAAAGGTCCACAGACATAGAAAACAGACTTGTGGTTGCCAAGGTGGAGGGCATGTTGGGAGAGATGGATTGGAGTCTGGGATTAGCAGATGCAAACTATTATATATAGAATGGATGAACAAAAAGGTCCTACTGCATAGGACAGGGAACTATATTCAATAACCTGTGATAAACCATAATAGAAAAGAATATGAAAAAGATTATATATATATAAACTGAATCACTTTGCTGTACAGCAGAAATTAACTCAATATTGTAAATCAACTATACTTCAATAAAATAAATAGAAAAAAAAATAACTATGAAGGGTCTGGAATTTTACCCTACCTGAAATCTAACAAGTTACCCTACCAAACTTCGTGAATGCTGGCAGAAGACACAAAACTCCTGGTCAGAGACAAAAGACAGATTATTACTCATAGTATCCGGAATATCATCATTGGTGCTGGTTCCCTGAGGCCCAGTTCCCACAAGACAATGCAATGAAGGCCAGGTAACCTTGTACACACAGTGGGTTGTGTTAAAGGAGAGGAATCACGAGATTAAGAAAGTCCAATCTTTTAAAGAGGCTATAAGCAAAGCCGCCCAACCTCGGCCCTGGAGAGAGACATGACTGGTCAGCAAACAAATCTGCCTCTGCTCCAGAGGGAGACACTAGCTCTATGTTCCAGTGCTATTTGTTGTACCAACATCCTCAGAAAGATAACGGGCAATGAACACTCTCAGTGACTCTGCTCACAAGACGTGCAGAAACTTGAAAGTCCCTTGGATAATCGATTCCCAAGACCTTGTTCCCCCACTTTTACGGTGTGTCCAGTCATTCTGCTCATAGATTCTGGGATACTCTCAATAGCCATGGCCTCCCTGGGCCCATCAATGTGCTGCTATAATGTCAAAAGCCAGGAGATTTTTAGAAGGTTAATGTGCTTTGTGCTATACACTGGCATCTTGGATACAGGCAATGCGCCTAGCTCCTTGAGGAAAGACGAAGTATGATCCAGGGTTTCGAAACCAGTATGGACACAAGTATGAAATCTGAGATAGATGAGGGAAGACTCTGGCATGAATCACATAATAATGTCATAACCCATTTCTCTAATGATGAAAGGCAATTAACTGCATATGATTACTTAACCAGCGTGGATTCTCTCGATGGTTGTGTTTTCCACTTGAAGTTTATGAAGACAGGTGGACAAACACAGAGCTGGGTCAAATCCAGGAAAGTTCACAACAATTGAGCTGACCTCTCACTTCCGTGGTTCATCTAAACATTCCTTCATCCTTCTATCCCATAGACAAAGATTTATTGTCGTGCTTCCTCCCATGGGCTGGGTTTCTAAGCCTACACACTGGATGCCAAGGTGCGGACTGTACAACACTGTTAGCCTGGCTGATCTCAAATGACCTGGCAAGAAGCTCTTATTTGTCTGCCAGAGCTTTGCAAACATGTACACCCTTTTCTCTATCAATTTCACGTCTAGGGATTTATTCTAAAAAGAGAATCAGACATTAACAAAATGGCTTTTCTGATGGTTAAATAAGCTAATACAAGGTGCTAAGAACAGTATCTGGTTCAATATATTCCATTTAAATATTCAGTTCAGTTTTACTTATAAGCGAATAGAATTTAAATAACCTAAATTCCCAACAGTAAGGGATTCTTTAAGTAAATTATAAATGCACTTACAATGAATTGTATAGTGTGTTAAAACCATACTGCAGCTGGGTTCTGCTTATATTTAGGGTGTAGAAGGTAATGAAAAACCATTGTATTAGCTGTAACAGTAAGAAACTAAAAAATACCACAAATATCTAGGAATAAATTAACAACAGATGTGAAGACCGTTATGCTGAAAACTACAAAACATTGCTAAGATAAATTAAAGAAGATAACAAAGAGATTAAAAAAAGAAAGTCATACTGTATTAATAGACTCAAATATTTAATTTTGTTAAGATGGAAATTCTCCCCAAATTGATCTATAGATTCAATAACATTCCAGTCAAAATCTTGAAAGACTTTCTTTATAAACATTAATAAGCTGATTCTAAAATATATGTGGAAATGGAAAGAACCTAGAATACCTAAGATAATTTTAAGAAGAACAAAGTTGGAGGATTTACATTAACATATTTCAAGATTTACTACAAAGCTGTAGTAATTAAATTATGGTTGATTGCAAGTAAACAAATAAATCAATAAAAACAAATGGAGTCCAGAAATAGGCATATATATATGCATATATATATATATATATATATATATATATACATATGCATATATATATCATGTGTGTTTTGACAAAGGTACAAGTACAAATCAAGAGGGAAGGAAAGCCTTTTCAAAAAATGGTGCTGGAACAACCGAATATATGTATGTAAAAAATCAACCTTGTTCTCTATCTTATACCATAAATAGACATCAATTCAAAATGAATCATAGACCTAGATGTGAAAACTACACTATAAAGCTTCTTAACGAAAACATAAGAAAATATCTTAGACTTGTGGAAGGCAAGTGTGTACACACACACACACACACACACACACACACAATGGAATATTACTCAGCCTTAAAAAAGGAGGAAATTCCGCCATTTCCAACAACATGAATCAACATGGAAGATACTATGCTAACTGAAATAAGCCAGACAGAGAAACACAAACACTGCATACTATCACTTAGATGTGGAATCTTTAAAAAAAAAAGAGAGAGAGAGAGAGAGAGAGAGAGAGAGAGAGAGAGGTCAAACTCGTAGAAACAGAGAGTAGAAAAAAGGTTTACCAGGGGCTGGAAGGTGGGGGAAATAGAGGTTGGTAAAACTTTCAGCTATGAGATGAATAAGGTCTGAGGATGTACTGTAAAACCTGGTGACTACACATGACAACAATGTGTTGTATAATTGAAATTTGCTAAGAGAGTAGAACATGTGTTCTCATACACACACACACAAAAAAAAAAAAAACAGGGTTAATATGTGTGATGATGGGTGTGTTAACTAACTGGCTTGTGAGAATCTTTTCACAATATATACATGTATCAAGTCATCACATTGTGCACTTTCAATATATGACAATTTTACTTGCCAGTTATATCTCAATAAAGCTGAAGAAAATAAAATAAAGTGAATGAAGTGAGGCAGTCACTTCAAGAAAAACTGTTTGTTGCCTATGATAAAATTCCATCTTCAAAGTGAAGGTTAGAATTTCAAACAGCTTCCCAACGCTGGGGATAATCATAAATGTGATTTTTTGATACTGTATCATGAAAAATGTCAACAACTGGGAGATCTGTATAACCCAGTGAGCAAATATTTTCCAAATGACCAATGCATGTTGTTTAAAACCACAGATGGGTAAAAGAGCCATTCAAGGTGCAAGATAGACCAACAGATTTCAAAGGAACAGAATACAAAAACTTTTAACTGCAAGGTGGCTGGGTTTTCTGTGTTTCGAGCACTGGTGAGGAACTGGCTTTAAATTGTTCAATCTTGGCAATGTTAAATGGACTGTCCCAAACTTTATGCTTTGTTCAGGACCAAGATGGCACTTTTGGAGGGGCTAAATTTGGATCCATGTGACTTGTTCACAGAGTCAAGAGTCATGCTCTGTGATGTGGTCCCAAGTTGGATCCAGACTGTTTAAGCATATGTGAGGGATAAACCTACACTGAGTCAGCTTCTTGGGTCAAAGTAACTCTATAGTGAGATTCCACTGAAACAGCCACTGGGGAGTAGGACCACGCCAGTGGTCACCCAGTACTCACCAGGATGGCTGTACTGGTTGTTTATGGTGAGCATCTGTTCCAGTTGGTAAGAATCTGAATCACACAGGTTTTATTCATTCATTCAATAAATATTGATTGAGCTCCTACCAGTTGCCAGGCGAGGGCAGATTAGCTATGAAGCTGATCAAACAGAGAACCTTCGGGGCCTCTCACGAACGTAGGTCCCTTCCAAGGATCCATACAGTCATGGGCGTTTATGAAGTGTACCAAGTAAAATGTTTCCCCATAATTGGTTAGGACCACTGCCTCCACTCTAGCCTTCTCTTGATCGTACTTCCCCTCGTGTTGATTGACGTGGGAGTAGTTGCATCATTTGGGGAATTCAGCTAAAGAAGTGGATTCACCCAGTGTGAGTTTAATGGGATATATTTATATGGTTACAATCATTTCCATGTACGGTTACATTATTGTTATCTACGGCAGAAAGGAAGGACTTTCAGAAATATTCTTACTGCCTAGAGTCAGGATACAAATAATATCCAGGGCCAGACATTGTTTATCGAGATATGAATGGTTTCTATGGTGCCTGGCATCAAAAATATGGGGCAGTGGAGAAAAAATGAGGTGCAAAAGCAAGTGTGTGGAAAATCCTTCCTAATTTTATAACTCACACATGAAAGAAGTTTGATAGAGGTCTTCCCAACTTAGACATTACCAAGAGCAGACTGTGAAGTTGAAAGAGACCTTCCTGAAATATCATCGATTAAAAACAAGCAAATTCCAATCAACCATACTAGAGAAAAGACTGAATTGTTTTTATATCCTTTCCATAGAAAATATTATCATTTTTTCTTCTTGTTCTATTAATTACTGAGAAATATGTTGAAGTCTCTCACTCTGGCAGCAAATCTGTGTATTTTTCCTTGCAGTTCCGTCAAAGTTAACTTTATGTATATTTGAGACTATGTTATTAAGTGTACACAAATTTAGAACTGTTATATCTTCCTGGCAAATTGAACCTGTTTTTATTACAAAATGTTTTTTGTATCTTGCAATTCTTTGCCTTTAAGCCTGTTTGGTCTGATATAAATATGACATGCCACCTTTCTTTTCATCTTCCATGCTTCTGTTATAATTGCTCTTTTGTCTTACATTTTAGATGTGCCTCTTTTAAAGATCATATGCCAGAGTTTTTGAAAATCCATTCTGACGATCTGTTTTTTGAAGGAACATTTATTCTATTAACATTTAATGTGATTACTGATGTCTTGGGTTTTAACTTGCCATCTTACTAAGTACTTTCTATTCATTTACCTAGTATATTCCTCTTTTTTTTTTTTTTTTTTGCTTTCTTGCCTTCATTAAGATTAATGGAAAAATTTTTATTATCTCATATCCTTCATATCTTCTTCTATTAGCATGGACGTTATATACTCTTTTATAGGTATTTCAGTAGTTATTCTAGTGATTACAATATGCATCCTTGATTTACCTAAGTCTAATATTACCTGCTTCCTAGACAATGAAAAATTCTTAGAACACTTTAACATCTTTCTAACTTATATACCATTGTTATTGTGTATTTTGAATATGTATATAGGGACTTCCCTGGTGGTCCAGTGGTTAAGATTCCACACTCCCAATGCAGGGAGCCAGGGTTCAATCCCTGGTCAGGGAACTAGATTCCGCATGCCACAACTAAGAGCCCTCATGCCACAACTAAGGAGCCCAGGAGCCCCCAACTAAGACCTGGTGCAACCAAATAAATAAATAAATGAAAATCAATGTAATACTACATACTAACAGGTTAAAGGGCAAAAACCACATGATCATCTCGACAGACAGAAAAAACAAAAAAAGACACATGCACCCCAATGTTCATTGCAGCACTATTTACAACAGCCAGGTCATGGAAGCAACCTAAATGCCCATCAACAGACGAATGGATAAAGAAGATGTGGTACATATATACAATGGAATATTACTCAGCCATAAAAAGGAACAAAACTGGGTCCTTTGTAGAGACGTGCATGGACCTAGAGACTGTCATACAGAGTGAAGTAAGTCAGAAAGAGAAAAACAAATACCATATATTAACGCATATATGTGGAAAAATATTTTCCTAGAGGAAAAAATACTCCAAAACTGAGATCATCTCCCTGGGCCTCTATCCTTTTCCATGTACCAGTATGGTCAATTTTGCTATCTTGTCAGCTCTCTAGTGCCTTTAAGAAGTTCTTAAAAAATATTTTATCCAGCTTTTCTAGTTGTTTTCAGTAGAATGGTTGGTCATTGGTACCAAATGTGTTCTTTCTGAAAAGTGTACTTTCTGTCATTTAAAGGATTTTTCAATGGGTGGGCAAATAGATACATTTGCTTCATGTACCTTCTTGATTTTTGTGTTTGACAATTATCTTTGTATCATCAACACTTAGGACTAAGCCTAGTACACAGTAGGTGCCGATGAATGCATGCTGCATGACTGACTGTCTGAACAATGCCTGACAGAAAAACACTAAATCCTTTTCTTGCTTTTATAGAAGTCATTTTTTATCCTAATGGTTTGTTTAATCATCATAATCTCCCTAGCATTAAGCATGTCCCTGCTACATAAAAAATGGCATTTGGTGAAGTAGGGAATCGCCAAGGGAATGTCCATGTTCCCTTTGGGTTTCCTAGGTAGGTAAATTTATAAGGATGTTAGTAATCAAGTTAGAGACTTTTTTTTTTTTTTTTTGCATTTTCCTCCCTTTTGTTACAATGTCTCAATAAGAAATACCAGGGATCATCTGTGGGCATTCCCAGACTTGAAGGTGTAATTATAGTTTTGGAAGGGAAACTCTTCCACCAAAAACACTGAACTGATGAAAGCTGCAACTAGAAAATATTCCTTAAGTGGGAAAGTTACTTTCTCAAGCTGGGGGGTTGATTAATGCCACTAATGCTTATGGGCTTATGTAGTCTTTAGTATGCAGAGTTGGAGAGTGGAAGATGACAGTCTTCAACCCTGATCTGCTTGCTCCAGGTTCATGGAATGAAACAGCAAAACTTACTGCATTTATGCTGGTTCTAGTTACCTGAGCATTTAATCAACAAGTGCCTCATGCTTTTGTAAAACTATTTCCTGCATGTGTACTTGTCTCCCAGGCTAGATAGTAAGCTCCTGGACAGAGGTACCAAGACTTGCATTGCTTTTCTGTGCCTTCCTAATACCTAGCACTGTGCTGGCATCTATCCGTCAATGCATCCTTGCATCTTATGTCCATCTATCCACCCAGTAGCTATTGATCCATCAATTGCTTCAACCTTCCACTCTTTAATTAATCATTTCAATGACATCTCCTATTTGTTAAGCACTGAAGAGGGAATGTTGAATAAGATTTGAGAAGCTCTTAGTAGAGCATAGCAGGTTCCAAATTTTCTTGTTTGTGTACAGGAAAAAATATATATGTTTGAGCATCTATCTTCAACACATATATTTTTATTTATATTATATATAGGTTATGAATAAGTGATCTTTACTTCTTATTAACGATACAAAGACTTCAATCTCACCAAAATAAAATTTTCAATAATAATAATAATGTATTTTTAGTTAGAGGGATGTGATTGAATATACTTTCCTATTTTTAAAATGCTGCTTCATTTTGTAACATGGCACATGTAAACTTTGGTTTTAAGTTCAATTGTTTTAATATTTGGTTTTAATGACCCTCATAAGTAACCAAGATAGCTCCTAAAGATTCATCAGTCCAATTAAAGGACTACAATGTTTGCTATGCTAGCTACATTATGGTATTCATTTTCAATTCTGCCTCTGATTTTGCAAGGATTTTTGATCTAGTAAAGTATGACTAGCAAAATTTCATCTTTCCTGATCAATCAGTGGTTATTGCAGCAAACTAACCAGAAGATGTTCTATTTTTTTATATTTGGATGCAAAAAATGGATTTAAAACTCACTGAACCTCTTTATTTTAAAGAGTATTAAACAGATTAGGAAATATTGTTTCCAAGCTTAAGTGCACAGATAAGAGAATTTTTTTATAGGTATCACACTTTATACACAGTAACCAAAGAAATCATGTACTGATGGCACTACCTCTAAACACCCATTTTCAAAATATTTCCCCAAAGCATGAGTTCTTTTGAAAAAGGGAGTTATTACACTACCAAATGTAAAATAGACAGCTAGTGGGAAGCAGCCTCATAGCACAGGGAGATCAGCTCGGTGCTTTGTGACCACCTAGAGGGGTGGGATAGGGAGGGTGGGAGGAAGGGAGATGCAAGAGGGAAGAGATATGGGGATATATGTATATGTATAGCTGATTCACTTTGTTATAAAGCAGAAACTAACACACCATTGTAAAGCAATTATACTCCAATAAAGATGTTAAAAAAATAAAATTTAATTTAATTTAATTTAAAAAGGGAGTTATTTTCTCAATTATTATTAAATTTTCACCTTTGTAATCAAAGCATAGATTGAACATGTTTCGGTTTTTGTTTTTTAATATTGGGTGAGCAGTACGCTGCTGACAGACACGTTATCCCAGGAACATCAGTAAACACAGCACACTTGCTTTTCATAAAGGAGAAATACACACCTCTTCTTTGTCTTTGACTGTTCATGATTTGCCACAGGATGACTGGTGAACCACTGAGTCACTGTCACATTATGAGATATTGGAAAGATGCTAATTTTAATTTAATATACTCTGTAGAGCCACTTACCTGGGCACATATTCAGAGCAAAAGGTCCCAGGACGCTGAAAGTGAACTGATTACCACTCTACTTTGGCAACTCCCATTCTCCAGATATAAACATATAAACAGAAGTTCTCATTTCTTCTTTGGTCTCCAGTGGGTTACTGTGTACATTCGCTGAGGCACATACATTCAACTTGGGGAAACCTTAGTCTGGCGGGTAAAAGCAACTCAGGATCAATACCCATGAAGACAGTGACGACAACATACTGGACAGAAGTGCAATGCCGATGTTTCAAAAGAGTTCTCAGCCAACCTCATGGGGAAATCTGGGGCCTGGATAGACCATCCGAGCTACCCCGAGTGAAGGCAATGGGGCCAGGCCTCTATACTCCTACTTTATGACACTTGCAATGACCACTCATTGGGTATGAGTTGCCCCCAGGGAGGGGGAATGGTTTGAGCAGCTCTCTTCAGCTGAGGGTAACTCCTGGGAAGGAACCCAGCTGTGAGTCATCAGCAGACAACATCAGTAGCTGCGGGAGGAATGAATGCATTGGTCCTGAAAGGGAGATGGGGCAACACCCCAGAGCACCCACCACGTACATTCAACCTCCAATTCAAGTTGCAGTGTAAACAGACAGACTCTTACAAGAGAGGTGCATGATAGTTGGATCTGCTTCCTATAACCAAAAATTATAAATATGTTGGATCAGGAAATGGTACTGTCCCTTTGGTTCTTAGAATCTTTGAGCTGGAAGGCACCTCAGAGATTTTGGAGCTCACCCTTCTCATTTTCACAGATGAGGGAACTGAAGCTTCTAGTGTAGTAAATTCACTTTCCCAAGGTCACAGACTCATTTTGTGGCTCTGGTGGTGCCAGATTCAAAAGTTTGCTCTTTTTTTTTTTTTTTTTTTTGCGGTATGCGGGCCTCTCACTGTTGTGGCCTCCCCCGCTGCGGAGCACAGGCTCCGGACGCGCAGGCTCCGGACGCGCAGGCTCAGCGGCCATGGCTCACGGGCCCAGCCGCTCCGCGGCATATGGGATCCTCCCAGACCGGGGCACGAACCCGTATCCCCTGCATCGGCAGGCGGACTCTCAACCACTTGCGCCACCAGGGAGGCCCAAAAGTTTGCTCTTTTGACTCATAATTCATTGCATGACTCCAGCCCTGCATGTATTTGGCAGGCATCTATGGCTGGCAGGATATTATGCAAAAGTCATGTAATCTGTATTTATGATGTTTTAAATAATTCTGAAAAAAATACCCTCAAGAGTCTCTTAGTTGTCAAGATTTTCACATATACATTTTCCATTAGCATAATTGATTACACTATAAATGTCTCTATAAAATTAAACATAGTCTTTTGTTATCCAAGTATATTTAAGCCCCTGACAACAGAAAGATCAGAAATTTATGCAACCCAACATTTGTTCAGTTCCAAGGAAGATAACTAGTTCTAATAAAAGCTTCATCTGGGGCTTCCCTGGTGGCGCAGTGGTTGAGAGTCCGCCTGTCGATGTAGGGGACACGGGTTCGTGTCCCGGCCCAGGAAGATCCCACATGCCACGAAGCGGCTAGGCCCGTGAGCCGTGGCCGCTGAGCCTGCGCATCTGGAGCCTGTGCTCCACAAAAAAAAAAAAAAGCTTCATCTGGGTAATCCATTTATGTTTATTAGTACATTATAATCTCATAGTTTTGTAGCTTCTGCACATGCATTATCTCACTTAATCTTCTCAGAAACTGTGACATGGGCAGGGAGCAAATTATTAGCTCTAATTTAGAGATGAAACGACATATCAAGAAAAGTGAAATGGCTCACTGAAAGATACACATCCAATAAATGGTGGAGTCAGAGCAAAATTTGGGTTATCTATCTCATAACCCAGTATGGCAAACATACCCTTAAGGTGACCCCCAATGACTCATGCTCTTTCTTGTACAATCTCCTCCCCCATGACTTGCTTAGATTATGGCAAAGGGGATGGGATGTTATTTTAAAAGTTTATTTTATTGAAGTATCGTTGATTTACAATGTTGTGTTAATTTCTGCTGTGAGCATCCACTTGTGAGCCAGTTCCTTATCCAGAATTTCTTCATGTACACAGTCTCCTGGCTGGAGGCCTGGGTTGGTATAGAGTCCAGTGTTCTCCTGGCAGCTCACACTTAGGATGAAAAGGAATTGGAATAGAAATGTGTCTTGGACAAAGACAGTAGTATGTCCTCCAGGGTTTGGAGCCATCGCAGGCTGTCCCCTGATGGTGTCATCTGGTTTGCAGCCCCACAGTCCTTTGAACTGCAGCCCTCACATTCATCATGACAATTGGAAGGGCCTCAGGCCACTTGAGGCCTGTTTTGCTGTTACAGTTGACTTCATCTACTAATAGAGATGTGGAACAGCACAGGCTGCTTAGATTCTTGTTTATGACTGTTAACATCATTTCTTTTTGTTTTGTTTTGTTTTGTTTTTTGGCCACGCAGCACAGCTTGAGGGATCTTAGTTCCCCGAACAGGGATTGAACCCGTGCCCTCAGCAGTGAAAGTGCAAAGTCCTAACCACTGGACTGCCAGGGAATTCCCCTGAATGTTAATATCATTTCTTCCATAACTTCAAGAGGAGAGCAATCAGTTAGCCCACATTCTTGGGGGATCATTACCTAATTCTCTTACTACAAAAGTCTGAGGCTCCCACCCTAGTTGATAAGCTCTCCAATGTATAAATGTCTTTCTCCCTATAGCCTTAGATTTTTGAAATCAATGATTGATTTGATCTGAATGTTTGTGTGCTCCCCAAATTCCTATGTTAATATCCTAATGCCCGATGTGATGGTATTAGGAGGTGGGGCCTTTGGGAGGTGATTAGGTCATGAGGGCAGAGCTCTGATGGATGAGATTTGTGCCCTTATCAAAGAGGCCCCAGAGGACTCCCTTGCCCCTTCTACCATGTGAAGATATAACAAGAAGTCTGCTGACAGAGACTGAGACTAAAGCATCACTTAATAAAGCCCCCCCCAAGCTCCCCGCAAAAAAGAAGTCTGCGGGCTTCCCTGGTGGCGCAGCGGTTGAGAGTCCGCCTGCCGATGCAGGGGACACGGGTTCGTGCCCCGGTCCCGGAGGATCCCACATGCCGCGGAGCGGCTGGGCCCGTGAGCCATGGCCGCTGGGCCTGCGCGTCTGGAGCCTGTGCTCCGCAAGGGGAGAGGCCACAACAGTGAGAGGCCCGCGTACCGCAAAAAAAAAAAAAAAAAAAAAAAAAGAAGTCTGCAACCTGAAGGGAGTCTTCTCACCCAACCATGCTGGCACCCTGATCTTGGACTTCCAGCCTCTAAAACTGTAAGAAATAAATGTCTGTTGTGTAAAAGTGACCCTGATACTTTGTTACAGCAGCCCAAATGGATAAGACAGTGATAACCTAAGAAATGTAATTTCTAAAACTTTGAGGTCTGATGGAATTTTTCATTCTTTTGTATTCTTGGGACCAAACAACTCTTAGAAGTTACTTAAAATTACATCCAATTGAGTTTTTGATATTCATGTGGCTTTGTCTAACTTGTACTCACAATGCATAGAGTTATTCCCCTTGTGCCAAAAAATGCTTTCAGATCTATGATTTCCATGCCCAGATACATCATAATCAAAGTGCCAAAACAAAGAAAAGTCTTGAAAACAGCCAGAGAAAAATGACACATTACCTTCATGTCTGTTTTTCTCCTCTTAGGTTCTTTAAAGTATGTATGACAGTTAAAAGCAAAAATGATAACATTGTCTGGTGGGATATTCAATGTATGTACATGAGACACATACACCAACTATAACATAAAGGGGGGAAGGGTATAGGGACCTACAAGATGGGAGGATTTCTATATTCCAACAGAAATGGTAGAATATTGATTCTAAAGAGACTGTGAAAAGTTAAGTACGCATACTGTAATCCTTTCAATAACCACTAAATAAAAACACCCAAAAAATATTGACTGAGTCTGCTCAGGCTGTCATAACAAAATACCATAGACCAGGTGGCTTAAACGACAGAAATTTATTTCCCATGATTCTGGAGCCTGGAAACCTGAGATCAGAGTGCCAGCAGGGTGAGTGTCTGGTGAGGACTCTCTCTTTGGGTTGCAGACAGCAGCCTTCTTGCTGTGTCCTCACATGGCCTTTCCTCAGTGCACAGGGTGGAGAGAGAGAGAAGAGGCAAGCACTCTGGTGTCTCTTCTTACAAGGGCATTAATCTCATCCAGAGGGCTTCACCCTCATGACTTCATCTAACCCTAATTACCTCCCAAAGGCCCCACCTGCAAATACCATCACACTGGGGCTTAGGGCTTCAACATATTAATTTGAGGGAACAAAATTCAGTCCATTGAAGATGTAGTCAAAACTCCACAGATAAACTGAAATGAAATACTAAAAGATATTCAAATAATTCAAAAGAAGGCAGGAAATAGGAAACAGAAGAACAAAAGCAGAGGGAACAAACAGAAAACAAATGATAAAATGGCAGAACTACATCCAGACATATTAACAGTTACTTTCAATGAAGATGTGATCCCTATTTTAGAGATGAGGAAGCAGAGGCTCAGAGAAGTGCAGTAACTTGACCAAAGGTGCACAGATATAAGGGGCAAAGACAAAGTTCCAGCTTGGCTCTGCCCAGGCCCCGAAACCCACCCTCTTCTGACGCTCTAAGCTTCAACAGTTTCACCACACCTCCAAGAAGTCATGAGCCACAGACCTCAGCATGAAAGATGCTAGTGCCCTTAGTCAGAAGACAGGGGCAGAAACCAGATTGCCATCAGACTTGCTGCTCCAAATACCCAAATCCCGGGGCGTCTGTAACCCAGATCACCTCCCAGTTCTTTTCTTTTTGTTCAATCTTTATTTATTCATTTATTTTATTTTTTGGCCATGCTGCATGTCATGTGGTATCTTAGTTCCTTGATGAGGGATCGAACCCGAGCCCCCTGCATTGGAAGCGTGGAGTCTTAACCACGGGACCACCAGGGAAGTCCCCCTCACCTCCCAGTTCTTACTTGAGAAAGGGAACAGCAACATCCACACCCCTGAAGGCCAGCCTTTGGAAGAAGAAGGAGGGCTCAGTCCAAGGAGCATGTTGTAAATAAAGCAGCCCCTGAAAGTCTCAGGCCAGAGCCAAAGCGCCATCAGACTAGCAGCTGAGCCGCCTGGCAGTTCTAATGCCGATAAGAAGGTGTGTCTTCGAGGTCTTAACGGAGCTTCACAGATGTGGTATTTCCCACGTACAAAGTTTTCTTTTAAGCGCCCTCACTCCACCCTCTGCAATTTCAAATGCTGCCCTGGGCTGTCTTTTCACCCCTACCAGCTGAGAGGAGAAAAGATCCCCAAGCTCCTGGATAAGGGCCTCTCCGAAGTACCGTGCTGTGCTTTGCCCAAAGAAGCAAGTTGCCAGGAGAAGGTCCTGACCTTTAAAGGGCGCCCTTGCAACCCTCTACTGAGTTCAACCAGCACTGGTCACCTCAGTGTCTCCCGCCAGAAAAACCAGAGGAAGGACCTTCCCAGCAACGGCTCCCGCTCCCCTGCGTTCTCAGAGAGCAGCTTCCCATCAACCCACCTCAGAGCCATCACGATAAAACCGCAAACCTTCCTTCATGATAATAGCAATAATAATACAGCTCCCATCTGTCAAGCATCTAATTGCCAAGCAAGGTAGTTTTTATTAGCCTCATTGTAATTTTAACAATGGCTAACATTTTGAAAGTGCTTATTTTGTGCCAGGTCCTGCCTTAAGTCCTTCTAATGTATTACTTCATTCTCTCCTCACATCAAGCCTGTGAGCAGGTAATATTATTTCCATTTCCCACTGAAGAATTTGAAGCTCAAATGAGATCATCAGTGCAACCAGGAAGGGGAGGAGCCGGCGCTGGAAACTAGATTTGTCTCATTCCAAAGTTCAACATCCTTCTCAGGGCACAATTTTTTTCTTTTTTTTTTTGTGGTACGTGGGCCTCTCACTGTTGTGGCCTCTCCCGTTGCGGAGCACAGGCTCCGGACACGCAGGCTCAGCGGCCGTGGCTCACGGGCCCAGCCGCTCCGCGGCATGTGGGATCTTCCCGGACCGGGGCACGAACCGGTGTCCCCTGAATCGGCAGGCGGCCTCTCAACCACTGCGCCGCCAGGGAAGCCCAGTCGTTCCTTTTTATTGCTGAATAATATTCCCTTCGTGGATATATCCCATTTTGTCTCTTCACCACTTGACGGGCACCAGCATCCCCTGAGTGAACTAAGGCCCCTGCCTCCTAATCCATCTCCCTGCATCCAGTCTGCCCTTCCCATAATATGATCCTAACACTTAAAATCCACTCAGGGATCCCCATTGCTTTGGGTATTAATCTAAATGCTCAACCCAGCAGGGAAGGCGCTTTGTGATCTAGACCCATGTCCTCAAGCTCACATCCAAGTTCCAACTTGGTCTCCATCCTTCTGAATCTCTCTTGGTTCCTCAAAGGCACCATGCTCTCACATGCCTCTGGAACTTTGCAGGGACTTTTCCCCCTGGAACCTCTTGGAGAACAGGCATTTTGCCTGTTTTTCTCATTAATGCATCCCAAACACCTAGAACAGTCACTGACATAAAGTAGTTGCTCAGTAAGTATTTGTGCCTGAAAATATTTTATCTCAAGTGAGTAAACAGCTTCTAAAGTGGCTTCCAGGAATATCCACCTCTGCAATTCAAGCCCTTGTGTAACCCCTCCACTTGAGTGTGAGCTGGATTTAGCGCCTCGTGTCTAAGTAACTGAACGTGACAGAAGTGGTGACATGTCACTTCGAAGACTAGCTTCCATTAGGGACCCTCTCTCTCTCTTTCACTCTCTCTTGGATCACTTATACCAGAATAAACAAGCTGCCATGTTGTGAACAGCCTCGTGAAGAGGATCACATGACAGTGACAGACTGAGACCCTCAGTCCAGCAGCCTGTGAGGAATTAAGGCTCTCAGTCCAACAACCTGTGAAGGGATGATGCCTGACACCCACCACATCAATGAACTTGTAAGCCCATCCTTCAGCCCCAGTTGTCTTTGAGATGAGACCTCAGGCCTGGCTGACAGCTTGACTGTAAACTCATGAAAGATTCTGAGCCAGAAACATCCAGCTAAGCCCCTCCTGCTTTCTGGACCCACAGAAACTGTGAGATAACCTTTTGTTTCAAGTTATGCAAAAACAGAAAACTAATACAGACTTTGGTACTCAGAGTGGAGTACCGAATGTAACAAAAACCTAGAATGTGGGTGTGGCTCTGGAACCAAACAATGAGCTTTAAGCAGGGTTAATGAAAGCTTGAAGCATCTTCAATTCACAACTGTTCATAGAGTAGTAGCAGAAAGCTTAGCAACACTCTCACCTGCAGCTGTGGGGAAAGTAGAAAATATGCTTAATGAACTGGGTTATCTAGCTAAGAATGTTTCCAAGAAAAGTGTTGAAGATACTGCCAGGTTTCCTTTTGCTGCATATGGTAAAATGTGTGTGAGAGAGAGAGAGAAACTGAGGGAAGGGCTGAAAACAAAAGGGAGAAAGGACTTGATGGTTTGGCAACTTCTCAGCCTTTATAGGTGGTAAAGGATGCTAACATTTAGAAATGTCTTCGAAGCAAAGATCGAATCCACAGCATTTCTAGGAAAACACGGTCTAAAGATAAGACCAAGGGTATGAGTCCATCTTGAGATGACTGTAGCCCCATGTGACAGCTTGACTGTCATGGGACACCTTGATCCAGAGGCACCAGCCTGCAGCTCCCAGATTCCTGACCCACATAAACTGTTGTCTTAAGATGTAAAGTGCTGGGACTTCCCTGGTGGTCCAGTGGTTAAGACTCTGCACTCCCAATGCAAGGGGCCTGGGTTCGATCCCTGGTCAGCGAACTAGATCTCGCATGCTGCAACTAAGATCCTGCATGCTGCAACTAAGATCCCGCATGCCGCAACGAAGATCCCACGTGCTGCAACTAAGACCTAGCACAGCAATATTAAAAAAAAAAAAAAAAAAAAAGATGTAAAATACTAAGTTTGGGGGGTAATTTGTCACTCAGCAACCGGTCACTAATACACTGAGCTTCTGGAGAAGATGTCATGGGGAGGGGGAGATTTTTCACAATGAAAACTAAGAAGCATCTTTAGGAAAATCCTGAGGCCATGAGCAATGGAAGTAAATCTTCTTGCCACCAATGTGTTTTAAATACCATCTCTATTTTTTTTCACTTTTTTTGAATTTTATTTTATTTTTTTATATAGCAGGTTCTTATTAGTCATCTATTTTATACACATCAGTGTCTACATATCAATCCCAATCTCCCAATTCATCCCACTACCACCACCCCCTGCCACTTTCCCCCTTTGGTGTCCATACGTTTGTTCTCTACATCTGTGTCTCCATTTCTGCCCTGCAAACCGGTTCATCTGTACCATTTTTCTAGATTCCACATACATGTGTTAATATACGATATTTGTTTTTCTCTTTCTGACTTACTTCACTCTGTATGACAGTCTCTACATCCATCCACGTCTCTACGAAGGACCCAATTTCGTTCCTTTTTATGGCTGAGTAATATTCCATTGTATATATGTACCACATCTTCTTTATCCATTCGTCTGTTGATGGGCATTTAGGTTGCTTCCATGACCTGGCTATTGTAAATAGTGCTGCAATGAACGTTGGGGTGCATGTGTCTTTTTTTGTTTTTTCTGTCTGTTGAGATGATCATGTGGTTTTTGTCCTTTAATCTATTAGTATGGTGTATTACATTGATTTTTTCTTTCTTTATTTGGTTGCACCAGGTCTTAGTTGGGGCTCCTGGGCTCCTTAGTTGTAGCATGCGAACTCTTATTTGCAGCATGCATGTGGGATCTAGTACCTTAACCAGGGATTGATCCCAGGCCCCCTGCATTGGGAGTGCGGAGTCTTATCCACTGTGCCACCAGAGAAGTCCCGCATGTGTCTTTCTGAATTATGGTTTTCTCTGGGTATATGCCCAGTAGTGGGATTGTTGGGTTCTATGGTAATTCTATTTTTAGTTTTTTAAGGAACCTCCATACTGTTCTCCATAGTGCCTGTATCAATTTACATTCCCACCAACAGTGCAAGAGGGTTCCCTTTTCTCCACACCCTCTCCAGCATTTGTTGTTTGTAGATTTTCTGATGATGTCCATTCTAACTGGTGTGAGGTGATACCTCATTGTAGTTTTGATTTGCATTTCTCTAATAATTAGTGACGTTGAGCATCTGTTCATGTGCTTCTTGGCCATCTGTATGTCTTCTTGGCAGAAATGTCTATTTAGGTCTTCTGCCCATTTTTTGATTGGGTTGTTTGTTTTTTACATTGACTCTCTTTAGATGGTGATTACCGAGGAGAGAGACACATGGTGAGCTGGACGGTTGTTTCCAGCCAGACTCACAAGGTCTTTCTTCCTGAGGAATTAAGTGGTGTCTTTTCCTGGCCAGTTAGAAACAAGAGGGGCAGGTCTCCCCTTATTTCTTGCCCTTGCTCCTCACATATTCCCTTCTAGATGAGGCAATAAGGACTCTGGGTTCCTCTCGGGCCCAGGTAATGGACTTGAAAACTCTCTCCTTCAGCTTTCCCCTGCTCTGACTCCCCACCCCATCCCCACAAAACCAACAATCATTCCCAGTGAACCAGCACTGGCCAAGTTCTTTCAGTGGGGATCCACCAGGCTGCAAAGTCAAAGAGAAGTTCCTCTGAGCATCCTTCTCTTCATACCACCCTAGGGGCTCAATCATGGGCGCACTGATCTACATATACCTTAAGAGAACTCCACGAAGATGTGTAGAAAGAGAATAAGGGAAGGATGGAGAGCATATGAGGCTCCTTGCTCAGAAAACTATTCACAGGTGATCTCACCCAACTCATTCTACCACACCTCCTTCAGTCACCTACACTGTCAACAGATCCCCCCTCTATGCTAAGCTGGAGCCAGTCTGACTTCTGTCTTCAGCACCCAAACAGCTCTGACTGACACCCCAAGCCAGGGCTCTTCCTTCCCCTACAGCCCTGGCCAACCATGTTGGAAAGCAGCCCCTGTGCCCCTGAGAATCAGGCAGCCAAAGCTTTCCAAGAAAAAACCAAAAATACCTGAAGAGCAACCAAAATATTCCAGATATCTTTAAGGATGTCTCTGGGGCTTTCAGACACAGCTGCAGACAATCACGACATGGCACTGGGCGGTGGCAGAAACACCAGGCTCCTCACAACTGAGACAACCCAGCCCCAAACATGCCTGGTCGCTCATCCAGAAAGCTGCTGCCCATGCCTCCTTGGTCCTCGTCTTTCCTCAGCCTGGGTTCTCGGAGCTGACAGCATTCACTCTCCAGTCTGAGGGGCCAGCACGCAGCCCAAAAGGGATGGCAGTCAGGCAGGCCAGCCTCTGAGCTGTTCCCCAGACCTGGGAGGAACCAAATTCCCTCCTCCTGACCTCAGGTCCACCCTGTGTTCCTGCTGGCAGCAGAGGCGCGAGGCAGGGGGCTGGGTGTGTAAAACAGGTACAGTCAGGGAAAGGCTGGTAGTAAGGAGGTGAGGCTCGTGGGACAGGGCACGGAGTGGAAGGAACCAGAAGGCTTTTCTCCTCACCTCTGGAAAGCAGATTTTTATATCACATTGACTTCAAATCCTGATTGTGTGATTTCACCTGTCCAAGTTGAGGTTTCCTTATGCGTAAAATGAGGACAAGGGTTCCTCCCTTGCTGGGTTGTTACAAGGACTAAATTAGATATTGTATATAAAGTGCTTGACACAGCAGCAGGTGCATAGTAACCTACCAAAGCACAGTAGCTGTTATTGGCTATTGTTGCCTGTTCTTCGTGAGCATGTGCCAGCGGAGATAATTACAATAATCTTCCATATTGGGGTAGGATTTTATAATTTCCAACCCAGGTCACATACATTTTCTCCCTTGGTTCTGAGCCCTCTGAAGGAGATTTTATTGCTATTACTGTTCCCTCTTTACTAAAGAGAAAACTGAGAAGAGAGAGAGAAGTGGAGACGGGGAGGGGTGAGGAGAGGGATGGGACGCAAATGGCTAATTGGTTTCCACCTACTCAGGGGTGGGCCATGGAGAGTGAACCACATCCTCAAAGAATTCAGGCTGTATGTGCCAATGTCTGTCTGATCCCAGGAAAAACAAGCCAGAAAAACATACCCAGAGGGGGTGGGCTATGGAAAAGGAATAACAGACAGTGGGATCAGAAGCTCTAGACTCACATCCCAGTTTTGCTTCTTCTTCTTCAAACCTCAGTTTCCTCATCTGCAAGATGGAAGGAACATTACTACCTAACAGATGGTAGTCCTCTGAGGATCAAATGACACACTAGAGGTGAAAGGACCTTCTAACCATAGAACAGTACCTATTTTTATTATTATTATTGAAGAGGGTATCTTGAAAACTTCTCTCCGGCTTCCATTCCCATCCTGTAAACTCTCAAACCACAGATTTCTCTATTCGTGTTACTTCCACAGTATTTTATACTTCTACCAAACAACTGAACACATTGCATTGTTATTATCTATTTATATAATAGCTTCATTATCTATTGCCATCTGAGCCCTCCCTATTAGACCATGAGCACCAGAAGGCCAGGACTGTGCCTTGCCACCATTATGTCCAGGGCTAGCCCAAGGACTAGCATACAGGAGGTATTCAGTAAGTGCTCACTATACAAAGAAATGAATGTGCCTCCAGGTTCTCTAACGTAACGTCACTTTAGACAGATGAGACGAACTCCAAGGGAAAGACAAAGAAGAAATATTCTTCTCTCTCTTGGTCCCTTCATCTCTTCTCCATTTCATTGGGTCATACAAATTTAAAACAAGAATAATGCACAGCAAACTTTGAAACTAGTGTTTAAAAGAACGCCCTGAGTTTTTAGAGACCAAAGAGGAAAACAGACCACAGCAATCAAGGGCTAAGGGAAGCTGGTCAAGTTTCAAATTGTGGGAATAACTAGAGGCAGGAGATTGGAAAGCTACCATGGGAACCAATCCACAAGGCCAGAGGGCAGACTTCTGATGCTGAAATTGGCCACAGGGCCATGTCCTGCTACAGACTTGTCATCACAAAGCTAGCTTAGTGTGATGCCAGGTGCTAAGCTAGCCAGCCATTGGTCAGAGTAACGTCAACCAGGAATGAAATAAATCTGGAGGGTAGATTCTAGCCAGAAACTTTGGCCAAGTATTTTTTATCTAGATAGAATAATTATCCTAAAATGGATTATTAGAGTGTTTTTTAAAAACACTCAAAGGCAAAAATTGACCTTTTAATAAATGGTGCTGAGATAATCAGGTAACCATTTGGAAAAAAATAAAATTGATCCATACCTCACACCATACACAAAAATAAATTCCAAATAGATCAGAGATCTAAATGTAAAAAATAAATAAAATCACACAAGTACTATTAAAAAACATGGGTGAGTTCCTTTACAACCTGGGAGTAGGTAAAGGTTTTCAAATTGTGACTCAAAATCCAAGTGCAACAAAAGAAAAGATTGATGGAATTCCCTGACAGTCCAGTGGTTAGGACTTGGCACGCTCACTGCCGAGGGCCCAGGTTCAATCTCTGGTCGGGGAACTAAGATCCTGATCCTGAAAGCTGCACAGCACGGCAAAAAAAAAAAAAAAAAAAAAAAAAAAGATTGAGCAATTTGATCACAGAAGAATTTTTTTTTAACTTTTGTGTGGCAGAAACACCATAAAGAAAGTCAAAATGCTACTAACAAAGTAGGAGGAAACATCTGCAAACTTTATCACAGATAAAGGGTTAATTTCCCTGATACATACTCTTGAGAAAGGGCAGGGGAGAGACCAAAAGCCTGACAGAAAAATGGACAAACTTGAATAGACAGTTCACAAAGAAATATATAAAAATGGCCCTTAACCATAGGAAAAGACGTTCAGCCTCACTCAAGATTGGGAAAATGCAAATTAAAACCACAATGAGATAACCATGTCCCTCCCATTGGAATGGCAAAATTAAAGAGGATGACAGACATATACTTTGGGCAAAGCTGTGGGGAAACACACAATCTAATACACTACTGGTGAGAATGCAAACTATCACAGCACCATTGAAGAGGATTTGGGCAATAGCTGATGAAAAGTACAGATGCATTTATTTACTTTTTGACCCAGCCACCCAGGGTCTAGGAATTTACCCTGAAGGTATCTCCAACGCTGCAAAAATACATATGCACAAGGTTATTCATTGCAGCAGCATTTATAATTGCTACATGTTGGAAACAAACTACCTGGGTTGCACAAGTGTTCAAAAAAAAAAAAAAGGTTGAAATTACAGTTTATGTACAAAATGGAGAGCTAGGCAGCTGTTAAAAAATTAAAAGTTTAAAAAATTAAAATGATTCCCAGAAAATGCAAAAGATTATCTATAGTATGCTACCTTTCATGTAAGAAAGGGAAATTAAAAAAAAAACACATGTATCTGCTAACTCGAGAGAAAAGTATCACTAGAATACATCAGATACTGATGAAATTAGTTACACCCAGGGGTGGTGGAAATGGGATGGAAAGGATGGAAGGATGGGAAACAGAGTCAAAGAGATGGGGAATACTCAAGAAAAAAAAAAATCAGCAAGGTCAAGGGAGAAAATGCAAAATGGAATACAAATAGAAATCAATGAACCTAGCTGTATGTCAAATAAATAACATAACCAAACTTAAGAAGGGCAACAAAAAGAACCCGGGTAAATCTTGGATACATTATTTTGACCAAATATCCTCAGGCTAAAGACAAAAAGAACTATAAACACATATTAAAACTCAAGTAGTGGGTTTGTTTTTCACAGTGGTATAGGTTAGCAATTCTACAGTGATATAATGTGTATTCTGGGATTAAATAAATAAGACTCAATATGCTCACTGTCAGAGAAGAGGGTTTTAAATATAGAATGGGGAAGGCTGGGATGAAACCACTGCTGCTGCATTAGAATTGGAGGTACAAGTGTGAAGTTGTAGTTTTAATAGAGAGGAAGAGATACATACATACATATAGAGACATATATATACATATACAAAAAAGCAGGGGATTGTATTCTTTGGGACTTCCTAGATTAAACCAAATCAAATCAATTTCCTTACTGCAGGGTTCCTCAGGGTCCTTAATTCCTTAATGCCAACTCTGAATCTCCAGCAGGACAACAGAATACTCTACGGTTTCCAAAATTACTTGAACGCGGAACCCTTTCCCATGGGGCATGACACAGGACTAGAGTTCATCCAAGAGTTTTGAAAGATGAGCAGAACTGGGTCGGAGGCCCCACCCTGCCTAGTTAGGAGACTTGGGCAAGCTCCTTTCATCTGCACAAAATGGGGCAAACATGATGAATTCTCAGCGGCGTGGAGCAGGTTAGATGAGATCACACCCAGGCGCCTTATCCGTTTTTCTCTTTCTCCTCTCTCCCCAATTCCCCCTCTCCTTCCCTCCCGCACTCCCATCTTCTCTCCTCAGGGAGCCAGCTCCTGCTGCAGCCAGCTTCCAGACTGAGTCCCTCTTAGGACCGTGCAGAGACTACAAATGAGCGGGTCAGCCCGCCTGAAAGCAATCAGCTTTGTGGAACTCTGTGGCCTTTTCTTTCCTCCTGAAACTGGTTCTGCCTGGGCCCAGGACCTGGGTGACAAGTTGGATTTGATTTAAAAAGCCAAAAGAAAAGGGAAAAAAAAAAGTGGAAGGCGATTAGCGTGGCTTTTGCAGAAAATGATCAGCCCCTCATTGTGATCTTAAGGAGGTGGGCAATGTAGCGAGGGGAGGGCAGGAGTGCCCCCGCTTCCCTGATGCTATTTTCCACATTGGGGCAAAGAGCTTCTCCCTCTTGGTTCAGCTTAGTCTCGGCTGGAGGGATTTGGGTCACGGGTTGCAGACTGAGCAGGCAGCTCAGATTAGCTGGAAAAACCCCCAACCAATTTGAAATGAATTTAAAAGTGAGTCAAACCCAGAGGAGCCCATGCCTTCTGAGACCTGGTGGCATGGTTGGAGACGGGAGGGTAGAGATGACTCCACTGTGATTTCTGCTCATTTTATAGCCTTCCCGGCAGGCTCAGCCTCCAAGCTCACGACCAGATTCGCCCAAGGGGCCAGGCAGAGTGATTTTAGTGACCAAGGACAATTCCGTCAGCCCTCCCTCATGCTGTTCCTCACAGTGGTAATTATAAGTAATCATGAATAATCATGGTAATAACAAGTAATAATAATAAATAAATATGGTAATCAAAAGTAATAATAAATAATAATAATAATGGTAAAAAATAAGGGCAGCTATCTGCTGTGTGCCTTCTGTGTGTCAGACACTGCTCTGAGCACTATAGTGTGTATATTATCCCATTTTAATCCTCATAGCAACCCTGCAAAAGAAACATTCACTTACTTAACAAGTATTTACCTATCGAATGCATTCTGTGTGCCACAAACTGTGCTATAGGTGCTGGCAATATCATAATGAATTTACAACCATGGAGGAGTTACTATCCCATTCCACAGATAAGGAAACTGAGGCTCAGAGAAGTAAAGCAAGTTTCGATCAAAGTGCTCCCATATACTTCAGCCAGTTAATGAAGGCACCACCACAAACCCCCCACACACACACCTGAGGCTGCATATTGAAAAGTGGAAATGTTCAACAACTAGTAGACAGCACCCCAAGTACAAGCCTTTACAGGAAGTTATTTTCTTTCAGCAAGAAACTGAACATCTTTTCTATCTTGAGGACAAGTTCTCTTGTTAAACAAGCAATGATTTGTCTGTTACTTCATAAGTAAGCTAGTCCGCAAGTTTTCTGAGCAAGAGTTTTCCAGAGCAAATGTAAGCAGTCCACCTCAGCATCTAGGGAAATAGATGGGAATAAAAGTGGACATGGGAATAAAAGATAAACTGAGGCACAAAAGTATTAAGTAATTCTCCTCATTTGATTAGAATCACATCTAGGATTTCATCCATCCAGAATCACACAGTGTTAGAACCAGGAAGGAAACTCATCTACCCGTGAAGTGAACCCTGTGGATGCCCAGCCCCCGCCCCGCATTCACCGCTTCTTTTAGTAAGAAACCCCCATTTTCACAAGGACAGCCACACCTCCCTCTTACAGCCCCTTTACTGTAGAAAAGCCGGTGCCGTGCCAGCTCCAGTCAGGCATCCCAGTCCCTGGCTCCAGGTACCAATTCAGAGAGAGATGGGCTTGCTGTGGATGGGCCAGTGTTGTTTGATGAGTGGCAGGTAGAGGTTCACTGAGCTTCTGGAAAAAAGCATCCTTGCTCTTCTGAGACAGCGTCTGCTCTTTGCCCTGAAGCTGAGGTTCTGCGGAAGGCAAAGCAGGCAGCCTGGAAGAAACTGAGTCTTGAGCCCATCACTGAGTCACTGAGTCAAACCAACCTGGGAGCCCCCCCTTACTTTGCATTTTCCAATAAATCCCACCCCCACCCCCCATTACGGGTTAAGCCTATCTGAGTGGAGTTAATGTCACAGAGGATCAGGGGCCGATAGGAGGCCAAACCTGTCCTCTTACAGGAAGAAACTGAGGCCCAGAAAGGTCCAATGTTAAGCTCAAGGTCGCACATCCAGGGGAGGGCGGGGTCAAACTCTTTCCGGAAGTCTCCAGAAGGAAGAATAGGATTCTATCATAGTTTCAAATTTCACTGAAAATGGACTCCTGTCACTGATTTTCCATGGGGAACGAAGCTCCCAAATTGGAGCTATTCAGAAAAAAAATACGGTGCCGTTGAGGAAGCTGCACCCCCCGTCAGGAAGTGTTCAAGCAGAAAGGACACAAAGACACAGTGGCAGAACTTCAGAGGGAGATCAGGTCTCCCAGAGATGGCTGTTCTAAACGCCCCTAACTGCAGGACTGGAAGGGATTCAAGAAGCCACCGTGTTAGCGCGCAAGAGTCCTTTCAACTTGGAGCGCGTCTGCAGAACCAGGATCAGCACGCTGAGGCTGACTCCTGGTCCAGAGTTCTGCCTACCATGTCACCCTAGTTCCCCTACTGAAGCCTGGGGCGGGAGTAACAAGGTAATGGGAGGCAGCCCAGTGTCATGGCTAAGAGAACTGGCACAGGGTAAAGGACGAGCCCTTAGACCTATGAGAAGATGCTCAATCTCAGGCATAATAAGAGAAAGGTCTATCGAAACCACACTAAGGTATGACTTTTTTTTCATCTATCAGACAAGCTGTTCAGCTCGTGAGGCTGAGTAGAAAGAGACACTCTCAGCCTTGCTGGTGGAGCGTCTATTGGTATGAGCGCTGTGGAAGATGGTTTAGTGGCACCTGTCAAAATTATAAATGCTCACAGCCTGTAACTTAGCAACCCCACTTTATGCTACAGACATACTCGCATGTGTATGAAATGATGTGTATACAAATATAATCACTGCATTGGAATAACAAAAGATAAAAAAGTCCTAAATGTCCGCAGTAGAGGACTGGGTAAATACTATGAATCATCAATAAGATGGAATACTATGCAACCATGAGGGGAAAAAATGAGGACACTCTGAACCGCTCCGGAAAGAATTTATGTTGTTAAGGTGAGAAATTCCTGGAAAGAGGAAAATGCATAATAGCATGTCAAATATATTAGCTTTCAATCTACAAAAAAAGAAAAGGGTATAAATGAACTTACCTACGAAAAAGAAATAGAGTCACAGATGTAGAAAACAAACTTATGGTTACCAGGGGTAAGGGGGAGGGAGGGATAAATTAGGAGATTGGAATTGACATATACACACTACTATATATAAAATAGACAACTAATAAGGACCTACTATAGCACAGGGAACTCTACTCAATACTTGTAATGGCCTATATGGGAAAAGAATCTAAAAAGAGTGGATACATTATATCTATAACTGAATCACTTTGCTGTACACCTGAAACTAACACAACGTTGTAAATCAACTATACTCCAATAAAATTTTTAATAAATAAATAAATAAAATATATTAGCTTTCAGTAAAGGAAAGAAAATATTATGTGTTATGAATACATGATATATTTGCATAAATCCTAAAAGGAAACCAATAAAAGTGATGATGGCTGTTTGGAGATGTGTGAGCTGGGTGGCTGGGAGATGGGGTGGGAGTGAAACTTTGCACTATTTACTCTTTTATATTGTTTGAAAATATATACAAAAAGGAAAACCTTTAGTGTGCGGAGTCTGATAGGCCTGGGTTTAAATTCTAACTACACAGGGACTTCCCTGGCGGTCCAGTGGTTAAGACTCTGTGTTTCCACTGCAGGTGGTGTGGGTTCGACCCCTGGCTGGGGAACTAAGATCTCACACGCTGGGCAGCGCGACCAAAAAAAAAAAAAAATTCTAACTACACAGACTGTTACATGCAAGTTAAGTAATGCTTATTTCATATATTTTCCCTTAATTATGAATAAAAGTTTTAGTTTTAAAAGGTCACAGATAAACCACATGGGGGGGTTACTCAGATTTTTTTTTTTTTTTTAATGTGGTGGAGAAAACGCAGGTGGACCTTGGCTAGACTTATTCCTCTAAATGCCAGTTTCCTCAGAGGAACATAATGATACCCTTTGGAGGGCACTGTGGAAGTTAAATGAGGTAATGCTGAAAGCACTTAGCACAGGGACTGGCGCATAACAAATGGTTAATAAGTGCAGATTTTACTACTCCTAAAATAGACAATTTTAATCAAAACCACAGAGGAAAGGCGTTTTGAGACTAAATAATAATGGCATTGTAGCTGCCTCTATCTGACACGTACACCCGATAGCACAAGCGAACAACACAGGAAGAAGGAACAGCTTACTAAGGTAAGAAACACCAAACCATTGTCGAGATTCTCCTCCTGCACTCGTTGATCAGGGAGCATGGATTAAATAACCAGCGGTAGATTCGAAAATCTGGTTTTGGTGAAATGTTCAAAATATTGCAGAAGAGCAAACTCTTAGGGATCAGAAAACCTCCCAGCAAACCGAGCAGGAGTACTTGTCTGACAAGATACCTCCTGCCATTTATGTGACCATATATCAACTCCAGTTATTTACTGGAGAAATGATTACATAATGAAAAGAAGAAGAAAATCAAATTCGTCATTTAATAGTTATTGTAATTTCCTACATATTCACTTTAAAAAACAGATACATGTAATAGACATGGTTTCTGCCTGTTCATCATCTCCTTGGGACACTGCTCCCCACCCCCACCAGCCTTCAGTCCTTGGATTTGGGGAGACATCTGACCCACACCTGTTTAATGAGACAATTTCAATTCCCTGGCCAAAGGGATTATTCAGAGTGGGCATAGGACCCAAACACGGACAATTAGAGGCAATTCTGGGACTCAGGCCAAGATTATCAGAACGTAAACAATCTCTTCCCAGTGAGTTTACCTCACTGGGAAACGATAAGTTTGGAATGGCTAATGGCCATCTCTACCACCTCATGGGGAAAGCCCTGCTGGATGGTCCCACGAGGTCTCTGCTGAGAGCCCAAAGCATTTGTCCCCAGAGCTTCTCTGACACCAACAAACACCAACAGGAAGCTTCTCATCAAATTTGCATGACAGCCCAGAAATGCCAAGGAGGTAACACCCCCAGGTGCAGCCTCAACCACTGGGGGCAGAAGCCAGAGGTAAATGTCAACCCTAGGGGTAAATTCTCAGCAGACAAATGTGAAAGGCTTTTTGATGGTCCTCAGAAGGGCTGGGTCAGAATCAAGCCACAGTTGCCCACAGCAGTGACTTTGACAGCATACCTGTATTAGTCAGGATTCTCTAGAGAAACAGGACCAACAGAATATATACATAGTGAGGGAGATCTCATTGAAATAATTGGCTCATGCAATTGTAGGGGCTGGCAAGTCCAAAATCTGTTGAGCAAGCCAGCAGGCTGGAGATTCAGATAAAGGCTGATATTGCAGTTTTGAGTCTGAAATTCATAGACTGAAACCCAGCCAAGGGTTCTGTATTGCAGGCTAGAGGCAGAGTCGCCACTGCTTTGGAAAACTTCAGTCTTTATTCTTAGGCCGTCAACTGATTGCACGAGGCCCACCCACAGGATGGAGGGTAATCTGCTTTACTTAAAGTCAACTGATCTAAATGTTAACCACATCTAAAGGATACCTTTACAGCAACATCTAGACTGGTGTTTGAACAAGCCATTGAGCACTATAGCCTAGCCACGTTGACTCATAAAACTGACCATCATGATGCTCTTAAATCAGCTTTTTCTCCTTCATTCTCCCCACTCTCTCACTCCTACTCCCTGAAATCACTTCCCAAGCTGCATTCAAGTCCTTGTCTCAGGCTCTGCTTTCAGGGGAGCCCAGCATCCACCACATATAACATAAGTGGTCATTTTCCCCAGCTCCAGCTCCTCAGAGATCTCACTATTTTAATCATTTCACACTTCTTTCCAGTGGCTTTCCGAAGCACTTTGATTACATACATGTAGCATAACTATAATATATAATACAAAGCAGTATTAAATAAGTGAGTGCTACAGTCTAAATACTATGACTGTTTGGAGAAGAGGATGGTCAGAAAAGCTTTTAATAAGAAGAGGAAATTTTATCTGGGACTTGTAAGATGTGGAAGATTCAGACAGGTGGAGAAGAGAAGGCAGGTGCTTCCAGGACATGGGCCACATAATAATAGCTGACAGTTTAGTGAACACATACTACAGGCCAACCATTCTTCTAAACCCTGTACGTGGATTAACTCACCTAATACTCACAATAACTTTGTGAAATATGCATATTATTTACACTTTACAGACAAGGAAACAGACATAGAGAAGTTTAAGGAAACTGGCCAAGGTTCCATGGAGCTGGGGTTAAAACTCAGCAGTCCAACACCAGGTCCCACACCAATAACCACTACACTCCACCCCTCTCCCTAAGCTAGGATGTGTCTCTTTTGAGCTGAGATCAGGAGCTAGGTTTTTTGTTTGTTTGTTTTTCATTTTTTGTTTTTGTGGCTGTGCCACACGGCATGTGGGATCTTAGCTCCCCGACCAGGGACTGAAACCACACCCCCTGCACTGGAAGCATGGAGTCTTAACCACTGGACCACCAGGGAAGTCCCAGGAGCTAGGTTTTTAGTTGTTCTAATTGTGATAAAATACACATAACATAAAATTTACCATCTTACCATCTTTAAGTATTCAGTTCAGTAGTGTTAAGCATATTCACACTGCTGTCTAACCAGTCTCCAGAAATTCTTCATTTCACAAAACTGAAACTCTATACCCATTAAACAACAATTCCCTATTTCCCCCTCCCACAAGAAGCCCCTGGGAACCACTATTCTGCTTTCTGTTTCTCTGAGTTTGCCTACTCTGTAAATCTCATACAAGTGGCGTCATATAGTGTTTATCCTTTTGTGTCTGGCTTTTTTCACTTAGCATGATGTCTTCAAGGTTTATTTATGTTGTAGTGTGTGTCAGAATTTCCTTCCTTTTTAAGGCTGAATAATATTCTGTTGTTTTTGTATACCACAATTTGTTTATCTTTCACCAGCCAATGGACATATGGGTTGCTTCCACCTTTTGGCTATTGTGAATAATGCTGCAATGAATATGGTTGTGCAAATATCTCTTCAAGACCCTCTTGCCACTCTTTTGGGTATATGCCCAGAAGGAGAATTACTGGATCATATGGTAACTCTATTTTTTTAATTTTTTGAGCAACTGTCATACTGTTTTCCATAGCAGCTGCACTATTTTGCATTCCCACCAACAATGCACAAGTGTTTCAATTTCTCTACATCCTCAGAGGAGCCCACCTTTCTGAATTTGATGTGAAGGCAGGACATTGAGTGGAACTTTCCAGGAAACAGTCAAAGATACTGACCGGGACTCAGGTGACAGGATAGTACTCCAGACAGATTTGGAATGTATCCAACAAGAAATGAGAGAAGCCATGAAAGATAAATGTGTTTGCTGATGACAGAGCAGGAGGAGAACAGGAGATGAGGACTAAGCCTGGGGGAATAGCCCAGTTGGGTGGCACACTAATCCACAAGTGGCAGTTGCTAATTGTTTTCTAAAAGCTCATTCTCTAAGTTAAACATTTCCCTGCAGTCCCTACATTTGCTTAGCAAACACTTTTGCATATTAAAATAAATACTAACTTCTTTCTGATGGAGCTACTCAAAATCAAAATTAGAGACACCAGTGATAGTTAACATCTGGAGAGGTTTTCATTTTTCATATATGTAATCCTTATAACAACCCTGCAGGATCGACATTATTATTCTACTGTAGTCTTACAATGGGGAGGCAAAGCAATGAATGCCCCTGGCAGAAGAACAAACTCTCTGGGCCTTATTGCATATTCTCATCCAGGGTGGGGGGATTAGAAGGAAATAAGATTTCCAGCACTGAGAATGAGGCATTTGCTAGTTGGCAGGGACACTGTGCATTTAAAGTGTATGCACAAAGATCAGTGGTTGTCAGGGGTTTGGGGAGAGACGGGATGAATAGGTGAAGAATCGGTGATTCTTAGGGCAGAGAAATTTATTCTGTATGATACTGCAATGGTGGGTAGAAGTCATTACATATTTGTCAAAACCCGTAGAACCTACAACACAAAAAGTGGATGCTCATGTAAACAATGCAGTTTAGTAAGTATTGATAATAACTAACTTAGACTTGTAAGTAATAGAATCCGGACCCAAGCTCAGATCTTCTGATGCTAGAGTCTGTAGTCCCTCTATTATTCCACCCCACTACTCTAGAAGAATAAGGTTTTCTTTCATATTTAAATGTTTTTCTACCTTCTAAAGCTCCCAGTTCTCTCACCATTACACAGAAGTTGATTGCAATGCACACAGCGCAGGCACTTGCATGCATGATGACATCTGAGTTTCCTCCATCCACATCCTGTGGCTTAGCAGCTCCTCAGGCCACATTTTCAATGTGGGGCAGGACCCTCTGCCCAGGGCTAGCACTACCCATAATCATACCAGGAAACACACCCAGAAAATCAAGGCAAGGGTGAGGACAGGGATATTAAACCACATAGGGATACCTAGGACTTTATGTCCTTCAAAAGAAAGACCTTTTTGTTTGTGGAGGAAGAATAAGATGGAATCAGTCATTCAATAAACATTTATTGGGGCCTTGGGAAACATACATGAGTAAGATATAGTTTTTGTCCTCAATAAGATCACTGTCACAGGGGTGGGGTGGGTAAGGCCAGTTAGCCTATAATTACATGCAGGGTTAATACTCAGAATATTTTACAACTGGAAGAGCACAGAAGCCAACCAATCAGAACGGATGTTCAACTATTCAGAACACACCCCAAGTCATAAATAAGCCACCTGGACATATCCATGTGTATTAGTCAGCTCAGGCTGCCATAATAAAATACCATAGATTGGGTGGCTTAAACAACAGCAATTCAGGGAGAGAACTGGGTAGGAGATACAGATTTTGAGAGAAAGGAGAACTTAATGGTTAGGAACAGGGGCTCTGTAGACAGACTACCTGACTTTAAATCCCAGCTCCCACTTTCTTTTTTTATTAAGAGATTTTTAAGAGGTTTTTTTTTTTATTGAAGTATAGTTGACGTACCACTTTATATAAGTTACAGGTGTACAATATAGTGATTCACAATTTTTAAAGATTATGCTCCATTTATAGCTATTATAAAATATTAGCTAGATTCTGTGCACAATATACCCTTGTAGCTTATTTTATACATAATACTTTGTACCTCTTACTCTCCTACCTCTATATTGTCCCTCCCCCTTTCCCTCTTCCCACTGGTAATGACTAATTTGTTCTCTATATCTGTGAATCTGCTTCTTTTTTGCTGTATTCACTAGTCTGTTATATTTTTTAGATTCCACATGTAAGTGATATCATACAGTATCTGTCTTCCTCTGACTTATTTCACTTAGCATAACACCCTCCAAATCCAATCATGTTGCTGCAAATGGCAAAATTTCATTCTTTTTTATGGCTGAGTAGTATTCTGTTGTATATATATGCCACATCCTTTTTATCCATTCATCTATTGGTGGACACTCAGGTTGCTTCCATATCTTGGCAATTGTAAATAATGCTGCTATGAACACTGCGGTGCATGTATCTTTTCAAATTAGTGTTTTTGTTTTTTTCAAACATATACCCACCCAGAAGTGGAATTGTTGGGTCATATAGTAGCTCTATTTTTAGTTTTTTGAGAAACCTCCATACTGTTTGCCACAGTGGCTGCACCAATGTACATGCCCACCAACAGGACGTGAGAGTTCCCATTTCTCCACACCCTCTCCAGCATTTGTTATATGTGTTCTTTTTGATGATGGCCATTCTGACAGGTGTGAGGTGATATCTCATTGTTGTTGTTGTTGTTGTTGTTTTCTCATTGTTGTTTTTGATTTGCATTTCCCTGATGATCAGCAATGTTGAGCATCTTTTCATGTGCCTGTTGGCCATCTGCATTTCTTCTTTGGAAAAATGTCTATTCCGGTCTTCTGCCCATTTTTAAAATCAGGTTATTTGTTTTTTTTTGATGTTGAGTCATATGTCCCAGCTCCTACTTTCAAGCTGTGTGACTTGGAGCAAGTTACCTAATCATGCTGTGCCTCAGTTTCCTTGTATGTAAAAGAGGGTAATAATGATACCAAACTTGTCAGAAAAAAGAGGAGGAAGAGGCAGACAAAGAAGAAACAGATGAAACCGTATTTCATTATTCTGATCCGCAACAATGATTTCCACCAATATGTCTTTCAGCTCACTTATTCATTCTTCTGCCTCATTTTTTCTTCTATTGATTTCTTCCAGTGTATTTTTCATTCCAATTATTGTACCGTTCATCTCTCTTTGTTCATTCTTTAAATCTTCTAGCTCTTTGTTAAACATTTCTTGTATCTTCTCAGTCTGTGCCTCCCTTCTTTTTCGGAGATCTTGGGTCATCTTTACTATCACTCCTCTGAATTCTTTTTCAGGCAGATTGCCTGTCTCCGCTTCACTTAGTAGTTCTTCTGGCGTTTTATCTTGTTCCTTTGTCTGGAACATATCTCTGCCGTCTCATTTTGTCTGACTTGCTGTGTTTGTGGTCTCTATTTCTCAGGGTGCAGGTCTGTAGTTTTTCTTGCTTCTGATACCGGCCACTGGTGGGTGGAGCTGGGTCTTGTCCCTGTGGTGGGCTCGGCCGTGTCACAGGGTATGTTGAGGGGCAGCTGCACACTCAGGACCACGTCAGGCAGCCTGTCTGCTGGTGGCTGGGGCTGTGTTCCCACCCTGTTGGTTGTTTGGCCTGCGGCGTCCCAGCCCTGGAGCTGGCTGACCATTGGGTGAGGCCAGGTCTCAGTGCCAAAATGGTGGCCTCCAGGCGAGCTCACACCAAGGAATATTCTCTGGGGCCTCCGCCAGCACTGTCGCTGCCCCGACAGTCAGCCACAGCTGACCCCCGCCTCCCTAGGAGACCCTCCCAGGCCCGCAGGTAGGTCTGGCCCAGGGTCCTATGGAGTCACTGCTTTGACCTGGGTTCCAATGCATGAGAAACCTTGTGTGCACCCTCCAAGGGTGGAGTCTGTTTTCCCTAGTCCTGTGGAGCTCCTGCACTCGAGCCCCGCTGGCCTGCAAAGCCAGATGCTCCGGGGCTCCTCCTCCCCATGCCAGACCCCCAGGCTGGGGAGCCTGGTGTGGGGCTCAGAGCTCTCACTCCTGTGGGAGCTCTGCAATATAATTATTTTCCAGTTGGTGGGTCACCCACCTGACACGTATGGGATTTGATTATGTCGCGAAAGCGCCCCTCCTACTGGCTTATGGTGGCTTCTTCTTTGTCTTTGGATGCAGAATATCTTTTTCAGCAGGTTCCAGTCTTTTTAGTCAACAGTCGTTCAGCAGTTAGTTGGGATTTTTGGTGTTTTCATGAGGGGAGGCGAGCTCAAGTCCTTCGACTCCTTTCTCTGAGGGCAAGAAACCACATTTCTAAGAAGGCAGTGCTCAGAGATATTTGAGCACCCACATTCATAGCAGCAGCATTCACAATAGCCAAAAGGTGGAAGCAACCCAAGTGTCATCCATCGATGCATGGATGGATAAACAAAATGTGGTGTATACATACACTGGAATAATACTCAGCACTACAAAGGAAGAAAATTCTGACACATACTGCTACATGGATGATCCTTGAGGACATTACGCTAAGTGAAATAAGCCAGTCACAAAATGACAAATATTATATGATTCCACTTATGTGAGGTCGCTAGAGTAGTAGTCAAATTCTAGAGAGACAGAAAGCAGAATGATGGTTACCTGGGGCAGCAAGGGAAGGGAATGAGTAGTTGTTATTTAATGGATATAGAGTTTCAGTTTTGCAAGATGAAGAAAGCTCTGGAGATTGGTTATCCAACAGTGAGACTATATGTAACATTACTGAACTATACACATAAAAATGGTTAATATGGTATATTTTGTTACGTATATTTTGCCACAATTAAATTTTTTTTTTTAATTTTATGAGGGAGTGGTCGACAGTACTGAATTCTGCTGAGAAATCGAGAGATCAGAACCAGAAAAGGGCCCTTAGCCTAATCAAAAGGCAGTAGTTGGTAAGGCTTCGAGAGCAGCAATGCAGCTGAGAAACATGACTAGTGGATTTTGGAGGGAGCGGGAGATGAGGAGGAAACAGAAAGCCAAGAAGCTTGCCTATAAAGGGGTCTAAAACCTGTGTCCACAGCCAAGAGAGGATGGGGGCTGTGAAAATGGACTTCTTCCCTCTTTATTAAATTCCTCTTTAAAACTGCAAAATTAAGGCATGCTCACCAAAACCACTTACACAACACATCGACCCACAGAGAAAACATCAATGATCCTCCCTCCCCTCTCCACTCTACCCAGGTTACCTGTGTTAACAGCCCAGTGGTGCTCCATGCTTACAGTGACATGAGTTAATGTACAGTATGTGCAAAGGCTCTGAAACAGAAGCAGGCTGTGTCCAAGGAAAAGTCTATGCCATCAGATAACATGAGCAAGGAAGACAGGGTAGCTTGGGGAGGGAGAAGTGAGGTCATGAAAGACCCTGTGGGCCTGTACTTTATTCCCAGCGTGATAAGAAGTTATGAGAGGATTGGGGAAGGGGGAGATAGGATCTTTGTTGTGGTCTCAGAAATTACTCAGACTGCTGGGTAAAGAGTAGACTGTGGCAAGGGGTGAAGTAGGGAGGTTAACGAGGAGGCCCTAGCAAAGGTCCTGGTGAGAGTCAGCATGGGTGTCAGCAGAAGAGCTACAGACAAGAAGTGCTGGAGAGGGCGTGCAGAAGAGGGAGCCCTCCTGCACTGCTGGTGGGAATGTAAATGGATACAGCCACTATGGAGAACAGTATGGAGGTTCCTTACAAAACTAAAAATAGAACTACCATAGGACCCAGCAATCCCACTACTGGGCATATACCCTGAGAAAACCATAATTCAAAAAGACACATGCACCTCAATGTTCATTGCAGCTCTATGTACAATAGCCAGGACATGGAAGCAACCTAAGTGTCCATCAACAGAGGAATGGATAAAGAAGATGTGGTACATATATACAATGGAATATTACTCAGCCATAAAAAGGAGTGAAATTGGGTCATTTGTAGAGACGTGGATGGATCTAGAGACTGTCATACAGAGTGAAGTAAGTCAGAAAGAGAAAAACAAGTATCGTATATTAACGCATATATGTGGAACCTAGAAAAATGGTACAGATGAACTGGTTTTCAGGGCAGAAACAGAGACACAGATGTAGAGAACAAACGTATGGACACCAAGGCGGGAAAGCGGCGGGGGATGGGGGTGGTGGTGGGATGAATTGGGAGATTGTGATTGACATGTATACACTAATATGGATAAAATAGATAACTAATAAGAACCTGCTGTATAAAAAATAAATAAAATAAAATTCAAAAAAAAAAAAGTCCTGGTGAGGAAGACCATGGCTTGGTCCAAGATGGCAGGATGGGGGTGGTGAGAAGGGACTGGATTCAGAGCACATTTTGAAGGGAAAGAGGACAGAACTTGCCCCTGGATTCTGCCAGTTTCTCAGAGCAGTTAAGAAAAGACCCCAAGCTCACACAGGTTGGAAGAGATAGAGCCAGGATTCAAACCCAACTCATCTATTCAACAAATGTTTCATGGGCATCTGTGGGAGACACGGGGGGATGGAACAGTGGATGAAACACAGTCCCACCCTCGTGAAGCCCCATCCTCTGGAGAGCCAGCACAGCACAGCACAGCACGGCCACCTAAGCCAGGCGGCCAGGTTCACGTCCCAGTCCTGCTGCTCGGCAGCTCTGTGACCTTGGGCAAGTTATGTGACCTCTGTATGCTTCAATGTGAAATAACAGAAAATACATATACTGATCTCTGTCCCCAGTTCCTGGCACAGAGCTAAAACCCTTGGAATTTCCTAAGTGATACGAACAGGAGGAGCATCTTTTGTTCTAATATTTGGTCTTCAACCCTAGCTCCTGACACAGAGCTCCTGAATCCCTTGGCATTTCCTGGGTGACAGGAAAGTCTTTTGTTTAATGGGGTGACTCTTGGTGGGCTCTTGGATAACTTAGGACGGGGGCTGGTCACCAGAAAGACAAAGCCATGATTAGAAGCTTGGAACTTTCAGCCCCTTCTCCAAGGAAGGGGAGAGGGGCTGGAGACTGACTTAATGATCAGTCATGCTTATGTGATGAAGCCTCCACAAAAATCCCCAAAATATGGGATTCGAGGAGTTTCCTGGTTAGTGAACCCATGTGCTAACATGGGTTAGCACATGAGTGGGTAGGATACCTCAACTCCACCAAGATAGAAGCTCCCGAGCCTGGGACCCTTCCAGACCTTGCCCATGTACCTCTTCATCTGACTGTTCACCTGTGTCCTTGATCATATCCTTTATTATATAATAAATCAGTAAGCATAAGTGTTTCCTTGAGCTCTGTGAGCTGTTCTAGCAAATGACTGAACCCAAAGAGGGGGTCATGGGAACCTCTGATTTATAGCCAGTTGGTCAGAAGCACAGATGACAGCCTGGATTCGCAACAGGCATTGAGTGGGGTGGGGACAGTCTGGTGGGACTGAGCCCTTAACCTGTGGAGTCTGCGCTAACTCCGGCTACTGTCAGAACTGCACTGAACTAGAGGACACCCAGCAGGTGTCAGCGGATTCCTGGGTGTGGAAAACCCACACATCTGGCGTCAGAAGTACCAGTGAGTGAGAGAGTAAAGGAGAAACACAGGGGTGGTTTTTCCTCATCATCATCCTCCCTCCCTCACTGCTCACTGTGAATAGATGACTTAGTATAAAAAAGTGCTTAGAATAGTCCCTGGCACACAGCAAAGGCTTTATAAACGTTTGTGATTATTACTGCAGAGGTCAAGCTCTTAACCATCACACTGTTGGGCCTCAGTTTTCATTTCCCATCCTGACGATGCAAATTAACAGTGCATTTCTTCCTTTGTTCAACCAAACTGAGAAAGCAATGTTGAGGGTCCAATGGCAAATGACTCTATAAACACCAGAATTTATTAATAATAGTAATAATAATAAATATTAACTAATATCTATAAATTAGAAAAACTGCAATGTGTCAATTAATTAGAAAAAATGCCATATATTCTATATGTCTTGGTATATATGTGCACTGAAGTAGAATGACAAAAGATAGGCCCCCAAATTATGTCACTGCATGGTAGGACCGTGATGGGATGAAGGATAATACTTGATTTCTTTTTTTCTTTTACGTTCACCATAATGAGACTGGATTCATTTCCTAACCATAAACATTATTTGTTAACGTTTTAATAGCTGGGCAAAGGATCTGTAAGCCCAGAGGAAACGGGAATGCACCCACGTCTTTCCCTTTGCTTTCATCTCAGGATGTGCCCTGAAACGTGAAAAGGCACCAACTATTCACCCCCGTCCCACGGTGAGATCACACAGGGATGACTCAGAAGTGGCTTCTGACACCAGGCAGCTCCTGAGCCAGGAGAGAACAGGAGAGCAGGCAGCAGCCAACCAGTTCTGCAGAGAATCCTCATTCTCTGAAGGAACTGGGTGCGCGGCGTGGCAGGGTCGGGAGAGCTAACAGCCTGTTCTCACCCTGAACCACACAAGGCCAGACGCCTAATGAATCATGTGAATTGCAAAGAGGGAACTTTAAGCAAACAGGCAGACCTAACACACTGTGGAATTAAACAATATCCAAGTTTAGAAACCCCAGTCTGACTCCCTCTACGTGCAATAAAAATCAAAAACCCTCAGCATCAAGACTTGCTTTGCTTCAGCTCCCCACAGAGCCATGCACAAGGCCAGGTACACAGGAAATGCTGTGCTTTGATTATTTTAATCGATATCTCTTTTCCCTACCCAACATCTATTGCTCCTTTTCCTGGTAAAAAGCCTCAGTTTCCATTTGAGGAACCATCCCTTTCACGGCTCTTGGTGGGCCTGTCAATCAAGGTGACCTTCCTCCCCCTGCCCAGCAGGTAGGCACTGAGCCTAAGCCAAGCCAGTCAGATGCTCTCTTCCTTGAATAGAGGCGGAGTAGATTCCACCAACAAGCCTTTTCATGGGCTCAAATTTTACCCAAATCCCTGGAGCTGAAACAGTCTTTATCGTTTTAGAGTCCTGGTTCTGCAGCCTTTCTCCACTTCTGAGAACTCCTCAATATCCTTGCAATAAAGCCCTTTTTTATTTAAGGAAGCCAGAGTCCTGTTTCTGTTGCTTGCACCCAAAGAACCCAAACTTTGCTATTCAGCATCAAGAAGAAACTCAGATATAAACAATTAAAATAATTAGCATTGATCTGCTTACTATTAATAAACAATTTGCCCACCCACTGTCTCTTTTGCACTTACCACAAACCAGCAGCTCAGAGAGGTTCATTGCCTTCCTCTAAGTCACACAGCTAGCAAGTGACCGAAATTTGGCCTCAGCCCAGCTTGTGAGCCTCCTGGACCAGAAGCTCTGCAGCCTGGATGGGAACCTCTGTTGCATCACCCCTCCCCACCCTAGTCAGTCCTTCTCTGGCTTTGAATTTTTCTCTACTTGCAAGTTGTGTGTAGCTAGTTTACAAATTCCTCAAGGACAGGAAGAAGCTCTTTCTCCTGCTCCTCCTTTTCAGGGCCAGGGCTCCACAGAGAATCTAAGTGTCCAGGCCCCATGCAAGTTTTCGATGCTAGACCCTCTCATGAAAAGTGGAGTCAGCAAATGAGCAAACCTCAGTCCTCGGCAATATTCATGCCAGAAACATCTATCCTAAGTCCCCAGGGTACAGTGCTGCAGGACATGGAACAAAAGCTTCCATCCTAGTGAAAAAAATATTCTACAGAAGAACAAACAATATAATAATATATTATATCTACAATATACAATTATATGTATTTATATATACAGTTGACCCTTGAACAACATGGGTTTGAACTGCACAGGGCCACAGATTTTTTTCAAGAAATAAAGCTGGCCCTCTGTATCTGCTGATGCCAAGTCCGCAGACTCGGAAGGCCAACGATGGGATTTGAGAATCTGCGGATTTTGGTGTCTGCAACTGGTCCTGGAACCAATCCCCATGACACCTAGGGATGACGGTAATATAAAACCAGGTAGTGATACATGCTCTGAAAAGAAAAAGCAAAATAAAGAGCCAGATGTGGGGACTTCCCTGGTGGCGCAGTGGTTAAGAATCCGCCTGCCACTTCAAGGGACGTGGGTTCAAGCCCTGTTCCGGGAAGATTCCACATGCCGCAGAGCAACTAAGCCCGTGCGCCACAACTACTGAAGCCCGCATGCCTGGAGCCCTGTGAGCCACAACTACTGAGCCCACGTGCCACAATTACTGTGCCTACGCTCGAGCCCACGAGCCACAATTACTGAAGCCCTCGCACCTAGAGCCTGTGCTCCGCAACAAGAGAAGCCACTGCAGTGAGAGGCCTGCGCACCGCAACAAAGAGTAGCTCTCGCTCACCACAACTAGAGAAAGCCCGCACGCAGGAACAAAGACCCAATGCAGCCAAAAATAAATAAATAAATTTATTTAAAAAAAAAAAAAAAAGAGCCGGAGGTGGAGTTTTACATGGGGGGCAGGGGAGTACATTTTAGTAGAGATTGGAGCGGGGGGCTATCTGGGGAGGAGTGTGCAAACCAAGCAAGCACAAAGGTACAGAAGGGGCTTTTGGTGTGTGCACGGAGCTTCCCAGAGGCCAGTGCTGCCCTGATGGGGGTAACAGTGATCGGGGGTGGGGAGGCAGCCAGAGGCCGGAGGAGGTAAGACCACCAGGGTTTCGGTAAGGACTTGCATTTGGTCCCAAGTGTGATCGGGAGCTATGGGAGGGTTGGGGGGCTGGGGGAGGGAAGAGAAGACAATAACATCATCTGACTTCTGTTTGAAAAAGTCATTCTGGCTGGTGGAAACAACCCAAATGTCCATCACGGCATGACGGCAAAACGAAATGTGGTATATCCATACAGTGGGATATCGTTTGGCCGTAAACAAGAATGAAGTACTAATACATGCCAGACACACACCAAGAAACACATACTGTATGATTTCATTTATAGGAAAGACCCCGAATCGGCAAGTCCAGAGACAGAAAGCAGATTAGTGGCTGCCAGGGGGAGAGGGGATGGGGAGTGACTGGAGATACAGAGTTTCCTTTTCGGGGTGATGAAAATGTTCTGGAACTAAAGAGTGGTGATGGTCACACAACACTGTGAATGGACTAAATGCCACTAAATTAGACACTTTAAAATCATTAAAATGGCGACTTTCACACTCTGTATATTTAAATACTTTAAACAATCTAAAAATAATTGAAAAATAAAAAGCTCATTCTGGCTTATGTATGCAGAGAAGGGATGGGGAAAGAAGGAAACAGACCAATAGGAAAGTTCATCCAGTTCTGCCTCCGGCTTTGGCAGATTCCTTCCCTTCTCCAAGCCTCAAATCCTTCATCCACGAAAATGGTAATTCTCTGGGTACATGTATATGTATGGCTGAGTCGCTTTGCTGTGCACTTGAAACTGTCACAACATTGTTAATCGGCTATACTCCGATATAAAAGAAAAAGTTTTATAAAAAATTGACAAGAAAAGAAAAGAAAATGGAAATTCTCACAGGCCCAAACTCTTGGGCTTGGTGAGAGGATAAGAATACTTTTGAAGTGACCCAGGGCCCAGCCCATGGATCTCTCCTCTTTCTGACTCAGACTCACTCCCCTGGAGATCTCATCCAGGTTCATGGCTTTGAATTCCGTCTCTCAACTTAACTCCAGCCAGCTGTCTCACCTGAGCTCCAGCTGGCTGACTCAGCATCTCCACTTGAGTGTCTACCAGGCACCTCCAGCTTACCGTGTCCAAAACAAACTGTTGAGCTCTGCCCCTCCCCTAATGTTCAACCTTGCTCCCTATCTCTGTACATGAAAACTCCATCCTTCCAGGTGGAGGGCACATATCTAGGAGTCCTTGACTTACCTCTCACGCTTATCCAATCAGTAAGTGCAGCTGACTCTGCCTTCAGAATACATCCAGAATCCGAGCCCCTTCTGGTCCAAGCCACCATCACCTCTAGCCTGGATTATTGCAGTAGCCTCCTGTCTCTCCCAGCTTATGCTGTTGGCCCCTTCACACTGTTCTCAACATGGCAGCTCCAGAGATCCTGTTCAAATATAAGTGGTACCATGTCAATCCTCTGCTCAACCAAAAATGTTCCCACTGAAGACCCTTGCATTTGTCCCTTCCACCTGCTCTCCCAGATACCCATGTGACTCACGCCCTTGCCTCCCCCGTGTCTACATTCAAAGAGACCTTCTCAGCGAGGTATCTGCTGGCCACCTACTTAGGGTTGCCAGATAAAGTACAGGATGCCCAGCTAAATGTGCATCTCAGATAAACAAAGAGTAACTTTTTAGTATGACAATGTCCCATGCAATATCTGGGACATTTTTGCATAGGGCAGACTTATACTTTAAAATGTTCTGTTGCTAGATGAATGGATAAAGAAGATATGGTGTATATATATATATATATATATATATATATATATATATATATATACACATACATATACACACACACACAATGGAATATTACTTAGCCATAAAAAAGAATGAAATTTTGCCATTTACAACCACATGGATGGGTCTGGAGGGTATTACACTTAGTGAAGTAAGTCAGATAGAGAAGGACAAATACTGTATGTTATCACTTACATGTGGAATCTAAAAAATAAAACTAGTGAGTATAACAAAAACAGAAACAGACTCACAGATATAGAGAACAAACTAGTGGTTACCAGTAGGGAGAGGGGAGGGGGAGGGGCAATATAGGGGTAGGGGATTAAAAAGGTAAAAACTACTGTGTATAAAATAAGCTACAAGGATGTATTGTACAGCACAGGGAATATAGCCATTATTTTACAATAACTTTAAATAGAGTATAATTTATAAAAATATTGAATCAATATGTTGTACACCTGAAACTAATATAATATTGTTATATAAATCAACTATACTTCAATAAAAAAATATAGTTAAATAAAATTATCTGTTGTTTATCTGAAATGCCAATCTAATTGGATGTCCTGTATTTTTATTTGCTAAGTCTGGTAACCCTAACTAAAAATGGTCACCATCATCATCCCAATACTAGTAAGTCCCTTCCCTGCATTTATTTTTCTCCCTAGCATTTATCACCACCTAACATAGCATATGTGTTACTCTTTTATTTTGTGTATTGTCTGTCTATACAGTAGCTACATGTGGCTACTGGGCATTTGAAATGAGGTCAGTACTACTGAGGATCTGAATATTTTATTTCAATTAATTTCAATTTAGAAGTGGAAACTTGATTTAGTTATTGGACAACTTTAAGTGTGTTTAGAAAAACTAGCATAAGGAAAAATACTTTTCAACTATAAATTTTATGAAATCGAAATACAGATCATGTATTTCCAATGAAACTTTAGCATTCATCGTTATGAGATGCACCATAAGTGTAAATTACACATTGAATTTTAAAGATTTACTACAGAAAAAAAGAATACACAGTATCTTATTAATAAATATAATTTTTATATTGATTACATGTTGAAATGATAGTTTTGTGAGTATATTAAATGTAATATACTATTAGAATTAACTTTACCTGTTTCTCTTTTATTCATGTGCCTACTAGAAGTTTTTTGATTGTGTATGTGGCTCATACTGTATTTCTTTTGGACAGCACTGCCCTAGAATGTAGGCTCCTTCAGGGCTTGGTTCCCCTAAAAGCAGAGCTGAGACCAGGGTGGCGAGCCTATCGTTTATTCTACAGTGCGATACCAGGAAGCAGAAGCAAGAGACTGGGGATAGTGAGAAAGAAAAAAAGTCAATATAAGCACGCATTACCAAGGTCGATGTTGGTAACAAGAACTCCACTTCACGAGGACTTAAGAGTTACAGAAGGCCTCTCAGAATCATCTCCTGAGAGACAGGAAGCTGCAGGCTTTATCTACCAGCTCCCACCCCACTGTTGAGGGCTGCCCCAGGGGTGTTAACACTTCTGGCTGCACCTGTTCGTGGGACAAAGAAGTTCCTGCTGTTTTGGAAAAAAACCAGAAAACCCCACAACTGGAGTCATAGGATGCACACTGGCAGTCTGAGGCAAGCCTGGACTTGCAAGAGACTGTCCACCATATGGACAGCTGAAATCAGAGGTGGACCAAGGGGACATGATGTTGCAATTCTCTTGTTCAGCTTTTCATCCCCAAAACCTAGAACAGTGCCTGGAACATAGTAGATGTTCAAAAAATAATTCTGAAAAAAAAAAAAAAGTAAATATCTGCGTTCAAAAAAATACATACAGGGGCTTCCCTGGTGGCGCGGTGGTTGGGAGTCCGCCTGCCAGTGCAGGCGACGCGGGTTCGTGCCCCCGTCTGGGAGGATCCCACATGCCGCGGAGCGGCTAGGCCCGTAAGCCATGGCCGCTGGGCCTGCGCGTCCGGAGCCTGTGCTCCGCAACGGGAGAGGCCCGTGTACCGCAAAAAAAACAAACAAACAAACAAAAAAACATACAGGGCTTCCCTGGTGGCGCAGTGGTTGAGAGTCCACCTGCCAATGCAGGGGACACGGGTTCGTGCCCCAGTCCGGGAGGATCCCACATGCCGCAGAGCGGCTAGGCCCGTGAGCCATGGCCGCTGAGCCTGCGCGTCCGGTGCTCGGCAACAGGAGAGGCCACAACGGTGAGAGGCCCGCGTACCTCAAAACAACAACAACAACAAAAAAAAAAAACACATACAGGGCTTCCCTGGTGGCGCAGTGGTTGAGAGTCCACCTGCCAATGCAGGGGACACGGGTTCGTGCCCCAGTCCGGGAGGATCCCACATGCCGCAGAGCGGCTAGGCCCGTGAGCCATGGCCGCTGAGCCTGCGCGTCCGGTGCTCGGCAACAGGAGAGGCCACAACGGTGAGAGGCCCGCGTACCTCAAAACAACAACAACAACAAAAAAAAAAAAAAAAAAAAAAAACCACACATACAGGGCTTCCCTGGTGGCTCAGTGGTTGGGAGTCCGCCTGCCGGTGCAGGGGACATGGGTTCGTGCCCCGGCCCGGGAGGATCCCGCTCCGCTGGGCCCGTGAGCCATGGCTGCTGGGCCTGCGCGTCCGGAGCCTGTGCTCCGCAACGGGAGAGGCCCGCGTACCGCAAAAAAAAAAAAAAAAAAAAAAAAGGGGTCATCTGCTACTCGTATCGACGAGCTTTCCTTAATTTATCTCTCTGAGGCAACAGGTTTCCGCCCCTAACCAAGACCCTTAATTATCCACACCCTATGACTCTTCACAGCATTCATCTCTACAAGACTGGCCTTCTAGCTGTAATTACAGAAGAGCAATTCCTTTGGCTGCATCGGAAGGCAGCACCTTTCGTCTCCCGGATTTCCCACCCTACGGTCTCACAGCCGGTGAAACCCAAGGGTAAGGAGTGATGCTGACTCTCCTAACCAGTAAGGCTTCGGGGGTGTAGGGAGAGGGAAAGAGGTGGGGACACGACTAAAGAAAAGGAGAAAAAACAAAAACAATAAACCAAGTGTAAAAAGCAAGTCCACAGTGGAGACTTATAAAGCAAAAGTACCTCAGAAATAATGACTTGAACGTGTGGAGGCTGGGGCGGATCCAAAGCCAAACATACTCCGAATCCTAGTTCCTTTTCCATTTCCTAGATATGTGGAAAGACTACAGTTCCCAGCAACCTTTGCAGTACAAGCTGATGCCCATGTGACCAGCTCAGGCCAATGGGGTACGAGGAGAAATAATAGCCGCGTCATGCTCTTCTCCCACTCTACCCCGCCCCCGTCCCCCTGCTTTGGGAGCCGTGGGTTGAGAGGGTGGAGGCGTCCGCAACTGGGGCAGCCTGCAGAGAGGAGATGCTCTGGAGAGTCACCAGGTGTGGCGTGAGGCACAGACTGAGGTGCTGGGCCTGCAGCGTAAGCCTGGCCCGTCCTGAACAAAACACAGGCTTTTTGTTACTTCTCGGGCCATATTTAAAGGGCATCATAAAACGTTTAAGAAGCCTTACTTGAATGAGACATTTTAAAACTACATAGCCCAAATAAATGGGGAAAATGACATACTGAACAGGGAGGTGACTTTATTCATTTACATGCTTGACCCAAACCTCAGTTTTCTCCTCTGTAAGATGGGAATAAAAACAACACCTACCTCAGGGAATTGCCACGAGGTTTTTAAAAAAAGAATTCACTTACACAACATTGTAAATCAACTACACTTCAATAAAAAATAATAATAATAAAATTCTTTAAGAAAAGGTAATTTATTTAACAAACACATATAGTACTTACCATGGCCAGGCTCCGTGCTAAGTCCGTTATCAATGTTAACATATTCAATCCTTGTTTTGGTTTCTGAGGGCTACTTGTAACAAATTACCACAAACCGGGTGTCTTAAGATGATAAAAATTTATTCTCTTACAATTCTAGAGGCTAAAAGTCTGAAATCAAGGTGTCAACCAGGGCCATGCTCCCTCCAAAGGCTCTAGGGAAGAGTTTGGGCTTAATAAACAGGGATCGGGGCTAGAAGGGAGACTTATTTTTCCTTGTATCCCTCTGTGCTATTTGAATTTCTTTTACAAGGAACACACATTACTTTTTTTTTTTTTAACATCAACACTAGTTTAAAAACTAAACTATCTCTAACAGTGAAAGGATAGACTATGTTTCAGGGAAAGGGAATTTCAGGAATCAGTGAGTAGCTGGGAGGGTGTATTTATTTACTTTGCTTTCATTTAATTGAGGGAGAGACCAGGGATTCCTCAGCCCTGAGTTATTTCCACCTAGCCCGAAGGTCACCCCTGGAAAGTCTGTCTAACTGGATGGACATCAATGGCCACATTTTCTTTCTCTTCTTTGCTCTGTTAGTTGTTATTGTGTTTTTTTACAGATTTTGGAAATTATACGTAATTAGAGATTGCTAATTAGTTGTTTCCTAATTGTCCCCTCTCCTTACTGTCCAAGTAGCTCCCTGGCCACAAAAGACCCACACGCTGTCACCTCTTACCCACGGCTATCAAGTTTTGTCTCCATAAAGTCTTTTGGTGGATTCAAAACAACAGCAGTGTCCCCATGAATTGTCACTCTTCTTGGTGCCTTAGGAGAATCAAGGCCAGTCACTAAGGCAACAGCTGGCCCAGCATTTCTCCTTTCAACAAGGTGCCCTGGCAGGGGTGGGGATAAATTGGGAGATAAGGACCTACCATATAGCACAGGGAACTCTGCTCAATACTCTGTAATGACATACATGGGAAAAGAATCTAAAAAAGAGTGGGTATATGTATATGTATAACTGATTCATTTTGTTATACAGCAGAAAATAACACTACGTTGTAAATCAACTATACTTCAATAAAAATTTTAAAAAAGAAAAAGAAAGAGATTATTTACAAAACAAAACAAAAAACAATAGTGCCCTCATTTTATGCCAGTGGCAAAACTCTGACACTTCGGCTCTGTCCAGCTGATGGCCAATTCCAGCAGAGGCAAAAACAGAGCAGAAGGAAGACTGTGTACACAGGCCTGAGAACACAGGCTCTGAGGCCAGAGAGATACACTTGGGTTTCTGCCAGCTCCAGACAAGTTACTCCCCCTGTCTAAGCCTCAGTTACCCCTTCTTCTAATAATGATTCAAACAGTACCTCTGGTTATGAAGATTCAACAGGCTCACAGTGATGGAGCATTTAGCACCACCCCTCTCATGTACAGAGCCATCAATGTTGGGGACAATGTTACTGCTGATGGTGCCTGACTCTGATGATGCTGAGGCTGGTTCCTTCCTTTTCTCTGCTCCCATAGCCTTGCATCTGTTTCTGTGATGCTTTCACAGCATTGGGGTTAGCCATGAAAAAAGTTTTTCGGTGGTTATGGTTGTGGTTATTGTATTGTTGCTGTTGTGGTCTTTAAATTCCAAATGACAGCTTTCCTGTATGAGGGAGAGGCCCCTCGTGGGCAGTATGGGGTGGTGAAATGAACATCATCTGGACCCAGACAATCCTGGGCCCCAGTTCCAGATCAATCACTTGCCAGTGGGGTGGCCTTAGGCAAATTGTTTAATTATTCTGAGCCTCAGTTTCCTCATCTGTAAAACAGACATAATAATCACCAACTCATTCAACTGATTTTCATTGTTTTCTTAGGTGCTAGATAACTTTGCTGGGGATTCAAGAACAGAGAAAATTCATCCGTAATTTGAAAAAGATCACCATCTGAAATTCTCTACTCCAGAGAACAGTGATTAAGAGCATGGGCTTTGGAATTAGACAGACCAGGGTTCAAATGTGTACTCTGAATTCACTAGCTGTGTGATCTTGGGCAAGTTAATCACCTTTGCTGATCCTTAGTTGCCCCATATCAAAATGGAGATGGTAATAACAGCACCTACCTCATGGTTGCTTTTGAGGCCTCGAGTAAATCATGCTATAAAGCCTTTAGTTCAATGCTGGCACCCAGTAGGCACAAGCAAGTGTTAGCTGCTATGATGAAGTGCACTCAAATGTTGCCAGCGCCGTGCAGAGAGGTTGTAATGGTTCCAGTGGATAATTATACAGGGGGCCAGGGATGTGGGTGGAAGTCAGGAAAGAATTCAAGGGGACTGTGATGTCCAGACAGAGTCTTGACAAATAAGTAGATGTCTGCCAAGAAGGGAAGGGAGAACCAAGTAATGCATTCAGGGAGCTACAGGACGATCAGAATGACAGGAGCCCAAGGTACAAAGCCAGGTGGTTGGCAGAGCTGGAGTTGGGGGCAGCAATAGAGATAAAAGGTGGCCAGAGCCAGAAGCTGACGGGAACCAGAGCACAGAGAGTCTTATATGAAATAAGGAACTTTAGTGTAAGAGGACTGGGGGACCATGGTGGGCTCTTTAGAGTGGAGGAATGATGCTGTCAGATTATCATAGAAAGGACTATGATCTATCATATCCATGGACTGCAGGGTGGAGGAGGGTGGCCTGGAGGTGGGGAACCCAGTGAGTTGATATCCCAACAGCCCCAGGAGAGACAAGGAAGGGCTTCACCAGTGCAGCAGCAGCAAGAGTGGAGAGAAGCCCTATGGAGCATCCTCCCAGGTGAGCTCGGCCTGTGAAGGCACGTGTGCTTCCCATGCACCAGGATGCATTGTCATCCTTTCTTCCTTCTTGTCACCTTCCAGTGTCTCCCTTTCCTCCCCTCCCACACCACCTCATCCCTTCTCTCACCAGCTTAACCTTTTTTTTTTTTTTTTTTGCAGTTTCTGTCATAGCCAAATATATTTATTTCATTGAAACACCATTGTAAAAGAGTGCTACCAGGAAATCAGAGTAAAAGATAAATTAAGGTCAAAGCTTATCCTTTTTTCCTTTCTTCTCTCTCGCTTGGAGCTTTGCTTGGGGCAGGGAACTGAAAACCGCAGCTCTGGTTTGATCCAGATGTGCTCCATCTCGGGAGGCTGGAGCAGGAGAAAGAGAAGAAAGAGGACATGAAGATTCACTCCGGTTCCAATATTTCTAAACAAGAAATTCCTTTCTGGCACCAGGACAAATCCCCTGGGAAAAGTTAGCAGCCCTCAACTCATGATGATTTTTCCTCCACCCACTGCCTTTAGATATCATTTTGCAGACACCTCGGTAGCCAAAGAGCTGATAGCTGCTGGGTCTCCATCTTCAGTCATACCTTCTGGCAACCAAACGTGATGGGAAGCTTGCAACAAGTCAGGAACTGGGTAGGCACTGGGCATAAAGGGCCAAATAAGACACTATACCCACATCAGGGCACTCACAGCCTGTGCAGAAGAACCCATGGACAGAAAGAATGCCAAGACAGTGCAATAAATCCTGCAGCAGGCATTCGTACAAAATCCTGCAGGTCAACCATTGTAACGAGTGACTGATTGAGCTCTTACTAAGTTCCAGGAATGGTGCTAAGATCTTTACATAAATTACTGCATCAAAGCCTCAGAAAACTCTGTCTACCATGTTTACCACTGTGTCTTCGGCACTGAGCACGCCTGGCACCCAGTGGGCACACAAGAAATATTCGCCTGAGAAAAACAGCCCTTTGAGACTCGTCTCAGTATTGTCTCCTGAGCACAGATGAGGAGACTGAGGCTCAGAGAACTGAGGCCCCTGGTCCAAGGCCACAGAGCAAGTAGCAGATGTGGGAGTCACACCAGGTCTGGCTCAGCCCGTGATCCTGACTGCAGTGCCCTAGAGCTGGTCATAGGAAAGGAAGCAATAAATTGTCTTGGGGAAGGATGTGGTTGATGAAAGCTTTCCAAGAGAGGTGATTCTGGGGCAGGCCCTTGAAGAATGAGCTTGCCAGGTGGACCAGCAGAGCAAGAGCATCTGGAGGGCGAGGTGGGGGATGCAGTCCCGTGTGGCTGAACATCAGTTCCATCTGGAGATGCGGCAGCAGCAGATAAGGCTGGAAATGCAGCGGGAAGCCAGATGATGCGGGGGGCGGGAGAGGGGGGAGGGGGGCGGGAGAAGGGGGAGGGGGGCGGGACTGAGATGTTCATCTTTCCCCCCTCCGCTTCCTTTCTGTGGCTCTGATCTGGAAGCTTCCTCTGAACGATGCAGGTGGTTCTTACGCCTGCATTTGATTTATTTTATAGCTGGAGTTCCGGAGCTTTTGTGTTGGCTGCAACATATAATACGAATTTCCCTCCCAAGCAATTCTTTATCTTTGGCAACCCACTGGAGCATGATTTTGGCACCCCTATGTGACGTGGCAGGGGCTCAGCTGGTGGAAGCCCAGGACACCCCACGGCTGCCATGCCAGCTGCTCAGCCAGGGTGCCGGGGCTTCTGCCAGAGGGGCCGAGCCCGCCATCCTCCCTCAGGGACGGATCCTCTTCATTCTCCCCATTTCGCCTGTAGTTTCTTCCTTGGAGAGGAAGGAGAGAGCGGGGACAGCCATGTTCTTGTTTGTGTCTGTGTTTTCATCATTCCTGGTGTGGCTTCATCCCTCTCGGAACACATATCACCTACCTCGAGCTCAAGAAAAGGTCACAGCCTTCTGAATCAGAACTCAGCTGGGATCCAGTCCCAGATCTCGCAGACTGACTTACTATAGGACCTTGGGGAGGGGAGCATTTTAACCTCTCTTACGTACAATTGCCTCATCTGCAAAATGAAAATGGTAGTGATACGTGCCTCAGAGAGATGTCATGAGGTTTAACAATAACCCAATAACCTGTGTAAAGCACCAGAGGTAACCCTTGGCACATAGTAGGTGCTGTGGACTGAATGTTTATGTCTCCTCCAAATTCCTTTGTTGAAGCCCTAACCCCCAATGTGATAGTATTTAGAGACAGGGCCTTTGGGAGGTGATTAGGGTTAGATATGGTTCTGAGGGTGGGGCCCCCATGTTGGGAGTAGTGCCCTTATAAGACCAGACACCAGAGGGTTTGCTCACTCTCTCTCTCCACCATGCAAGGACACAGCAAAAAGGCAGACTTCTGCAAGGCAGGAAGAGAGTCTTCACCAGAAACTGAATCAGCTGGCACCTTGATCTTGGACTTCCCAGCCTCCAGAACTGTGAGAAATAAATTTCTGTTGTTTAACCACCCAGTCTGTGGAATTTTGTTACAGCTGCCTGAGCTGCCTAAGATAGCAGGTACTCAATAAATACCAGATCATCTTACACGAGTCTTATCTCCCTCTTCCTTGAGGGCAGGACCCATCTTAAACCATTTTTGTTTCCCCCGTCATGCCAAGCAGAGTGCCTTGTGCAAATTAGATGCCCCATAAATAGTTACAGAATTAGCGAATGAGGAAAATGTGCAGGTGAGTAAGTGAATGAATGAATGAGTGAACGAATGAGAAGCAAAGAAATAGCCCATGGAATCCACTAATTGAAGCAGCAGATTCTCTTTCCCCCAAATATTCTCAGGGCACAAGTATGGATCCACTGGGTGGGCTGACCCCTACAAGCCCCTCCTGGCTCTTTGGAAGCCTTGCAGGGTGGCCTGGCCTGGGCACTGCCATGGTTCCTTGCCCCGGCGTCAACCCCAAGGGTCTAAATTGCCAGCCTGCAGAGAGGGTCCCCACCCCAGATGTGAACAGAAACATGTCCACCCCAGGCTTCTCACTAGAAGACAGACTTGCTTCAAGTGGCAATTGCTTAATGAAAGCCCAGAGCTCAGTACAGTCACCGATTTTAGTTCTGCAAAGGCCCCCAGTTCCTCAGCCCACCTCACACCCTGACAATCAGAACATTGACATCAGGTCATTGATGAGATGCCTTAATTTATAAATGCCTTTGTTTCCCTAGCCCCAGATATCACCAACTTAGCCCCCTCTCCCTCACCTCCCCCTCCTTCAGTTTGCACAAAAACACCATTTATAAGAGCAAGACTCCCAACCCTGGCACAGAGCCATAAAGTGAAGTAATTGCGCAATTAGAACTTAATTGCTGGATTTAATTTCGTTTTTCCCCCCCTTTGCATCTCAACTGTTGAAAATGTACAGTTCCCGCCTTCGAATGTCTGATGAGTTCCTTGTGTCTGCCCCAGGAAGGGATGGGGTGGGGGAGGGAGACCCAAAGACAGCCGGTTGGATTTTGCATCTCAAAGAGAATTTGCAAAGTTAACCTTCCCCAGTGGCTGGAAGCCAAGAAGGAGGGAGAGATTTAACCCTGAGATTTGGTAGCAAAGGATTTTTCCCTTGAGACCAGATTTTCAGAGGCCTTCGGCAAAAGCTGTGCCTGAGCTTGGCACGTGCGTGACATGTTATTGTGTTAACCACCGTTCATGGGGGACATACGATGTGCGAGGCACGTGACATCATCCCAGCTAAATCCCCCAACAACCCTACCACCAGAGGGATATCTATCCTTTTAAACACCAGGAAACTGAGAGAAACTCAGAGAGGTTCAGCAACTTGCCCAAGGTCACACAGCTAGTTAATGCTAGAGCTGCAATGTGAAGGCAGGAGCTAGCTTTTTTCTCCTTCCTCTCAACAGAGGGCCTCACAAAGTGTCCACCATCCAGTAGCCACTCCAGAAAAAATGATGAGGTGCATGGATCTGGAAAATGAGAAGATGGATTCACTCTCCCCACTTACCCTCCACACCCACCCACTCACAAGGCCACACCGCAGGCCCCTCTCATCCGCCCAGACCGCACTGGGTGCCGCCTTCCCTCACCATGCACTGTGGGTGGGCACCTCGGGAGGTACCAGGAACTTGGATGCTGCTGGGCAATTCAGCCCCTAACACACTCTCTGGTCACAGGCCTTTCCATGTGCCATTCTCTCTGCTTAAAATGCTCCTTATTTAATAAACTCTTGTGCATCTTTCAGGTCTCAGCACCTACAATCACTGCCTCCTAGAAGTCTCCCCGAATTGCCCTAAATCCTCCACAGCTCACCCCACTCTAGCACCTCAACCACCACTTCACCTGGATGTGTGATTAATGGTCTTGCATGTACCTCCTCCAACAGACTGTGGGCCCTGCTGCATCTGAGGTTTATGCTTCTACTTCCTGTTGCATCTCCAGCTCCCAGCCCTGTGACCAGAACATGGAAGGTGCTCGATTAATAGAAGTTGAACTTACCCTGATGAGACAAGGATCCACCCGCAGCCTGCCAAGGCACTTAGCAGTTATTGAGTAGGGTTTAGATCAATGATCACCCATGAAGACATCCACCAACTGTGCTTCCCATCCCTACCACATTCCTCCCCCAGTGGTTTGGTCTCTCCATCACACCCCCCTCCACACTCAGCTGCTCTCCCCCTCCACCTGGAATGTGGGGAAGCCGCCCCAAACTGCTCCAGACCCCCAGTAAGGAGGAGGTTTCTTTTATTTATTTATTTTTGGCTGTGTTGGGTCTCCATTGCTGCACGCGGGCTTTCTCTAGTTGCGGCGAGCAGGGGCTACTCTTCGTTGCGGTTCACAGGCTTCTCATTGCAGTGGCTTCTCTTGTTGCGGAGCACGGGCTCTAGGCACACGGGCTCAGTAGTTGTGGCTCGCAGGCTCTAGAGTGCAGGTTCAGTAGTTGTGGTGCACGGGCTTTGTTGCTCCACAGCATGTGGGATCTTCCTGGACCAGGGCTTGAACCCGTGTCCCCTGCATTGGCAGGGAGATTCTTAACTACTGTGCCGCCAAGGAAGTCCCAAGGAGGAGGTTTCTTGAAGAGACTTTGAAGTTGTGGATCCGTGGACACAACAGGTAATCCTGCAGCCCAGGACTCACCGTTGACACACCATTGACACGTGCATGCACACACAAGCCACTCTCCTCCGGGCACACTCCCTCTGCTCCCTGCCATGCTGCCATGTTCCAAGACGAGTTGTCCATCGGAGGGTCTGCTCAGGAAAGTTTTGGCTGGGGGATCTCATACAAAGCTGCCAAAAGAGAGAATTAGAAAAATACCTCCTGATGCAATTCCATTGCCCAGAAACTGTACACAGCACACATATGCAGTGTGTGAAAGCAAAACAACAGTTCCTGGAGCTGAGCCCAGGCTGGGAGGACCTGATCTCGCACACGGCTGCATGTAAGTATGCATGTGGATGTGTGTGCACAAGTAACTTGCTCTGTTGATGTTTGTACATGTGCCCATGTACACATGTACATCACCTAAATCAGTGTGATCCTCAAGGCTTGAGAAGACAGGGGATATGACAGAGAAGACTGTGAAAACATACAAGATTTCCAAAGGTGAATCTGCTGGAGAATCAAAAATAGTATAAAACAGAGCATTAGACTCTTTCTACTCCCCGCTCCACCCCCAAAACAAGTGGAACCAGGATCAGTGGGTGGAAACCGTGGAGACAGGTTTCAGCTCAACCTGAGGACTGAATGGGATGGATCGCCTTTTTGGCAGTGAAGAAGCCAAATCCCAGGAGGCAGCCGCGCGCGGGATGGGCAGGTGCTCAGAGGAGTTCTTACCGTGGAGTTTCAGGATTGAGAAGAGGCATTGGGTTCTAGTAAAGTTCTATGTTTTTAATAAATATAACCCAAACATACCAGCCTTATATAAGTTCTATTAGTTCTCCGCTTATGATAATAAATTGTTAAATATTAAGTCATCATTCACAAGGAGAATTTCTATGTACCAGGAACGAACATACATGTGTTATATATGTCATCTTGTTTAAAATTTTATCATAATTCTGTAGGGTATTTTAGCCTCCTTTTTTAGATGAGGAACGGAGGCTTAAAGAGAATATCAAAGAGAACTCTTTTTGATGTAAGGGACAGGACATCCAGTTCAAACTGGCTTGAAAGAAAGGAAATTATTGGGTTTCATAACTGAAAAGACCAGAGGTAGGGGAGGGGGCTTCAGGCTGTGTGTGATCCAGGAGCTCATACATGTCAGGAGGATTCCAGCTCCATTTCTCTCTGCTTCTCCAGACCCTTCCTTCTTCTGTGTGTTGGCTTTATCTCCAGCTGGCTCCCCTCACAGGAGCCAAAAATGGCCAAAGAAGTTCTTGATTATGAATCTTCATTGCTTACTGTTCTCCAGGGAAAAAACACATAGTCTTTGCCATAAGGCCCAACAACGGTCTGTCTGCGTCTCCCTGGACCACACTGCGATGAAGTTAAGGATCCTGAGGTGAGGAGATTTTCCTGGATTCTCTGGGTGAGCCCTGCACTAGGACAAGTATCCTCATGAGAGAGCAGTGGAGGGAGATTAGACTCGCCCAGAAGAGGAGGAGGCAATGTGACCATGGAGGCAAAGATGGGAGTTACACAGCCACAAGCCAAAGAATGCCAGCGGCCACCAGAAGCTGGAAGAAGCAATGAACAGATTCTCTCCCCTAGGGCCTCCAATGGAAGCGTGGCCCTGCCGAGACCTGGATTTTGGCCCAGTAATACTGATTTCAAACTTCTGGCCTCCAGAATAACGAGAGAATAAATTCCTGTTGTTTGAAGCCACCGATACCGTGGTCATCTGTTAGAGCAGCCATAGGAAACGGGTGCAGCATCTAATGCCTATGTACTTCTGGGGCTGGGCACCATAGGACACGCTCCTATCACCATACAGCCTTTGTTTTGGCTCAGGGGTGGAAGGAGTCTTTGTAAAAGCCACGCCTACGCTGGGGTGGCTGGCAATACATTTCCTATATATGGAAGTTATGGTGAACTACATAAAATATATCCCAGCAAACAAAAATGCATGCCCAGGGCTTCCCTGGTGGCGCAGTGGTTGAGAGTCCACCTGCCGATGCAGGGGACGCGGGTTCATGCCCCGGTCCGGGAGGATCCCACGTGCCGTGGAGCAGCTGGGCCCGTGAGCCATGGCCGCTGAGACTGTGCGTCCGGAGCCTGTGCTCCGCAACGGGAGGGGCTGCAACAGTGAGAGGCCCGCGTACCGCAAAAAAAAAAAAAAAAAAAAAAAAAGGATGCCCACGTCTTTGTGAGTTTCCCCAAATTCTCCCAGCTGTTCCAACACTGTCCATCAGGAGGGAAGTGGCAGGGAAGGCAATCAGACTGGAAAGAGCAGTCTTAGCCACCTGCAGTTGAAAGCTTACTTTTGCAGATATTACAAAAATATACCGAACTTTGTGCTGTCCATCCCAGAACGTTGTCTGAGGCGCTTGCAGGGAAGGGGTCCTGAAGCTTAGGCTCCACAGCTCCAGGGCAATCACCTCCACATGATTTACTTCTAACTGGGTCCCTTTGGCCACGTGTTGAGGGACGGGAGCAGAACCAGGCGACATGCAAGGAGAGCCTTTCACTCACCCCTGAGAGAGGTAATGCAGGGCCGGGGAAGTGGTCTGGTCAGGTTCTGGATGTGTTCTGAGGGTCGAACCAACAGGATTTCTTGATGGATGGGATGTGGGACATGAAACCACGAAAAAAGCCAACAATGACGGCTCATCTTTGGTCTGAGCAGCTGGAAGCATGGTGTCGCCATGAACTGAGATAAAGAAGACTTTAAAAATCCAGTGCCATACACTCTCCTAGCAGCAGCATAACATAGAGAAGTCCTCTAAATTCTGCGGGCTTTCTTTCCCCTGCTTCTTCGGTTTCCCCCAGGAAACACCTGTTTCGCCTCACTCCACAGGTGATGCTCTCTCCCGCCCACACGATTCCTTGCCCACGCCCTGGCTTGGTAGCTGTGCTACCTTAAAGTACCCAGTCTTGGCTGCAAGCTCTTCTCTTACCTCTCCAAGGACAGTGCAGAGGAAATTTGGAGGAAACTTCCCAGCGCTGAGCAGAGTATGCTAATCAAGCGGCTCAGTCCCCACCCGCAGCCTCGCCCCCCTCCTTCTGTGCCACCGACAGCCGGCTCCTCCCACAGCCTGCGGGGAAAGGGAGCCGAAAGCTTGCTCGAAGCCTGAGACGCCAAAATCTGTACTCTCTCTGCACTGATGTTGAGGAGCCGAAATCCTACAGTCACAGCCGAAATCATCCCGTGTGGGTACAGTGTGTGTGTGTGTGTTAAGAGTCTGGTGCCATTACCAGTTCTTAGGGTCTAAACCATATCCTCCCCTGAAAGTCACAACATATAATTAACAAATTTGTTTCCCTGACTGGCTGAAAGCATCTGCTTTGTTGAAACTACTCCTGAGCTGAAGGATAATCATAATCTTGACAATAATAACCACACCCCCTGCCGTCAGTAGGTACCATTGTCACCATTTTACAGATGAGAAAACTGAGTCTAATGGTGTCACCAGCTGGCTCTTTTCGAGCTCTGGTCCTTTGCACTTGGCTATTTCTTCTGCCTGGAATTGTCCTCCTCGGACTCTTCTGCAGCTGAGTCCTCATCCCGTTGATCCTTCACAGCTTGACCAATAAAAACTTGGTCAGGAAGTTTGCCCTGACCCCCCTCCACAGTAGCTTCCCCACCACTCCAAGTTTCTCTCTGTCAAATCGCTGTATTTTCTTCTCAAAACTTGACACGATGGATACTGTTGTTTGTTCATTTGTCTACCTGATTAGAACATATCTTTCCCCACCAGGAAATAAGCTCCGTGAAGTCAGAGGTCTGCTCAGTTCTATTCATTCCCACACCCCAGGAACTAGACAAGGGCTCAGTAAATGAAGCTCTTGACTATCTCCTCGGTTTTACTCTGCTGTTCTCAGCACTTTGTGTTTTCCTCTGCATCACTGTCGACTGCATTGGTGTGATTCTTATCCACACGGTAGGCCATGCTGGGAATATTTGTATCACCCTTGTTTGCTATTGAGTGCCAGATGTTTGAGGGACTACAAATGAACAAAATGGCCTCTGTAGGATGGATATGAACCAGATCCTCCAGATAACAAATTAGACTCGGAACCAGCGTGCCTGCAAAGATAAACCATTATTTATAAATTAATAATGCCAAATCATTACAAAACAAAAAGAGGAAATACCCCGCAGAGCAAATGATGTCGAATATTTAAGGTTCGATCTATTAACTCAATTCACATTTTATTCCTTCAATAAAAATGATTGTTGCACACCTACTACGAACCACCACTAAGTGCTGGGAATATAATGTTGAGCAAAACCAGAAACACACATAGAATCAGAAATGAAGCAAGGAGGAAACAAACATTGTTCCACTGGAGGATGAAAGGGGAGACTGGTGGCCCCAGAGGTGAGCAGGGAGGGCTTCCCTGAGGAAGGCAATCTTGAATTGGGACCTGAAGGATGAGTAGGAGTTGGGGAAGAAAGTATCCTTTGACTGGAGGGAGTGTAGAAAGTTCCAGCAACTAGAATAAAGCCAGTATGGTAGAATAAAGGAGGTGGGTACACAGATGATAATTCACCAAATGTACTGTTAGTACTAAGCCAGTTATTAAAATACTGAAATACTTCTGTACCATCTGGTAAATTTAGCCACTGCCTCATGCCCCTGAGTGCTCCCCCAGTGGCCCAGCTCCTTAACCCTAGAGCCCCAGGGACCTCCCCACGATCCAGCACCTAAAGTGTTAACCGTGCCTAATCAGCAGTTAAACGGTTTAATCCCTGGCAGTACTCACGAACTGGAAGGGGGCTAGGAGGAGACCCTGCAGGGTGTGGTACAATCCCGGGGAGCTTGGTCCTTACCTAGGAACGGAGGGAATATTGAGGTGCTTTGAACAGAGAGGTCCCACCGGCTGCAGTGCAGAGAATGCAGTAGGAGTCGGAGGATGTGATGATGGTAATCAGGCATTTTGGGTTTCTCAGAGATGCAGGTGACTCGGACTAGGGTGTTAGCATCCAAAATGGAGACAAAGGGCCTGATTCAGGGGGTATTTAGGAGATGAAACTGACAGGACAAATCTAGGGCAGAGGGAAGCCCCAAGGAGGACTCTGAGATGTTGGATTTGTAGAGCTGGAGAGATGGAGGGAGGGAATACCAGTTTGGGGCCACTTCATTAAGAGATATATTTTTCTCTGTATGAACAAATGGAGCCCACACTGAAGGCTGCTAATATCCTAAAAGAGAGGCAGCCAGGTACTATGTGCCTCGGTTGGACATTTACAACACCACCTATAAAATAATCTTCCTCCTAAAAAATTAAATTTGGTTAAGCTTCTAGACTTTAAATATCCAGGAGACCTTTTTGCAATGATGGACAAGTTGTAATCTGTACTGTCTGATACAGCAGCAGTAGCCTCATATGGCTGCTGAGCCCCTGAAATTTTATTTTATTTCATTAATTTGTGACTAGTGGCTAATATATTGGACAATGTAGCTCTAGATCAAACTACCAAATTTACAGGAAATATGGAGGAAATAAACTGTACCATGGGCATACAACCAGCAAAATCCAGGCAGGAGAAATTCTCCAGGACCAAAACAAAAAGCAGTTTCTTCCACAAATAAATCACAAGGGTTAAAAATGAGAGAGGTAGAGGGGGATGCCATAGATGAAAGGGTACTTAAAAGACATATTAACCAATCACAATGTGTGGGTCTTGTCTAGATCTAATTCAAACCAAAAAAAAAAAAATTATAGATAAAAATAGGACACTCACTAAATAATGAAAAATTTGAACATCACCTGTATAAATTGATGATATTAAGGAAATAGGAATTAATCCCTTTTTTGTGTGATCATGACCTTGTGGTTGTGTTTACTACAAGTTCTTATGTCAAACAGATACATACTGAAATGTTTATGGATGATGTAAAATGATGTGTCATATCTGCTTTAAAATAATAAGGGAGGGGAAACAGATGACAGTGGAAATAAGACAGGACTGGGCAGGCATTCATGGCCAGGGGTTGGGCTGGTTTCATGCAGGTTCAGGAGAGCATTCCATATTTTGCGTATGTTAGAACTTCCCCATAATTATACAATTAAAAATTAAATTAAGCCAAACTAACCTGACCCCCAAAATAAAAACTATTTTAGGCATAATCTTGCTAGGCCATGTGGGTCCCCTATAGATGCGCCATCATAATATCCCTGTCCCACTCCTGGCAGCAACAGGACAGCATTGAGGGACAGTTCTTCTCGCCAACCTGCCAACTCCTTTTCAGCCTTGTGAAGGCAAAATAAAACTTAATAGAAGACTCTCTTTCCTTTTGACCCGCTAAACATCAGTCCGCAAAGGAGAATCATTCCTCACTGTTTCCAAAATTACGATACTTTTCTCCGGGATTGTTTCTAACTCCGTCTAAAAGCATCTTGACTTTCAGTTTCATCTTCTCCCTATTCCCTCCCCCCAGCCCCTGAGCTGGACTTCCAGGGCCTGAACCATTTTATCTTCCCAAGCAGTGCTTCCCTCTCTTGCCTCTTGCATGTGTCATCTGCGTGTCTGGAACACCCTGCAAAGGCAGGGAGAGGGTCACATGCAGAACACACACATGAGATTAAACAAATGTAGTAAACAGGGTTACAAAAACGAGATTACATCCCATGTAGCTTAATGAGGGACATCCTTCACAGACTGTCACCCTTTCTCTGCAGTGATCCCTTGGCCGTATGTCTGTAAGTACTAATTAGGATGCTGACTAATACTCGTTTACAGAGGCCAAATATGAGTGACTTAAACAAGGCGAGAGCTTGTTTATTTACCCCTTAACAGGAGGTGCTCAGGGAAGGTGGTTTTCTCTGCTCCACGATTTGATCCAGGTAGATTACCTCCCAGGTGTGAAGTTCACTTTAGTAAAAGCTTTTCTATAGTCCTGCATTAAGGGGAGACACCTGTCTGGGCACCATCCGTTTCTGCTCACCGCCAGATCTCATGATCTGGCATATGACAATCACATCCTGGCAAACCTCCTCGCCTGGGATATGCTGTGCTTTGCACATAATCAAGGCTCAATAAATATTAGTTTAGTTGGTTTAAATATATGTGTATATATGTTGAAACGTATTTATGCGGAGATCCCTGCCAAAACAGCAGATGGGGAACTGTGTAATACACATAAGAATATAAAACAAGGGAAGAGCAACAGAAAACCACTGCATTGTTAGAGTGATTCTACCTCCAATTAAACTTGGAAAATAAACTGTCCACTTCCCAAGAGGATGTCATCAGGGTTTCCATCTGCAGTCATCAGGGACTAGTTCTCACACACTCTCCCCATTCTCTTCCTACCTCTCTGACCATCCTTTCTATTACTTTTATATAAATCTATCCATTTTATTTATTTATTTTTGGCTGCGTTGGGTCTTCGTTGCTGCGCACAGGCTCTCTCGAGTTGCAGTGAGTGGGGGCTACTCTTCATTGCAGTGCGCGGGCTTCTCATTGCGGTGGCTTCTCTTGTTGCGGAGCACGGGCTCTAGAGCGCAGGCTCAGTAGTTCTGGTGCATGGGCTTAGTTGCTCCATGGCATGTGGGATCTTCCCGGACAAGGGCTCGAACCTATGTCCCCTGCATTGGCAGGCAGATTCTTACCCACTGTGCCACCAGGGAAGCCCTGACCATCCTCTTTAAATCTTCATTGTTAAGCTTCTTCATCTGCCTGTTTCTCCAGTGCTGATGTTCCTGAGGTTCCAGTCCTAAACTCCTGCCTCCTCCCCACACATGCTCTTCCTGGTAGGTTCAGCCAATCCTGTGGCCTTTGTTGCAATCTATGTGCCTATATCTCCCCAATGCATATCACAAACCCAGATCATTCCCGCAGAGCTCCCATCCTGAACACCCAACTGCCCATGGTCATCTCCACCTGTGGGAGGTTCCCTCCCTGGAGACACCTGTTTCACTTTAACCACTTTTTTTTTTTTTTTTTTTTTTTTTTTTTGCAATACACAGGCCTCTCACTGCTGTGGCCTCTCCCGTTGCGGAGCACAGGCTCCGGACGCACAGGCTCAGCGGCCATGGCTCACGGGCCCAGCCGCTCCACGGCATGTGGGATCTTCCCGGACCAGGGCATGAACCTGTGTCCCCTGCATCGGCAGGTGGACTCTCAACCACTGCGCCACCAGGGAAGCCCCCAAAATTCACTCTTTTTAAGTGTAAAATTTGATGTGTTTTACCAAATGCATTCAGTCATGTGACCACATCACAATCAAGATATAGGGCATTTCCACCACCCCAGAAAGTACCCTGGTGTTCCTCTAAAATCAATCTCTTCCCCCATCTTCAGCCCTGGCAACCACTGATTTGCCTTCTGTCAGGAGAGTTTTGCTTGTTTCCACATTAAACAGTTTGTGGTCTTATATATATTTGTAAGCTCCACGATGGCAGAGATTTTTTTTTTATCTGTTTTACTCACTGCTGTCTCTTCAATGCCTATTTCAGTGTCTCAAAATGTGGTGGTTACTCAATAAATATTTGTTGAAAGAAAATGAATGAAAGAACAAACCAATGAATGAATGAACGAACCAGTTTGTGATGTAAAATTTAGTTCTTACAGTGAGTTATGGTCAAAAAAGTTTGGAAGTCCCGGCTGTAGACGATGCCATAGAGTCTGTACATTTGGAAATTTGTTCCATTGCATTTTAGAGCTGTCACATTGCTTCTAAAGGCTGCAGAGTATTTCACTGTAAGCGTACATGGTACTTCTCTAACTGCTCCTCTGTTGATATACACAGCAGTTATTTCCAATCTTTTTCTACTAATAATATCCTTATACATATGTCACTAAGCAAATGTGTGCATGTATGTGTAGGATACGCTCTGGAATGTGATATTGCTAGGTCAAGGGTTAGTACGGTTTTTATTTTGCGAGACATCACTAAATGGTCTTGCAAAGAGGTTTTCCCGTATTGCACTCCCCCAGCAATGCTGCAGAATGCTGGTTTCTCACCCTTAATGTGTGAGCAAACGTCTTTTTCTTTTGCCAGCTTAATAGGTAAATAGAGCACCTTGTAGGAGTTTTAGTTTGCATTTTTTTAGCAGTGAGAGTAAGCCCCCTTTCTTGTGTTTAAAGGCCGCTGTTATTGATTTTGCTATGAACTTGGAACTCTCTGCTCAAGCCCTTTGCTTTTTCATTTTGGGTTGTCAGTCCTTTTCCTTTTTCATCTGTGGGAATTTATATAGGTCTTAAGGAAATTAGCTCTCTGTCTGTGCCTCACATGTTGGAAACATTTTTTTTCAGCCAAGTGTGTTGTTCATCTTTTGGCTTTATAGTCATTTTTGCAAGGCAGAAAATTTTAATTTTATGATATTGTATGTGTCAGTCTTCTTTTCTTATATGGATTCTGGATTTTGTGTCATGTTTAAAAAGACAAAGTCCTTCCCCATTTGGATATTATTTAAATAAAATATCCATGTTTTCTTTTAATACTTTTATGGTGACGGGTTTTTTTTTTTTTTTTTTTTTTGCGGTATGCGGGCCTCTCACTGTTGTGGCCTCTCCCTTTGCGGAGCACAGGCTCCAGACGCGCAGGCTCAGTGGCCATGGCTCACGGGCCCAGCTGCTCCGCGGCACATGGGATCCTCCCAGACCGGGGCACGAACCCATATCCCCTGCATCAGCAGGCGGACTCTCAACCACTGCACCACCAGGGAGGCCCTGGTGACGGGTTTTTTTTCCATTTAAATCTTTGCTCCATCTGGAATTTATTTGGGTATGAGGATCTAAGAAGGAATCTAAACTTTGTTTTAGATGGCTACCATTTGTCTAAACATAACACCATTTATTAAATAATTTCCTTTTCTCCCACTGATTTGAAATGTCCTCTTAATCATAAACTAAATTTCTATGAATATTTAGATCTATTTCTGTACTTTTCACACTGTTTTATTGGTCTGTTTTTCATGCACCATTACCAAACTGCTTAATTTATGTTAGCTTTATAATATATTTTAATGTCTTTCAGGATTAGACCACCTTTTATAATCAGAATTTGATTATTCTCATCTATTTCTTTTTCCACATAAACTTTAATATGTTTAATTCTAGAAAAAAAATCCTATTTTTCAACTGGGATTATGCTAAATTTAAATATTAATCTAGAGACAGTTGGCAAATGTGTAGTATGCAGCTTCCTCTCTTACAGATATTTTTCCATTTATTCGCATGTTTGTGTATGTTCTTTAGTAGCATCTTCAAATTTTATTCATTGCCATCTTACACATAACCTGATAACTATATTCCTGGATATGTAATCTGTTTGTAGCTATTCAAAATGGGCTTCTTTCTTCCATTATATTTTTCTGTCTATTTCTTATTTTGGAAGATACTGAGTTTTTACCCAGACATCTTACTGAATTCTATTGTTGGCAATGTTTTCTAATAGAATATCCTGGGTGCTGTGAGTATAAAGTCATATCTACAAGTAATGCCACCCTCCTCTTTAATGTTTACTGCTTTTATTTCTTTCTCCTTTCTGATCACATCAGCTATGCCTTGGGACTATTGTCTGGCAGTGACAGAGATCGTGGACTTATGTTCCCAGGTAATGGGCCTGCTTCTGGGGTTTCATGGTTAAGCATGTGTTGTGTGTGTGTCCTCACTCCCCCACAATGTCCTGGGTGTGCTCCCACTGTTTTTACAGCTGGGACTGAGGCAAGGGTGGCCCTAGGGAACAGAGGGAGAACAGAACTGATGCAGAAAATGAGCAAAGTAGGTGGAGTCCGTGTCTCCAGCCCGGGGACCCACAGAGACGCCTCTGTCTCCTCTCTCCTCCTCTTCCAAACTCTCAGATGGCCCCCTCCCCACACCGTGGCTCCCCACACCCAGCATCTCATCCCTCATCATGAAAGCTCACTGGAGCTCAGATTCTAGTCCCAGAGTCGGTGCTGTCCACCTGAGCCTCCGTTTTCTCATCTGTAAGGTAGACTCCTACTAACCTGCTTTGCCTACTTCCTAGGGTGGACACGAAAGCAGCAAGGCAACCCTGAGGAACTTAGGCAGCTGGTGGCCCTCCAGCCACACACATTGTCCTTGTGATGATGACTTCAGCTCTCCAGCCAATGGAACCTGAATGGAGTTACGTGCATGGAGAGAGATGCTGCTGGACCGTTTCCTTTCAACTCCATCCCGGGCTTACACAACAGGCTCTGAGGACCAGGGTGAATCTCCAGGCTCTGTAGTCCTGGCTTTCAGCTCCCAAGCAGAACCCTGCCCTTCCCAGGGAAGGATAATAAATGGCAATGGCATTGCCGACTGGTTCACTGGGACCTCCAAGGGCTTTTGAAAAAGCAAGAACTGCTTTTTCCAGGTCATGCTGGTCAAGGAGAGCCTCAACAGCCATGAGGGAAAACTTGCTATGGCCAATGCCAATGTCTGTCTGCCTGTCACTGCCAGTTGGGCAGCAAATGGGTCTCTGCAGGGCAAAGGATCAGTCCACTACAATCTAGGCAGCCACTTCCAACTTCCAAAAACATTTTTCTTTTATTTTCCAACAATAATTATAATAGATATTTATTTAAAGTAATACATTTACAGTCCAGATAGTTCTACATTGTACATTTCAGGTTTAACCAGCTTCATAAAACTACTTTAGGACAGCTGCATCCACAGATTTAGACTACATGATTATTTCCTTGCCCATTCTTCTCTCTCTTTTATCTCCCATATAACCTCTTTCAGATATGGTTCAAGGTAAAATTTATCCTCCTCATATTTTGTCCACTGCTCTTCAGGCAAGATCAGCTGCCTTATGGTCAGGTCCAGCGCTCTCTTAATGTGAAACACTGTGTCATTATAAAGGTTCTCAGGAAGCCTTCTTATGGCCTCTTTTGCATCATCATGCTTATATATTGTATCATCTTGCATTAAGCCCAGTTTATTGAACCCAGAAGCATTGAATACCCTCCAGCCACTTGCTTGATGCTACAATGGCAGGCCTGCTCGCCATTTTGACCCAAGACAGAAGCATTGCCTGCTGGGTAAGTCCTAGAGCCAAAAACATTTTTCAAAATACACTGACAAACAACAAATTGGGAAGGGCAAAAAAGATGTCGACCACAACTGTGAGTGTAAAGAACGTAGTTCTGGAGCAAATTGATGAGGCAAAATCATTAAGATCATCAATGGGTAAGTGGACAATTTCCAGAAGAAACAGCCAGGAAACATATGAGTTCTTTTTTTTCTGCCTTCTTTTTACTTATTCATAGTTTCTCCACCTTCTGGGAAGAGCACTGATGTTACTTTGGCAATCACAAAATAATTACTTTATTAACCTAGACAGCTATCTCGAAAAAGGCCTAAGGCTTCTCCCTTGCTGTCGTGTCCTACAACAAAACAGCACCCGATGTGCACTTAAACATCAGAAGCTGACAGATACTTGGCACGTAGATTGGGAGCCACCCTGGGCCCAGAGGGGAGGGCCAGTGAGTGGGAGCCCAGGAGGAGTAGAAGACCCAGAACTGTGAAGGAAAAGAATAGCGGTTGGGCTTCCCTGGTGGCGCAGTGGTTGAGAGTCCGCCTGCCGATGCAGGGGACGTGGGTTCGTGCCCCAGTCCGGGAGGATCCCACATGCCGCAGAGCGGCTGGGCCCATGAGCCATGGCCGCTGAGCCTGCGTGTCCGGAGCCTGTGCTCCACAACGGGAGAGGCCACAACAGTGAGAGGCCCGCGTACCGCAAAAAAAAAAAAAAAAAAAAAAAAGAATAGCGGTTATGGGTCCAGGGTCTACTGTCAGATGCCCTAGGTTTACCTACGAGCTCGGCTGCTTAGCCACTATGTGACCTTAACTGGCACACTCAGGCTCTAAGACTCATTACCTTGCCTGTAAATAGGGGGCGGTTGTAAGCGCCTTTCAACCTTGTGAGAACTCACTGAGGTGATGTATGGAAGGGAATCAGCACTGTGTCCTACACGTGGTAAACATTCAAAAAATGTACGATTTAATTTGTGTTGTTACTATCACTGAAGAAGGCTTCCTTCTGGAGTAGGAAGGATGGAATTTTAGTCCTATCTGTCAGATGGGACACCATCAGATGGGATTTTAGTCCTCGTCTGTAGGACTTTCTGTGTGACCTTGGGCAAGTCACATCACTCCCGGGTCCCAGATGATCTCTGAAGCCTCTTCCAACCCGGACATTCTGAATCTTGTTCTTAGACCATCGCTATTGGCCTGCTTTGGGTTCAGTGGGATCCCAGCCCACTTTCCTAGTCACTGCCCTCACCCAGATGGGATCCCATGGCACCTTGTGGAGTTCCCGTAGTTCATAGCCAGAGACTCTGATGGTGGGAAGCTCACCCATGGGTCAGCCCTCCCTTCCCCAAGGAAGTCAACTTCTTGTTTGGGCGCCTCTGCCATTTCCATGGAGACAAGAGACAGCAGGAGGGCATTGAAAAGTCCTTCCTTCAGGAAAAGGCTCCTCCCCTCCCCCGGGAGCCCACATTGCAGTGACGCACTTTCCTGCATCCACCGAAACCAAAAGGATTTCCCATCCCACAGGCCTCCGGGCTCTTCTGGGGAAAGGAAACCAGGCCAGGTGGCCCCGTAGAGGTGACGCCCTGGGGAGCCAGTCCAGCCCAAGTGCAGCTCTGCCTGCGCCCGGGAGCTTTCTTCTGATTGGCTGCCCATCCCTCCGCTCCTGCAGGTACCTGCTTGCTCTTTGGATTTAAGAGGAATTTTCCACAATCCCTGCTCTGGAAGCCAAACCCTCAAGCACCAGAGCACAAAACCTCACAAAGAAGGCCTGGAACAGATTGTCTCTTCTCTTAGCAGAGCTCAGACTGTTGTCCCACACATCCACCTGGACGAGGCGGGACTCACACTTGTGACATCATTTCCAATGCTCCAGCCTCAGAAGCAGGGCCCGCCTTAGGAGAGCCCATATCAGCAGGATCATCTGGTTGGACGCCCTTCCTCCTTCTCCTTCCTGCATTGCTGGGCCCACCCTAAGTGTGGCCCCCTCAGATGCCCAGGGCCACTGTGTTCCCATCAGGGTAGCACAGGCATTGGATTCTTTGCTTCAAATACCAATTCTGCCACATACTACCTGGATGCTGTTGGGCAAGTCATTTACTCATTTGAGTCTCTATTTTCTCATCTGTAAAATGGGGATAATAAATACTACACCATAGAGTTTTATGTATTCAATGGATGTTTCCTCAGGGCTTACTCAAGGGTTAAGATTATTCCAGGTGCTAGAGATACAAAAGTGAGTCAATAGTACACCAATTCTCGAGAATTAACAGAGACGACACTTGAAAAGTATAATATCTTGCAGACTTCCATCTCTGGGAAGGGCCACCTGGATGCCTTCCCCTGGGACGGGTCACCAAGTGAGGATCCCTGGCTCCACGCAGGAAAGAATTCAATAGCAAGCCAGAGTAAAGCGAAAGCAGGTTTATTTAGAGAGATACGTACTCCATAGACAGAGTGTGGACCATCTCAGAAGGTGAGAGGCGGCCTCAGGGCATGGGGTCATCTCTTTGGAAAGTGAGTGTGGTCCTGGGAGATACACATTCCATGGAGAGAATGTGGACCATCTCCAAAGGCAAGAGCAGCTGAGGGACGGGGGTGGTTAGTTTTTATGGGCTGGGTAATTTCATAGGCTAAGGAGTGGGAGGATGATTCCAACTATTTTGGGGAAGGGACAGAGATTTCTAGGAACTGGGCCACGGCCCACTTTTTGGCTTTTTATGGTTGTCCTCAGAACTGTCATGGCGCCTGTGGGTGTGTCATTTAGCATATGCTAATGTATTACAATGAGCATATAATGTGGCTCAAGGTCCACTGGAAGTCAAATCTTCCACCACCTTGGGCCAAGTAGGTTCTAACCGGTTTTTGTGGTATCCTGTTCTTCTGAATGGTTGTGTCATTCTTTTAATGGTTGTGCCCTACCCTCTTCCTTCCTGTCTCATTGAGTATCTGCCAATTTTATTTTTTTTAATTGAAGTATAGGTGACTTACAATGTTGTGTTTAATTTCTGCTGTAAAGTGACTCAGTTATACATACACATTCTTTTTCATATTCGTTTCCATTACGGTTTATCACAGGATATTGAATATAGTTCCCTGTGCCATACAGGAGGACCTTGTTGTGTATCCATCCTATATATAATAGTTTGCATCTGCTAATCCCAAATTCCCAGTCCTCCTCTTCCCCCCCTCCCTCCCCCTTGGCAACCACAAGTCTGTTCTCTATGTCTGTGAGTCTATTATTATTTCATAGATATGTTCATTTGTGTCATATTTTAGATTCTACATATAAGTGATATCATATGGTATTTGACTTTTTCTTACTTTGCTTAATATGATAATCTCTAGATCTATTGCTGTTACTGCAAATGGCATTGTTTCATTCTTTTTTATGGCTAATATTCCATTGTATATATATATATATATATATATATATATATATATATATATACACACACACATATATATATACACACACACACATATATATATACACACACACACACATATATATACCACATCTTCCTTATACATTCATCTGTCAATGGACATTTAGGTTGTTTCCATGTCTTGGCTATTGTAAATAGTGCTGCTATGAACATAGGGGTTGCATGTATCTTTTCAAATTACAGTTTTGTCTGGGTATATGCCCAGGAATGGGATTGCTGGATCATATGGAAACTCTATTTTTGTTTTTTGAGGAACCTCCATACTGTTTCCCATAGTGGCTGCACCAATTTACATTCCCACCAACAGTGCAGGAGGGTTCCCTTTTCTCCACACCCTCTCCAGCATTTATTGTTTGTAGACTTTTTAATAATGACCATTCTGACCGGTGTGAGGTGATACCTCATTGTTTTTTTGATCTGCATTTCTCTAATGGTTAGTGATGATGAGCATATTTTCATGTGCCTATTGGCCATCTGTATGTCTTCTTTGGAGAAATGTCTATTTAGTTCTTCTGCCCATTTTTCAATTGGGTTGTTTGGTTTTTTGTTATTGAATTGTAGGGGCTGTTTGTATATTTTGGAAATTAAGCCCTTGTCAGTCACATCATTTGCAAATATTTTCTCCCAGTCTGTAGGTTGTCTTTTTGTTTTGTTTATGATTTCCTTTGCTGTGCAAAAGCTTATAAGTTTGATGAGGTCCCATTTGTTTATTTTTGCTTTTATTTCTATTGCCTTGGGAGTCTGACCTAAGCAAACATTGGTACAATTTATGTCAGAGAATGTTTTGCCTATGTTCTCTTCTAAGAGTTTTATGGTGTCTTGTTTTATATTTAAGTCTTTAAGCCATTTAGAGTTTATTTTTGTGTATGCTGTGAGGGTACATTCTAGCTTCATCTATTTACATGTGGCTGTTCAACTTTCCCAGCACCATTTGCTTAAGAGACTGTCTTTTCCCCATTGTATATTCTGGCCTCCTTCGTTGAAGATTAACTGTAAGTATCTGCCAATTTTTAAGCCCTGTGGAGCTGACAGACCAAGTAGAATGCAGCTGTTGAGTTTTCACCAGTGTCACGGCACTTGGGAGACAGAAAACTGAAGTGCAGGGCGACCAAAGTAAACAGGGTTTGAGGAGCTAATACTCTGCAGACAAAAATAACTGCAGAGAAGTGACCCCCACATTCTGGACATCTTTTCCTTGTGTTGCAGGAAGGGGGACCCCTTCCAGGGCCCAAGAGTGGGCTCTTGTCTAACATTCGGAAATGAATTATCTGAGGAGACACACGTGCTGACAAGGGGCGCCCGGGCAGAGAGCAGGAGGGTCAGGGACCCCAGGAGGACCCCTCTGCCACGTGTCTCACAGTCTCGGGTTTTATGGGAATAGGGTCAGTTTCTGGGTTGTCTCTGGCCAATCACTCTGACTCAGGGTCCTTCCTGGTGGCACGTGCATCACTCAGCCAAGATGGATTCCAGCGAGGAGGATTCTGGGAGGTTGGTAGGCCATGTGGACTGGCGTCTCCTCTCTCCTTTTGACCTTTCCCGAATTATTCCGGTTGGTGGTAGCTTGTTAGTTCCTCGTTCCTTACCAGGACCTCCTGTTGAAAGATAACTCATGCAAGTGGTTACTATGGTGCCTGGCCAGGGTGGCCGGTTTCAGACAATGGTTCCCCTAACACTTGGAGACATTTTTCCAATTCCAGTTCCCTCCAGCCCAGGCCACATGCCTCTTGCCTTCCCTGTAGTTCTGTTAGCTCTGTCTGAGGATCCACTCACTTGGGGTTCCCATCCACATGGGCACAGAACTGAAGTGCAGTGGATTTAGTGCCCCACTGGGCACTCAGCGGGTGCAAGCCTCTGGATAAATTATGTCTCTGAGAAGTGTGGACCAAGAACTGCCATATCAGTAAACAAAGGATGTTGCAGCCATGAAATCATCAGCCACTGCGGCCACCGACTGTACACCCTGAAGGGGACTCAGGATGGGAAAGAACAGGATACTGGCCCTGGATAGTTAAGGTGCACATCAAAGGAATGATTTCAGTGAACCCAGAATTCTTTCATCTTCCCATATATAGAAAGCACTAGATTCATTAACTTGAGATGTCTGGTTTTCTTTAATTAGCAGTAATCTTTTGATGTTCCGACCACCTAGTTTTTGTTGCAAAAACTCCTATCTATCCTGGCTCCTCCCTTTCCTCGGAGGGCTCCCTCTGAGGGATCCGAGGCTGTATCCCAGGCTTAAGTCCTCATCAGGTCCACTGAATGAGACATAATCCTCAACTTTTAGCTTGTGCATTTTTTTCTGTCGACAGAAGGGTCCTGCAGTGCAGCCTACATGGTTGTCCTGAATGGAACAAATAGTTTCACTTCGCAGTGGCTACTGCAATATTGCCTCTTCTTGTGTTCTGTCCACAGTGTTAGCAGGTTTCTGTTGCGCCTCATGAAAAAGTGAGACTTTTCCTCTCTGCTATCACCATCAAAATTTACCTGTTTCTTGTAATAATAATAGCCAACATTCATCTACCGCTTATTTTGTTCTAATTAATGTTCTTAGTGCTTTGCACATTTTAACCCGTGGAGTCAGCACAATAATCCCATAAGGTAGGCACAAGTATGACCCCTATTTACAGATAAGGAAACTGAGGCCCCAAAAGGTTTAAGAATTTGCACAAGATGTCACAGCTTGTAAGCAGGAGATCTAGAACTCGAATCTGGGAACTCACTGCAGAGTCGGTTTTCTTAAACACTAACAGAGCCTCTCAGAGCATTTCTTCCATATTTCAGTTTAGGAAGGGTTTGAACATCGATCTTGTTATCTGAGCCTAAACAGCAGCCCTGCAATACATACATGGGGAACATAATGTTATCTCATTTTAAAAGTGGGGAAATGAAGACCCAGAGAATATTAGGAAACTTCCCCAAATCTCAAAAGCTAGCAAGCAGCAGAGTTGGTACCAGAAAGTAAGCCTTATAATTAATATTAAAATAACATCATTAACTACATGTCAGACACTCTGCTGAAATCTTTACATGAATCATCCACTTTAACTCTAACAGCAGTTCTGTGAGGTGTTAGTTCCCCCATTTTAGAGAAGGCAAAACCAAGATGCAGAGAGATTTAGCGAGGTCACAAGTTAGAACAATCAGAGCTGACGTTTCTGGTAACAGATTTATTGAGATACAATTCAGACACCATAGAACTTGCCCATTTAAAATGTATGATTTAATGGTTTTTAATATACCCAGAGGTGTGCAACCATCACCGTAATTAATTTTAGAATATTTTCATCTCCAGAGCTGGAATCTGAACCCAGATCCATCTAGCTCCAAAGCTTATGCCCTTAGTCACCACATTATAGTGCCATGAAAACCCCAGTTCTTTTAAACAGTTTAAGATGTAATTAACATGCCATGAAATCACGTCTTTCAAGTGTAAAAGTTAATGGTTTTAAGTATACTCACAGACATGTCCTTTTTTTTTTACTATTCTTGTGTTAGTGTGTGTGTGCATGCACATGTGTGTGTGTGTGTGTGGCGATTGTGAGGGAAGCAGGAAGTACGTGCCCATGGCTCACTCTCTCCTGTGGTCTCAGGGCTGCAAGTATAAATCCACTGAATCTCTCATTGGTTTGGGGGAAACTAAAATCTTTGGGGATGCTGAGCATTTCTGCAGAAGACATGCTTACGGAGATGAAATAACTCACAGATGGCTGTTTGCGTCAGAGACAGGATCTGCAAAATCTAAAGAATGGATTCCTTTACGGTTATGTTTCTCAGGGCCAAAGGCCAAACCACAGTCATTCAAGGGTCTCCTTGATCTGACCCTGGTGTGGCCCCCAATGTTTCTCTAAAATGACCTCTTCACAGGTTCCAAACGTGATCATGCTCGTCTGCCTGCCTCTAAGGAGAGTCCTCTCATCTTCACAAAACGAACCCACCCATTCCCCGGCTAAGCCCTCCCCCAGTTTCCTGTTGCACTTGCAGTAAAATCTAAACTCCTGCCCATAATGGGCTTGCCTCTCCAACCTCTTCTCCTTTCATGCTGCCTTCCAGCCACACACCCAACACCCATTCCTGCCTCAGGGCCTTTGCACTTACAGTTCCCTCGATCACAAATCCTGTTCCTCCAAATCCATACAAGGTTGACTTTTTCTTAACCTTCAGGCCTGTCCTGATCACACAATTTAAAGTGGCCCCATCTGCCCTAGGCATGATCAAGTGTATCGATCTATTTGATTTTCTTTGTAGCACTTATTTTATTCAAAGTTTTCTATTCACTACTGGTTAGTTTGTATTTGTATCTCCCCCTGCCCCCCTCCACCCACTACTAGAACATAATCCACCAGCCAGCCTTTTTTGCTTTATGCAGTGTTAACCTGTGTGTCTCTGACACCTGGCAGAATTCATGTCCCCAGAGCAAGCACCTGTTTGCTGAATAAATGACTGAGAGACTCCGGTTAGCTGGAATCCTCTACAAAGCCTTCACTGATTCCCTGAGCTGGAAATAATCTTCCTCCTCTGAATGGCAAAGCCACCTTCTCTGCCTCTCTTAAGGTCCTGGGTACCATCTGCCTGTGCTGCAATTATTTATGGTTTCTCTCTCCCCTTCCAGACCTTAGGCTTCTTGATCTAGCTCCATATCTAATTTATCTCTGTGGCTCCTGTCTCCTCCCAGACCTTAGCAAAGTATATTGCCGGTGCTCCATCAATGCCCCATACACGCTGAGCGAGTGGTGTTGACTGTCGTCACAGATGCCTACCTAAGAATAACTTGGAATTCCGTGTCCCTGCATGCCAAGCACCATGCTCGTCACTCTGCCCTAAATGACCATGAATGTATGCGCATACGAGTCCCAAAGATGAATATTGCTGGGCCGAGAGAATTGAGGAAACACGGCGCTGTGCTGGCAGGTTGTTCTGATGATAATTTTCTCCCCACATTCAGCGTAATTGGATGGCTGCTGCTGGGTTGTTCTGCACCAACTCCCTTCAAAGGAGAGTGATTAATGCAGAGAAGGTGAAAATGAAATGCAGCAATCTTATTAGGGGAATGGAAATATGACACGTGTCACAGGGTCTCTGTAAGGAAGCAATGCAGAGAGGTGCTGTTTTCAGGGCTGATGGGAACTTGAGTTTAAGGGGCTTTAAGGGCTGTGACTTTGTTTCCTGTCTTGCAGGTTTGCACCACCAGACTTGAGGCTGTCTTAGCTGGTCTGCGTTTTGCTGGAGTGTTCTGTTATGTTTTCTTGCAATACAGAGATCTCACCAGTTGTTACCTAGCAGTGAAGGGGTTTGGGGAATGTTTGTGTTTTACCAGATGCTGCAAACAAAACTCTTGCTGGCACCTACACCGAAGTCCCAGTTCCCTGACCCTCACAGACACACTCCTGCCAGACCTTATTATAGTTTCCCAAACTTTCATCTCGCTTTACAGCCATCTATACTTGAGGCTTCTTCTGCCAGGGGATCCCCTCTGAACACCACCACTACTTCCCTCATCCATCCACCGGGTGACCTCATGCTTAAGGTCAACTCCCACCACCCCTGCTCAGCAAGACCTTCCCTAAGTGATCAGTCCTTCCTTTGTGGCTTCACTAGATCTTGTTCTTGCGTTCATCATGGCAATTGTCACATCGAGTTGTCTGTGTCTGTCCCCCTTCCCCAGAGGCAGGTACTGAATCTTAGTTATCTCTGTAGCCCTTGTGCCGTGCACAGTGCCAGGCACACGAGATACTCCGTAAATATCGGTGGAACACAGGATATAGGACACAGGTCGAAGTCTCTGCTGCAGCCCCGGGGGAGCAGAATCCTTCCGTGCATGGACTCTTTCTCCAGACTGCCTGGGTTCAAATCCTGGATCTTGACTTGCTAGAAGTATGACCTTGACTAAGTTACAGGAAGTCATTTCCTCCTCCCTAAGTTAGAGATGATGACAATGATAGGTCCTCATCTCATAGGGGTGCTTCTGGGATGAGATAGTAATGTGCTGTGTAGTGCTCAGACGATGCCTGACCCACGCTGCCTGTTGCTATTATTGATTATAAGTCATTTACCCAGTCTCAGTTATTTCTACGCATGTCCTCAGTTACAAACTGACAGTTGCTGAGAGGCTGCAAACATATGGTGTGATGTGCGGCATTGCTTCTAAGAAGGAAAATATTATACAAGCACAGCGAATCCCCATGTCCTGATAAATCATGCCAGTCCCTCTCTGCCTCTTCCTGCCCTCCTTCTCTCCTCTATTTGTAAATTGATGTGACTTTGTTACGCCTTCCAAATAAGTCAGAGGATGAGGAAACGTTAGCTTATTTGAGTGAAAAACAAAATGATCGTTTCTAAATGAGGCCAAGTACACCAGGAATAATTGTTCACCTAATCCCTTGAGGTGAGGCTGGGATGATCTGCCTTTGGTACCTGGTGTTGCTATTTCTAATACCATGGTCCATTCTCGTCCCCTTCGAACCATCACCCCAGCCACCCTCTATCACAGCCTCAGAGGAGGAGGGACTGGGTGTGTGTTTCTTCAACCTTTGAGTCAATTAATACCTGCACAATTTTGGCCATATCCACTTAATGTTTTTCCTTTAGGTTGACTGACTTTTAAAATTTAAATAAATGTATTGACAAAGAGAACTTGGTGTCCAAAATGGAAAGTGTTTGAGGTAAATAAAAAGTAACCCAAAAAAGGACAACAGTGAAAACAAAACATTGTTATTGAATTCCAGTGAAATATCATTGCCTCCTTAGGGCTCTTTGCCTGATATTCTCCTTACTCTTATTCAAGAGGAAGATTAGGAAGAATCAGAAAGGTGTTATAATTACTAACCCCAAATTGAAACTTTCGCCACCTTGTTACAAGAAGGAATGCAAGGGGGGAAAAGTTACTATCTTTCTCACTTTGTGTTTTAAGGTTATTTAATCCCATATTAGTGACCATCGAAAAACAGCCCCTAAAGCACTTTAAAGGCGTATTTTATTGATAGAACCCAGGCAGCCCTGTAGAAACCCTGTGCATCCACTGGGAAACAATTCTCGTGGACCAAACAGCATGGAACAGCAACCACAGATAGCCCAACCTGAGCACAGTCTAGACCCCAACTTCTCCATCACTCCGCACTTGTCCGCATCAGGTCCTATGGAGTCCTCCCCGCCAGCCCCCACCCCATATCTCTTGAATCCTTCCTCGTCTCCATCGGCAGCACCGTCTTCTTCGTTCAGGTCCCCATCAGTTCCCCTTGGATTCGTGCAATATTCTCCTCTACATCTCTCTGTCCTCTCGGGCGTCTCCCACTCTGGGTCCATGCACCATGTGCCTGCCTAATAAATGTCCACTGAATGAATGAGCCTGTATCTTTAAAGACCCAAAAAGTAAGTCATCATTTTAAGGCGTGGTTGGCATTTCTCAGAGACAAGCTGGAGAGAGGATAAGGTCTGAAAGTTCAGAGAAAGGGAGAAATGCGCTGATCAAGAGGTGAAGCTGGAGGTCTGGGGAGCTCTGAAGACTCTGGGAAAAGGGTGGAATGTTCCTTCCCAACCAGAGGAAGAATCCCTGCCTCCTCGGCCTCCCTGGTCCCTCAAGGGATCCCTGCTCCAATGTCCTTGTGTGTGTTGTGTTCTTCAGGGCTTTGAAGTACGTCTGTACCTTCCCCACACACACACTAGACTGTGAGCTCCTTGAGGACAGGGACCATGTCATAGTCAGTCTCTACATCCCCAGTGCTTAGCACATTGCAGAGATGCCAAGTGAATGCTGGCTGAACTGAATTGCTGAAGTCAGATGCTTTGTAATTGCACCTCACCTGTCCCCAAACAGGGCCTTCTCTGCCAAAGCCAACAGGATCCTTGTCACACATTCAAGGCCTAAACATATCCCTGGGTGGTTTGCAAGCAGGATAATTTGTTTCTTGTTGGGAGAGCTTGTCAGCCATTTTCCATGGAGGTGCAGATAAAAAAAAAGTCTTGGCAGAAAACAAATCCAGTTGGAAAGTGACTTGCAGGGAGGTTAAGCAGGCATGTTAAATGTGTCTCTTCCCCAAACCTCTTACCTCCGTCTCCAAGAATTCAGTGTAACGATGACTGCAGGTCACTACCATCTTCCCTGCCAACAGTATAGTTAAATCACCTTTGTCAGTGACTGCTGGCCCTTGGGGACCTTGCAGAGGGAAAGCCATTAATTAAAAGTAAGTTCAGCCCAGGGCCTGTCCTTTGCTGCCTCCACCCAGGCATTTTCTCACTACTATTTCATGAGTACTCTGTGCCAGGGCCACAGAGTGGATGTTTTAGTAATCCCCACTTTGCAACTGTGGAATTGAGGCTCAGAGAAGTCAAGTAACTTGCCCAAGGTCACACAGCAATCAGCACAGCCTGCATTCACAGCATCCAAAACCAGTGTCCCTAACCATTACACAGTGCCTGCGTTCTACCCTGACCACCAGCCTTTCCAAGCCCCCATCCCCCTCTTCCTGGTAAGAGGTCAACATGACAACTCTCAGGCCATGGTCTTCGGCAGGTGGGCATTCTAACATATGGACAGAAAAGTACTCTCCAAGTCCATAAACGTGTAACATAGCAGATGTAAAGGTTTCGAATCAGACACTTCCTGCCACTGCAAGACATAATAAAAACAGGGAGCATTTATTGAGTCAGATGCTATCCATTATTGTCAATAATTCAGTGAGGTGGGAACCATTATTACCCCCATTTTACAGATGAGGAAACTGAGACACGGAGAAGCTAAATAGCTTGTCCAAAGTCACAGAAGTGATAACTGGAGGAGCTAGGACTTCATTAATGGAGCAAATTTATACTGAGGACCTTTGATGTGCAGGCACTGCTCTGAGGTTTGAGGAAATAGCAGCAAACAAGATAGTCAGAAACCTCCTCTGTCCATGCTTTTTATCTTAGCAGCCCACATGCCTGGGATGATGATGGTGATGATGATGATGACAACCATGACTTGCCACTATTTACTGAGTACCTACTATGCGCCAGGCCTCAGTCTGCTCAACTATAAAATGGGACTAGTATTGCCTACCTAATGGCATAGAGTAGCAGCATATTGTCTCATTAAATCCTTAGAAAAAACTCCATAAAATAATATGATGATGCCCATTTTACAGTGGACCAAAGCACGGCCGAGTAAAGTCCCTTGCCCCTCCCCAGTCCATGAATCCAAATGCTCCCAATTCCCCAGTGCCCAGTTCACATCACACCTCACCTAAGAGGCCTTCCTTGGCCTCCCCAGCCTGGCCACCTCTGGCTCCTCTAGACTCTGATAATGGCAGTTGTCTGAACAATCAGGAGATAGGCATCTGAAGCCAGAGAAACACAAAAACGTATTAGGCAATTCTTCTTGTAAGTGCTGGCGCAAGGTCTGGGCCAAAGCTATAGCTCCTTATCACAGCCCCCAAACCCCCAGCACCTGGAAGAGGCTTTAGGGTTTCAGACCTGCCGTTCCCCTAAACTTCAGGGTCTTCATCCTTTGAAAGACAATCAGTCCTTTATCTGGGTGGGTGTGCAGAACCAAACTCAGGTAGTATTACTATCTTGGAAAGGTAACTTCATTACTTGACATTGTTCATTACCACAAAGGAATTGGGTGTAGTCATCACTGAGTCATTGTGACAAACAAACTCTGGGCTGTTCACACCCACCCTTGAAATACCAGAGAACGAACTTCTTAGGCATGGCCAGGCCAGGATAAACTTCAGGAGTGCCATGTAGGGACCGAGGGACTGGGGCCTTCTGCCTAAATTCTGCTGCCTTTTCTCACAGTCGTTACCTGGCAAACGCCTATACATCTTTCAAAACCCAGATTAAAGCTTATCACCCTTATGAGTTCTCCCTGACTTTCAGAAGCAGATTCAGTCCTCCCCCTCTGTGCTCCTATGGTATATATGAATATTAACATTGATACACACATACACATATTTAGTTTTAGGTTGTGAACTATGCATGTGACTTGGACCCCATGTCTCTGTGGTAAACTTCTCCTTCAAGGCCCAGCTCAAATGGCACCTCCTCTGTGAAGCCTTCCTTGATTTCCCCCCCACAGCACTTTGTACAACTCTCCACCATAGCATTTAAGCCTCAGTGCCTGTGTGTGTGTGTGTGTGTGTGTGTGTGTGTGTGTGTGTGTGTGTGTAAACCTGGCGCTTCCTCTAGGTCATGAGCTCCTCAAGGGCATGACCGTTTTATGATTTATTTCTGTATCCCATATTCCTCACCCAGTTCCTGGCACATGGTGAATGTTCATTATTTGTATAAGGCAAATAAATCCCAAGGCCCAGGTGGCTGGTTTCTGGGTGCAACTGAATGGAAAGAACCACAGTCCAGCAACAAACGTAATGAAAAGGAAGTCTCATTCTTTGCCCAAGTATCTTCAAGGGCGTGAAAGGGGATGTAATATATAATTTGTAAAGATGCTTCCCAAACTCCTTTCTTCTCACTCCACCCCACCCCTACCCCTATCCTCTCATACTCTGGAACTGGTCTGGAGCCTTTGACTGCCAACCCCTCATTCCCTTCCCCCACCTCACACACACAAGCACACTCTCTCACACCAGCCTATGCGGCTGGTTCTCCCTCCTTGCATCCCCTCCCTTCTCCCTGCCCCGTTTTCCTCTCCTTATTCTTTATGACATAGGGCTGCTTAGCTTTTTCTGCCTGCTTTTTGTTTTCTTTCCCTTTGTCTCTGTATCTTTGGTATTCTGCCTCTCTCTACCAGTCTCCTATTTTTATACCCTTCCCCAAGTCTAGGAGACAAGCTGGAAAATCCTCCTTTGAAAAGAGGAGAAATAAGTCATTTCTCCTGTTGGAGTCATTCTCTCCAACAGGAGCAGGCATCTGGGGGCCATGCAAGGTGCCAGAGGCAGGGAGCATCCACATGCTAGGAACTCTTGTCTGGGCCACATGTGTTTATTGATTGGATGAGGACATGGACACATGGACTAATCTACTTATTTATCCTTTCAACACATGTTAGAGAGTACCTACTGTAAACCAGTTATAGGCACCAGGGAACAGACCTTGACAGGAGGAACAGGTGGAAATCCTACGTGATAAGGTACACTCATCAAACTTTCCCTTCTCCTGCGAAGTGGGTCACAGTATACATTCCCAGCCCTCTGGGATGTGGGTTTATTCTGTTTCAGGCAAAATTCCCAGTGCTGAGGGTCTCCATCTACATTTGTTAGATAGGAAACTGAACTCAGAGAAGTCAAGTAAATTATTTAAGATCTTTCAGCAAGAAAACATGGGATCCTGGGCCTTTGTGTTTTACCTTAGGTTTCGATGAAGAGATTATCTTGCTTGGAAATACATGATCAAGGCTTTTGGCCTATCAACTGCTCAGTACAGTTATTTTAGGATTTGGCTTGAGCCCAAAGACCAAAATTGAGTCATAATATGAATATATTAATATAAGTAAATGATAGTTACTATTCACTAAGGCTGTGCTATGTGCCAGGCAGTGCTATACCCCCTACAATGCACAGTCTCATCTATTTTTTTATTTTTATTTTTTGCGACATGCGGGCCTCTCACTGTTGTGGCCTCTCCCGTTGCGGACCACAGGCTCCAGACGCGCAGGCTCAGCGACCATGGCTCACGGGCCCAGCAGCTCCGCAGCATGTGGGATCATCCCGGACCGGGGCACGAACCCGTGTCCCCTGCATCGGCAGGCGGACTCTCAACAACTGCGCCACCAAGGAAGCCCTCATTTAATTTTTTGAACAGTCCTGCCAGACAGATATTACAGACAAGGAGACTGAAACTTCAGAGGGATTAAGTAACTTGTCCACATCATATAGGGTCAGTGCCACAGTGAAGATTCAAACAGAGGCCCATGGGATTCACACTGCTGTGTTCTTTTTTTTTTTCCTTTCGGTATGCGGGCCTCTCACTGTTGTGGCCTCCCCCGTTGCAGAGCACAGGCTCCGGACGCGCAGGCTCCGGACGCGCAGGCTCAGCGGCCATGGCTCACGGGCCCAGCCGCTCCGCGGCACATGGGATCCTCCCAGACCGGGGCACGAACCCGCATCCCCCGCATCGGTAGGCGGACTCTCAACCACTTGCGCCACCAGGGAGGCCCCACACTGCTGTGTTCTTGGCCACAGCCGTCAACTACTGTCCATAACCCAAGATCCCCAGGACCACTCAGGGTCGCCTCCAGGATGCTGTGAACCAGGGTGATCTTTCTGGTCCGTGTTTTGCTCCCTTCTCTACCCCTTTTCCACAATTCCTCCACCCTCACACACACACACACACACACACACACACACACACACACACACACATCCCTGGTAAAGGCAGTGACAGAGAGGTAGCTGGTGGTGGAAAAATAGATGATCCATCAGTTGGTAATTAAGAAGCCACAGAGGAAAAAATAAAAAATACATTAAATAAATAAATAAAGATTTAAAAAATGAAGTCACAAAGGGACTTATCTGGCAGTCGTCCAGTGGTTAGGACTCTGGGCTTCCACTGCAGGGGGCACGAGTTCCATCCCTAAGGTTCCGCAAGCCACACGGTGCAGCCAAAAAAGTAATAATTACACATTTTTTTTTAAATACCGGAAGATGGATGTAGCCTAACAGTCTCAGCACCCTGAACAGCTCCTTCTCACCCCTGGGATGTCACCAGTACCCTGTAACCCCTGCAGTGAGCTCCAGAGCCTGGGAGCATCTCCAGGGCACCGCCCCCTCCCGCCCCTCCATTCTGAGCCAGACTTCTCTGCTCTGGTGACTGACTCTGCTCTGCATTTCACAGTCTCTCCCCCCAGTTTCCACCTCGCGCCCAGCCTTTGGGCTGACACTTCATCCACGCAGCCTGCTTCGGCTGTTGCTTTCGAATGCTGCCTTTCAGCCAGAGATGGATGAAAACCAGTGGAACCCCAGGCAGGTCTCAGGTCCCTTCAAGTGGATATTTATTCGACATTTATTTAAAGGAAAGGGGCAGGATGACAAGAAAGCCTGCTTATGGCCACCCCAGCCTGTCCCCTATTATCACAGCTTATTATTGACACCCAGGTCCTACTTCACAAAACCAGAGTCCCCACAAATGACCCAGGCACAGCCTCCTTGGAGGGAAGTTAGCAGCCTGAGCAGCTTTGGGGAGATCTCCCCCCATTAGCATCTTGCTGAAACAGGATTCTTACAATCCTGCACTGTTTTCTTCTTGGGGAGGAGTGATGGAATAATTCTTTCCTCCATCATCTTTTTTTTTTTTTTTTTTTTTGCAGTATGTGGGCCTCTCACTGTTGTGGCCTCTCCCGTTGCGGAGCACAGGCCCCGGACGCGCAGGCTCAGCGGCCATGGCTCACGGGCCCAGCCGCTCCGCGGCATGTGGGATCCTCCAGGACCGGGGCATGAACCCATAACCCCTGCATCGGCAGGCGGATTCTCAACCACTGCACCACAAGAGAAGCCCTCCTCCATCATCTTACACCTCCAGCCCTGGCTATTGCCTAGTGCCTGGCTAGTGGAGCCCTCCTGCCTTAGATCTCTCTAAGGTCTGAACTTGGTCCCTAAGCTAGTCCCTCTCACCCCTATGCTAAGGACAGACTTTCAGAGTCTCCACCCAGGTGGAGGAGATCCCGGGTTTAGCAGAAAGCGAGTTCAAACAGCCTTATTTTCCCAGTGTTAACATTTCTGTAACGCATCTGATAATCGATGTGACCATTTAATGTTGCAGGACTTCTGATCGCATACCCAAAGCTGTCATTCAATTAGAGACAATCAATGGTGTCTTGGAAACATTATAGCCTTAACTCACAAGCCCATAACACACATACCCAAACAGAATTATTTCGTCTTAGCTGTTTTCCTGCAGCACTTTAGGTCTGCCTCTTTAATAACCCTTATCAGGGTGCATCATCACTGTTTGTGTGTGTCTTAACCACTAGACAGCAAACTCCTCAAGGGCAAAGGCTGTCTAATTCATTTTTACACTCCAATTCCAGCACTGTGTCCAACACCTAGTAGGCACTAAATTTGATTTGGTTAAATTGGAAGAAGACTGAATTCAGATGACTCATCTAGGGGAGACACATCAGTCCTGGAATCTAGAGGAGTTTTTCCCCCACCAATCCGTAGAGGTGGCCATGTCTCTCTCCAGAGGGGGTCAATGCATCTGTCTTGGAGTGAGATAGCCCACACGGATGATGGATTTCCAGGGAAACTTCCAACCCTGGGGTTGTGCTACCACAAAACAACCCTTCTCCGATTCCTTGGAGCTCTGTCTGGCCCCTGCCTCGAGCTTGGAGTAGAGAAATCTAGTGGGTGACTCACACTGGAAATTGGAAGGAACAAGGTCTTATATCATAGAGCCCTTGCTGGCAATTTTCTCATTGATTATTTAGCATCACGTTTTCTGTAAGATCTTTGGGGACTTCACTCCAGCCAGATGACCTCACGCTGAGTGAGATTTATGGCCTCTTGACTGAAAAGTAAGCCTATGAGGTAACGGAGGGAAGAGAGACCTGTAATTATGCATGAAACTCTATGACCCCCATGCTCCCTAATGTATCAGGCCAAGGATGAGATGTTGTCGTTGCCATTTTGGAAAAAAAAAAAGGTATGACAAAATTCACCTGCCAACCCATCTCTTTTTAATAATCATAATACTCACCAACATGTGTTTGTGTTTCTATGTGTTAGCTGCAGTCTGTGGCATTATAGGCACTCAATACATTTTTATGGACAGCATAAAAGAGTGAATGTTCTTCTACACACATTACCTCTTTTAAAGCACACGACTCTTCGAGGTAGACATCAATGTATTTGTCTGCTAGGCCTGCCATAACAAAGTACCACAGACTGGGTGTTTTAAACCACAGAAATTTATATCCTCACAATCCCCCGGAAATCTGGGATCAAGGTGTCTGCGGGTGGTTTCATCTGAGTCTCTTTGGCTTAGAGATGACCATCCTCTCCCTGTGTCTTCACATGGTCTTCCCTGTGTGTGTGTCTGTGTCCTAAGCCCCTCTTCTCATAAGGACACCAGTCAGATTGGATTAAGGCCCTCACTAACGACCGTACTTTAACTTAATTCACATATATACAATGGAATACTACTCAGCCATAAAAAGAAACGAAATTGAGCTATTTGTAATGAGGTGGATGGACCTAGAGTCTGTCATACAGAGTGAAATAAGTCAGAAAGAGAAAGACAAATACTGTATGCTGACACATATATATGGAATTTAAGAAAAAAAAATGTCATGAAGAACATAGGGGTAAGACAGGAATAAAGACACAGACCTACTAGAGAATGGACTTGATGATATGGGGAGGGGGAAGGGTAAGCTGTGACAAAGTGAAAGAGCGGCATGGACATATATACACTACCAAACGTAAGGTAGATAGCTAGTGGGAAGCAGCCGCATAGCACAGGGAGATCAGCTCGGTGCTTTGTGACCGCCTGGAGGGGTGGGATAGGGAGGGTGGGAGGGAGACGCAAAAGGGAGGGGATATGGGAACATATGTATATGTATAACTGATTAAATTTGTTATAAAGCAAAAAATAAAAAAAAATAAAATAAAATTCCCTCTTTAAAGATCTGTCTCTGAATACAGTCACATTCAGAGGTTCTGGGGGTTAGGGCTTCAACCTATGAATTTGGGGGATACACAATTCAGCCCATAATATCATTATTTTTTTTATTATTTTTATTTTTATTTTTTTGCGGTACGCGGGCCTCTCACTGCTGTGGCCTCTCCCGTTGCAGAGCACAGGCTCCGGACGCGCAGGCCCAGCAGCCATGGCTCACGGGCCCAGCCGCTCTGTGGCATGTGGGATCCTCCCGGACCAGGGCACGAACCCGTGTCCCCTGTATCGGCAGGCGGACTCTCAACCACTGCGCCACCAGGGAAGCCCTCATTATTATTCAGATGAAGAAACTGGCGCTTACAGAGGCAGTGTGACTTGCCAAAGCTTACTCAGTTTGCCACAACAGAGAAAGCACGTCCCCATTTCAGTGATCAAGACCACTTCTCTTTCAACAAGCCAGGGCCTTATAAGGGCCTACAAGACCCTATAAGATCTGGCCTTTTCCCAAATGTCACTTCTTCTCTGAGGCCTTCCCAAACCATCCTGTTTTAAACAGTAATACCTTTCAACATGCCTTGTCCCCACTCCCCTGATTTATCTTTCCTCATAGCACTTAGTTGCCACCCAGATAATTTCACCAAAATACAAAAGCAATATGTATTTTGCTTTTTGGGGGTTGTTTATTGCCTGCTTCTCCCTTTTCTCCACACCTGAGGGAAGCTGAGTTTCAAAGAGCACCTGCACCCATGGATTACGTTATTTGAAAATAGAAAATTTTAGTTTAAAAACAAAAATTGCAAATCACTGATCTACATGAAACATGATGAGACTGTAAATAAGATGGAGGGGGGAGGGGAGGGGAAGGGGAGGGAGAGAAGGGAGCTGGGGTGGGGGAGGAGCTACTCACAGGGAGGCAATCAACCTGTCACTTCAAGTCTCACCTGGGGCAGATCTGCTTCCAAGCTCACCCATGAGTCTGTTGACAGGATTCAAGTCCCTGGAGGCCATTGAGGTGAGAGCCTCATCTCCTTGCTGTCCATTGGTGGAGGCTGCCCTCAGTTCCTTCTTCTTTGAGCCTCTCCATAACATGGCAGCTGGCTTCATCAGAGCAATCGAGTGAAAGGGAAAGAGAGACAGGGAAAGACAGAAGTCACAATCGTTTGTAACCTAACAATGGAAGGGGCATCTCATGACTTCTATTCCTTGGAAGCCACTAAGTCCAGTCCATCCTCAAGGTGGATTAAACAGGGGTGTGAATAACAGGAGGCCAGGATCTTTGAGGAAAACCATCCAATTCCAGCAACAAAGCTTCAGTCTGAGATTCTGACATGGAAGCTAGTCGGCCCTGCAGCCAAAGGCCCTTCCCATACATCCCAGCAATTCTATGAGCAGCACTCACAATACACTGTGGATGTGGCCACTCAGGAATCTCCAGGTGCAAAGGCCACCATGGGACACGAGCTCTCCAGGAGACCCAGACCTCAGGGAAGTGTGGGCTAATCCAGGAGAACTGGAATCCTGAATGTTCGTGTTCCAGACTAAGAGGAAGTGTTTGCACACATCAGACTATCAAGTAATAATAACAACTTGCCTGGGAAAATACCCCAATGTCAGTGTCTCGTTAATATATTTCATTCAGAAATACCAGGGAGAGATGTTTTGTTTGCTACTTGAGTAATTTACCGCATTTCATGTTTAAATTGAAGTATCTAATTATACAATTATGAATCATCCTGATTCATATAAACTTCACCAAAATAAAATAATTTCCTTATGTAGCATTATCTTCCAATATACATATCTTCATTTCATTATGTACTTTTATTCTGCCAGAGTCTAAAGATCTAATTGTTTTGTTTGTTTGTTTTTGCGGTACGCGGGCCTCTCACTGTTGTGGCCTCTCCCGTTGCGGAGCACAGGCTCCGGACGCGCAGGCTCACCGGCCATGGCTCACGGACCCAGCTGCTCCGCGGCATGTGGGATCTTCCCGGACCGGGGCACGAACCCGCGTCCCCTGCATCGGCAGGCGGACTCTCAACCACTGCGCCACCAGGGAAGCCTCTAATTGTTTTTTTAAAGTGTCCCATTAAACTAAAATAATTCTGCCACACTAACCATCATGAGCTAGTTCCTCCTGACTGGTATTATATTTTGAAATGTCATGCTTTTTTTTTTTTTTTTTTTTTTTTTTTGCGGTATGCGGGCCTCTCACTGTTGTGGCCTCCCCCGTCGCGGAGCACAGGCTCCGGACGTGCAGGCTCACCGGCCGTGGCTCACGGACCCAGCTGCTCCGCGGCATGTGGGATCTTCCCGGACCGGGGCACGAACCCGCGTCCCCTGCATCGGCAGGCGGACTCTCAACCACTGCGCCACCAGGGAAGCCTCTAATTGTTTTTTTAAAGTGTCCCATTAAACTAAAATAATTCTGCCACACTAACCATCATGAGCTAGTTCCTCCTGACTGGTATTATATTTTGAAATGTCATGCTTTTTTTTTTTTTTTTTTTTTGCGGTATGCGGGCCTCTCACTGTTGTGGCCTCTCCCGTTGCGGAGCACAGGCTCCGGACGTGCAGGCTCAGCGGCCATGGCTCACGGGCCCAGCCGCTCCGCGGCATATGGGATCCTCCCAGACCGGGGCACGAACCCGCATCCCCTGCATCGGCAGGCGGACTCTCAACCACTTGCGCCACCAGGGAGGCCCCCGTGCTTTTTTTAATAGTTGTTTTCCGAAGAGAGTTTATAGCTTTTGCAGTTAAGCAGCCTTGTAAAGCGTGGTTTTAAATGATTTTCAGGTTTCAAACTAACTGAGCATTTCAAACACCAATTTCCTTTGCTTTTTTTTTTTTAAACTAATAATAATGCCTTTCCTGTACCTTGGTTCTTTACAACTGACAGAATACAATCCCATTTGTTGTTTTATTTGTTCCTCTTTTCTAGACCCAGGTTACATGCTAGGAAAGGACTTAGGTCACCAACAAAGTGAGAAACTTGGGCTAACACGAATGCAAAAAGAATTTATTGGCAGGAGAGCAGGCTGTTCAAGGATCAATAGGCACTGGTATAGGCACCATCCTGTTCAAAATACAGAATATTTCTAACAGTTGAGAAGTCTTCCTCGTGTGCCCTTCCAGTGCGTCCATAATCCTCTCTAAAATATAATCACTTTTGTGGCTTCTATTGCTATAGGTTAGTTTTACCTGTTTTTGAGCTTCTTAAAGGTGGAACCATATTATATCTACTCTTTTGTGTTTAAGGTTTTTTTAATATATATGAATTTATTTATTTTATTTATTTTTATTTTTGGCTGCGTTGGATCTTTGTTGCTGCATGTGGGCTCTTCTCTAGTTGTGACGGGCGGGGGCTACTCTTCCTTGTGGTGCACAGGCTCCTCATTGCGGTGGCTTCCATTGTTGCAGAGCACGAGCTAGGCGCGTGGGCTTCAGTAGTTGTGGCTTGCGGGCTCCAGAGTGCAGGCACAGTAGTTGTGGCACACGGGCTCAGTAGTTGTGGCTCACGGGCTTAGTTGCTCCGTGACATGTGGGATCTTCCCGGACCAGGGCGCTAACCCATGTGCCCTGCATTGGTAGGCGGATTCTTAACCACTGTGCCACCAGGGAAGCCCAAGGGTTTTTTTTCCCCTCTCTCTCTTACTATATCTCTGAGATTTATCCATGTAGTTCCTTGCAGTAATAGTTCATTAGGTTTTTTTTTTTCTTTTGGTTTGTTTGTTTTTTATTGCAGTGTAAATACTCAGTTGAATGATTTTACCAAAATGTTTTATCCATTCTACTTGTTAGGGACATTTTGGTTATTTCTAGTTTGGGGCTCTGTGAATGGTGCCTGTATCTGTCTTTTGGTGGACATGTGCACTGATTTGTCTTGAGCATAGCAATTCCAGTGGAATTGCTGAGTCATGAGGTTGGCATAGATTTCACTATAGGAGATATTCATTGATGGACTTTTGAATCTCCTGCAGTTAGTGTGGATATTACCCCCTATCCCTATATCTTTGGATCACTCCCTGCACATGTACAATCCTGGGAGTATTCAATCATTCCAGCCCAGATCTCCGGCCCCACCAAGCGGCCCTGGGGCAGAGAAGGCTGTCCTTGTCAGCGGAATGACACCCCTCACAAGCTTGTGATTCCGCTCTGATGCCCCACGTCTGTTGACCTCCTCACCTCTCTCCTGTCTCACCTTTGTGTCTCACCTTTATGCCCTGATCCTTGCTCACCATCCTGTGTTGTACAGTTGGAACGACACCCTTTTCTTAATAAATTTGGACCTCACTTTCCCTGTCTGTAAAGGAGGAAATTGAACAAAATTCTCTGGTAATTATGAATCTGTGCTGTCATACTGGGTCAATGAGATCTCACCATAAATGTGCTTACAGTACAGGAGGCCAGAGCACAAGCCCAGGACTCTGAAGGGCTGGACCACAAGCCAGAGAGCTTCAATGAGGGGAGGCAAGAAGGAAAGTTCTGGAATACGAAGGGGGCTGAGACGGGAGAGGGGTCAGTGGTGTAATGCAGTGCCTGCCGTTCACACCTTGTTTTGTTTCCTTTAAACATAAAAACATTTAGCAAATGAGTTTTTCTATGTAACACTGATAACGTATTCCTTGATCTTAAGATGCCATTGATTATAAAATCTACCACTGATTTAGTGCGTTTGGTCCAGAGTAAAGAATTGAGTGGTGAGCTTCTTTTCATGACATAAAAATGTTCAAATGAGGGAAAATAAATACATTTTCTAGAACTGAGACAGTAAGTCATGTAAAACAGATAAAAGGGGCTCTGGCTCAGGCTGAAGTGCAGAGGCAGGCTTGGAACCCTGAAAAGTCACAGCCCTGCCGACACTTGCCTTTCCCACTGCAGTTCCTAAGGCACCTTTTCAGAACCCAGGAAATTCCTTTTGAAAAGGGGTTTCCGTTGGCATAGTGGAAGAGGCTTATGTTTTGCAACAGGCAGACCTCTGGCCTGGAGCAAGTGGCTTCACCTCTGAGCTTCTGCTTTCTGAATAATTAAATGTGCTTATTATGAGGATACACATGAGATCATTATAGTACCCAGCACAACTCCCTGCCCATCTTAGGCAAGTGGAGAAATGTTACTTCTCTTCCATTTCTCCTTGAGCAGCAGACAGTGGAGCTAGATTCCGGTTTGCTTAACCATCTGTTGGATGAAGCGTATGAGGACAATCAAAAGCAAGGTGGGCAGTCCAGGGGAAGGAGCAGCAAGACAACACTTTGCCTATTTCCCATTCATGACTGAAACCAGCCGCTGAGGTCTTAGGGGATCAGAAAATAATAACCCCTTTCTTCCCTCTTGACTGTAGAACCAGTGGAGAGATGAGGTACACAGACAGATGGAAACCAGAACATCATCCTTATGACTGAGAAAATGGATGGCAGATCAGGGCTTTAGACTTCTGGTGAAAAGGATCTGCTGACACTCTTTGCCCCTCTAGACTTAGGGACGGTCCAGCCCAGGGAGACTTTGGGCTGTACAGCAGGCATGCCACCCAGGCTTGGAGTAAGTGGTAGCACATGCCCTATGAAGCTCAGTCTAACTACTCTTATTTGAAATGGCAGCTTCCCACAGAAGGGGAGAAAATATTTGCAAATTACATATCTGATAAGGGATTAAAATCGAGAATATACAAAAAGCTCCTAAAACTCACCACCACCATCACCACCACCACCAACAATAAAAACCCAATTCAAAAAGGGCAAAGGACTTGAATAAACATTTCTCCAGAGAAGCTCTATAAATGGTCAATATGCACACGAGAAGATGCTCATCATCTCTAAACATTAGGGAAATACAAATCAAAACCACAGTGAGATACCATTTCACACCCATTAGGATGACTATTATAAAAACAAAAAACAGAAAACAATAAGTCATGGGAAGGATGTGGAGAAATTGGAATCCTTGTGCATTTCTGGTGCGAATGTAAAAGGGTTCAGTTGCTGTGGAAAAGAGTATGGTGATTCCTCAAAATGTTAAGTGTAGAATTACCGTATGATCTAGTAATTCCACTGCTGAGTATATACACAAAAGAATTGAAAGCAAGGACTCACCCAGGTATTTGTGCATCCATGTTCATAGCAGCATCATTCACAAAAACCAAAGATGGAAACAGCCCAAATGTCCGTTGACAGATGAATGGATAAACAAAATGTGGTATATACATAATACAATGGAGTATTATTCAGCTTTAAAAGGGAATGAAATGCTGACACATGCTACAGTATGGATAAACTTTAAAGACATTATACTAAGTGAAATAAACCAGTCACAAAAGGAAAATTGTTATGCGATTCCACTTACATGAGTAACTAGAGTAGTCAAATTCATAGAGATAGAAAGTAGAATGTTGGTTCCCAGGGGCTGGGGATGGAGGGAGAGTGGGGAGTTAGTTTTTTGGTTTTTTTTTTTTTTTTTTTTGGATGTGGACCATTTTTAAAGTCTTTATTGAATTTATTATAGTATTGTTTCTGTTTTATGTTTTGATTTTTTGGCTGTGAGCCATGTGGGAATCTTAGCTCCCGGAACAGGGATCAAACCCACACCCCCTGCATTGGAAGGAGAAGTCTTAACAACTGGACCACCAGGGAAGTCCTGGGAGTTAGTTTTTAATAGGTACAGAGTTCCAGTTTGCAGGGATGAGAAAGTTCTGGAGATGGATGGTGGTGATGGTTACACACAATGTGAATATACTTAATGCTGGTGAACTGTACCCTTAAAAATGACTAAAATGGTACATTTTGTTGTGTATATTTTTATCACAATGAAAGAAAACTGGCAGCCTTAGCTCCACCCCATCCAGTCCTCCTGATCCCCCCTTACCCTGGCCTATTGGGTTTTTTTTTTTTTTTTTTGCTCCATGGACCTTATCACCTGTAATATATTATGTAATTTACCAATTTTCTATGCTTATTTTCCCCTTTAGAATGTAAGCTCCACCAGGACAGGAATTTTTGCCTCTTTTGTTTATTTCTTTTGTTCACTGAGATATTCTAAGCACCAAGAACAGTGCCTGGCACATAGCTGGTGCTCAGTAAACATTTCTTGAATGAATGAATCTCAATAAATCCTTGATGAATACACGAATCAATGGAGGGACGGATGGATGGGACGATCCTCTCACCTGGCTTGCCAGGTACTATTTTCCATTTAGAGGTCACTAGAGGCACCATAGAAGCCCATTCTACACATGAGTAAAGTGAGGCACAGAGGAGAGTAATGATTTTTCCACAGTTCAGGGAGAAGCCTGGCTCAGAGCCAGATTCAGAGAAATTGGTTTTCCAAATCCAATAGGAGGGAAACAGCTCGCTAGCTCAGAAAAATATGAGATTCACCTGCTTATCTTTTTTTAGTATTTGCCCTCAAGGGAAAACTTGTTCAACTTACAGTTTTAAAGAAAAAGACACATGTTTTCTAGCAATATCACTGCTGGATTTCATCAGCCTTTTCCCAACTGATACCTAGTTGTATCCAATGGAAAATAACAGTAAAATTTTGAGGTGAAGAGAGAGCCCTGGATTGGATGAACTATTGGGTTTAACACAAAGCATAATTTCTTAATGACTTTTAAAGAAATATGTTGAAGTTTCCAGACAAATATCATAGAGGTGCCTAACTTTTTTGGGAAATTTGGGGGGGGGATGATTTCCTGGGGCGGGGGCGGGTCTTAGGAGATCAAGATTTATTCCTGGCTTTAACATTTTAACACTATCTCTCAGCGGAAATAACTTTCCCTATTGGATCTCAGCTTTATCTTCTGAACAGAAAGTGGACTGGGGGCCCAGGAAACATCTTAGACAGCCTCTAGGGCTTCAGAGCTGTATTTGCATGGCAATCACACTGCTTTTGCTTAATTTGTGTGTTAGAGATCCAGAATGGCCAAGAATTCTAAAGATGCTTCTATTTGCCCTTTATATCCTGTGTTTGGATTTGGGGTGACTGATGGCAAATGAGGGGACAGGAGCCCCTCAAAGGCATCCCTTGTGGCCATCCCTGTAGAAGGGGACCTCGGCAGGAGAGATGATGAGATGAAGGCGTCTCCAGTTTGTGGCTTTGGGGGCTCTGGGAAACATCAGTCTTGGTACCTGTTTTGTGCTGGGTGGGAGGGCTTCGAGGGCAGAGGATGGACACAGAGAGCTTGCAGGAGGTGAACGTGAGAGGTCTGTTTAGAGCCCACGTGAGACCCCCTTGGGGATCCCAGAATCTGGGTCAGACTCTGGGGGAAGGAGGTGAGATTTGCCTGGACAATGAGGACAACCAGCCTGTGAAATCTGAGAACTGACTGCAAATGGAGTGAGGGCTAGAGAAGCTGTGGGTGCAAATTAACTAACTTTTAAACCAAATAAATAAAAAGATATAACAGCTGTTGTAAGAGCTCAATGGCCGCTCAATGTGTGGCGCACAAAGACATTTCAGACAGTCATTTGCACTTTGGGCTACGTACGTAGGAAGTGTGTGGTTAAACAGGCTGACTCTGGGTTTATAGCTAAGTTTAAAAACATAATGGATATTTGGATTCATTTCAGGATTCAGCAAATTTGGGTCCACATCCTGGAAATAATAATTCTGTTCTTCTCTGCACTGGTCAGATGCCATCTGGAGAATTTATGTATTTCTAAGAGCCATATTTTAAAGGGATGTGAGTAAGTGGCCATGGGGTCAGACAAGGGCAAAGGAGTGCAGGGAAGGATCTAGAAAGCTGTTATTTGAGAAATTGAAGATCTGGGGACACTGTGTTTCAGTGTTTGAAGAGCTGCTGGATGGGAATAAGGGTTGGGTTTGTCCTGTATTGTTCCAGAAGGTAGAATCTGAAACACAGAAAGGAAAGTTATAAGGACAGAGGCCTTGGCTCTATTTAAGGAAGAACTTTCAATCTGATTACTTCTTCCAAGGAGGCTGGCCTGAGCTGGGAACTGAGTCCTCTGGGTCTGTCTGGGGCAGGGTCCATTAGCTGTGGGAGTCTGGGGCAGAGACAACCACGGGGACAGAGCCACGCCAAGTCTGTGAGAGAGAACAGTACCAAGACCACAGGCAGGAATGGAGAAGAAAACGGGAGAGACGCCAAGCCTCAGGAGCCAGGCAGAGTTAGCAGCACTGGTACAACCGCAGCTGGCCGTCACCCATCAGTGGCTTTTATGGAATATGTGCAGAGCCATTATCTTAAGGACTCCAAGTTATAAGAGAGGCCATGAGCTGGTCTCTGGCAAAGTCATTGTGTCAGGAAATGCTCTGATCCTGGAGGTGTTCAACAAATACCTGGTGACCATCCCACTTTCATTGGTTCAATTCTCTCTTTTTTTGTGCAGTACACAGGCCTCTCACTGCTGTGGCCTCTCCCGTTGCGGAACACAGGCTCTGGACGCACAGGCTCAGCAGCCATGGCCCCCAGGCCCATGTGGGATCTTCCCGGACCGGGGCACGAACCCGTGTCCCCTGCATCGGCAGGCGGACTCTCAACCACTGCGCCACCAGGGAAGCCCGGTTCAATTCTTTTAATTTTTAATCATGGTAAAATACACAGAACATAAATTTTGCCATCTTAACTATTCTTATACGGTGCCATTTTAAAGTGTACATTCCAGTGGTATTAAGTGTATTCACATTATTTTTGCAATCATCATCCGCCTCACCATTATCAATCTCCAGACCTCTTTCTATCTTGTACACATGAAACTCTGAACTCGTTAAATAATAATATTCTCCCTCCTCCAGTCCCTGGCAACCACCATTCGACTTTCTGTCTCTATGAATTTGATGAATTTGACTCCCATGGGTACCCCTGTAAGTGAAATCATACAGTATCTGTCTTTTCATGACCAGCTTATTTCACTTAGCATAACGTCCTCCAGGTTCATCCATGTTGTGTAGCATGTGTCAGAATTTCTTTCCTTTTTACACCTGAATAATATATGTACAAACCATACTTTGTTTATTCATTCAGCCATCAATGGACACTTGGGTCAACTGGATTGGATTGATTGATCCAAAATTGGATCGATTTTGTACCAGGCACTCAATACTATGACTATGACCTTCAGGGACCTCACAGGATCTGTGGCAGTGGGGGAAAGGCTGGGGAGGGGGAGTGAGAAAGTGTCAGATATGTAAACCAATTTTTAATGATACCTTTTGAATAATAATAATATGATACAAAGTCTGTACCAGATCTAATGGATATACAGTGAAGGAAGACGTTGGTTCTGGGGATGGTGGGAAGGAAAGGGTGGGACTGTTTCTTAAAGAAGGCAATGTCAGACAGCAGAAACTAACACAACACTGTAAAGCCATTATACTCCAATAAAGATGTTTAAAGAAAAAGAAGGCAATGTCTGAGCTGATGAGCTCAATACTGCTAGAGAACTTTTTTTGAAAAACTTGAATCTGGACTATGTTGTAGCCAGTGGCTCCCGAAAGCTGGACCAGTTGCATCTAACTCCTTGGGACAGCTTTCAGAAAATAGTGATCCCAGTTCCCAAGCCCAGAAGTTCTGATTCAGTGAATCTAGGGTGGAGGGCAGGAGTCTCTTTTAAACAGCCCCTCCTGGGGATTTTGATGTACCCATCATGTTGGCAGGCACTGGGGAAACCCTGAGGTTATTAGGTCCAGGTTGCATTTTAGATAAACCTCTCTGACCTCCCAGTGGAGAGGGCAGGAGGAAGGAGTTAAAAAAAAACAAAACCCAAGGTAGAGAAGCTAGTTCCACACCATGAGTACAGTATTTCATGGACTGGAGATGCTGATGATGTCAGGTGTGGTATGTTCATCCCTCCATTCATTCAAATAATATTTGGTACACACCTACTTTTTGTTACCTGCACTAGACTCTGCTGAAAACCCTTTCCATTTCTAAGGTCCTATATCCTATTAATCATATTTAAAAGTGCTTTAACAAATGGAATGTGGCAGAAATAAGGTTGTGTGAGTTCTGAACCTAGACCATAAAAGTCCTTGCAGCTTCCTCTCTTGTTCCACTCAGAACCCTGCTGCTATGTCAACAAGCCTGGACTTACCTGCTAGAGAATGAACAACCACATAAAACCGAGATAAGCCATTCAGCTGACGGGGAAGATGACCACAAGGTATGAGTGAACCCAGCTGAGATCAGAGGAAAACTACGTAGCTGATTCCAGCCAAATTGTCAACCCACAGAATTATGGGCTAAATGATGTTTTTTTAAGCCACTAAGTTTTGGGTGTTTTGCTGTGCAGCGTAAGCTAACTGATACACTCTCCTTGGCCCTGGGGCCTTTATACACGCTGTTCCCTCTGCTTAGAATACTCTTCCCTCTTTCTTTGTCTTGATGACTCCTATTCATTACAGCTCGGGAAAGTTTTCCCTGATTTTGATTAGGTTAAATCCCTTTATTGCACTTTTTGCCTCTCTGGTAGCACTACAATAGCTGTAAGTTTACATTTATCTCTGTATATTATTTGATTATGGTCTTTCTTCCCTATTAGACTGTAAGCTTCATGAGCCCAGGGACAATGTCTGTTTTGTTCACCATTACATTTCAGCACCTAGTACAGTTCCTAGCACATAGTAGGTGCTCACTAAATATTTGTGGAATGAAAGAGTATGTTATAGCCCTGGAGGAAACAAGCTTTGGCGGGTGGGTGGGTGGGTGGGGGTGTTCTTCTTTAAAATAGTAATCCTCACACCAGTCTTCTCCTCCCACTATCCTGGGAATTAAAAACTAGACAAGTCATTGTATAAGAATGTGTCTTGTAATTTTTAAAAGACCGTACAAATATTAGTTCTTAATTGTTAGTGTTATTATTCTGGGCTGGCAACGGCTGGCTTTGGGGTAAACCTCTAGCTTTCTCATTCCCCTAAAATGGCCCCAGGCAGTTTCCTAGCAGCTACAATTGTGGCTGGATAAGCAACTTACAGGCTGAAAGTCTCCCCTAGAGTTAAAACACAGATATGTAACTATCTCTGTAGCTGCAACCTAGCAAATAATCTCCAGGCTGGTTAATTGCAGAACTTGCTGGTAATGATACCAATGCTGAGTTCAATTAAGGACTATTTACAAAACCAATGGGGGAGGATTTTCCGCTTTTTCTGAAACAGTAGCCACTGACTAAAGGGACCTGTTATTTTACAGTTACGTCTATGGCTCAGATACACCATAAACTCCATAGATTTGGTGTCTGCAAACTCCATGCCCTATTTTGATCCCCTGGAGCTCAGATTGCAGAGAGAGAGCACAAGTCTAATTAATGAATCACTCCAAAAACAGATCCTCTGTGTGAAACTTTTCTGAGTCTCAGTTTCTTCATCTGTAAAATATATGTATTAATAGTCTTACCTCATAAGTTTATTTTGAGATTAAATGAGATAATCATTGGAAAGTGCCATTAGAATTATGAGAACAGTGCCAGGCATAGAGTAAGCATTCAATACATTTTAATTATTATTGGTTATTGTCATCACTGTACTCCTATTAACACATACAGTTGCTTCCACCCTGGACAATGTACCAGCTTGAGAAGCCTGCTTGGAAATCTTCCTTGCCCAATTTTGCTTACTCAGAAAGTGAATGGGTTTTCTCACATAGCTGATGAGCAGAGATGTTTCATCAAGTATGCAAGCACTCATTCATGAGGCATGGGTTGAGCACACACTGTGTATGGTGCTGGGTATATAGAGGCGAAGAAGAGTCCTTGCCCTAGGTCTACAGGGGAGAGACGAGGTTCACTGCAGTAAAGGCTCCACCAACATTGACCCCCGGATGCTATGGGAACATAGAGAGGGGCCAACCCCACCCCAAAAAGTTGGGGAAGGCTTGCTCTGGTCCACCTGGGGTTCCCAGGTGGAGAAGAGGGTGAAGCCCTTATTAATTTCATGCAAAATGGAAGACACCTTCCTTCCTTCCTTAAGAGATGGTTGCAGTGACCTAGTTCTCTGACCCTTTTATCACAAAGCTCCATTAAATCTGGAAATGAAGCTTTTAAAATTAATGATCTAAGGATGGAAAGCATTTTCCCTGATGCTCAGCATCTCTGGAGGAAATGCCATTGGGTGTTCATCTTATAGGACCCTTTCCGGTTCAGCTTTTGCAAGGAGGGGTTTTGTTAGCAGTGTGATGAGAAAGACCTCATCACATCTCACGTTCTTGTGACCTGGGCTCAAAGAGTGGCTCCAGGACTGACAATCACTAGATACACTATGGCGGTCAGGTTTTGGGGGAGAAACACCTCCCTGGGCATTAGGAAATCTGATTCTGTCTCTGATGACACTGGCCAGGCACATGCAACCGTGCTCGTCATTAACCTTTCAGCGAACTGGTGAGTCCAACTTGAGGATGTTTAACAGGTATTCCCAACTCAGGTGGGGAATCACTGCTCCCCGCACGTGTCTGTCTGTCCCTCTCCCCTGCTCCTTCTCTTGCTCTCCCAGCTGGAGAAACAAAGAAACGAACAAAAATCCTCCCTGGAATCCCTCTAAGCTTCATGTTACTATTCCATCTCTCCCCTTCATTACTCCCGAGCTTGAAAAATAATAATAACTTTAAAAATGCTGATATTGCAATATTAAAAAAAAACAACACAGAATATTTATTATGTTCAAGCACTTTGATGTGGCTTAATTCATTTAATCCTCCTAACAACTTTATGACATGGGTACTTTTATTATCTCCATTTTATAGCCAGGAAACTGAGGCTTAACACTTTCAGCTACGAGGCAAAATCACGCTGCTAGTATGTGAGCCAGAATTTAAGCCCAGGCTACCGACTGCAGGGCAGTTCTTAACCACTTGGTTCAGTGTGTCAATTTCCTATTCTTTCCTAAACTTGTCTCCCCATGGCCCCCAGAATGTTTTCTTCTCTGTACCAAGAATCTCCAGGTGGCCCAAAGGGGAACCTCTTGTAATGGACATTTGTTAGGTTTTGGAGCCTAGTATCCATTTCCTCTTCCAGAAAGCATTTCTGCTCCTGTGGAATTACCTCTTCCCACAGGCTGAAACCAAGGTCTTGCCTCCTCCTGGCTAAAGAAGAGGGGAGTGACGCAGGCTGGAACTTGACTTGTAAGCAGCAAGGTCAAGGAGCCTGGAAGACTTTGGCATTCTGTTCAATCCATCTAAGCAGGTGCCAACAAATTCAGTAATCAAAATAAAAAATATTTTAATGCAATCCTTTTAAAAAGAAAAATTAATGGGAAAATTCCAAAATGAACAAAATCTCAAAATGTAAAAGAAAGAAAAGGTCAGTATGACTGAATTTCCTTTTCGCCTTGGGCTCCATTGTGGCTGGGCATGGCACTGCTTACCATTCTCCATCGTAGGGGCCCCCTGTGTGTTGCCCTTTAACCCTTTGTACCTGCCTCACACTCTTTGTTTCCTGACCCTGATGGATGCATGAGGTGCTTGGGCTCTGCTTTTTTTCATGTCGTTCTCTGTACACAAAAGGCCCTTTCTCCTCCCACACTACTTTGCTGACAAACTCACCTTCCTTCACCTCCTTCTCTATGCATCAGCTTCTTCGTCTCTAAAATGGGGGTAATAAATAATACCTAAGTGATAGCCTTGGGAGCATTAAATGAATGCTGATATTTGTATAGCACCTGACTCAGGTGAGTACTCAGGGGCCACATCAATATCATCATGATCCTCCCACAATACAGCAACCTGCTGCCAAGCCTCCCGCCACCCAAAGGTCAGGGGAGCTGCCTGATATTGGCTCAGTGAAAAACTCACACCTGCTTCCCTGTCTACATTTCTGACTGCCCAAATGTCAATTACAGACTTCTCTTCCTTCAGCTGCTCGGTAAATGGAGGTGATGTCTGCGGTTTTGGCTTACAGCTCCCGTCCTCTCCCTATCCACTCTCTCCAGGCCGTGTCATAAATGTCTACAGCTTCAAGTGTGCCCTTTGACCTGTGACACATCTGTGCCCTCCATATCTCCAGGCCCAAATGACCAAATGCTCACTAGCGGTCTCACCTGTGCCTACATCCCACTACGAATATTACTAATAATAGCGAGTGACTGACGATTGATTGCTAACTGGGTACTCCATACTGCATACTACTAGTATGGAGTACCAGTAGTACCCCATACTACTCCATACTCCAGGTACTCCATACCTGGATTACTTCCTTTCACCCTGTCAAAAACCTCATTTTACAGAGAAAATACAAAACGAGAAAAAATAAAACAACAGCGAAACCAGTAGAGTGGTGGAAACTGGATTTGCATCCAGACAATGTGACTCCACAACTGGGAATACATGCTTCTGCTAAAAAAGTTTATCTAAAGTTGCGCCTTTTAAAGAACTTTTTTTTTTTTTTTTTTTTTTTTTGCGGTACGCAGGCCTCTCACTGTTGTGGCCTCTCCCGTTGCGGGGCACAGACTCCCGGACGCACAGGCTCCCCAGCCATGGCTCACGGGCCCAGCCGCTCCGCGGCACATGGGATCCTCCCTGTCCGAGGCACGAACCTGCGTCCCCTGCATCGGCAGGCGGACTCTCAACCACTGCGCCACCAGGGAAGCCCCAGAGAACAATTTTTTAAGTGACCTGAGGAAAAGATGACAGAGCAGTGGTTCTCAATTTTGCCCCCAACCCCAGGGGACATTTTGCAATGTCTGGAGGCATTTTTGGCTGTCATGGCCGGGAGGCTGCTACTGCATCGGCTGGGTAGAGGCCAGGGATGCTGCTAAACATCCTACGATGCACAAGGCCCCACAGCAAAGGATTATTTGGTCCGATGGGTCAATAGTGCCAAGGACGAGAAATCCTGCTTTATGGCTACAAGGCAAGACAGGGAGAAGCTAGTAAAGGGTGTTGGCTCCGTAGGTGCTTGCTCCCCTACTCACCAGCTGCGGAGAGCCCTCCACCTGCCCACTTCCCGCCACCCTCAAGCCCACTACCCCGCGTCCCTGCCCAGCAAAGGCAAAGACTCAGCGGCACCCACACTACCTTCCCAGCACAAAGCACAAAAAGGAGCTAATGACCTTCCTCCTCAAAACCTCCCCCTTCCCTGCTCTTTTTTTTTTTTTAGTTTCTGCTTTATAACAAAGTGAATCAGTCATACATATACATCTGTTCCCACATCCCTTCCCTCATGCATCTCCCTCCCTCCCACCCTCCCCATCCCACCCCTCCAGGCGGTCACAAAGCACCGAGCTGATCTCCCTGTGCTCTGCGGCTGCTTCCCACTATCTATCTACCTTACGTTTGGTACTGTATATATGTCCATGCCTCTTTATCACGGCTCAGAATACCACCCTCTGCCTCCTCCTCACAGGTGAGCACCACTGTGCCCACCTTGCTTGTTCTCACCACCGCCCCCCGACTCTCCCTCCAGCCATCAGTCACCAGGCTGTGTGTCTTCTGGCTCCCAGAAGCCTCTCTTGCTCTTCCTCTCCTTTCCATCTTCACTAACCTACTTTGGGCCAAAATAGCTTCTTATGCTATTTCTTTCCCAGTTATGAGGCGGAAGTCACTTTTTATTCATCTACATTGGGATGAATTCATTTCGCCCAGAGCATGAGTGTCATGAGGAATTAAACGAGGGACCTTTCAGGGCCCGCCTAATCCCTAGCCTGTGAATCCAGGAGAAGTTCCTGATGGCATCTGAGTATTCTCCTCCTTTCCCTCTGGCCCTCTCCTCCAGTGGACAAGGTGGTCCTCCAGGTCCGGGGCTCGTCCCCACCCACCTCACTTTAGATCCCATCCCCTCTCACCCTCAGGACCTGTTCCATTAGCGACCCTGCCCTTCCTCTTCAACCTCTCCCACCCTACTGGGACTTTCCCATCAGGCACAGATGCTCACTCGCCCACCCTCTTTAAAGGATCCTCCACCCTTACCTCCGACGAGCTAGACTGCCATGTTTCTGAAAAGAATTGTCTACACTTGCTGTCTCCCACTCACTCTTCAACCCACTGCAATCTGGCTCCCAATCCCTTCACTCCATTGAGGATGTTCTGGCAAAAGTTATCAGCCTTCCAATTGTCAAATAAAATGGGCACTTGCTTTCCAATCCTTCTTTGATTGGACTTTCTGTGGCATTTGAGAGTGTTGGCCATTCCTTTCTTCTAGGAGCAATTTCTTCCCTTGATCCCTGGTTTTCTTTCCACTTCCCTTCCTGGACCACCCCCTCCCCTCCCCAGTCTGCTTTGTGGGCACCCCTTCCTCTGTTGCCTATGGTGTCCCTCAGCGTTCAATCTTGATCCCAGTATCTTCTCACTGTACACATTCCCCATGGGTGAATTCATCTGCAGCCTGCACCCGTAGCTCTAACCACCAGGAGAGGGAGTATAGGGTGACGGTTAAGAGCCTGGACTCCAAAACTCCTCTGTGAACTAAGTGTTTGACCTTGGGCCAGTTACTCAACACTCCTGTGCCTCAGTTTCCTGAACTGTAAAATGGTGCAAAGCTTTTTAGACTCATTGCTTTCCATGACCGAACTTGTACCATTTCCTCAGACCATGCTGAACCTTGTAGAGTTACCCAAATATATTACACGCTCCTACTCAGTCTCAGTCTTTGCTCAGGCACAGAGGGGGTGCCTGGTCAATATCTGTGAATAAATGAATGAATGCTGACCTGCTTTGTGTCTCCCCAGAAACAAACCTTGAGACAAGAAATTGGGTGCAGTTAGTTTATTTGGGAGGTGATTGATTCCAGGCAGAACAAATGAGGAAGTGAGAGAGGGAGACAGGGAAGAGAGAAGAGGCATAGGGAATTAATAAGAGAGATATAACTGGGGGCAACGGGACTCCACTGGGGATCCTCTGAGGAACTGTGTTGAAAGCACTTTAGGACTGTTCCCCTTTAGGGATGGAGGCTGTGACATTTATCCACTGATTGGTTGGAGGCTGCCCCGAGGCTGTTAGGCATTTTCCATCTGGGCAAGATCCCGAAGCCTTGCGGAAAGGCCCCAGGCATAGAGGAAGAGAGGGACACGTGCTTCAGGTGGACAGTTCCTCTGGACAGATGGAATCAAACTGCAGCTGCAGGTGAGCTCAGAGGTGGGTCTAGGGGACAGATGGCTGAGCATCATCAGCACTGTGTTTTTTGCTCTGGCTGACGGGCCTGTGCCCCCTCATCTACCTAGATAAGTCCTACCTCTTCCTTGAAGCTTAGTTTAAGAGCCCCTACTTCTTGGAAGTGGTTTCTAACTCCCTGCTATAGGTTGAATGTTTGTATACCCCCAAAATTCGTATGTTGAATTTTATAACCCACAATGTCATGGATATTAGAGTTGGGGCTTTTGGGAGGTGATTAGGTCATGAGGGTGGAGCCCTCACGAATGGTATTAGTGCTCTTATAAAAGAGCACTTTCTCAGAGATCTCCCTTGCCCCTTCCACCATGTGAGGACACAGCAAGAAGACAGTCGTCTATGAACCAGGAAGAGGGCTCTCACCAGACATCGAATCTGTCAGCACCTGTCTCAGACTTTCCAGCCTCCAGAACTGTGAGAAATAAATGTGTGTTGTTTATGTCACTAAGTTGGGCTTCCCTGGTGGCGCAGTGGTTAAGAATCTGCCTGCCAATGCAGGGGACATGGTTCCAGCCCTGGTCTGGGAAGATCCCACATGCCTCAGAGCAACTAAGCCCATGCGTCACAACTACTGAGCTCATGTGCCACAACTACTGAAGCCTGCGTGCCTAGAGCCCGTGCTCTGCAACAAGAGAAGCCATCACAATGAGAAGCCCACGCACTGCAATGATGAGTAGCCCTGCTCACAGAAACTAGAGAGAGCCCGTGCACAGCAACAAAAGACCCAACGCAGCCTAAATAAATAAATAATAAATAAATTTATTAAAAAAAAAATAAGTCACCGAGTCTATGGTATTCTGTTATAGCAGCCTGAACTGCCTAAGATACCCACTCCCTTCTGATTTAGGAAAATTTCTAAATTATCTGTGACACCCTGGACATACTTCTGTAAGAGTAATCATCTCTCTGCTTTCTAAATAGAACTTTCTTGTCTTTCTCGGAGAGCAAGAACAGTTCATCTTTGCAGATCTATTGCCCAGAAGCTTTTTGAGCACTTAACCAATGACTTAATGAATTCAAATTCACCTTGCTCAGGGCCCTGATCAGAGTAAGTGGTCAATAAATGCAGGCTCCTTTGCTTTCCCTCCAACTCAGAGAGTTTGCCATCTGACTGAGGAGGGCACATACCGAGCAAGCATAGAATGTGATTGATTCGTTCTTTATTTTTTTTTAAAGATTTATTTTATTTTATTATTTATTTATTTATTTATTTATTTTTGGCTGCATCAGGTCTTAGTTGTGGTGCACGGGCTTCTCTCTAGTTGTGGCGCATGGGTTCCAGGGAGCGTGGTCTCTGTAGTCTGCGGCACGCGGGCTCTCTAGGTGAGACGCACGAGCTCAGTAGTTGTGGCGCACAGGCTTAGTTGCCCTGAGGCATGTGGGATCTTAGTTCCCCGACCAGGGGTTGAACCTGTGTCCCCTGCATTGTAAGGCAGATTCTTTACCACCGGACCACTAAGGAAGTCCCCGATTCTTCTTTAAATGAACAGAAGTGCTGGGGGAGCATAAAGGAGGGCACAATTAACTGGGACTGTACCAATGAGACTGCAGTTATGTCGTCTGACAGTCTTAATTACTTACCGTTTTAACTTTCCAGAGCCATTAATAGAGCCTCTGGTGCTTCTTCCATGACACTGGGCTTTCCCATTTTAAACCCTCTCCCCCAAAGCGGAAGATGCAGGGAGCTAAGGGACAGATTGAACCTGCTACTCTAACCTGGTTTACCTCTTTCATTCATTGGACATGTCTTTATTGAAGGTCTCCTATGGGCCAGCACTGTTCTTGGCACCGGCATACAGGAGTGATGCAGACAAGCAGCGGTCCCGCACTAATGCAGCTTACCCATGCAGGGGGAGACAGATGATAAATAAGCAACCAAATAAAAGGACAAATTAAACCATGACAAGAGCTCTAAAGACCAGTAGATCCAATGGTTGGGGAAAGCCCCTTTTGAGGTCTAGACTTCTGAGCTGTGAGTTGAGTTCAACGAACAGCCAAGCAGAGATTCTTCCAGGCAGAGGGACTAGCAGCTGCAAAAAGGGCCTTGGGCAGGACCCTGGACTCCCGGGGCCAAACCGGGAGCTTGTCCCACTGCTTCTGGCCACTGAAAAAGAGTTGCAGAAAAGAGACAAACTGGGTCTAACACTGATGTCCGGTCCTTCCTTAGAGCTGAGCAGCTGATACCCAACTTTCAGTGCCTGGCAGGCTCATCTCAAGTTTGGTTTTCATTCATGGGTATGTTGTTCCCTCTTCAAGTCAGATTGGGTTTCAAAGGACTTTGAGAGACTTACAGCAAAACCACCAAGCTGCATCTTCAGGTAGAAACCCCCCTAATGTGGCATTTCCGCGGGAAGCCACAATGAATCACTCCCGCTGGCCACCTAGTCCAGGCCTGAATGGACGGAGATTTACTCAGGTTTTCTCAAACTTTGTAAAGCCTCTCCAGACTTTTTTAACAACCCCCCCCACCCACCCACCCAGTGTCCTGACTCTCAGGTTAAGAGTAAAATAGCAAGTTCTGTGAGGTTTGCTGAGTTTCAGATTTCACCAGAAGGGGGTCTGCCATAGCCACTAACCTTTTCCTCTGCAGAGAGCAGTTTCTGAAATGCTGCAAAGAAAAATAATCTCTGGGTGATAAGGAGGTTAATGAAGTTCCGAGGCTTTGTGAAGTAGGTATAGATGCACAGCACACCCTCCACCTCTAAAACCCTTCTTCCTCTGATATCTCTTGTGGTAATAAAGACAATCATGGCTCTCATTTATCTGAGCATTTACAGTGTGTCAGTCCCTGTCTAAACATTTGGTTTCCAAATCAACCCTAGGAAGGCGGTATGACCACCTCATTTCATATTTGAGTAAACGGAGGCTCGGAGAACTGAAGTGACTTACCCAAGGTAGCACAGTTAGAAAAAACGCAAAGTCCAGATTCCAACCTGGGTCAGAGTCCAAAGTCCATACTGTTACTGTGCATACTATTTCTATACTATCCTGACCCGGAAAGGTCCTGCCCCCTGGCACTGGGCAAAAAATGAGGAAATTAGCAAAGCGGAGCCGTGAAAGGGGGCAGCCAGGTAAAGTCACTTATTTTATGAAAAAATAGGGGAAACGGCCAGGAGATTGCAAGTTCATTCTCTGAAGGGTGGCAGAGAGGCCAAGGTGCTTTCCTGGTGTCCGGGGACTTACAAAGGCACCTCCCAAGGCCAAGGTTTTATCGGGACAAATCCCACCCCTTCTACATCTGAGCGAGGAGAAGGCAGGCCAGCGGGGGTGTGGGGCCGAACGGGTAGGATGCCCGACCCCGGCCCAGCTCGCACGCCGGAGTCGGGTGTCCGAGACCCCGCCTGCCCCGCGCGCGGCGTCGGAGAGCCAGCCCGCCGCCCCTCCTGCGTGCCGGCGGGCCAAGGGTTAAGCGAGGCGGGAGCCCCCGGCGTGGGGCGGCCCCCGGGCCGGGAATGCTTAGTCAGGATTCCGATTTCCTGTCGAAGTGTTTGGATTTCCTGAAGCCCGCGCCCTCCGCCGCCGAGCGGGATCGTCCGAGCCGCGCGCGTCGCTGCGGCCTCCTCCCCTCGGCACATGGTCGCCCGCCCCTTCCTGCGCCGCGCTCGGCTCCCGCGCCTCGCCGCCGCCGCCGCCGCCGCCGCCGCGGGCGGGCACTCTGCGCTCGTGCAGCCCCCGGCCCGCGCCTCCCGCCCCGCCGGCTGCTCCGGCCGCCGCCCGCTTTCCGTTCCGAGAGCCGCGATCGGCCGGCCGAGGGGAGCCGGGGCGCGGGCGTCTGCGCTGCCGCCACCGCCGAGGAGCCGGCGCCGAGCCCGCGATGGAATAATGCCCAGCGGCCCGCCCGGTCCCGGTGAGTTGCGGGGCGCCTGGACGGGCTCGGCGGGGCCGCGCGGGGTCGCCCCGGGTCGTCGGCGCCCCCTGCCCGGCCCCCGCGCGGAGAGGCGCCGGCACGGGGCGCCGGGAGGGTCCCGGCTCCGTTCGCGGCCGGGTGCCCGGTGCGCGGGGAGGGCGCCGGCCGCGGGCTCCGCAGGGCCGGGCTCAGCCGTCCAGGGGGGTCTGCGCCCCCGAGGCGCGGGGTGGGACGGGTGGCGCCGCCCCGGGGGTTTCGCGCGCCCTCCCGGAGAGGAGCCGGGGCCCCGCCGTTGGGGCGCCCTCCTGGCTGGAGGCGCGGGCGCCGGCCGTGGCATTGTCTCGGGCGCGGCGGAGGAAAGTTCCCCGCCGTTTCGGGAACGGCCGGCCCGGCCCCGCGGCCCCCGGCCCCGGCTGGGGCTCGGCGCTGCCAGGCAGGCCCCAGGCCAGTTAATTTCAGCGAACGAAACTTGAGGAAAAAATTCCCACTCGGGGCTTGGGGTTTGTGCACGGGAAGATTGGGACGTGGCTTGTGTTTTTCTGCTTGTACCATTTGGGGACCTGCTGCATTTTCTGAGAGCGACATGAAGTTTCAAAGAAAAAAGAAACTCGCTGGTGTCTGGTGTTCTGCGGTTTCCTACATCCCGAGAGTTCTTCTCGGGCATTCCTAAAGCGGTTTCCTTCAATAATTTATTTTTCCACTAGCGCAGGGAGATGGAGAGCCAACTTCAGACCATCCTCAGCGTGACCTCAGCTTTACCTGCACTGATCAGAAAGAACAAGAACTTCCTCCTACTTTTTTACCCGTAGACTCGGTCAGTTTGTCTTAGCAGAATGGATTCTGGGATGACACCGGGGCATGGATTGCTGAGAAATGGTTGGGGATTGTAAAACATAATTCAATACTGAGGCCAGTTTTCTCTCTCCAACAAACTTCAGCCCAAGGCCTTTCCGTTTTGCAGTTGGAGGAAGATGCAGGAAGGGAAGATGCAGGAAGAGAAGATGCAGGTCTTCTGGAAGCATCAAATCTTTGAGAATAGTTGTTTCAATCCCTTCTTGTTATACAGCTGAGGCCTAGAGAGGTGAAGTGACTTATGTAAAGTCATGTGGCCAGGCTTCAGACTCCCCGTCTAGTGCTCATTTCACTAATGTCAGTGTATGGTCTGTCAGCCATGAAATGTTGGGAAATATGCCTTCTTGGCATTATAACCTTCATCGTTTTAGTGCCCTCTCTTGTTCTGTCTTGTCTGTTATTGCTGCTATTTTTTGAGATATGCAGTTATCTGAAACTGCATATTTTTATTAATAGACTTTATTTATTATTTTCTTTGCTGTACGCGGGCCTCTCACTGCTGTGGCCTCTCCCATTGCGGAGCACAGGCTTCAGACGCGCAGGCTCAGCGGCTATGGCTCACGGGCCCAGCCGCTCCACGGCATGTGGGATCTTCCCGGACCGGGACACGAGCCCGCGTCCCCTGCATCGGCAGGCGGACTCTCAACCACTGCGCCACCAGGGAAGCCCCTGAAACTGCATATTTTGAGACAGAGTTAAAAGAAAACAATTCCCTAACCCCTACTGTTCAGCCACTAAATGGATTTGGAGCTTCAGCCACCAAATGGATTTGAAATATAAAATGGGTGGCTTCTTATATAGGAATGACTTTTCTCTATCCCATTCTTCTGTAAAAAATAGAAACTCCCAGGTCCAAAAAAGGGCAGTATCTTAGCACATAATGTACCGTATGATGTTCTCTAGACATGATTTCCAGCCCTCCTGTATCTTTTGAGCTAGGCAGCCCATCTATTTTTCTCCCTACGAGAGCTCCGAATGGCTGGTTTTTCATTTTTAGTATGTGATAACGTTGGAGAGAAAGGACTTTTTCTAAAGCTTACCATTTGGTGAAGGAAATTGAAATTCTCTCCACCTCCCCGCTCCTCACCAGCCACAGTGAGCCAGATTTTGCAAAATCAGTCGAAGGCTTGCAGGCCCCCAAATGAGTGTGTGCAGACAAATGGGACCCTCCCTCACGCTTCCTGAGGACCCACCTCCCTGTGGGCCGTCTCCATGCTGCACCCAGGTGGCTGAAGTCTAGAGGAAAGAAGGGAACCTGTATAACCTGGAACATTGTTGTTTCTGCATTTTCCCTCCAAGTTCTCAGTAGAATATGACTGGATCGTGTGGCCCCATTCTCATTTTCCCCTCCTGTGTTTCTTCTTCCCACTTCTTTCCCAGCCACTATATCTGCATGGGTTGGAGAACAGGTCTTTTCTATGGGATGCATAAATGATCCCCATGTAAGCAATAGTAACAGCGATCGCTAGCACTTATTGAGCACTTGCTATATGCCCTGGATATGTTACCTCCTGAGAAGTCCCAAGGAGGAGAGGGAGCTGCTTCCGGAACCTTGACCAGAAAGGACAACACTTTTCAGATTCATCTGGAATTTGAGTCATCCTTTCATTCTTCTATTGCACATTTGCTAAGTGGCTCCCCTGTGGAAGGTGCCAGTTGCACAAAGACGAATAGGACCCTCTGTTCAAGGCCTTCTATTTCCAGCCTCATCTTTCAGTGTCAGCCTCATCTTTCAGTGTCAGCCTCGCACTTTCTCTTTCAATGAGTCAGTTCAGCAAGCCTGTACTGAGCACCTGCTTCATGCTAAGCATTGTGTGAAGTCCTGGTGATACAACGATGAACAAGATAGGCCCGGTCCCACCCTCATGGGGCTGGCATTCCATTGGAGGAGCTGGGCAAAAAAAAAGAAGCAGGTAACTTCTAACAAATGAAAGATTGTGATTCTTGTTATCAAGGAAGCACACACAAGGGATCGACCGGATGACCAAAGTGAAGCGGGGTGGGGGGTGCGTGAGGGAGTTCTAGTTTTGCCAGGAAAAGGCCTCTCTGAGGCTGAAGAATTGAGAAGCAACTGGCCAGGCAGAGAGGTTGCGGGAGAGAGGGCGTTCCAGGCAGAGGGATTAGAATGTGCGAAGTCCTCTGTGCACAGAAGAGCTTGATGTGTTCCTGGGAGTGAGGGGAGTCGGGGGCGGGATGGGGAAAATGGCACAGGGTGAGGTTTTAGAGGGAGGCAGGGGCAGATCACACCGTGCTGCGGACAGTCCCCCATCAAGTACAAAGGGAAACTGATGAGTTTAGGCTCAGGAGTGGGGTCTGATTGGCATTTTTAGGAGATTACTTTTACTGCTTTTTTATAAGAGTGGATCACAGGGGGCCGAGAGTGGAAGCAGGGAGACCAGTTAGTAGGCCACTGCAGTCATAGGAAAGATGAAGGTGGCTTAGATCAGGGTGGAGCCTCCATCAGTGCCAGTAGAGGTGGAGAGAAGTGAGTGCAACCTGGTTGGTTGGATCTTGATGAAATTTGGTGACGGATGTAATGAGGGTGGGGCAGGTGGAAGGACTCAAGGATGACTCTTGGATTCTGGTTTGAACAGCTGGGTGTCATTTGGAGAGACAGGGAAGACTCTGGGGAAGCGTGTGACTAGAGACAGGTTCCACGGGGGCCATTCTGAGCTTGAGATGTCTGCGAGGCATCCAGGTGGAGATTTCAGGCAGACACGACTCTGGACCTCAGAGGAGACTTAGGGACGAGAGGCACCAACGTGGAAATTATCAGCCTGCAGCTGAGCTACCAAAATGCTCGCCGGGACGTGCCCTGCTGTTTCATCTCTCTGAGGCTCTGCTGTGTTCTTCCTCTTGCCTGGGACTTTCTTCCTCTCTCCTGGGCCACCTCCTGCTCATCCTGTAAAATATACATGCGTCTTTAACTCCTTGAAGGTGCCTCTAGCTCCCTCTCCCACTCTCAGATCCCTGTGTTTACCTTCACCATAGTGTTCAATTGAAGTTACCTTTTTATAGTATCTTATATGTATGAAAAATTTGCTGCAGGGCCTGACATGTGGTAAGTGCTCAACAAATGTTAGCTGCCATCGTCATCATCATCATCATTATTGATGGCAGTGATAGGCATATAAATAAAAATTACATTATATTAGGATCAGTCTGATGATACATGATGTATTAGTTTCCTCTTGCTGCTGTAACAAATTCCCACAAACTTAGTGGCTTACAACAACACAAATTTATTCTCCTTCAGTGCTGGAGGTCAGAAGTCTGAAATGAGTCTCACTGGGCTAACCTCAAGGTGTGCTCAGGACTCTGTTCCTTCTGGAGGTCTAGGGAACAATCTATTTATTCCCTTGCCTTTTCCAGCTTCTAGAGGCCTCCTGCATCCCTTGGCTCTTGACCCCTTCCTCTATCTTCAAAGTCAGCAGTGTTGGTCCTCGTCCTTCTCATGTTATCATCTCTCGTTCTTTCCTCTCTTCTACTTTTAAGGACCCTTTTGATTACATCAGGCCACCTGTGTAATCTAGAATGATCTCCCTGTTTTAAGGTCACCTGATAAGTAACCTTAATTCCATCTTCAGCCTTAGCTCCTCATTGCTGTGTAACCCATGTAGCCTAACACATTCACAGGTCCTGAGGATTAGGACGTGGACATCTTTGCAGGCTGGTAGGGGAAGGTGTTATGGGCGTCTGGGGAGAGGCCTCTAACCCAGTGGGGGAGGGGAGGCCAGGGAAATCTTCCTGGAGGTAGTGGTACCCCGATGGGAGTCAGTCTCTACTTGTAAACTCACTGCCCTCCCAAATGTTCATTCCCTCATTGAGGTTTATTCATTCCTTCGTTCAAGCTCTTCTCGATGCCCGGCTTTATGTGAGGAGTTGGAGTTGAGGATTCATTTCTCTGTGCATCCTTCAGGCTGCAGGCCAGATTGTTCGCTTGGCAACCCAGGACTCTCACTTTTCTCACCCCACCTCAGGAATCAGTTAAACTCGCCAACCCATGATCACCCTTTCCCAGCCCACGTACCCCGTATCCACTCCCAGGAAGGGGTGGGGTCTGAGGGGTCGGTCCTCTCTTTAAATGTCGGCTGTGGTTGATTTGCGGGCACAGTGTGAATCTCAACACACGTGCCTTTTGTACAGCTAAAACCTTGGGTCCCGAGCCACAGCTAGTGTCCCCAGCCTCAGCCAGCTCTGTCCCCAAAGCAGGCCACTGGCCACAAGAGAGATAGGAGAAGGCGTGTGATTTGATCAGGACAAATCCACCTGAAGCATGAGGGGAAAAACACAACCCAAGGGCCTGGCCTCCTGTGCTTTGTGGCAGGTGGCCCCATCTTCTGAGAATAAGGGAAACGCAGCATGATGTGATGTGTAGCCACGTCGCTGTGAGGGGGTGATCAAGACCAGCTTCCGACGCCTCTCCGTTATTGGGAGAAAATGGTCTCCTACCCCCAGATGCTCCCCAGAAACAGATGGCATCCCGAGACCTTCAGCACTCTGGGGGGATCCCATCAGCTCTGCTGGCTACCCAAGTGCCGGGTTGCAGAGAGACCGAGGTCCCTTGCTGCCTGAGCTTTCCCTGCCAGACCCCATCCCTTGGAAGTGCCACCAACTAGCTGGTCTTGTAATATTTTTGGCGTTTCCTCTTCCTCTACCTCTCTAAGTCAGGGAATGCGAAAGTGTGCTGAGTTAGAAAACCAGAAAAGTGAGCAAGCAACGTCTTTCCAACGGAGGGGTCCCAGGTGAGTCTGGGTAGACCTGGGATAGAGAAGTGTGCCCGTCACCGCTTCCCCCAGATGCGGCAGGGGTTCCGGGGAACCAAGCCCGTCCCGGTCATCGTGGGCAGGACAGGAAGGAGAGAGGCAAGCCCGTGTGTGGTTTCTGGGGAATGGCTTGTCTGTCCCTCATCAGGGCTCATCATGAGTTTTTCCGGCAAGGCTTCTGCCTTTATAGAACCCTGCCTGTGTGTAATGATACTGGTGCCTGTTTCATCGTAGTTTTGCACTGAAATAATTATCCTTTCGAGTAGAAACACAGAGAGAGTGCTCCAGTAAAAGACTGTAATATATGCAACTTGCCCTCAAATGGTTCAGAAAATAATTATATGTATTTTCTGAATACATAATAATTATATGTGAGTGAGAAAAAAAGGAAAAAGCAAATGGAGTAAAATATTAACCACAGATGAACGTGGGTAAAGGGATGTGTGTTCCTTGTACTATTCTTATTCTTGAAATTTCCCAAGAAAAAGATTTTTGCAAATGGAAGCAGGAAGAAAAAAAAAGGGCTCAACATTCCATTGTGATTGTGACCTTGATGGATGCAGGATGGCCCAGAGGAAGCCAGAAGATTCTGGGGTCTGCTACTGACCCACCTTCCCTCCCATCCTCACACTTTCTGTACTGACCTGAAATAATGTAGGAAAAGCGTCCCGCACAAGGAGTCCAGAAATGGGAGCATCAGTTGCTGCTGTGCTGCGTGGAAACGTGTTTGCTGCTGTGGTCGCCTCCCCTTCAGACTGCGCGTCTTGAGGGGGAGGGGTGGGGGGTCTGGGTTACCCCTCTCCTCCCTCGGGCACAAGCAAAGGGCAGGCACTGACTGGGCTGAATCAAATCCATTGGCTTCTGGTGCCCAACTGTGTTGCCACATTTGTTGGATTTTCTCATCACTGAGGTTTTATTTCTAATGACTCTCCATTTAACTTCTAGAAATTCTCTTTGGTTGTCTTTCAAACCATCCTGGCTTTTAATCCTTGGGTTTTCTTCTTGCGTGAGAATTTCTCATTCTTATTTCATATCTTTGTTTTAAATATACTGACATTCTTGGTTCAGACGGCCCTGTTATGTTAATACTTGAGGAGCCACTTCTCCCATTTCCTGCATCTTCTGATTTGCGGGGCATCGTGGCTCATACCCGGGGAGCAGAAGTGGCTTTACAGAGCGGTTTTGTCCTTCAGCTGAGGCTCCAAGGGTTTCCTGAGTCCTGGGCACGTTTCTGTGGTAGCTACTGGGCTCAAGACTTTTAACCCCAGTCCAGTGCTGTGTGTTTGGACCCTTCACCCATACTTAGGGCCTCAAAGTTTGCACAGAATCCTTTTTTTCCACCATCCAGACCCTGAGGCGGAACAAACTTTCTTGCTGTTTCTCTGCATTGGAGAGAGGAGTAGTTCAGGCCCACTTTCAGAAGAGTCTGGGACCCCTTTGGGGTCCTGGCCTTGTAGAGGGATCTCAGCTCTCCTGTCCTGTAGGCACCAACTGGAAACCAGCCAGCTTAATACATTCAGTCTTCCTTTGCAGACGAGGAAGAGAAAGAACATTTACAAACGTGTAAAAATTGCCAGTTCGAGCAAAGAAAACCAGAATCCTTATCAGACACTAGCAGTAAGAAGATGTGATTCAGATCAGCAAGCACTTGCTGAGCCCCTCCTGTGTGTTCACCCTGCAGAGCCGGGGTTGGGGGGCAGGTATGAGCTGGGCCTTAAAATGCCTTGTTCATCTTCTCAACCCCCAGTGCAGAGAAGACAGTAAGTGTTTAGGAAGAAAGGAATTGTATGTACTGAAAAAGACAAATACTGATGCAGAAGACAGAAGAAAATAATGGAAAAGAGCACTGAATTGAGACTCAGAAGTCCTGAGTTCTAGTCTGGAAATTGATATCGACTAGTTACGTGGCCTCTAGGAGCCGTCACTTACCCTCCTTTGGAACCGGCCTTCCTCACCTGTGTCAAGGTGGTGATAACTCTCTCCTGACCCTCCCCCCTGGCAGGTCGCAGTGGGATCATGAATGTGGGAGGGGGGAGCCCCAGAGGGTAAGGGCTCTTTCTTGTCTTCAAGGCGGAAGGGACCACGTATCCTTCAGCGACACCTTGTTTCGGAGACCCCCTCCACCTCTCCGCCTCACCACCACGGGCACTGGGTTTTCCGGGGAAGAACTCCAAGCATCTCAGGTCCTCAAAGCTTGTGTAGACTGAGGGGCTGGCGTCCGGGCAGTAGCTGGGCCCTGGGGTGGCCGAATGGCTCCTGTCTCATGTGATGTTCTTTCCCCGGAAGTTCCACCCAGACCCCACAAACGAGGGCTGAGCTGCAGCTGGGAACCCTTTTGGGATGGAGTTTGTGCATTGCGTTGCCTTCGTGATCTTTGACCTGCTGTTCTCTGAGGCTGCTCCTCTGGACGGTGGAACTCATGATCTCTCTGGGGTTTGTCCTTTGGCCGGATCACTCTTTCATGCCTGAGTTGATGGGGTGGGTGTAGGTGGGAGCATTTGTCATGAAGCAACGGGAAAACCACTGGACTTGGAATCAATAACGATAGCTAATACTTATTGTATATTCATACACGTTGAGCACTGTTTTAAGCAGCTTTCCTACATGAGTTCACGAATCCTCGTACTAACCCTATGAAAGAGGCACTCTTTTTCTCCCATTTTATGAAGGAGGAAACTGAGACACACACAGACTAACTAACTTTCCCAAGGTCATGTACCTCCTAGGTGGCGAGATTTTAAGCAGGGAGTCTGTGTTCAGTGCCCACACCCTTGACTGTGATGCACTGTTGCCTCTGAAGACTTGAATTTGAATTCCATGCCCTAATTCCTCATGTGGCCTTGGGATAGTCTGGCCTTCACCTTTCTCTTAGTTTTTCTGAGCTTCTTCTGCTGTAAGTGTTGAAAAAGCTTGCAGGCTTTTAAAAAAGGTGTTAAATAAAGCAACATATACAGAAAGTGGCTGAGTGCCAGGCACATAATCAGGTCTAAATAAAAGCGAGTAGGTTCCAAACGGGAGGAAAAAACAAAGAACAAATTCAGTTTGAAGAGTCTTCCCTGCACAGACTTTTCCTGCATAGCCTGCTCTGTGCCAGGCACCTAGGATACAGAGGTGAAAACTCAAGGTCCGTGGGCTAGAATATCTTACAGTTGATTAGAAGAGAAAGATGTGGAACTGTTCATAATTTTGAACTGATGTCCGTCCTCACCACAGGAAAGTTATACAGGAATAGCCATGAGTGTGCAGGGAAGGAAGAGAGGTCCCAGTGGGGTGGTCAGAGGAAGTTTTTGGGAAGAGGTGCTCTGTGAACTTACAGTCCAGGATGGGTAGGATCTCAGTACATGGAGAGAGTGGGTATCCAAGGCTGAGAGTAGCTGGATCACAGTCTTTGTGATAGGAATGTGGTAGTTATTTTTTTTTGGAGGCCTAAGGAGAACATTTGTTCAAGAAGGAAGGTAAAAACTCTCAGTTACTATACCATGGCATTCGGGGGTCTCTCACTGGAATGCAGGCATTCCTGCTATTTCCTATCCCTCCACTGTCACGGAACTCCTGATCCAGAAAAGCAAACAGTGGTGTTTATAGACCTTCCAGTAATAGCCTTTCGCCAGTTTCCTCTCCTAGGACAGTTACTTCCTCAGACCTAAAATAGAACCGCTGAAGGGTGGAGATGTGGGATATTTGCAGATTAGACTCTAACAGTGTACTTTGGAGGCAAGCGGGTGAGAAGTTGTAGAAGACACTGTTGGTTGCTTATCCAACACCCTCTCCCCTTCTGCTTTGCTGACAGAACATTGATCTTTAGAAGCCCACCTTCCAGGGCCTTTAAGGGAGGTCAGTCCCAGCCCCAGGGGTGAACCACAGTGGTCTTGTCCCCCTTGGCAGTGATTGGTTTAGGCATGGGTATGTGACACAACTCTGGTTATAAAATATGCAGGGGAATTTGCTGGGAGGATGGGGAAAGATTTTTCTCCATCTTAAAAGGAGACATTTTGAAAGAAACAGCCTCTCTTCTGCTATGGGACATAGTAGGGTTGACGTGTGATACCCGGCACTGTGGCAACCATCTTGGGGTCATGAGGGGCCTTGCTTAGGGAGAACATGTTGAGTGTGTCTGAGCAGAAAGATGGAAGGAACAAGACACTGAATACCCTACCCTGAGACGATTTTGAGTTGACTCTTCCGTTACTTGTAGCCCATACCCACCAAAATAATACTAATACTCAAGGGAATGTCCACCTCACATGACATATAGATGATTCTGGGGCTACTGTATGCTCCCCTAATCACCCTATGCTGAGCCCACCATCCTGTTTGAAATCACCACTAACCTGTACATGTTTATGCCTTTGCAGTCTTGCTATTTTTTCCACCCGAATTGCCCTTTCCCTATCTTCTCCACCAACCAAAAATCCAACTTACTCTTTTTTAAAAAAATTTTATTGAGGTATAGTTGATTTACAATGTTGTGTTAATTTCTGCTGTATGGCAAAGTGATTCACTTATACATATTCTTTTTCATATTCTTTTCCATTATGGTTTATCACAGGATATTGAATAGAGTTGCCTGTGCTATACATTAGGATCTTGTTGTTTATCCATCCCATGTATAACAGTTTGCAACTGCTAACCCCAAACTCCCAGTCCTTCTCTCCACGCACCCCCCCACCCCTTGGCAACCACAAGTCTGATCTCTATGTCTGTGAGTCTGTTTCTGTTTCGTAGATAGGTTCGTGTCGTATTTTAGATTCCACATAAAAGTGACGTTGGGCTTCCCTGGTGGCGCAGTGGTTAAGAATCCGCCTGCCAATGCAGGGGACATGGGTTTGAGCCCTGCTCCGGGAAGATCCCACATGCTGCGGAGCAACTAAGCCCGTGCGCCACAACTGCTGAGCCTGCGCTCTAGAGCCCATGAGCCACAACTGCTGAGCCCATCCGCCGCATCTACTGAAGTACACACGCTCTAGAGCCTGTGCTCACAACAAGAGAAGCCCGCGCACCGCAACGAAGAGCAGCCCCCGCTCGCCGCAGCTAGAGAAAGCCTGCACGCAGCAACGAAGGCCCAACACAGCCAAAAATAATAAATAAATTTTAAAAAAGTGACGTCATGTGGTATTTGTCTTTCTCTTTCTGACTTACTTTGCTTAGTATGATAATCTCTAGGTCCATCCATGTTGCTGCAAATGGCATTATTTCATTCTTTTTTATGGCTGAGTAATAGTCCATTGTATAAATGTACCACATCTTCTTTATCTGTTCATCTGTCAGTGGACACTTAGGGTGTTTCCGTGTCTTGGCTATTGTAAATAGTGCTGCTAGGAACATAGAGATGCGTGTATCTTTTCAAATTATAGCTTTGTCTGGATATATGCCCAGGCATGGGGTTGCTGGATCATACAGCTTACTCTTTAAAGAATGGCCCAAATGCACTTTCTCTGTGAAGCCTTTCCTGATCCTTCTCGTTGTAATACATTATTTTAGTCTTTGAGCACCTGTAACATTTGTTGCCCCTCCCATGCTCCCTCCCCACCCACACCCTCATTCTTTATTAGGTGCCTACTGTGTGCCAGCTGTGGTGTTGTACACTGGCATTGTCCTTCCCGAATGGGGGCAGATGTGTGCAGCAGATTGTGAGCCAGTGTGGTTTGTGTGGTCCCAGGGGAACATAAGGTATCACCAGGTGCTTGTGAAGGGGCACCTGACCCCACCCTGCAGGGAGGGTCAGAGGAGACTTGCTATAGGGAGGAATCCTTGAGCTGAATCTTAAATAATGCATAGGAATTAGCCAGAAAAAGAGTGGAGGGAAGAGAAGGAAGTTCCAGGTGTAGGGAACCACCTCAGCAAGGAGGTAGATGGTGCACATAGCACGGTTTGTGCTGGGAACCGAGTGACTCATCATCAGTGAACCTGGTATTTCAGGTGGGATGCACCGAGGCCCGAGGGGAAGGCAGGAGCCACATCCTGGAGTTTGGACTTGATCTTGAGGCCGTTGAGCCATTGAAGGCTTAAGGCCGGGGAGTGATGTGACCCTTGCCCTTTAGGAAGATGATTCTGGGTACCCTGGACTGAATGGACTAGGTGGGTGAGGACCAGGACTGGAGGCAGGAGGCCATTCAGGATGCTCTTGTACGAGTCTGGCAGCGCGTGCCCAGAAGCTGGAGAGGGAGAATGTGTAGGCAGTAGCACTGGCCGGCCTGGGGACTGAGCAGGAGAGGGGCGGTGGGGGGAGGGAGAGCCGTAGAGGACACTGAGCTTCCTGGCTTGTTTCCAAGGCTGAGTCATGTTTGTGTCTCTCAAGACCGCAGCCTCCTTGGGCTCCTGGTCCTGCTGTTCTCTGCATCCCTAAATGCTTGGTGCCAGGCTTCAATGGAGGACGGATGAGGAAGGAGCATGTCTGTCCCTCTCTCCTCTCTTCTGTTCCCCTCCCTCAACTTCAGCTCTTTGGGTTTTGTTTCGGTGGAACGGGAAGTGAAGCTGTGATGCGGTTTCCCTGGTGTCCTGGCTTCCTAGGTCTGAGCCTTGAGAAGAGGGAAGACTGTCTTACTGCCTGTGGATCACTGCCTTTCTTTGTTACGCCTCCCCCAAACCAAGCCGCTTCTGCGGAAGCCTGTCCCAGCATCTCCAGTCCAGCCCCGTCTGTGTGTCCTCAAAGTTCCTGCCTCAGGCCAGGCTTCCGCAGGATCTCCCCTGAGTCATCCAGCCCTTTCCCAACTCACCGCCCTGCCCTTAGTCCATCCTCCAAGCTGCTTCCAGGGGAGTCTCCTTGACTTCACTTTGGGGTCACCCTTGTGCTTAGCAGGCTCTGGTCCCCTGCTCCGCTGTCTGGGCAGTCAGAAGAGGAAGGAAGCAGCCTGGACTTTTCAGTTGCTCCGACCTAGGGGTCAGCCCCGGCTCTCGCTCACTCACCGTGTGCCCGGGGACAAGTCGTGTACTTAGCTGAACCTACGTTCAGCACACACCCCTACACACACCCCTACACACACACACACCACAACCCCTACACACACACACCCCTACACACACACCCACCACAACCCCTATACACACACCCCTACACACACACCCACCACAACCCCTACACACACACACCCCTACACACACACCCACCACAACCCCTACACACACACCCGTACACACACACACACCACAACCCCTATACACACACACCCCTACACACCCACACCGTTATATATATACCTACCACAGTTCCTACACACACCCCTACCACACCCCTACACACACACCCCTATACACACACCCACCACAACCCCTACACACACACACCCGTACACACACACACCACAACCCCTATACACACACACACCTTTATATATATACCTACCACAGTTCCTACACACACACACCCCTATGCACCCACACACTTAAACACACACCTACCACACACCTACACAACCCCTACACACATATGCACCCCTACACATGTACCTACACACCCTCACCCCTACACACACCTACACAACCACACACACACGCACACGCACAGACACACACAGACTTTCTCCCCTGCGTTTTTATTTCTCTCAGTGAGTCCTTAGTGCCTGCCCCACGGTAGACCATATGCTTAATTTGTGTTTGATGAATGAATTATTCCTTCATTCTCTTTTAGCTTAGAGTTTGACGATCTCTTTTTTGATAAATTTGAGACACTCTTTCAAGTTGTCCTTTAAGGACCAGAAGGAGCGGGGCCCTGGCGCTCGGGAGGAGCTCACATTGGAGGAGGAAAGGAAGTCAGGACTGGAGCGCAGGATTCTGCTTCCGCTCTTCCCATTGGCCACCCTGTGCCTCCTGGGTGATCAGGAGCCACCTGCTGGGGCAGGTTGTCGGGTCTCCAGGAGGTACCATCCTGAGAAAGGGTGGGGCCCCATGCACAGCTGTTACATACAACAGCAGATTCAAGGGTTTGCATAAGCAGGGCTGCGTGAGCCAATCAGTGCAGGACACGTGTTTTTCTGAAAGAATCTTAATGGACATAGCATGTGTCTGTGTGGGGTGTTCCCATCCTGGAACCAGTTGAGAGTTGGTTGGGGTAAGCTGAGTTCAGTGATGACTTTTTTTTTTTTTTTGAGCTCAGTTATCTCTTTATTAGGAAAGCACCAACACCACATTCTTGGAAATTACTGGAATTTTATTTGCCTCAGGCTTATGACTTGCAACCAAAGACATTGTACAAAGAAAGCAAAGATTAAGTACATTTTAGGGAGAAGGAGATGATACACATTGGTAACATAAGAGATAACGTTGCTTAATTTTTTTGCTCTTGATTAAAAAAAAAGTTTTGTTGAAATCGCTATTGAATATTGCAGTCTGTGTAGTGTAATGGAGTGATGATATTTTAAACTTCTTGTTTGAAAGAAGTAACAGTGCTGAACATTTGCAGGTGGGAATCCTGTTGGAGCTGAAACTAAGTCTGCGGAGGGTAATGTATCGTCAGAAACAAAGCTTCTGTGGTATAGACGATTGGCTAAGAGTTTGGATCCTGGATTTAGGTTGAATCCTAGCACAGCCCCTTAGTGGCTGATCTTAGAACTTGCTGATCTTGGATCAAGTTCAGAGCTTCTCTGAGCCTCAGTTTTGCTACTTGTCAAATGCAGTGAATTAAGACTTCCGTCTTACAGGCTTGTGGTGAGAACTCTATGTAGTAGTACATGGAGAGCAGTGAGAATGGTGCCTGGCACATGGTAACTGGAAGTGGAAATGTGAACTGTCCTGATGATGATGATTATTAGGGGTTAAATTGTGTCCTCCAACAAAGCTGTGTTGAAGTCCTAACCCTGAGTACTTCAGAATGTGGCCTGATATAAAAATAAGGTGTCTACAGAGTTAGTCAAGTAAAAATGAGGTCATTAGGGTGGGCCCTAATCCAATATGACTGGAGTCCTTATAAAAAGGGGAAATTTGTAGACAGAGACCGACACACAGAGAAAGAAGGTAATGTGAAGACACACTGGGAAAAGGCAGCCATGTGACTGGACGATGTGTTTATAAGCCAAGGATTGCTGGCAACTACCATGGTCTAGGAAGAGGCAAGGGAGGATTCTCCCTAGAGGCATCAGAGAGAGCATGGCCCTGCCCACACCTTCATTTCAGAACTGTGAGAGAATAAATTTCTGTTGTTTTAAGCCACCTAGTTGTTGGTGCTTTGTTATGGCAGCCCTAGCAAATGATGATGGTGATGATGATGATGGTGATGATGATGATGGTGATGATGATGGTGATGATGATGGTGATGATGGTGATGGTCATGATGATGATGGTGATGGTGATGATGATGATGGTGGTGGTGGTGATGATGGTGTTGATGATGATGGTGATGATGATGGTGATGGTGATGATGGTGATGATGATGATGGTGATGATGATGATGATGATGGTGGTGGTGATGGTGATGGTGATGATGGTGATGATGGTGATGATGATGATGATGATGGTGGTGGTGATGGTGATGATGATGATGATGGTGATGGTGATGATGATGGTGATGATGAGGTGATGATGGTGATGGTGATGATGATGGTGTTGATGATGGTGTTGATGATGGTGATGATGGTGATGATGGTGATGGTGATGATGATGGTGATGATGATGATGGTGATGATGAGGTGATGATGGTGATGATGATGGTGTTGATGATGGTGTTGATGATGGTGATGATGGTGATGATGGTGATGGTGATGGTGATGATGGTGATGATGACGATGGTAACGTTGGTGATGGGGGTGATAAAGCATCTGGCTTGAACACTGACCAAAAAGGTGGTCCCATGTGTCTGACTACAGATAGGCTTGTGGCATTAATTCAGCAAACAGTGGCATGGTTGTACCTTCCAATTCTGTATTCTAGTGGTGCCTCCAAATGGCACTTGTTGAGAACTTCCTTGGTGTTACACTAGGAGCAGGAGATTAGAGGGTGGTGCTCCCAGGCTAGAGGCTGAGACGGACACTGAAGGAGTAGCTCCTCAGAGATCGAGGTGACGTTCCATCTGCTGCATGAATGTGTTGAGAAGGGGTCCCTAGAGGGGCCCTTTGGGGCCGAGGGCAGAGACTTGCCCAGCACAGGACTGTAGCCACGGCCAGTGCATACCAGGGGTTGGAGAAACATTGTTCGATGTGGTGGCTGCCTAGGGCTGGGGAAGCAGATGCACCTTGGGTCTGGAGGAGTGAGAGGGACAGGATTGGGCAGGAGGTTGGCCTTAATCCTGCAGCAGGAAGGTGAGATCCGTGACTCTGTGCTTTGTGAAGCATCGGGGCTCAGCTATTCCTCCCTCCTCTCTGACCTGTGTCCCAGCCTCCCTGTGCAGTGCATTGAAAGGAAATTCAAACCGGAAGGAAGAAACACCAAGTTTAAGGATGGAAAAGGTAACAGCCTGAGTCCTTTCGTGTTGTACAGACAGGGTGTTGTGGTAGAAAGAACATAAACTTGAGCATGGGATGGTCCTGGGGCAGACTCCTTGGGGGGGAACTCCTGCTCTGTCCTTTGCTTGAGACGCTTGGGCAACTTACATTCTCTGAGCCTTAGTGTCCCCACCTTTCCACTTGATCCACTGCAGGGTGGAGATTACAGTGAGATCATGTAGGACAAGGGTGCAGCACCCGAGAGGCCCTGAATAAATGCCGGTTCTTCCCCACTTCGCCTTGTTTACACATGGGACTCTGAAAAAGGGCTTCATGCTACTTGTAAAACCCAGTAGTCAGAGGCGGAAAGAGAGAGTTGGCATCTGGAAAGGCCTGCACTTCATGGAGCAAATGCATCGTCACTAACAAGAGGGGCTGGGTCCCCCGGAGGAAGGGGTGAGACGGATGCTGGGGCTCCTGGAAGGCCTTGGTAACTCTCATTGGCTGGAGTAACTCTGACATCCTCATTGCTCTCCAGTTACTTAAAATATCGCAGAAAAGCAGGTAAAACCTTCTTAGCCCCGGGTGGCTTAAAAATAGCCCCTGGGCACAGAACGGCCAAGCCGTTATTCCCATGACCCCTTCAGCTAAGCTGCTTCCCCTTCGCCACCCACTCCTGCCCAGTGATGACTCCCATGCATCCTCTCCCAGCCACTCTGGCTACAAACCTGGATATTTATTCCTCACATATTTATTTGAGTTTCCACTGCATTCCAGCATTATTGGGGGGGTGGTGGTGCTGGGCAACAGCAGTGAACACAACAGAGAAAAATCCTTGTCCTCATGGAGCTTACATTCCACTGGGGAGACATAGAACAAACAAACATTTAAGATGGATATGAGATGCTTCATGGAGAAAAGCTCACCAGAAAGGAGGCTGAGAGAGCCAAGTGGGTGTGCACCGTCAGATGGGGTGTTCAAGGAAGCTCTCCTTGCAAAGGTGACGTGAGCAAAGACCCAAAGGACCTGAGGGAGCGAGCATGAGGCACTCTGGCGTAAAATGTGTCCCAGACACAGGGAATGGCCAGTGCAAAGGCCCTGGGGTAGCTGCATGTGTGGCATGTTCCAGGAACCTCCAGGAGGCTAGGGTGGCTGGAGTGGGGTGAGTGATGGAGGCGTCATTGATGGGGGAAAAGGTGATGGGGTCCGGGTGATGCACGACCTTGGTGGGCACTTTGAGGACTTTTGTTTTTACTCTGAGAGGGAAAGGAAGCTCTGGGAGGGCTTTGAGCAGACGAGTGATATGTGCTTGGCTCACTTTTTCACCAGGATCCTGCTGTCTGCTGTGTAGAGAACAGGTTAAAGGGCAGGGAGATGGTTGGGAGGCTGTGGAAGTAACCCAGGCAGAAGGTCAAGGTGGCTTTTGGACCAGAGTGGAAGGCGTGGGGTGGTGGGATGCTTGGATTCTGGGTTTATGGATTTCCCCTCCATCACTCAGCTCATCCAAACCATCACCCAGCCCCTCTGGTTGTACCCCAGCCATCCCAAGGAGGTTGGGAGGACTTCAGAGGTGCTCTTCAGCAAGTCCACTGCACTGTGAGCTCCTTGAGGACAGGAATGCATCTTCCCTCTCCGGTCTCCCGAGCACCAGCCTGGTGCCTAGCATACATGGGGGCCATTTGTAATGTTTATTTATTTTATTTTTTAAATGTTTCTTTTTTTGCCTTTTATTTATTTATTTTTTTAATTTTAATTTTTTTTTTTTTTTTTGCGTTACACGGGCCTCTCACTGTTGTGGCCTCTCCCGTTGTGGAGCTCCGGACGCGCAGGCTCAGCGGCCATGGCTCACAGGCTCAGCAGCCATGGCTCACGGGCCCAGCCGCTCCGCGGCATGTGGGATCTTCCCGGACCGGGGCACGAACCAATGTCCCCTGCATCGGCAGGCGGACTCTCAACCACTGCACCACCAGGGAAGCCCTTTTTTAGCCTTTTATACTTCTCAGTATACTTCTCATTTTAAATCTACTAACTTGTGAGTAATGTTCAGGTTACCTGTATCATTTGCAGTTTGTGGCAGTGTCAGGCAGGAATACTGGTTTTTCACTCCTGGTATAACTTCACATTGGGAGAAACGGTTTATTACAGCAGTATCCCTGGCCTTTCTCTGCTCCTTTGCTGAGGATGGTGACTCATCGGTTGGTGAATCTGGGAAAAGAGATTTGCCCGTCTTTTTTTTTTTTTTTTCTTTTTCTTTTTGGCCATGCTGCAAGGCTTGTGGAATCTTAGTTCCCCAACCAAGGATTGAACCTGCGCCCTAGGCAGTGAAAGTGCCGAGTCCCAACCACTGGACCGCCAGGGAATTCCCTGTAATGTTTATTATGTAGGCAATGAGCCTGTCATTCCCTGGCCCCTAAGATAGGATGTGGAGCCACCTTGGGTGCTCCCAGTGTCCCCCCGTGCTTACCCTTATCAGATGTGTCACACTGATCTATCATTGTCGCTTCCCCATGCTGGTCTCTGAGCTCCTAAGGCCGACACCGTTTTGTCCAGTGTCATGAGCACAGTACAAAGCCCAGTGGCTGCCGGGTGCTCAGGAGGTGCTCCCTGTGAGGGAGTGAAGGCCCCTGGTCCCTTTCATCCCCTGTTCAGAGGGGGTGTGACAGCCAGCGTCAGTTTCCATCCCAGGAGAATGAAACTGCTGAAAGGCTCCCAGCCTACGTGGTGGCCCTCGGGCCTTCTGAAGGGAAAAGCAGACACACAGAGGTGGAGAGGCCTGCTGTTTGAGTCGTCAGCACCCTGAGGGGCCCTTGGGCCGTGGAGTGGTCTCCAGGGCTTGTCTACACGGCACAGCGCGTGGACAGCTATGTCAGGAGGCTGGGGCACTTGTTGACGGGCCAGCGTCCTCCTGGGCTGGGGGACCCAGGCCGATTGGGATGGTGTAGCAAGAAGTTCTGGTTGGCTGGGTTTTGCCTGGATAGACAAGAGAATTGGACAGTCCTGTGTGAGATCACTATGTATCTCCCATTTCCCAGCTCCCTCGTATTGATTCGTTTTGTTTTTAACCTCAAGGCCTTTCACCATTTCCTTTTTATTAATTTTAAAAAATTATACTTTTGTGGGCTTCCCTGGTGGCGCAGTGGTTGAGAGTCCCCCTGCCAATGCGGGGGACATGGGTTCGAGCCCTGGTCTGGGAGGATCCCACATGCCGCGGAGCGACTGGTCCCGTGAGCCATGGCCGCTGAGCCTGCATGTCTCGGGGCTGCGCTCCGCGGCGGGGGAGGCCGCGACAGTGAGAGGCCCGCACACTGCGATGAAGAGAGGCTCCCGCTTGCCGCAACTGGAGAAGGCCCTCGCACGGAAGCGAGGACCCAGCACAGCCATAAATAAATAAATAAATTAATTAATTAATTAAAAAAAAATTATACTTTTGTAACAGCTTTATTGAGGTATAGTTCACATATTATACAATTCACCCGTTTAAAGGGCAGAATTCGATGGTTTTTAGTGTATTCACAGAGTTGTGCAACCCTGATTACAATCAATTTTAGAACATTTTCATCACCCTGGAAAGAACCCCATCCATACCTGTTAGCAGTCACTTCCCACTTCCCCCCCCAGTCCATACTGAAGCCACTTTCTTTCTGTTTAGTTTATGACATACTGATATTTATTTATTAATTAATTTACTTTTGGCTGCCTTGGGTCTTCGTTGCTGTACATAGGCTTTCTCTAGTTGTGGCGAGCGGGGGCTACTCTTCATTGCGGTGCGTGGTCTTCTCATTGCGGTGGCTTCTCTTGTAGTGGAGCACGGGCTCTAGGCGCATGGGCTTCAGTAGTTGTGGCATGTGGGCTCGGTAGTTGTGGCTCGTGGGCTTAGTTGCTCCATGGCATGTGGGAGCTTCCTGGACCAGGGCTCGAACCCGTGTCCCCCTGCATTGGCAGGCAGATTCTGAACCACCGTGCCACCAGGAACGCCCTGGCCAGCAACATTTCGACCCTCATTCCTTGGCTGGAGCTTTGCCATGCAGCCGTGCCCAGCCACGAGGGAGCCTGAGAAATGTAGTCCAGCTGTGTGGCCAGGAGGAGGAGGAAGCCGAGTTCTGAACACCCAGCAGTCTCTGCTGCACATGGCAAGTGGACCTCAAAACCCTGTCCCGTGAAGCTCTGCTGAAGGAATGGGCACTGTTTGGCCTAGAGAAGCAAGACTCCGGTAAGGTGGTATTTGTGACCGCAGACCATAGTTTTCTAGCCCTTGGTCTAGAGAGATCTGAAGTCCCTCCCATCTCGAGATGCTGTGATTCTGTTCATTATGCACTCAGTGTATACAGCAAGGGGCGCAGCTGGGGTTCGGCTCTGGCAAGCTGGTGCCAGAGCCTGCCTGCCTGGCCGCTACGCTGTGTGTTCCTCCTTTGAGCCTGGTACCAGTTCTAACATTATTCTTGCCACGGAGGGAGATAATTTGGTGTTAAGAGGAATGAAAGAAATAACCCTTTCAGCTCCACCTGATGTTCTAGATACATTTTATACATTTTCCTGAATAAGTGCGGCAGTAATCCTAAACCAACCCAGTGAAGTTGGTATTAGTGACTTTATTTATTTATTTATTTTTTGCGGTACGCGGGCCTCTCACTGTTGTGGCCTCTCCCGTTGCGGAGCACGGGCTCCGGACGCGCAGGCTCAGCGGCCATGGCTCACGGGCCCAGCCGCTCCGCGGCATGTGGGATCTTCCCGGACCAGGGCACGAACCCGTGTCCCCTGCATCGGCAGGCGGACTCTCAACCACTGCGCCACCAGGGAAGCCCTTAGTGACTCTATTTGACAGATGAGGAAACTGAAACTCACAGACGCTTAGACACTCGCTGGATGTCACTGGCTGGGAAGTGGTTGAGTGGGTATGTCAATTAGGAAACTTCCTGTGACATAGACCCAAACGGGCTTAAATGAAGCCACGAGGAAGCACACTCACTCACATAACTGCACGGGGTGGGGATGGTGTGAGCAGGGGTGCTGTGTCACTGTCCCCATAGGATCTTCAGAGCATCCTTGAATTAAGATAATTCAAGAATTGCATAAAGGAATTTTTGTAATTGAGGTAAAATTGACATAAGCGTAACCACTAATCATTTTAAAGCATACAGCGCAGTGGCATTTGGTACAGTCACAGTGTTGTTTGACCACTAGCTCATCACCCCAAAAGGAGACGCTGTACCCACTAAACAGTCACTCATCAACCCCCTTTCCTTATCTCTGAGCCCCTGGCGACATCTCGTGTGCTCTGTGTCTCAAAGGATTTAGCTATTTTGGATGGTTCATGTAAGTGGATTCATACAATATACGACCCTTGGTGTCTGGCTTTTCCCCCTTAGCATAATGATTTTGAAGTTCATCCGTGTCAAGGCACGCATCAGTGCTTCATTCCTTTTTATGGCTGAACAATATTCCAGTGTGTGGCTAGACCACGTGATGTTTATCTGTTCATCTGTTGATAGACATTTGGGTTGTCTCCACCTTCTGACTATTGTGAGTAGTGCCTTTGTGAACATTCACATACAAGTGTTTGTTTGAAACCCTGTTTTCAACTCTTTGGGATATATACCCAGGGATGGTATTGATGAGTCATCTGCTAACTCTGTGTTTAATTTTTTGAGGACCTGCCAACTTTTCCAAAGTGGCTGGACCATTTTCCATCTCCCCCAGCAACATATGAGGGTTCCAGTTCTCCACGCCCTCGCCAAGACTTATTTTGGTTTTTGGTATTACGGCTGATCTGGCGGGTATGACGTGGCATGTCATGGTGGCTTTGCTTTGCATTTTTCTAATGACTGATGCCTTTGAGCATCTTTCCTGTGCTTGTGGGCCACATAAAGGGACCTTTAAGAAGGTGTGGCAGGTGCAGGGAAGCTCCAGGGACAGTGTGGGGGCCCCGGGCACATGGCCCTGGGGCTCCTGTGTCAGTGCACAGTTTGAGGGGTGGGGAGGGAACAGTTGCTAGAACCTGGAGACAGCAAAGGGCACGAGGAGGGGCCCTGACCAGAGCTGAGGCTTGGGTTGAGGGTGACGGCCAGTTCGCAGTGACCCCCAGACAGAGAGCAGGGGTGGGGGCCGGAGGGGGGCAGCAGGGAGGATGATACCTCACGCTCCCCTCCTTCCTGTCTCCTGCTAGGGCTCCCTGTTGGCCAAAAGCATCCTGCAGCCAGAGGGTAGGGGGCCCTTGTGCTACAAGTCCCTGGCGGCCAATCTGGGGCACAGAGAAGGGGATAGTGGAGCATGAGGGACACGTAGCGCAGAATTAGTGTCTGTTCCAGGAGCCCCCGCTCCATCTTCCTGTAGTTCTTCAGGTCTGTCCTTCTTCATGTGTAGGCCTCTCCCTGAGACTGGTCGTGAGACAGGCCGCACCCACTTTGAGCACCTTTGTTGTAACGTCCAGAGGAAGAGAGAAAACACCATTTCTTTTTTTTTTTTTTTTGCGGTACGCGGGCCTCTCACTGTTGTGGCCTCTCCCGTTGCGGAGCACAGGCTCCGGACGCACAGGCTCAGCGGCCGTGGCTCACGGGCCCAGCCGCTCCGCGGCATGTGGGATCTTCCCGGACCGGGGCGCGAACCCATGTCCCCTGCATCGGCAGGCGGACTCTCAACCACTGCGCCACCAGGGAAGCCCAGGAAACACCATTTCTTAAACGTCTTCTAGGAGATTGAGAAAGAGCTTTCCCAGAAACCTCCAATTTCAGGTCTCCTTGACCCAAGTTGGGTTACGTGTCCTTTAGACTGATTACTGGCAAATTACTGGCCCACACCCTGGAGCTGTAGGAACACATGCTTCCTGGGAGAAGGGCTAACCGGAACGAAGTCAGGAACGAGCAGAGGTGCTGGGTAGAACCCCACGGTGCCTTCCCTGGGGATTCCTTGGAACATCTGCTAGACTGAAGCCCATGCTTTTTCCACGCCGCCATGTACCATGCCAGGGGCGAGACCGGAAGCCTGGACCAGGCCTCCTGGAGGGTTTACGCCCTCACTGCTGAGTCACGCTGGGCAGCGTGCCATCTCCAGCTGGTACCAGCCGTCTCAGGCCTCCTCAGGGTCTCCCAGCCCCTGTCAGCCCTCCTCTGGTCCACATCCTTAGTAACGATTCCAGGCAGTGAGGCCCGACTCGACTCCATCAGAGCCAGAGGCCCTGAGTTCAACCAGGAGTTCAGGAAATGGGTTTTTTTTTGGTAGATTTTGCCACAAAACCAAAAAATTTAAAACCCACCTGTTGTATGATTCCGTGTATATGAAATCTCCAGAATAGGCAAATCTGTAGAAACAGAAAGTTAGGCTGTTCTTTTGCCAGGAGTGGGTGGAGGTGGAATTGGGGGGGAATAACTGCGGATAGGTACAGGGTTTCTTTTTGGGGCAAAATGAAAATGTTCTAAAATCGATTGTGGTGATGGTTGCACAGCTCCGTGAATTATATTGAAACCACTGAGCTGTCTCCTTTAAATCGGTAAATTGTATGGTATGTGAATCTCATCAAAGCTGTTACAGAAAAAAAAGACACAAAAACTCGTTCTGCTGCTGTTCTTTTTGTTTTATTTAAAGTCAAAATTGACTGCTATTTTATTCCTTAAAATAAAAGTTATCTGTGGCTTATACCATGTTTTCTTTTTCCTCTCTCCCTCCCCCTTCCTCCTTTTCTTTCTCCTTCTCTCTCTCTTTTCTCTACTTTCCTTTAGATAAGTACCCAGCTCCCCTTAGTCTTCGTAGGTCCTGTGGACTTGGCCCAGCCCGTTTACTCGTATGGACCCATGAGCGATACCCAGCCAGTGGAATGTTCCAGCCCCTGGCCACAGAGTTGAGTTCAAGGATGCACACACAGTCAGAGTCAACCCTGAGACTTTTATTGGAACTGTGGGGGAAGAGAGGCTTTCCTTCCTTAGGGATTGCTGAGCTGTGACTGCACATAAACCTGAAGGCCAGTGGCCCCCTGGGGGCAGACCTGCCTGAAATACCCCTATCACCCCTCCAGGAAGGCAGAACCAGCAGACGGAGACTAGGTCCTCTCTGACCATATCCTTTGAGTGAATCTAGCCGTGCCCGAAGTTACATCCATCCCTGGATTTCTCAGTTTGGTCAGCCCATAATCACCCTCCTCTTTTTTTTTTTTAAAGCCAGTAGTTGGGTTTTCTGCCTCGGGAAATTGGCTTTTGCAAATGTGGGCCCTCCATGCTTAAATGATTCAGAGGCCCCCTTTCCACAATAATCCCAGTGCCGTGAGAGGGAACTGGTCTTTCCGCCCTATCTCTTGTATCAGAGCAAGCCAGGAGAACCGCTTCCACAGAGGAAGCAGCCTGACGCTGGAACGTCCTGACCCAGCACATGGAGTCCTTTGTAAGGGCCCCGGATGGTATCTGGGGACCGCCCAGCAGCCTGTCGTGCCCACAAGAATTGGCCTGCGTTCCCCTGTTGCAGGCCTGCCTGTCTGTGTGTGTGCGTGCAGCTGGACATGGATGTGTACTGGAGCATGGCCTTTGTACATGGCATGGGGTCTCCTCTTTTCTTCTTTCCTCTTTTGCTTATATATTGTAAACCACGTGAGTCACACTCATTCAAGGTTTTATGTGTTTATAACAAGGGAGGGTACCCACGTCAGCTCAGGCTGCCATGTTGCCAGAGCGAGAAGTGTCTGATGTTCTTTCTGCTTTGTCTCCCTGGTTCCCAGCAAACAGCAGTTGTGAGACCCGGGCGTTATCCTCATTTTTCCCCTGTGGCACCTGAGGCTCTGAGGATCCAATGGACTTTCCATCAGATGGTTTGTCTCCAAAGCAGATAGAAGAGGCCAAATCTCCTGCTGCTTTGGGGCACGAATATTCCCACCTCAGACTCAGTTCCTTGTGGTTCTTTGTCATTTAAGGGAAATAGAGTTGGGGAAGGTGAGAAGGCTTGATTCTAAGAGAAGTTTGGTTCATACCAGGCTCCAGAAGATGATGCTTAGGGTGACCTACATTTGAGACAGTTACAAAGCAAGAGGCTTGCAGGAATCCATGGCACTGTTTAGCTGGTGTTGACCGGTTGGCAACTGGACTCTGACGGGAAATGAAAGTGTGCCCGAAAGTCCTGGTATGAGGGTGTTTGTTTAGGTGGTCATTCGTTCATTCATTCAACGAATGTTTACTGAGCCAGGCACTGTGCTAGCCACAGGGTCCTCTGGTTCCCCCAAAGGCTTCTCCAGAAGAGCGGGGATGGGGTGTGGGGTTGCTTTGTTAACAACTCTGTTGTGCCTGCCTCGGTGATATTCCCAGGGCGTTCCAATCTGGTGAGCATCCTGGATTTGGTGACTCCAGTGGTGGTGACATGAGTGGTGCAGGGAGTGGACTCAAGCCAGCAGTGAGTCAGCTGCATCTAGGTGTAGCATCCTGCCTGTGTCACCTGTCACCTTGGAGACAAACAGCTGTGAAATAGAGAAGATTTAAATCCTCAGTAGAAGGAAGAAGTCTTGACTCTGGAGAAATTTCATTTTGAAAAGAAGTCTTGTAGACATGGGTTGATTCTTCTGGGTTTACAGGCAGTAAAATTCCTAAGAAGCAGAGATGAATTTTCTGAAAGAAGTTTGAGGATTGGGGTTGCCCCAACAGTGGTGTCCTGAGGCTTCCTCAGGGTAGGGCTGGAAGGTAGTTTCTTCTCGGGCTTCCTGTTCTGGAGGTAGTGAACTGGGAAAGCTGGTTTAGGTCATGTGAATATTGCCCTGTAGCTTAAAAGGAACCCCCAATTTCTCATTTTGACAACTCATACAGAAGTCTTTCTGATGTTTCCCTTGTTTGTTTTACTCTCATTCTGATCATGTATTTGGTCAACAGGTGTTAACTGAGCACCTGTGAAGCATGTTGCATCATCATGTCACATGACTTTATTATAGTGTTGCATCTTAAACACAGATCGCCTCTGCTTGCAGGAATGAGATGAAACCAATGAGTCAGGCCCCTCTCTACAGCCACACCTGCTCTTCCTTTTCTCTGCCAGTCTGTCTTTCTCTTGCAAAGCCATCTTCTTCCAGGAAGCCTTCCTTGATTGAACCTGCCCCTCTGTCACCATTCAGCAAATATTGCTTTGTGCCCACTGCATGTCAGCCTCCTGGCCAGGGGTTTGGGGGTCAAGATCAGAGATTTAGAGGAGAGTAACTCATGGTTCTTGTCCCGGAGGAACTTCTAATACCGAGCATGGTCATGGGAGCAATGTTAGTCTTTGTATGGGGAGGGTTCCAGTATGTTCCTGCAGTTGTATCAGTGTGGCATTTTGCCCTTATTTCCTATTCTTGGGTGTACTTAATGAGATTGTAAGTTAGCTGAGGGAAAGTGTCAGCCCATCAAAAAGTACTGTGTTGGGCTTCCCTGGTGGCGCAGTGGTTGAGAGTCTGCCTGCTGATGCAGGGGACACGGGTTCATGCCCCGGTCCGGGAAGATCCCACGTGCCGCAGAGCGGCTGGGCCCGTGAGCCATGGCTGCTGAGCCTGCGCGTCTGGAGCCTGTGCTCCGCAATGGGAGAGGCCACAACAGTGAGAGGCCCGCGTACCACACACACACACACACAAACACACACAAAAAGTACTGTGTTATTATGCTACGTCTATTATTCATTCATCAGATATATCATTCATTTACTCTTCAACTATGTATCCAGTCCTAGAAATTGGAACCCTTGTGCACTATTGGTGGGATTGTAAGATGGTGCAACCTCTGTGGAAAACAGTGTGGTGGTTCTTCAAAAATTAAAAATAGAATTACCATATGATCCAGCAAATCCACCTCTGGGTATATATCCAAAAGAATTGGGGTTTCAAAGAGATACTCAAACATCCGTGTTCATGGCAGCCTTGTTGACGGTAGGCAAGAGGTGGGAGCGACCCAAATGTCAATCAGTGGATGAATGGATAAGCAAAATGTCATATGTACATATCATGGAACAGTATCCAGCCTTAAAAAGGAAGGAGGGACTTCCTTGGTGGCGCAGTGGTTAAGAATCCGCCTGCCAGTGCAGGGGACACGGGTTCAAGGCCTGGTCCAGGAAGATCCCACATGCCACGGAGCAACTAAACCTGTGCTCCACAACGACTGAGCCTGCGCTCTAGAGCCCGCAAGCCACAACTGCTGAGCCCACAAGCCACTACTACTGAAGTCTGCGTGCCTAGAGCCCGTGCTCCACAGCAAGAGAAGGCACCGCAATGAGAAGCCCGCGCACTGCAACCAAGAGTAGCCCCCGCTCGCTGCAACTAGAGAAAGCCCACGTGCAGCAATGAAGACCCAATGCAGCCAAAAGTAAATTTATTTAAAAAAAAAAAAAAAAGGAAGGAAGTTCTGACACGTCCTACAACATGGATAAACCTTGAGGACATCATGCTAAGTGAAATAAGCCAGTCGCAAAAGGACAAATACTATATGATTCCATTTATGTGCAGTATCTAAAGTAGTCAAATTCATAGAAATAAAAAGTAGAATGGTGGTTGCCCAGGGCTGGGGGGAGGAGGTATGGGGAGTTGTTGTTTAATGGGTGTAGAGTTTCAGTTTTATAAGATGAAATAGTTCTGGAGATCTCCTGTTACAACAATGTGAATATACTTAACACTACTGGACTGTACACTTTAAAATGGTTAAGGTGGTAAATTCTGTGTTATGTGTTTTCTTTTAACCACACAAAACCTTAAAAAATATATGTATCTGGTCCTTTAGAACAGACATGTTCAAAGTACTGAGAATTTTCTGGTTTACAAACCAGACGGGGTCCCTCACCTCATGGACTTACCTCTGCCGTGAGCACCAACTACGTGCCAGGAATTATACAACCACCCCCAGAGTTAGCTACTAACCATCCCACTCCCACAGATGGGGAAGTGGAAACAGAGGTGAAACAACTTGGCCAGATCCCCAGAACAAAAAGCATATCCAGGGGTGGGAGGCCCGAGAATCTGGAGCGGGAGGCCAGCCTGGCCGAGGTTGCCGGAATTCAGACACACTGGGCAGAGCCTGGCACAGCGTGCTGGCACAGAGCGCCTGGGAGCACGGCTTAGCAGGCTGGACATTGTGACAGAAGTATCAGCGCTGGGTCTCAGACATGGCAGAGGGGTCAGCAAACATTTTTCCAGGGAAAGCTCTTTCTTAGCCTGTGGCTTAGGACTTGCCGCTCTGTGTTCTCTGAAGACCGTCTTCCTGTCTTTTCTGTCTGGTATCCCCTGTTCCTCCCTCAAAACCTGAAGCTGCTTCCACCTCCCTCGTGAAGCCACTCTATGTTCCATATTCTGTACTGATTCTAAACTTTGTGCCAAGGTTCATGTTTGCACTATTGATTTCCCTTTCTGCCTTACATCGGAGGAAGGTGCCCAACTTAAATATGGCATCTGTTGAACTGTTGTAGGAATGGATGGATGGATGGATGGATGGATGGATGGATGGATGGATGAATCTGTCAAAGAGAGGATAGAGGCATATATTAATTTCATAGTTGTATCATATAATGGGCAGCATAATTAGATCTTGTTACCTGTGAACTAACAAGTGGGGAATTCCCTCCCTTTATTTATCAGCAGTGCAAATATGCACGGATTCCAAGCCTAAGTTTTCTGAGCCACAGATAGATGGGAAATTGTGGGGTGAACCCTCATGCAGGGACAGGTGTGCTTTGATGGATTCTTCGAGTGCTCTGAACAAGATGGTTTAGACTTCTCATTTCTCAAATTTACAGCCTTCTAAGGACTGCTCTGGGCTTTTAGTAGAAGAGACTTGAACATTCCTTAGATATACTTTATTTCCTTTGATTCTGAGATGGCTTTGATTGCAACATGCATTCCTGACATCATCACAGCGTTGGAGGAGAAAACAGAAGCTCTGCCACATTACATTTCATTGATGGGAAGACACACTATGTTCCAGAAACAGTAAAATGTGAAAATAGGGCTGTCCACAAAATGGAAGGAATAATGTGATTCCAAAGGGTGTTGTCCTATTGGGTTGCCTGGATGGGTTCATGCTGATTGGACCTACTCCAGGGAGTTAGGAGTGACCTCGAATGGCAAGGCTGGTCTTGCTGGCTTGTCGTAGGTCTTCTTTTAGTTCTAGCACTAGGAGAAAAATCCATACAGCAGAGCCCTCTCTCCCGAGGCTGCCCCTGCTTTGAAAGGTTGGTGGGATTTGAAGGAAAGAAGTCTTTCAGAGACAGACAGATCCAGGTTCCACTTCCTAGCTGTGAAAACCCTAGCAAGATGCTCATTCTGTCTTAGCCTCAGTTTCCTTCTCTGTAGAATGGAACAATAATGATACCTGTCTCTTAGAGTTGTTTTGAAGATTAAAGAATTGTTGCTTGTTTAGTGCCTGATACACATAGAAAGCATGCACTATACTCTAGCTGTACAATTATTTTTTCAATTATTATTTAACCTATTGGAGCTATTGTCTCCTCTGTAAGGTGGGAATCATAATAACAGCTGTGCTCTCGCTACGAGGGTCTGGGTGAAGAGTTAGCGCAATCCAAGGTGGCAAAGCGCCTAGTGCCCACACAGGCTCTGCGTGATGCCTAGTGGGCACTTGGCAGTAGGGGCTTCCTTCTAGCGGGGTGAACACCTTTCCACGCAAAACCCTTTCTATCCTGATTCCCTTTTCCTTGGGGCAGGGTGGAGGCCAGGCCATGGTCGTAGCCTCCCTGACTGTCCCTGGGGCAGTGGCCCGTGGACAACAGGATGACCAGCTACAGGAACCATGTATATGGTGCTGGTCTTGCTGAGAAGCCGCCAAGTCGGGACCCTGGGCTGCTGACGTCCTTTCTAGTTGTGGGTTGTCACTGGTGGGGCACTTGTCCATCACACATCTGCTGTGTGTTAGCACTTCTCTCGTCCTTGTATGACGGCCGCATCTGGGAGTATTCGTTCTCTGGCGCTTCTAACCCGCCCCTTAGTGGCCGAGAGCAAGCTCGCTCTCAGGCACGAAGTCTCAGCGGTTGCTTGCAGTAGGATGCACTTGGACTTTAATGGACTTGTCAGCATCCAGGCAATGTGCAGGGGCACCATCATTGTCTGCTGCCATCTGAATATTCCAGAAGAAGACACAGACTCACAGAAGTGAAGCTCACGGCCCAGAGCCACACAGCAACAATTAGGGGGGAGAACCAGTGCTGGAACCGAAGTCTTCCCGCTCCAGTGTCCTCTTTCCAGTGCTTGGGAAATTCCCCCAACACCGGGCTGCCTGATGCTCCTTCTCTTACGCGGGGAGCACGGGGGCTCTGGCTCACTGAGCTCGCTGACGGTAAACACGCGATTGTTTGCAAGGACCTGGATCGTGCTGTTAAAACAGTTGGTAGCACAACAAACCCTAGGTACCACACTTGCAGTTCTTCTCAGGGGACCCCAAAGGAAACGTGTAAGTTCTGAGGTGCCGCTGACTGAGTTGATCCTGCTTCCGTGGGCTTGAGGGGCAGGCAGTGTGGCCAGTGAGCGAGCCCAGCTGGCCGCCCAGCACAGCAGCTCTCAGGGTTACTTGCTTGTTCTCTTCTCGGCTCACTGAGACTGTTTTGCTGGCACTCACTTACTTTAAGATTCACACAATTCTCAGGATGCAACTTTTTAAGATGCTGAGGATTTATTATTCACCTTCAGTACATAGGTTCGTATGGCACCTGGCAGTTTTTCTCGTTATCCGTGAGGTTATTTGGTTAAGGTCTGATTCTCTTAAACACGGGCTCTAAGCAGAGACCAGGTCCATTTTGCTAACCATTATTATAGCCTTGACATTTAGCTCAAGAAACATTTTTTCTATAAATGAATGAATGAATGGATGCATTTTTCCAACAGATGATTCTCATTTATGGGAGCTGTAGCCAATGGGGCATAGCATGCAGTAGGCACTTACTAGATGTTTGTGAGGCAGGTCCAATCGTGTGTTCACACCCAGATGAGATCACTTATGAGAGTTCATTCTGTCGTTTCTGTACCTGTCCCCCTACCCCCACCAGACTACGGTCTCAAGCTACCCAGCTTTGCCTCTGCATTGTGACCCAGTGTGCAGTCCACCCAGGAAACAGGATGTAAGACATGGTTACGGTCATCATGAGTTTATAATCCAGCCAGACAGTGGTTCTGGTCTTTTGGATCGTGGGTCCTTTGCTCTGACCTCTTTGGAGAGGAGAGACCCAAACCATCTTTGACTGTTATTTTATCCAGCGCGTGAGGCAGGGGACGGTCCAGGCGCAAGTTCAGCAGTGACGTCATTGTTAGATAGAGCACCTCAGCCGTCCTTGGCTTTCTTGGGGCAGAGGCTTCTGCAGAGTCTCGTCTGCTTCCATCTGTAGCATACCTTGAGTATCACCCTGGGCAGATGGGGGCAGTAGGAACAGCCCATCCCAAGCACTTGCTGGTGGGCAGGGGGACATGGCCAGAGTCCAGAGTTACCTGGTCAGAGGCCACAGGTGAATAACTTGGGGCTTCTCGGGGCAGGTAGGGAGGCATGGCTTGTGGCTTGCTAGTGGATATAGAAACTAAGAGACCTAGTGATGGGTACGAAATCCCCACGACCAACTCAGGTGGACTCTACGTTCACCATTCAGTAACTGCCACAGGAGAGGAGGTTTCACTTACCTATCTGAAACAATCAGAAGATAATATATCAACAGAGGAATGGATAAAGAAGAGGTGGTACACATAAACTATGGAATATTACTCAGCCATAAAAAAGTACAAAATAGGGACTTCTCTGGTAGCGCAGTGGTTAAGAATCTGACTGCCAATGCAGGGGACAAGGGTTCGATCCCTGGTCTGGGAAGATCCCACAAGCTGTGGAGCAGCTAAGCCCGTGGGCCACAACTACTGAAGCCCACGCGCCTAGAGCCCGTGCTCCGCAACAAGAGAAGCCACCGCAGTGAGAAGCCTGCACACCGCAGCGAAGAGTAGCCCCTGCTCGCTGCAACTAGAGAAAGCCCGTGTGCAGCAACGAAGACCCAGTGCAGCCAAAAATAAATAAATTTTAAAAAAGAACAAAATAATGCCATTTGCAGCAACATGGATGGACCTAGAGATCATCATACTGAGTGAAGTAAGTCAGAAAGAGAAAGACAGATACCATATGATGTCACTTATATGTGGAATCTAAAAAAAGGGTACAAATGAACTTATCTACAAAATAGAAATAGAGTCACAGATGTAGAAAACAAACTTATGGTTACCAGGGGGTAAGGGCGAGGGAGGGATGAACGGGGAGATTGGGATTGACACATACACACTACTACATACAAAATAGATAACTAATAAGGACCTACTGTATAGCACAGGGAACTCTACTCAATACTCTGTAATGGCCTATATGGGAAAAGAATCTAAAAAAGAGTGGATATATGTATAACTGATTCACTTTGCCGTACACCTGGAACTAATACAACATAGTAAATCAGCTATACTCCAATAAAAATTTAAAAAAAATACAAAGTGGGATGTATTCAGTCAGAATTCATACTGCCTTACCTTGCATAGTAAGTAAAGCTCTGAGCTTTGAAGCCAAGCTGTCCCAAGTTTGAATCCAGAATCTGCCTCCACCAAGTAGCCGTGTGACCAAATGGTACATCATTTTTGTGGGCCTCGGTTTTCTTATCTGTAAAATGCAGACAATCACAATTCCTTGCAGGGGTGTGGTGAGGATTGAATGCGATAATGAATGTATTATATGTAGGATGAGTCTGGTACCTAGAAAGTGATCAATAGGGGGCACTATTATTGTTATTTGTGCTGTAGGAGTTCAGAAATGGACAGATTGTTGGGCTGGGAAAGTTGGAAAAAGCTTTAAAAAAAATTTTTTTTTTTGGAATATAGTTGATTTACAATGTTATGTTAGTTTCAGGTGTACAGCATAGTGAATCAGTTATACATATACATAGATCCACTCTTTTTAAGATTCTTTTCCCATATAACCATTACAGAGTATTGAGTAGAGTTCCCTGTGCTATAGAGTAGGTCATTATTAGTTATCTATTTTATATATAGTAGTGTGGATATATCAATCCCAATTTATCCCTCCCCTGCCCTTACCCGTTGGAAACCATAAGTTTGTTTTTTACATCTGTGACTCTATTTCTATTTTGTAGGTAAGTTCATTTGTACCCTTTTTAAAGATTTTGCATATAAGCGATATAGTATGATATTTGTCTTCCTCTGTCTGACTTACTTCACTCGGCATGACAGTCTCTAGGTCCATTCATGTTGCTGCAAATTGCATTATTTCATTTTTTTCTTTTTTATGGCTGAGTAATATTCCATTGTATATGTACCACATCTTCTTTATCCATTCCTCTGTTGATGGACATTTAGGTTGCTTCCATGTCCTGGCTATTGTAAATAGTGCTGCAATGAACATTGGGTGCATGTATCTTTTTGAATTATGGTTTTCTCTGGATATATGCCCAGAAGTGGGATTGCTAGGTCAGATTGTAGCTCTTTTTTTAGTTTTTTTAAGGGACCTCCATACTGTTCTCCATAGTGGTTGTACCAATTTACATTCCCACCAACAGTGTAAGAGGGTTCCCTTTTCTGGAGAAAGTTTCTTGAAAGAGAAGGCACTTCGAGTGGGGCTAGACAAGCTAAGCTTCTAGTAGACAAGAGGAAGGTTTGCCGAAATATGTATTCAGGCTCTTTTCTTTAGGTCTCTGGTTTTCTAACTACAGCTTCTACAGATCAGGAAAGAATCACATCAGTAAATAGGAAAAGTGTTTGCTGTGATGTTATGGGAACAAAGAAAACTGTCCAAGCTGTAGCCAGCTGCTGGTGACTCAAGAGTTCATAACATCCTCTATAAAAGGATACGAATCCCAGCATCCGTGAAGTCACTTCTGTTGAATAAAACTCAACACCTATTTGGTGACTGGCAATAAAGAAGGGCTGATGTACTAAATGATTTATGTCCCTATTCTTGCATGGCACACAGGAATTGCTTTCTGGAATGGCATACCGTAAGTCACAGAATAGAATTTCAATGGAAAAAGCAGAAGCAGGGGTGGATAAAAGTTGTGATGCTTGATGATAATGAGTTCTGGTTCACTCTAGCAGGTACTTGCTTTAAATCATCCATCACTGGTGGCAGGGGGAAATGAGAGGTTATAGAGAAGAGCAAGGGGGTTGGTAGCACACGTTCACTCCTCTGATGTGTATTTATTGAACATCTAGTCATAAATGATGTGTGTTCCCTGCCCGTATCTTTGAGCCCACCCTGGAAGGCACTGGAGGTGGTGCCTGTTCCCAGGGAGGGCTTCCTGCATCTCTGTCTGAGGCCATACCCTGGCTGTGCGTGGCCAGTGAGGCATGGGAGTGGGTGCATAAATGCCCCAGCTTCCTTACCCCAGGGTGGCAATTCTAAGGTGTGTTCCCATCCCTCAGAGGGTCCCCACTGGGCTTGTGCCCCAGGTGCCTAAGTGGTAACCTGCATGACCTCATGACAAGGTCCCTAACCTCTGAGTTTCAGATTCTTGTAGTATGTTTGTGTGGATTAAACAAGACGATAGTGTTACTACCACCATTACTAGTTCCTGTTTTGCTCAGTGCTTGAACTACATTATCTAACTAATTCTCAGTGACTGTATGAGGTAGGTACTTTAATTATCCCAATTTTAAAGATGACGAAACTGAAGTATGAAAGGATAAATAACTCACCAAAGAGCCATAATCTGAGTTCTAACCCAGATGCATTTGTTCTAAGGAGACAACTTTTAATTATAAGCCAAACTGTTAGAGTACAAGGTCTAGCAGGGAAGCTGCTATTATTATTATTAGCAAGTGCCCAGCATATAGTTGGTGCTCCTTTTATTTGTGCAGTTAAAAGAATAATGAATGTCAATAAAAAAAGAAAAGAAAGAAAAAAAAAACCCAAAAAAGTAAGCACCAGGCCTTGAATGGAGGCAGAATTCTAGATCAATAAATATTTGTGATTAAATGAAAAAAAAAAACAAACAAATGGGAATTCCCTGGCGGTCCAGTTGTTAGGACTCAGCGCTTTCACTGCCGTGGCCTCAGGTTCAATTCCTGGTCGGGGAACTAAGATTCCATAAGCTGTGAGGTGCCGCCCCAAAAATAAATAAATAAATAAAAAGAATGCATGAATGAATGAATGTTAGTTCCTCGAGATTATAAACGTTTTTTGTTCTTGGCTCTGTCTTCCCTGCATATGATAAGCCCAAGACAAATATTCCTTGAATGAAAGATTGAATGAATGAATACAAAGTGGATTTTTTTTTTTTTAAGTTACTGGTAGTTCCCTGGTTCTAAGAAAATCATGTTAATTGAAATGCATTATTTATTTGACTTTTACAAGAACCGGTTCCAGAAAGGAAATAGCTTTAAAATCCTAACAGTATTTATCTGTAGGGGATGGGATACTAAAATATTTTGTTTTCATGCCTTACTATTTTTCGTGATGGGCCTGGATTACTTTCATAACTGGAAAGAAAGAATCTCTGTTTGAAAAACAAAAATCAGTTTCAAGGCATCAATGGGTTCAAAGCAGTGTGGGTGCAGCATTGACATATACATGGATGCTGTCCTAATTCGCGTGAGTTCAGAGTCGAGGAAGCAGGGTGTGACCTGACTTTGGTGTCACACCTCACACAGCAGTTGCACACACCGTCTCTCTGGGGGTTCACGCCAGTCTAGTGACGTAGGTCAGGCTAAGATAGTGATCTCATTTCACAAACAAGGGACCCAACAGCCGAAGAGGCTCACTGACCAGGATACCCTGTCCCTCCAGCCCCTTGTGAAGACCCATTAAAGGAAGTGGGACAAGGGTGGAGGCGGACTGGGGTACCAGGGGCTCATGTGATAGCTGTCTCTGAGCATCTTCGAGTTATTTTAAGGAGAGGAAGCCTGTCTGCCTGAGTCAGACAACCTGGGTTGGAATCCCAGTTCTGTTAACACACTGTCCTGGACACACTATGTCATATCTCTGAGCATCGATGTTCTCATCTGTAAAGCTGGCCCAGTGTCTTCTTGTGAGGGTCGAGTTAGCACCAGATAGGTGTGTCTTCTGCAAGAGGTGGCTTTGCTGATTGTCATCACATCTGTTCTGTCTGTGTGCAAGGCTTTCATTTTTCCCAATTGTGTTGATACTCATTGGTGTCCGTAAATTAGCGTTCCCATGTGTATTCGTCAGGTTTTGCCAAGTAACAAAAACCACAGAATTGCAGTGGCCTGCTTGATGGCAGGTGTTTATTTTCATGCTCATGGGTCAGTTGTGGTTTGGCTGATCTAGGTTGGGCTTGGCTGGCTCAGGCTGAACTTCAGGTTTGGTTCAAATCTGCTCCATGTGTCTTTATTGCAGGGTCCAGGCTGAAAGGCAGCAGCTGAAAGGGGCTAGGGAGACATACTCCTCTCATGACACATCACAGGAGGGCAAGGGATAGATTGGGACCAGCACAGTGTCATTTTCATCTGAATTCCATTGTAAACAAGTCAGTGGTCCAGTCCAGAATCCAATGCTGCATGGGAAGACCTACCACCCACTATAGTAAGAAGGACTACAAAGACACATGACCAAGGGCAGGGATGTATAATTCAAATTCAGGGTGAGAGTGAAGAATAGGAGCAGTGATCCAGTCTATACACTCTTAGCTGTGTGCTTGGGTGAAGCAAGGAAAGCAAAGGAAAGGCAAGGGGAGGTGTGGGCTGGGAGAGGCATTGCTTATTTATGCCAGTAACGGGGTCTTGTTTTTCATGTACATATAGTGTGTAAAGTTGTGATCAGGAAGGTGAATGTTATGGGGAAATCATGGTCTGTGATTCTGGAGGAGAGCATGTGTTTTTGCTCATGCTGGTACCACCCTGTCTTGATTATTCCAGCTTTGTAGTAGGTTTTGAAATTGGGAAATGTGAGTCCTCCACATCATTTTGGCTATCTGAGTTCATTGCATTTCCATATCAATTTTAGGATAAGACTGTCAATTCCCCATCTAACTTAAATGTGTGATTCAAAGTTCAGGAAGATTCAGTCAATCACTGTTGGCATCTAAGGTTGAAGAAGGTGGTTTGATCATTTATCCAACAAACGTTTATTAATATTGTACTGGACACCACTGTGTGGTTGGTGCTGGGGATATGAGAAAATCTAAACAGTCTTTGTATCACATGGCTTATTATCAAATCAAATCAACATATGTTTATCAGTCTTCACATGAATGAACGCATAGTTAAAAACAGATCAATTCTGTAATCTAATCTAGAGGAGTAGGAAGAGTTTCCCTGAGGAAGTAAGATTTAAAGAAGTATAGGAGTTAACTAGCCAAAGTGAGAGAGGAAGCCTTACAGGCAGAGGGAACAGCATGAGCAAAGGACCTGGGGCAGAAGGACCGTGGAAAGTTGCAGGATCTGAAAGGAGGTCATGTGGTTGCAACAGTGAGCTGGGGTGGACAAGATGAGGTCAGAGGGGAGGAGGGGGGCAAGAGTCAGACTGTGTTCAATCATTTTTATCTGGAAGCACTGAGAAACCATTAAAGAATGTTAAGCTAGAGGTGGAGGGATGACACAGATTTGAGTTTTAAAAGTTTTATTCTGCATATTAACCAGTCGTATTTGGATCTGGATTTTTTAAAACAAAAAAACTTAAAAAGCATTTTTAACATTTATGAGGCTATTAGAAATTTGAACGTTGGATATTTGGTGATATCAAAGAATTATCATCTTTTTAGGTGTGGTAATGGTGTTGCTGTTATATTTTTGTAAAAGACCTCATATAGCGATATGTGCTGCACTATTTTTTTTTTTTTTTTTTTTTTCTTTTTGCGGTATGTGGGCCTCTCACCGTTGTGGCCTCTCCCGTTGCGGAGCACAGGCTCCGGATGCGCAGGCCCAGCGGCCATGGCTCACGGGCCCAGCCGCTCCGCGGCATATGGGATCCTCCCAGACTGGGGCACGAACCCGCATCCCCTGCATCGGCAGGCGGACTCTTAACCACTGTGCCACCAGGGAGGCCCTGCACTATTTTTTTAAATAAATTTATTTTATATATTTTATTTTTGGCTGCGTTGGGTCTTCATTGCTGCACGTGGGCTTTCTCGAGTTGCGGCGAGTGGGGGCTACTCTTTGTTGCGGTGCGCGGGCTTCTCACTGCTGTGGCTTCTCTTGTTGAGGAGCACGGGCTCTAGGTGCGCGGGCTTCAGTAGTTGTGGCTCGCGGGCTCTAGAGCACAGGCTCAGTAGTTGTGGCCCACGGGCTTAGTTGCTCCGTGGCATGTGGGATCTTCCCGGACCAGGGCACGAACCTGTGTCCCCTGCATTGGCAGGTGGATTCTTAACCACTGCGCCACCAGGGAAGCCCCTGTGCTGTGCTATTAATGACTGACATAAGACGTCTGGAATTTGCTTCTAAAAACTAACATGGGGAGGGGGAGGGATTAGGGAGTGGATGGGGTAGGACTGATTATGAGTTGATGGTGATTGGGGCTGGGTAGTGGGAATCTCTGTGTTTGTGTCTGTACAGAATTCTGCATAATAAAACATAAAAAAAGAAAAAGATTGTTCTGGCTTCAGTGTAGGGGAGCAGATTTCAGAGGGAGAAATGGTGATGAGGGGAGACCAATTAGGTGATAGTTGTAGTAGCCTAGGTGAGAATGGTGGAGGCTTGATCCAGGGCTGTGTCAGTGGAGATGGAGAGAGAGAGACAGGTTGAGAGATACTTAGGTTCGAGACACGTGACTTAGGGATGTGGAGATGGTGTGTCAAGTGTGTCCCTAGGTTTCTGGCCGCAGATGGAGGTACCACTCTGAACTTGGAGAAGGACCCAGAAGGTCCCTTGGCTTCTCTTGTTTTCACTCCCCCACTTCTGTTTCCCCTCCATCCAAAAATATTGAAGCTGTTCCCTTATGTAAAACCTTTAATCCCAGACTTCCTGTGCTCTGTGCACTCAGCAATTAATTAAGCTTTGGTATGCATGAATTAATTAAAATCCTCTCTCTGGTTCAGAGGGGCTGTCCTGAAATATGTAGATTCATATATATCTACCTTCTTCCTGGGGCTGATTCTCTTGGCTGGGGGAACTCCTCTCCTTCCCCATGGGCACACAGCTGTGGCTGTCTGTCTGTCCTACCTGTCAGCACAATTTAATTTCATGTTTAGGAGCTCAGGTTTAGAGATGTTAATGACTTGTAAACTGCTCTCCAGCACAGAGCTAGAAATAGAAAGGCAAGAAGGATTCCTGAGCACTTGCACAGATTTACTGATGGAGATGTCAGCCCCAAAGTGGATTGCTGAAATAGTGGTTTCCCCACTGTTTTCCTTCCCATTCCTGGACAGCCACTGTGGTGTAAGAACATTCCTAACAAGGGTGCTGGATTCCACATGAAATCATGTGTTGGTCTGAGACAATGTCTTCTGCCCAGTCCTGCTGGATGACTCTTGTCACCTTTTTTCCTACCTCCCCATCCAGGTAATTTTCTGATGTGACGGCTGAGACATGAGATCTTCAGCCTCCAGGCTCTCCAGTTTTTCATCAAGAGATTCACTATGGAATCGGTGAGTGGTCTTAGCCCATCCTGTCCAGAGAGCCCAGCCTGGGAAATGTCGAGGGAGTCTTTTGGGGAGGTTGAAATGCAAAAGTTGATCAGACTCAAGCACTAGAATCTGACAGAGACACCATGGGTGTGGATATTAGTGGTGAACAGATCTTTGGCATTTTTAGAGCTGCAGACTTTTTGAAGTGTTTCCTGTCTCATTACCTATCATCTGTGTGCAGAGGGAAAGGTGGTGGGGTGGTGGTATGAGAATGAAGTAAGGAATGATAACAAAAACAACACTGCCAACAAGAATAGATGCTATTTTAGCTGAGTGACTCTTTAAAGACATTACTTCATTCAATCTGCCCAACAATCCTACCAGGAAGGGCTTACCACATTCATTTTACAGATAGAGAACTTGCCTGGCTGGATTTGAAACCAATTTTTCCTGATTCCAGGTCTGCTGCCTTTTTTGTCTTGCAGTGTTGCTTCTTGGTAGAGGTGTGATTTGTCCCATTTTGCAGCTGGGAATACTGGGGCCTGGTGTAGGCGCACATCATAGAGTCTAAGGCATCTGACCTCAGTGGGTGGAGCTTTGTGTTAGTGGACGATAAAAAACTGGACTGGACAGGAAGTGCCATGAAAACTAGGCAGAGAAAATTCCAGGAGTCCAAGGATCTTAAAGTTGCCAGGGTGACTTGACATAGGGTCCACCTGCTATGCCTGGCGTTTCCCAGAAGTCAGCTTAGTGGTAGAAAAATTGTGGGTGCTGGAGGGGTGGTTGAATTCTTGCTCTGCCAGCAACTTTCTGTGTGACCTCAGGCAAGTCATTAACCTTCTCTGTTCTGTTTTCTTTTTTTTTTTTTTTTTTTTTGCGGTATGCGGGCCTCTCACTGTTGTGGCCTCCCCCGTTGCGGAGCACAGGCTCCGGACGCGCAGGCTCCGGACGCGCAGGCTCAGCGGCCATGGCTCACGGGCCCAGCCGCTCCGCGGCATATGGGATCCTCCCAGACCGGGGCACGAACCCGTATCCCCTGCATCGGCAGGCGGACTCTCAACCACTTGCGCCACCAGGGAGGCCCCTGTTTTCTTATCTATGGAATTGGAGTAATAATAGTTATGTTTCAGGTTTTCATGCAGATTAGAAAAAAAGGTGTACAATAAAGTGTCTTGCATAAAGTAGGGACATAAAACATTATAATTATTCCAGTTTTTAAAATGAAAGTAATTTTTAGGATAATTAGATAAGGAAGAGTGTCCTGAATGGGTAGGAGAGGTGAGAGGCTAGAGGCAGGGAGGCCAACCTGAGAGGCTTTGATGTGACCCAGACATGAGTTGATAGGGGACTGTTACCATCTTCCAGGATACATGAGACTCTGCCTGCTTATCTTCATAGTTTGATGATTACAGGGTTACCGAAGTCATGTTTTATTTTGTTTTATTTTATAAATCAAGAATCCAACACGAAAGTGACATTAGTTTTGCAGGTATCTTTTTAGGTGATACTGTTACTAAACCAAACTTGGGTCTGCTCGCCTGACAGGCATCAAGGTCAATCTACTGACACCAGGTTGTAGTGAAGGAAAGTACAGCGTTTATTATTACAGGGTGCCAAGCAAGAAGAACAGGCAGCTCACGCTCAAGAGATCTGAATTCTCCAGTGGTTTCCAGGGAAGGGTTTTTAAAGACAGTGTGAGGGAGAGGGTCACAGGGTGAGTGATCAGCTTGTGCACAATTCTCTGGTTGTGGTGAGGTAACAGGGTGATGTTTCAGGAATCTCAAATCACCAACCTTTTGGTTCCCACCAGTCTGGGGTCTGTGTGTTGGTGATCAGCATGCAGTTAACTTCCTCCACATGGTGGGGGTTTTAGAATCTGCAAAACAGCTCAAGGGTATGACTCAAGATATTACCTATAGCCCCAAGAAGGAACTAAAGGTCCTTGATGTTGTTTCGTGTCTAAATTGTTACTATTTTGTCTTGCTTCACTGCTTTCTTTTCTTTTTGCATTTTCTCACTTCTCTGGTTAAATTCGCTCTTTGGAACTTGGGGAAGGCCTAGGGGGCTAAAGCTTTTCTAGAAACAAGAGGTGGGGAACACGGGGGTGGGGGTGTCTGTCCCTGGGAAGGTCCTTCAGGGTCCTCCTCAGTTTCAGTATTAATTACAACTGCAACAGCAGTGCATTATTTAGGATTAGGTTTTGCTATGAATGATGTAAAATCTAAAAGAACATTGGCTTAAACAGAAGATAGAAGTATATTTCTCTCTTGCTTTGAACCCAAGGTGGTACAGGGCTGCTGCAGCAACTATGAGAGACCCAGACTTTTCCTCTCTTGTTTTTCTGCCATGTGGACCTCCTTTCCCCCAAGGTCACCTCATGGTCCATTCTGGCTGCTTCTGCACCGGCCATCCCATCTACCAGCAGGAGGAAGGGAAGAAGAAAGGCAGGCCTCTTCTTTTAAGGGTATCTGCTTCTGGGTGTCACACTTGCTGCTTCTACTTATGTTCTGTTGGCCAGAATTTAGTCCTCTGCCTACATTTAACTGCAAGGGAGGCTGGGAAATGCGATCTTTCTTCTGTAAGACCACGTGCTTACCAAAATTGAGGATTATTGTGATGGAAAAAGAAGAGAACAAAAAACAGCAAGAAAAGAAGAGAACCGATATTGGAGGACAAATCTTTCTTTGCCATGCAAATAGTTATTGAAAGGTTGCTATTAAGAGGATAGGCTCAGTGGCCAGACTGCTGGTACTGTATTAGAATCCTGAATTCAGGACTCTAGAGCTACATGACCTTGGGAAATCTACTTAAGTTCTGTGCTCAGTTTCTTTATCTGTAAAATCCTATTTTATACATTCTCGTAAGGGTTGCTTTGAACATTAGATGAGTTAAGGTAAAGCACTTGGACCAGTACCTGGAACGTCATAAGTGCTATGTAAGTGTTAGCTATTAGTATAACTACTGCCTCTACTATTAGTAATACTACTTCTGTTACCACTATTACTACTTCTGTTGTTACCATTACTGCTGCTTCTACTATTACAGCTGCTGCTTCTGCTGTCGCTTTCATGCTTCTCCTTCTCCTGTTACTTCTGCTGCTGCTGGTGCAGTCACTACTACTACTTCTATTACTAACACTATTACTACTCTATGACTGTTGTTGCCAGGTACCGCATATACATGTATAAAATTTTAGACTCATAGCAAGGTAAGTATTATTTTCCCAATGTGAAGATAAGAGTTAGCATAGTAACTTGCCAGATGGCATGCAGCTGTCAGGATAGTGGTTTACCTTTGGGTGGGTCAGGGGATAGTGACCAGAAGGGAGCATGAAGCAGCTTCTGAGGTTCTGCAAATGTTCCGGGTGCTGGTTGCATGGGTGTCAAAATTCCTTGAAGGGTACATTTATGACATAGGCACTTTTATGCGTTTATATTATATTTCAATTAAAACATATCAGGTAGTAGAACATGAGTGAAACTACACCTGATTCTAACGCCCGCACTCTCTTAACTATAACGTAAGGCCCAACACCTTTATCTCTTTTCACTTATTTGTTTGTTTGTTGGCTCTTTCATAACATGTATTGATCAGTTGCTTATGTGACTTATGTGCCAAGAACTGGGCCAGGTTGCTTGGGATACAAAGGTACAAGCAGCACACACACAGCCCTGTCCTCATGGGGCTTTCTGTCTAGAGGAAAAGGAAAGATAAATATCACACAGATTGCCAGCTACTGGGTCAGGCTCAGCGTGGGATGCCCTGGGGCCACACGAGGGACACATAAACTGATCCAGCCACGCAGGTCTGATAAAATAATGTCCATCTCACTGATGCCCGTCTCAACCAACTCCTCTGATAGGGCGGAAGGTCCCCACATCCATGGGTAAGCTGACCACATCAGGGCTACATCAAAACACATAAAGCAGTTCTTTGCCTTCCCTGCTGACAGGCCCTGAGAAGCGGTCAGCTTTTCTTTTCCTTGTTTGTCACTATGACAGTTGTGACCTCCACCTGGTGTCCCGTGGAGCAGACAAGCGCCGAGCTTTGGAGTTCAGTAGACAAGAGAGAAAACACACGGGAGCTGAGCCTTTCTAAATGTCTCGGGACATGAGTCCAGGGACCTCTTACTTTGTTCATTTATATATTACGTATCTTCGTTCATAATAAAAATGAAGGAATGAAGGAATAAAATCATACCCCACAACGGTGCAGTTGCCATCCCTGGAAAAGTTCAAGTCCAGAGGAATAAAGAACAAGATGTTCCCTTTTTTCACCTCAAATACCACCAGGATGGCAGGGGCAGCAAATGGCAGTGTGGTTGAATTCTGAGCCAGCAATGGAAATCAGTTGCCCTTATTTTCAGGGGTTTTCTCCATCCGTAGAAATGAACTGACCGTAACTTTAGACCCTCCTAAGCCACGCCCGGAGAAACCCCTTTGACTCCCTCTCCCTGCCTTTGCCTTTGCAAAGGTCACTACAGACTCCCTGTCCTTCTTATGCTGTGGGCTGTCAGCCCAAATTGAGTTTCCCTGATCCCAGCTGATGTCCCTTTTTGGCCGCAGGGCAGGTGTCAGAGGCTGAATGCAGCACAGGGACAGGAAATGTGTCCCCCGAGCTGAACACAGAAGCGTTGACCTCTGAACTCGGAGCTGCATTTCTGACATTGTTGGAAGGGTTGGAAAGCCTTATGATTTCTGGATGTGAAAGAAAAGGAAATGTGTTTTAGAAAAACAATGTTCAAGTTCAAGTTTATGTAGAAGAAAAAGAAATGTGTTTTAGAACAATATTCAATTGTTTAGAACAACAGTATTCGGGGGGGAGGTGAATTTTATTCAAAGGGCTGTGAAAGCCCTTTCAATGTAATTGAGGCTGTTTGAAACTCAACTGCTTATTCCATGGCCTCAGTTAGATGCATAAAGGAAAGAAATTACCTACCTAGACCGAGAATTGGGAAATTATGATCCTGGTCTTCTTTCCTTCCCTCCCACCTTCCCTTCGTTTTTTTCCTTCCCTCCTTCCAAATTTACTAAGAAACTGCTGTGTGCCACACCCTATGCTGAGTCCTGAGGAAATAGATGAATAGGACTCATTGCAAAGCCTTCCTGAGCTTATCATTTATTCATTTAAAAACATTTATTCATTCTGCAAACATTTACTGAGTACCTAATTTGCTCTGGTCTGTTAGTAGAGATAAAAGACATAGTTCCTTCTCATCCTGAGTTTGTACTTTATTAATTTTTTCACTTGCTCACTCAGCAAACACTCTGTGAGCATCTACTGTGAGCCAGGGACTGCACCAGTGGCTGGGATTCCAAGATGAGCAAAATATAGCTTCTGTCTTGATGGAGCTAAAAGACCATACAACATTGTATTCATCTCCTAAAAGACCATTCAAAAGCTAAAAGACCATTCAACATTGTATTCATCTTCCGTAACAGAGTATCACAAACCTGGTGGCTCAAAACAGTAGAAATGTATTGTCTCACAATTCTGGAGGCTGGAAGTCCAAACCCAAGGTATCGGCAGGGTACCGAAGCCTGTAGGGGAAGATCCTTCCTTGCCTCTTCCTAGCTTCTGGGGTTTGCTGGCAATCTTTGGTGTTTGTTGCCTAGCAGCTGCGTTGCTCCGGCCTCTGCCTGTGTTGTCCCGTGTGCTTCTCCCTCTGTGTCTCTCTTCCTCTCCCTTACAAGGACACCAGTCTTGTTGGAATAAGGGCCCACCCTACTCCAGTATGATCTCATCTTTAATTTACATCTTAATTACATCTACAATGATCCTATTTCCAGATAAACTCACATTCATGGGTACACTGGACCAGGACATCAACATTTTGGGGGGGACACAATTCAACCCATAACAAATGTATATTACCATGTAAAGCACCTGCAAGGGCACTGGGTGTGGGTGGATCCTGGGTAAGGATAATTGACCTCCTTCTTCCACTTTCTCTCTGCATCTAAGGGGACTAGGCCTTTAGGGCAGGAACCCTGTGTTGCTCCGAGTGAGTGTTCCTGGATTTTTTTGCCTGGGAGGTGAGACATCGTGCACTTACAGGGAGAGTCTTGTGCGGTGCAAGTTGATGGGCAGGGTTCATGCCCACTACTCGTGCTAGTTTTTGTTTCACGGTGTGGCCGTTGAGTCTGGGCGAACACCTGCCTTGATCAGGAGGCCCGGACTGGTGGTTAGAGCTGTGGGTTCCTATCCTGCCTCTGCTCTTGCGGGTCCTGTGAGCCTGGGTCCACTTCTTCCCCATTCTCTGCCTCAGGCGTCTCACTGTACCTCCCCCAGAGGTCTTGCGTGGACCCGGTGGGATCAGATCTATAAAGCGTTCGCGAGAGCTCCAGGCCCTCGCTAAGTGTTCGGTGTGAGTTGGTGGCGGTTAGGCCAGGGCACGTAAAACGCCCCCGGGAGAGGGGCTTACCCAGCTCATTCAGCACAGTCCCCTCAATAAAGACTGTTGTTCAGTGTTTAATGCCATTCACCATCAGAACATTTTTTCCATAATCTTTCCTAAGGACAGTTTTCTGCCATATAGAAAACACCCTTAGCACAAAGACATCCACTGCAGCATTCTTTAAAATGCTAAACAGTGACAAACAAGACAGAAAGCTGCCTTACAATGAGGAATGAGTTCACAAATTAGGGCAGAATGATTAAAAAAAATAGGGTAAAACAATGAAAAACAATGATGTAGCCATTAATAAGAAAATTATGGTCACTTTTTAAAGGTTATGAGAATGCTCATGATATAAATGTCATGTAAAAAAAAGAAAGTTTTGGACTTCCCTAGTGGCGCAGTGGTTGAGAATCTGCCTGCCAATGCAGGGGACACGGGTTCGAGCCCTGGTCTGGGAAGATCCCCCACGCCACAGAGCAACTAAGCCCGTGCGCCACAGCTACTGAACCTGCGCTCTAGAGCCCGCGAGCCACAACTACTGAGCCTGCGAGCGACAACTACTGAGACCCGCGTGCCTAGAGCCCGTGCTCTGCAACAAAGAGAGGCCACCACAGTGAGAGGCCTGCACACTGCAATGAAGAGTAGCCCCTGCTCTCGCAACTAGAGAAAGCCCGTGAGCAGTGACAAAGACCCAATGCAGCCAAAAATAAATAAATAAATAAATAAATTTTTAAAAAGAGAAAGTTTTATTTTTGAGGAAGTGACTGCATTTCCCTGTGCCTCAGTTTCCTCATCTTTAAAATGGAGACAATAACAGTACCTTCTTTAGAAATAGGATTGAGAATTAAATGAGATGATACATGGGAAGCACGTGATCAGCACCTGGCACATATGAGGTGCTCACTAAATGCTAATTGTTGTTATTATTTATCATTTGGTCTAAAGTATGTACAAAATAGTCACAGAAAAATATTTAGAATAAACAACACAGATGAAACACACATTTTCCATTTTGAATGTATTATTCAAAGGACTTCATTCTGTGAGTCACTCAGCAAACATTGAGCCTCTCTGTCAAGCACTGTTAGCCCACAGAGCAGGAGGTTTCAGTGTAAGAGAGGGCATCAGAATCCCATTTGAGGGCTTTTAAAAAAACACAAGATGCCTGGAGATGCTGATTTAATCGATGTGTGGTGGGTTCCAGGCATCTGCAGTCTTAAAAAAAAAAATTCCACAAGTGACTTAGATTCTCAGGGTAGATATAAGGCACAGTCACTCCCCTGAAGAAGCTTGCAAACCAGATGAGAAGATGAGAACCGCAGCGTAAAATAAGGAGAATATAAGTGCTCTAGACTGGGGCTCTTGACTCTGGGTCCCATGCAGAACTCTGTAATATTAAAGATCCCCTTGACTCCACCCCCAGGTGAAAGGAATCAGACTCTCCAGGAGGTTCTTTTTTTTTTTTTGGCTGCACCACGGGGTGTGCAGGATGCAGGACCAGGGATCGAACCCTTGCCCCCTGCACTGGAAGGGTGGAGTCTTAACCGCTGGACCACCAGGGAAGTCCCCCTCCAGGAGGTTCTGATGATCAGCTAGATGGAGTGTATGCAGCTACCTCCTCCTGTCCCCGGCCCCTTCCTACCCAAGATGCAACAGCATAGACTGAGAACCACAGTTTTCTCAAAGCCACGAGGCTGCTATATTTCCTCTGGTTGGTACCGGTGAATGCTTTTTAGAAAATTATTTGATTATGTATTTTAAAATTAAAACATTTTAAAATGTTTTAATTGTGCTAAAGTACACATAAACATAAAATGTACTATCTTAACGATTATTAAGTGTATAGTTCATTGGTATTAAGTATATTCCCATTGTTGTGCAGTCATCACCACCGTCCATCTCCAGAACTCTTTTCATCTTGCAAAACTAAAACTCTGTACCCACTAAATAACAGCCCTCCCTTTTCCTCCCTTCCTCCAGCCCCTGGCAACCACCATTCTACTTGCTGTTTCTATGAATTTGACTACTCTAGGTATCTCAGATAAGTGAATCATACAGTATTTGTCATTTTGTGACTAGCTTCTTTCACTTAGCATAATATCCTCAGGATTCATCCATGTTGTAGCATGTGTCAGAATTTCCTTCCCTTTTAAGGCTGGATAATATTCCACTGTATGTATATTTACCACATTTTGCTTATCCATTCATCCATTGGTGGATACTTAGGTTGCTTCCATCTGTTGACTATTATGAACAATGCTGCTGTGAACATGGGTGTACAGATATGTCAAGACCCTGCTTGGTGTCTTTTGGGTGATGGAATTCTACCCAGAGGTGGAATTGCTGGATCATAATGGTAATTCTATATTTACTTTTTTGAGGAACCACCATACTGTTGCCCACAGCAACTGTACCATTTTGCATTCCCATCAACAGTGCACAAGGGTTTCTATTTCTTCACATCTTTGCCAACACTTGTGATTTTCTATTTTTGTAATAGTAACCATCCTAATGGATGTGCTAGTGAAGGCTTTTAGCTGGGACACATCACTGTCAGCTTCATATTTCATTTATGTTGTGTGGGCCAATTAAGCAATTCCCAAGTATTTATTTAAGCTCTAGGCACTGAGAATAACAGACCTAAATAATACATGCATGGTTCCTGCCTTCAAGCTCTAGGAGTGGGTCAGGGGAAATAGATACATGACAAGTAATTTTTGTCCAATAAGATACATCCTTAGGGAGCATACTGTACGTGGAATACAGTTTAAAATGGTAGGAGATGTTGACTGAGTTTAGTGCCTCAGTGTCAACACACGAGATACATCATTTGAGCAGACCTAGAGGTCCAAGTTTGGGCTGTCCAATAGAACTTTCAGGATTGCCCAGCAGAACTTTCTGTAATGGTGGAAATGCTCTGTCTGGTGTCTGCTAGCTGTTGTGGCTGTTGAGCACTTACAGTGTGCCTGGTACAACTGAGAAATTGAAGCTTTAAAGTTTATTTAATCTTAATGAATTTTCATTTAAATTGAAATTAGCCAGAAGTGGCCATTGGCTAGTGGGTTGGGCAGTAGAATTAATGGAGAGCGTCTGACATGGTTCTCAAACTTGAACACTCACGTATTCAAGGGATCTTGAATGGGGATCTAGTTCTAAAGCAGATTCTCAGGGGACTTCCCTGGTGGTTCAGTGGGTAAGACTCTGGGCTCCCAGTGCAGGGGGCGCAAGTTCGATTCCTGGTCAGGGAACTGGATCCCACACGCATGCTGCAACTAAGAGACTGCATGCCACAGGGAAGATCCCGCGTGCTGCAACTAAGACCCGGAGCAGTCTAAAAAAATAAATAAATAAAAATTTAAAAATAAAATAAAAAAGCAGATTCTTAGGCCCTCCCCCTTGTGTTTGTGGTCCCTAAAGTGTGTAGTGGGGCAAGGAGTCTGCGTTTTAATAGCCACTGCAGGTGATTCCGATGCAGGTGCAGTTTGTGGTTTTCAAACTTTTGTATCCTCAGAATATTTTCTTCAAATGAAAGCTTAAGAGAGCTCAGTGTAGAAAACAGACAAGAGCAGAGTTCTTTCTGGTTGAAGTAGGCCTGGGACCCAGGGCTCCATACATACAGGGGGGACATGCTCTATCCTCCCTGGGAGAAGTTTCTTGTAGCACAATTCATACACCCCGGATCTAGCCCAACCTCGTCATTGTATTAATCTGAAACCCTGTGAAATGCAGAGTAAGATTTGGTTTCTAATAACTGTAAGCATGCCAGAACCAATTTAAAACCAATAATTACCTCTGGAAATGCAAGTTGAAGCAGAAGTACAATGTCTCAGCTTGGGCTGCTACAACAAAAGTACCGTGGACTGTGTGGTTTAAACAACAGACACTTATTTTCTCACCATTCTGGAGGCTGGGAAGTCTAGGATCAGGACGCTGGCAGATGCCATGTCCAGTGAGGGCCTGCTTCTTGGTCCATTGATGGCTGTCTTCCTCATGTCCTCACATAGTGGAAGGGGCAAGGGATCTCTCTGGGTTCTCTTTTATAAGGCACTAATACCATTCATGAGGGCACCACCATCATGACCTAATCACCTCCCAAAGGCCCCACCTCCCGATACCATCATATTATGCGTTAGGATTTCAACACATGAATTTTGGGGAGACACAAACATTCAGTCCATAACACACAATTAGTGCGTTAGTAGCCATTTTCCCCCTTGCATTGGACATCAACCACCCACCTGGGCATCACATGAGGGACTGCAGAGCAGTGATTAAGAGGACAGCCCGAGTCTGACCTGGATGTGAATGCCAGCTCCACCCACCCCTGGACCTTAGTGATACTAGGCAGGTTTCTCCATCTGTAAAATGGGTATAACAATATCTACACCATAGATAACACATGTAAATCCCAGCACTTGGCATTTAGCGTTAATTATTATAACAACAACAACTAACATTTCCTGAGCATTTAACATGAGCCAGGCACTTTACTCTTCTAAGAATTTGTTATTTATCACCTCATTTGGTCCTTACAACAGCCTGTGAGGCAGGTACTATTGTTATTTCTGTGGTAAAGGCAAGCTGAAGCTCGTGGAGGTTTGGAAGGTTGAGGCCATGATGCTGGTAAATGGCAGAAGTGGGATTCAATTGCAGGGAGTCTGGCCCTGGACCCTGGAATTTTCACTTTTCCACACTGCGTTATTATCCCTAGGTTCTAAGGAAAGCTTTTTTTTTCTTTTTTTGCGGCATGCGGGATCTTAGTTCCCCGACCAGGGATAGAACCTGCACCCCCTGAGTTGGAAACGTGGAGTCTTAACCACTGGACCACCAGGGAAGTCCCAGGAAAGCCTTTTAAGATGAACCCTCCCCCACTCCACTTCCACATCTCAAAGGTTCAGAATTATTCTCCAAGTCAACTCAGCTTCCAGGAGCTGCATTTGACCCAGCTGACCACTCCCTCCCTCCCAAAACACTGTTTTCTTTTGGCTCCCAGGGCGCCAAGCTGGTTGGATTTGTTCTTGTGCTTTTGCCCTCTTCCTCTGTCTCTCAGTGGTGCATCCCTCACTCCAATCAGTCTCAGAGCATTTTCAAAGACCATCTGTATGTTGACTACTTCCAAATGATATCTCCAGCTGAGTCTGTCCTCTGAGTTCCAGACTTGAGTATCCCAAATGCCATACTCATGTTTCCGTTTGGAAGTCTAGCAGGCACCTCGAACTTGGGATATCCAGCTTGGATTATTCTCCACATGCCTCCTGCATGGGAACTTGCTATGCCCCTGCTTAAAATGTATCTGTGGCCCCAATGCCCCCCTGCCCATTTTACTTCGAATGAAATCCAGATTCCTTACCATGGCCTGCAAAGGCCAGCACGATCTAGCCTCTGCCTGCCCTGCACTGTCTACCCTCACCCCATTCCCTCAACAGACTTCAGCCACTGACCTCTTTCTGTTCTCACACTCAGCAAGTGCTGTCCGGTCTCAGGACTCAGACACATGCTGTTTTTCTGCCTGCAGGACCCCTCTCCCTGCACCTCCATCCCCCAAGCCCCTGCTCTTCACAGGGGTGACAACTTCTTGTCCTGTAGCCTCAGCTAGCATGCTATATCCTCAGACAGATCTTTCCTCATCACCCTACAGTCTCTGGCTGCACCCTGTAGGTTTTCTTCCCAGCACTTGTAACAACCTGGAATTATTTGTTTGTTCACAAATAGAGCCCGGCATATAGTAGATGCTCAATAAATACGTATTATTGTTGAATTCAAATCAGTGGCCCCTGTTAAGCCGATCATGAACATAAAATGCCAGTGCTAGGCCTGTAATTTGTAGAATCCTTTCACAGGCGAGGTGGTACTCATATGTGTATGCAAGTGATTGAAAATTGGATGGGACCTGGGCTTTTTTATGGATCTTGGTCTCTGTTTTCACATCTCTTCATGCTGGGCCATCCAAACTGTTAGGACTTACAAAGATAATCTTGAGGGAAACAGCAGCCTCGGATACCCAATGCATATTAAAGTTGATTTGATTTTGGTTTAAAGTGGAAACTATGAGCTAATGCGTTTTACAGATTTGAGTAGAGAACAATTTTCTCTGTTTAAAAAAAAAAAAGTCTGAGATGTGGAACACTTCGTGTGGGTTATTGTAGTGCCAAAAGCTCCTGAAAGGGGTTCTCTGCAAATATTTGGGGTTTGATGCTCATAAACAACTACACAGGTTTTCCTGAGAATCGATAACCACGGCAACAACAGCATCGCTTCCAAAGTGAAACTGTGCCTCTGCCAAGCTGGAGCGTAGAGCGACTGCTTTTGGCTGAGCCGCGAAACCGAAGACAGAGGTTTACAAAGTGACTGCAGACAGGTCATTAGCAGGACTGGCTGCAGGGAACTCACCCCGTCCTCCCTTGCCGCCGCCTCTTGAGCAGCAGCAAGATAATTGACTGTTAGATTCCCGAGCCACAGACCAGGCTCTCCATGTTGCAGCTTCCAGAAACACCTGTCCTACAACTGCCCGTCTGTCCACCCAGTAGGCACAGAGCTTGTCTTCCCAGAAATGCTAGCAAAATCCCTGAATTGATTGCCACTGGTTCAGCTTGGGTCACTTGTCCCAATCACTGTGGACCACGTGATGGGATATTCAGACTGAACAGGCCTATGTCACGTGACCACCCCCAGAGCTGGGGAGAGGTCAGTACCATGGAAACCAAAGGACTGAGAGGTGGCCGCCGGCAGGCCAAAATGCCAAGGCTGCTCCACTAAGCAAGTCACTGGAGGTAGGCGGAGCCAGTAGCCTAAGTTCAAACCACTCCTTTAGCGGGTCTTCTAGAGTCTTTGTTCTGCTTTGGCTGTCTTAATTTTCTTTTATTAAATTTAATTAATTTAATTTATTTATTTTTGGCTGAGCTAGGTCTTCATTGCTGCACAGGGGCTTTCTCTAGTTGCAGCGAGTGGGGATTCTTAACCACTGCGCCACCAGGGAAGCCGTGCTTTGGCTCTTTTAAATGAACCTCAAGCACACGCTGCATCCCGACTTGCTTCTGGGATGGCTCCAGGCCATATTTGTCAGTCTGGCCTCCTGTTTCTCGTCTCTACTCTTAGCAACGTTGTTCAGCTCATCCCACTGGATCAAAGACAGAGCTTGACTCCAAGCCCCTGCCTTTGACTGCCAGCTTCCTCTGAAATGTGGGTCCAGGCCTCTGCCCTACCCCCAGATCCCACACCCTTTCCATGAGAGCAGCCTTCGCCTGGCAGGCGGGAGTGGGATGGGTTGTGAGGCAGATCCAGGCGCAGACAGTGAGGGCTTCCAGGGCCGGCACCGTGACACAGCGGAGGCCCCTGCCCGCAGCTTCCTTGTCCTCAGGGTAAGTGTACGGTCTCCCCAACGCCCCGGTCGGCCTGGCCCTGCTCCACGGCGTCTCTACCACTCCCCTCTCCTTGTCTGCGCTCCAGCCAGACCTGACTTCTGTTGGTTCCCCGAGGAAGTCTATCCCCGGGGCACTGGTCCCTTCTTCTCCTTTTTCCTTCTTAACTCCCACTCATCCAAGCCTCGGCCCAAAGGGGCATTTCCCCAGGGAAGCCTTCCCTGACACCTCCTTGCAACTCAGCTAGCACCTGTCTATAACCTGTGTGTTCTGTGTGTGTGTGTATGTGTATGTAGGTATGTGTGTGCGTGTGTGTGTGTGACCGTCTTGCTTTTACTCATGTCAGCCTCTGTCCTTCTCACTAGATTATCATTTCCAGGAGGGTGGGGACCATCCCAGTCTTGCTCACAACTATCCATAGCTTCCAGGACAGTGCAGAGCACATAATAGGCACTCAGTAAATGTTTGCTGAGTGAATGAATGACCGGGCAATGGGGAGCTATTGAAGGATGTGATGTGAGAGGATGACTTGCCCAGGTTCTCCAGATGGAAACAGGCACCACCCTCTCTGAAGTCCACGCCTTCTGACTCCCTCCTCTGTCCAGCAGTGGGGTTCTCTGAGTAGCAGGAGAGGGAGAATGACAATTGGAACACAAAATGGCCAGGTCCTAAACAACTAGTGAGTTGACAGCTTTGATGTTACACCTAAAATGTTGTCATCATCCCTTCCTTGGAGCAGTTCTGTCTCATGTACAGAGGAGAAGGTGGTTTGCATGTGTATTTTAATTAGAGAAGACCGTCCCTGCTGGTAACTTGAGGTCATTCCATCTCACCTTGGAGTGGCCCATCTGGTTTGAGTCTTCCATCACTCTCCGACCCCATTATTTGGTGATAAATTGACTGATGGGGACCTGGAGGTGGCGCACATGGGATGCTGACTTTCCAAGTCATTAGCACATTTAATCTTAGAGGACTCTGGCACCCCCTTCACATGAGTTCAAAATAGAGTTCAGAGTGTGACCTGTATCACAAAGGGCAGTCTTCACCAGCAGGCGGCCAGGCCTGGAGAGGAGCCAGGAGAGCGGGGTCTCTGGGAGAAAGACTGTTCTGTATCAGTTGGGCATCCTTCAGTGGCACGCAGGGGAAAAGAAAAGTCCAAGGCTAGTGCTAGTTTTAGATGCTCCTGGATCCAGGGATGCCCCTGGGGTCGTTAGGACGCAGTCCCTTCGTCTGTTACAGTACAACATATATAAACATTGAGACTCTACCTTCTGACACTTCCTTGCTGTGTGACTTTGAGCAAACCACTAACCCCTCTGAGCCTCGGTTTCCTCCTGCACCGAGGATTAAAGGAGCCAGTTAATGAAAGCACTTAGCACAGTGCCTGGCTCTGCTCTCCTAATGGTTCGGGGCTCATAGCCTCCTGGCTTCTCGTCCATTTAAAGAGAGTTTCTCTTTCCCCAGAGCAGCCAGGGATATGGATCTGGGTCTCAGGCTCCGTGCTGCAGGCACATGCTTCCCGTGGCTGGAGCTTGGGAAGCCCCTCGGGGAAGAGGTCTGAGAAGTAGTGAGCAGCCTGCCTGCCAGACTGGGCAAGGATGGAGTGGAGTGGGGACCAGACTGAGGGTGTTATTTCCAGGTGGAAGATTGAATAAAGAGTCTTGTAGGCCCTTCTGTTGTGAAGGGGATACTAGTAGGAAGAGTGGCAATGAATGTGTGTCGACCACATACGACAGGTCCACCGGCCCTTCCATGCCCTTGTGCCTTTGCACGTGCTCTTCCCCCTGCTGGGGGTGCCCTACCTACCCTCCACACTCCCTATTCATCTGCAAGACCCAGCTCTTCTGTGGAGCCCTCCCCAGCCCTTTCCCCTACCATTAATTGCTTCTCCATTTTGGAACAAGCATCTTTGGGGTGATGGCCCTGGAAACACAGAAGAGAATAAATCACAGGGTCTGTGTCCGAATTTAGTTTGATCCTTCGACTCCACTTTGTTTCTCCTCTATCCGAGCAGTTTGTTCATTTATTCAACAAATATTTATGAAGCACCTTCTCTTTTGCCAGGCATTGCTCTGGGAGCTGTGGATTCAGCAGAGAGAGGAAGAGACAATAAAATCAATAAATACTATTAACAAACAAGATAATTTCTGATGGTGTATAGTTTAAGAAAATATATAAGAGATCGGGAGCAGGGTGGAAGGAAGGACCCTGTGGAATGTGACATGAAGGATGACAAAGACCAGTGCAGGGCACTCCAGGCGAGGGGGAATAGCATGTGAAAAGGCCCTGTGGTGGCATGTTCCAAACATGACAATAGGAAGCAAGGTGAGGTGTGGGGAAGGGGGAGCGGTTTGGAAAGTGAGGGCAGGGAGATGGGCAGGGGCCGGGAGGGGTAAGACCTTGAGACCGTGTAAGGGGCTTAGATTTTATTCTCAATGCCTTGGGAAGCCATCGTTGCGATTCCTTGTCTAGCCTGGAGCTGGTGCTTTTCATTTTCGCTCGAACACTGATGTGCAGTGTAGTGGCCACTAGTCACGTGCGGCTACCAAGCACTGGAGATGTGGCTGGTCTGAATTGAGATGCCCCAGAAGTATGAAATATACCGGTTTTCAAAGACTTTGTAGGGAAAAAAAGGATGCCAACTGCATCATTAATAATATTTCTGTTGATTACATGTTGCATTGATAGTATTTTGGATATATTGAGTTAAGTAATATTTATTATTAAAGTGAATTTCACCTGTTTCTTTTTACTTCAGTGACCTAAAATTTAAAACTTTTTTTTGTTTGTTTGGCTGTGCCACGTAGCTTGCAGGATCTTAGATACTTGACCAGGGATCGAACCTGGGCCCCCTGCAGTGGAAGCGAGGAGTCCTAACCACAGGACCACCAGGAAATTCCCTAAAATTTAACACTACATGCAGTCCTATTGTATTAGATTATATTTCTCTTGGACAGCACTGCCCTAGAAGTGCCTTCAGCCCTTGCTTTTACCTGCCTGGGTTATGATTACCTCTTGCCTTGTCCATGTCCCTCCTTGAGAACTGACTGCCTCTGGTTGGTGGTCTTTTCCCCGGGTGCCGTCTACAGGAGCAGTGTTGGTGCCCACCCCCAGGCCCCAGGCCCCTTGGCCCATACTGGTTCCCAGGTGCTGAGCGCCCAGGACTGCTTCTGCCTACTCAGGCTGCATGTAGGTCAGGCCAGAAGTGCTGGGGATTAACTCCCCAGGAGCAGCCCACAGCCAGTGAAGGAAAAGAGTTGGAGAATAAATGCCCCAACTCCCTGCCTGCAGGTGCACAATCTGAGGTGTGTCCCAGCCTCTCCCAGCCATCCCCACTAGGGCTGGAGTCCCGTTGTCCCTGGCAGTAACCTCCTCTTTCATGCACCCTTATTGGCTTCCTTCCTGTCTCTGTCTTAGTTCCCCGTTCATCCCCCTGGGTTCGTTTCCTTAAATCCTTATCTCAGACTCTGCTTCTGAGGGATCCCAGCCTGAGACCTGGGGTACCCAGCACATAGGTGCTCAGTAGAAGGAAGAGGGGGGTCATCTGTCCAGCACCCCACTGGGTGCAGCTGTCGGGTGTGGGATGCAGGTGGCAGGGGCACAGGCTTCCTGGCTAGTCTTCTCCAGCCCCTGGACTTCTGAGCCAGAGCGCTAAGAGCAAGGACATGGGCCAGGCATGGGGCGCGGTGTCTGGCTGGTCCGAGTGCCTCTAGCGGCCACACCCAGAGGGACAGTTGAGTCAGCAGCTGAGTGAGTGAGGACGGAGCTGCCCAGGTGTGTGCTGACCTCCTATGTCAGTCTGGCAGTGGCGCCCTGGCGTGGCTCGCAGCTGGAAGGGTGGTGGGAGTGTCCAGCACACGCCATGAAGCAGAGAGTTGATGGGCGTGATGTCTTTTTTTTCTAACACCACTTCTGACCCCAGGCAGCTTTCCAATTCTCTGGCAGAAACTGGGTGTCCAACAACTCAATCTTGACACTATGTACCTGGAGTTAGCGCAGACCTCACAGGTTAAGGGCTCAGTCCCATAGGACTGTCCCCACTGCAGATGCCAGTTACAAGTCCCAGGGGCTACTTCTGATTGATCGGCTCTAAATTCGGAAGTTTCCAGAACCTCCTCCTCAAGTTCTCTAATTCCCTAGAATGACTCACTGAACTCAGGAAAGCACTTTACTCACTGTTACCAGTTTATTATAAAGGATGCAACTCAGGAAGAACTAAATGGAAGAGACACATAGGGCAAGGTGTGGAGGGGCGGGGGGTGGGTGGGCAGGGTGCGGTGCACAAGCTTCCTTGCCCTCCCAAGGCTCACCTGGCACACGGATGTGTTCACCAACCCGGAAGCCCCCAATCCCGAAGTTCAGGGGTTTTTATGGAGGGTTCATTGCACAGGCAAGATTGATCAACTCTGGCCATTGGTGATTGAACCCTGTCCCCAGCCGCCAGCCCCTCCCTGGAGATCTTTCTGGGGACTGCCCTGACGCTCTTTAGCCCCTTACCTGTGAGTCATCTCATTAGCACGCAAAAGACACTCTGAATACTCTGGATATCCCAAGGGCGTTAGGAGCTCTGTGCCAGGAACCGGGGCAAAGACCAAACATACTTTTTGTGATACCACTGTGGGGATTAACTTGTGAGATCCCTTGGAAGACCGGTGACTGGTGAGTTGCCTGGATCACGCTGTGTTCCATGTATTAAATGTGTATTGGAAGGAGGAAGGGAGGGAGGTGACAGACCTTGCTGTGTAGAACTGCTGCTGTGCATCCATTCTTCAACAAGCCTGCAAAGCACCTACTGTATGCTCGTGCCCTGTTCATTCAGGGCCAACATTGTAGCCAGATTGAACCTTCTCCGTTTCCAACCTGTTCGTGGCCACTGCCAGCTTAGAAGCTCTGACTTGCTTTTAGGACAAAGACCAACTCCTTGGCATGACATCCAAGACGTTCTCCAGTGACCCCTGCCTATCCGCTCTTATCCTGCCGGTCACACGTCCTTCACTCTCATTGCACTGAGCTGTTTGCACTGCCCCGCATCTGATGTGCGTGTCAGGCCTCCACGCACTTGTACCTGCTGTTCCGTCTGCCTGGAACATCCTTTGCCAGCCATCCTACCAGCTAACTTCTCCTTTGGGAGGCAGCTCAGCATCACCTCCTCCAGGCAGTCCTTCCAGATTCCCTCCTTACCATTGATTGCCCTGTTGCTTCTCTACATCCCCCGTATCTATTTATCCTAGAACTTCGGCCATTCAGCAGATACATATTGGGCACTCATCTTGAAGGGACTGTACAGTTAACTAAGAATCCCTGCTAGTGTCTGTCAGCACTGACAAGAGCCAGACAATGAGCTAATCACCCTACTTGTACTGTCTTGTGTAATCCTCACTGCTGCCCTATGAAGTAGACACTAGTATTAACCCCATTTTTCAGAGGTGGAAACTGAGGATTAAAGAGATTAACAGAGACAGTAAGTGGTGGAACCAGAACGCACAGCCCATCAGACCCCAGAGCTCTTGTACTTCCCTGGAAGACAGTAACTGTCTTTCTGCAGTTGTCTGTTTCCTCTGCCTCCCTGGATCAGTCCGGGTCCCAGCAGGAAGCAGATGGCACGCTCAAAATAGGATAATCCGAGCAGAGTTTAATAAAAGACTCATTTGAGAAGTGTGGGCGAGGGGTAGGGAAACCACAAGGGATGGCGGGGCCCTCCAGGCTCCGCTGAAGGTCTGAAGGGGCGAGGGAGGGGGTGTCTCTGGGAAGCACAGCCGGAGAGGCTGTGCGCAGAGGACCTTCATTAAGACAGCAGCTGGAGGGGCCGGAGCCTGGAGCGGAGGGGAACTCCCGCTTCCTCCATCCCACTGGACTCCATCCCATTGGCCGAACCCAGCTGGAAGCCGGAGGGCCAAGGGGCCTTGAGATGTGTTCAGGACAGATCAGGCCCCTGGGGTCCAGCGCAGGACAGGAAGGGCATTGAGTGGGCCTGGTGGGCCACCTGCATCTCCGGATTAACTGTAGGCTTCTTGAGGGCTCTGCCCTGCGCGGCTCCTACTTAAACCTGTGGGGTCTCACGTCGAAGCCAGCAGGCTGGAGGTGCTCCACGTGTGTGTCCAATGAATGAATAATAAGTGACCGATCTTTAGTAAAAAGGCTCCTTCCGCAGTGTCTGCTTGTCAGTCACTTGTGGCCTCAAGAGTCTGAGGGTGTATGTGTGTGTGTGTCTGTCTGTGTTATCTCTGAAGTTTGCGGTGAGGAAGAGGATGGTCAAGTCCTTCCAATTCTGAAACATCTGATTCTTTTTTTTAAATTCTTTTTTTAATTGAAGTATAGTTGATTTACACTATTGTGTTAGTTTCAGGTGTACAGCAAAGTGATTCATATATATATATGATTCTTTTTCATTATAAGTTATTACAAGATACTGAATATAGTTTTCTGTGCTACACAGTAAATCCTTGTTGTTTATCTATTTTATATATAGCAGTGTGTATCTGTTAATCCTGTACTCCTAATTTAGCCCTCCCCCACCCCTTTCCCTCTTTGGTAACCAAGAGTTTGTTCTCTGTGTCTCTGAGCCTGTTTCTGTTTTGTAAATAAGTTCATTTGTATCGTATTTTAGATTCTACGTATAAGTGATATCGTATGATGTTTGTTTTTCTCTGTCTGACTGACTTTACTTAGTATGATAATCTCCAGGTCCATCCATGTTGCTGCAAGTGGCAGTGTTTCATTCTTTTTTTATGGCTGAGTAATGGTCCATTATATATAATATATATAAAATGGAATATTATATATAAAATGGAATATTTTATATATATATACACACTGCATCTTCTTTATCCATTCATCTGTTGATAGACACCTAGGTTGCTTCCATGTCTTGGCTATTGTAAATAGTGCTGCTGTGAACACTGGGGAACATGTATCTTTTTGAATTAGAAGTTTTGTCTTTTCCGGATATGTGCCCAGGAGTGGGATTGCTGGATCCTATGGTAGTTCCATTTTTAGTTTTTTGAGGACCCTCCATACGGTTCTCCATAGCGACAGCACCAATTTACATTCCCATCGACAGTGTGGGAGGGTTCTCTTTTCTCCACACCCTCTCCAGCATTTATTGTGTGTAGACTTTTAGATGATGGCCATCCTGATCAGTGTGAGGTGACACCTCATTGTAGTTTTGATTTGCATCCTGATTTGATTCTTCTCAGTGCTTCTCAGAAAACTTTTCATACCCCTTGCCCCATTTGAACTTGGATGTGAAGGTGGAAAACAAAAGCAAGTAAATGCCACGTTAATCTCACACTGGCTTCCGGCAGCCACAGTTCCTGGGATAATTGGGCCTCGTCTGTCAGCCTTTGCCTGAATTCCTGAGATGCGGGAAGGAAAAGCAGCCCCAATGTGGAGTCCACCAAGGTGAGGCTTGGACCCATGGGATGTGCTAGCACCCAGGGCAGAGTGACCAGCCCAGGCTGTGGCCATGTTTCCATGCCTTGTGGTGGGGAGGCCCTCTCTGTGCTTCCCAGTTGAAATTATCTGAAGAAGAGCAGCCAGCCAGAGAGACAGAGAGAAACAACCTGAATTACTGTAGGATGTGCATTTGGGAACCCCTATTTGCTGGGTTAAAGGACTCAAAAGCAAAAACATAATTCCAAATTGGTTATAATTCTTTTTTTTTTTTCCCAATTTGTGTGTGGTGTGGCAATGTGTGTGTGTCTCTGAAGAGGTAGGGATGGGGGTAGCTTATCTCCCCCCTCCCGGAACATCAGATGAAGTGGAACTTTCTATCTTCCCTTTTTGTTTATTTGTTTCTCAGCTACATCTGCAGGGGTGAAGCTGTAGGCCGTTGAGGTTAAAAAGCGGCACTGGCTTTGAGATACACAGACCTGTTTGTTAGGACGTGGGCCACGTATTTAACTTCTCTGTGCCTCAGTTTCCTCATCTGTGAAATGGGGATCGTCTTACCTCACAGGGTCGTGTAAGAATGAAAGGAGATATAACAGAGGCAAAGCTCTAGGAATGGTAGGTGGACAGTAATGGGCATTCCCTTCCTTGTCTCTCTGTTTTTTGCTGGTGGAACTCCACTTGCCTGCTCTTTCTGTTACACCTTTCAGAATCTTCTCTAGTGAGACCAGAAGGAGGACACCTCATTTCTTTCTTTCTCTCTCTCTCGCTCCCTTCTTTTCTTTCTTTTTTTGCTTGCATTGCTTGTCTTCTTCCGCCTCTGCTACCCCATTCCCACATCCAGCCATAGCCAGCACCTACTGGGGCCTTTCTTCCCAGCCAGTTCTCCAGGGCCTCCCTGTCCATGGTCCTAACTACAGTGGGCAACAGCATATTGACAAGGAAAGGTACAGTATAGCCTAAGGACCATAGAATCCAAGGGTTGAGAGCCTGAGACTAAACACTTAGTCAATAACCGTAAAGCATCCCTAGGTCCTTCCCACCTGTCGATCCCTTAGTGCCCACCAGGGAAGGTCTGTGGCTGAGACCAGCAATTTGGAGCAGTTAGGAAACAGGGGCAGTAAAGATGCAAGTCCGGGAGGCAGCCGACCAGTGAGGCTAGGATCCCAAAGCTGACTCTGCTTGAAGGGGGGCTTTGGATGATTCTTTATAGTGGAAGCCTCTTCTGCGTTTTGCCTTGAAGGTAGTCCCAGGTGCTGTGCAGACGGGGGCTCTGTGAACAGTTATGCCACTGTCTTTAAGGGATAAATCACTGTAGCTCTGTTGTCCTCTTTGTATGAAAAGAAGCCAAGATGCATTCAGCTCCTGCCATTTTCCAGGGCTGGGGAGTTGGGTACCTCTCACAGAAGCCAGACCCCACGGCCCAGGGTAGGATTCAAACTCGGGTCAGGTTGCCTTTAACGTCTGTGCTGCTTCCCCAGCAGGAACCAGGTAACAATGAAGCCAATTCTTTGAGTGGGACAAAACCTGCAATTTATTGAAGTCAACAGGTATATATGCTTGTTAAAAAGCAATTATGCTGAAATAATGTAGACCAGAAGCCTGACCCTAACTTAATGCCCTTTGCATTCTGAGGAGGAGACTGCATTACGTGGGAACGTGATTTCAAACCTTTGCAGTCTCGAGGTTGGTAATAGGACGATCCAAGGTTTAAACACTAGAACATAAACTACTGCCCAGATCAGATCCATCCCAGATCCATGGTGGATCGATGTCTCGTCTCTCTGGAGGCCTTCAGCTGTGGTGTGGTCGAAAGAGAAGTGAACCCGGAGCCAGAAGAACTGGAGTCAAGTGCAGATGTGAACACATCGGAGCTGCCGGGTGGGAGGAAGGTTTCGTATCCTCCCCGCAGTTATGCCCTCTCTCCAGGGTTGTGTTGAGGATGGAATGAGAAATATTTGAAAGCAACAAATATTTTGAAAGTCCCTTGCCTGCTACGTGATAAGTGCTAACCATATTAATTTCCTTCCTGCTTTAATTTGTTTAGCTTCTCCCTACTTAAGATTGGTTGACATTAGTTCGCCTCTGTTCACGAATATATATGTGTTGGGATCAACCTTGGCAAAGATTGTCTCAAGGGACAGAGGTACCATAGGGTTCCTGAATGTGGGACCGTTTTCTGGCTAGAAGAGTTGGTCCCTTTTTAGCATCAAAGAATGTGAAAGATGGCCTGGGCCAAATCTTCCGTGTGTGTGTGTAAATGAGTATTTTTGTATGTGTTTATACTCCACTGTATTCCTCAGAGAATAGGGCAAATTACATGATAGAATAGATGACCCAATGGAAAGATATATGCATAAAATGCGTAAAATTCAGGACACAGATACGCTGGAATAGCAAGACTAAGTGTGGTGGTACGGCTGTGTATACCACAGGACCTGCAGATTTGAGACTGCAGATTTCTCCCTGAGCTTTTATACATATATTATTATACATGCAGTTCTTCTGTGAACATTATTATATTTGTCTTTTGGTGAACATATGTATGCATTTCTGTTGGGTTTATACCTAGGAGTGGAATTGCTGGCTCATAGTATTCTTTGATTTTAATTGACATCATCAGAGCAAATAATAATTATAAAAATAGTTTCATGGAAAACAAGGAAGATTCGCATTTCAGTTCTTTGGATTGAATGAACATTTATGGAACACTGATGTCTTCTCGCATATATTAGCTTATTTAAATTCACAACAACCTTGGATGTTGCTGTCTTTAGCCAATTGCAGAGATGAGGAAATTTGAGTCTTTTGCCTAATGTTCATACAGCTTGTATATAGTAGTGTCAGGATTTGATCCCAGGTCTTTTGTTTGTTTGGGTTTTTTAAAAAAAAATATTTATTTATTTATTTGACTGTGCCAGGTCTTAGTTGTGGCACATGGGATCTTTAGTTGCGGCATGTGGGATCTAGTTCCCAGGGATTGAACCTGGGCCCCCTGCACTGGGAGTGCGGAGTCTTAACCGCTGGACCACCAGGGAAGTCCCCAATCCCAGGTCTTTTGAATCCTAGTCTGTGTTCAGGTTGGCCATGCTGCTTTCCTTGAGAAGTTGGCATCTTTGGGCACCAATACTTTCTGTTTTATGTTATTTTTACTGGTCTGATTGAAAACCCTTCCAAAAGACCTGCACCTGGCATGGTGCCTAGACTATAGCATCATGTCTCAAACCTCTTGATTACAAAGGTTCATCATTTTGCATATCACTTCATATTGAGACTGGAGTCAGCTGAGCAGAATGGTTTGCCCTCACTAGCAGACACAGGTATTTGGAATTTCTTTCTTGTGGGGGATGTGCGTTAGCAAATTTCTGCAGTTTTTTGTTGGTTTTTTTTTTTCTTCTTCTTCTTCTTCTTTGGAAAGAAGTAGCCCCTTCACACTGTTTCTGGCATAACTGCTCCCTTCAGATTGCTGAGGGCTTAAATACCAGCTCACCAAACCTGTTAGAACTGAGTGTAAAGTAAGAGAAACAAGGTCGAAGTGAGAGCTGAGGGGGCTCCTGTGATTAAATGCGTGAATTCTGGTGCATGGACTTTGTAGAAATGAAATTGGCTCCCTGGGGATCTGTGTGCTTTACTTCCTGATTCCTAGGTTCTAGAAGAGATGAGATGGTGTGTGTGTGTGTGTGTGTCCACATGCATACATGTATACTCTTTTGTTTTTTTGGCTGCGCCCTGCGTCTTGCAGTATCTTACTTACCCCACCAGGGATCGGAACCTGGGACCCTGGCAGTGGATCGCGGAGTCCTAACCACTGCACCTCCAGGGAATTCCCACATGTATACTCTTTTTTTTTTTAGTTTATTATTTATTTTATTTTATTTATTTTTGGCTGCATTGGGTCTTCGTTGCTGCATGCGCACTTTCTCTAGTTGCGGCGAGTGGGGGCTGCTCTTCGTTGCGGTGCGCGGGCTTCTCATTGTGGTGACTTCTCTTGTGGAGCACGGGCTCTAGGCGCACGGGCTTCAGTCGTTGTGGTGCGTGGGCTCAGTAGTTGTGGCGCACGGACTTACCTGCTCCGCGGCATGTGGGATCTTCCAGGACCCAGGCTCAAACTCGTGTCCCCTGCATTGGCAAGGCGGATTCTTAACCACTGCGACACCAGGGAAGTCCCACATGTATACTCTTAGAAAAGGAAAAAGTAGGGTAAAAATTCCACCCAAGTCCCACATGTATACTCTTAGAAAAGGAAAAAGTAGGGTAAAAATTCCACCCAAGTCCCACATGTATACTCTTAGAAAAGGAAAAAGTAGGGTAAAAATTCCACCCACGTCTGGAGGAAGGATAGTAATAAATTTTAATAAATTTTAATATGAATTAATCTAAATTAATCTGAATTCTCTCTCTTCTCACTTACTTGCACACATACACAGACACATAGCCTATAACACAAGATAACAAAATAAAATTAAAACCCTTTACCCTCATAAAGAGTATTTGGGTTACCAGCTCTAGCCTTCCATAGTGTGTAGAATATCAGATATATTAAGCTACAGAAAAAAAAACAGTGTGGAAAAATCTTTCCTTCCTCCAAACGTTTTATCCTCACTTATGTCATTGTGGCTTGAATTCTTAAGAACCCTAATAAGAAGGAAGGATAATCAAAGAAAACCCATTCTTGACCCCAAAATACTGTACCAACCTGCTGTTGCGTTATAAATAATATAATCGACTAGTAAGTTTCACATCGATCTCTTGTAAACAGACAACGAAACTGCAATTCTTTGTCAAGTGTGGAAAGACCACTAGCATTTGTCTTTCTGGCAGGAAAAATAATGCTGGAATTTTAAATGATTGCTCTGGAAAGACTGGGCAGAGCATTGATTTTAAAACAGAGACGTCTTTGATCTTTATCATCTTATTTCCTGTTTAGAATCTGTTCTGTCTCTTCTCTCTTAACCAAATTGTGCAAAGGTTGCGTAAATAAATTTGCTCCTTCAGAAATCCAGTCTGTGGAAGCCTAATGGTTCTTCTGTGGCTGTATTTATGCAGCAATTCCTGAGATGAAATTTAAGTTCTTATAATACGTAATGCCTGTACTTGGTAAATTGAAACCAGTCTCTTCACTGATTCTGTAACTCTGCAAAATAGGCCTTGGTGACTGTCTCCAGAATAATTCAGTAGAACCTCTAAGCCTCTGAATATAGAGTCTAAAACACAGAGGACAAAATGACTCTGGTAGAATCCTTAGAATTTGACTACTTCAGAGATTAGCTGTTTTTATACATTCTTAGTTAGTTAAGTATGTCCCTAGGTCCAGTGTGTAAACTAGGATTATATTTCAACTGCATATAAAGAAAAATCCAAATAAAATGAGCAATTAGGGTTTTTTCCCCTCTTTCTCCCAGACCAAAGAAGTCTGGAGATAGTCCAAAGACAGATGGTGCCTCCATGGTTATCAGGCACCCAAGCTGTTTCTGTCTCTCTGGTTGAGCCATCCTTGTCATATTGTCTCAGGATCCAAAATGGTTGCTGAGTGTCAGCCATCACATCCACATTACAAGCAGCAGGATGGAAGAAGAGGCGGAGGATAACAGGGGTCCTCCTCTAGCAGAAGTAGTTCCTTTCAAAACATTTCCTCAAAGGCCTACACAGTACTTCAGCTTACATCTCACTGGCTAGACTTAGGCACACAGCTTATACCATCTTATAGTGGAGGCTGGAAGATGAGTCTTTTGGCTGAATACATTGCTGCCCTGAATCAGATGGGGCTCTCTTATTGAAGAAAGGGAGACTGGATAGAGGGGACGTAACCAGTAGTCCCTGACACATCCAGCAAGGTACTATTTGTACAAAGAGTGTAGTATAGTGGAGAGGGCTTGAACTTTGAATTCAGACAGTCTTGTGTTTGAACCTTAGTTCCTCCACTTACTAGGTGCAGGACCACTTCTTTCAGCCTCAGTTTCCTACCCATAAAACACCAGGAGAGTAATATCTACTTTATAGAGTTGTTGTAAGGTTTAAACAAAACCATGTGCGTAAGTTGCCTTGTACATGATAGGTACTAAATGGTGGCCATTATAGTTGTTATTATAAATGGGTAGGTTGGGCTTCCCTGGTGGCGCAGTGATTGAGAGTCCGTCTGCCGATGCAGGGGACACGGGTTCGTGCCCCGGTCCGGGAAGATCCCACATGCCGCGGAGCGGCTGGGCCCGTGAGCCATGGCTGCTGAGCCTGCGCCTCCGGAGACTGTGCTCTGCAATGGGAGAGGCCACAACAGTGAGAGGCCCACGTACCGCAAAAAAAAAAAAAAAAAAAAAGGGTAAGTTGTGCCTTCTACCTGCATCAGCATAGTGAGTATTTTTAAAATTGAGATATAATTCACACAGCATAAAATTTACCCTTTTAAGGTGTCCAATTCAGTGAATTTTAGTGTATTCACAAAGTTGTGTAACCATCACAATGATCTAATTCCAGAACATTTTCACCACTCCCCCAAATCCCATATCCACAGAGTCACTCCTTCTTCCCTTCCCCCAGCCCCTGTCAACCACTAGTCAGCTTTCAGTCTCTATGGATTTGCCTTTTCTGGACATTTTGTGTAAATGGAATCCTATAATTTGTGACCTTTTGTGTCTTTCACTTAGCACAATGTGTTTTCAATTTTAATCCATGTTGTAGCATGTATCAGTACTTTATTCCTTTTTTTGTGGCTGAATAACATTCCATTGCATGAATACACCACAATTTGTTTATCCATTTGTCTGTTGGACATTTGGGGTGTTTCCACTATTTGACTATTATGAGTAATGCTGCTGGGAACATTTGTGTACAAGTTTTTGCGTGCATGTGTGTTTTCATTTCTCCTGGGTGTATACCTAAGAGTGGAATTGCTGGGTCATATGGTAACACTATGCTTAACCTTTTGAGGAACTGCCTGATTGTTTTCCAAAGCTGCTGCACTATTTTACTTCCCAACTAACAATGTATGAGGGTTCTAATTTCTCCACATCCTCTCCAACTCTTGTTACCTTCCAACTTTTTTATTATAGCCATACCTAGTGGCTGTGAAGTGGCGTCTCGTGGTACTGATTTGCATTTCCCTGATGACTAATGATATTGAGCACATTTCATGTGCTTATTATCCCGCTTTATATCTTTTTTGGAGAAATGTCCATTTGAATCCTTTGTCCATTTAAAAATTAGTTATTTGTCTTCTCATTGTTGAATTTTAAGAGTTTATGGGACTTCTCTGGTGGTGCAATGGTTAAGAATCCGCCTGCCAGTGCAGGGGACACGGGTTTGAGTCCTGCTCTGGGAAGATCCCACATGCCGCGGAGCAACTAAGCCCGTGCACCCCAACCACTGAGCCTGTGCTCTAGAGCCCGCGAGCTACAACTGCTGAGCCCACGTGCTGCAACTACTGAAGTCTGTGCGCCTAGAGCCTGTGCTCTGCAACAAGAGAAGCCACCGCAATGAGAAGCCCGCGCAATGCAACAAAGAGTAGCTCCCGTTTGCCACAACTAGAGAAAGCCCATGCGCAGCAACAAAGACCCAATGCAGGCCCCAAAATAAAAACAAAACAAAACAAAAAAAGTTTATATATTTGAATACTAGACTCTTATCAGATATATGATTTGCAAATATTTTCTCCCATTCTGTTATGTGTATTACCTAATTTGCTCTTTTTAACAATCCTTTGAAGTGGATATTAGCATCCCCATTTTACAGATGAGGAAGCTGAGGCTCTGAGGCAGTGAATAACTTGTCCAGGGTAGCACATCTACTAACTGTGAAGATGGCACTGGAAACCAGGAAAAGATTAGCCAGGGCTCTTTTTGTTTTATTGATAGAAACCCATCTCAGGCCAGCTTACGCTAAAAAAGAAGTATAACTGCTCATATACCTGGGACGTCCAGGACTGGCAGCAGGCATGGGAGAGATTCTGTAGTCCACTGATGCAAGTGACGTCACCAGGACTCTTCCTGTCTCCCCCTCCCTCCGTCTCTTGCTGTCTTTTGGTTATAGCATGATTCTCAGGCAAGCTCTCTCATGTGTGGAAAAGGTGCATCAGCAACTAAAGGCTTCCTAAGTCCTTTGAGCCAGACCTAGAGAAGAGACACGTTGCTCTTTACCCTAGCTTCCATATCAGACCCCCATAAAGCTCCCTGATTGACCTTGCTTGAGTTTAACGCCTATGGGAATACCCATCAATACTGCTTTCAGGAGTCTGGGATACTCTAGACAGCTTGGTCCAGCCCTTTGGTTGGGAACGAAGCAACATATGATTGAGTCTCTGGAGAATCATGTGGAGTTAAGGAGAGGGTCATTCCTAAAAGAAGGGGATTTGTAAGGCAGACAGAAAATGTAGTCAGTGTCCTACAAGGTCTGTCTTGAACTACTAAGTTCAAGATGCTGAAATTTGTTGCGGATAAATGAAAGTTAATTCCCAAAACCAAATAGTAGGGGAAAAGTCAATTTATTCACAAAAGTAAAACAAAAGATAATTGAAAATAATCATCTCCACATCCAATCAACAGTGAGTTCTCTGCTTTCCACTTAAACATAGCAATTTTATAAATTGGTTTGTATAATACCTCTAAACCTCTAAGACCACAGCAAAAAGACTAATTTTTCAAAAACAATAAACAAAATAAAGAACAGGGAACAGAAGCTAAACGCTTCTGTCAGAAGCTTAACTAGCAATTGTAGAGTTTTTTGTTTTTTTAAATTAGAGCCCCTCGTGTGATTTGGAATGTTCACATTTGAGAAAGATGTTAACCCAGTAGCATATGCTAGGAAGAAAACTCTGCCGTGTGTGGGCAATTTTCTTTTTTCAAATAGAGCAATGCCCTACATGTGACCTAATTACAGGAAAATTCTATTATAATACAGCTCATTGTTATGTGGGTTCAAATACATTGCAGGTGAAATCATATTTTTGAAAAGCGACAGCTGGGTACTGTGATAGATTCCTATAATACAGGGTGCCTATAACAGCAGCCCCCAACCCAGAACTAATGACCTCCAGACCGTTCTTGGCTTACAAGTAGATCTTGAGGTAGAGTTGGTGTTTGGGGTTGGCTGCAACACTGATACAAAAAAAGAATTCATCAAATTATAGGATATTATTGCCCTAGGACCTCAGAGAGCTTCTGCCCCAGGCTCCTGGGAAATGAGGCCAAAGGAGGTGAGATGATTTGGCCGAGGAAAAGGAGCTGGCCTCCCTGGCCATGCCATGTTCCTTCTCAGTGCTAAAGCCACAAAGCTGTCCTTTATCAAATTTTTCTTCTTGAGTAATGTTTCAGATGATAGGCAGCTTTGAAAAGTACTCATAACAATAGGTCTAACTGGGCTTTGGGTAAATCAGAGAGAGAGTCATATGAAAGGACCTTTTTTTGGACTTCACATTCATAGGTCACATAGTTGAAAGGCACATTTATTTTCTGTCTGAATTCTTTGAGCATTTTGGCAGTTGTGCTGCAGACTTGTATCTCTGTCTACATGTGAGGACAGGGGCTGTATCTTAGGTGTCTTTTTGGCTCCTGAAGAGTCTAGCATAGGACCTGTTTCGAAGACAAATGATGGTATTAGTAGCTAACATTTATTGATCATTTACTATATACTGGCACTGTGCTATGGCATCTTGCATGGATTATCTCCTTTATACCTCACAGCAACCTTAGGAGAGAGAGAGATCTCCTCACCATCCTCCTTTTAAAGGACGACCTCCTTTGAAACTGACATTAAGTAACTCGCTAAGGTTAGCCATCCCTGTCAAGTGGCAGGGCTGGGATTTGAACCCAGGTAATCTGAATCCAGATCACACATTCTTAACCTCTGGAAGGACTATAGTGCTGCTCAGTAACTGTGAATGGGACTGAACTGATGGGTTCCAACCTAATACCTCTGCGCCCACTGAGGAATGTCCTCAGGGACTCGGGAGACAGTGGTCTTATCTCTGAAAATGTCCAAACAAGGAAAGGGAGAGTAAAGTGGGTGTGGCAGAAGGAGAAATCTCATCTATGCTCTGCTGTAGGGCTGCCCTGGGTTGGGGGAGGGGAGGGTCGTTTACAAAAACATCACGACTGACTCCCAATGTTCAGGTTACAAAACGTCTCCCTCCTTATTTCTTGTGACTTCTAACCTTTTATAAAGGGGCTCTTAAGGAAGGGCAAAGGGTGGGAGGGGAGGACTTAGAAGGTCCATCCACCGACACTGATTGCCCTCAAGCTCCCTGGCTTAGCTGGTTTTTGGAGAACAGGAAAGAAGGGAAAGAGGCAAGACAGTGATAACGGGGGTGGGTGTGACTCCGGTCTCATGCTGTACTCACAGTCTTCTTGCTCAGAGTTAGGGGAATCAGTTAAGTGGTCCTATGCCAAATTTTATGTAGTTACAGTTTTTTTAAAAATAAATTTATTTATTTTATTTATTATTTATTTTTGGCTGCGTTGGGTCTTTGTTGCTGCGCGGGCTTTCTCTAGCTGCGGCAAGCGGGGGCTACTGTTCGTTGCGGTGCGCGGGCTTCTCATTGCGGTGGCTTCTCTTGTTACACAGCATGGACTCTAGGCGCGCGGGCTTCAGGAGTTGCAGCATGAGGGCTCAGTAGTTGTAGCTCGCGGGCTCTAGAGCGCAGGCTCAGCAGTTGTGGCGCACGGGCTTAGTTGCTCCGCGGCATGTGGGATCTTCCCGGACCAGGGCTCGAACCCGTGTCCCCTGCATGGACAGGTGGATTCTCAACCACTGCGCCACCAGGGAAGCCCTGTAGTTACGGTTTTAAATGGTAGGCAAATGTCTACAGGCATTCCTTGATACCGTGATGCAAAGACCAACATAATCCGTTCTTAAATGGGAGTTTCAGATACTTTTCTTACGGCAAGGTCTTTAATCCCTTCCTTGAAATGTAACTGGTTAGGGTGTAGGAGTGGGGCAACACTTGGGAACCGGCACACCTGGGGTCTGGCCCTGATTTCCCACAATTTGACCAGGGAATGCTGGGCAAGTCATTTAACCACTGGAGAATCTGTTTCCTTGCCCGAAAAGTGAAGGGGTTGGTAACCATATTATTCTTGAAATTCTTTCCAACTCTGGTAGTTTATGATGATGTCAGATGATTGAAGAGACTCTAAGAACCAGGATTCCTCTTTCTAGTTCTCCTCTCCCTCTTACACCCCTCCCCCAATGTAAATGCTCATTCCTCTTTCTAGTTCTCTCTCTCTTTCTCTTACACTCCTCCTCCAATGTAAATGCTCATTCATTCTTCCCTCCATCTGTTCAATAAATATCTCTTAAGGGCTCTGGGACTGTAACAGCAAATGGAAAACCCCCTGGTCTCAAGGACCTCACAGTCTAGTTGGAGAAATATAAATATTTGGAAAATAGTGCCTTGGAAAATGGTGCCATGGAAAAGGGTCATAAAAGAGGCATGTTCTCAGTCCTGACTTGCACAGACGTGGGCCTGAGTAAGTGTGAGCCACTAAACTGAAACTAAGACAAATTCATCAAAAAAGAAAAAAGAAACCTGGATGTTCTCTAAGTGTTTCTTATTTTTCAGAATCCTGTATAACACCACAATTTTTCTTTACTGGATGTTTTTTTACTTACATTAGAAAAGATGTAGCTCATAAAAAAGAGCTGGCTCAATCCAAAACACATTTATTGGGTATCCTCAGGGAACCTGTACTAGGCAAGTGCCTTCCGTGGGGAAGGAAAAGCCTGCAGGGTTTGGTTTCAGACCGGCTGTGAATTGAGGAGATTGGGCACGTCCCTGAGTTCTCAGCAGACAGGGTGGTCCCTCACGAGGCTCTTGGGGGAGATTTCAGGAGATGGTGCCTGTAAAATGCCAAGCCTGGGGCCCTAGGAATCTCTTGTCCCTCCCTTAGTTCTGCAGGGATGTAGGTGATACAGATAAGGATACAATTTAGTCTCCCTGTGCCCTCAAGGATTGACAGTCGGGGAATTCTGTAGTGCAGGAAACTCAGTAGGAAGATGGAGTTCTGAGCCAAGCCCCACCACTAACAGAGTTATTTGTCTCTGGGCGGGGGGGTTCCCATCTCTCCCTGTGTAGGGAGTCTGAAGTCCCCCCCAGTGATGCCAGTAACCTTCACACAAAGTAAGAGAGGCTACATTGCAAGCATCCCTGTGAAGATTAATCCCAACTGGAGGAAAGGGGCAATAGGAGTGCTCACCAGACCAGCCAAGCCTGCATTTGAGTTGGGCTTGTAATGAGTTCCCCAGTAGGAAAGGAGATAACACATCGGCTCCAACAGAAAATCATCCTAGGGCTGTGGACCCATTGTCCGGAGGCTGATCACATGGCTGTGAAATCGGACCAGTCAGTCTGGCTCCACCACTTGCCAAGGGGACCTCTAAGCTCCAGGTTTCCCCCAGGTATAAAATGGGGATAATACCAGCGCCTGCTTTATGTGGTTGCTGTGTGTATGAAGTGCGGGCAGGCCTGCGGCCATGCAGAATCGTGCAGGGCATATAGTAAGCACGGCAATTGTTAGTTGATATTATTTTCTTACAGGATAGAGCAGAAATATATTCCTGAGTTTTTTCAGTTGGTATTTACACCAGGATTCTGAGTCTTCTGGGTCCCCAGCACTCTGCCTGACTTTTCTTCAGTATCTCCCTTAGAAGGAACAGTCAGGGAACAGAGAGTTAGTTTTTTGTCTCCAAACAAACCATATTCTCCTCTTTACTTACTGAGAACACTTCAGTGGTTTTACTTGGAATATTTAAATAAAGTACATTGGAGACTAGAATAGGCTCTTTTTTTTTTTTTTTTTTTTTTTGCGGTACGTGGGCCTCTCACTGTTGTGGCCTCTCCCGTTGTGGAGCACAGGCTCCGGACGCACAGGCTCAGTGGCCATGGCTCACGGGCCCAGCCGCTCCACGGCATGTGGGATCCTCCCGGACCAGGGCACGAACCCGTGTCCCCTGCATCGGCAGGCAGACTCTCTACCACTGTGCCACCAGGGAAGCCCCTAGGCTCTTCTTTTATTACATGAAATAGTATAAGCGTACTTGGGATGCACTCATATAAGGCACATGAGCGAAGCAGTCTGCAGTGTAGGTCGAATATGGCAACGTGAGCCTGACAGTAAAACACGTGGAATCCAATGCATCCCTCCCTTCTCCTGCCCCCCGCAGTGCTTTCCTTTCTTCCCGCGCTTTGTTAAGATGATAGAAAACAAATTAATAAGGTATCAGGTGAAATAAGGAACTAACAGTACTTTCTCTGGTTGTCTGAGTTGGGAAAGACATCTAACGGAGTAGCACTATGAGAGGTATCATCAAGAGCCTGATTTTTGCAGGCAGTAGCAAAAAGCCCTGGATTTCATCTGCTGGGCTCTGGGACATTAACTTGCAGTGAGGTCACCTTGTGTCTTGGTTTCCATTATTGTAATGCTCCCACTTCATGACTGTTATGTGGATGAATTCAGACACTGCCTGTATAACAACCAGGGCAGTGCCTGGCCCAGGACAGGAGCTCAGAAAGTATGGGGTTGGCTAAAATGTTCGATCGTAACATCTTATGGAAGCACCCGAACAAATTTTTTGGCCAACCCAATACTATCCTACACCTCAGTATCCTCGGGTTTCTCTCCGGTAAGTTTAGGATAATCATACTTACCTTATAAAGTTGTCATGAAGTTTAAAGAAGGATATGTGTGTCCAAAATGCTATACTTAGCAAAGCATCAGGTATATTGCAGTTCTCAGTAAATTTTTTTTTTGGGGGGGGAGGAATATCAGAATTTTTATCTCCAGATAAGGCTTTCAATATTCCCATAATACCTGAAAAGTATTGTCCACTTATGATGTCTCAGACCCTGTTAAGCACTTTATGGGCTTTAGCTCATAGACTTCTGAGAGCACTAAGAGGTAGTTACTAACATTGCCCCCATTTTGCAGATGTGAAAACCAAGACTCAGAGACATGAATTACTTTAACGAGGTCTAATAGCTGCCATGTGGTAGAGATGTGAGGCCAAGTCTTCCTCATGAGAATCAACCTATAACTCATGCTATTATGAAACAAATGCCCTGTTCTGTCCTCTAGAAGTTGCCTTGGTCAGAATATCCTTCTTTACAGGGACTGTGTTCCATGAAAATGAGGCTATAATTTTATGGCCACCATTCAGTTCTGATCCTGATTAGTATTCATCCTATTTGATTCTAGATACTGTTTGTTTACTTCCAAAATCCATCACTCATGGATCTGACCTCACAAGGGATACTTAAAAGAATAAGCAGGGTCTCTAAAGACGGTTCCCAAATCTGAGATCCCAGACTTGGGGAATTACTGTGCAATCTCCCCTTGCCCCTCTTCTTTCCTCCTCCAGGTGACTAATTTAGGGAGATATCTGAGTCTTGGAATGAAAAAAGAGGTATTTATAGTCATACTTCACATAAAAAGGGAGTTCACAGGGAACTAACATTGGCTGATTATTCAAACTGCTTTATCCATATCTTCTCACTTTATTCCACATAACACAACCTGTAGTGTATTTTATTTTTATTATTACACTCATTTTGCAGATGAGAAAACAAGGCTAATAAGTGATAGAGTAGAGATTCAAACCCAGGTCCCAGTTAACACAAAGCGTATTCTCTTCCCACACCACCCGTTGTCCCTGTCCCATGAAGGCACTGGGAGCCTTGGAGGAATGCTGTACTTCCATCCCATCAGCTTGGGCCGCTGCCTAGCACCGTGGATCAGAGCGCCAGTAGCTCCTCTTGGTTTCTCGTGCCCAGAGAGCACCTCACACCCCCTCCCCACTCTGCCACCCACCCCCCGGTGCATTGTCAGCTATCTTGTAAATGCACCTCCTGGGTCCTTAGGCAGATGGATGAGTGGAGACTGCACTTGGAAACCTAACTCAGACAATCCCTGATGACTGTGGGGTCATTGCTGACCAGGGAAATAAACCATCACTATTCTTACCGCCGCTTTTCAAGGAGAAGAAAAGCATTCTGTAAGGACCATTCTCACCTTGGTCAGCAGTGCTCAGAGTAAACAGGCATGATGAGTCCAAGGGTGTTGAACGGTGTCTGATGGGGATGATGATGATGACAATAACAAAGAGAATGCGTGCTTTAGCCCAGGGCTGGGTGTGCACAAGTATGCATACACGTGTGTACGAGTATGTGTGTGTATTTCTCCTGGCTCCAGAAGGGATGCTGTGTATTTCTGAGCAGCTCTGCACAAAGGAATCCAGCATTTAAGTTTTGCCTGCATCAGATTCTGTTCGCAAAAGATAGCCAGAAATGGTTTTCAGGGCATGGTTTCAAATTTAAAAAGGATTATGGCCCATGAACCCTAGAAATGGTGGGTGGAGGTGTGAACCTTTGAAATTCTAATTGCAGCCCAGTCTAAGGAGGTATATATTTACCCGGGCACAATATCTCATTGTTCACATACTCCTTTCTTGGCCGGAGGAGGAGCAGATACATAACATAATCTTCAAATGAAACTGAAACAACAATTGGTGGCAGCGGTTTGGACTCTGGTGAGTTCCGTCAAGAAAGAAAGCCCGGCTGTTGACCATCGCAGTTAGCGTAGCCTATCCTAACCATCTTTATTCCTTGCGTCTGTAGAGCTGAGGGGATACACAGACTCAGCTCCAGCTGGGAGGGATCTGTGTGGTCATTTTGACACATGCACCCCTTTATTTTACAAGTGATGGCACCAAGGCCCAAGGTGACAGCGTCAGTTATTAGGAGAGAAAGCTCTGGAATCCAGGCCTCCTGGAATTGAGGCAATTATTCACCGACTCTAGGCTTTTCATAATGACTCATATTCATCGAGTGTTTACTCTAAGCCATACATATGGGATGGAAGCAGCTACCAGCCCAGCGGAGGTGACAGGCATTCGATGACAACTTGGAATAGAGGGAAGAGTAGAAATAATGCAAAATCAAAGTCTAAATTGATTTCCAGCCTAGAGGAAGGCCTTCCTGGAATGGATGAAAGTCTAAGTGCTGGGTGTTGGGCTCCCAACTGCTGCACGGGGTAGCATGCGGTTACTGAGGCTCATAGAGCTTAATTAGCCCAAGCTAGTAGCGGCCATATTTGCTCCAGTCACAGAACCTTCTAGATGCAGGATGACCCAGTTAGTATATGGAAAAAGAGGTAGGATTTTCTTTTGGTGGCTCATACGCCAGTCTGTCAAAAACAGCACATGAGCAAGTGACCTCCAGGTGCAGGTCTTTTCTTTTTTTTTTAATACTTACTTATTTATTTTTGGCTGCGTCGGGTCTTAGTTGCGACGCGCGGGCTCTTTGCTGTGGTGCGCGGGCTTCTCTTTAGTTGTGGTGCATGGGCTCCAGAGCACCTGGGCTCAGTAATTGCTGAGCGCATGCTTAGTTGCCTACGTGGTCCCTTCCCCGACCAGGGATCAAACCTGTGTCCCCTGCATTGGAAGGCGGATTCTCAACCCCTGGACCAGCAGGGAAGCCCCCGGGTACAGGTCTTAAATGGCCTGCAATGGCCATTTGGCTGTCTCCCCAGAACCTCAGCCTTGGTGTGTCCCAAACCAAACTTTTAAAGTGTGAATGAGGAGAAGGAAGGTGCCTGTTTGCTTCTTTACTTATTTTTTAGAATGCCTCTCAAAACTGATGTCTCAACACCTCACTTTGGCAGGGAAGAGTCTTTATTGGTGTATGCTGCCTTACCAAGGCCTTCCTTTCATTAGCTGAAATGCTTGCCTTCCTAACATAAATGAGCAGTTCCCTGCAGGCACAGTGCAGGTTCAGGACAGCCAGCACAGGTAGACAAAACAGCTGGAACTCTCACAATGGCTTTCCTGTGCACAAAGCACTTTCTCATCCGTTATCATTTAACAGCCTCATGGGGTTGGTGCCCTCATCTTTCCTCTTCTTGGGAGGCAGCTGAAGGCCAAGATCGCAGAGTCAACAGCACGAGGCAGCCCCTCATTCCCTTTTCTGCTCAAGATGTCACCTTGTCAGAGAGGCCTTCTCTGAACACTCCTTATACCATAGCACCTGCATCACTTTGTTACTCTATGTGTGCTCCCCTTTATACTACATAAGTATTGCTTGTCTGTTTCCCTACTAGAAGGTAAGGTCAGGAGAGCAGCTCATTGTCATTGCGGAATCTCCAGGGCATATAGCAGGGCCTTAGTAAATAGTTATTGACGGTGAGCGAGGAGATGCGTTTTCATTCGACAATCCCTCCCAGGCCCAATGCTAAGACCGGTCCACAAGGTCCCTCCTTGCCCTGAGGCACCCCGGTGTGGTTTGCAGAAGGTTGTCAGACAAGACAACCAACCATACAAGATGGCAGGAACTCAATCCCAGGGGAGGCCACGGGGCCAGCCTTCTGCCCAGGGCGGGGAGCATTTGGGAGCTGAGTTTACCAGGCGGCTCCCATTGGCTCCAATTACAGGAGCCAATCCTGAGGCGCTTCCTAAGGGTCTAGCTTTTTTTTTTTTCAAAACCAATTTCATCCGCAATCAATGGTGAGAAATTAAATGGATTCTTTGGACTAAGTAGATTGAGCAAAACAGCCATCTGCCAGGGCCGAGGCATGAGCAATCTCTTGGTAATTTTTCCGCTGAAATTTGGCATATGCTTGGCGATGTACACCATTTGCACCTTGGGAAATGCCTTTTACACCCCTGACCCTCGTCTGGCCTTCAGGTTTAAAAAAAATACAAATGAAAGATTAGAAAATTGTAAAAAAGAAAGAACCCTTCATGTGTCTTCACTTAGCATTTTAGCGACTTAAGCAAACTGCACAGAACTAGCCTTCCAAAGGCGGTGAGCGCCCTGAAAGGGAGTGAGGGCCGGGGTCGGCGAGCGGGCAGCTGCAAGCCCGGGCGTCGGGCCGGCTCCTCGCTGCGGCCGCGGGGGCCACCCAGTGCCCCTGTCGCCGGGCCCGCGGCCCTCGCAGCAGGAGGAGGTTCTCCGGGCCTCGCTTCCTGCACCCACACGGGGCTAAAAAAGAACGCGCACAACTTTTTTTGGTCCCCCTTCTTGCGAAACGCTCGCGTAACGAGCTCGCCGGAGTAACCGCTCCGGGGGCGGCCCGGGGACGCGGGCTTCCGCCGCCCCGCGCGGCCCCCTCCCGGAGCGGGCGTCGGAACGCGGCCCGGGCGGCGGCGCGCGCGCGGGCGGGGGACGCGACGGGGGCGGGGCTGGGGGCGGTGGGGCGGGGCGGGGCGGGGCGGGGCGGGGGGCCCGGTGGCGCGTGCGCAGAGCACTTCCTTGTTTGTCCCCGTGACTGTAGCGGGAGCGCAGCCCGCCTCCCGCCAGCCCGCCAGCGGGAGTGTGTGCTCAGTCAGTCGGTGTCCGCGCCGCCGCCTGTCAGAGCGTGTGAGGAGGCAGCGCCTGCCGCCCCGACCTGCCCAGCCCGGGCCCCCGCGCAGCGCCGCGCCGCGTCCCCTCCCCCGCCGCCGCCGGCATGAGCAGAGGGAGGCGGGTCCCCGAGAGCCCCCTGCCTCGCGCGCCGCTCAGAGTTTGAAGGGCCCCGCGCCGAGCGCCGCCGCCGCGGCCGCCGCCGCCTGCTTCGGCCGCCAACCCTTTCTCCTGCCGTCGCCGCCGCCGCCGGGATCTCGAGCCGCTCCAGGCCGGGCGGCGGGTGGCGCGCTGCGCGCGGGGCGTTCATGAGCCGCCGGCCGGCCCGCGGCCCCGAGAGCCTGCGCCGTGACTCACCCCCCGCCCCCGCTTGTGTCTCGCCCTCCCCGGCAGGATGCCGGACCAGATCTCCGTCTCCGAGTTTATCGCCGAGACCACCGAGGACTACAACTCGCCCACCACATCCAGCTTCACCACGCGGCTGCACAACTGCAGGAACACCGTGACGCTGCTGGAGGAGGTAGGTCGGGGCCGGTGCCCTCCGCGCACCACCACCCCAGCCCCGCCCCCGGCGCCCGCCCCCCAGCCGGGGACCCCGGCCCGCTCGCTGGGATGCCTCGCTGTCTCCCCTCGCGGCCTCCGCCTCGCAGTTGGATTGTTTCGATTTCCGAGCCGGGGAGGATGGGGATGTTGGGGCCTGGGGAGCCACACCCCCTCCGGGACCCCCTCTGCCCACCGCGCTCCCAGGTGATCGAGGGACTTCGGATGTGCAGCCCCCGCCCCATTTCCCCCCGGAGCTGGAGGTGGGGAGAGAACTGAGCGGGCTCTGGACAGCCCGAGGCAGAAGAAGAGGGAAGTCCTCTCCCTCTCTTGCGCCCTTCCTGGGTGCCAAGCAGGCTTCTAGGCGCCTTCCACATCCTTGTGACCCTCTCGTAACCCGCGAAGTAGGTGGTGTCAGGCTACCGAGGGCAGAGGGAGGCGAAGCCCTGTGGCCAAGGTCACTAGTAAGGGACTGGGAGATGGTCAGTGAATGCAGCTCTCCAAGGCCCGGCTTGGCCAGGCAGGCTTCGCTGCATAGGCGAGGGCCGGTGGAAAAATCCCAAAGGAATGAGAGGGGGCTCAGGCCGGGGCTGCCTCCACCCCAGGATTCCTCCCTTCTAGTCCTAAAGCCCTGGGTGGAAAGAGATATCTGTGCAGCCTGGTCCTCACCCTCCTCCCCTGGCTGGATGGTTTGGTAGGGTTTGAGGCTGCTGCGCCAGCAGGATCTGCCCACAGGGAACTCCTGAGCTGTGAATGCAGACCCGAGGCTGATGCTGCCTGGAAAAGCTGGCTAGACGGGAAGAAGGGAGGCCTGAGACTGCAGAAAGAACAGCTCCTCTTATCTGGGTCCTCCGGGGAAAGGTTGTGGGTGCCCGGGGCGGAGCCAAGGGTGTAGCAGTTTCCTTTAAAATTTTAAGTGAATTAGTGATCGAGCAGAGTGGGTAGGTAAGGAGGAACCCACAAGCCCAGGAGCTGCAGAAGCCTCCGAACCTCCATAAAAATAGACATTTGCCCTGGAACTCTGCACCATCTGTAAGTGCTGTAAAGCACCACTACCCTCCAAAGAAGCCAAACCTATTTCAACTGAAAAAAGACAGCATTGGGGGAAGTTAGGAAGGCAGATCGTTTTCCCTGCGTAGATTATTATTGTGTGGTTTGGGAAGCTCTTTCTGATTTAAGCTCACCATGGCTCCCCCTCTGTAACATTAAGAAGCTTGGGCTTCTGTGGGCAAACTGCTCTTGATGCAGGCTTTGATACTCGCTCTGGGTCAGGTTACAAGCAGAACTGGTGTTCAGAAGCCCAGGGGCCCTAAATTTTAGGAGGGGAGATGTTCCTGCTAGCGCTGGGTCCTGTTTTGCTGGCCTGATGCTGCATATTAGTCTGAATGTTTTATGCCAGTTGAGGTTGCTTCTGGAGTCTCTCTGAAGTTAATGTTGGGTTATTGAACTGAATTTTGAAATTCAGCTGGAGAAATACCATCTAACTAGATTTGTTGGAAAGCCAGAGGTAAATGGCTCTCTTCTTTGTTTTGGTTTTGTTTTTGTCAATTGCCTGTCTGTTGCACCAGCCTGATGTTTGGTGTCTGGGATTAAACGGACTTGCCAGGCATTCAACCCTATGACAAGTCTGTCCTTCACTTGATTGTGATAAATTGAAACATGCTGATATGGGAGCATTTTTCATCCTTCTTCTGTACTAGTTGTATATGCTTCTAAAGGCTATGACATCGGTTAGACTGAGCGGTTATTTTCCTTCTAGAGAAGTTCTTCAGTGCCTGCTAATAGAGCTGTCAATTATTTTAACTTTCCCTTTCTGCACATTCAGATAGTGTCACTGTATTCTGTTTGTGTGGGGTGTGATAAGGGTAGGGTAAGTATATAGTTGGTGATGCTGTTTGTAGGGGTATGTGCCCACATTTTGCGGCCACACCAGAGGATAGGGTTAATGTTTTAAAATTACATGCAGCTGCTCTTGATCTTCGTTTGAGGTTACTAAATTTAACAGCAAATACAGCAGATACATTATTTTGGCGAGGAATATTGTTTTGCAAGGTTAGATAGAAAAACAGACCTGGGGATGATAGAAACGTGGTCACCTATGAACTTGAGAAGGACTTGGAACCAGGCTGGAAGTTCACAAGTGTCATGCTGGAGTACGTTGATATGTTCTCAGAAATATCACAATGAATGTTTCATAGAGAGTGGCACAGTACTCTTGTAACTGTTTTTCTGAACTCAAGTGCGGTCCTGGTCAAGAAGTCATTGTCTCCAGTCTGCATCTTTTAACTATTGAACTGTATTCCATGACGTTGGACTCGTGAGTGATTGCCTTTAGCATAAATGTGAAATATGCCCTTTAGTTTCTTAATTGATAGATAATCACCACAGTTGAATTTTTAATCCCCCCAACCCGAGCTTACATATGTGGAAGAGGTACATTAGTATAAATGTCTTGAGTGGATCAGAATTCAGTTCTTAAAAATTATGGGGCTTAGGACTTCCCTGGTGGCGCAGTGGTTAAGAATCCACCTGCCAGTGCAGGGGCACAGGTTCGAGCCCTGGTCCGGGAAGATCCCACATGCCACGGAGCAACTAAGCCCGTGCGCCACAACTACTGAGCCTGAGCTCTAGAGTCCACGAGCCACAACTACTGAGCCTCAACTACTGAAGCCTGCGCACCTAGAGCCCGTTGCTTCGCAAGAAAAGCCACTGCAATGAGAAGCCCGCGCACCCCAACAAAGAGTAGACCCCGCTCACTGCAACCAGAGAAAAGCCCGCATGCAGCAATGAAGACCCAACACAGCCAAAAAATTAATTAATTAATCAAAAACAATTATGGGGCTTAAGGTTGTTATCCTCAAAATATAAGGAAAAGTTTTGGGCCAGACCACGAAATCTTGTTGGCCTAGGCTTCATGAGTGAGATATACGGAAACTTTAAGAGCGCTGTTTGTGTTATCTTGTGGTTTTTCTTAGGAATAGAACTTTTGGGTACTTTTTTGGTGATGTGGAAACTCAGGAATAGGAATTAATTTGGGCAGCTTAGAATTTTTTAAAAAATCTTTTTCTAGTTCTACTAATTGTCTTCCTATTTATTTATGAACTTTTTTGCTCTTTGGATTCCTAAGTCTCACCTAAAAGATTGTATTAGATCTCCTAGCTTGGAACCCCAAATTAGCCCACACTCCCCCTTTTGCTGTGTCCTGTCAGCAAAGATGTTCTGTGCTTTGCAGGCGCTTTTATTTTCATCTCTCTGTGATGTGCACTCAAGGAGCTGGGTCAGAAATATGTGGTAAAAAAGGAAAAGAGTTTACTTCTGGGCTTCACCTTTGGGGGCAAAGGGTCCCACATGACTCTGGAAGTCATGGCGTGGCTGGCACACAATGAGTGGCTGCTTTTGAGAGGCAAGAGCGGATGGGCTGCCAAGGTTTCATGCTGGTGTGTGAGTGTTTGCCAAGCAAAAAGCCAGTGTTTTGCTTATTCAGCAACCAGAGCACACTGATGTGTACCATTTGACTTGTGACCGTTTGGAAATTATGAGTAAATGACTAGGAGAAGGCAGAGCTTTCCCGAGAAGGTAGCAAGCAGGCACATTCCAGGACCACTGTCCGGGGAGAGAGTAGGATAGACTCTCCATTTAAAGGCTTAGATCGGTCCATACTTAGTGCTTGGTGACGGGGAGAGTCCAATATGGTACACGAAGGTCGGCTTGGTTATTTAGTATTGGCCCAGCACTTTTATCTTTGGTGACGGTGGAGGAGGCATGTTCTGCCCATTTATTGAGCAGCTGCTCTGTACCAGGCGCATTGAAGACACACGGCACGCGTGATCACACTTAACTCTCATACAGGCTTTATGAAGGAGGGACAGTTGTTACCTCCATTTTACAGAGAAGAAAACTGAGATGAAGTGACGAAGTGATTTGTCTCCAAGGTCAAATGGCTAGTAAGTAAATGAGTTAGGAAATCCTAAACAGTTAAGACATAAAGTAGACGTTCTAAATGTCTACAAAGACATATTCCAGGGGTTTTGTAGAGAACGTAGGAGGCTTCACTTTTTTTTTTTTTTAAATAAATGTATTTATTTTAGGCTGTGTTGGGTCTTCGTTGCTGCGCACGGGCTTTCTCTAGTTGTGGCTCACGGGCTCTAGAGCGCAGGCTCAGTAGTTGTGGTGCACAGGCTTAGCTGCTCCGTGGCATGTGGGATCCCCCCGGACCGGGGCACAAACCCGTGTCCCCTGCATCGGCAGGCGGACTCTCAACCACTGCGCCACCAGGGAAGCCCCAGTCCTTTCTGAAGTCATAGAAATGTTTGGCTAAATGAAGAAATGAATGAAAGTGTGGAATGGAGGTTCCATATCAAGGCCTGTTCCAAAATAACAGTAGTTACCAGCTGTTAGTGCTCTTACTGTGTGCCAGCCCCATACACTATTATTTCACGCTGACGTTTACCCTACTGTTATCATTGACCTCATCTTATGATAGTTAAGTCTTTTGCCCAGCATCACACTAACGGTAAGTAGTGGATTTGGGAATTAATCCCATACCTATAGTGTTTCCATGCATGCCAGTCAGACTTCATCTGTATGTGTTTCCTCCCACCCCATGTAAGTTTTCATTTTTATCCATGTTCTTTGGGGCATCTTCTTCCATGCTGATGACTAGAGGTCATCAATCTTTGATAAATGCTTTTAAGTCCTCAAGTGTTGTTCTAGGGAATCTCACGTGTAGGACCTGTATGGCCAGAGCTTGGAGTCTGACCTTGTTCATCAGCTCCCAGTGTTTTAGAATACAGTTGCATTACTTCTCTTAAATTTTAAAAGCTGGTAAACTTAATAGGAGGTGCTCCTTTATATAGTGGCTGCTAAACTTGGTTGTAGTCTTAAAAAAAACAAGTCTCAGGAAGGGTTTAGATAAAATCAAAGTTGGTCCTTTGCATTGCTTAAGGTTAAGAATATGTGCTTACTTTGTCCCTGAGCTCTTGAAGATAAAACAACAAAAGGTGAACAGGTCTTCCCCGATGCCACTGTCCCATGCAAAATTCTGGGCTCTGTGGCTCAGCCCTCAGTCCCGAGGTATTTAGGGTGAGTTTCCTCTGGACATAACCAGAAAAGGCCAGTGAGTGAAGGATACATTTGCCTATAGAAGCAAGGAGAGAAGGACACTTCCTTTATGTACCAGAACTCATCCTCTTTCTAAAACGAGGCTCAAACCTGTTAGCCGGCTAGTCCAAGCTAATGCTGTTTGCCTTTTATGTACATCTTTAGGGTTTAAAGAACATTGTCTACTTCTACCATCTAATAAAATCCCTGTCTGATAGCATTCTTATCATTCTTTTACATATGAATAAACCAAGGCTCAGAGAGGTAAAATGTGTTCCCCAAGGTCACACAGTAGTGAATGCTCTGAATGCAGGATCTCTGGATCGGAAAGCCTTTCTGTTTCATCTCTAGTTCACTCTTTTGTGCTTCCTGTCTGCTAGTTTTTTGTTTGTATGTTTGTTTGTTTGTTTTTTGTCTTGCAGATGTCTACTGATTATTTTTCTTATCTCCACTTGATTTCTAGTGCCAGAGACAGAGAGAGAGAGAGACAAAGACAGTTTGGGGTAGAGAAGAAAAAGGGAAAGTTGTTTTTCTCTCTTCTTAAGAGACCTCTTGTTGGACCTCTCTTGAAATCTCTGTCTTTTGTAGTCAGAGACAGCCGCTGCCAGCAGTCCTCCCTGGGTTCGGCAGAAGTGGAAAAGGCCCTGTGGCTTCCAGCTCCACCCTGGCATACTTGGTCTGGGACTGTTGACTAACCTGTCTTTGCCTGTGGGCTGCCTGTAGCCCTGGCTGAAGAACCGTGACTCTGGGTTGGAGTGCTGCAGGGCTCTCCGGCTGGCTGCCTTCGGGCTTCCTGCCCATCACAGCCCTGCCTTTGGGCTGGGTGCTGGGAACTCTGGACATCAGAGCTGAAGGGGCCTCGGAGAAAATCTAGTCTGGTGCTTGCCAGCCTAGGAGCCTGGTCTCTGAGGGGCCCATGGAAGTTGCCATGTGGGTCCAACAGCCACTGGCAGTAGCCCAGGAAAATTAATAGACACCTCTCATAGTGTGGTTCAGCATATTTCTCATGCCAGTTGTCTTGGATTTTGGCTGAAATACATCCGCTTGGTGGTGGAGCACTGATTATCTCCTGCTGGTCAGATACTTGGATTGCCAGTTATAGATTCCTAAAATTGGGAAGCAAAATGTTCTCTCGTTCTTGTTTTTGGTTTGCTAGAAGAAGCTTCGAGTTTTGTATTCCGGTGGGAGAAAGCTCATGAAGGAGAAGGACACACACGGATCTAGTTTAGTAATGTTGCTTTCAGAGGTGGAAACGGAGACCTAAAGCTGGGAAGGAAATTAGGCAGGGATTTGAATTCCAGTCTCCTGACTCCTAGCCCAGGCTCTTTGCGCTCCGCTCTCCCAAAGGGCTATGGAGGCTGGTTGTACACGGGGTGGGGCGGATGGGGGGGACCCTGTGGCTCTTGCGATGATGCCTTTTCCAGTGTCGTTCCCTAGAACTTGCTTCCAGGTAGAAGGAGTGGAGAATGAACCCGAACTTGGGAACCTGATCTTGCCAGCCGCTCTGCTGGTAAGTCCTGCCCTCACATGACCTGCTGTGCGAAGCCGCAGCAGCCGTCCCTGATGTGGGGCTGGGAGGCTTTCATTAGAAGCGTTTGTGGTGTTGGATGTTCAGACGTTACCCAGACCTTTGTCTTTACGTCTGGGAGTCAAGGGAGCCGCAGAGAGGTGGTTTCCATTTATGTAACCTAGTCATTTGGGGACTAGAGGCAGACCTTGGCCTCAGCCATTCCCACATGTATTATTTAAACGCGAGTAAGTGATGGGCTGGATGGGGATCGCTTTGCAGCTGAGCCTCGGTTTCCTCATTCGATGAATAAATGGCATTGTTTTGAGTATCAAAGGAGATAATGCAAGTGCCGCACTCATCAGGTGACTGCATTACCGGTAAAATGTGGCCCTATGAATGCCAAGGTCTGACCTGTCTCATTAGTCAGGCTCCCTCCCGTGGGGCGGGGAGGAAGGAGGTGAAAGGCCTTCCTTGATGGGGAGCCGGGCAGAGCTCTCTCCACGGTGGACCAGCGGCGACATGTGGGTCGGGGAGGACGAAGTTCCCTTGCCGAGGTTGATTGCAGCCCTGTTATCGTCTAGTGTGTGTCAGGCAAGTCACTGAACCTTCGTGTGTCTTAGTGACCTCATGGAGATAGTACCTGCCTCGTAGTGAGTCGGTGTACGTGAAGTGCACGGAGCCCTGCCCGGCATGGTTGGCGCTCTCTAAACGATTGTTCTTAACGTCACGGTTGTTGCTGTTTATTATTAATGGGGTTGGACCCTTGATCGTGTGACCGAGAGGACGAGCCTCGGTAGAGTCATTTTGGACGGATGCGTGATGAGGTCAGTGACAGAGCCAGCTGTGTGCCTGGGAGGAGCCGGAGGGTGGAGGCGCAGATGGGACTAGAGGGGGGACTAGGGTAGCACTCAACACGTTGACCACTGGGGGGGTCACGGTCAAAGCCAACTTGATCTGAAATAGACTGTCAACTCCGTTTTACTCTGTACTCAGCCCTTGGCGGTGCTGCTGTGAAGGAAGGGAACCAGTGGCCAGTGCTGCTCCTCGGACCCAGGCCGCTCTGATGGGCTCTGCCGGTGCGGCCTTGCCGTCCGTGCTTCCTGGGGTCACTGCTGATTCTTTGTTTCCTTCCCCCTGACCTCCTTGTGCCATGTCCCCTCCATGGGTGCGTCAAAGCTGGGGCAGTGCCGCCCCTTTTGATTTTTGCTGGGGCTCTGGGGTAATGGGCCGCGTTCTCTGTTACATAATAAATGCAGGTATTTGGTTTGGGTCCTTCGTGGGGAGGTGCTGGGGGAAGCATTTATGTGTTGGTCCTGACTGGGACAGGGCGTGGCAGCTGGGTTGTTTGCTTTGCTGATTACAGCTTGAAGCAGGGAGACCACAAGGAATTCTATTTTGGTTTGGAGGCAGGCGCCTTCAAAGAAAAGCATCTACCCTTGAATTTGCATTTCTGTGAGCCTCATAACTTCTTTTTTTATTATTATTATTATTTTAAATTTTTGGCTGCGTTGGGTCTTCATTGCTGTGCGCAGGCTTTCTCTAGTTGTGCGAGCGGGGACTACTCTTCGTTGCTGTGCGCGGGCTTCTCGTTGCGGTGGCTTCTCTAGTTGCGGAGCACAGGGTCTAGGCGCGTGGGCTTCAGTAGTTGTGGCACGTGGGCTCAGTAGTTGTGGCGCACGCACTTAGTTGCTCCACGGCACGTGGGATCTTCCCAGGCCAGGGCTTGAACCTGCGTCCCCTGCATTGGCAGGTGGATTCTTAACCACTGTGCCACCAGGGAAGCCCCATAACTTCTTTTCAGTGTCAGTAAGCTGAATTTTCGTTATTTGTGGGGCAGGAGTTAGGTCAGACCTGGAGGCCCTTGACCCCGCTTGGTCTTAACAGAATCTGGGAGTTCACAGTGGGTTCTTCCCGCCCAGAGGCCTTTCTGAGCAGCCCTGTGTCATGGTGCTGTTTGTGGTCACTTATGTAAGAACTGAATTTTAACACCAAGGCTATGGTATAATTTTCCCAAAAGAACTGGAATATGTGTGCCTTTGATAAGACAGCACCCAATTTAGCCACCCAGAAGCTAGGAAAACAAAATCAGAGCCTCTTGCCCCAGGGAGGTAAAGCCCCAAAGATGATTGCACTGCACGTAGCAACTATTACAGAAAGCAGAGTCTGTCCAGACCATCCCTTTCCCTGCCAGATGTGATTTGGATGGAGAAAAAGATAAGTGCTTCCAAGCTCTTTCTGTTAAGTGCTTCCAAGCTCTTTCTGTTATTAATAGAGCCTGGATACCTTGTATTTCTGTAGTGTTGTGCTCAGGGGCTAGGGCAAGGACGGCCGTGTCCCCAGTGCCCTGTATTATTATGAGATACACTCGACAGAGCTGGAAAAGGCCTTAGAGACCGTCTCCTGCTTTCTGTGGACGAGGAAGCTGAGACCCAGAAAGCCCAGGTGTGTTAGGCTCTTTTGTTGGAAGTAACAGACTCTGTCTCCCCCCAAGAAAACAAAATACAGCTAGTTCAGGCAAAATGAGGGTTTATTATAAGGGCTCACGGGGAGTATTTTATGGAACGCAAGGAGCAAGCATGGTAGGAAGTGAGGATATTCTCTTGAGCAGATGGTGGAGATTGGCAGCCCTCGCTCTAGTGCCCCCCACCAGCTTAGTCTCTGTGCCTGGCTGGGACACTCGGGACGGGGGGTCAGGTCAGCCGGCTGGGGTCAGGAGACCACCGCTAGTGCAGGCAGCTTTGATGGGTTGGTGGGGCTATCGGATGGGAGGTAGTCCCTCTTCAGCAGGAACTAGGTGTGATGGTGGTCCTCAGAGACAGCTAAGGGAGTAGGGAAGCACCCCCTCTACCCCGGATCACACGGGACAATGGGACTAGGATCTGGTCTTCTGGTCCCACCGTCAGCATCCTTCACTGGAGTGAGAGCCACACGGAGACGACAGTGCCTCCCTCGCAGGGTTGTCAGCGGCCCTGGGGGTGTTAGTTTCTCTGCCCCTCCCTCTGCAAGTCTCGCCTCCTCCCCGTGACCCCTCTGCTCTGTATTCATTTGGGACATTTTGAAGGGCTGCGGTCAGGGCACCGCGCCGCCTAACTGTAGCTTTCCTGATGTGGTCAAGAAAGACCAACATTCCACACAGGGTGTGGGTGGAGGAGAAACACCCCCCTGCCGTTTAAACCCATGGTGATGACATGGTGCTCAGAAGTAATCTCCCATAGATACCCAGGGCGGGTGGAAGATACGGCCGGGCAGCTGGGCTCTGCTGGGGAGATGCGCTGCTTTGATTGGCTGTCCCCCAGTGTCCAATAACAGAAGCTGCTTAAACGTCTGCCGAGGGCCCGCAGCTTTCTTTCCATTTAAGTGACTTCACTGACCAGTTACATACAAGATAAAATTTGAGCGTCTTTGCTGTTTTCAAATGTGGGGAGTCTTCTTTTATGTTTCATTAATCTTCTTTTAAAATGTAGCCCATTTCCTTTTCCTTGTAATGTTTATTCATATTAATAGCACTTACATAAAATTAGGTACTCCTTATTTCCACGAAGTGCAAATCAAAATAAGCGTTCACTGCTGGCCTAGCAGCTGCTGCTGCTTTAATAGTAGTAATATTTTTCATAGCAATGCAAGTGAATGCACTGCCTCCCAGTAAATAAAATGGTGCCATGTCAAAGAACGCTGTCACTGTCCCAAGGCTTCTGCATTTTGAGTAAAAGAATTTGAACAAATTCTGAATCCGCCAGCACTACAATTAAGCACCTTCTCTACGCTGGGCACTGTGCTGGATGCCTTACACACGTCATTCCACTTAATTCAACCCAGCAGCTCTGTGGGGTGGGCACTGTTGCCCGTTTTACAGATGACAGGCTCAGCTTAGAAAGGATTCAGACCAGTCCATGATCTTTCTACCTCAGACTCGTCCTAAAGAAAAAATGCTTTATATTGTGAATGGAATGTTAATGAAATAGAACAATCAGGAAATAGGCTTCAGCTGAAGCATGAGATATTTCAGTTAGAGTTGAATAAGAACTTCCTGACAAGATATTAAATACCACTGGGTGGTCATGGGAATGACATTTTTTCCCCTCCAGTTGGCTGATTAACTAAATTATATACTTATTCATGGTCATGCATGTATTCACTTTTAGTAGATTGTAAGTACCTTGAGGCCAGGGATACCCTGTCCCGCGCCCCTTTTTCTTTTACCTACTGTCACTCAGAAATATGACTAAACTAATGAAGGGTAGAATGAAATTGCATTTGATTTATAATTGTTGAGGGTAGGTCTGGTAAAAGTTTTCCAGGTGCTGCTATCTACCTCTCTGGACTACCAATTACATAGAGCAAATGGAAAAAACCCTCGATTGCTAAATTTCCTGGAGGTCTTGCCACAGATTCATGGCAGACCTGGATGCCAAGCTGAATTTTTGGTCTGGATTTTTGGTGTCTGCAACCTGCAGTCTTTCAGTGGGCTAGCAATTTCAGGAACAGTGACAGCTCTCACTTTTTGAGTCCCAGCTCTATCCTGAGTACAGAAATAACTGTCTGTGTTATTTTTAACCCTCACATCACCCAGCTAATAAATAATGGAGCCGGGAATCACACCCAGGTCTGTGGGGCTCCGCAGCCAAACCCTTCCCACATCCAACCAGCCTGACTTTGCTGTGATTTAGCTGCAAAGTGCAAGGGAAAGGAAGAGAGTCAGGTTAGTGTTTACTTTCTTAGTGGAAACAAACACACAAACAAGACCTGCATATTCCAGTGGAAGAGAAAGCATTTTCCCCTCTGGATTTGTTTCCTTAAAGTTGAATGGGAGGCATTTAAATTTGGATAATTTATATGCATTGTCTGGGGCAGCCAGGTTGTGATATGGTATCAGAGGGATTACCAAGAGAATTGGTATTTTCAAAAAGAGTTGATCTCTCTGATTTTCCTTTACAAATGGTAAGGAGTGAATCGTGATTTTACGAGCAGTTGTGCTCTGGGTTTACTCTCCCACTTTTCTGAACTCTGTTATAACTGCTTACGAATATGTAGGGTCTCATTTCTTCCACAACACTTTTTAAGGCAACAAAGCTACCATTTCCTCATTTGACAGATGAGGAAACGGAGGCTCAGAAAGTTGAAATGACTTGTCAAAGGTCACAAGACCTTTGAAGAAGTAGCGTGCTGAAGCTACAGGACAGTTCTGCCATCCAGTCTCGTGTGTTGTGTCCCACCCCACTGCCCCGCGGAAAAAGCTCACCATCTGAAAGAGGTGGATCTATGGGATCTTTTGTCAGGTGATTTTTAACTTAAAGAATACCTTCTGACTTAAAAAAAAAGAATATGGATTTTATTATTGGACTATTTTGTAATACTTTGCATTCTTGGATTCCCCCCTACACACACAGATAGCTTTTGTAGTCTCTTTTCTCCTTAGTAGCTCAGTTACTTTGGGCATGTTTCTGTTTTAGTTTGTTGGTTTGTTTGTGACTTTCACACATGCAAAAGTAGAGACACCAGTAGGAACTTCCACGTACCTTGATTTTTGAAGCAATTCCAGAAACTCTTTCATTTCATCCATACATATTTTAGTGTGTATCTCTGAAAGATACGGACTTGAAAAACAACAGCTACGCTGAACCACAATAAATATAATGATCACATCAAAAATGAACATTTTCTCAATACAGCATTAAATATTCAGTCAGTGTTCAAATTTCCCCAGCTATCTTTTTTTTTTTTATGATTTGTTAAAACCAGGATCCACATGCAATCCATAGGTTCAACTTGACATGTATGTAAAATGTCTTTAATCTATGGGTACCCCCTCTTTTTTTTTCTTTGTAATTCATTTGTGGACAAAAAAAGTTGTTTGTCCCATAGAATTTCCCATAGTCTGGATAGCGTTGCTTGTGTCTCTGGTGTCATTTAACAGGTGCTACAGTCTTCTTTTTTTTCTTAATTTTTATTGGGGTATAGTTGCTTTATAGTGTTGTGTTAGGCTACAACCTATTCTTTTTTTAAAAAAAATTAATTTATTTTATTTTTTATTTATTTTTGGCTGCCTTGGGTCTTTGTTGCTGCGTGCAGGCTTTCTCTAGTTGCGGTGAGCGGGGTCTCCTCTTCCTTGCGGTGTGTGGGCTTCTCACTGCAGTGGCTTCTCTTGTTGCGGAGCACGGGCTCTAGGTGTGTGGGCTTCAGTAGTTGTGGCTCGCGGGCTCTAGAGCTCAGGCTCAGTAATTGTAGCGCATCCACGGCATGTGGGATCTTCCCAGGCCAGGGCTCGAACCCATGTCCCCTGCATTGGCAGGTGGATTCTTAACCACTGCGCCACCAGGGAAACCCTGCAATCTATTCTTTTTTTTTTTTTTTTTAAGTTTTATTGAAGTATAGTTGATTTACCATGTTGTGTTCCTGAACCACTTTCAAAGTCCCTATTTCAAGCATCCCGTTCTCTGGGTGCCTAGCCAACACCTACTGGTCCATCTCACATCCACTAATTTGCAGACCCTGCCAGATCTTTGACCACATCAGGGCCTCCAGTCCACCGATGCTGCTCTGTGACCCATCCACCGCTCTTCGCCCCCTCATAGCTTCATTCCCCTTTTTACCCCGTGACTGGTCAGTTGTGCAGTCTCCCCGCCATACACTCTCATCCCTCTTGTCCCTCTCCTTGTATTGTATCCACCTTCCAAAGCCACAACACTGACCGGAGGCACCTTTGCCTCTACTTTGAGACTATACCCAAGTAGTTGAATGTGGCTAGAGAACAACAGGCGGATTTGCCAACGCGTCACATTTTAAATTTATGAAAACCTCAGGTGGGTCCTTGCACAGCAGGGAAAATCTGCTCTTTGTCTTATTTATGTCGTTCCTCCACTCTTCAGGACTATTTCCTACCTCTTCTCTCTATTCAAACCTCCATTACTCTCCCCTTTTCACTGTCAGCGGATGGCATTGTTCTCATTTCACTGAGAAAACAGAAGCAATCAGAAGAGAACTTCCTTCTCCTCCAGCCACTAAATCTACCCACTGACCTGTGTCTGAATCCACATACTAGGATGAAAGTGGCTGAGCCGTCCTCATCCTGTCCTGAGTCCCTTTGTCTTGAGCACTGGATCTCATCCCCTTTCCTTCACCTACTCAAGAGCCTTCCTCCTGCAATGATCCTTCCCTCTCTCTTGCATCATCAGCCCTTCCCTTTCTACTGCATCATTCCCATGAACATATAAACATACCATAGTACCTTTAATCTCTCATCTCTCTGCTCCCTTTCATAGCAAAACTCCTTAGAAGAGGTGTCTCTATTCACTCCCTCCAATTTCTCATTTTCCAGTCTCTTGAATCTACGTCAGCCGACTTTCGTCCTTATTATTTCACTGAAACTGCTCTTGCCAATGGCAGCGATGGTTCCTGTCCTGCAATCTATTCTTTTTTTTTTTTTTTAAATGTTGAGCCTTCCTTTATTTATTTTTATTTTTGGCTGTGTTGGGTCTTCGTTTCTGTGCGAGGGCTTTCTCTAGTTGTGGCAAGCGGGGACCACTCTTCATCGCGGTGCGCGGGCCTCTCACTGTCGTGGCCCCTCTTGTTGCGGAGCACAGGCTCCAGACGTGTGGGCTCAGTAGTTGTGGCTCACGGGCCTAGTTGCTCCGCGGCTTCTGGGATCCTCCCAAACCAGGGCTCGAACCCGTGTCCCCTGCATTAGCAGGTAGATTCTCAACCACTGTGCCACCAGGGAAACCCCTGCAATCTATTCTTAACATACTTTTGTTCCCAATAATTTTTTCATATTGAGAATAAAAGGAGTGTATTCCCTTTGTAGAAAACTAGTAGGAAGAGCATAAAAAAGAAAACTGAAAAGTCATCCATAATCCCAGCAGCTAGGGATAACCACTGCTGTCTTTTCAGGCTTTCCTTCCAGATCCATCTACATCCTGCTTACCTTCATTTAAAACATTGTGAGCATTTCCCCATATCATTCAAAAGTCTACAGTAACATGTTATAAGGCACGTCATTATGTTAATGGCATTTCCCTCCTTCCCTTAAGTTACCCCCGACTGAGGAGTTTGTGTTTTTAAATAGTCAGGCTCAGCAGAAACAGAGCAGTGAATGTGTGAATGCATCTGTCATTATCCACCCTCGTGTTGCTAGATTCCTAGGAGGGGAATTATTGGGTCAAAAGCCAGGTGTATTCATAAATTTCTGAAACGGTTGTCGTATAGCCAGATTCCCCCAGAAGGATGGCTCGTGCGACATTACCTGCCCCCCAAGCCCTGGGCAGCCTGTGAACGAGCTTTTTCCCCACACAGGGACAGCACTGAGTGAGGCCTTGACTTTAAAGTTTCTCCAGAGGGAAAGCTTGGACATCGGGTGTGCTGTTGCCCTCCCCCGTGTGTTGGTGCACCAGAAGTTACTGTGAGCGTGAAGGGGAAAAGGAGCTAGCGTGGGTGTTTTCGCACTGTTTGCGGAGCAGAGAGGATGGGGGGGCCGAGAGCCCGTGCCATCTCAGTGTGGCGGGGAAGTGGGCAGCTCCGCCCTGTCAGCCCTCCAGTCCTTAGTGGTGACTTCTTTGCCTTCTGTAGCCTCCCTGCCCAAATCCCCGCTTAGCATGGAAATAAGTTTGTGAAGGCCTGAGTCTCGTGGCTTCAGGAATACAGAAATCGCATTCGCTAAGGAAAAGGGGGGGAAGTGTAGGAAACAGACATGGAGTCCGTTGGGCTCCTTGCCAGGGTGTCACCCGGCCCAGGTAGCTCCTCTCTCTCCTTTGCTGCCTGGACGGTTTCACTTCCCCTGTTAGCTCCACAGGCCATTTCTCCAGCTGAGAAACTCGTTTGGATCAGTGAGTATCTCTTGTAGAGCCAAGTACTGACACATCCTTGACATGTGGTTGTGAATTAGCTAGTTGGACTGTTTCCAACCTACCACTTGGCTGAGAAGTAGCTGCCGGGGGTGTGTGTTTTGGAGCGAGGGGGCTCCTCTAGAAGTTGGGTGGGCCTGATGGGGCACCAGGGCCAGGGCCTTGGGAGTAACCTGAGGGCAGGAAGGTGCCAAAATCACCTCGTCCTGTCTGAGAGTTGGCACATAATTGTTTTAAGAAGCCAAGTTGTATTTCAGATGTCCTTGAGTTGTCTCTGGCCTGGTGAACCCCATCAGCTTGTCATGTGAATTGTTACGTGGTGGGCTCATAAGGTTTTCCAGGGTTAACCTGGAAACCCCACCACTGATGTTTTCATGGGCTGGTGTTTCCTCAGCTCTGAAGGTTTCAGAGAGGCCCGTAAGTCTGAGATTGCCTCTGAATGTGTTGGGCCTCTCTTTCCCCAGGGAATCCAAGCAGTGGCTTTCTGGAGCATTTTTCTCATGGGATTTTACCAGTAGCTTAGCATAGACTTCTTCAAGTACCGAGGGTTGACTCTCGGTGCAACGTTCTGGGTTCCATGCTGAGTACTTTACTTGCAGCATCTTACAGAATCCTCAGAGCATCTGGAAAGTGAGCAGTATTCGCTTCATTTTACAGATGAGAAGATTGAGCACAGAGAAATAGGGTGGCTTGACGAAGGTGTGCGGTCAGTGGGGGAAGCTGGAGTTTGTGTGTCTGAGGCCCACGGTCTTTTCATGACTGGTGTCATCCTCCCCCGTACCCTTCTTGCCCCTTTAAGACTTCTTGTTTTCTCTCAGGGTCCAGAACCTTCTCCTCCTCCCCGCGCATCGTGATTGTTGTGACTCAGGACTGATATCTTCCCTACCAGAGGCTGCTTTCAGCTAACTCTCCTGGAAGACAGTCTCACCGAGGCTATTCCCTTACAGGTGTTAAAGCCTGACGAGGCTTTGCAGCAGCTTGCCTGTCCCACAGCTGTGTGTACCTCCTGCAGTGCATGATGCCCTGACCCAGCAGAATGTGGGCTTTCAGGCACCTTGCGGAGGCGGTTGGGCAGTAGTTGAGGTGTTGAGCGTGGGGATCCGCTTACACATTACAGTGTAGCTGCCTGTCTCTCCCCATATATCAGTCCAGTGAACCCTTAGGAAAAATGCCAAGTTCCCTGAGTCTCTTAGTTTGAATCCCTGGTTTCTCACTGCCCCTTTTTCTTTTGTTTGTTAATAAATTATTACATAAACAAATGCTTTCCTCTTTCCCTTTTTGTTTCCAAGAATCTCCTAAAGCCTGTTAGTGAACCCTTGGTGCCTGAACCCTGGTTACCTGGTATATGTCTGGTATTGGGCTGGGCAGTTAACATGTTGCGTAATTTAATCTTGGCATCAACCTTAGGATGTGGATTCTCAGGTCCCCGTGTTGCAGCTTGTGGAAACAGAGACTCAGAGGAGTGCCGGGCCCATGACATGTATTTTATCATTTGATCCTCACAACAGATCTATGATGTAGGTAATACCTGAATTTTCGGATGAGGAGCCTTGGGCTCAGCAGTGGATAGTTTCCAGGCTCACATTGTACTGCTGAAAGGAAAGAGCCAAGGTTCAGACTGAGATCTGTCGAGTCTCCAGGTCTCTGCTCTTAACCCGCTGTGCGTTGCAGCTCTTACCCAAGATCCCACAACTGCTGCTTGGTCACGTCTCCTCCAATGCTGGACACCGGGCGCTTCCTGAGACTTACTCTTGCAAGCATGAGTAATGGGCAGGAGCTTGACATTGTGACCCAGGATCATACATCCATTTGGGGTGGCCCTCCTGTTGCCCTGCGCCTACCCAGGCACGCTGTGGGTGGTGGGTGTGCTTTACTCTGGAGCTGTGGGTTGGGAGTTCAGTGTCGAATTCGCTTCCTGCAGTAACGCGTCGTGTCACTTGACTTAGTGACTTAGTTTGATCTGTTAGCACCCCCAGAACCTTTTGGCCTCACTCAATCATACTAACTATTAGTTAAAGCAAAGCAAAACACAAACCCAGTGCGGAACAATCCCCTCTAAAAAGAAAAAAAGAAATACAAGCCTGGGATTCTACTAGGTAGCCTTGTGGAAATGTTTTCAGCATCCATTGCCATGCTTGACAGTCTTTAGAAGAGTTCAGGAGCCATTATAATTTTATAATAGCCACAATTTACTAAGCTTTCCTTTGGAGCCTAGTACTGTGCTAAGTTCTTCACAGACTTCTCATTCTTAAGACAGCTTTGCAAGAGTTTCTCCACTTCATAGGAGAGAATAGATGCACAGAGAAGATCAGTAAATGCTCCAGTTTCACAGCTGGTTTATGGTAGAGCTAAGTTTCAACCCGGATCTGTTCAACTCCTCAGTGTCACACCACTGCCTTAGGCTTTATAACTTGTTAAAGAAAAGTAGACATGGAATGAAAATCTGTAAATTTGTAGTTAAAAAAAAATATATATATATACACACACATACATTTTCTGCATTGAAGACAAGAATATGAATACCGCAAATATTCTTCATCAGATATTCAATTTCTGCTCGTGCCCTTTCCCCTAGAAAGGTTATAGTAGGAAGGGAGAGGGACTTGTGCCACACCCAGCACGAATTGTTACCCAGGGTGAGTTAATTTCTGTTTATTTCTGAAGCAGCAGTGGGTGCTCCCTGAGGGCCTAACCCCGTTTGACTCTCTTGTAGGATAAACTGCTATGTCAGTCCCTCTCCTACTCCTCATTCCCTGGCTTTTCATTCCCTGGGAAGTTCCCCTTTGCCTTGCAGCCACCCGTCCTTCTCACGACTGTGTGGGATGCTTGGAAAACAGGGACTCATTTGGGGTCATTCCCTCCTCCAGCCACTCAGCTGAGCCTGTTCCTTGCGTGGAGACAGTGGTTTTGAGCCTGTCGTGTTACTGTTTTGAGGACAGGACATGGTCTTACTGATGTGTTTACTTCCAAAGCCTGGGAGCCAGTAGGATGAACCCTATTTGTATGAACAAATGAACACATCCACACAGTGAGGGGCCTTGAAGAATGTAGGCAAAGGTGACCCTGGCTCTGTGTGGAACACTGAGGTTAAGGAGAGTGTGGGAGAAGTGTTGTCTGTAGCATCGACCAGACAATGGGGAGGAGGTTTAGGACTTGTGAGAGGTCAAGGCACAAAATGTAATCTTGGCGTTTTGGAGGCGGAAGGAGCCTTAGAGATCACGGAGACCAACCACTGCATGTTCCAGACCATTGAGATTTCTCATCAGCCCTAAGTGTGCGGCCACTGCCCACTTCAGAACCCAGAACCAGACAAATCCCTTTAAATTAGTGCTTTTATTGATTTCACCACTTCCTGATCATGGCATTGTGTTTTAAGTAATTGATTTTTTTGTGTGTTTGAGCCCTGAGGTGGTTTTGGCAGGAAGGAAAAACAACTCTAGAAAATTCTAGAAACGAATCCAATAGCACGCTGCCTTCAGGTGGGCGAGAACCGCCCCGGGCTGGACCCTGTAACAGCCCTGCTCACCAGCTCTGCCCTGCCTTTCCCCGACTTACCACATGGCCCCGTGGCCCCTTTTGCTCTATTCTCGGTGACTTGTACCTTCACTGACTCTTACAACTTGCTCTCCACCAGGACCTAAAGTATCTGTCCCCGTCTTTTCCACGGCACGGTCCTTTAACAGCTGAGAAGGTTCCCAGCATCTTACATTTGTGGAGCACTTTACAGTTTACAAAGAATTTCGGTGTCTTTTTTCTCACTTTGAGAGATATTGATAAAGTAACGATAGCGCAGAAAAATTAACCTGCTTGAAATCTCACAGAGGGTGAGTGTTGATTCCTGGTGAGCTGACTCTTGTCCCGTGGCTTTTTCTACAACAAAGACCATCTTTTTCTGTTAAAAGTCTCCCTGAGGAAGAGTCGCCCTGTGTTTGTTCAGCTTGTCTCGCATTCCTTGGACTTGAGGACTCATTTCCCACTCTCTCCTCGGGCGCTCCCGACTGCTGCACGGCCTGGGTGGGGGGTGAGGTGCCCAGTAGTGCTCGGGTGCCCCTTTCCCCCACCCCAGGGAGTTTGATTGTCAGGCCATCCCCCCCACCCCCCAGTTCGGGCTCAAGCACTTAGCAGAGCCCAGCAACAGCTGGCCTGGGCCAGGGAGTGGGGGGATTGCCGGGGAGGTCTGTGGCGTGTCGGAGCCACAAGCTGGCCAGAGCAGCCGCAGGAGGTCAGCGCTGGCGTGGCAGGGAAGTGGCGATCGCTGTCCTTGGTTTGCAGCTGGGGTAACCCAGCCTCAGAGCTGTCGCACAGTCAGGAGGTGATGGAACCGGGGCCACTGCCGCCCAGCACGTACATTGTCCACCACACCCCCTTGCAGGCTTCTAATAGCAGGAATGAAGAAGTTCTACAAAACTGTGCACGGCCAGCCAGAGTCCGTGCAGATAGTGCAGGAAGTTGGCCGGGCGGCTGTCGGCACTCCAGCCATCAGGGGTGACATCCTTGGAGGAGTGCCCGCACTTTATTTACCTGACACGCATCTTCGGTCGCTGCTGCCGGCTACCGTGTGGAGCGCTTCCTTTAGGCGGGGTGTTTTCATCGTAGCCTTTAATGTTTCTACGGCACTTGCTGTGTGTTAGATGTCATCGACTGCATCCACTCAAACCCCACAGCCACCATTTATGGTAGGTACTGTTCTTTACCTCCTTTCTAACTGTGCTATTCGGGGAAAGTTACTTAGCTTCTCTGTGCCTTAGGCACCTGCTCCCAGCGTCACTGGAGTATATATACTGTCCTCCTGCGTGAGGCTGTTGTGAGGGTGAGTGAGCGGCTGTGAGTGAAGCATCACGAGCACCTTAGGTCATCTTATCCCCCAGTGCCTCAGTGTGTGATGTAGGTTAAGCCACTCTGCCCCTCTGAGCCTGTTTCTTCATCTGTAAAATGTGCACAACGGGTATTGAAGGGATTTTGTGAGGCTGGAACGAGATAATGGCTCTTAGGCACCTTATGGTCTACGTCAGTACATGGTAAATACTCGATACAAATGGCAGCTGTAAACACCATTCCCATGGGGAACTGGTTGTCACTCTTATGTGTAGAGTAGATTATAACATCAAGGGGTCCTGTTAGCAAGGCTGGCCCCTGGCCACTCTCTGTTCAAACTTTAGAAAGGAGAATGTTTTGGTGAAAGGGAGAGACTTCAGGTTGGTGGAGGAGGAAAGTTCAAAGACTATTATAAAAACCAAAGGAAATGCAAGAAAACGGGTATGATGGAAGCTCCTTGAGAAGTTGTGGGTAAGGTTCTGCCAGCCTGTAGTACTTTAATTTTCGTGTGATAGAAGGAAACCTCCCCACCACCATCTCCATCCCCACCCAGCTTTCATTTCCTGAGAGGATATATCTGTCTTAGTTCAGGCTGCTAAAACAAAACAGACATGGTGCCTTATAAACAACAGAAATTTCTTTCTCACAGTTATGGGGAGGCTAGAAGTCTAAGATCGCTTGCCATCATGGTCGGGTTCTGGTGAGAACCCTCTTTTGGGTCGCAGACAGCTGCCTTTCCTCTGTGTCCTCGTGTGGCGGACGGGGTGAGGGCTCTCTCTGGGTCTCTTTCATAAGGGCACTAATCCCATTCAGGAGGGCTCCACCTCCTGAAGGCTCCACGTCCTAATACTGTCTCATTGGGAGGTTAGGGTTTCATCATATGAATTTTGAGGGCATGTAAATATTCAGTACATAGCAATAACATTTTTTTTTCTGTTAATTTTCATGGACATGTTAGGACTTGACTATTTGGGAAGGACCAGCATGCTTAATTAGTATTCAGAATTTATAATTTTTAACAGGCGTTCTCTTTGGAGTGTATTCATTTTTATTACCCTGTGGAGACTTATTTCTGAAAAAGCAGTATGTTCTGTTAATTATCAGTGAGGAATCAGAGGCAGGTGGTTGCTGGTTCAGGAGATGAACCCACTTGCTGTTAAACTTGGGACTTATATCAAGATTGATATTCCTATATCTATTTGAAGCATGCACCATTCATTTGGAGTTAAGATGATAGTTGTAATAAGTAGATGCTAAATCAAACTTTAAAAAGTCATTTAACTTGGAAAACATATGAACATCTTTTTTTTTTTTTTTTTTTGTGGTACGCGGTCCTCTCACTGTTGTGGCCTCTCCCGTTGCGGACCACAGGCTCCGGATGCGCAGGCTCAGCGGCCATGGCTCACGGGCCCAGCCGCTCCGCGGCACCTGGGATCCTCCCGGACCGGGGCATGAACCCGTGTCCCCTGGATCGGCAGGCGGACTCTCAACCACTGTGCCACCAGGGAAGCCCATGAACATCTTTTAAAATATTTTGGAATTACTCCATCCTTTTACCACCCTGTGCCATTATTTTCTTGCTTTGACTGGCCGAGTCTTCCCTTATTTGCGTTTACAGGTTCTGGAGTGAGGTTGTCTGAGTCTGACTGTTTAGCTGTTTCTCATTGCCCCTATTGTAGAGTTTCTCAAAGTATGGCCTTGGGGACTCTGGGGTTCCCAAGACTCTTGCAGGGGCTCTTTGAGGTCAAAACTATTTTCGTAAAAATACCAGGGCACTAGTTGCCATATTCACTCTTACTCTCTCATACGTATCCAGAGTTGTTTTCCAGCGGCTACGTGATGTGCGATGGTCTCATCTTCTGACAGCTAGTTAAATGTGTGTTCTTGTGTTTGGAAAGTTTCTCAGTTTTAATTTCTCTTGCAGCCAATATCAATAGATATAACCCACTTTAAAATGGTAACAAACCTCTTTGGGATGTTCTGATTTTGTAAGAATGTAAAGAGGTCCTGAGAACCACTGCTCAGTTGGGCAGAATCCTCCACAGAAGGCCACCTCTTGGGTCACTGGCCAGCCAGTGGAGGAGCCTCGGAGGGAGGCATGTGCCCCCGGTCTGAGGGGCCCACCCTGGGTGAAGAGCGTCAGGGTCTTTTCTTCCAGCGAGGGGACACCGGCTGTGTCCTGTACAGAGCGCCAAGCCTGTTCCCTTTTCCTTTTTGCCAGGGACCTTATATTTCTGTAGATGCAGTGGTCTCATCTTGTCTCTTCTGAGGCGCGGCATCCTTTTTGTGATACAAGTAATTTCAAGGAACACATAAAGAATTCAAGAACAAAAGGACAAGGGTGTAGCGGAGTTGGGTCCTTTCTGGCAGCTGCCTTGCAAGGGTGGTTTTCAGAATGGAAATAAATTAGGAATTGTGGGGCCTCCCTGGTGGCGCAGTGGTTGAGAGTCCGCCTGCCGATGCAGGGGATACGGGTTCGTGCCCCGGTCTGGGAGGATCCCATATGCCGCGGAGCGGCTGGGCCCGTGAGCCATGGCCGCTGGGCCTGCGCGTCCGGAGCCTGTGCTCCGCAACGGGAGAGGCCACAACAGTGAGAGGCCCACATACCGCAAAAAGAAAAAAAAAAAAAAAAAAAAAAGAAAAAAAAATTAGGAATTGTGGAGTTAGTGCTTTTCTTCAGAAATTCAGCGCCACATCCATGAGATGAAACATTGGGCACTGCAGTTTTTCTGGTGATTTTCATCACAGAACTTCAGAATTCCTGTGAAGAGTTCTGTGTGACTCCCTCCTGGTCTGCATGGTGGAATTTTAATGGCACCAACTGCTCCTTCAGAGCCTCTTCCCATTTCTCCTCCTCCCTGTCAGTGGTTTGCTGGGAGAACATCGCTCCACTGCCTTTTTCCTGGCCGGAAACTCTCCTGCCTCTGACAGGTATTAGAGTCGTAGACCACAGGGGAGGGCAGCATTAAGTGTCAGCCTCCGTCTGATAAGAAGAGAAGATGCATCAGGATCTGTCTCTAAAAAGTTCCCAAGCCCATGCCCAAGGCAAACATCAAGGCACCCGGCACTCTCCATTTTTGTTACTGATTTACAGGCTTGTCTTTGTCTAGACTAGAACTAGACTGAAAACCGACATAATGACTATGTCTTGCTGGTTTTTTGTTTGTACTGGATACTCAGTGCCTACTTAAAGAGCGTGTGTGACCCATTAAATATTCATTGAATTACTGTATCAGTCATTCCTCGGCCTCTTTCTCCAAGTGGGAGTCAGTCTGAGATTTAGGTGAGCCTCCTCCGAGTGATACATTCATTCAGTAGCAGGGCCCTCAGAGAAAAAGACTGCTGGTAGCAGGACTGCACGTCTCCTCTCCCGCCCCAAGCAGTTCTTCTCTGACCCCAGATACGAATACTTCGGTCAGCCAAACAAGGGCCGTGCAGGTGCTGAGCTCAGCTTTCTTGGAGAGGGCAGTCTAGTGATGTATGTTGTTCATGTGACGTGCCCCATGGAAATCTCACCATGTTATGCTGAGAAATCATCACTGTATTCCTCCCAGCCGCATTTAGAACTCCTCTCAGGGAGAATACTAGGATATATCTAGTTACTTGACAAGTGCATTTTAGTGCTTCATTTACATTTGTGCCCTGAGCACTTGTCTGGCTGGCATACCCTTGTTTGGGGTCAGTTCCAAGCGCTTAGAGCAGGGTCCCTGTACACATGGCAGTGTGTGTTCTCCTTTCTGTTCACCTGAGTTCCTTACGGCAGGGACTCCCAGCGTGTCTGCCCCCAGCCCAGCACCAGTCACATGAATGACCGAATCTCAACACAGGTCTATAGAAGGAATGGGTGTGCATATATATGTTGCTTGAGAGCATGGGGTCACATCCAGGCTTTTCTTTCTTTCTTTTTTTTTTTTTTTGCGGTACGCGGGCCTCTCACTGCTGTGGCCTCTCCCGTTGCGGAGCACAGGCTCCGGACACGCAGGCTCAGCGGCCATGGCTCACGGGCCCAGCCGCTCTGCGGCACGTGGGATCTTCCCGGACCGGGGCATGAACCCGTGTCCCCTGCATCGGCGGGTGGACTCTCAAGCACTGCGCCACCAGGGAAGCCCCAGGCTTTTCTTATTAGCCCATCAGTGCTAAGAAGTTGATCTGATGAGCTGAGCGGCACCTGGGGGACCTCGACCCTGAAGAAAAGAGATAGGACATAAGGAGGTCTGTATTGTTTCTCATTTCTGGATGATTCAGGAGGGAGCAGGTCCTAGAGCCTCTGCACAAGGGGCTTGGGCTATAGTAGCTTGAAGGAGAGGAAGGATATTTTTGCACTTCTGTAGTTCTTCCCCGTTCATGGGGGGTCAGCTGGGGTCTCTTTCTCTGTCTACCTCCCTCCTTTCTTCTCTGGTCCTGGTTGTATTGTGTGTAGTTGTTGTCGTTGTTGGGCGATGACCTGTGCAGGCAGATAGCTTTAGTGTGAGCGGTGGAGTTGGAACTTAACTCCCTTCTCTTGACCCTCAACTTGGTTCTCCCTCCATTACCTCTGGACTGAAAGGCGGGAGGGAGAGCAGACAGCCGTGGTGCCCCCTGACCTCCCAGTGCAAGGGATGCCTGTTGGAGAGGGGCAATGCTTTGACCGAGGAACCGGTTCCGTGGAGCTGGTCTTGTAACTTACGTTTGCTGCTATATGTTTAGTTGCTGGTGGCTTCTACGTGGGTGATTTTTCCAGAAGAATATAACTGTTTTTGTTTGCTTTTAAGAGCCAGTGATTTCTTATGAGAAACATTGTGGACTTTTCCTGTTCCGGTGCCAAATCGTGGACTTTGATAAACAGACAAGCTGTGTATTTTGTGTTTGCGTTGGCTGTTAAAAAAAAGAAAATCATCTTTGATAACGTTTTTCAAGCCACCCAGTGGGCTTTTTTCAAGCCCCTTACAGTAAGAGGGAGGTTCCCCATAATAGCCCATTTATTGCATTATTCATTTTGGTTGAGTGCTATTTAATTATTGATGTTTCATTGAAGGCTGCTTTGGCCAACATAAGTAAGCAGCCCGACTGGGGAGAGATCCTTTTGTCCCTGTTGCTGGGCCAGAATTATCAGTGCTCTGAAACGTGCGAGCTCAGCGGCCGGCTCTGAGTCACTTGTCAGCCCGGGTTTTGCTGAAGTCCTCCAGCTGTTTGCTTACGGTGAGATGGGAGACGTTTGCCTCTAACTGGAACTGTTTGATGGAGAAATAGTTCCTCTCAAATGTTCTTGGATGATTTCATTTGGGTTTGAACAGTGTTCCAGCTGTTCTCCTGGGTCTGATGTCTGGTTTGGGTGCAGAGTAAATTTGCCCTTTCTGCCTCTCTAGCATTTTTTACTGAGGATGCAAATAGATCCTTTTTTTTTTTTTTTTTTTTTTTTTTTGGTTTGGTAACTAATCAAAATGAGGACTGTCCAAAAGTGCTGTTTCCCCTTGGTTGCCTTTTCCACGTTCCTCCCAAATCTGCAAAAGAGTTTGCAGCTTTCCTACATCCTTCTGTTGCATCACATGATGAGTGTGGACACCATTCACGTCGCTTCCCTCTATTATTAGGTACAGAGGAGGCATTCCTTTAGTTTATTGCCTCGTCTTTATACAGCTTGCTTTGAATGTGTTTCCTAGACATAGACCAGTGTTTCTCCAACTTTGATGTGCATACAGATTACCTGGGGAGTTTGTTAAAGTGCTGATTCTGACTTAGTCCGTGTTGGGGAAAGCCCAATATTCTGCATTTCTAACGAGCTCTCAAGTGATGCTGCCGTTGGTGGTCCAGAGGCCACCTACACTGTGAGTAGGAAGGATGAAAACCATTGATCTGCAGCGTCACGCACACATATGCACACGTGAAAACTCACATACACGGAAGCACACACACGCACGCGCACACCCCTTTGTTTATTTAACCTTGCCTCCTTGGCCACTACTGTGATTAAGTGTGAGGCAAGGATCATTTCCTTGGATTGACGAATTGATCGTTCATTCTTTCAGTAAACATTTCACTTGGGTCATACGAGTGGGAGGCCTGATGGTTTTGAAAGGGCTGTTGCCGAGGCTTCTTTATGCAGTGTTTTAATCCCAGGTGCCCCGTCCCTGGTGGGCAGTGATCCGACAGCGTTTGGAGTCAAGTAGTCTACAAGGCATTGTAGCTTGCCTGCATCCTGGGCCTCCATTCCGGTATCTCACGTGGAAATCTTGTATCCTAGCGATCAGACTTCAGCACCATTAAGGTGCCTGCAGTTTGCATATTTTTTAAGATCCTGAAAATGTATTGCAAATCATTGGACTGACTCAGCCGTGTTGTGAAAGAAGTAATGGTTTCCATAACAGTTCTACTAATCTCTTGTTTGGCTTACACCCGCGGAGTGCTCACTTCTGATGTGCTCACAGGGCTTTCCCAGGAGCTGCATTTCCCGGATGACCTCTGATGTCTCTCTGTGACCGAAGAGCCCCAGGAGCCACCGGTAGGGTGGCTCAGCGGCAGGGCTGCTGTAGCCTTTGCCGTGAGAGGCAAAGTCAGGCCCAGAATCTGACCCCCAACTCTTCATCTCTTTTTCCACTTAGGTGGCTGTATACTCTCCAGACACTATTGATTCCTGGCTTTGGATTACAGTCTCTCCATATCCCAATATACACGAATAGGGGGATTCTTGTGGTTCACTCTGTCAGTTCAGAATAGAAGTAAGTGTGACTAACCAGGGTTTGGATATGATGGATGTGGGTTTGGGTCCTGGCTGTATCACTTACTATTTGTCAATTTACTATACCTCTCTCTGCCTCTGTTTCTTTGAGCCTTAATTTCTCCATCTTTTAAATAGGACTCATACACTGACCTTGCTGAGTGATGGTGGGGATGAAATGAATTAACCTATTTAGATGCCTGTTGGAAGGTCTGCTCCATGATAGGTGTCCAGTTAATGGTCATTCTGGTGGTGAAAATGATCAGGGCCATCAAATGAAAAGGAAGGGGATCCAGCCTGAGATAATGCCCACAGTAGAGAGGAAGGAATGGGCAAAAAGCGTACTTTAGTTTACCCTGAAGGGAGGGGAGAATAAATCAGCCATCTTTAGGCTTCTCATGTCAGTGACGGAGCAGCGCGATCAGAGGATTTGGGGAATGAGAATGAGCACAGAAAGGTGAAAGAAAGGAAAGAAGCTTAATGTGCTGAGAGGTCTGAGGTGTGACGATCTGGTATATATTTGTATCAACTAAAGGGAAGGTTTATTTATGATAAAAGTGCTTTGTTAATGGGGTGACTGTTCTTCATCCCATTGCTATTTTATATTAGTAAATGGAGAGCTGTTGCTATGTGAGAGGATGCCCAGTTTTTCCAGAGTCTGAAAAGGGATCTGTGTTGATGTTGTGGTATAAAAAGTACTCTGTGATAGCGTACAGGGCTGCCAAAAGAGTGAAAGGAACAGGAAGTTGCCACACACAACATAGAAAAAGGTCTTTCATTCATTTTGTGTTTTGTTTCCTCCGAGTTGTTAAATAAAACTTTATTTTGGTCACGTTCTACAACTAGAAGTAATTTTTAAGTCATCAGAGTGGTTTTGAGGAACTGTGGAATGATATCAAGATAACTGTCTTTGCTTTATGGCATGAAGTTCTGTTCAAATTTGGTTATGCATCTTCTAGTTTAAGAGTGAGAAACAGACCATATATATGTTGCCTCCTGAAGTCTAGCTGGGTTTGACTGGAGAGAGGAGGTGGAGCTCTTGGGAGGCTGAGGCTTACAGAAGACTTCAGTAGTACATGAATGAAGAGCTGCCGTTGTGTGATAGCATTTCATCACGTGCTTTTCTTTTTCCGTTACCCAAGAAGCGTACTTGATACACCCGATTTTTGTTACCTTGAAATGCAGGTGTAACTCCATATATGTGGGCCTCAGTAGCTCTGCTTGGTTTATGGGACAATGTTCACTCTCCTTTGGCCGCCAGACCTAGAGTCTTGTGCCCCTCTGCCCTCCTTCCCTGCTGCCTGAAGGCGCGGGAGCAACTGGAAAGCATCCTGCTCCTGGCCTCCTCCCCCACTTTCTTCCCCCTGGACCAGATGAGCACCTACTCATCTTTCTGGACTGAGCTCAGATGTCACCACTGGAAAAGACCTTTCCCAGCTGTTGTTCCCTGTGTTTGTGCACACCTGGCCCAGCACCTGTGGGGCTTCTTGGGACTTTGCTGGTGGTGGTGGATGCCTTCTGTAGTGGGACAGCACCACGCTCGCCATGTAACGGGTCCTCCAGAAACAGTGCTGAATGAATAAATACGTCTAATAGTCTGTGATGAATGAATAAATACGTCTAATAGTCTGTGATGAATGAATAAATACGTCTAATAGTCTGTGATGGAGCTTCATTTTATCAATATGATCTGTGAAAATATTAAACTTTTGATATTGTGACCATTGGATATAAACCTTTCTGCTTCAGGATGGGAAATGCTCTGTCATAACTTGTTTATTATTATTTTTATTATAACCGTGCCTGTTTATTGTAGAAATAGAGGAGAAAATAAAAGTCACCTTTAATTCCATCACCTGAAGATGATCAAAGTTAGTATTTCAGGTTATAATTCTTTGGAAAATACCCTTTTAAGTAATCCAACTGGTTTGGATGGGGGAGAGCATTTAGGAAGTGAGAGGTAGAAAGATAGTCTACAGCAGATGTATCATCGTAATTTCCCCTTGAGGTTTGAGAGCATGACTGGTTTGGCCTCCAAACAAACATTCATTGTGAAAGGTTGAATGGTTTTATGCTAGAATCTTTGTGAATGTTGTTATTTCTAGTTCTTTCTGTAATGTGAAGACATTTTCCTTAGACCACTCATCACTTTATTTTCCCATTTTAAAAGACATTTCTCTCTAGCCACTCTGGATTCATTAGATTTTTTTATATAAAAAACATTTTCTAAAGTATTTTTTATAAACATGAAATGCAAATTGTGCCTTCATGTAATGGACAGCCATTGGCATGTTATGGGCTTCTCCTTCCTGGTGGGGAAATGAATAAAGATCACCCTTTGACTTGAAAGAAGTGATAAGGGAGAAGTAGAATGTAAGTTAGGGTGAGATTTACTAGAGAGGGAGCCTTTTTATTCTATTCTCAGCTGTTTAGGAGAAAGAAAAACATCTTTTTACTATGAAAAAGAAAAGTCCTTTTGCATTCTGGAATACTCCCAAAAGCATTGCTATTGATGTTAAATTCCATTTGGGTTTGGAATTTAAAAATTTTTAAAGTGTTGAAGTAAAATTAGTTCTTTGTATTAATTTTTATTTGATACAAACAACGATAAACTAAGCTATGTTATATAATCACAGAAACTAGTATAAAAGTGGTTATTTAACTTGAAATGGGATTGACTATTCAAAAGTACAGATGGGGTGGTTGGGTTTCTGGGCCAAATGAGGTTTCCTTACTCAGCAGGGCATGAGGGAGCTAGAGTGTTTCCACTGGACCCACTGCCAGTGGTGATGGGCGTGGAGACCTGGGGCGGCCCAAGCATTCGGTGTCATCAGTGACAGCACTGTAAACATGGAGAGCAGAAGCAAGAGGTTTCTCCAGAAGCTCTGACAAATCAGATCGTTTGGTCAGAGTCGAACGAAGAATTCCAGATAATGGTCCTGAAATAATATGACCCAATGAAAAATATGACCCCGAACCAAATAAACAGAGAAGCCTCAAAGAGAGGCTTTTGCCCTTGGATTTGAAATAGTAGCCATAGCAGTATTTTCTGTTCTCTGTGTCATCCTTATAATGTAAGTTATTCCATCACACTGTCTCTGGACATAGTGGTTCTGAGCGAGCAATCCTAGATCTTGGGGCCAAAGAAATATTCAGGGACCCACTCTGTGGTTCTCTGGCTTTGGACCTCCATCTTTCTACTTGTCAGCTTTTGTGGGTTCTTTTTTTTTTTTTAATTGAAGTATAGTTGATTTACAATATCATGTTAGTTTCAGGTGTACAGTACAGTGATTCAGTTTTGTTTTTTTTTTTAAACATAAATAATATTCTTTTTTCTTCTTTTTTAAACCCCACCTTTGTTTATTTATTTATTTTTGCTGTGTTGGGTCTTCGTTTCTGTGCGAGGGCTTTCTCTGGTTGTGGCAAGCGGGGACCACTCTTCATCACGGTGAGCAGGCCTCTCACTATCGTGGCCTCTCGTTGCGGAGCACAGGCTCCAGACACGCAGGCTCAGTAGTTGTGGCTTACGGGCCCAGTTGCTCCGCGGCATGTGGGATCTTCCCAGACCAGGGCTCGAACCCGTGTCCCCTGCATTGGCAGGCAGATTCTCAACCACTGCGCCACCAGGGAAGCCTGTGATTCACCTTTATATGTACACCCCTCGTCTCTTCCTTAACTAAGGCATTCCTCCCCTCTTCCTTAACATTGGAACCCACCACACTTAAATTTAAGATTAGCTGCCAATGGAATGTGTGTCTAGGTCCTAGGTGCTTTATATATTCTGTGTCTCCTTTACATAAATCTGCTGGGAAGTAGTTTTACCTTCATTGTGCACCTCGGGAAAGTTAGCATTGGAAAGGCTTGCCTAGCTCAGGCCACAGCTAAAAAAATGACGGACTCAGGTTTTGAGCCCAGATTTTTCTGATGCCAAAGCCCATTTTTGGCACACTGTACCCGGCTGCTGCTGAGAAGAAAGTGAGAGTAGAAGTGAAATGAGTGTGCACATTCAGAAGTACCCCATAGGGACAGTGAATTGGATTCAACATGGTCTTCATGGCCTTAGGAATAACTTTCAATTTGAGGCACTTTAATAGGCTCAAGAAGGATTGTATATAAAGGTAGGCTGAATTCTCAGATGACGAAAAATAAACCATGGATTTATTTGATAGAATCCTGTACTCTCTCCCACCCCCCAGACAGACATAAATATGCAGTTAATATGGGAAAGGAAACAGTGATCCATCATAAAGCTTACCCACAGGACAAATTCCCCTTTGGCAATGTAAATCTTAAGTGTTCAGGACGGCCTCACATCAGACTAAGTTCAGTTTAATTTGATTCTGGCATTGTTTGAGCACCTGCTGTGTGCCCGTTTGGTGGTGGATGCTAAGGGGGAAGTAACAGAATGAATTAGACGTGATTTCTGCCCAAAAGATGTTCACAGGTGAATGGGGACTAGGGAGAGGGTACGGAGGTAACTATAACGTGGCAGGGATTGTGAGCAGTGCTGTGAAGATGGCTCACATCGCTCTGGGAGTGCAAGTGAAGCCACAGCTCGTTCCAACTGGGGAGATCTTAGACCGTCCTTTCTGACCTAGACCATGAAGGACAGATGCGTGGAGCATTCCAGGCAGAGGACACCCTTTGAGCAAAGGGCCAAGGTGGGACGGTACAGGGTGGAATGGAGAGTGACTTCCACGTGGGTAGAAAGGGGCAACATCCCCGTGGCGATGGTAGCGGCTTTATTTCATGCCTGTTCAGTTTGATTTGATGAAGCAATCAATCTCTCTCTCTGTCTTTCTCTGTTAAATGCCTTTTATGTTTTATGTTTTGTTGGGGGGGTGTGTGTGGAAGAGATTCATTTCCAGCTGGGTCCAGCTGCAATGAAAATGTCCTGTTTGACAAATTGAGGAATTAGATTACAACCCTCTCTCCTTGAAAGCTAGGGCAGTAGCTGTAACATCAAACATCCCTCACTGTGGAGGCAGGACAGGAGGGGGGTGTTGATTTAGGGCTGCTGGGTGTGTTGACTTAAAAATTATTTGAAACAATAGGGCTGTGTTGCCCCAGTTGATTAATAAATGTGGCTCCTCGCTGAGCCCTGGCGGTTTTCTCCGAGGAGAACTTAGGATGGCGCTATCAGGGGCTGCCCCAGCAGAGAAGTGCCGGATATCGTAGGTGGGCAAACATTTTTTATTGAAAGAGTTAGTGCATTTCTATGCCTTTCTATTTAGTTTCTATTTTAGAGCCCTTTTTTTCTTAAAATGTAAAGGACACTCAACTTTAAAAATTTGAAAACACCTGGAGTTTTTGGTACCCAAATAATATGAGCCAGTAACACGTTTGCACAGGAGATCTGGAGTTAGGAGACCAGTGCCACCGGTGGAGCTTTGAGCGGGTCGCACAGCCACCCACCCAGGCCCCTTTCTACACCTGTCAGATGATGGACTGAGACCAGCTGACCTCCGAGGGCCTCTCACACAGTAGCCCCTAGGAAGTGGAATGTAGAAATCCCAGGGCCCGGATCCCAGCTCCGCACCTGGCTGTGTGGCCCTTGTGCGAGGAGGCAAGTCGAAGCTGGGGAGCTCGATGCTGTCCCACAGGGGAGGCTCCCAGCCACGTCTGCGCCGCAACCGGGTGCCACATTTGAGAGGAGTGGCCGAGCCCAGCACGGGAACAGAGCTGGAAGTTATTTTGTAGGAGTGACTCAGGGAACGATTGTTGTATGGCCCAGAGAAGGGGCAGTGACGGCGGGAGTGGGGACAGTGCCAGCCTTCGGGCAGTTGGAGAGCTCACCCACCCTCGATACTGAGTTCAGGGTGAGGGAGAGCACCACCCTCAGGTCTGAATTGAAACGAGGGCCCTCAGAGCACCAAGGGCCTCAAGGGGACGGTTTAAGCAGATGCCATGTTCCAGCAATCAGAAGTCTGGTCAAGGAACCTATTGCCCTGAATTTCCAGCTAGTCTAGCAGGCTTTCTCTCTTTCAACTGTTAACAGTCTATACTGAGTCATAAGTAATTAATTGGGTTTTTACAGCTTTTTGCCTTAACGCTGCCCATCTCCCTCTTGGAAATAATTTGGTGCGATGTTACGTGGTCAAGGTGGTGTTTGTGCCCAGAGCCTACCGCAGATGGCGGATGCTTAGAACCTCTTACTTTTATTTGGCAAAATTACATATATTTCTTTTCCTCCCTTAGTCCAAAATTAATACAGGTTTTTTTGTTTGTTTGTTTTCTGTTTTTTGTGGTACGCGGGCCTCTCACTGTTGTGGCCTCTCCCGTTGTGGAACACAGGCTCCAGACGCACGGGCTCAGCGGCCATGGCTCACGGGCCCAGCCGCTCCGCGGCATGCGGGATCCTCCCGAACCGGGGCACGAACCCGTGTGCCCTGCATCGGCAGGCGGACTCTCAACCACTGCGCCTCCAGGGAAGCCCATTACAGGTTTTTATAACAAGAATAATGTAAAGGTTAAGTCACCTGTGCTTTCACTACTCTGAACTGTCAGCCACTGTATAATCATGATTGGGAGCATCTAGGCTTCGGTCTGACAGTCCCAGTTTTGAATCCCCGCTGTACCACCACGTACCAACTGCATGGACTTGGTCAGAGTCTTTTTGTGTCCATGTGTCGTGACCGTTTCCTCATCTATCTCAGTACCAAGTTCACACAGCTGTTGTGACAGTAGATGGTAAATGCATGGAAAATACCACGGTGGCTGGCGCATGGTTGAATTGCTCGGTAATGGTAGAAGAATTAGTAGAAGGTAATAAACCTGTGAATGTGTGTGTGTTGTTTTTTAAATTTTTTACGAAACTGGGCTCCTATTAAAACCTGCCATTTCCCCTTAACATTATAATGAGCATTTCTCTATGTCATTAGTCTCCCAAACCATCATTTTTAACAACAGCTTCATATCTGATAGAACTCACATACCGTTCTGCTTCCATTGAAAGCATACGATTCAGTGGGTTTTGGCATATTCACAGAGTTGTACAGACAGTTTTAGAATACCGTTGTCACCTCCACAAAAGCCCTGGACCCATTAGCAGTCAGTCGCTCCCCTTTTTCCTCCAGACCCCCCAGTCCCTCAACCAGTCAACTTTCTGTCTTTATGGGTTTGCTTATTCTGGACATTTCCAAACGACTTAACGGCTGCACAGTTTTCTGTTATGTGGACGTCCCTTAACTTAGCAACCATCCCGCCGCTGTTGGACATTTAAGTTGTTTTCCTTATCACGGGCGACACTCACATTGGGCCTCTTTAACCATCTCAGTAGAGTCACGTGGGGGTCATATAATTAAGAGGTCCCGTGACATCTTCAGCTGTGTGGCCTACATGCCTGTGCTGTGAGGTGCCCCTGGAGCCGCTGAGGAAGACCCCAGCCCGAGCCCTGCTCCCACACCTCTCAGAGGTCCCCGGGGCTGTTCAGGGGACAGCAGCAGCGGACAGAGGGAACGAGCGGCTTATCTGAGCAAAGCCGTTGGAAGACAGACCAAGCGCGGGACCGTACTTGTCGCCAACTCTTCAAATAGTGCCACAGTCTGAAGCCCAAGGACAGGTCCTGGTGGAACCAGCGTGCAGGGAGATTATGTATTACAGCTGCACAGAGAGAGCTACTCGGTGCTGGCTTCCAGGAGCACCCACCCACTTCTTCCCAGTGAGTCGCTGAAAGGCAAAGTTCAGGTGACTTGGGAAGGAAAGAGATCTTGTAGAAATAGGCCACTGTGAATCTCTGAATCTCTCCTGTAGGATCATTTCCAAGTCCCAGGGCTCGATAACGTGCTGTGGAGAGATGCCTCAAGTTCACACTTTGCGTTTAAATGTCGGGATCATCATGGGAGAATCTGTTGCCGCACATTTGCCGTCCGGCTGTGTGAATGCGTTCAAGTTTAGAACGTTTATATTCGTTTAGTGTTTTCTGTACCCCTTGCCGACCCCCAGATGAACACTGTTAATTCAGCTTGCTGAGGGCAAGTAGGCTGGTCCAGCCTCTTGCAGGGGAGATGGACGTGGTTTCAACAGGAGCTCAGCAGTGTCGCACTGACCGTCATTCAGACACGTCCGTCCGCTCGTGCTGTGCATCAAGCCTGTGTTAATTTGGGGTGGAAAATTGCTCCAGGCGTTTCAGCTTTCTTTCTACTTAAATCGAGAATCCTGGTGCAGTGTTGGCTGTTGGATAAAATAAAGGAATGGAAGTAGAGAAGTGTGGCCCTTGCAGGCAGCTGAATTCTCAGGTTTTGCAGGCAGGCCCTGAGTCCTACCGTCTTGATAGCAGGCCTGTGAAAGCAAGCTCCTTGCATGTTCCATCATGCGTGGGCGTGCTGGGGCTTCGCTCGTTCCTCAGTCCCCAGCAGAAAAGGATGTGCCCTGGGAGGTAGGCAGGGAGCCACGGGATCGGTGTCACGTGCCACCTCCTCCTCAAGCCTTCTGATAGCCCACAGCGCTCCACCTCACAGACGTGGCGGGTGGTGACGGGTGCACCCTACGGAGTCAGAAAGCCCTGGGCCCCTGACCCAGCTCTGCCGAGGCACCTTACTTAGGTTCTGTTTCCTCATTTGTGAATTGGGGTCAACGATAGTACTTTACTTCGAGGGTTGTTGTGAGGTTGGAATGAGAAAACTCCACTCAAGGTTTGTTAATAAGTTTTCGGCATACTTAGTGCCCCGTAACAGCCGTAGTTACTGTTACTAATTGTGTGATTTGGAGTCACTTAAACGTCTCCGAACCTCAGTTGTGTCACCTGCAGTAGGAGGATGAAAATATCCATCTCAACAGCAGTTTTGTAAGGAGTGGGTGACACAGTGCTGGGAAAGCATTGGTGTAGCCCCTAACGTCCTGGGCACTTGGCATATCAGGATGTGGTCGTTAGTGTAGTTTATAACACTTCGATTTGCTTTATGTTCTGTAGTTATTTATGGATTGCCCCCGCCGCCCCCCACGAAACTGTAAGCAGAGGCTGTGCTTTCATCTTTGCCCCAGAAATGCTCAACACAATAGCTAATCAGCAAATGGTCATTCAAACAAGGCAGGTTTGAGCACAAGGAGCATGTAGATTAAGAACAGGTGTCTCTCACTGTGCTCGTAGGGAGAGCACAGTGTGATACATGGCACCTGTGTCTGTCTCCGAACGAGGTGCCGTGGCATGCTCACCCGGATCCACACAGGGGGACCATCGTGGGCTTCCCTGGTGGTGCAGTGGTTAAGAATCTGCCTGCCATTGCAAGGGAACACGTTGAGCCCTGGTTCGAGCCCCGGTTGGGAAGATCCCACATGCGGCAGAGCAACTAAGCCCATGAGCCACAACTACGGGGCCCACGTGCCACAGCTACTGAAGCCCGCGCGCCTAGGGCCCGTGCTCCCCAACGAGAGAAGCCACCGCAATGAGAAGCCTGCGCACTGCAACGAAGAGTAGCCCCTGCTCGCCACAACGAGAGAAAGCTCGTGTGCAGCAATGAAGGCCCAAGGCAGCCAAAAATAAATAAACAAATTTATTTACTTATTTTTTTAAAAAAGAAAAGGGGAGCATCGCGCCGCGCCGGCCTTTTCTCGTTGTGTGCTGTTTGAAGTTGGCCTCAGCACTAGAAACCTGTATTCCCTGAGCCAGCGTTTTAGACATTCTGTTTGCCTTCAGATACCTTGAAAGAAAAGAGTTCTCTCGTATGTCAAATTCTCCTCCCAGTTAAAAAGAAACCACTAGTTGTGGCCCCAAGAAAGAGCTAGCCGTAAGCTCATCTGAGTTTTTGGAAAAGGAAGGGTTGAAAGCCCACGCGTTAATCACTACGCTGCTGGTCTCCCACCCTCCCTCCCCACTCCCGGTGTGTCAGGGGAATTCTGGTCCCTAGCGTGCTGAGAATGTCCGGGTTAGGAAAAGACACCCTCACCTCGGAAGGGCCTGAGAGCAGGGCTGCCAGTGACAGCAGCTGAGCTCAGGCTCTCGGAGGTTTGTGGTCTCAGCTGTTAACCTGTGTTTTATAGGTTTTGGTCCCCTTTGCTTGGCCTTTGCAGAGCTCAGGGTTACAGAGCTGCATGTCGGGAGGCCTCTCCTACTTCTTGCTTAGATGCCCACCTGCTGCTGCTACCAGCTAAGGAAGCAAGTAGCCACTAGTCAAGGGCTTTTTGATTTTTCAAAAGGGTGCTTTAAAAGCAGCGGTTAAAATGTGGGCTGTGCGAATGTTTGTTACATGAGTCTTAAGCATCTGGGTAAAACAGATGAAGTTGTAAGTTCCACTGAAATTTCAGAGCCCTGTTCAGTTATCCATAAAATCAGAAGCTTGTATTTTAAATGATTTTATGAATTATGCTTCCTAAATTGATGTTGAGTTAAATAGGATGTAATTAGCTCTCCTTGAGCACATCTGAGTCACCCGGTGCCTGTGTAGCCAGTTCTTGATTGTCTGATGTCCGTGCTCCATCCAGGCGATTCCCCAGGTCAGTTCATCTCACTGTGCCTCCATTTCCTCTTCCGCAGAACCAAGGGGTCAGACTTAGATTACCTTTAAAGCCTTTTAACTTTTTTAGCTTTTTAAAAAGTCACTTTTCTGCAGATGGAGCCAGCTCTCCAGTTGGGTGTGGGATTCATCCTTTCAATCCCTGCCTGTATCCAAGACAGCCCGAAGTGCTCTCAGCCATTCTCCCCGACTCACTGTTCAGTGATCTCTGATGCTTACCTTCTCCTTCCATTCTGGAAAAAGAGAAGCCAGCCTGATATTTCTGGAAGCACAGAAGAAGTTAACAGACAGCCCGAGGTGAAGTAGGGCTGAGTAAAGATCACTGTAGGATTGGGAGGGCCCAGCGCAAACTGGCCAGATCTTCCTGATTAAGAGCTTCCAGCCCTTTACAGAAAGTTGGATTCTGCTGATTCGGTGATTGACCCTGAGGGCTTTGTTAGTTGGCGTCTAACAGAGCTAACAGAGCTGGCGGGGCAGGAGGAGGATGGCCCCTGGAGGCATAGGGGCAGCTCTGGGAGCCCTGGGCAAGAAGGGAGAAGCTCTCCTGCATTGGCTCCTGTGTGTTTCTGGCTCTTTATCCACGTGAGTAGGTTTCGTGCCTGGAACTTCGCTAGGCTGTGGGGGCCTCACAGGCTAGAGGGGAGATACCTGCCATTTATCACATGTCCGCTGAGGGCCCAGCATTGTGCTGGGTGCTTTATGTACGTATGTCCACGTAATTCTAATACAGTGATGAGCAGTTCACCAGCGGTGTCTGCAAAGGGCTCTGGGCACATGAGGGGGAGGGAAGCGATCTGGCTGGAGATGGCGAGTAAAGGGCCATGGATAGAGGGAAGGAGGAGGGGTGGAACACGGCTTCTTAAATGAGGCAGGAATCTCAGCTGTGTCTCACATGGCGTTGGAATGTGTTCACTTTCTTATCCAGCGGTACAGGGACTAGCAAGTAGGAATCTGCCTCGAGAAGACGTATAGTTGTCTGCAAGAGCGAGGACAATTGAGTTCTGCTTTTCCCCATGTCCTTTAGGTTGACTGTAGCTTTTAAAGGCTTAGTTCTTGTGTTCTGGAAAGTGGAACAAGAAAAGTGTGTTCCTCTTGCTTCTCTAGACAGTATTTAAAAACACCAAGAGTTTGCACCCTTCTTTCTCAACCCACATCCTTGACTTGTGTCTGAAGGGTACTATTTACACTCCTGTTTGCTTCGGCCTTGGGAGACCTGCCCTCCAAGCGCACGAGCCAGAAGCACATCCTCGGTCTTACCAGGCCCTCACCAAGGGTAGTTGGCTCCTGGTGTTTCAGGAGACGTCGGCTCTCTTCCGTCTCTGTGCAGTGGTCGTCTTTAATGACTTGGGGGCGCTCTCTTCTTTGCAGCAGATGCATTGATATTTTCTCTGCATTGCCCATTCTGGTCTGAGCCTTTCTCTTCCAGTTGGATTCCACAGACGCCCACGGTATCACAGAGTCTGGGTGGAACTGGTCCTATGGACATTGCCTGACACCTGTGCTGTGTTCGCCTTGAAACCTTCTCAGTCTCCCTGGCTTGGAAATGATCTTTCTCCACTTCTCTACGACCCAGCTCTTTGTATCTCTCTTTTTGCCTTATCACATCTTGCCCTTCATTAGTTATTTATATGTGTATCTGGTCTCTCCTCCCAAGTTGTAAATCCACCTTGGCAAGGACTGTGTGTTCTGTATGCTCTTCAGAGTCCCTCACATAAGGGTTTGCCATAATAAGCAGTTGACGAGTATTTATTGAACTGACTCCAGATAGCATTATTTATTTTGAGCTGAATCCTCCTCATCAAGCACAAAAGGAATTGTTTTTAGAAAGGTCCGTATTTACTTTCCCCTATCCAATCCCTTGCCCCCCAGTCTATAGTAGTTATTTAAGACAGGTATCCCCTCTGCAGCCTGCAGAATATGGCAGACTAAAGATTAGAATACAAGGTTAAAATGAGGCAGTTTGGGATAAGATTCACTCTCATACTTCGTGAGACGCAGCAGACGCCTGACTTCAGCAGACTGTAGTAACTCCATAATCCTTTGCGTCTAAGACAAAGAAGGAATCCCGGTTAGTTACAGCATTTTCATTTTCGTACCACAGATGGCATAAAATTCATCTGTAGAGAGACTTCTTCTTGGTGCTAAACTTGAGTAGGAATTTTTCTCTCAAGTCCTTATGGGATTTGTCACCGCACATACCGTCCTAGTGAGTCTTCCCTTATAAGTTGCTTCATTGAATTTTTGTTGTTGTTGTTCTGTTTCACTTGCTGCTTTTCTTGTCTTCTCCACGCCTCGTTTTTCTCAACACGAAACTGTAGAGATGAAGAACTGTGTCAGCAGTAACATCCTCAGTACAATTTGTGACTTAACTCTCCCAGCTCAGGAGGCTCTACTGCATGTTTTCAAAGCATTTGAAATATTTGATTTAAAAAATCAAATCAATTAGATTCAGATGTAGCTGCTATCTTTTGACCATCTATTGTGAATGAGGCACTTGCCACATACATTATTCCATCTTATCATAGAAAATTATAACAGGAAGAAAATTTTGTGATTACTAAGAACCTTGCATCTCATACTAGGGAATGCGTTCTCTGGGGGTTTATATTGTGGCCTGGGATGAGATAGCGGATGTTACAGGACACCATGATGTAGCTTCTGGGAGCATCAGTTTTACTCAAAGACTGGGTTGGGGGGTGGGGGGGAAGTGCTTGAACTCTGGCCATTTAAATGAGCGTCAGTCATTTTATATTTAAACCATCATGTTTAAATTAGAAGTGTATGGAAATATGGAGGAGGTATGGAGGAGAATGCAAAATATACATGAGTCTTGGTGATAAAACAGAGGTTTTATTAGGATTATGTACCTAGAATAAGTGCTTTAGGATGTGCCCTCTGACTGCTCCGAGGTATTTTGTGGAAGAGCTGGAGAGAGACCCCCATGTACGAGGTTCATCTCTCTTTTTCTTGTAGATGTGGAAACTGGAGTCCCAGAGTTTCCGTCCCTATTGGCCAAGGTGGGACTTGAACTTCCGATTCATTCATTGTCTTTCTGTCACGTTGCCTACTTCTTGCCCTTCAGAAACTTTGGTGCTGGACCATGTATCTGTGTGAAAGCCCAGATGGTCAGATGGAGCTGAACTTGAAGGTCAGTCGTACTTGCAGAGGCCACGTAGTACCATCGTACAATGAGGCTGTAGAGTGGGCTGCCAGGGCCAGGGTTACCTCTTTGCTGTCATATGTCTCTGCGGTGCCTGAGTCTTCACTACCTTCCACTATAGGATCCATGCATTTTTGTGGGAAATTGACTACCCTTTGGAAGGTTTAATTAGCTGCTCTTTTGGACAAGACGGCTTTGTATGCCGGACACGAAACTTATGTCTTGGAGTCACAGAATTTCAAAATGGAAAGGGTCCTTGAGTCTTCTAGGCTAGCGTCCTTGTGTTCTATGTGTAAGGGATGGGACGAAAAGGTTTCCTCAAATTTCTAGTTTTCTCTCTTTGGAGTTAGATGGCTAACCTGTTCATTGTTTACCTATTTTATTGTTCTGATGCCTTTAACTGAAGATGGAGTGTAATGCTGTCCCTGAAGAAGTAAACTAGGACAATGGTATTGATGTCTGCTGACCTGATCGGTGTCATTGGGTAGATAATTTTACTCTTTTCCATAGATAAATTCTGCCTTCAGAGTGGCCTACTAGAAACCATGAGCTGTGGATTTTCTCCACTGTTTTATCATCCAACCCTGAAAGGAAAGATACCTGTCCCTGGTAGTGTGGAAAGCTAGAACTAAGTTGGTTATCATTTTCTTTTTAATTCTTCCTGCCGCATACAGCCATGGTCTTCTCAATGTCTAAAACTAGGTGTCAGGTCTTATTTCTCTATTTTTTATGATTGCAGATCCTAGAAGCATGTGACATACGCTCACTGATAATGTATCTTGGTAGTAAAATCACAGTGCTTGATAAGCGTGGTACGTTTGGTTTCTGCATTAAAATATGTTGCCTTTTCTGATTACAAAAGTAATGTCTCATAAAAATATAGAAAATACAGAAATATAGAAAGAAAATTGCATGCCACAATTTTGAGAATTCTGAAAGTATTAACTGGACAGGAATGTGTTAATGTTTCCTTTTCTGTGCATCATATGGTAGTAGTTGAGACGTTACAGCACGTATAAATAATCACTGTATGGGTAGTCGTTGTGCTGTGTTGTATATGCAGCCTTTTATTCTACTCTTTTTACTTATAAGGTTTTTTTCCTCATGTCATTAACAAATTTTACCTTCCATCTTAGTGGCTACGTAATATTCCGTGATTTGGATATACCTACCTTATTATTCACATTCCTGTTACTGGTGTCGGTTTTTCAACTCTTTGACTATTAGGCTGCACACACAGCTCTGCTCATCTTTCTGATGACTCCTCTGGGAAGGGATCTCCGTTTGCTGGGTTTAGGGCTTTTTTGACACATAGCCAAACGCTTCCCAGACATTTTACATCCACTGATGCTCCTACCAGTGGGGTACACGGGCAAGGTAGGTTGTGACCCCCCATTCTTAGGGTGTGCAGATATTTGCTCTGTCCTGGCCTCCCTCAGGGGTCCCACACGGAGGGCAGCACACTGCTCACGAAGGGCCTGGGGGCAAAGCATCATCACCCTCAGAACTGGCTTCTTCCTCCCCATTTGCTTGTTAGTCTCAGTCACTAACAGCGTGATCTGTCCTGGAGTGCCGGGGATTTTTCTCAACATGCTCTCCTTCCTTTCTTTTTCTTTTCTTTTTTTAAGGACAGAAATGGCTCTCTTAAAATTAGCAGCAGCTGGGGGCTGCTTCTGGCTGCATGATCTCACACGACAGTGACTTAAATGAGGGTGCCGCTGTCTTTCTGGCTGCACGAGCTTCCTTGGCGGCGTCTTAGCAGTCTTCACCAAGGTGCTGGGCTTCTGTGCAGTTTCTTCTCCAAGTAACCACCCTAAGTTGTTACAGAGGAAGTGAAATTGTAAAACCACTTCAGAAGACTGACAGCCATGCTGACTGTGGGAGTGACTGCGCTTAAGTCCTAATAAATGGTATTCATTTTTAAAAATAATTTCCATTCAGACACAGCAGAAGCCTCAGGTTTTTATTCTCCTTTCAGGTTTTAGAGTAGCTTGGTTTATTCCTTTCCCAGTTCCTCTGAAGCCAGCCTGTGTTGCCATGGAGAGACCAGTGAATTCCAATGTCCCACTGCTCTGACCTGCTCATCTTTTTTTCTATTAGCCTTTCTCCCTCCAGTTGGTTTGACTCCATGTCTCATTTCCAAGATGGAGAAGAAAGGGTTTTTTCCGAGTGTTTGGTCCTTACTTGAAGTTCGACAAACATAGGCTGAACCTCAGCTCGGTCACATACCAGTTTTTTGTTTAATTGAGGTATATTTGACACGTGACATTATATTAGTCTCAGATATACAACACACTGATTTAAGACTTGTGTACATTGCACAGTGATCACTGCAGTAAGGCTGGTTAGCATTGTCACCTTACATAGTTACCAAAAAATTTAAAAAAATTTTTTTTCCCTGTGACCACATTGCAGTTTTGAGACCTTGGGAAAGGAGCCCGACTTCCACTTGCCGTATCTCTAAGAGGAAGTGACAGCCCCCCTCCCTGGGCTGTTGGGAGGATTAACTAGGATGGTGTGTCAAGTGCAGAGTAAACGCTGCGCCTTTTCCTGACTGTCACGTCAGTGGCCCTTAGCCCAGCTGCCGTGTTGCCGTGAGGATGGCGGGGCGGTGCGGCGCGTGAGATGCCTGCTCCGGTGCCCGGCACACTGCCCCTCCTCGCGTGTCCCTAACCCCACATCACTGAAAGTGCTCCTCCTAAGAGAAACAGCACCTGTTCCATGGATTACGTCACACCCTTAAGCGCTTTCCCCTTGCGTCCTGTCATAGAAACTCTTTAACAGTGGGTGCTTTCTGCACACCCATTTGCAAACCATTTCCTGTTCCTGATTTTAGCTCTTTCTGTAAAAGTAACTAATAACACAGCAACTGTTTCTTCACCAGTCCTTCCTCGGCTCTCACCTCCACCCCCACACCCCCACCCCCCGCTTCCCCATCCCACGCTCATCTCTTTGCCACTGTGACCCAGGTTGGCAGCCTTCAGTGGGAGACTTGAGGGGTGAAGTATGCAGGATGGTGGGCTGAGGTTTCAGGAGTGGACATACAACTCCCTGTCTGGCTCACTGATTTATGTCTACTTTTTTAAAGGATCAATCTTTTTTTTTTTTAATGTATTTATTTATTTATTTGGCTGCATTGGGTCTTCGTTGCTGCACGCGGGGTTTTTCTAGTTGCAGCGAGCGGGGGCTACTCTTCATTGCGGTGCACAGGCCTCTCATTGCGGTAGGTTCTCGCTGCATAGCACTGGTTCTAGGCACGCGGGCTTCAGTAGTTGTGGCACGCAGGCTCAGTAGTTGTGGCTCGCGGGCTCTAGAGCGCAGGCTCAGTAGTTGTGGCGCACGGGCTTAGCTGCCCCGCGGCATGTGGGATCTTCCCAGACCAGAGCTCGAACCCATGTCCCCTGCATTGGCAGGCGGATTCTTAACCACTGCGCCACCAGGGAAGTCCGATTTATGTGTACTTTTATCCATTGATTCAGTGACCGTTTGTTGAACTTCTGCCCTGTTCCGGGCACTCTTAGCACCAGTAACACAAACAGGGTGGCAGTGGAGCCCCAGGCCTCAGATGCTCCCAGTGAAGTTAACCGGTTTCCAGGTAAAGTGCACTGAACTGTGAAGGTGTTAGGATCGTACCCGTGTGGGTTCTGGTGGAGGCATGAGTGATGCACTTGCCTTTCCCGTTTGGGGGAGAGGCTATAAAAAGCATCCGTGTAGGATGCAGGCTCGTCCTGGTTCACAGAGTCTCTCCAAGCCCTTCTCTCCTTCCTCTGAATTACTCCGTGGTGGAATCCTAGAAACTCAGGGGCAGCTCAGCCAATCAGAGTTCAGCCCTTTTCCTACAGCAGTTGAAATCCTGAGGGTACGTTACGGCATTTGGGTTTATCGTGGAGATGTTTTTTCCCCTGCAAGGGCCATCGCCTCTTGCCAGGTTTTGGCTGAGAAGGGGGTTATCATGACCACTTGGCTGTCTGGACAAGCATGTGATGATATGGGGGTGAGTGAGTGAAGAATAAAACGAACCCTCACTTGCTCTTCTTTGAAAGACATATTTTTGAGGCGTACTTTTTCTTTTTAACATAGTTGTGGTACTTTCCAAAAGGGTTATATTATAGACAAAAGGAATAGAGTCTGAAGTTGTAGTATAATGTACCACATGGTAGTGGGGCCTGGAACCTTCAGTAGGGTATCCTGTATTGATAAAAGCTTAGGAAACATTGGCCTTTAATCTCTCTGGACCCCTCTTCATAGATGGCTGTTTTGGAGACCCTGCACCTGGCCATTTCATTGTTTGCCATTATTTGATCACTGGCCTGTAATAGTTAGGAGTAGGTTGAGCTGCATATTACAGGGGAAAAAAACAAAAACAAGTAAAGAGTGGCTTAAATATGGTAATTTATTTCTCTCTCACCTCAAAGGAGTCTGGACGTAGGCTGGGAATGCCACGTCTGTGGTGCCATCAGGGATTCCATCTTCTCTTGATTGTCCCCACCCTCTTTAGCACGTGGTTTCTGTCCTCAGGTTCATCTCCTGGCTCAAGATACACACTAGAGCTCCAGCTGTCCTTTCTGAGAGGTAGATGCTAAAGAAGAAAGGAAAAATTGAGGTCCTCCCCCGCCCCCCAATGAGTCATTTCTCTCTCAGAACCCACGTAACACTACAACTTATTGGCTACAGCTGGCTGCAAGAACGACTGGGAAATGGAGTCTTTTGTTCCCAGCGGCAAAACACCTGATGAAAACTGGGTTTCTGATACTAAGGAGAAGAGGAGAATGGGTGTTAGAGCAGGCAGTCGACCTTGTCTACCCCAGAGCAGAGCTCAGTGCGGCATCGTGGGGAGGGAGTCGGGCTTGAATGTCACCCACGTGGGTCCTGACGTTGCTGAGAGCGACGTTGGAGTGGGGTAGGTGGCACAGTTACTGAAATGCTGGTGTCCCGGGGCTCGGGGGCGGAAGATGGTTGGCAGGGACCTCAAGAGAGAAGGTTGTGGGATGACGATGATGGTGTAACAGTGGCCGCAGGTGGACCTGTGGCTGGGAACACACAGCCGTAAAAGGACTAGCCTGCCTTGAGAGTAGGTCTTGAGGAAAGGAAGTGAAAAGGCAGAAGTGCCTTCCCTCCAGCCGTGGAAGAGATGGATGACTGATCCTCAGCAAAGAAGAGACCCCAAGGGCACTTGGAAGGGATTGACTAAAGATGGCGGGGAGGTGAGGCGAGGCGTTAAACCAGATAAGAATGAAGAGGAGGGAATAGGCGAGGGGGGTGTATGTCTAGGGCTAGGGCGGTAGCTGTATCGCGAAGAGAAAGGGAGCTGGCGTTTGGAAGTTAGGGAGAGTGAGAATGATGGATAGGCAGAAGGGTGAGTGAGTTCGTCTGGGTCTCTGTGTTGCATTTCTTGCATTTCCAAGTGTCCCCAGTGTGCCGTGCGTGGTAATGGGCACTCCCTTGAAAGTTCCAGTTGGGTGGGCCACCTGTTGGCAGGAGGCGTGTCTGTCCCCCTGAACTTGGGAGGCGGGGGCCCTGCCAATGAAGGTGTTCCACTGTGGGCTTCTCACTCATTCATGCACTGGGCAACCTGTTTCCTTGGCTCGACTTGACCTAGAGTGGCTCCATCTCTGTAGAGAGAGGAAGAAGAGCCTCTTCCCTGTGCTCTATTCACCTTGTAGGATTTTCCTTCCACTTGTTTGCAACTCTGTCTTCATTAGAAACATGGTTTCTGAGTAGTCCTAGTTTTGAGACTTGCCCCTGCCTTGGACCCCAGTTCCTGGCTCTTACCTCATGGGACCCAGTTTTACCTTTCGGTTTCCAGATCTCAACTCTGATCCCGGACAGAGCACGAGAATTATTTTACATGATCTCTCTTGCTTGTGTGCAAAGGGAGTAGCCATTTTGTAGAGTGCGCACAGTTCTTGTTTTTGTTTCTTCTTTTTTATTTAAAGCCTAGCATGACTGCTGTCTGTCACTCGCATCATTAGGGGCACTTTCCTGATACAACCCTCCACCTGCCCAGCTGGTGTGTAATATTAATTCTTTCCATTTATGTACTGCTTTATGGTTTACAGAGTTTCTTCACTCATTTTCTTCTCTGATCCTCGTAATAAAACTGTGATGCAGCAGACATTACTTGTTTACTGTCAGAAACCTAGGCTCCGAGGTCACCCAGTTATAACACTTGTGGAAGACGTGAGGTTGGAACCCAGCTGTCTGTCTCTTTTTTCAAGTGTAGAGGTTCAGAGTAAGCAAATGAATTTAGCTCTTGGCCTGAAGAAAATCTAGTTAGCCCATCTGCTGTGGCTGAAGCAGTTGTCTGCATGTCCCGACTGCATCTGAATGCGTCTTCGATGGGTGATGTTTGGTGTCATCTGCGGCTCAGCTCCTTCCTTGTGCACTAGTTAGGGCAGGTTGACGATCTAGCAACCCCACCCTGGCTGGACTGTGCAGATTTAGGCAGGTTCCAGCCTCCCAGGTGCCTCTGGGCATGCAGCTTGCTATCGTGCAGGGAGCTGGCCCAGGCGTCGGGACTGGACAGGTCTGGGTGTGTGGTCCCCAGCGTGGGTACCAGCTCTGTCATCCTGGGCACATCACTGCCTGTTTCTGGGCCTCGACCTCCCTATTGTACAGTTAGGGTCAAAACATGTCGTGCTGGGACCGTCTGTGACCTCTGCAAACTTTAGTTCTCTCGTCTGTGAAATGGCGCAGTGTGAAGTCTGGCTACATAAGGAACCCGGCAACAGGCCTGGCAACACAGCTGGCGCCTAACACGTGTTCCACCTTCTCCTTCCTCTTCATCTTTTCAGAGTGTTGTGAGAGCCTCATAAAACATGGTATGAAGATTAAAAAATAAAGGCAAGGATGTCACAGCCTGGCTGCTTTGCCCACGCAGGTGGCCTCTTTTTTTTTTAAATTTTATTTATTTTTGGCTGCGTTGCGTTGCTGCATGCGGGCTTTCTCCAGTTGTGGTGAGCAGGGGCTACTCTTCGTTGCGGTGCGTGGGCTTCTCATTGCGGTGGCTTCTCTTGGTGCAGAGCACGGGCTCTAGGTGCACGGGCTTCAGTAGTTGTGGTTCGTGGGCTCAGTAGTTGTGGCTCGCGGGCTGTAGAGCACAGGCTCAGTAGTTGTGGTGCACGGGCTTAGTTGCTCCGTGGCATGTGGGATCTTCCCGGACCAGGGCTCGAACCCGTGTCCCCTGCATTGGCAGGCGGATTCTTAACCACTGCGCCACCAGGGAAGTCCTCAGGTAGCCTCTTGAGTGTGGGGAGCAAACTCACCTTTTTGATCCAGAGTGAGAGAGCCTTGCCCAGGACTCTTTTCTAAAAAATGGCCTTTTCTGACCAGCTCGAGGGGGCCATGGAGGGTGACTCATTCCAGCCTTTCATCGATAATGCTCGTTTACATGCAGTGCTTGTATTTTCAAATTGACTTCCTGTCACACTGAGCTGGTGGTTGGTGGGCTGCCTGCTAGCCTAGGGGTGGACTGCAAAAAAGTGTGTGCTTGCGGGGCTGTGCTGGTGTTGGGAGACCAGAGGACACCGGTAACGTGGCATTAACTGCAGGCGGGGTGGAGGGTGCCTCCACGTGGGAGCGTTCGTGTCCTTTTCCCTCTGCAAATTCTACAGCTGATAGTATTGAGCCACGAGTGTCTTAGTTTACTCAGAATGCGGACATTAACATAAAAATTCATAAGCTTTGAATATTCTGGGGTTGATAGTTTTAGGTGGTGAAGTTAATTTTTTTATTCTTTTCTTTAACTGAAACCTCCGGTTTTCTGTGAGGACGTTGATTATGCGATCTGCCACCTAACAAGAGTTTCCCATTTTCAAATTGCACCTGCACAGTCGGGCAGTATAGCTGTAATACGAGAATACCACCAGGGTAGTCTGTAACTCCGCAGATAACCTACAGTCAATACAGATGAAGGCAGTACTTTAAAACGGTGTTCTTCTCTGATCCATTATTACACAGCGGAACTGTAGTTTCCTTTCTAAGGGATGAGATTTCGAAAGAGGTTAAATTTATATGTGATCTCATTGAGACTGAGGGCCCCAAAGGTGAGGAAAGGGGGTGGACCTTTAAATTTTTTTATTTTAAGGTTATTTTTATTTTGTTGAAGGTGGCAGTGGATGGGTACGGAGGCTATATTTTATTTTGGGGACCCACCAAAATTACTTAAAAATGACCTGTAGGCTATAGGGTTTTTTACTCCTCGGTCATCAGCCTGGCACCTACGTGGTCAGTACTCAGCCCTCCTCCTCTCCGCGTTCTTTAGTTTGTTAACTTAGTTATTCTCATGCCAGGTGCATCCAGTTTTAACTCAAACTTTACTATGCATCAGAATCACCTAGCAGGCTTGTTGGAACACCTTGCTGGCCCTCACCCCCAGAGTTTCTGAGTCTGAGGGTCTGGAACAGGACCTGAGAACTTGCATTTCTAACAGGTGCACAGGTGATACTGATGCTCCAGGCACCGCACTCTGAGGGCCACTGAAATCAGCAAAGCAAAAGTTGCAGGGAGCTTGAAACACTGGCTGCATAGGACTCACCAGGCCATTTAGAGGGATTGACTCTTAAAGCCTTGAAACAGCAAACAGCTGAATGTTAAGAAAGTGAGGGTGGGAGGCTGTTATTGATGGCTTGTGAATTTCTTTGTTTTCATTCCCTTTGTAATTTTGGCAGAACTCACACACCTGCACCTATGTCTATCATTTTTTCTTAAACCTTTTATTCTGGAAAATGTCAGAATACACAAAAAGGCAGAGGGGATAATGAGCTCCCTTGTATTCAGCATCCAACTTCAACAGGGATCAACTAACGGCCACTCTTGTTTCACTGCTGCCCTTCCCCGAGTCCTGCATTTCCTTGTTAGTAGTTCAGTATGCATCTCTTAAAGATAAGGGCTCTTTTTAAAAAAATCACCCCAATACTGTTATCTCACTTTAAAAATAAACAGTAGTTACTCAGTATCATTGAAGAGTCAGTGTTTACATTTCCTCAGTGGTCTCAAATGTTGGTTTGTTTAAATCAACTTTCAAACAAGAGCCAGACAGTCATTTTGGTAGATCTTTTTGCGCCTCCCCACCCACCTTTTTCCCCTTAATTATTTATTTGTTAGAGCAGCAGTTCATTTGTCCTGTAGATTTCACCACATTCTTTGCTGGGGTTTCGCTGAATGCATCCCTGCGGTGTTGAACGTGTTGTACTGACCTAGCAATTTAATCAAAAATCAAATTTGATTTTTTTTCCTTTTTTTGGTACTGCGTAGTGATGCTGTTTACTTGCATCACGTGGTGTGTAATGCCTGCTGTGTTCTTCTCATAGCCTCTTTCTTTCTCTGATGTTCAGGCTGGCGAGTTGGCTCGGGTATTGTCAGCCAGTTTTTATCTAATATATCTTCGGGTTTAGCAAGTTTCAGGAGGAACAAAATACAGGCAAGTGTGCGGTGCATCATCTGATAATTTGACATCAGGTGAGTGTTTGCTAGTCTAACGCACTGCTCTCACCCCAAGGTATTAGCTTTACTGCCTGTGCTGTTTTGTTTAGTCAGCAAAGGCTTTAGTCTTTACTTTAGAGTCACAGTAGTATTCCAGCCCTGTGATAGCTGCTTTCTTTGAGTGAAATAAACTTTCTTGGAGTTTATTTCAGGTACAGTGGTCCAGAACCACCAACTGTTTATTGCCATGATACATATGCCTAAAATAGTGCTTTTGGGGGGCAGCGGGATGTAGCGGAAATCAGGAAGCTACAGATTGAGTTACTGGCTAATGATACACAACGTGCGCACACACACGCACAGTTTAGGCAACATTCAGCCGTGTGGCTGTCTAAGACCAACCAATTTAATATCTTTATTTTCTGAATAAAGGTGAAAACAGACCTATTCAGTCTAGACCAAAAGCAGAAGACCAAGACATGTTTCCATGTAGAATTTGAGTTGGATGTTGATGTACAAATGTCACATCATACTAAAGCGAAAGCCCTTGCTTTCACAATATAATAAAACATTTTTATTTCAGGAAGGAGCTTTAACGATCATCTGATCCAGTCCCTGTGGCCCCGAGAGAGGAAGGGACTTACATCCACAAGATCACACATTGAATTAATGTGCCCTGCTATGCAGTGGCGACTCTGGAATGACCCCAAAGGTGCCTCCAGTAATTAATGCCTGTTTTTTCTTGGCAAGGAAAAGGCCACCCCCTTCTCCACGGGGACCAAAAAGGCCCTGGTACTTACTCAGAGCCCCCGCGGTCTAGCAGCAGAGGTTGGCCTCCTTTAGCCATCTGAACTTGACCCCTGCCATTGGAAGGGAGAGCCGTTTGGCAAGTGAGGTCCAGTGGTGTTGGCCTGAACATCTAAAGGCAGAATAACACTTTTTATAGTCCCTGAAAGCGTACGAAGGTAAATTGGCATATCTTTGTCCTTCATCTCAAGATAGTTGGCGAGATCAGGTGCCATGTCACCAGGTCCCCTTCTCCACCAAGGCTGGAAAGAACTAGAGAGACAGGGTGATGTACTGGAGAGGGCACTGGACTCCACGGTCCACAGTCTGCACTTTTTGCTACTTTGTCCACTTTGCTGGGCCTTAGTCTCTTCATATGCAAAACAGGTGGATTGGACAGATTATGGTTTGAGCTTCTCTGTTTTGACCGACACTCTGTGACCTCTAGTACATTGTTTAACCTTTCTGAAACAGTTTTCTCGTGTATGGCGTTGGGGGACTGGACTGGCTGCTTCTGCTCTAACATTCTGGAGCTCCATTTATCACACACATGCACACACACACACGCATGGAGCAAGAAATAAGGTCAAGTGTTTTATAAACCAAGTGTTTGTAGCTCATGCTGCTCCTTTATTAATTCTCCTTTTTTGGCTCCAGGCTTCTTTACAACTGATATTCAGTTTAGAGATAAAAAATGAAAACTGCGAACATGGCTGTCAGCTAGAACATTTGTTTTTATTGTGATTTTTCAGGAAGAGTGTGAGAAATAATCTGCAAACCATGAAGAAAGGCTGACGCATTTGTTGGGACTGGAGGAGGCCCAGTAAGTGGGTTCTCTCCTACATAAGTTTTGGGCTAAATTGTGAAATAAGACGAAGGAATAAGGCAAATGGAAGCCCAATAGAGCATCTTTATGACTGGTAAAGCCTGTATTGAATGGCTGGGCTTCTCCCTCTGGGTGAGGAGACTTCCTGACACTGAGCTCCAGATTTGAAAGACTCATCATCCCAGCGTCGTTGGAGGCGCAGAGCAGAAGGTGAGCGGCTCCCTCACTGGGCTCTGCACGTTCAGCTTCACATCCCCTCTTGCCAATTACTTTGCCTCTTCTTGGATCAAGTGAGTGCGGGAGCAGGAGAAAGGCAGGGGTGTCACACCGGGGGATGCCCTCGTGTGGAAGGAGACATCTGGCCGGAGCGGGCAAGAAGCGTTACCCCCGGTGGCATTTGTGTACGAAGATGTGGCATCAGTCTCTCCCAGTGTCTTCCTTTGTAGCTTGACAGGTGGTAAGATTTCTTTCCTTCTATTAGCGGATCTGTATTTTCCTAGCATGGTGGTTTTAAGTTCCTAGGGAGCAAGGTTAGTTCAGGAAGCTGCCTAGGCTTGAGCAGCATCTACCTTTACTGGGCGCTTTCTTTGTGCCAGCCACTGTGTAGAGCATCTTGGACTTGTGTGTTCTCATTTAGTCCTCGCTCTAAGGTGAGTACATAGGTGCCACTTATCCCCATTTTGCAGATGAGGAAACTGAGGCTTAGTGACATTAAACAGATGCCCAAGGATCGCTAGTGTGAATTAAGAAAGTCGTGTCATTGTATTCCATTCTGACTCTGTATCACATGATGATGTTGTTCAACCCTTTAAATCTGATATCGGGTGGCTCCGGGAAGGTAGCTGGAATAGCAGAGTGGTTAAGCGAAAACTTCAGCACCACGGCTGAGAAAAAGCAGTCAGGAGAGGTGGTCTGAGGTGATCACTAGTATCAGCCTCATGTGTGAGCAACTTATATTCACTTTAGAGATAAAAATGTAAACGTCGGGTTAGTCTGTAAGATACAGATTGAGGTACAGATACATCAGTACCTGCTTCTGCTTACTGATGGCATTGCTAGGTGCCAGGACCTGGGCCAGGTGTTCTACATGTACTGGTCTCTTTGAAACATCAACATATGTGAAAGGGACTGGTGAGAGCTCACTGCAGCCTTTTACAAGCCATTTATCTGCCCTAAGCCTCCTAAGTGTGTGTACACAGGACCTCCTGGACTAAAACACTGTTCAGTGTGATCAACCAAGACCACTGTATTTTATCTTGGAAACGTCCCTAACGCAGAGGATGTTCCCGAGCTAAGGGAGGCGACCTGGGAGTTGGTGCAGGTGGCGGTGTTTCTTGCTAAGCCTCACTCCCAGGTGTGTTGCCTCCTCCTTCTAATGATGTCATATTCTGTTCAAGTGTGTGAGATGAAGTTTTGTTCTGGTCTGGGTCCTGTTCAAGCTCCCTTTCAAAGGCATCATCAGTGTCCAAGGTCAGGAACTGAGCTGCAGGGATCAGTAGACGCGTCACTTCCATCTTTACAGTGAGTGGAGGTCATTTGGAATTTAATAAGGTGAATAAACAAGGCTGTACTTGCACATACATGTTCCAGGCTAAGTTAGGACCTCATTTAGAGGGAGGGCGTACAATTAATAGCAATTTTTTATGAGTCATATTTAAATTACCATGGTTTAAAAATTTTGCCATTGTCAGCTGGAGTTTTTGTTTGTTTCTTTGTATGGTTTTAATAGAATTTTAATGATCTAACTTAGTTTATGATCATTTGGCCTAACAACCTTGCTTTTTGTTTTCGTTTTCTTTTTATTGACATATAGTTGATTTGCAGTGTTGTGTTTATTTGCTTTCTGTGTAATTATAAGTAACATATGGTATATATTGCTGATTTTGCCCTCCCTTTAAAATAATGGTTTAACAAATGAAAAAAACAAGCATATGTATTGGAAAAAGCCCAGGAGGAGATAGAACACAGAGTCAGTAGAGGTTGTCTTGGGTGTTGGAATTGGCCATTGGTGTTTTAATCTTACATTTTCTGTATGTTACAAAATTTGCATCTGTGTGGATATTTTTTCTTAATTTTACAAAATATGGCCATTGGTAACTGAAAATAGAGCAAAATATACGGAAGAGAATTTTAAAGTCACCCCCGCCTCTCCAGTCAGATCACTGCCGCTGGCATTTCGGTGAATCGCACTTGTCACTTGTGGTCTGAACAGCGAAGATGCTTTGTTTCCCAGGCCCCTCGTGCAGTTTCTGACAGTCTGCCCTAGACGGTATTTTCACAGAATAACTCTCCTCCCCACAGTAGGAGCTCCGGCCGAGTCTAAGAAATCCGCCTCCTTCTCGATGGCCCTTAGCAGGAACCTCATCAAGGAAACACTGTCCCCCTCACAGCTGGTCTTAGCCCCAAACTAGTACAATGTGTTCACCAGGAAAGCGTCATCTGCCCACTATGCTGGCATCATGTGAAACTTGTTTATTTATAGTAAAGCTGAAATGCATAGGGAAACTGGGACAGTTTCTGCATTGGGCCCATTAAGAAAATTTTCTGTTGAGTGTGGGCAGAATTTAAACAGATTATTGCCTCATTTCCTTCAACAGGCATGAGCAACCCTGTTGCCTGTTCAAGAAAGTCAGAGAATTTTTTTTTGAGGAATATATGCTTTGGTGATGGAATCTATAAATAAAGTGACCCATTTTTAACTAGATTACCAGTGTGCTTTTCAGTAGGACTTGGTGGTTTAGCTAATGAAATCTTTCAGAGATGCTCCTCTGAACCTTCTGTCTAGTTGTATCACTACCACTGCTTTTATGACTTAATTGGCTTTGTGGTTTAATTCACTTCATGACACATCCATCACCATGAAGCTTACACTGTTCACCCCTGTCTGGCCTAGTATTTTCTTGATGACTCCTGGGGTCAAGCAGAGGTTGAGAGGCGGTTTTGTACTATTAAAACTAAGTGGTTATTTTGTATGGGCTAATCTGTCTTTTTTAATTAAAACAGTCCTTTTAATTTTAATGCATTGAAGCTACTTCCCCCTTCTGATAATTTGCTGTTCCATAATACTATCAGCTGAGCCTATAATAAGTTATTTCTTTCATTTGTAGAGATTTTATAAGATTTTATAAGGTCCTTTCATATTTATTCTATCATTTAATCATTCCCACATTCCCCTCCAAAAAACCCCACTGTGGCAGATAATATTATCCTCATTTTGCAGATGAGGAAACTGAGGCAAAGAAATTAAAGGGTGTGCCGAGTCATCATGGCTGGTAGGTGGTAGGACTGGGACTGTTCTGCTGTGAAAACTGGACATTTGAGGTTGGTCACATCTTCCATTTTTGTGGACACAGCCATGCATGCATGGGGCAGCTCAGCTTCAGATTCACTAGTGTTAAAAGTCTACCTTTGAAGGAACTCAAATCTGTTCCTACTTGCTTCCTTTAGAGCCAAAGTCAGTTTGCCTTGAGTTTTCCCACTTTCCCCCCGTCGTGAATGAGGTGTCAGGAATGTCCACAAGCATCCAGTGTCCGTGTTCCTGACTGTGCCACTGTCTACGTAGAGTGGCCCTGTGGGGCTCGCATAGTGAGAGCCGCAGCACTAAGGCCCTCCTGGCTGAGCCCCACCCCTCCCCGGGCCCGACTGCTCCTGTTGCCTCATCCCCTGAAGCAGATGCACGCACACCTGTGCTCCAGCCAGGCTCTCCGCTCACGCTCCTGTTGGGGTCTCCTCACTGCGAGAGGCCAGGCTGGGCGTCATGTCACCTGACGTCTTCCTCATACTTTGCTGGCCACACCACCCATGCTTCTGTCTGACTGTGCTGAGTCAGCACTTCCCTCTCACTTGCTAGCAACTCACCTGTGTATCAGGATGTATTCTGCTGAAATGATTTGTTTCCCTGTCTCTCTGTGCCCACCATTCTACCCTCCAAGACTGAATTTCCTCTAGGTAAGGACTATATCCCAAAGAAGCCCTGTGGGTTTTTTTTTTTTTTTTTGGATGTGGACCATTTTTAAAGCCTTTATTGAATTTGTTACAATATTGGCTTCTGTTTTATGTTTTGGTTTTTTGGCCCCGAGACATGTGGGATCTTACCAGCGATTGAACCCACACCCCCTGCATTGGAAGGCAAGGTTTTAACCACTGGACCACGAGGGAAGTCCCAGCCCTGTGTTTTTTGAACAGTGAGCACTCCTAGAATGGATAATCCCAGCATTTAGCACACCGTCAAAAACATACTTGTTGAAAAAACTAAATCTGTTGTTGAAAAGACTACAAAAATGACTTCTGAATTATCCAGGTTTGTGATTTCCTTCCTCTCTTCCTTCCCTGATGCTAATGTTAATAAATAAACTTGACTACATAGCATTGTTTTATCAAAAGATCTTGTACTCAATGAATTTTTGCTTAATATCCCACAATAATTTTTAAAAGAATATTTGTATCTTATACTGAAGGGTCAAATTATTTTATGTAGACACACATGCAGCATCATAAATGTACAGCTTGATTTTAATCTGTTTGATTTGCATTTTGTTTATTGGATAGTTCATTTCATCCTTTGGGTTTGCCTATATTCACACTTCTCGTTATGATCATGTCATGGACTTGGTTATTTGTGAGTTTGAGTTTGGACAGGAGAATCTATTTTTATAATCCAATTGGAGAACACACTCTAGTATCTTATATTTTGAATTGGGCAACTGAAAATCTTAGCTTGTGGAATATATTTTAGAATTTTGAAGGTATGACTTGTAAAACTTATTAAGATGGGTAGTTATATGTATATAAAATATTTCTGTAATTATTAAAGGAGCTTGTGATAGTGTTATAAATTCTGGAATGTATTGCCAGGAGTAAATTGAGTTATGGATTTAAAATGTGAACATTTCCTAAATTCTGTGTCAGGAGATGGACACAACTTTTGAGAGAGGAAGCTACTCACTGAAGCTGTGCAAATGCTATTTCTCTCAAGTATATTTTAATTTTGAAGTTAAAAAATGCATTTTATATATTTGGAATGGCAGCTTACTATAGTAGAAGGAGTAAGCATTTTGGAGCCAGAAACACCTGGTTTCAAGTCCAACGTCACCACTTAACTCCTTTGTGACTTTGGGCTAGTGTTTTTACTTCCCTGAGTCTTCTGGTTTCCTCGTCGACAAATTAGAGATGGAAGGATGCTCATCCCTGTTTCTCCTACCTCGCAAATCTGTTAGAAGATCAAATGAGAGGTAGGGAGACATTTAAATTGTCAAGCACTATACACATGTGTATATATATTTCTTTCTCATGGAGAAAAGGTTGGGTACTGGAAAGGAAAGGAAAACAAGAGAAAAACCAGAGGCAAGTGACGGATAAGATTTTTATGTGTTTGCATAGGACATCTAGACCGCTTTGAACCACTGGAGACAGGAGCAGACATCCCTGGTCTGTTTGGTGTGGCTTAGACCTGAGTCTGCTGGCCCATTGCTGTAGGTTGTACCTGCCATAGGTCAACAGCCCCCATTTTGGGACCCTCTGTTTTTTGCCCCAGGATCAGATAAAAATTTGTGACCTTCAGTTGGTTAAATACTATTTCCTGAGGACACTCACTATATTCATTTATTCAAGGAATATGAAATTAAGCACTTAACTATTCAATAGTAATTGTTCTAGGTGCTGGGGACTAGAGCATTGGGAAAACACAAAATCCCTGTCTCTTCTCAGAGAGTATATTTTATGGGGAGGCAGATCAAGCAAACAGATGTAAAGATAAGTTCAAGTAGTGATAACAGCCTTGAAGAAAGCAAACCAGGTGACCTTGATAGAGAGCAGGGGTTGGAGGGCTTACTTAGTAGGGTCACCCAGGGATGCCTCTGAGGACATGACCCTTGAGCTGCATCTGAGGTGTGAGAAGGAACAGCATGAGAAGAGCTGGCTGGGCCCCGGAGCTCCAAGCAGTGGGAGCATCTTGTGCACAGGCTCTGAACTAGGGCGACTAGATGTGGTGAACTACGTTTCTTGTTTTGTTTGGCTCGGTGGTCTCTGCCCTGAAAGACTTAAATTTTTAAGGAGGAGGAAAAGTACCATAGAGGTAAAACGTAGAGATGGAGACGAGAAATAATTGTTAAGCTATATGGTTTGTGCATTATGAAGTGCTAACAGGTTTATGTGGTTCATTGACATTTACTTCAAGGGTGTACCCTAAATATATGTATGAAATAGTCTCCCAGCTCCTTTCCTTTCCTTACTTCTGCTAATTTAATCTTGTGCAAAGAGCTGGGTTTGTTCCTCCTTGTACCTTGAGGTTACTGGCCTCCATCCCCTGGTCTTGAATGTAAAAAGTTTAAGCGGAGTTGAAGGACCAGCTTGGCTCAGACCTTTGACCAATTGATCACGTGACTCCTTGGGGACTTTGTGCTAATGATAATGGATAAGGTTTTCTCTTTGCTTCCAAATTGATTTTGTGGCTCAAAAAAAAAAAAAGACATTCATCAAAAGCTAAAGGGATTGTCAATGTGGGGAGAGGGGCATCAAAGAAAAACCATTATCCAAATGACTGGTAGAAGGGAGTCACTTAGGATTTATAGTGACTTTGCATTAACGTAAGTCAGCAGATCTCTGAGTGAGTGAATGACTTGGCTAAATAATACTTACAATAAAAGCTAATGCATAGGAAGTGCTTGCTCTTTGCTAGATTCCCTGCAGCACTAAGGCTTTTCTGTATCTAATTCTGAGTCCTCCCAAGAACTCCAGAAGGCTGGTATTATTGTTGCTGTTCTGGTGAGAAACCTAAGGCTTAACTAGGTTAACCTTGTTGAAGGTCTCATAGTCATTCGGTGGCTGAATGGGACTTGGAACCAGGTTTTTTTTGACCTCAGGGTCCTGATTAATCATGACAAGTCATGGCTTCCCCTGATGGTGTTAGGACTGTAGGCAAAGGACCTTGCGGGAATGTTGTCTGGGAAGGAGTGATGAATATGATCGAGGAGACCCATGTGAGTATGAGGAACCCAAATAGCTAATCAAGTGCTTTGGAATAGCTGCAGGGGGGTGCTGGATGTGAAGTGCTCGGTACTGATCCCCGTGATGCATTTCCTAGGGTGTTGTCGGGGCCAGTGAGGCAGCTGATAGTGAAATCCATTTGCACAGGGAGCCACTCAAGGCTTGGAGTCGCTCAAGGCTTACTTGCTAATTGTGACTTAAAGCTAGTATAATTTGTCTGGTCTTTAGTTTCTCACTTAAAGAATGGGGATACTTAGTTAATTGATTGATTTTAAGAATGAATCCATCGTTATTAAGTAAGTGCCTACAGTGTGGCAGGAGAAGCGCTGTGGATAGAGCAAAAAAACAGACCAAGCAGTGTGCTCATTGAGCTTATCTTCTTTTTGTTTAAAATTTATTTTAGTGAAATATAGTTGATTTACAATGTTTTGTTAGTTTCTGGTGTGCAGTAAAGCAGTTCAGTTACACGTGTATATAATAGTTTGCGAGCTTATCTACTGATGGGGCAGACAGTCAAGAAGTGAGCACGTGTACAGTTTGTTGGGTGGTGAGACAGGCTATGAAGAAAAAAGAGGTGGTGCGAGAGAGAGAATGAAAGGAGGTTGAGGAGCAGAGACAGTGAGCTGTGTAGATGTGGGCGGCGGGTGCAGGCCTGGCCTGTTCAGGAAGCAAGGAGGTCATGTGACCAAGGAAGAAGTGGGAGGAGAGGCTGGAGGAGAGCCAGGTCATGTAGGATCCTGCAGCCCGTGGAAGGACTTGGGCTTTTGCTCTGAATGGATAGGGAGCCTTTGGAGAATTTTGAGGACAGGCGACCTGGATTGACTTAATGGTTAGAAAGGATCCATCTGGCCACTCTGGAAAACAGACTCTTGAGGGTACAGGGTAGGAAGAGGGAGCCCGGTTAGGAGACTGTCGTAGTTTAGGTGAGATTATCATCCACTTAATGATGTGCCCCCTGCACTGAACTGAAAACGTGCAAACATTTGAACAAGATGGAGATAAAAATAAGACCATCAGGTACAACCACTGGAGTGGGCAGATGCTAGAAGCCCAGTGGTTGTGTAAATATAAATTGCACATCACACTGCAAGGAGGGCTGAGGTGCGAAGGTTGCTTAGGCCCTGCCCCGTCATTACAGCCTCTGCTACACGCGATCAGATTGACTGATTCGAATTGTTTTTATTCTTATTCTTCTGTTATACTGGTGTTACTGTTAGTATCAGTCTAAGAGCAGACTTAGAGAAGAAATTGTGGGGCGGGAATAATGTTCCTTTTTAGGGTGAATATGCCACATTTCCTAATAGGACTCTTCCCCTGGAGATTAGATGTTTGTTTCTAGTTAGAACTGGAACAGAGAAATAATAATGCAAGGTTCTCTTCTCTGAACACTGCAAAAGGTTAATGTATATTCAGTTCAATCATAAGATCTAAGAACCATTTTCTTAGTTTAAAAAAAAAAAAAAAAAGGACTCTATCTTACACCAGTGGTTCTTAATGGGAGTGAGGGTGATCTTTCCCCCCTACCAGGGACATTTAGCAAAGCGTAGAGGCTTTTTTTGGTCCATAAACTTTAAAGAAATATTAGTAGATTTTTTTTAAAAGAGCAGTTTTAGAGTTACAGAAAATTGAGCTGCAAGTACACAGCTCCCATGTACTCCATCACGACCCACCACCCCCAGTTTCCCCTATTGTTAACATCTTGCATTAGTGAGGTACCTTTATTATAGTTAATGAGCCAGCGGTTAAAACATTATTAACTACAGTCCACAGTTTACATTAGAGTTCACTCTTTGTGTTGCACATTCTGTGGATTTTGACAAATGTCTGACATGTATCCCCTGTTACTGAATTACGTAGAATCGTTTCACTGCCCTAAAAATCCCCCGTGCTCCACCTACTCGTCTCTCCCTCCCTCTTCCCGAATCCTTGGCAACCACTGATCTTTTCACTATCCCCACAATTTTGCCTTTTTCAGAGTTTCACGTATCAGTCGTTGGTATTGCACGATGTGTAACCTTTTTTGATTGGCTTCCTTCACTTAGCAATATGCCTTTAAGGCTCCTCCATGTCTTCATCTGGCTTGATCGCTCATTTCTTTTTGTCAGGGAGTAATAGCCCATTGTCTGGATGCACCACAGTTTGTTTATCCATTCTCCTGATGAAGGACATCTTGGTTGCTTCTCTGGAGAGGTTTTTGATTGTCACCAATTGAGGGGAGAAGCCGGAGGTGCTGCCAGACACCCTACAACACACAGGGCACCCCACAGTAGAGAATTATCCAACTCAGATGGCAGTAACGCTGAGGTTGAGAAGCCCCGCTCCGAATATATCCTAGATCATCTAGAGAGAGGCTGTCAAGCATACACATTTAGGTTTGCTTCAGCGCGTACTTTGAGAACCTCAGCCCTACAGCAATCCCGGGAGCCACGTGTGTTGTAAATTCCATTTTGTGGATGAAGAAACAGGCTCAGAGATGTTAGTGCTTCTGGTCATTCTGCTGGTAAGTGGCTGCAGCCGGGATTCCGACCTGCAGCTTCTCAGTCCGAGTATGACACGGGCACCCCAGTGTATGGGGTATCATTGGAGTCTTCCTTCTATATTATGTATGGATTCTTCCGTTTTTAACCCAAATGCTCTTCCTTTGTTTCCTTGGTGACTTAAATTCAGTGAAAGTCCTTTGAGTGCATACTAGCTCACTCAGTGTTGTAGAAGCAACAAAGATGAAGAAGCCATGGCCTCTGGCCTCTGAGAAGTGTCTATATAGTTGTCTCTAGTCCCTTATTTCTTCATAGTTTTCTCCCCTTTGATGTGGTTGCCCCAGAGATAAAGGCACAGTGATACGTGTCCTCTGGTGGCTCGGTGCTTCCTAGTCCCAGGACCCCAACCCTTTTTTCTCCGGAGAACCATTGCTTAATGAAGGAATGAAACATTAGATCCCCTCCCCCCTCCCTCCCCCCCACCAGCCCTCATGCCCGCCTCCCAGGTGGCGTCTGTCTCCGGGGCTTGGCGTCCATCTCTGCCCTTCTTCCTGTGGCCGTGAGTCTGGTTCCCCCCCTCCCCCGGCAGATGGCAGCGGATCTGAATAAAGCAATTGGTTGTTCTTTTCAGTGCCCAGTAGAGGCCTGCCCTCTCCATCTGTTCTTCCTGTTTGCGTGAAGAACAGCTGGCAGTGTTGGTTTAAAAGCCAGCGTTTTTATTTGTTTGGGATTTTTGTCTCTTCATTTTTAGCATTTATCTTTCAACCATGCAGATAGCTGTTCTTAGTGGCACATATTCTGTATCTGGGGAAAATGCGCCCCCTTCCCCACGCACCCTACACAGACACACATCCCACCCTACCCCATCTGGCCACTAGCAACCCTGGCTGGTTTCCATTGTGTTTCACCGTTAGAGAATTGTCTTACATAAGGTTGGTGCAGCGGCCTTTTACTGGTTAAGGTGAAAAGGTACACGTGGTTTTTCAAATCTTTAGTGCGTGTGTCAGTCTGTGAGTGCGTGCATGTCATACATCATGTTAGACCGCAGCCATGGCCGGGTTATTTATTTACATGCCTTTCTCTACTTTTGGAATGTCAACTCCTGGAGCATGGAGGTTATTAGTCAGTATTTGAGTACTTACAAGAAGCAGACGTATTGGGGTAATCTCTGCCTTCGTGGAGGTCACAGTCTTCTTGCATCTCTGACCCAGACGTCCTACTTCGGTGAATTTTATCCTATATGCAGGCTTTGTTTAGAATCGCAAAAACAGAGACTTGCACAGGTCAACTTCGGTGAAATCTGTCAGTGGAATATAGTAAACAATACATATGCATATCTCTTGATATGGAAAGATAGTCATGATACATTAAGTGGAAAATAGGTTATAAAACAACACAGGAAGGAGGAATTAGCCCATTTTACCTATAAAGAAAAATTTGGAAAGATATACTAAAAGTTGAGCATTAGTCATCTCTGGATGCTGGAGTTTAAAGATGATTAGTTTTTTCATAATGAACGTGTAATGCAGATTTAATCAAACAAAGAAACAGAGCAAGAAAAAACACCATTGTGCAGATGCTTGTGCCCTGGAGGGAGGGACTCATGTAAATAGCAATGGCCACTCAGTATAGCAGATGTTTTTGCTTGCATTCAACAACTCTGTATCCAGTGCCAGCTATGTGCTGGGCACTTTTATAGGAGCTCAGGCCGTAGCAGTGAACGCAGTAGACAAAAGGCCTTGCTTTCTTAGAGAATCATTCTAAAACACAATTTATCATTCATTTCTGTTTAATAATGGAAATGTGTATAAGATACTACTGGATAACAGGGAAGGAGCAGCAATGTCTGTGGATTAGAGTCACACTGGAATTTCCACTGTTGGGCAGAACACACTCTTTTGTTTGTGGGTGGAATAAAGGAAGGCGCCATGTTTGGTACACGTATTGAAAGAACGAGGTTTTCTCCAAGAGCATTGGTACCTGTCATTCCATAGTTAGGAGGTGGAGGAAGGTAGCTTCATTAGTTATGCGAGCCACTTATCATTAGGAGAGTCTGGATAAGATGTAAGTGACTATTTCTTGTCATGACGTGTTTATGCTGGTTCCCTGTACACTCATCTGAACTAATGGGCTTTTTGGCATCATCTCCTTAGATGCATCGTAGGGAATGAATTTCTCCACTTAGAAGCCCCGTTATAGCTTTGTCAGGCAGGGTTTTGATTTAGTGACAGCACTACGTGCGTTCCAGACACAGGATGGCAAGGAGGGAGGGCCCCTGCCAGCCCTTAAGTGCAGGCAGCCGCCTTCTTAGAGATTATTCATCACTCTCTGACAGATGCTTTTCTGCTGAAGCCCCGACCAGACGGGACGTAAAGGATCAGATGGTGTCTCCCCTTCTGTATTTTGGCCAAAGGGCCAACCGAGTGGTGGACTTTTATTTTAAGAATCCAGTTGTTTAGAAAGGGGATAGTAAAGCAGGGAAAAGATGTTTTCTTTTTAGGAATTACAGTGAGGCTTTTTGATAGAACAGTCGAGTTTGAGTTCCTTCAGCTTCATTATCTGTTCCAGAAATTGAGAACCTGCCATGCGAATCTGAGAAATGATATGAGTGTGGTTCTCTACCTCGTCTGCACATTAGAATCATGCTGGGAACTATTAAAAATCCCAGGCCACACCCCAGGCCAAATAAATCTGACACTCCAGGGGAGGGGTCTAGGTGGCAGGAGTTTAAAGCTCCCAGGTGATCCTGAGGTGCTGCTAAAACCGAGAACTTCGGCAGTATGATTATTCCAGCTACACAAGGCAGAGTCTAACCTTCTAAAAATAAGAAAAAATTTAAAAGTTAAAATTAAATTTATTAAGATTAGAAAATAATGTAAGAATTTTATCCTTTCCTTTAAAAGGAGAAAGATACAGTGGGGTGAGTTTACTTAGACGTCCTAACTTGGCTTGATTTTCAACTTCCACATTTAATTAAGGGTGAAGCCACGTCTGTTGTTTGCCTGTTTGCATGGCCTGATCACTGGGAAGTTCTGGGAACTTGTAACCCTTTTGTATTGACTTCAATGTTTGTGTGTGTGAATTTTTCTCTTCTTATTTGGCCAAGACACTGCATGTGTTACAGCTTGTTTGTTTCTCATTCTTTGTTTTGGCTAAATTGTTTTTCAAGGAACTGCCTGACTCCTCCTTCAGTTAACTTCCATCTCCTGTGGATGTGGCCCATTTCACAGTCCACCCTGTCCTTTGGTGGTTTTCTGCCCTGGAGGGAGGGACTCATGTAAATAGCAATGACCACTCAGTATAGCAAATCTTTCAGCAAAGATTTGTATGAAAGCTATTTAGACTGTTTGTTCCTTTGAAGCACATCAGTTCTGGTCTTGAAATGTAATGGGGTATTTTTGTTTGTTTGTTTGTAAAACTTATTTATTTATTTTTGGCTGCGTTGGGTCTTTGTTGCTACGTGCGGGCTTTCTCTGGTTGCGGCGAGCGGGGGCTACTCTTCATTTCGGTGCATGGGCTTCTCATTGTGGTGGCTTCTCTTGTTGGGGAACATGGGCTCTAGGTGCACGGGCTTCAGTAGTTGTGGCATGTGGGCTCAGTACTTGTGGCTCATGGACTCTAGAGCGCAGGCTCAGTAGTTGTGGCACACGGCCTTAGTTGCTCCGCGGCATGTGGGATCTTCCCGGACCAGGGCACGAGCCCATGTCCCCTGCATTGGCAGGTGGATTCTTAACCACTGTGCCACCAGGGAGGCCCGAAATATAATGTTTTTAAATGTGTTTTTTGATAGGAATTTGTTCTCCTCCTCTGAACTCTGTCGTTGCGGCTGCACTCGTTCCTGCTGATCTTGAACTTCTTCAGCTTTGCCCTGGGAAGTTCCTGCAGTTTCCATCTTCCTGATTACTGTCTCTTTAAATCCTAAGTCGTTTTGCATTTCCCCCCACTCCTGAAGTGCAACATTTAATCTGCCTTTCTATCTTGTCAGAATTTATGGGGAGTGCCAGCAGCGTCTATTTAAATAGTATAGTAACCAAACCCGTACATCATTGTTTTCTAGCAATGTCCTGTCTGGATATGCATCTTTTAAAAAGAAGGAGGGGAGGGCATCATGCCAGATAGTGCTGGCACACAACAGAGAGGGTAGTAGACATGATTTGTTAGTGGTGTCCTGTTAGTGGTGTCCAGTTACTTGCCGAGTTTATTTGTGACCTACTTTTACATCATCAACCCCCTATGCATACGTGCAGTACTAAAACAATGTTCCTACTTCCAGCACGTCCAAACGCTGGAAATACAGCTAACGGTCTTTCAGTGTCCCTGGGCTCCACGGAGTGTAGCGTGGGCGCATCTGCACACGGCACAGCGCACAGCTTGCCCTTGCATGGTTCACAGCCTCTGCCGTTGCCACTGCCCTGGCTCGTATTCTCACCCAGCCTCTGGGCAGACGTGCAGAGGCGCAGACATCCCCTATTGGGCACCCGGCCTGCCCTCCTGCCCCCTCGCCCCCCTTCAGCCTCTCCTCTCCACTTGGCTTGCTCTTTCTCCACCTTCCACAGCCCACCGTTATGAGGCCGTTCATTTCGTCAACAGAGATTTTTGTTTGTTTGTTTCTGAAGTTCATACTAAGTGCCAGGCACTCTGCTAGGTGCTGGGATGCAGCTGATCACAGGACAGCTGGGGTTTCTGCCCCCTTCACACCTGTAGTCTGGTGGGGGAGACGGACGAGTAAACAGGAATTCTCAGGGAAACGATGTGAGTGCTGTGATGGTAAGGAGGCGGGTGTTCCCGGAGTCCAGGGCAGGACCCACCTCGTCCACAGGGGCTCACAGGAGGCTTTCCGGAGAAGTGACCCCTCAGCTGGGGCCTGAAGAAGAGGGGTAGGAGGATACCCACCGCTTTTGAGAAACCGTGTTTGTTATACCTGGAGCTTGATGGGAGAGAGGATGGTAATGGGACTGGGAAGACAGCAGGGCTTTATCCCCAGAGCAACAGAAAGGCTTTAGGTTTGCAGCAAGGGATTGGCGTGCTGTGATTTGCCTTTTAGAAGGGCCACTCCGACTGCAGTGAGTGGAATGAGTGCAGTGAGTGCAGGGAATGGGTTGGAGGGGACGGGCATAAATGAAGGGTAACAGGTGTTTGTAGAGTGTTAGCGATGACCCAGTGAGAGCTGTTGGTGGCCTGGCTAGGAAGGGGAAATGGGATGGAAAGGGCTGGAGAGAGAGACTCAAGCAATATTTAATCCATGGCTTCTTTCTGGGCACAAAAATCATGCCTGGCTCCTGAGCATGAGGGCTTGTCCTGCCTGCCTGTTATCTTGGGTTTTCATCTGTGTTCTACTTCATGTTGAAAAGACGCTCATTAGCTTCCTGCTCATCAGGGCATATTCATGGATGCAGCCGCTTTACAGGTTCCCTGTCCTTCTCTTGGTTCCTCGATCCTTGGGCTGAAGCAGTGGGTTGCTTGTGCAGTAGCCATACTCATCAACTGGCTCTCTGTCATTTGTTTAAAATCCTGGAGTCGAAGAATGTTAGAGTGGAATGAATCCTTGAAGTCCACCCCACCCCTCCGCCCGTCCCCAAACACAAGGTTTAGCAGCAAATACGTGTGTGGTGCTCAGAGAAGAGAAAGGAGTTGCTCAAACTCCCAGAGAGAATTGGGGCCAGAACCCAGATGTCTCAGCTCCCAGTCAGCTGATTCTTCGGGCTAAACAACTGCCCCCCCCTTCCCCGGCCGGTTTAACTGCAGGAGTGTGTCGCTTGGCCAGTGTCCCTCTCCCCCTCCCTTGGCTCAGTGGGCTGAAATGTGTGACAGGTGAATAAATCAAGGCTGGTCTTGGGTGTGACCTTCTCTTAAGGCCGTGGGCTTTTCCGTAAAGAGCAGTGTGCATGTTGTCCTCTAGCGCTGCCTTTCTTTTCATTTTCACTCCTTGACCTCTTCGTCTCTGACAGCAGTGAACTCAGATCCTGGATTCCCCTTTCTGAAGCCACGTGATGGGTGTCGGGAGCAGCAGGCCTCTGGGCTTCTCCAGGGTTTTACTGTGGTGAGAGGTGGTCCCACTGCATTTCCGTAGCTTGTAGCCTGGGTTTGGGAGTCAGACCGGTTGGAATCCCAGCTCTGCTACTTGTTCTCGGGGCAAGCTTCTCATCGGTGCAGTAGGGGCAGTCAGAGTTAAGTAGTCAGAATGCAGATTTTAAAAGATAACAGATATGAAGAAATCCAGCACAGTGCCAGGCACATAGTTGATGCTCAGTAAGTGGTAACTGTGTCGGTACTCGGTTATTGCTCTCTTGTCCCTTTACTGCATTTTCCCAAACCGTACTTGAACCAGCACACACCTGTTTACCACCAGTTGCTCTCAATGGATTCCCTGGTGAGATTTCAGGAGGGTGGGGCGCTTTGTTTCCACCCTCCCTGAACCCCATCACTTAACCTTGAAAGCTACCGGACTGTAGAAACTAAGTAAAACCACTGGGCGGGGAGGGCCCTCCAGCCTCAGTTGCAGGGGCCTGAAGCAGAGGGACAGATAGAGCACATGTGGGAACAGATTTTCGCTAGCTTCATTTCTTTTTCTTTTAAACTTTTTATATAGTCACCCTTCTGCTCTGAAGAGACATGTGAATGATTACAAAGAAAGGGTAAAAAAAAAAAAAAAGAAGAAGAAGAAGATGATGAAATGGACTCAGTGGTACAGAGCCTTGACTCCTTCGTAGATGCAGGATCCAAGCATGGCGGGTGGTTAATAGTTAAGGCCAGCACAAGGAAATGCACTGTAGTACGTGGTCGGCTTCTAGCTTTCTGCTCAGCAGAGTGACAACATGGGCTTCGCAGAAGAGAAAAAAGAGGGAGGTGAGGTGGAGATACCAATTTCAATAATGCAGAGGATTCGAGCTCGAGTTTTTCCCTGGAGGGAGCACGAGAATGACACAGCTGTTGAGCAAGGTGTTCCTGGAGCTAAGGGTGACTCTGGAGAACAAAGGCACCTGTTTTTCATACAGAGAAGCAGCCCGATGCAAAATCTTCTTTATCCGGTATTCAACCAGATACATTTCCACTTAGGGAGAAGTGTCCTCCTCGAAGCGGGGGCTGTGCTTTGAGAAGGCAGTGCCCTGAGCAAGACCCCTTATAGAAAAGGCCAGCTGTGGACAGGCCTGAGGTCCTTCTGAGAAGAGGGGAGCTGGAGGGGTTCATGTCAGGCCGGCTCCCGGGAAACTCTGCTGGGCTGGGTTTGCGAGGTGAGCAGGTGGTCCCGTTGCTCATAACAGGAGAACCCAGCAGTGCCTTTGATTGGTGGTATTGGTGGTATTTGGGGAGCTAAGAGGAAGGGCTTTGGGAGGCAAACATGGGACAGGAAAAAATTTTTTCTTTTCTTTTTAATATAGCCCAGTTCCTAAACTTAATATATTTAACTTTGAAATGTAGCACAGCTGGGACCTTGTCCAAAAATATTCTTGAAATCTCCATGAAACCTAGTTAAAGGGTTGATTTAAAAAAAAATTTCTTCTTGTGCCACAGCTTCAGGATATTTTTAGGAATCTTCTGAAAACAGTGGCGGCACAAATTATAGCCCAGCGTCAAGCCCACCTCATGCACGTCAGCCAGTTTGCAGTTTATTACGAAAGCTTTTTTGCTCCCAGGTTCAGGCCTTCCAGGGACCAGTCACAGTAATTAACAGCTACATCCATTGTGTGCTTACTTTTTGCCAGTTGTTTTGTGTACATTATCTCATTTTAATCTTGCAGTGACTACAGGGCAAGTATTGTTGTTCCTGTTTTATAGCTGAGGAACGTAAGGCTAAGGAGTTTTGTGTAGTTTGTCCAGGGTCACACCCCTAGTATGTGCCAGAACGTAACAGAATCTAGTTCTGTCTGATACAGGAACCACTGCTCTTTCCACAGTGCTTCTTGGGTAATCATTATGGTACAGTCTTTGCAAAAAAAAAAAAAAAGTTACTATCAGGACTTTCCCATCGGGGAGAAAATTTAGGACATTTTAAATATCCCCTTCCCTGTTATATGCTAGGCCCTATCCACATTCCTGTAACTTGGCTGTGATCATCTTTTTGACCTCCAGATATGTTAACTTTAAAAAGAAGGCATCTCATCATCTTTTTAATGGCTTCCATTTTCTTCCAAGTTAAACCAGAGAGTCACTTGTAATTTGTAATTGGACTGTGCCTTTCAGGGGCTGCTGGAGTTGGCCTTTTGCTGACTTGACTTGTGTTCAAGTAATTCTTCTCATTAGCCAAGTAGGACATGGAACTCTTAATGCTCTTCCCGCTGAAGCAGCAAAGCAATGGCCCTGATAGGGGAGAAGAGAGGTTGGATTTGTGGAAGGCCATGGTGTCTTTAAACACATGAAACACACTTTAAATACATTGTCTCATGTCCTCCTTCCAACAGTCAGGAAGCTGCAGTTGCTACCCTCCTGGTGGAGGTGCTGAAAGAGTTAAAGGCACCACACAGCCGACACGTGGTGGGTTTGGGATTCACACCCAGCTCCGTGCAGGTCCTGCAGTTTCTGCTGGGTCACATTTCTCTCTGTGTGAGGTGTGGCCCAGGTGTCTGAAGGAGGCGGGGCTGCATGGGATGCAGGAATCACTGAGGCACCCGGAGAAACGGTGCTACCTTTCTGGGCACCGTGTCTTTACTCTCCCTCAGGACCCATCATCTGATGCTTCGTATCAGAGCTATGAGAATCATAAGAGTAAGAAGAGAGCTAGCTCCGGGTCACAGAAGTCTCAGTGTGGGCAAAAGGCAGTTTGTTTTGGTTGTTGGATGGAAACACCCTCTGTGATTAGGAGAGAACCCTTAGAATAGCAGCCAGCGTTTCTTTACATGGATCGTTGCTCGCCTTGTCCCATTTCCTCATCTGCAACGTGTGGATATTAATACATGCGTCATGTGGTTATCGTGAGGGTCGGGAAGTGAGATAGTGACGTGCAGTGTGATCAGCAGAGTGCCTGGCACTCCCGCAGGGGCGTGAGTCTCGGTGGTGGGTGGGGCGAAGCCGGTGGTGGGCGGGGCGAAGCCGTGTCCTGTGCCTTTCTCAGCCCCTGGGCCACTGCCAGGCACAGACGTGGTGTGCACCCAGTAAATGCTGGTGAGCTGGCGGATGTTCCCCCTTCACTTACTGCACAGGTATTCAGGCACCTAGCCCTCTGCCAGACATGGGGCATTTATGTCTCAGGAGATATATGATTCTTTACCCCCCCAAAAATCCAAGGAAGGTGACCCAGTGGTGAGTGCTGGTCACGTGGGTGACCTCTGAGGCTGTGGAGTACACAGCTGATTTGGAGATCCCTGCCCAGCTCCGTGGCTGACTGTGCTGGGGTGGCGGGCGGGGTCCTTACTACCTCTGGCTCTGCTGTCAGAACTGGAGCTTTTGCTGTCGTCATAAAATGTCTTGTGGGTGGACCTAGAGTCTGTCATACAGAGTGAAGTAAGTCACAAAGAGGAAAACAAATACTGTATGCTAACACATATATGGAATCTAAAGAAAAAAATGGTCATGAAGAACCTAGGGGCAAGACGGGAATAAAGACACAGATCTACTGGAGAATGGACTTGAGGACACGGGGAGGAGGAAGGGGAGGCTGGAGTGAGAGAGTGGCATGGACATATATACACTACCAAACGTAAAATAGATAGCTAGTGGGAAGCAGCCGTAGAAGCACAGGGAGATCTGCTGGGTGCTTTGTGATCACCTAGAGGGGTGGGAGGGAGGGAGACGCAAGAGGGAAGAGATATGGGGACATATGTATATGTCTAGCTGATTCACTTTGTTATAAAGCAGAAACTAACACCATTGTAAAGCATTGTACTCCAATAAAGATGTTTAAAAAAAAAGATAATTAAAAAAAAAAAGTCTTGTGACCACACTGTGACTTGGGTGATTTAATGTGTCATGAGGCAGTTTGGTTTCAGGAAGTGATGGTTTGCTGGAGCATAGGGACGGATGTTGGAAGTTGGGAAAGGGCCAGAAATTAAAGAGCTGTTTCAGCTGGGTAACTGACTCCACTCTTACCGGGTGAGGCAGCCACTCTTGATTTGAAAACGTTTGGGGACCAGCAGCAGCATCACCTGGGAGCTCCTTAGAAATGCTGAATTCCACGCTAGACCTATTGAGTCAGAGTTTGGATTTTAACAAAGTCTCCAGGTGCTTGTGTGCGATATGGGGAGCAGACTTTGGAAGAGAAAGGGCAATTCTTTAGATGCCGAGCCTGGGAATGCAGAGTGTTGTTCTGGAGTCATTGAGTGTCAGTCCTTGAGCAGGGCTACCAGTCAGGGCCAATTTTCTCACTTTTTAGTACTTGCCAAGTATTTTAAGCAACAGAAGTCCAGCCTAAGCTGCTAACTGCATAAATGTGGCATGATTACCGATGAAAACGATAGTATCTTAACGTTAAAAACCAGTTTATATACATCCGGTCCTCTGATCACACAGCATTCTCATGAGGTAGTCTCATCTCTGCTTTATAGGTAATTAGGTAATACAACTGAAAGCACAGAGAAATTGTGCAACATGCCCAGAGTCACACAGTAAAATCAGTAGCAGTATTTGAACTGCGGGCTTAAAACAATTTCAGAGCTTGCTTTTTTTTTTTTTTTTAATCACCCAGTGTTCGCATAGCGAGGTAAAAGAAATCCTCCATCAGGGCCATTGCTTTGTATAAGTTCACTTATGCACACAGGGGGACATGAGACAATTGTAAGTGGAAAAGAATCTGGACCAGGAATGGAATTCTGCAATAATCGACCTTTAGAAAGTTTCGTGGCTGTTCTGATTTAGAGCCTGGAATGGCAAGGCACTTTCCTCCTCCCCTTGGCTTACCATTCACCTCCCACTCTTCTGCAAAGCCCAGCCAAGAGGTGCCCTGCTCTGTAGAGCCTTCCCTCCAGTGGGGGGACAGGTAGTTGGTTGCTCCGTTAGTGTTTTATTCATGCTTCTGTTACAAAACTGATCACTGCATCTTAACTACTTGTCTTATTACCCACCTACTCATGTAGCCTGTAAGCTCCTTGGCAACGAAGGAGGAGTCCTGTTCACCGTTGTAGCCCCAGAACCTGGCTTATTTTGGCCTTCCACTCCATACACGTTAAATGTATGAATTCACGTGTGCATGATCTAGATTTGGTTTTTGTCCTCCCCACCCCACCATTGTCTGCTTTTTATGGATTTTTTAATAGCATCCGATGTGGTTGGAGGGCAGGAGGAGGAAGTGTATGGGGGAGAGAGAAAACTCCAATTTTTGGTTTGGCTCATTTTCAGCAGCTTTTGGGAAAGTGTTCTAAGGAACTGGGGTGGGGGCTGTCTCACTTGGGCTTGAGGATGATCTGGTCCAGTAGTGAGTAAACAGGCATGGACCGCAGCTGCCTGTGAACTGCTTGCCCGTTATCTTCCCAGTGTCCCCTCGTAAGCAGTGGGGCGTAACAGGTGATTCTCGGAAGTCCAGGAGTTATCAGGCTTTTCCGCAATTTGGAGAACCTTGACGTATAGTGGCTTGGGATCTAATGAATTAACTCATGTCTGAAAATGTAAGTCTGAATGAATTTTACCTCCTGATAAGTAAATGGCGGCTCTGGCTGCTTTTTCATGGAGTGGATGAAACGTATTCATGTGTTCACTCTACTGAGTCACACCATTCATTTATTTATTGCTTCACTCTCTCATTTGTCAAACTTCCCCCTTTCTGCTCCCTCCTCCCCTCTTCTCTCTTCTCCCAGGGAGCCTGAGGGCAACTGGAAGATAATCAGTATTTTTGCTCTGTAGGTGTTGCCATCTCAACACCTTCCATCTTTGTTTCTCGAGGACATCATGGGGAAGTGGCAGGAGGTGACTCTGTGCAGCCCTTTTCTCTTAATGAGGACAGTCAGCCCCGGAGTAGGGACGTGCAGAGACAGAGATGAGGGGGCCGATGAAGACGAAACTGTTTGGCCGAGGTCTTAGGAAATGATTTTTTCTGAAAGTAATCCACTTGGAATATATACTCTGGCAATTATTTATTTCTGTCTCCAGGATTCTTCTTTGGGTGTCAGTCCTGGTTTCATCTCTGAGTTTTTTCCGCAGGAGAATTTGACTTCCACATTCTAAGAGTGCACTGTAATGTTTCCATTTACATACCAGTTTGCCTCATTTTTTGGCTAGAAGGGTGTGTGAATATATACAAGAGCCCGAGGTTCATTTTTAGTTGCAGCAGAAGCAAGCCCCAGGGAAAAAGTCAAGATAAGTGGATTCCTGAAATGGTAACTTGGCAACTCGTTTTTTCTGTCCCCCCGCCTGCAGAGCAGCTCTTTGGTTTTAGAAGATAAGTCGCTCCTACTTGTGAAGGTCTTCTTCAGAATGATGCGTTGAATGTGTCAAGAGCCCTTATAATCCTTACCCCTTTACCCCAGGTCACATGTCGTCAGCTTAGAAGCATATCAAAGCAAGGAGGGAAAAGTTTATTTGATAAGGCACTAAAATTGGTCATTTCTGGTACAAGGAGAGGAAGGAGAAGCAACACCCTGTGTGTCCAAATGCAAGGTTTTGTGGTTCAAAGCACCTGCAAGGAAATGGTCCCAAGGCAAAACCGGCAAGGGGCTTGGGATTGATGGGGGTGGGGAGGGGGGTCGACATTTAGAAAGGCCTCATAAACGTGACTGTAGCCTGGGAAGAAGGACCACCATTGGCATGAGGGATGGCTGGAAGGACTTAAGGGGTTCTTTGTTTTTTTTTTTTTTTTTTTTTTTTTGCAGTACGCGGGCCTCTCACTGCTGTGGCCTCTCCCGTTGTGGAGCACAGGCTCCGGACGCACAGGCTCAGCGACCATGGCTCACGGGCCCAGCCGCTCCGCGGCATGTGGGATCTTCCCAGACCCTGCAGGGCATGAACCCGTGTCCCCTGAGTCGGCAGACGGACCCTCAACCACTGCGCCACCAGGGAAGCCCTTAAGGGGTTCTTTATGAAGTCAGGTACACACCCCCGCGAGGACTAGGCTGCATGAGGGCATCCCATAGCCCGGGCTCGGGTAAGCTCCTGTTTCCAAGAAGGCTTCCCCAGCTGTCCCACAAAATCCTACAAAACCTGGGAAGAAAGAGGAGCCTGGGATCTTTAGGTGAAGGTGGTTAATGCATATTTGTTCAGTTGATGTGCAGACCAGACTTCAGAATTCAGAATGTACTGTTTCCTGATGTGTAAGAGCCGGCTGAGCCCTGTAGCTGCAGGGTTGCAGGTAGGACACTGCAGCTCCAGATAAAACATTGCCTGGTAAGCCTGGGCAGGGAGCTCATACCTGTCAGAGGGGCTCTGTATCCTCTTAAAAAATCTTTTTATGAACAGCTGTTTCACCAGGGGGTGTTTTTCTGCAGTGGCTGTTGTGAAAGAAGGGCATTCCTCTGAGGGGTCAGTTCTGGGGAACTAAGTTGAGGAATGGTGCTCTTGAGGTCAGATACTAGACCCAACAAGGTTAGAAATGGATTAAAAGTCCCAGCTTTAACAGAAGAAAAAGCCACAGACGAAAAGCCTCAAGCAGTTTCCAGCTTGGTTGAGGAGGTAAGCTTCCTGTATTTGCATCAATTAGCAGGACAGCCATCTGGCACCGCTGATGGAGCCCTCTGTATGGCGGGAATTCAGCAGAGAGGAGTTCCATGGAGTGTTGATGGAGGGGGACTGGAGCCGCTTTGAAAGCCGCGCTTGGGGATGCCTCTGTGCTTCTTGGTGCTTGCTAGACTGTGCAGAGCATTCCAGGGAGAGGGACCTGGGCAGGGGCAAAGTCACCGCAGAGACCCGACGGGGCCACCTAGTGCCCGTCTGCGAGTTTAGGGAAACGTCAGATCAATTTATCTATCAAACCTTCTCTGGATCCCTCCTGTATGCTAGACTGAGTGCGAAGGAGTCGGAGTACAAAGTTGATAAAACCAGCTGTGGCCCTCATGGCGTTCACTTTATTAAAGGGCAGAAATAGCTAAGGATGCTCTGTAGACCATGGGACCATGGCCCTTACCGTAGCCTCACTCTGGTAGTTTGCACACCAACCTTGGGAGATATGCCTTATTCCTAGATCGCAAATGAGAAACTCAAGTGCTGAGGGCTTGGGGGATTTGCCCATAGAGCTGGGCTTCGAGTCTCTGGTCCTCAGAGTTTATATCTCCATCGAACTGTTTCCCTTGGGCTGGAAAAATTAGCCTCCCCCCAAAATCAGTTGGCCTCCCTTCTCAAAGGTAGATAGACCGATAGATATGTAGGTAGATAGATAGATAGATAAAGGACACTCAGCAGTATTCATCAGAGGTTGTGACTGAATGAGTGGGTCCATGGCACCCTCTCTGCTGGCACTCATTCTGTGTGTTCACAGTCTTGCTAATCTGAAATGACCTCACCAGCCCCATCTTATCTTTTATTCCCCAGCATCCTTCAAGTGGTCTTTCCATCCCTCTATACTTTCATCCACCTAGCCAGTATTTTGCTGCAGGGCACTATGCCTCGGGCCGGAACTAGACACAGATAGATGTATGGGGCCCAGTCCCTGGCCTCTAAGTGCTTATGCAATCCAGCTTGGTTCGATCAGAATCAAATAATTCTGCCTAACAGCGTCTGATTTCCCTCATGCCATGCTCATCCGTGTTTCTGTCTGGTTCCTTGGGGCCCCATTACCAGGAATGCACTCCGTGCCCTTCTCCGAGCGGCGCTCTTCAGGGGCTCCCTCTGGTCTGGCCTTCAAGGAAGTCTTCCCTCACATTGTGCTCTCTACCCCTTTGACCTCCCTCAGCCCTGCTTCCTCTGTCACACATTCCTTTGGCACAAAGGTCTGTGCCCTCTTGAGCCGTGTCCTCAACTCCGTCAGTCTGTCTTATCTTGTTCATACATTGGTGCCAGGATTAACGTTCCCCGAGGGCACAGACTCTTGCTTCCGTGTTGTTTAGTAATGATGAGCACGTAGACATTAAGGTTGTTTGCTCATTTGTGCATTTGCTTAGATAGTTGAACAGGTTTTTAAGGTCAGGGAGTATGATGGATGCTCTCGATCTTATCACCCATCTCAGTCCTGGTGTAAATAGGAACATGAAGGCAAGAGTGGCTGACCTGTCCTGAGCAAGTTTACTATGTACCAGACAGTGTTCTTAGTGCTCTGTGTGCTTTAACCCACTTAAGTTCTTACCACAACCCTCATTGTACGGAGGAGGAAAGTGTCTTGCTCAAGCAGGATTAAAAATTCAGGAATTCTGGCCTCCAGACACCATCTGTACATGAAAGAGTTACCTGCCGTGACTCGGATTTTGTGAACACTATTTTTTTTTAATATGAAACTAAGTGATGGGCTTAACCTGTGAATGGAAATAGAATCTCACATACATGGTGAGATGAACATCAGCGAAATGAATGCCAGCTTTGTTTTTAGTTAATTGAGAATAACTTTGCCAGTCGTTTTGTAGCAGCTTTTGATTACCACCCCATTTTCACTCAACTATATCTCAATTAAAAACAAAAACAACGTTTTCACCTCATGGTGAGTGTCGTATGAGAGAGGTAGCGTGCTGTGCCTCAGGCGTCCTGGTTTCAGGAACCTGCTCTGCCCTATGGTACGTGAGACCTGGACCAAACTGCTGTGCTTCTCTGAGCCTGTTTTCCTCATCTGGAAAATCGAGATGGTAATCTGCCCGTTAGATTTCTTGTGAGTGGTGAGAGAGGTAACACACGTCGTCTCCTAGTTCCATACCTGGCACGTAGTAGGTCCTCAGAAATAAATGGTGGCTAAAAAGAACAGATTTTTTTGGAAACCTGTCGTTAGCAGGCAGTGATTTTCTAGTTTCCAAAAGTTAAGTGAGTTCATTAGTACATCTGTACCTCTAAGGCCTTGGCTGCTTATTTTGTTTTTGTTTATTTGTAATCAACATTTGGAGCATTGTTGGTACTTTTCTCAGCATGGGTAAAAAACATAAAGTTACAGCAGAAACCAGAGGCAGCAAGCCTTCCACTGTGATTTGCATAAACATTTCATGTTTTTAAAGAAAGTCTGGCTATTGCCTGTGGAACACAAAAACTGGTATCAGCTTTATTCCAGCTAACTTTGAATGCCAGAGTGACACTGATCATGGATGCCTTCCCAGAGCTTTAGAAAAACAAAACCAACCTGTTCTGTTTGTTTTATTTTCCAAGGATGTCAAGGTTGCAGTTGGCTGGGTATTTTAGCTGCTATACACATGATGACTCTCTCTGATTCAGTAATTAGAACAAAAAAAAATTTTAGAAGATGGCACTTGAATAGACAAATATGATTGTAATTACATTTTCCTTCATTTTATTTAGACCACCAAAAACGATTCTAGTGATAAGATCATTTTGTTTGAGCCAGTGTACATAAAATTTCTTCATTCATGAAATTCTGTGGTCACTAATGCTCACAGGCTGGCACTGAGCCAGTTTTTTTTTAAAAAAACTTAACGGTTCAAAACTCCTTGAGTAGTCCGTCTCCTTGTGTGCGTTTCTGGAAGTTCTATAAGGAAGGTGGGCTGTTCAGCATCATTAATGGTATGTCCTAGTGTTTATTTTGCTAATCCTTTCCCTTCGTGCTTCCTGTAGGAAAGTAAGTGTGGGTTGCCAAGCCCTCCTTTTCTTTTTGGTCTAGTGTTCCCTGAAGTAACTCCCTCCAAATCTACAGTCAAGGAAGACTCAACTGTTAAGGCACCACTAGGACTGTCGTTGTTAGAGACTGGTCTTTACTTTCATGGGTCGTGAGTAGAGTGTGGGGTGGGAGGTTTTCCTGTTCCTCTTTCACAGGCATTAGGGCCAGTCTTTGTGGGCAGCCCCCCACATATGATAAGTGGGTAAAGGGAGTAGAAAGGAATGATCATTTTCAGTACCTCCTAGGAGATCACATTTTCTTTATGGGGGGAGGGGATATCAGGAAAGATGCTTTATCCTTTGCAAAGCTGTCACACACTGTTGGTGGTGCTGTGATACAACTGCATTGCTCTGTTACCCCTCCCTCCCGGGGGCTGCATCTTACGTCTCAGTCTTTGTGGGGTCACCATGGTTCATTGTCACTGGTTCCCAGACATAAGCAAGGGAAGCCATTGGTCTTGTCGGCCAGTGACACTTGTCTTCACAGATCCCAGCTATACCCTGGCTCGTCCCTTCCAGTTTATTGCTCTTCATAAAATACAGCTCATCTTACCCGGCCTCACATCTTTCTTGGGCTCCCCATGACCTTTACAGAAAATGTGGCTCCTGTTTTTGTCTTTCTGGCCTTCAGTTGAGCCTCACACCCTGTGGGCTGAATTACACTGTAATCACTTGAATCTGATTATAGATACAGTTTTGGGGGTCTGGCTATTTTTAGGATCTAACATTTTAGGATGTTTATTTGCCCAGCTTTCATTTTTCTATTCTCATTGTGCCAGTGTTTTGAGGTCTCGGATTATGATCACTAAATGTCTGAGATTTTTTAAAAGGAGCTCTTTAGGACTCCCACAACTTTCGAGAAACACTGCACATTTGAGTGGCCACTGCAGTCCCTTTCTGGGGATGGGTCCTTTCCATGAGAACCTCTGCCCTCGGGGTCAGTGAACTGGGAGTTCAGGGATGATCTGGCGGAGGCGAGTCTCACAGAACCTCCCACTCCCGTGTTCAGCCCCACACTCAGTGCCGTCGATACAGTCGGTGAAATAAACGTACATCCCCTCGTGGGCTGTCCAGCTTGGTGCCCTATGGTTTCTGGCGATTTCCTACATCTCATGAGTCTCTGATTGCCTGTTCTGAAGCTCCTGATACTAATGTGCTCTTGAAAACTTTGGCTTTTGTCCAAACGTGGGTTTCTCCTGAGAGGTGCCACCATTTTTTAGGCCTTTTGTCTTTGTGGGAGTTTATCATGGCTTTTCTGTTTATGCAGCTACTGACAGTAATTCTTCTTTGCCCATCAAACCAGGTCTGAATTCCTCTGCCTGTTTTTAAGACCCCTACTGTCTGACTTTTCCTCTTCCTGTACCCAGTCTCACCTACGACTTTCTGTTCTTCTCAGCCTGGTGTCCTCTTTCTGCTCCCAAACACTGTTCCCACACCTCCTTGCCTTCACCTGGTCTCTCTAGTCTTCTCCAGTCACCTGCATCCTGCCGTCCTTTAAAGCTAATCCCAGGTCCCATGTTCTCTGCAAAGTGGTCCCTACGATCCAGCCTGCCTGGACATGGTCGTCCTCTCTTCCACGGTAATTACTGCACAGCTCACACACTAGTGGCCCACTTGACACGTGCAGCCCACAGATGTTTTGTGTTCCCACCAAATTTGACCTAGTTGCTGTCTTTTAAGTTTCAGGAAATTTCACATAAATACTGGATTTTTGGCTTGTTTTGAAAAATCAGACAGTCTGATAACACTGAACCTCTCACAAATGACAAAAGCCAGCTAAAGCTAATTAATTAGTGGCTGCCTTTCTTAAATGGCAGATATTATTACTTTGCCTCGGTCATGCCCTGTCTCTGTTCAATTGACCAAGCTTGCGTCTCTTACTAACATTATTGTCTTGGCTCCAGGAAGCATTTGTATTTGTGATCCTTTGGTTTCCAGCCTGTATCATCCTCTACCCCATCCTCTTTATAATTTCAAATTGTCATTTGTGTGATTTTCGTGAGAGTAGGATGTGCAGTCTCTTTTTTTTTTTCCCCCAAATATAATTTCCCCAAGAGTGTCTGTACTCTGGGTAACTATTCTACCAAATCAGTAGTTGGTTTTGATATTTTAGCTTTAATGCCATGGTTGATGTACACATGGCAGAACATTTTTTTTCTTATTTAATCTACCCTACCTGGCGTTAGCATCTGAAAGCCTCGATACGCGAATACTGTCATAAACAGATTCCATGCAACACATCTGAGCACCTCTGGGGCCAGAGCAAAGAGCCGTGGAGGGTGAGCCCCAGCTGAAAGGGAGAGTGCTGGAGAGAAAGGGAGGGATGTGTCTTTTTTTTTTTTTTTTTGGCTTTAAGCCTTGGTTGCCTCATCAGCTTCCCCAGGAAGTTCTCTGGTCCAATTGAAATGTGTCTCTGTTGGATTTACTGAGTACTTCCTTTTCTCATCTTAAGGGCTTCGCATACTTTATTTCATTTAATCACTGCAACAGCTTGTGAAGTAGCAGCTCGTATCCTGTTTAATAGATGTGGAAACTGAGGCAAGAAGTTAAGTGATAAATCCCCTAATAAGTGGTTTGAACCCAACTTTGTCTTGATTCCAAAATCCGATGCTTTAACTGCTCTGCTAGCCTGGCCTTCGTGTAACATATCCCTCTGCTCTGAAGTGATTGAGGCTGTGCTTTTGCTTTTCTATGTATGGACTTCTTGAGGTCAGGGAATGTGTTTAACTTATTTTTGTGTTCTTAGCACCTAAAGCAAGACAGGCACTCAGGAAATGTTTGGTAAAGGGAGTATATGCGAATGCACTTCGCATATACTCATTTTTCCCCAGCTTACTTGTAGATCTTTTTTGCCTCTCTCTATGAATCCTCATGTGGTCCTTTTGGGGAGTAGGCTTTTTTCTCTTTGGGCAACCAGTTGTATTATAGAAAAAGGGAAGACACTTAAAGTGTTTAGCCTTTCAATTTGCCCAAAGGGGATCTTATTGAGTGTTCATATAATTACATTCACAAGTCACGACTGATAATGGATATCCATGCAGAGTACAGAAGGCACCAGTTTTATTGCAGTGGATAGACCTTAAGCAGTTTCTGATGAGATTTTTTTTTTTTTTTTTTTTTTTTTTTTCTTTTTGCGGTATGTGGGCCTCTCACTGTTGTGGCCTCTCCCGTTGCGGAGCACAGGCTCCGGATGCGCAGGCCCAGCGGCCATGGCTCACGGGCCCAGCCGCTCCGCGGCATATGGGATCCTCCCAGACCGGGGCACGAACCCGTATCCCCTGCATCGGCAGGCGGACTCTTAACCACTTGCGCCACCAGGGAGGCCCGAGATTTTTTTTAATTTATTTATTTTATTTATTTATTTTTGGCTGCATTGGGTCTTTGTTGCTGTGCACGGGCTTTCTCTAGTTGTGGTGAGCGGGGGCTACTCTTCGTGGTGGTGCGCGGGCTTCTCACTGCAGTGGCTTCTCTTGTTGCGGAGCACAGGCTCTAGGTGAGTGGGCTTCAGTAGTTGTAGCACGTGAGCTCAGTAGTTAAGGCTCGCGGGCTCTAGAGCGCAGGCTCAGTAGGTGTGACGCATGGGCTTAGTTGCTACACGGCATGTGGGATCTTCCTGGACCAGGGTTCGAACCCGTGTCGCCTGCATTGGCAGGCGGATTCTTAACCACTGCGCCACCAGGGAAGTCCCCTGATGAGATTTTTTTAATGTTTTGGTTCCGTTGTTTTTTAAATAGACTGATAATAAATAAGCCATTTTTTCAAAAAGGAAGGATTAATATACAAATATAAATGAATTTATACTTTTGACTAAGATATCTAAAAATTATGGAATTCCCTGGTGGTCCAGTGGTAAAGAATCCATCTTACAATGCAGGGGATGTGGGTTCAAACCCTGGTCAGGGAGCTAAGATCCCACATGCCGCGGGGCAACTAAACCCGCGTGCCACAACTACCGAGCTCGCGCGCCTCAACTAGAGCCCACGTGCTGCAAACTAGAGCCCACGCGCTCTGGACCCCGCACACGACAACCACAGAGCCCACGCACCCTGGAGCCTGTGCGCCACAACTGGAGAGAAGCCTGCACGCCTCGACAAAAGATCCTGCATGCCTCAACGAAGATCCCGCGTGCCACAACTAAGGCCCGATGCAGCCAAAAAAATAAAATTAATTAATTAATTAGTAACAAATCTTTAAAAAAATAAAAATTATGGAACCACAATATCTTATTGTTTCTGTTTCTCCTTTTTCCCTATTTGGTAAATTAAGTAAACAAATGATTATTTGCCAGATGTATATATTATTGAATCTCTAGAAGACTCTGTAATTGTGGAGTCTTAGATACTTACTTTGAGGGTGTGATCAAATCATATTGAATTATAGTTAAGCAATATTGCAAAGTGTAGAACATACGTAAGATGCAGAGTCTCTTAGATGAGGATGAGCCGACATGTGCCATGATTGTGTGTCTTGATTCCTGGGTTCCCTGCGTATCATCATATAGATGTCTCAGAACAGAATAAATTAAGTTGCTTTTTTAAAAAAACACTATATTTTTAAACTTCTGATACATCTTCCAGTCTGAAAAACTGAACCAGTACATTGGTTGTAGATTCATGGTCCCCACCCTGAGATAGAAGCCCCTGTTCTCAGAAAGATCTGGCATAATTAAGAAATCAGGGCTCCCCTGGTGGCACAGTGGTTAAGAATCGCCTGCTAATGCAGGGGACACAGGTTTGAGCCCTGGCCCGGGAAGATCCCACATGCCGCGGAGCAACTAAGCCCATGCACCACAACTACTGAGCCTACGCTCTAGAGCCCGTGAGCCACAACTGCAGAGCCTGCATGCCACAACTACTGAAGCCCATGTGCCTAGAGCCCATGCTCTGCAACAAGAGAAGCCACTGCAATGAGAAGCCCGCGCACCGCAACAAGGAGTAGCCCCCGCTCGCCGCAACTAGAGAAAGCCAGCGCGCAGCAACGGAGTCCCAACACAGCCAAAAACAAATAATTTTTTTTAAATAAATAAATAAATAAATCCACTTCTTACCTTAAAAAAAAAGAAAGAAAATTAAATACACTTTTGGTACTCTTCTCAGCTCTGAATAATTCTGAATTTTAAGTAACTGAATAATTTTTATTATTTTATTACAAATTTTCATTCTTAAGCAGAATCTCTGATGGGTATTTATGTGCCTCTCTCTCGCTCTTCTGTTGCCTCTTATTGGCTTGGATAAATAACTCTGTGGCTCAAAGCTGGAAGAGTTTATTAGCAGGACAGAATTATATTGTATGAATCATGCTCTAAGAAGAGTCCCAGTCCAGATACTGAAAACGCTGGCGTGATGGACTCGCATCTGTCTTGGGAGACTAGACGTTGAGATCTCCTTCCAGGAGTAGTGCTGACTTGCGAAGACTTAGTTGTCAAAAGAAGCCATTACCATTATCACAATTAGACTCTGTGCACAAAACACCCAGAGTTTGTGGGAAATATAATCACAATTGAATACACAGCACACCCCTTTTCTAAACTTGTGTTTTAGGCCAGAGGTCAGTTACTAGTTTTATGCTGGATTCTTCTGACATCCGTAGATGAGGAGTAAAGAAGGCAGGAAAGGGACAGCAAGGAATATTAGAAGGGGCACTGGTGAGATCATCTTTTTTCAAGTCTGTCTGCACTACTCACTGGCTTGGTGACTTTTTTTTTTTTTTTAAGGTCCCTTGATCCTTCTGAATCATGGTTTCCTCGTCAGCAAAACTAAGGCAAGAAAACCAGCTCTGCATATCTCTTTTTAATGACCAAGTAAAATAAGGAACACACAAGTGCCAGTATAAGAGATTCTGTAACGGTAGAAAGTTACTGAACTGAGACACAGACTCAGGTTTGTAATCTGTTCACTGAATGTTAGTTCCCATCACCTCTTTTTAGCCTTAAGTTTTATATTGGTTATTGGGTTAAGAGGGCAGTGGGTTCCACGCAGAGTAGGGTCACTCCTAGGTAAGGATGCCCCAGACTGCTCAGTGGACCAGCTCCCCACTCCCGCCCCATGCTCCTCCTTCCCTGCTCTCACCTCTCTTCTTTTCTTTCTCTCTCCCCTACTTTATTTCTTCCTCTATCTGATCTCTCTTACAGAAATTATAGAATATTTTTAGAGTTGAGAGAGATCTAGAAATCATCCAGTCAAATCTGTTTGTTTTACAGATGAGGGAGCTAAAGCCGAGAGGTTAGTTTCTTGCTTGAGAGCCCACAGTAGCCAGGCTGGTGTAGCCAATATGCTCAGTTGCAAAAGCAGATCTGTTTCCCCCACACCATGCTGCTTTTAAAATTTTGTTTGCGTGGTAGGGGCTCCACAACCCCCATTTTAAAATATGGTTAAATGTCTCTGCAGAAGTGGATTTCTGACACCTGCCATTAACATTCAATGTGGTGTCAGCCAGGTCCTCACATCCCCTGGTTGTCATGTCCAAGGCTCCGAGAAGCAGATTGTGGCAGGCTGTGGGTAACTTCAGATTCCCTAACACTGGATGTATGATTCAGACCTTACATGGGTAAAGAGTAATTTCCTCTGCCTCCCCCATGTATATTTCTGGGCTAATGCAACCACAGAGTTCAGGGGAAGGTGTAGGATTTATGCTCTTCTCTTCATTCTCTTTTCTCTCTCAGTCTCGTTGGGGATCAAGTGCTGGAGTTCTGGGGATTTTGCTTTTACTTGACAAGCAGGTAGACTGAGCCAGAAACCTGGATCTGTTCCATTCCCTGTTAGCTGGGTGGCCTTGTAGAACTCGCCTCACTTCAGCTCTCATCTGTGAGATGGGCTTGCAGGTTCCTGCCTTGTTTGTCTCAAAGGGTTGTTTTGAGTCAAGTATTGGAGGAGGAAGGTCTTTGTATACATGCCAAAGACTCCCTGGTTGTGGGGGCGTTTATGAAGGAACTTTAAAGTACGAGATAAAAGATCTGGATTTGAGTTCTGGTTCTGCCCCCAGCATGGTACTGGGCTGAGTGAAAGGATGCTGTGTGGCCCCAAAGCAGTGGCTGTCTCTCCTGCGTTCCCACCCTGCGTAGTTTGTGTTTAACAAGGATATTTGATAACATACGGATTGAATACCCTTGAATACGGATTGAATTATTGGGGGTATTTTTGTCCTTTATCCCTCATCTCTTTTATCATGTGTCTCAGTCTGATATGTGTGCTCCCTAGCTATTAATACAAATCCGGATGGTATGTATTGGGGGAAAAAAAAAGAAAGAACAGAAAAGAAGAAAAAAGAAACGTTGATTTGCATGGAAGACTTTTGCAAAGAAAGAGGAATGTTTTCTCATTGGCAGATACTGTCTTCATGTGTTTCTAATGAAACAGAAGCCAGTGAGCCTCTGGTTTATTTCTTTGTTTCTCCTCTGGCACTGTTGATGTCAGCAAAAAATGCAGTTTGTTTTTTGGTGAGGGCCATGTTTTCTTTTTCCATTTAGCATAGGAATGGTGGCTTCTACCTGCCACACCCCTCTAAAATAATAAAACATGTCTACAATTTGGGACATGACTACAGCTTTCTGTGGTCGGTTAGATCCGTCCTAAAGATCTGGGCTCAGAAAATGCTCTTGGAAAACGCCTGTGTGTGACTACAGTGAGAGACATGCATCACTCTGCCTAATAATTATTTACTGTGCTTGTTCCCTTGGAACTCTCTACTTAGAATCATACGGAGCTAAGGAGCCCCATGGTCTTAGGATGTTAGTGCTAGCTAATTGATACACAATACTACGGCCTTTTGATTGTTGAGGGGTTTCCAACACACTCATTAGGTCTCTTTTCAGGGCACCGCCCTGAGAACCAGTCTTGGAACTTGTTTTTGTTGTGTTGAAATGAATTTTCTGGTTCTTTCACTTCAACTCAACTTTCAGCTGCTGGATCCTTTTTGTCGTAAACTGATGGGACATCGAGAGCTGGCGTGGCTTATGGTCATTGGTGTTTTGTCGTTTCTGGGGAGTGTGCACGCTACACAGCTTGCGGGATCTTGGTTCCTTGACCAGGGATCGAACCTGGGCCCAGGCAGTGGAGGCACCAAGTGCTAACCGCTGGACTGCCAGGGAATTCCCTGGCGTTTTTCTCTTGTTGCCTGTGGGCGTTGTCTCACTGCCTCCTCACATCCTTGCCACACAGTGGTTGTTACACAGAAGCACCTTGGAGGTGAGTGGCCAGCCCGGGTGAGACAGAGACAGTACAGGCCTCCCTGCTCCCTTGCCCTGTGTGGCCTCTGCTTTCTCCTCCTCAGTCTTATTCCGCTTACTATGGGCTGTGGTCCTCAGCCAGAGCATGTGTCATACTCTTCCCTCTTGGAGATTCTGATCTGGAAGGTCTGGCACGGGGCCCAGGTGTGTGGGTTTAAAAGCGCTCGCAGGGGACTCTGATGGGGCGGGGCCGGGCCTCGCCTCCCATGGACCAGCCGCCCTTGAGGAGGGTTCGTTTCCACCCTGGGCACTGGCCTCCCTCGGCAGCAGGCAGAGGCCTTGGTCGTTGAGTTTGCTCTGTGCCACGGCTGCTCCTGGCACGGCCCGTGGACGGCCCTCCCCATCCTCTGCCCCGGCTCCCTGCCTCCTCTTGACTCGGTTTCTGCCTTGTGCTGCCACAGAGCTTTTTCGTGACTGTGTGTGTTTCCAGTTTTGGCTCAGGCGATCAGGTGCTGTGTTCTTTATTTTTCTCAGTTCAGGTTGAGCCTGCAAACCACTGTTCTCCCTGTTAGGTGAGAATTTAGGTTGGATGTTCACGCCAGAGATTCAGAGCCGTGGCCGGGCTCCTGTCCCAGGAGGCCCCGTGGAGGACCCGCCGGGACACTCCTGCGGCTCTTTCTTCCTCAGGGGACCTGCTGGTAACATAGACGGTGAAGATCTTAGCAGGCTCGCTCTTTGTAAGGTGTCAAACACTGGATTCTGAATGAAGAGTTAATGAGTTCCAGCCGGAGCTCAGCCGCTTGTTAGCAGTGTGTTTTGGGGGCAAGTCATTGAACCTTACTGGGGCTCCATTTCCTCCTTTATAGAATGGGGCCAGTATAGCTTTTCTCACAGTAGTAAAGTGGGATGTATACGGAATCACTTTATAAAACTACACAAATAGAAGATATTGTTGTTACAACTAGAGCAGTACTGTGCCACCCCCCCGCCCCTTTTGGATGACCTTTTTTTTCTCAGCTTTATTGAGTTGGAATTGACTTATAACATTATATAAGTTTAAGGTATACAACATAGTGATTTTATGTATGTGTATATTGCAAAGTGCTTACCTCAATAAGATAAACACATCCATCACTTAATTACAGTTCTCTGTGTGTGTGTGTGTGTGTGTGTGTGTGTGTGTGTGTGTGTACGTGCCCATGCGCGCTGAGAACTTTTGAAATCTACTTTTGAAATCTCTTAGAAACTTTCAAATTAGACGGTACATTGTTATTAACTATAGACACCGTGCTGTACATTAGATCCCCAGAACTTATTTATCTTACAACTGGATGTTTGTACCCTTTCATCCCCTCCCTCCCACCTTTTTTTTTTTTTTCTCTTTTTTTTAAAATTTAAACAAGTGAGGACCTGGCTTTAGGAGTTTGCTGAGCCTGGGGACACCATACCTTATTAATAGCAACACCAGACGGAGAAGCCAGGCCCTCGGGGTTCTTTATATCTTTTCTCAGGGCAAAGCATCCATTCATTCATAGAAGGTCCTGGGTCTGAATCTTCCTCATGCTCTTTCCTTCCGCGAAGCGTGCCTCTTTGGAACCTGTCTCTTTGCTTGATCACTCTATCTTCAGATCTCCTATTCTTGGAGCCTCTGATGAGGTCCACAGGTTGTCAGGACATTTATTTCGGCAAAAATGAGGCTTGTATTACCTTCAGCTTGGTGGTTAGTGCCTGTATCCTTTTCCAGATCTGTTGTTCTCGTCCTCATGTGGACTATAAACAGTTTCCGTGGGCCTTTTCCATTGTAAGGTTAGAACAAAAAAGCAAACAAAATAGGTCCCTCTCGTCTCTGATATGTCTCCTTTAGTAAGCCTTTTACTTCTCAGAGTGAGCACTTAGCCCTGCGTGTTCCCCTGTTTAGAAGTGCTTTCCGGCTCCTGTGCTGGCCAGGAGAAGAGCTTTCACGTGTTGTTAGCAGGCTGGGATGTCTCCGGGGGCTGTAATTGAGAGAGCGGTATTGACCCTGCGGTCATCCGTCTGAATGTGTCTAAGTGGGTAGCAGCCCGAAGCCATTACTGCCGCCTTCCAGGAATCTTTGATAAATGAGTTAGTGGGCTTTCTGTAGCTCCCTACACAGGCCTGATTTGTTCACCCATTTATTTCCTTGTGCGGGAGCCAGGAACATAACTCCATATGAGGAAGTCTCCCAGTGGTGGGTTTCAAAACTCTTGGAAGAGAAGGAGTTGCCATCTGTTGATTGTCTTAGGATGGTTAGGGCTGTCCCTTCCTGTTTTACAGATTAAGCCACAGAGTCTAAGAAACTAGCCTCACCTCATCAGCTGTTGATACAGTCGCAGGTGGTGCTGTAGTTGGGCTCTTTGTGTACTTACGAGTCTGTGCTCCTACGCCTCGCCAAGGCATCTCTGTTCCAAGTCACAGGTAGAGAACTGGGGAGAAGAAACAGACTCATTCTTCATTTCCACCTGCAAGTGTGCAAGGGAAGTATTACAGGAGTTGTAGCTCAGAACCAATCAGGTCCTGCGCTGACGGCACTGAGGAAGGCCTTGCTGCGAGCGTGTGACTCGGCCACTTCGGTGCACGTCTCTGCTCTGCGCCCAGCACTCTGCTGAGGAAAAGAGGTACAGTTGCTCTTCAGTGTACAGGGGGGAGTGGTTCTCAGATCCCCCTGCAGGTCCCCAAATCTGCGGACGCTCAAGTAGTCGTCTCAGGCCTCTGTGTCCTCAGACAAGGAACCCGCAGGTAGGGAGGGCCAGCTGTACGTTGCCACTCACCCTCTTGCTCCCGAGGAAGTGGACTCTTACTGATCAGACTTAATGAAATAAAATAATAGGTCGTCACGTGTTGATGCCCAAGGTGCACCCCCGACAGTGGATGCTGTAGGAAGTAGTGAGGAGAGACAAGTTGCCATATCAAATTGATGTTCTTTGGCACAAGTTAGAGGTTAAGCGTCCCTTCCCTGTTTTCCATTTAGGATACTTGGGCATACTTAGGGTAAATGACGGTTCAGGGCAGATCGAATGATGAGGTTTGAGGGCTCAGCCTGGTTCACTCTCAGCTAGATATTATCTTCTCTCTAGCAATGAAAACAACATAGCCCCCCCCATTTCTGCACCACTACGCCCCAAAATAAAATGCCCCTAAGTACAGTGTAAGTGAAGATGTGGCCTCTCTGCAAAGTGCTCAGAAGATGACACAGCAAGGCCTGTCACCTCCACCATCCTCCTGATAACAGCAGTCTGTCATCCTGTGATCGTCTCAAGGCCTGCCGTTTTGGTGTGGTTCTTCCTAAGGGGGAAGCAGTGCAGGCATGGGGGTGTACGTTAGCATGAGAAGAATGAAAATCTGATCATGTTAAGGTATTGTGAATTACAGAATTTTATACCCTAAGGGGATTTTACCGCAAACATTTCCTTTTTAAGGATGGGGAAACTGAGGACCAAGATCGATCAAAGCCTATAATGAGGATATTAAATGGGACTGATATATTAGTAGTCCTATAAGAGATTCTCGGAGATCTCAGAGCCAGTTAGTGGCTGAGGCAAGATCCGAACTCAGGTCTCTTCACTCTAAGGCCCAAGATCTGGGTTCTTCCCCCAACCCCCTTCATCCTATGGAGGGTTCTGGGGCTAATAGGTAATTTTGAGCAAGTCTTGGGGTGAGAAAAATGAGCTTTGTGATCACAGCAGGCAAGATCAATAGGTTTCGTCCACGGGCCTCCTGAGCCCGTGCAGGGCAGTGTGCTCAAGCCTGGCTGTATATTAGAAACACCTGGGGGCCTTTAAAAACGCACCTGAGCACCACCACAGACCAGTTAAAACCACTCGCTTGTCCTCCTGCAAGTGTGACCTATCTCACCTTAGATTGTCATCTTAGGCGTGACTCTGCAAGGTTTTCTCCAAGTGCGGTCTGTAGACAGCCAGGCCCCCAGGGGTGCTGGTGTGGAAGCAGGTTCCAAGGCGCCATCTGCTCCTCCTCGGTACAGTCTCCTGGTGTCAGGAGTGGGCTTCCGTGTTGACAGTAAGTTCCTCAGGTGACTCTGTTGCAAAACTAGTGTTCTGGTCATGGGTTACTTTTCTTCTGGTCAGCCCACCCCCTGCAGTCCCCTGCCCCTTCTGCGATGCCACATCTGGAGTGGGGGAACGTGGGCAGGACTCTGCCTTGGCAGCGGCCTCTGAATTTCAAGGTTTTAGATGGCTTTTGATGTTTTTTCCTTCAAAAAGGAAAGAGATTTAGAATATAGACTTAATATTAATTTTAAAGAGATGAGTGAAGATTACAACACTAAAAGGGACTTTTTTTTTTAAGAAACTATATATTGATCTGCTGGTGAATAAGTGGTAGGATTGCATCTTTCTCCATTAGCCCATCCTTTTTTTTGAGCTTAATTTGTGAAGTTACCCTTTGCAGTATCACTAGGAGTATGACTCTCGCTCGACAGCAGTGCTGAACTCAGCATATAAGAAAGAGTTTCTCACTTTCTGCTCATGTAAGCAGGGATCCAGCAAAGCAGTGATATTAGAAAAACGTACCACCAATTTTTTGCAATATTCTCAAAAAGAGAAATGACAATATTTCTCCCTTCTGAGTTTTTTCACTTCTACCACATTTAAAACTTCATTGTAGTTACTGTTTTCTTTCTGGTCCTAGGGTTTTGTATTATGCTTATTACAAAAGAAAAAAAATGGGCATGCTCTTGTGTGTAATAATATTCCACAGATAGAAAACAATTTAAATGAACAGACAAAAAAAAAAAAAAACCCAGGAATGCACAATTGCAAAATGCATTTCATCTTACAGCTCTTGAAACTTGAAAGTGTCACATTTTTAGAGAAAAAAAAAACGTTCATTTCCCCCTCTTCTAATTTATCCCTTTAGATATGGGAATTCCTTTAGTGTTTGTGCAGATCTCTTTTGCTTGCTTACTGTTTTTTGCCATCACATCATTAATTTTGTGTAAGGTAGTAAGATCAGAGATGTGCTAAAATGTTTTAGTTTGGGGAAACAAGTCTTGGAGCTGTGGACTTGGAAGGTTTCCTCCACCTCCCTGCCACCCTATATATAACCGCTGTTAACAAGGTTTTAAATATGTGTGATCTATTACCATTATTTCAGTTATGTCTTTACTCTGATAGTGTATAAAGGTTTTGCGATATGTATTCTAAAATCTGTGCAACGTTGAAACACAAGCAGATTTATTATAGAAGTGGACACCATAATTTAGTTGGATTTTCTGAATGCTGGAGACTGAAGAAAAAATAAACAGGCCTAGAAAACAAGTGGAAAAGTGATATTTGAATTTACAGATGACTTTTAGCATGTTACTTAATTTTTCTAATTCTGTTTCTTCAGTGTAAAGCAAATCAGCATTATTACTTCATAGGAGGGACTATTTAGGGATTGAGAATATTGGTGTAGAGCCCTTGTCAAAAGATCGAGGGCAAGAAGGGGGGGATGAGTTTAACAGATCTTGGTTGAATATGAATCCCGGCTGGAATCAACTCTAAGGCCTTCTAACATGGACCGTTCTGTGACCAAAGGTCTGAATTTGTGCCTTGGGAGGAAATGTCATTGTTTTTATTGTCGTTGTTTTTCTGAAATAAATCAAGTAGTTGCATAATGAACTGAATGAGAAAGAGGCCATTCCAAAACACTCAAGCATGTACCTACCACCAACCAACCAAAACAAGCCATGGACAACAAAATAAACAATGATGACATCAAATAATTGGATAATTAAGGATCAACTCATCCAACCTATTAGTTAGTAACTTAGTAATTTTTGCTTTTTTTCCCTCTTCCAATATAAAGTCATGCAGTGTTTATTCCCACAAAGATTTTATGCATTTATAAATAAGAGTGGAAAAAAATGAAACCCAAACAAAGTAGCACACAATCGTTGTGAACAGGACACAGGAGAAAGGCAAAGTAAATTTAGTAATTTAGGAGTGGAGAGAACCACGTGAAAACGTGACCCTTGGGGATCATTCCCTAAGGACATGAAACCACAATGGAGCAAGTTTAGCTCCGTGGATGGTCAACCTATTAGTTATAGTTTGTTTAGTTCCATTTTTAAAACCTGTGGCTTTTATCGTATTTATGAAGGATGCAAAAAGAGAAGACCAAGAAATACGGAGCTGTGGGTTGGTAGGTATTGGAAGCTGAATTTTGAAGTTAGATGAATAACATCTGAGCTCCGTGTGTAGGAATGGAAGAAATGTTACTGATTTGGGTTCCCTTCACTCTTTTGCCTTGAGGTGGTAAGAATTCTTTTTACCAAAACTCTGCAAGGTATAATTTCTTGCTTGGTAAAGAAGAACAAATACCTTGGAGTTCAAGCAGTGCAGTGTCTCCATAGCACATCGTTATAATTCGTACTCTGTTTTTTTAAAAAGAAGAGAGTAAGGCTGAAGTTGCAGCTGGGATGAACTGCCGCCTTAGCACCCCATGTGCTGTCAGTAGATAGCTCTGTAACCAGCGTAGTTCTTAGAGCAGCCCCACCCTGACTGGATGAACGAGAAGTTGAGGAATGAGGAGGATTTGTTGCTCACAGGGCAGGTGAGACAAGTCTGAGCTGCCCGGCAGCCGGCTCTGCTGATCAGTGTGGGTGTCACTGGGGACCCGGAGAAGCAGGTCCTCCCTGTGGACAGTGTGATTCCCAAACCACTCCCAGGGGCACGGGTACCCTTGGAGGAGATGGCGATTTATTTGGCCAAGAACATTGTTGAGCCCTTGCTTTCTGTTTTGGTGACTCGTTTGAAGCCACGAAATGAGTGACTCCTGGGCAAAGGTTATAGGACAAATTAATTTGAGCAGACCAGGGAAATGGCTTGTAAAGTTAGAGACGCTGGAGGAAAATCTGTAACTCCTCTTTAAGCGTTGTTATTTTCCCCAGCAGGTAGGACAAAAATTACCTTCCTAAGGTACCTCTGTGGTTTGGAGAGGCTCTATTTGTTTGTTCCTTCCACCTCCCTCCTCCCCACCAAACTCAGATGTCCGCAGGTTAGGACCAAATTGCCTTCTCCCCCCAAAATTTGGGGGTGAAGATTTGGCCTAGTCCATTTAATTTTTATGTTGTTATGCATGTTTGAGTTGAAAGAATATTTTTATCCACATTAAGCAAAATATCAAAATGAAAAGCTTTGAACATATAAGGGATTTGTACAACTGGTTACCCAATTAACATTTTTAGCAAGGGAGGTTACTTCCTTCCTTTTACTTACAGAGCCATTTCTGTGTTAGAGATCAAAGATGGGACTTGAATGAATGTTAGAATCGGGCACCATCAAAAATACAAGGGACTTTAGAAATATGCTAGTCAAACTGCAGGTTGCAGTGCATTAGTGGGTCATGAAATGAATTTAGTTTGATCCTTAGTTTAAAAAAAAAAAAAAGAAAGAAAAGAAAGTTGGTCTTATTGGAGAGGAAAGGTCCAAATAGGGGAGTGACTTAGTTTAGGCCTTTTGTGCTATGTATCGGATAATTTCTTTTACTTTGACGTAATGCCTCAAAACACTGTGATTCTTAGGGACGTGGACTTGGCCTACTTATCTAATCCAGAGACCAGATGATGCAGCAGTTAAAAATAGCCCTACCCTGACATGGATGCAGAGGCCTAGTCTTATAAACAGCAACCGCTACCTTTATGTACCTTTGGGTACCTTTCAACTTTCCCAAGACAGTTGACTCAGCTGATGGTGACCCTGAGGCTGCCACCCATTGTCTGGGTGGGGACCTAGCTTCAGCTAGGAAACAGGTATCCCTGCTGCACAAGGAGGAGAGCGCCAGTCACACACAGTTATCAAAACCTGCATTTTCTTTTTTTTTTTTAATTAATTAATGAATTAACTTATTTTTGGCTGTGTTGGGTCTTCATTGCTGCGTGTGGGCTTTCTCTAGTTGCGGCCAGCAGGGGCTACTCTTCATTGCGGTGCACGGGCTTCTCATTGCGGTGGCTTCTCTTGTTGCGGAGCACGGGCTGTGGGCGCGTGGGCTTCAGTAGTTGCGGTGCACGGGCTTAGTTGCTCCGCGGCACGTGGGATCTTCCCGGACCAGGGCTCGAACCCATGTCCCCTGCATTGGCAGGCGGATTCTCACCCACTGCACCACCAGGGAAGCCCCCAAAACCTGCATTTTCTACACGAAGCCAACACGCTCACCGTAACAGGGGAAACTTGGAGAGCTGACTCCCTTTAGCAGATGGCGAGTGTTACCAAGCTGCATTCAGCACGTTTAACATTGTTCTTTCCTGCTGTTGACCCTCCAAGCACGTGTAAACAGCCTTTTGAACTTGTCACTACCTGTATTCCCAGGACATCCCATTAACAATTTTTTGTCCGCTTCCTTGCAGCTAGAGGTACACTCAAGGTCACACAATGGCTATTTTACTTGGAAACCATATCACAGAAATCTTCATTGGGCATTGTAACTCTGGCTGCGTGAGTAATGCTGAAAACCTCGGATTTTACTTTCAAATCATCCACAGCTAAACCAAACTCTGCCTCTTTCCTAAGTCTGAAGAATGCATCCCAGACAAAAGGCCAATTTCAGTTGACCTTAATTCTCCCTCTGCGGCATTCCTTTAGTTCTGTGTGTTTGAAATTCAAGGCCTGTTCTGGTTTCAAGTACACTTTTTAAAAAGTCTAAAACAGAAATGTATTATTGGACTGATAATGCCTCACGGAGGCCAATAATGGTTTTATGTACGAGCCACAGTGTTTTTCTGTTAGTGGTTTAAGTGCCTTTGACTGTGCCTTCTCCCCCTCCTCCTCCCTCAGGTTTCTTGAATCATGCTCAGTAATTCGATATTGCTCTTGTCCTGTATAATGTAAGCTAACATTGGCAAAACTGCTGGGGGAGAGTGCTTCAGGGGAGAGTCTTTTGTTTAACAAACAGTAGTATAATTTTGTGGAGAGTGCAAAGGATTCTTGAACTAGAGAATTAACAAGACATCTGAATGCCTTTTTTTTTTTTCAAATTTAGTATACCATGCAACAATAGCACATTTTAAAAATATTTTGAAGAGTAAAGATCACCCATGATTCCACCATCCTAACCTAACTGTGTGTAATGATTGCTGTTCAGTCTTCGGTGCTTCATACATTGTTCTACCCAGTTGCTGCTTCGAATTTTGCTCTTTTACTTTATGCAACAGCACAGATATTGCTCTGAAGTGTTGCTGTCTCTGTTATTCTGAGGACCCCACAATAATGTCATCAAATAGATGTTCCTTAATTTACTAAACCGTTTCTATGTGTTTGGGTCTCCAGAGATTGCCTGCATTGGGGCTGAGACCATCGATGCAGTGATCCACTTTTTTGAGTCATTAGCCATTTTCCCCTATTGAGTGATCTCCTTGGGATGCTTTCCCAAAAATGAGATTCTTGGACAAAGAAAATGGGCACCATCTTTTGGATCTCGTGCTGCCATGTTGCTCTGTCAAACTGTTGCATAGCCACAAGGACGAGTCATGGTTTTTGGAAAGAGGACTCCTTCAGCTGCTTCCTGGGTTTCTCTCCAGAGACAGGGCCTCTCCCACCCTCCCCTTTAACTGACCCCTTAGGAGGAGGCTTTCCCAAGAAAAAAAATGATCCGTCACAGCTGACCTCACTGCTCTTATGAAGGAAACGTGTCCTACGCAAAGGGCATAGTAGGTTCCACCCTGACCTCACTGTTTTTGTAAGGTTGGGGTGGAGGAGTTCCTTCAACACGTCATTCATTTATTCATTACAGATGAGATTCTTATCAAGGGAAAGAGGGTTCTGCCCAGACGTCGGAACGGTGAAGTGCCCAGCTGTGGAGTTAGACCATCTGGGTTTGACCTCCAGCTCCGCTTCACCAGCTTCGTGACGCTGGGCAGGATGCTCAGCCTTGCCCGTCTCTAAACATCATCATCATCTAATCCTCCCCATCCCGTTAGGTTATTGTGGGGACTTAATCTGACCCTCCGTCGAAAGTGCTACACAGTGTCTTGTGTAGACTAAGGACGCAGCAAGTCTTAGCTGCCAGTATTATATCTTTATTTCCCTATTCTTCAAGGTCCATGAATTACTTGAGTACTATAGCTCTTACTAACTCTCTTTTTCATTGGATTCCAGTAGCCCTAGGAGCTGGTATTAGGGTTAACTGTAGGATTGGGTTTAACAATGGATTCTGTGCTCTCTGCTGCCTTAGCAAGGGCTTCCCCAGAGTACATGAAAGGGGCTGACTGTACTTGTTTTGTGTCCTGATAGTGGCTCCCTTTGTTCTCAGTACCTGCAGGATGTGCTTAAGAAGTGGTTGATAAGTGATATATTCTGAAGAACTCAAAGAACTATGGTTGTTAGCTTTTCTAAATTTCTTCATTTACTCCTCCACTCTTTCCCAGTGTTCTCTCCTTCTGGAACTTTATTAGATTAGCATTGGACCTTCCCATTCTATCTTCCATGTCTCTTAATATCCCACTTTTTCTTTTTCTGTACTGCATTCTTAGGATAATTTCATCAGATATATCTTCCAGTTCACTAATTCTTTTATCAGCTGTATATAACGTTTAACCATTCCTTCGTTATATATTTTTTATTTTGAGGGAAGACCTGTTTAGTATTCTTTCACATCTGTCTGTCGTTGTAAAATCTTGTTCTTTTCTCATTTTTATTATTTTAGGTCTTTATTTTTTACAAAGTGGGTAATCCATTCAGTAATTATATTAGCTCAAATCCTTAGGGAAATTTATTCTGTTTTTTGTATCTGCTGATTCCCACTCGTGGCAGATTGCTTTCTTTTATGGTTTTGTGTTTGGGGAAGGTAACCTCATGATCAGGAAGGCTCTCTGGGTGATTTACGGCCTGATTAAAGGTCTTACCCTTCAGAGTGGTTTTACATTTATTCTCCTGGGGTGCTTCCAGCTCCAGACCACTTTTTTTTAAAAATAAATTTATTTTGTTTATTTATTTATTTTACTTATTTATTTTTGGCTACATTGGGTTTTCGTTGCTGCACGCAGGCTTTCCCTAGTTGCGGTGAGCAGGGGCTACTCTTCATTGTGGTGCGAGGACTTATTGCGGTGACTTCTCTTGTTGCAGAGCATGGGCTCTAGGCGCACAGGCTTCAGTAGTTGTGGCTCGTGGGCTCTAGAGCACAGGCTCAGTAGTTGTGGCACACGGGCTTAGTTGTTCTGTGGCACGTGGGATCTTCCCGGACCAGGGCTCGAACCCGTGTCCCCTGCATTGGCAGACAGATTCTTAACCACTGCGCCACCAGGGAAGCGCCACTCCAGACCACTTTTGTTTTACTTAATTTTAAATCCTTTTCTTAAAGACCTCAAACTTACCGAATAGTGCCAAGCACAGTTCACAGAGCTTCCCACCACCACCCTTTCAGAGTAAGTTGCACACTTGAAACCCACGGGGCCTGAATGTCCAGAGCACGTTTATCGTCACTTTTCAGCTTGAGAGCTCCCAAAACTCACAGGTGGAACCACTGGCCAGTAGTGATGTAATCTCAGGTGAGGCTTTCCCACCACCGACCCCCAGCCTAGACACAGGCTGACCAGCCTTCTTGCTGGTCACTGTGCCCACGGGCAGATTTTTTTCCTCCCAGTTCACGGTTTCGTTGAGATCAGAGTCCCCATAAGCATTCTGACTTCAGTAGGGAATCCAGCTCCCCACCTGTGAGTCATCTTTTCCTGTTCCTCCGTGGAGGTTGAAATCTCAGCCCCGCTATGTTGCCTCCCAGGCCTGTGGCAAAAGCAGCTCACATGCTTCCTGCTCTGATCCTCAAGCCGCAGTAATTTCTTCCTTTCTTGCAAGCTCACTGTGGATGCCAGGCACACTTGGTCCAGAAGTTGGGCTGTTGGAAGGCCTTCTTTGCTTTCTCATTTTGCATTGGGGAAAGTAGAGGGAACTCCTTCCGAAATCCTGATGGTTTATTTGATCGTTCACTTCCAGAAACGTTTACAAACATCTCCTGTTAGACGGCCAGTGCTGGGTGCTCTGGGGAACCCCTGAAGGAAACCCCTTCACAGTTGTTACTTCAAGCTGCCAGTGGCTTTATGCTGCCTTGAGAAAGGGCCAGCTCCTTGGCCAGGATCACAACATTCTTTGCAAGATCCCCTCATTGTTTTTTTTGTTTTGTTTTGTTTTGAGGGGGGGCTGTGTTGCGTCTTCATTGCTGTGTGCGGGCTTTCTCTAGTTGCGGTGAGCGGGGCTACTCTTTGTTGTGGTGCGCGGGCTTCTCATTGCGGTGGCTTCTCTTGTTGTGGAGCATGGACTCTAGGCACGCGGGCTTCAGTAGTTGCGGCACACAGGCTCAGTAGTTGTGGCACGCAGGCTCTAGAGCGAGGGGTCAGTAGTTGTGGCTCATTAGCTTAGTTGCTCCACGGCATGTGGGATCTTCCCGGACCAGGGATTGAACCCGTGTCCCCTGCATTGGCAGGCGGATTCTTAACCACTGCGCCACCTGGGAAGCACTCTCACCAGTTTTAACAGGGCCTAGAATCTTCCAGTTGTCAGCGTCTGCAACTCAGAGGTGTGTAGCAGGAAGAGCATGCCTGGGAATCTTGGGACTGCCCTTTCTTACCTGTGTGACTGTGAGCAAGCTGCTTGGGCTCTCTGAACCTCAGTTTCCTTACCTATGAAATAATTTTTAAAAAAAGATCACTGATGTTTATCCAGTGTCTCTCTGCCTGACTCAGCACTTAAAATTGGTAGTTATTCTTATGGAATGCATACAGCTTGGTGAATACACTCTAGGGTTTGGAGCAAAACACTGTTGAACTTGATTCTCTGATCTTGCGATTTATTAGCTCTGTGGCCCACAGAGGTTAATAATACTCTGAGTATTACTGTACTGAGAGAAAGAACAGAGCGCTCCGTCTCCATTAGGCTCTCTAGCGAGCAGAGGCTCCCTTAAGCTTACGCAAAAGTAGCGAAAAAGGGGTGGGGACAGGGTTAGTTGCAGGCCACCTCATGATCTCTCTCTGTGATGTCTTTATCGCACCTGTGTTTCTTTCTCCTCACACTCGGGCCTCGTCTGGAATTGCTTCTGCTTTCTATATCTTTTCCCTGCCGCTTAGTTGGAATTTTCATTTATTCATTAAGACATATGCCTGCTCCATCATGGTTTCTCCTCCATCACCTCTTTACTTTTGCGAGTTCCTGGAAGAGTCGTCTCTGACTGGTCCAGCTCATCTCTCTTTTCTCCAACCACATCATGGGTTGCTGGGAAGCCCTTGGTCAAGCTACCTTCCCTGGTCCAGGTAGTACTGGCTAGAAGAAAAAGTGTCGTTCCTTGCCATGAAACCTGGCTGTCTCTTGCCTGATCTTTGAATTGGGGCTTTTTGAAGGTAGGTGTTGTAATCAACACACATAATCAGACAGTATATGCCAAGTGAATGCTATGTTGATAAACATAAGTATTAAGTATTAAGTAAGTGTTAAGTATTTTGGAGGATCATTTTCCGTGTTTCCATGTTACCCAAAAGTGGAAATATTCTTGAGGCAAAGGTTAAGGGTAACTTTTGGTTTCAGGAGCTATTTCTTCCCTCTTGATGCAAGGCAGACCTCTGGTTGGAATGTAACAGACTCTGTACAACGAGTCAAGACTTCCACTGGTTTGCATTTTTCATTAGAGTGTCATTCAAGGAAATCCTGGCTTTTGGGTCATGGAACAGGCCTCTCTGTTTATCCTTCTGCAGAAGTAAAAAATTTGAAGTATTTAATAATACATCTGAAGATAAACTTGTATTTTGAGGTCCGTTCTCCTAGAGCCTTTTGTGGGAGTTTTCATTGGAGCCTATTTTATAAATATTTTCAAAATTTTGTGATAGTCTTTATCCCAACGTAGATCATGGAAAAAGAGGCATCCTTACAGTCTAAATATTAGTTGAAAGGATTTAAGAAACTAGGAATTCCATCTCACATTCAAAGACTACTTTTTTCATATTTAGTAAAGGATTAATTTTCATCCCAAGTGTTTACTGAAATGGATAGTGAATAAACCTTTGTAACCTATCTAAGATCCCACATGGACTTCTTTTTTTTTTTCTTTTAAGCAGCACTGGGAACAAGAAGACAATCTATGACATACATATTTTTCTCACATGGTGATTGTTAGCTAATGAAAAAACTGCATAATTTATACTGTCCATATCTAACAGTTACTTTTCTTTCTGGAGCATACAGTCTTGTAAGTTTTTTTAGTAACTGTAAAATTCACTTGTTTTTTTCCTTTTATACCGGGTAGCCATATTTATTTATTCTTTCTGCAACTGTTTGTTGCATGCACACAATATATAAGAATTGTGGTACTTGCTGGGAGTCAGCTATGAGCAGTCATGGAACTAAGAATGAACAAAAACTACGAGAGAGGGAGGGAGATCCCTTGACTGTCATCCTGCCCCCTCCAGAGTCTCCCCACCTTGAGTCCCCGGTCTGCCTCCACATTTACCGATGGCATGAACTCTTGAGATCTTATTGTGTGTCAGAGAGTCTTACTGCACATCACCTGTATGGTTGCCTTGGGCTACTTCTGCCTGAGGAGTTAGCAGCCTCTGATTTCCTGGCAGTCATTCCCACACAGTAAGAGATACCCCAAGCCCACCCTACTCCCCGTGCTTACATAGAACCCATCCCAGTGTTTCTCAAGCATCTCACCCCTCTGCACCTCTTTTCCTGGTCCTTCTCGAGCTTTATCTCCTGGAGGAATGGTTGAATTTTATGGGGTGGTTAAGTCATCGTGTTAGGGGAAAGTGGCATAAAGCCAGGAATACCCTTGAGAATTGATTAGGAAGATTCTTTGTTCATGGCCAACACGTTGACAGTCCTACGTTTTCCTTTCAGTGTTCATTCAAGTACCAGATAAAGTGGTTGGCTTGCATTTATGGGCTCTGATGTCCTGGGCACACATACTTGTATATATACATACACATGTTTCATAAACTCCAGACTCACTTGTGAGCTGCTGAGATCCTTGGAATAGGCAAGGCTGCAGGAACGAAGGGATCAGCAGATTGTTTAATGGATCTTCCACAGTTTCAGTGGCCTGGCCTCACAGTGGGGCTTATGAGGGTGGAAGCACCCACACTTTTAACTAGTAATTCCACTCCCACACTTCTTCCGAATGCATACAATCGAATCATTGTGAATTATGTTTCTGCATGAGGTTCCTTGTGGGGTGGGAGACCCTAAGAGGCCTTGAAATTTCCTGGACGTCTTGGGTTTTATCTTGAGGGAGGAAAAAGCACATTTGACTTTATGCACCACAGTGTAGTTTAGATTTGTCTTAATGTAAAACCGTTTCCCCCCACAAATCTTCAGTGCCTTGGAAAGAGGCTCTGTGTTCATCCAGTGGGTGGGTGTGCCCCTGGCGTACCTCTCTTTATGCTCCAGTCCACTGGTGGGAGGAGGTGGGTGCTTCAGCACACAGAGACCCAGTGGGGCTCCTCAGAGGCCTAATGGACCCATGTTTCCTACAGTCATGGGGTCATCCCAGCATCTCCTCTCACACCCACTGAGCTTCTAAGCTGAGGACCATGAGTGCCATCCTGGGGCTGGTCTGGAACTCCAGTTGCATCTTGGTAGAGGGAAAAGCCACAGGAGTAGGAGACAGACATGGGCTTAGTCCTGGTGTGAAACTGTCCTGTGTGAACTTGGGCAAGCCATTTAACCTCCCAGGATTTCAGGGTTTGCTTTTGTTTTCAGATAAAGTGTTGCGGGGTGTGGGTGGTGAGAGGAGGGATAAATTAGGAGTTTGGGACTGACACAGGCACACCGCTACAGGTAAAATAGGTAAAGAACAAGGGCCTACTGTACAGCACAGGGAGCTCTACTCAATATCTTGTAATATAACCTATAATGGGAAAGAATCTGAAAAAGAATATATATAACTGAATCTGAAATATCACTGAATCACTTTGCTTTACACTTGAAACTAACACAACATTGTAAATTAGGTATACTTCAATTAAAAAAATAAAGTAAAATGAGGCAATACAGAGAATATGTAATCTCTAAGGTCATCCCAGCTCTACAGTTCAGTGAAATGGGATGATGAGCTTTTGGCCATCAGAAATAGAGAAGAGCGGCTGAAACATTGTTCGCACGGAGGTTAGTTGAACCGCAGTGGATGCACAGGAAGTAGACCAACACCTGCTCACCCAGAGCTCTGTCCTAGTAGCCCAGCGAGATGGATGACCCATTTGGAACAGAGAGTGGTCGGTGATTTGGCAGGAGGAGACTGTTAATACAGGATATACCCTGTAGCAGAGGGCACACTCTCTCCAATTTTACTCATGTAATTAAGTCATCATTACACTTGAGTTGTAAAGACGTTTTAGTGTCACAGAAATAACAAGAAATGTTAGGAGTGCCTACTGACTGGAAAGGGAAATATGAGTTCTTGGTTTTTTCCCTCTAGCTGGATGATGTTGGTTGGCCTTTTTTCTTCCTTTCAAAAGGAAAAAAGAGTGCTTCCCTGGTGGCACAGTGGTTAAGAATCCGCCTGCCAATGTAGGTGACACGGGTTCGAGCCCTGGTCTGGGAAGATCCCACATGCCACGGAGCAGCTAAGCCTGTGCGCCCCAACTACTGAGCCTGCACTCTAGAGCCCGTGAGCCACAACTACTGAGCCCATGTGCCACAACTACTGAAGCCCGCACGCCTAGAGCCCATGCTCCGCAACGAGAAGCCACCGCAATGAGAAGCCCGCGCACCGCAACAAAGAGTAGTCCCTGCTCCCTGCAACTAGAGGAAGCCCGCACACAGCAATGATGACCCAGTACAGCCAAAAATAAACAAATAAAAATAAATAAATAAATTTTTTTTTAAAAAAAAAGAAAGAAATTGTAACACATCCTCTATTCATTATCCCAAAAATGTTTTGAAGAGAGCAGAATCACTCGGCAAGGTGTCTGTTATAATCTTTAGTACAGCCGATGGCTAAGAGATAAATGTGATTAATTTGAAAGCCTTGATATTTCTTAATCCTCACCCAGGAAGTAGCCAAATACATACAGTTTGCTTGTTTTGGAACTCTTGTCCTGTAAGTGTGAGGTTCATTGCACTCAGCTCTAATCCAACCTTCTATAATATCTTTCTCAGGTGAAGACATGGTAATGCAAATACTACCCCCCCCCCGTCCATTATAAGAAACCAAAATGTATGAAAGTCACGTGAGGCAGCGTAATTAGTGAGCGAGCATGACAGGATAATGATGGTTCATTAGGTTCGATTTTAAAAACAGCATTTCTAACTTATGCTAATTTTGCTTGAAAATTTTGTATAGTCATAGCCAACCCGTAAAAGGCACTTGCTGGATCACAGCCCTGCTCTCTTTTGTTTTGCCCCATCTATTCCTTGAATACTAGCTTCAGACTTGAGAGAAAAGTTGGAGGGCAGGAGAGGCCTTGCATCCAGGGTGATTCCAGTGTAGTCTCACAAAAGAGGTCTGGCAAGGGTTGAAAGTGAATTTTAAGCATTTAAGCATCCACTTTAAGGTTTTCTTTCCATAGCAAGAACTCGTGAGAAATTGCTTCAGTTATTAGCCGGAATGAAAGGGGACAATTTTAAAGGGAGTGGAAAACAGGAGAATGTTTGAAGCTGGTTGGGAACAAATAAAGACTTTGGGGAAGATCCCAAGGGAAAGTTCTCTGATATTTAGTAATCCCAAGGCATGGTGGGGGGGACCCAGATCATCTTAGTACATGAGTCATCACTTTATTTCTCTAAATTACAGGCAGATTGTTATTTCTTAAATGAACTCAGGTCATGTATTTTGTGAACCATACTCTTTGGGGAGAATTTTTTTCTTTCTTCTTCTTACCCGCAGTCTTCAAAACTTTAAAAAAAATTTCCGTAAGTAAATGGACAGATGCCCTTCTGGAATTTATTTTTGAAATTGATGGGGTAAATAAGAAAATATTCCCATACCAGTTAACCCCAAATTGGAAAACTTAAAGCAACATGAGAATTGAGACAAGGGCATTTCTTGGCTCTTTTTTTTTTTTTAAAGGAAGAAATCAGCGGGTCAGTCCACAATCAAGTATTACGTATCTACCATGAGAACCCAAACCATTGCATTTGAAATTTAAGAACTGTGAGACAGACAGACATAATTCCATGGAGTTATATTCTCAGAACTAAAAGTACTGTTTACCAATCACTTGCTGCATCCCTGATCTTTCCGTGAACTCTGTGAAATAGCGTGGTGCAGGTCCTGAATCCCAGAGGCATTAGGGGACTTCTCTGTACTCACAAAGCCGTTCAGAGGCAGAGCCCGGGATCAGACCCAGCTCATCTGGGCTCAGGTGTCTGTCTTGTTTCTACAAGGCTCACATGAAACAGTTGGGAAGTACTGAAGGACATTCTGAGGCAGTAATATATGTCCGTGGGACTTGAGTGTGGAGGAGGTGAGCGAATGTCAGGGAGGTCTGGGAAGGCTTCCCAGCTACAGTGACTGTATAACTTACCAGAACGGGGCAACAGTGAGGCTGCTCTGTTACTCATTATGCCAGGGCAGTGGGTGTAAACAGAGATTGTCCTTGGCAAACCTTCACAGAGGAGGTAGACTGGAGAGATGGGCAGGTCGACAGTGACTTTCTCCTCCAGCATCCCAGCATGCCCCGACATCTTCCATCGTGGAGCCATTGCCCAGAACATGGGTGGAATTCATAGGAGCCCTTGTGGCAGTGGGGCCAGGCCTGGGTGACCAGCACAGACCTGGTGGTTCCGGGGCAGCTGGAGACCCTAGACTGGCCCTCCTCTTGAGGTCATTCCTGGGAAAAGGTGCGTTCAGCTCAACCAAGGCATTTTATAGGGAAAGTTGGACTTTGGAGTTTTTATTTTACATCTCCCAAGTTTTAAAAATGTTTGGAAGTTAATTCAGAAATTCACAGAAGGTAATTTGCAAGTTGAATATAGACTGTGAGCCACCTATTTGCTTTCTCTCATATAAATTATAATGGGTTTTCTGGAATATTATAATCCAAGTCTGTGTTACCCAAAGTGTATTATGTAGAGAACTAGTTCTGAGACGTTAGTGGGTACTTGTGAAAAAGGATAGAAGCTTGAAGTGTGCTTTTGAGGCCAATAAGTTTGGGGAATACTGTGTTAAAGTTAAAGAAACAGGCATCTCATGGGCCTTTCATAGATTAATGCTCTGTGACTCTTCAAAAGGGGGTGTGGTGTGGAGCATTTCCCAAACTTACTGACTACAGATCCCCCTTTTCTCACAGCATTAATTGGACTAGTTGGGCATAGCTTTGGGGAAATGCTGATCTAAGTGAATAGTTCTCAGATTTAAGGATATTCTAAATATGTGAATGTTCTAAAACCTTGTGCGTTTTCAACTTCAGCCGTCAGAGGAAAGCTCATGGAATGAAACACTCCTTCAGAGTCGGGCTGTGGGAAACATTAGCCGAGTTGGACTTAATTATCGTGGTTTGACGGGGACTGGGTTGGACCACTCGTGAGTTCATAGTGGGCCTTGTCATTGGATAATGAGGGCACTGTTTGTTCACTTTTGAGAAGTGGAGTCATTTGGAGGATCTCTGGGGTATCTAGATAGTAAAATGTCACTCAGCATTCCACTGAGGGTCATGATAGCAGCCAGAATGCATTTAAAGCGAGGGGAAGCTTTCCTTGAGGGTGTGTATTATAGTTACTGCACTGGACTCACTCAGGCTGCCCAAGAAATGGCCACTGAACATGTTACTTTACTGAACAGTCAGTATGGACACTTGGAAAACAACTAACTTAGTTTTTATAAAATTATTGATTATAAGCTGATGGCTTTCTTAGAGCTTTTGTACTCCAGTTTCTTCTTTTTTTTAATGTTGGTATTCGAAATGGAAACCACTTCTTAAACCATTCGTGTGTCCCTTTAATTTTACTCCCAGCAGCGTATTAAAGAATCACTCAAAGGGAATTTGTCCCCTCCCTTTGCAGTATAACTCAATCCACAAAATGTAATTTAATAAAAGCTTTTATATGTATTTATCAGTGAGACTGAATTTGCTTTATCGTTCCTGGCTTCATGCTATATTTTTTTCTTAATCATTTTCTAAAATTTACTACATGCTTCGCTTCTAGGTAAATATCGATACATTTTTGTCTTGGCATACTTACCCCAGATGTCATATTATAGAGAAGCATTGGTGTTTAAAAACATTTTGTATCTAGCTACCTAATAAACGTGATTGGAGTAACCCGTCACGATCCCTGAGGTCAGGGACCGTCTCTGTATTCCTTGATTCTGGGGTATTGTTCCCACCAGATAATCAAACGAATGAATTCATAGAGTGGAGATTGAAGTTGCTTTCCAAATACTCTGTAGATGCAGCCCCATTTCAAGCAAGCTCTGTCTGAATGTAGGAGGGTGTCATTTACATTACAAAAGAACTCTTTCTGATAAAGCAACAACAAAGCTTGATGCCTGTTGAGGAAAGCATTTCTGAAATGTTAATATGTGCATCTTTGAGGGAGTAAGGTTTAATTTCAAAGGTTTGATTTATGGAAAATTTCTTCAACTCCTGTAAACAGGAAGATTTATCTTTATGGAAACAGCACCCAATGGAGCATGATATTCATTTGTGCTGCAGAGCAAACTCTGGTACCTCATCCTTGTTTTCCTCAAGTAATATTCAATCAGTGGGTCCTGGGGTCTGTGAGCATTCTCCTAATAATAAGACATCTGTGTGAATTGGCTGTGCTGAGAGAGCTTTATTTGAAAGGGTGCCTGTAAGGGACAGCTGTGGGAGGGGGGGTTAGAATGAGGAGTGTTCCACATTAGCTGATGCATCCTTCTAAGATGCCTACAACTTTGAGTTAACCACTATCCTAAATTGCACTCAACAGTAATTTGCAAGAGGATTAGTTAGATCTTTGTGACATTTCTGGTATGTGACAGCATTTTAGGAGTCAAAAACTTAAAGACCTTTTGTTAGTGTTGTTACTTGGGGGCATGTGAATTATTAATATATTAAAAGATACCTGCTCGTATTTCATAAGCACGTTTAAAAACATGTACAACTTAAAATTATCCTTATTAAAAGCAACTTGATTATTTGACAACCATGCTGCAAAGTAGGTCTTAAATACTTTTATTTATGAAAGTGAAAAAACTGGCCATTAAGTTAGCTTTCAATAGGAGAAATATATAGGAGACAGATGACATACCAGAGTGATGGGAGGCTGAAGTAGTAATGGCTGTGCTCACGCGGGCAAAATAAGCACAAGTGTTTGCAGTATAATATTAAGTGAAAAAGCAGAATACAGATTGCATGTAACATTGATTAGTTTCACAGAGATCACGTAACATGAACAAAGATGGCAAGTCAAGAAAGAAGAAAATAGTGTTTTTGAGTTGTGGAATTATGGGTGAAGTTTAGAATTTGTATTTTCCATTTGCTCTGTGTTACGTTAAAAACAAAATTTTCTGAAGTTTTTCTTTTTGCCAGTAAAGCATGTTTCCTAAGTGCCTTGTGGTAGGAAGCAGGAGATTAGGAAGAAATATCCACTTTCATGTGCGTTTAGCAGTGTAGTATCTTCAAAATTACAGAACACCTGTGAACAGAATAATTTTTTTAATTAAATTCTGATTCGGGAGACTTGAGTTTTGAGACCACATTTATTACCCAAGTGGGCTTAGAAAAAGTCACCTAGTCTCTCTGAGCCTTCATTTCCTGAGAAAGGAAAGATTGTGATAATATTTGGGCAATTGGAAAAATCAGGCACAAAAAAGTAAACGTGACAAAAATATATATAAGGGAATTTTCTTTTATTTTGAAATAACGTTAGTGCTCTTTGATGCCCTTCCGTGTTCGAAGTTAACATTATTAGATTGGTTGCTGCTACTCGAGAAAAACCCATCGGCATTTCTGGCAACGCCCTTTTAAACATTGGACAGTGCCATCATCTTCTCTGTATATGCAGACGGCAGACAGCCCCTGGGCCGCACTGTTGTCTTAACTCCACATTTCCCACAGTTCATACTTAAGAGAAGTAAAATCCTAATGTTCATTAACAGAGCAGTGGTTTCCAAGCTTTTGTGCATCTCATTTGTAAAATCTTTTTAAGCCTGCATTCCATATGCATGTACATGTATATATATCTATACATACTCTTCTGTACCAATATTGTATAATTATTTAACATAAAACAGTACAAACAGGAGTTCTGTTTGTTTTTTCCCCGCACCACAGTGGACTATCCTGTGTGCATTGTAGAGAGATCACTGATCTGAAGAACTGGTCTGAGTGGAAGGTTTTGCCTCTGCCTCTCCCTTTTCTTTTCCTTCTATAGTAGCACCACTAGCCATGTGTCAATAAAAATTATTCTTGCTAACTGTATACCTCTTGGGAGCCTTAGGAAAAATAAATCCAAGTACCTGTACTTGCAAATTCTAGCTAACATTTGTTGAGCGCTGCCTCTGATCCAAGCACCATTCTGAGTATTTCATCTGTGTGGTTACCTTACTTAATCCATGTAACTCTGTGAGATGGATCACTGGTGGGGAAACTGAGGCACAGCTGGATTAAGTACCTGGCCCAGGTCATACAATTAGTAAGTAGTGGAGCTAGACTTTGACTCCAGGCCGTCTGGCTCCACATTCTATGCTCTTAACCACCATGTTTTCCCAGCATCTAGTCAGCAGTTATGTGATTCTCCACTTCAGGTAAAATTGTGTGATTAAGTCTAAATGACTCTAAATCATCAGCAGCTTATTTTGAATCATTGGGTCAAGACACAGACACATGGTTTAGTAGGACATTATAGAACCTCAGAACTGGTAGGAATTGAAAAGGCTAAGTAGCTCCGTGGTTTCTAATCCGTTCACCAGTGAAAACTCTTGTTTTGTTATGAGGTAGGTTCCTGATAAATTCTCAGGGTCCTACAAAGACGTGACTCCTTTCCGGTCTAGGTTTTAATTCTTGTAAGAAACTCTCATTATGTTATAACATGGAAAATGGTGTTTTCATGACTATTTTTGGTCTTTAAATACCTTGTTGTACCTATAATTATTATTTTCCTAAGAATGGAGCTGAAATTACTTCAAGATGAAAGAGCCATGGTGCTTGTGGGTGGGTATGCTCCTCCGAACTTTAGAACTACAGCAGAAATTAGAGGTTCACGAGGTAATTGCCGTGATTACAGTTTTCTTTCTGGCCCCAGACAGGAGCTCTTGAAACGCAATATTCTACTAATTTTTTAAATGTACAGTTTGCAGGGCAACAAGGAAATTACTGAGAACGTGTACTCTTTCTCCCTCATTTTCGATGAAAGCATCTTGTTGGATCTCTTGCAGTTGCTGAGGGAAAAGCATGTATTATAAGACACTGTTAAAAGGCTTTAAAAAAACTTAAGTACTACATCAACCGTATAATATTGCATAAGGAAATTATTTTAGAAGAAAAAAAGTTCCTAGTCATAGCTGTCTGAGGTAGCAACCGCTTTTAAAACATCTCTGTGAACCTTCCTAAGCTTTACATTTCTAGATAATTCACATCTTTATAATATGTGTAATTTTACATTGTAATAATGGAATTTCATAGTATTTGCACATCTCACAAAATAGACCTTCAATAAATGGCTGTCCTTGTCCTTTCTAATTGTTACATACATATGTTTGAGTGACCATATAAGCCCTCTTATTTGTTTCCTATTTTACTTGGCCATCTCCCTGTTGTTAGATTTAGGTTATTTCTTGCCTTTTGCACTGTAAAATCTGGTAATGTGTTTTATAGTATCTTTTTAAAATTTATTCTTGAGGGGGTGGTGGTCGTTTGATAGGAATTATCAGGAATTGGATTACTGTGTCAGATAAAAGAGCAGTATGACCTGGAATACAATTTGTCCCGTGTATCAGCTGGGACTGTTTCTCTGCAGCCTATCCATTCATTGTTTTTATTACCTTTTCTATTTTTAATATCTTTATAAGGACAGAAAGACACTTCAGTATTGTTTTACTTGGAATTTAAAAATTATCGGTGTGATTCAAATTCTTTGCATAGGTTTATTACAGTTTTCAATTTCTATGTTAATGTCTTTTGTCCTCAGTCTTCTGGATCATGATAGTAGCGAAATAAGAATTCCACATAGTAATAATGTCCTACACATGTCAACTTTTTTTCCTCTTCTTGTTGTTGTGATTATTTTTCTCTCTTAGTCCTTTTATCTTGTTGTTGTTTTGTTTTTTTGGTTTTATCTTGGTTTTTGTCTTGACTTTTTCCTGATAGTATATCTTGTTGACATGAGAACATCATTAGACCTCTTAACTGATATACGTAGTGCATTTTTTGAGGCTTAACTTTGTTAGACTTTTTTAAAATATGGAGTTTTCTACATTGATGTCCCAACAAATATTGTTCCATAGGTGTGCCAAGAAGACATCCTGATTTTAATCAATTATTTCAGTTATTTTAGTGGAGAATTGCCGGGTCATAAAGTTAAACATGTTTCTTTAAAATATCCCAGTCTTTGATATTCTAGTGTGCCTTGGGTGTCCAAAAGAAGGGTATAGTTAGCATATGGTGTTTTCCAAATTTGTCATGGTCTCTTTTTTCCCCAGAATACTTCCCAGCGTCTTAGAAATAGTTTTCTGCAGATTGCAGTATGGGAAACACCGCTTGAATCCATTTTGTTGTTCTTTTCACAAGAAACGGTCCTTCGCTTTTAGTAATCACCTTCACGCACGCCGTGGAGCTGGAGTTTCTTGATGTTCTCTGTCAAATTAGGCCTGTCTTTCTTTGTAAAAACCATTACTTAACAATGGCCAGATCTGCAGTCGGCAGGTCTGTGTTGGAGAGTACACAGGAGTTCTAAACTCTACTGAACTGGGGACGTCACCAGTGGCTTACGGCTTGTCTTCCATTAGATCTTCTATCCTCAGGAGCTGGGCAGTTGAGCCACCTATAGAAAGCTTAGTGTGCAGTATACTTAAGCATAATAAGCATAATAAGAAGTGGACTAAAGCATGGCTTTTATTCGAATGTGGCAGAAAGAACACAGACTTAGGAGTTAGCCTTTCCAGGGTGAAAAGCCTGGTTTTGCCATTTCCTAGGTTTTTGGCCCTGGATACTTGCTCTGACTCATTTTCTTCATCTTTAAAAAGGCATTAGTAATGCTTGTTTTACATGATTGATAGAGTCTTTGAATGCAACATTCAAGATGAACTTTTCAAAACATTTCTTGGAAGACAGAGGATGCAAAAAAGGGACACAGAAATGACCTGGAATTAGAATCTGAGACCAAAGCCATGGTTTATCCTTTTAGTTGCATAGAGATCTTAAACGTAAGGTCCTTGCCAGCATCAGTCGCTGTTGATACCAATCATGTTACTTTTAAAAAATTAAGGTGTCTTTTCTTTAAAACAAAATCTAATATGCTAAGAGAGTTGAAGCAGTAGGATATGGTCCCTAGTACTTGAAAATAGTTGGTTTTCAGGAAAATTAGAGCTAGAAGAAGCTGCATGTTGGTCCAGTCTTCCAAATTTACAGGTCAGAAAGCTGGGAACCTGAGAGGTCTGAGGGGTAGGAATCAGAGTTAGCTGCCAGGTGACCTGGATCCTGCGTGGGGTCCTGCCTGTGCACTGTGAACAGCTGGGTCTCCTGGTCACACACGTGCAGTCCTGGGGCAGGGCCGGGAAGCTGGCTGTACAGCTGGGGAAAGGAAGTGAGTACATATTTAGTATCTTGAAGGATTAATAGCTACCTTTTGTTGGAGATAGAAGTGTAAGGGAAAAAGTCATTATGAAAAGTGCTCTCACAGCACTACAGGATGAAGAGATTCTTTCTCAGAGGGAAGGGGAAGGTTTAACAGAGATGACAAACTCAGTCTTAAAGGCTGAGCATGCGTTTGTAAGATGGTTAAGATGGTGAAGAAAAGGCAAAAGGCAGAAGTATTTTTGAGAAAGGAGAGAATTGTAGCTATTGGAATTGGCATCTCCAGAGTCACAGAGGCCAGACAGGCACTCAGTATGTTTGGGCACCATGTATCTGGACTACCAGGAATGTAGAGTGAAAGGTGGGAGAGACGCAGGTCGGCATGCTGCAGAAGGGAGTCTGCGGAAGCAGTGTCGGGTGAGGCGGAGAGGGCTTTCTGAGTCTCTAGGTCTTAGCGCAAGGGAGTGACGCGGTCAGATTCATAGTTTAGAAAGGCTCCTCCGTCTTCCTGGGGCATGATCCAGTCCTGAAGCCAGGCAGGAGCCCTGGGGATGGGTTTAAGAACTGCTGCAGAGGTGGGGTTGGCAGGGTTTCCTGGCCTCTCGGGTCCAGCTGAGTGTCTTGCTGGCACCCGCCCAGGTACTGAGTGGGTGTGGAGCGGGGAGGAGGATTTTGGAGGAAGCCTTAAATATAGGGCGTGATCCTAGAGGAAGAAGTGGACTGAGCCACAGCAGAAGGACTTAAGAGAAGTTCTGTCTGTGAAATACCCAGCCGGTTGGCTCTTGCCTTCTGGTCTCGCTCCTTTACCTTCTGTTCCCAGCGCATCAGCCAGAGTCCTTTTTCTGAAGTTCAGGAGTAATCGCCTCGTTCTTGGACTAACCTTTGCCTTCAGAATAAAACCCAGACTCCTAGTCCCTCTAGTCCCTGCGTGATCTGTCACTTTATCCTCCACGTGGCCACGTGCTTTGGCCGCCTGACCTCCCTGGTGCTTCTGAACACCAGGCCTCTCTCCTTTCAGAAATGTTGGTGTGCACCCTGTTGTCTCCTGTCTTTCCCTCCTTGAAGAAGAGAACTGTCTAGTCTTTGCCCAGTGTCCCCACCTCTAGTATGGACCATGGCCTGTGGAGGAGCGCGTATCTGTGGATGGATGCGCCCCATCTCGGGATGTTCCTCTCTGTGACCCTCACATTGCTCAGCAGGGACGAAAGTGACCTCCCTGTGGACCAGAGCCGGCTTATAAGTACCAAGTGGAGAAGCTGTCCCTCTTTTTAAAATGAGCTCCTATTTGCTTGGCTGACCCCAAGGATAAGCCCACCGATTCTTTTCGAGGATTTTCCTACCAGTCACTCTCAGTGGTGTTTTTCAGTCACCGATGTTTTAAGGTGCACCTAGAGGCTTTCACAAGCCTGTGCATCTCCATATGCTGTTGTGATTAGTTACTGATCTTACACCTGTTTTCTGAGTGGGGATGCACATGCCAGCAATCAGTGTTAGGGAAAATCGCACCCAGCGTCCAGTCTAGCTCTGAGTGAAGTCCATGAAGACTGCACTGCAGTTGCCCGGGTGCAACTGAAGCCGAGTGGAGACCCTCTCTGTGGATTCGACTCACTGTTGCCACGCCGAGCACAGTGGTTGGTCAGCAGATGGACCCACGTGAAGCGGCTGGTGGGCAGTTCAGGTGGCACAGCCCCTGCGAGCTGCAGGAGGACCTCCTCCCACTTTGCTTTTGTCCCCTCCCCCTCCTTAAAGAGCAACCTTGGGTTCTCAAGCAAAGTGCTGATTTCAGTTACTCTTTGGCTTCTTCACAGAGAACCCCTAGATTGGGAAGGGAAAGCTTTTTGAAGTTGTTTGTCTCATGGCCTGATGAGCGAATCCTTGGCTGATTTTGTCTTTTAAAGGTGCCTCCATCCTCTGCACCCCACTGTGTCAGGTTGGAAGGTGGGTGAGCACGATGCTTACGAATACCTGGTTGAGGGTCAGGAAGAGCTGGGCTTGAATCTTGGCTCTGTCTCTGACTAGCTGCAGGATCCAGGGCGATCCTGAGCTTCAGTCTCCTTCTCTGTAAAATGTGGGTAACAGAAATGTCCTTATAGGTTACTGCGAGGATTAAATAAGATAATCTGTATAAAACACGTTTCTGTTATTTTTATCCTCCTCCTCCTCCCATCATCATCAATGTGAGGGAGAAGGGAGGTGAGAATGGGCCAGTATACTGCTCTAAGGACAGTTTGAGGGGAAGGAGGCGAGAAGGGAACACTGTCTGCGCCGGTATCGGGTGAGGACGGCATGGGTGTCACAGGATGACTCACTTGAGCAGGTCCCACGGAGCCAGTAGGAAGTGATACAAGGCCTCCCTGGCCTCAGCCCAAGCCCTTAACAGAGGCGTCCACTTCTCGACGTGGTGCCTGGCTCCAGAGCCAGGCCCTGCTGCTTCCAGGGCCGGGATGCACACCAGAGGCAAAGGCTAATAAGTGGTGGTTGAATGCTGGGATGTCAGTGACCCCGTGGGACTGGGGGGGCCCCCTGTGGTAGCAGTGCCAGACCGTGTGGGACCAGCAAGGACTCTAGCCGTTAGGTGCAGAGATGGAGCTTCACAGAGAGAAGCAAGACTGGGCTTAGCCCTTCAAGTAGGTTACAAAATGTGTGAGGTGGCTGTGCTTTGTGGTGGCAGGTTTGGCTTTAAGGGTCTTAAAGGGGACCGACCCGTTCCACTTTCCCGGTTCACACTGCTCGTCCCGACATCAGTGCAAGAATCGGAATGGTTTAGCAAAAAGTCTTGAATATGGCAGTGAGGGATTGTAGGAAACGCTTAAGTTTTGAAAATAAATAATGCATGAGAAATAAACAGCATTCTGTGAGTTCCAGTGCTATTCTGTACCCCTTTAATTCTAGATGCTTTCAACATAGAGGCAGATTCAATTGACTCGCATTTATTGAGCCACCACTCTGGGCCTAGCATAGTCCATGCTCTCAAGATGTGTGCACATCTAAGGGGTAACTTATGCCTCCACAGGGAGGGGGACTTCTGTGAGTCACAGTTTTATGCAATATCTTTTCTTTGGCTTGGAAAGTTGATAGGTTGGTGGTGGTTTCTTGCATAGAACAGGTCCTTAGACTCATTCAGGAAGTATTGCTGAAAGTGGTACATTGAATCTTTGCTGCAGATCTGAACTGTGAAGTGACTTACCAAGTGGGGCCCAGACCCTGAGTAGTTAGTACCTGCAGATCTTTGCTGCCTGTGGGTCACTTTCCCCCTCATGCAGCCATTCAGCTACAGGGAGCTACAGGGAGCTACAGGTAGGGTAGAGGACGTTGAAAGTTTCTGACTGAAATCAGAGAATATAGGAAGAATCTGAATCTTAAGGACACTTTTAATAGTCTAAAATAGCACAGATAAAAAGCTTAAAACCTGTTTCTGTGGATGACCTGTCAACTTTCCATTTTTGGGCTGCATTATGCAAATCAGATTTTATTTTAGGTTGATCATTTCCCCTTGCATAGCAGCTTCATCCTACTATTAATCTTGAAACTAACGAACGATAACATCTTTACTTCTTCCTTTCATACGAGCTGCTGTTGCCATGTCCTGCTTCCTGCTTGCAGGTATTCTGTGCTGCTGCTGTTGTTGTATAGCTTACACACAGGATGCTTCTCAGTGCCCCATACTTCCATTCCTCAGATGAATAGGGGCTGTGCTTCCAGCATTTGAGCTGAATGCTGGGGAAAAAAAGAGAGAGAGAGAGAGAGAGAGAAAGAGCACACACAAGCAGGCCAGGCCCCTTTAGATCTGGGGAAGAGTTCTGAGAAGAGGATTTCAGCAGAAACGTTAGCAGTTGCAGAAGCTCTCAGGTGGATGCCAGCTTGTGGGTGCAGAAAGACTGCAGGTGTGGCTTAGATATGAGGAGTGGGGAGTGTGGCAACAGAAGTCAGAGGGCTGGATCACATGGGGCCTGGCTGGCAGTAATGAGGACCTGGGTTTTATTCTAAGAACAGTGGATTCTTGTTCATCCTTCCTTCCGTGTGTGTGTGTGTGTGTGTGTGTGTGTGTGTTCGTTCAGTTCTTACTTAGCATCTTCTATGTGAAGAAAGAAACAAACACAAGTATCATCCTTGGAGAACTTTTAGATGACTGAGTAAGGGAAGAGACACAGGTACTAAACCCCTAAAATACAAGCTAAAGAGTGGAATGATTTGGGAAGTGTGGCTAAAACCCCAGGGTAGCGAGGATTAATATTTTTTGAATAACTTCCTTCATCAGTCTTACCAAAAGCAGTACCAAGCTTCCCACGGATCCTAGTGAAGGGTTTTGTTGTTGTTGTTTTGCTGTAGCAGGTAGAAGTGGGGGACACGCAGCTGGGGAAGCAAGGCACATGGAGTATGGATTTTCACACTTAGGCCAGTGCCTGGCCCAGAGTAGGGTCCACTATGTGCCAGGCACAGATAATGGATGAATAAGTGAGCAAATGTTATAAAAACCCAAGTTTGATCCTCAGAACAGAAACTCACTTGCATGGATTGCCCGAACCCTCCTCTTTTTTGAGGCAATAACAAGATCACTCTCCCTTCTGGCTCCTTTATTCACAGTGCCCTTCATTATCCCATAGGATTACTCTCTGGGCTCATAACCTGATTCCCATTACAATTATACACATAGATTCGAGTATATGGAGTCTTGTGATGGATAAATAACATATTGATTTGGCTGTGAGGCTGCATGAGAGCTTGTATCACTGTTTCGTCCTCAGCGAGTTTATGAGAATGTTAATTAGGCATCTCCCTCCTCTCCAAAAGGTAGAGGGATTGCTCAACAAGCTGAAGGCTGAAGCAGTCAGGCTCTGAACCAAAATTAGGCCAACGTAGTCTTCCCTTGATTGCCCTATTACAGGAATTACACAGAAGAAGAGCATTCGCTTTGTGGTGATTATGGGACAAATGCTTCTATTGAAGTGCATTTTTGAAATTACCTCTCTGAATATGACTATTAAAATAATAAAAATGGAAACACTCCCTTTTTTCCCCCAAGTGAGTAAAAATTCTTTTCATTGAAGAAATCACTTTGCTAGTAGGAGCACTTGCTTCAGAGATGTTTTGCTGTCACTGCTCCGAATGTTTCAGGAATCTCTCTCTTGGAAGCGCCTTCAGAGGCGAGGGTAATGATGCTGGCAGTTTTTGAGCACCTGCTCTGTGCAAGGCTTTGTGCCAGCCACATCCAGGTACATAATCTACTTAATGCTCAGCATCCCTGGAAGGTGGGCGGTGTCTACCCGGCCATGTCTGTAAGAAATTCTGTGCTATTATTTTATTGTTATCCACTGTTTCCTTTCTCTCTAGGTATACTCATAAGATTTAGCGCCAAAGACTCGTGCTTATTTTCAAAAATCAAATCTACCTAAAATAAGACACATTTTTCCCATTTGAGTATATTGCAAAGAAGGTGCCTAGCCTTAGAAAGTAATTCTGAAATCGAAAATCTTAACATTAACAGCCATATTGCCACTGCTCATTTAACGTAGGTGTACTATATTCTAATAAAATGGTTTTTAAGGAAGTTGCCAGAATAACTATTCTAAGGTACAAAACTAACAAAATGTGTAAGTTCTGTCTGTCGTGTTAAACCATTACTCGTGGTACTGTGTGGTCATATCCCTCATACATGTGTCACACACACATTTATTTTTAAATTTATTATTTTATTTATTTATTTTTGCGGTATGCGGGCCCCTCACTATTGCGGCCTCTCCCGTTGCGGAGCACAGGCTCCAGACGCGCAGGCTCAGCGGCCATGGCTCACGGGCCCAGCCGCTCTGCGGCATGCGGGATCCTCCCGGACCGGGGCACGAACCCGTGTCCCCTGCATCGGCAGGCGGACTCGCAACCACTGTGCCACCAGGGAAGCCCCCCCCACACATTTATTTTAACACATACATTTAAACTTTGGCTGTTCAAAGCAATCAGGGGAGGAATTACAGGGGGCCATGTTTTCTGAATTTAGAACTTTATTCAGCCATTTGTAAGGCAAGTCTTGCATTGCATCCTTTCCTATTTGCGGAGCTGAGAATACTGAGGAATTAATTTCTTCATCGTTTGTTACTTCATTTCATAAACATTTTTTGAACATGTGCCATCTGCCAAGCACCGAGAATGGGAATTCAGCCATGAACAGGTTCTGCAGGGCCCCTGTCTCCATAGAGCTTTCATTCTTACAGTGGAGGGAGATAAATACCATGATGGTAAACAGATCATGAACAGGATCATTTCGGGCTGTGTAGTGCTCTGGAATATCTAGTGTGAGGTATATGAGAGAGTGACGGGGAAGCAGGAGGGTGTGCTGCTTTAGGTTGACCATAAAAGGCCTTTCGGAGGAAGGGGCTCTTATTCTGAGGCCTGGGTAAGAAGAAAGAGCCCATCATCTGGAGAGGTTAGGGACGAGAGTTCCAGGCAGAGGGATCAGCTAGTGCAGATGCCCTGTGCTTGAAACAGACGTGGCTGGATGCCTGTGCATCTCTGAGAACATGTGTTGTTTGCACTCCGCTGTGACCCAGGGATGCTGCTCGGCCTGGAGTGGTACGAAAGGTTCCATGTCCTACCCTGAATGGCCTCTGATTCTTAAGGAATTTTTTTCATTCTTATGTCCAGTTTGTATGATCTTTCTGAATCCTCTGGTGGCCAGCTTCTGTTGGTGTGGTTTCTCCAGCAATCTCTCTCTAATTTGCAGGACCCTGTATCTTCTCTGTGTATTCAGACGCCCAAGCTTGTTAGGACTGTGCATGAAATAAAAGTAATATGTCTCCATATAAAGATGGGAAGTGCTTTTCTAGGTTAACGCCCCTGCTCTTTAGTAATGCAGAGAAGGGGAAGCTGCTGTATTGCAAAGTTCTAGATGGGGGAGGTGTTACTTGACGGTTAGAGACCAGCATATTCTCCTGGGTTCCTGTCTTGGTTCATTCATCCGCCTTCCCCTCCCTGTCTCCTCTCACAAACGCATACGCTTTTGAGTTGTTCACCTTCAGATGCATACTTAGAAACGCAGGCACATATTTTAACAACTTTTAATGGGTTGAGAGGTAGGATAATTTTGTAGACCATTCATCTGCCACTTTTCTCTTAGCTTTATGTAGTTTTACATATAGGACATTTCAAAAGATGTCACTGCATCTTTTGTCTGGCTGTCGAGAGAATGGCGCTCTGTAGCATATTTAGACCTGTTCTTTCTGGAGGGAGCGTTGTTTGATTGAAGGACAGTGTTCCCTGGCTCTCTTAAACACAGAGTTCTTAAAACTGCATTTTACTCAGCTGCTTTTTGCCCATGGCCAAAGAGTAGAGTGTAAAAAGAGAAGTGTCACACGGACACAATGGTGGCTGTAGCTGTCTAATGCGGATGTCATTAATAACCTTTAGAAGTAAGTGCCTGAACCTTACATCCTATTAGTTCTATAGACAGGTGGGTAAAAATTCAACATAAATTTCTGAGACTTTCCCTCCTGCAAAAAGGAAGCAGATAACTGGTCTCATAAAATGTTACGACTGAAATCTTTTCCAGCCCTTTGCTCGTTTGGAGTCATTAACTCTAAACGTGCATGGACATTAAAGCCCACTCATTAGTTTCTCTACCAGTAGAATCATCCTTCAGTGGTCATCACTCCCCAAAGCTGAGCTGATAGGTTATTTTCTTCCAGAAGGAGATCTTTTCTCCTTTCTCGAAAATTATTAAAAAATCATAAGATCTAGGAGAAACATGAGCATGCCTTCTGCAATGGATTTTTAGGTGGCTTGTTTGAAAAAGCATAAGCTGGTTCTTCTCTTACCTGATATGTGACACCTGGCAGGTTGTTTCGCTTCTCTAAAGCCCAGGGGTTTTCATCAGAAAAAAAGATGGCAGAAATATGTATATAAAAAATAAATGGTGGCTGTTACTAGAATTATTTTTTAAAATATCCTTACCACAAAAGCGGTTCAGCAAAGGATAAACCCTTTGGATCCCATCTCTTAAAATGAGTGCTTATTTGCACTTATTTGCATTACTGTCTTTCCCTCCCAGTCTCCTAGCAACCTAAATGTCTTGCAGTTTCTGAACACAGATTTGCCTCTGAAAACTCGTGGATATTGCCCTCTTAAGATGAGACTGCTTTTAGTTTCAGTTCTTCACAGATACCATTGGAATGCAGAACTGGGTAGTGATTTGGAGGTGGAGTTTTACTGTGAAGAACTGGGTTCAAATTCCTACTCTGCCACCGGGGCAAGTTACACTTTCTAAGCCTCTGTTTCCTCATCTATAAAATGAATCCGGTAATAGTACTTATTTCATAGGGTTTTTGTAAGAATTAAGTGAAATAATCTAAGTAAATCTCGGCACCTTGATGACTAAGCATTTATTAAAATGTTAGTGATCTTCCTTCTTTCCTCTGACGTACGAACCTCAGATCTTTGAAATTACTCAAACTTTGTCTCTTCCTCTGGAGCTGTGTCATAAAACATTGTTTCCTTAAATGTGATATGCAGTCACTGGTATTAGATGAGGTGATTTGAGGTAGTGAACAGACGAGCATTTTATGGAGTTAGAGGCACATAGTCATTTTTAGGGTATCCTCTGTGAATGTTGAGTGAGCCAGCTCTTTAGAGTGTATTTAAATTTTTTAAAAAGATGTGAATGAATTTTGTTTTTTGTTTTTGGGTTTTTTTTGTTTTGTTTTGTTTTTTTTTGCGGTACGCAGGCCTCTCACTGTTGTGGCCTCTCCCGTTGCAGAGCACAGGCTCCGGACGCGCAGGCTCAGCGGCCATGGCTCGCGGGCCCAGCCGCTCCGCGGCACGTGGGATCTTCCTGGACCGGGGCACGAACCCGCGTCCCCTGCATCGGTAGGCGGACTCTCAACCACTGCGCCACCAGGGAAGCCCGATGTGATGAATTTAAAGAAAAATGTTAATTAAAAAGAAGTGCAGATGGGACGTGGCTGTGAAAAAAGTTGTGGAGGTGGAAAGTGAGTGATGAGCAAGGTAGAAATTCTTAGTGTAACCCGCAGCCTGCAAAACGCTGGTCTTTATCCCAGCGTCCCATTAGATTTGGGATTCGGGAGACATTAATGTAAAATGGGATTTTAGCACTTTCTGGCTTTGTGACTTTGAGCAAGTTAGTAAATATTTCCCTCCCTCCCTCCCTCCTTTCCTACAGATATTTATTGAAGGCCTATCACATTTCCTTATCTGAAAAATATAGATGCTACTTCACAGGATTTTTGTAAAGATGTAACTCAAAGAGATAAGATATCTATTTGGTACATCTTCTCTACGAGCTTATGCCTGGTGTAGTAAGTGCTCAGTAAACTTTAGTTCTTGTGTTACTTAGGACTTGTGGTTGCAAGTGATAGAATCCCAACTTCAACTAGCTTCTGACAAAAGGAATTTATTGTCTCATGTACTCAGTCTACAGGAAGGTTGGCAGTGATATAGACGTGGGGACAGCTGGGAGCAAGGACTCAGTTGCCACCAGGACCCCCTCCACCTCTTGTTTCTGGTGCTTCGTCTCTGTTAACATCATCCTGTCTGGCCAGACTCTTCCACACAGCTAGAAACAGAACCCCTGGTGGCCCCCAGGTTCGCATCATCAGAAAGGGGCTGCATGTTATGATCCCGGTTCCCAAGCTCAGAAATCCTAGGCAGGACTGAGCCCAGCATGGGCCCTGCTCACCTGGCCAGTCATGGGTGCTCAGAGAACAGGAGCCAAAGGAAAGGGGCACCGCCCAGTGAAGCCCATGTTTAGGGTGGCAGGAAAGCCCGTTGTGCAGAAGGGGAATAACAGATGCCTGCTGCCATCACCTTGCCCCTTGCAGCTCCCCCCATACCCTGCAGAGAGCAAGTACTTACCCTCCGTGGGCTTCCATTCGCTCATCTGAAGTCTTGAGGTTTAAATGATGTAAAGGATGTGAGTGCACATTGAATGTTTTTAAACTTTATTATACAAGTTTATTTTTATCGCTCCTATTGCTCCTGCCCTCCAAATCTTGACTCACCTTCCAGGGGTTCCCAGACTGTGAATGGACCATGGACCTTGGGATAGCAGAGAGGGGCTTGAATTTATTCTAAGAAGCTAGGTCAGCATGCCATGAGTATGTCTACATTGACTTGTTTTTGAAGTGTAATACACACATAGAAAAGAGTACATATCCTAAGTGTGTCATTTGATGAATTTTCACAAACGAAACCCAGTTGTGTATCCAGCACCTGGGTCAAGGATCAGGAGTGACAGTCCCCCAGAAACAACCCCCTCACCCCTGCCTTGTAGATTACTGGGGATGTGTTGATTCATCACCTAAGAAATCATGTACAAGCATTACTTGCATCATGGTAGCATTTCTCATGTTGTGCTTTTTTAATAAACAGAATTTTTTAAATACACGCGGCATTATGTCATTAAAAAAAATTTTTTTTTTAACTAAAAAGAATCCTCAAGTTTAAAAGCTGGAGAAGCTCTTCCGGGTCACTGTTGCTTATCACACTCCCTTAAATGTTTTCTTTCTGGCTGAAATTACCATTAGGTGATAAGATGTGTTTTGTTCCCTGGGAAGGTGTCACCCATGTCATATGTTGGCCTTTCTTCCTTTCCAGGTTGCAAACTCTCCGAGTGAAAGAATCAGATCTTAGGTATCTTATATTTTCTTTCCTGTGCATAGCTTAGCACGGTTACCGACTGACTACCAGCTTATCCATTTCACCCAATGTTGAGCTTGTGGAATGACCATATTTATCCCCAAAATATAACTGCTCAAATCCTGGGCACTTCATGTCTCTGAAGGGGTTCGTTGTTGATAAATATACCAGTTTGCTGTTGCTGCAGTGCTCAGCACAACAAATGCAGTTATGAATGAGTTTTTCTTTTAATTTAGTTCCTTTTTTTTTTTAACTTACCAAGTTTTCCAACATCTTTTCCCCCCCATTTTTCTCTTCTAGGCTCTAGACCAAGATAGAACAGCCTTACAGAAAGTTAAGAAGTCTGTAAAAGCAATATATAATTCCGGTCAAGGTAAGCACTTACCAACAGAGATAACACCAATTACGTATATTGTCTGCAGTATTTTCTGTTATTTGTTAGATACTAAGTTTCTGGAAGGCTTGATGCAAATGGAAAAACAAGTAAGTCAAAGAAATTCAGTTTTTCTCTTTTTTTCTGTCTCTTCTGTCAGTCCAAACCTGTTACTGCTTCCCAAGTAAAAAGAAGGAAAAACATTAGTTGCAGTGGGTTTTATTACACAGTGAAAACCTTAAGTAGAGTTATAGGTAATTTTGCCACAAGTGACATAGGAGATATGTAAAATTCTCTTTGTGTGGTTGGTCAGACTGTAATTCAGTGGCCTCAGTTAAACACACGAGGATCTTTTCCATCGGAAGTGTACCTGTACACATTTGAAAATCCGTATTGGTGACAGGTGCGGGGTGAAAGTTAGGGGACACGTGGGGACGAGGCTAAAGGGAGAGACCTGGGCAGACCTGCCAACTCGAGTCTTTGCATCTGGCTCAGGGCAGGCCAGGTAACCTGTGTCACCAAATGTTTTAGCTTTGGTCAGAGGCTTTGTCATCTTGGGGAGAAAAGTATGTTGTCAGTGGATAAGAAGAAATAAACCAAATTAAGATAAACAGTAGGTAACCACAAGAAATGGTAGGTTCCAGCGCCCCAGGGAGGGAGAGGCCTGCAAACATAAAATGAGTTTCAAGATCTCTGACTCACATCTTTTGTTATTGGTATTGCAATACCAGCTCGCTTTCCCAGAGGTCAGGTCTCTAAGAGATCAGTTGTCTGTAACAGAACACCTGGGAAGGGAAGGCAGCAGCGGGGTGCAATGGAAAGGGCACGCTCTGAGGTTGTATGCTTGTGGGTTTGCACTCTTTCTCTCCCTCTAACCAGCAGCGTGACCTTGAGCTGGTTACTTCACTTTTTTGAACCTCCATCTTCTCTCTAAAACGGGGATCGAATATTACTCAGCCATAAAAAGAAACGAAATTGAGTTATTTGTAGTGAGGTGGATGGACCTAGAGTCTGTCATACAGAGTGAAGTAAGTCAGAAAGAGAAAAACAAATACCGTATGCTAACACATATATATGGAACCTAAGGAAAAAAAAAAAAAGGTCATGAAGAACCTAGGGGTAAGATGGGAATAAAGACACAGACCTACTAGAGAATGGACTTGAGGGTATGGGGAGGGGAAAGGGTAAGCTGTGACAAAGTGAGAGAGTGGCATGGACATATATACACTACCAAACGTAAAACAGATAGCTCGTGGGAAGCAGCCGCATAGCACAGGGAGATCAGCTCGGTGCTTTGTGACCACCTAGAGGGGTGTGATTGGGAGGGTGGGAGGGAGGGAGACGCAAGAGGGAAGAGATATGGGGACATATGTATATGTATAACTGATTCACTTTGTTATAAAGCAGAAACTAACACACCATTGTGAAGCAATTATACTCCAATAAAGATGTTTAAAAAAAATAAAAAAGACAAAAAAATAAAAAAATAAGGGCTTCCCTGGTGGTGCAGTGGTTGAGAGTCCACCTGCTGATGCAGGGGACATGGGTTCCTGCCCCGGTCCGGGAAGATCCCACATGCTGCGGAGCGGCTGGGCCCATGAGCCATGGACGCTGAGCCTGCACGTCCGGAGCCTGTGCTCCGCAACAGGAGAGGCCGCAACAGTGAGAGGCCCGTGTACTGCAAACAAACAAACAAACAAATAAAATATAAATAAATAAATAAATAAATAAAATGGGGATCGTGATATTACAGGGATGTTGAAAGGATTTAAGTAGTTAATATCTGTAAAAGTTCTACCACCTCATGGCAGTTCAGTAAATGCAATACATTTATATTTTATATGTTTTATATTTTATTTACATTTATACTCACTCTTGTGATAAAATCATAGGGTATTTCCTGGTCCTCATCTTGTCAGAGCTGGGAATCAGTTGTCTCTTGTCTTCATTAAAGCCCCAGGCTTAGGGCACTCTGTGATCCTAATTAACACATTTTGTACCCTGGTTCCTGGAGACCTGTCTCTAATTTCTTTATATCCAATAAAACACTAACTTCTAATTAAGGTAGATAAGTGATATTTGTCTGGTTATGTAGTGACCAAATGGTGCTTTAAGTCTTGGCCTAGATTATACACCTAGCTTATAACCTATGCCTTAGCTTCCTTCTAATGAACTCCCATGAGGTGGTAGCCCTTAATAGGGGATGTGAGTGGGATAAATAACCGGAAGATGGCACAAGGGGCTTCTGAGGTGCTGGTATTGTTCTGTTTCTTAATTTGGAGGGTATTACATAGATAAGTCCATTTTTTGATAATTCATCAAATGCTACACTTAGGATTTATGTACTTCTCTAATATGTATGTGTGTGTGTGTTATGCTTTATATACAAGTAGGTTCATTGAAGCATTGACTGTGATTTGGTAAAACAGAAAATGGAGATTTGTTAAATAAACAATAGTATATCTATATAATAGAATACTAGACAGACTTTATAAAAAAGAAACTTAGGCGTAGCATAGATCTAAGTTTAAATCCTAGTTTTGTCACTACTTGTTAAAGTAAATTATTTAATTTCCATGAGTCTTGGACTTCCCTGGTGGTCCAGTGCGTAAGACCCCACACTCCCAATGCAGGGGGCCCAGGTTCGATCCCTGGTCGAGGAGGAAGTCCTCATGCTGCACACAACGAAGATCCCGCGTGCTGCAACTAACACCTGGCGCAGCCAAGATAAATAAATAAACAAACAAATAAATAAGTAAATAATGACTTCCATGAGTCTTAAATTGCCTCGCCATAAAATGAGAATATAATATCTAATTTACAGAGTATTGTATGGACAAAATGAGGGAATATTTAAGGCCCCCGACACACTGCCTGCCACGTAGTACATGCTTAACACATAGTATAGTAGATGAGAAAAAATGGCAGGTAGGTCAATAGCATGGGTGCTTTCTCTATATTAATTCAGTCTTTCTACAAATACTGTTGGACCAGTCTGATTTTAGAAAGAGCTTAATGAGCCATTATCTGCCTAAGGAATAAATGTCAGTTCTCCATAATGTTATGGTTTCTGCCTGTGAGTCACAAAGGGAGACTTCTGATTTACAGCTGTGAGGTGCTGCCGTATTTACTCTGCTCGGGGCTCCATGTGACTTTCTTTTCCAAGTGTCCTTACTCAAGACACATTTCTTCCCTTGGCCTCCATGTCCACATCATTTAGCAGCTCACACAAAGGCTCCTCTACTTGGGGACGTGCTCCTTTAAAGCATTGCCTTGGTCCCAGCTGTCCTGGACGTGGCAGTGGGGAGAGGTTGTCCCTGTGTGTATGTAAGGTGGAGAGTTGAAGGGGTGAGTGCAGGGTTTGGCTGCCATTTCCTCTCCCAGATGATACTCTCCTGTGGTTGGGGGGGCCGCAGCTGACTGGGCTTTGAATCCCCCCCAAAGGTTTCCCCTTTGAAACCTGGATTCAGGGTTGTTGTGTGTACTTTGCCCTAGGTCTGCACTAGCCAGTCACACATGGCTTTTTAAATTTAAATTAATTAAAATAAAATTTAAAGCTCAGGCTCTCCATCTCAGTAGCCACATTTTGAGTCCTCAGTAGTCATGTGTGACTGTGGCTACAACATTGGGGGGTGCAGACACAGGGTATCTCCATCGTCACAGGAAGTTCTGTGGCTGTAGAGCACACATCCCGTTGTATTGTAATTGTTAGCCTATCTCTCTTGCATTAGACCAGTGAGTCTCAATCCTGGCTTTTCATTAAAATCATCTGAAGAGGGAATTCCCTGGCGGTCCAATGGTTAGACTCCACGCTTTCACTGCCAAGGGCGCAGGTTCAGTCCCTGGTTGGGGAACTAAGATCCCACAACCTAAAAATAAAATAAAGTAATAAAATAAAATCACCTGAAGAGTTCTTAGAATACAAAAACAGGTATTCCCCGAGCCCTCACACTCCAAGAGTAGCTCCAGAGTAGGGTCCAGTAGTGGGATTACAAGAGTATTACTCCCCAGGTGACTCTAAATGCAGCTAGAGTTGAGGACTGCATCCGTGGCCTGGGACCTCCTTGATGAGGGCTGGTTCATCTTTGTATTATTTTGTGAATTTGCCAACCTAGTTTATTAGCTTAGCAAGTATTTATTGAGCACCTATTACATGCTACTGTTCTGGGTGTTGGGTATATTAGACAAATCAGACAGAATCTCTGCCTTTATGATAATTTTACAGTCCTGGGGGAGAGAGAGCTGTTAATCAGATCATCAAGCTGGAAAGAAGCTGTAGTTAGAAACTGGCAAGTACTACGAAGGAAAGCTTCCCGGGTACAAAGAAGAAATCTGATGTAGTTTGAGGAGGGTACTAAGGGGAATGTCTCTGGAGGACATGACATTCATTGGGTGTTCCTGCTGTACTAAGTTAAGCCCATCAAGCCTTTGAGGTAAGTCTACCATTATCTCCAATTTATAGATGATGAAGCTGAAGCATAAAGAGCCAGACTGTGTTGTCCAGGGTGCCACAGCTAGCAAGGAAGGGAAGGAGAGCCTAGCGGACTCCAGCTCTGCTGTTCGCAGCTACTGTGGACGTGTAGCTTCTACCTGACAATTGGCCAGGGCTCAACAAGCATGGAATGAATTGCCGCTTATCAGCTGGATGGGTCCCCAGGAAGCTTTCTGTCAATGGCTGTTAAATATTCACTAGTCATGAATATTCATGAATGAATCCATCACATGTACCCTCCCAGCAGTGTAATCCATGGGATGACTTTATGGTTCCCAGATAGGGGCCACAATAGCAGGTATCATTCCTGTGACCTGGAAGTGTGGGGATAAACTCAGATCTCAGCGACTGCTGGGGCCTCATAGGGTTTCTGCAGTCACCAATGATTACAGTATACCCAGGTTTTTGATGAGCTTGTGTGGGCAGCACTGTGATATTTAATTCTTAAAAAATAGCAAGATGAGTAAAACAGTGATGTTGCAGATCTTCCCATGATACATGCTCAGTGGAATCCAGGTCATTCCCGTCCAAGGGCTTTTGGCCTCGTCCAAAGAAGCCACAAGAGGCTGAACCCTGGTATCTGTTTCCCAGTGTGTTTTCATAATTTTCTTGTTTTCTCACAGTGCTTATGACACAAGACCCATCTGATGTTCTTTAGAAATTTAAGAAGCATTTCTATATTTCTAGTTTGAGAATACCAACCACCCTCCAGATACCAACCTCGCCAGAATGATTTGAAAGATGGTGGAGAATGGTGAAAGGTCTTACTCTTAAAATGTATTTATTATTTTTGCACATAAGCTTTATCAGTATTAATTAGTAAATGGTATAATAAGGGAAATTTTATTGGAAAAACAAATTATCTCCCTTCAAGCCCTTTAGTTTGAAATGGCTTTGGGAATTTGTCTCTTTCTCTTACTTGTCCCCACTGTGTATGAGTAGATTTTAAAAAACAGAAAAAAACTGAATTCTGTGAGCTACTTGGATCAAGGGGAAATTTTCCAAGCCATTCAGTTTTCCTGTGTTGTTTCTAAGTTTCGAAGTCTTAACAATATTAAACTGTGAAATATATTGTCATTTAGAAAGTTTTTCTTGGTGTATGTGTTCCTTCCCTCCTTCCTCCTCTCTCCCCCTGATATATGTTTAAAACAGCTCGTAGTTTCTTGAACATCATAGAGGTTTTAAAGTATGTTGCAATTCTTTGGGACTTTTTCTTTCAAAAGAGGGAGCCTAATTCTCTTTGCCTTGAATGTATGCCAGACTTAAAACTCTCCTCTAATGAAGAGAGTGTAATAGCAGTGATGCCGTGTGATTTCCAAGGCCAGTTCATAAAAGAGATGGCTTCCACCTAGGTCCCCCCTAACCCCTTCATTTGTTTTGGAGGAAGCCAGCCACCATGTTGTGAGGACACTCAAGCAGCCCTGTGGAGAGAGATCTTCTGCCCAAAACCACGACTAAAGAGCATCTGCTAGCCCCAAACCTTCAGGTGACTGCAGCCCTAGCTGACATCTTGCTCTCCATCTTTGAGTGAGACCTGAGGTCAGAACAGTAGAAGAAGGACTGGCAGTCATAGGATTTCTGCCCCTGCGAGCAGGGGCATGTGTATGCATGTGGTGGGTCCAGTGTAGGTCAGTGTGTGTCTCTAGAGAAAAAAGAGCTTACTGCATCTCAGTGCTGTTGAAAAAGAAAGCGATACACACTATACTTCTATAAAATGGAAGAGTCATGTGGTTCATTGTAAGCATGGGGGTACCAAATTTGTTTTTCTATCAAATGACTTAGTTGAGTTGAATTCGTTAATCTTTTTGAACAGATATACTATTATTATCTAAACACACACACACGTACACTTTTCCTTGGCAGTAAAGACCCAGGATATTCCTGCTACTGGGGCTTTTAATGTGATTGAAAAAATAATAAATTTTTTCGCACAAATCAAAATGTGTAATTTATTACTCTATGTGGCTTCCTTAAAATTTATGCCAAGATATATTTGGAATACATTTTAGCTTATTAGTGACACATGGTGCCCATTAGAAATCTCTGTAACATTGTTAGTCTGAAAGTTTGGATTCTTAAATCCTTTAATTTTAGCGAATAAAAAAATGACAGTGGTATGTAATTTGATTACAAGTATATGATATTTCTGAAATACAGCTGGATTGTCATAAATGGTTCCATAGCCTTTTCACGTCAGGAAAGGAAGCCCTTGGCTTTCTCACTGCCTTCTCTTTTATTCCCCTTTCATTTTCAGTTAGAATTACGTAGTGAGTGGTTTTACAAGAACATTTGTGTTATTTAAAGCAAAATTAAAGTGTGATGTTCACCCCATATTTTCATTTTGATAATTTATTTTAAGAAATAGCTCATTGTATATGATGAAATCTAAGATTTTAAAGGTAAAGTGCTAAATTCATCAGTGGATAGGAAGGGAATGTTTTTGCATCCAAGTAATTTCACTTTAGCTACTTTTTTAGTTAACATTTTTTCAAATTTAAAGGTATAGTGTGAAGTGAATTCTAAGTAGAGTTGGTAATTAAGTTGAGTCTTAATTGTAATGGTATTTTTAATCCTGTGGTTTTCAGTGGGGAGAAAAGTTCTTAACAAGGATGAATAGAGATAAAATAGATTAGAACTTTAATGGAAAGAATGTCAAGAGTTATACAGAGAACATAGTCTGTGTTTAGAAAATTTTCTCCTTTTTGCTGTTTTCCAAGTTTGTGGATGAAAATCTGATCTTTTTAAAAAAATTTTTTTGAATTAAAGTGAGCTTGTTATAAATAAATAAGTAAATAAATAAATCTAAGCCCTCAGAAGTAGAAGGTTTTAGATAGAAATACTGTAAATACTCTTGGTGGTGGTTGTAGTGATTTGAGCAAAGTCTAAACAAATTACTTTGGGCCTTCAAGGCATTTTGCATTCTTGTGGACCCATCATTACTTCTTAAGAGGTGAAAACAAATCAAAATGATGGGTTCCTTCAGAATGGTCAAGGAAGGACGCTTTTCCAAAAGGGGGTATACTTATCCAGGAGAGAGTATTATTACTCCTCAAATTATGTGGAGATAAAACCAGAGGGATTTTTTAAACTGCCTTTAGAAAATTGAAGTCTCTTTCCAGAATAATCTTATAACTCCAGGCTCTTTGGGAATTGACAGTTTTTGTATTCAAGGCTCAAACACTCTGTGACTTGAAATCAGAGGCTGTCTGGGGTGCGTGTGTGTGCACATATGTATGCACTTCCTCCGTTTTGCTGGTCTGGAATAAGTGTTCTCACTTTTAAAATGAGCAAATATTTTATAATGTTTGCTTGCAATTTATGGGAGCATGCTTCATGAGAAAGTGACCCATTTTAATGAAATTGGGAGCACTCATTCCACAACCAGTAGTTTGGGGTTTTTTAAAGCAAAGAAGTCTGTTAAAGGTGACTATAAAAAACATGTTTCTGTACCTTAATGGTCCAATTTTGATAGAAGTAATAGATTATAGCCACCATTTGTTGAGTGCCTACTATATGCCAGGTGCCTGTTGTCACTTAATCATCTCAACAGTCCTGCATGGAAGACATTATCATCCCCAATTTAGGGGTGAAGGAACCTGGTTTAAATTACTGACACAGCTAGTAAGCTTAAGTTTAAACCTGGCTTAAATTACTTACACAGCTCGTCAGTAGCTACAAGTTTTGAAACTTAGTTCTTTATGACCCCAAAGCTGCTGAGCCAGAATTGCCAGATTATTAACTGTCAGAGGTGAGTGCTGACCCAGAATGGGGTACTGAGGATTCAGTGGGGTGCAGAACTTGTGGGCATACCGCTCTGGAGTACCTCACATGTGAAGAGAGACAAGTGAAACAAGCAGTAATCCTGTAGCATGAAAGTGCTAGATGGGCCAGTTAGAAAAGGAGCAGTTTTATTCCTTCAGATAGAAACTAGAGCTGGAATTTAGGACTACCCAGAAAGTATTTCTCCAAGCTCACTCCTATGACTATGTCCTTTGTAATTAGCATGATTTATACATGAACAACAATGCCCTTAAAATAATATATTCTCTTACCTAGGCTGAACATGCCTGCTGTACACCCTCATCAATTTATTGTGGGTTCGTTCAGACAGGTTAGGGATCAAATGCTGATTTAGCCCCTGATTGGTGGCAGGGAACCTGTGGACAGAGAACACTTCAAGCAATTGGTTCTTCATTTCTGAAAATGGAAAGATAGTTTCTACCTCATTGGACTGTTGTGAAGCATAACATGTGTGATTCAGACCCAGTAATGGTGGTGGTGGTGGTGGTTACCTTCATCCTCATCAGCTTGAGGCTTTCTGAAATCGTGGGGAGAGATTAGGGACAAACATAGTTTGTCATCTTAGATCCACTACCATGGAGATAAGTGCAAGATGCTTCATCTTGCCCTCCACCCCACTTCAAGCTTCGGTTTTCTCATTCCTAAAATGGGTAGTAGTGCCTACTTTGTGAAAATTGGGAAACATATAAAATATTTAATGTGGTACTGGGGCATAGTAATCTGTGATAATTATTATAATTACAGTTAATTGCAAAAAAATTAATCAAAACTGGAAAAATTTTGAGCCAGTATTTCTTCAGATTATTTATTTATTCTTATATTCTTTTATCTTTCTGAGATTCCAGTTAACATTTGTGTTAGATATTGTCACCACAGGTCATTAAGACTCTTATTTGTTTATTTTTGGTCTTTATACTCTTTGTGTTTCAGTTTGGATAATTTCTACATAACCTGTCTTCAAGTTTACTGCTTCTTTCTTCTGCAGTCTGCTTTTCAGTCTGCTATTAGTCTCACCCAATTAATTTTTTATTTCCATACTGTAGTTTTTAGTTCTTGGATTCCATTTAGTCCTTTTGTAGCATTTTTATCTCCTCTGAAGTTCTTCATCTCTACACCCATTTTGTCCAACTTTTCCTGTAGATTCTTGAATATATTTGTAATGTTTATTTTTGAAGTTGTTACATACTAAATCCAACATCTGGGTTGTCTGTGGTTCTGTTTCTCTTGACTTTTGGCTACATGTCTTCTGTTTCTTTGCGTGTCCAGTAGTTTCTGTTTGCATGGTAGACGTGGTGAATTACGTGTTGTAGAGATGCTGGATTGTTATCTTTCTATGAAGTGTGTTTATTTTAGTACACAGTGAAGTTGCTGGTGGTCGCCATCACCCTGGCCCTGTAAAAGGCTTTCTTAGGGTGAGTTTATTTTAGTTTTGCTCATAGTCCTAGGATATAGCCCTTTGTCCTGTTCCATGCTCCACACTCCTGAGGCATGATGCTCTGGGACTTCAGCCCACAGTGTTTACCAAGCCCTGCTAACTTTGTAGGACTTGAATTCCATCCTTTTCTCAGCATTGGGAAGTGGCTGAAACCTGCTCAGTCTAAGGTGCTGTTTTCCACGGGGCTTCTTGGAATAGCATTCATGCACATGCAGTTCAGGGTCATCCTGAGGGTTTGAAGGGAGAGTATATACAGATGTGCGGGCTCTCCTTTCTCTGACTTCCACCTTTCTAAGATCCCCCCACTCAATTTCCAGTTGCTAACGCAATCCTGACCTCTGACATCTTAGTGAAATGCCGCTTTCTGCTGGAGTTCTATTCTCCTTGCCCAGCGTGGACTGAGGTCTGCCAGCAGGAGAAAAGCCAGTTAAAGATGGTCTTCCCCAGAATCATTCTCTTCCTTGAAGGGTAATATCCCTGCCTGTTTCTTCACGCCTTTGCTTGCTCTCTGGTGGCTTCAAATGGTTGTAATTTTTTACATTTTGTTCATCGTTTATCAATGTTAGTGACAGGAGCGTTAGCCTGGTACAAGTTACTCTGTCACGTTATCAACTGCAGGCCTTTAATTATAAAAACTATACATGAGCAATGCATTTATTAAGCACATATTGAGCATATAGCTGGAAGGGATTGACAACACTCTTGGCTCACAGGTGATCACTGTGTTTTAGGACATTTGGACTTAAATAAATAGATAATAGATGACAGATCATGACAAGTGACTTAAGAGTTGAAGAGTTGAAGATATACCTTCAACTGAGGTTAGTGGAGTTGAAAATTGGCATGTCATTTATTCAGTCAAAATTGAATAAATTTATTTATTTAGTTTATTAAGTGCCAGAGAGGTGAGTGGGTAATAAGATGAACAGGATAAGTAAAAGGTAATAAAAGTAATAAAAATAAGTGATTTCTGCACTCTTGAGCTTACAGTTTATTGCAAAGTAAAATATAGTTACCTATAGGCACACTTTATTTGAGGTTAGATTTTAAAGTCTGCATGAATGGAAAGTAACCTATGGGGTCAAAATAAGCCTTGAAAATCCTTGGATGGCCTGTAAAGTACACTTAAAATATAACATGCAGTGTTTTTACATAGTGTGGGCATTCCTGTAGGAGCCCTGGTATTGAAAACACACACACACCATCTTCAAGCCAGTCACCCTTAGCCCAGGGACAGGTGCCCTCTGCGAGCAGGTAAAGAGCATGTTGTCATGAGTCTTCCCGCTCCAGGGACACATGCTCATTGAGTGGAATGGGGGCCCTCTCTCTCTCTTTTTCTTTCAAATCTTCTAAGTTAAATCTCATCAATTAAAGGCACAGATGTGTAACCCCATTTGTGTTTTTCAGTCCTTCTCACTAATCCTATTTACTGTTTAAGGATTCAGGTTAATGATTATCTGTAGTTTCTTTTCAGGACCACCTTTCTCCTTTGGACAGACCATTGCAGTTAAGATTCTGCAGCCTGCCTATACCTTGCTGCCTCTTTGTTGCAAACTGCATTTTGACCACTTGGATGGTTTATAGCTCATCAAATTCGGATTGTTTTTTCCTGTATAAAGATATTTCACTTAAACTGTCAGAGTCTGCAGGAAAGCCAGGGTCTTTGGTTTTATTTCTGTGTATGGTATTTTCCCCAGGTTTGCTTAAACCCTCCCTTTTTCATACACGCTCCTCCGACCACCTGGGGTATCACACGTGAAGCAGCTCCATCACGGTTCTTCACGTTACACACCATCTTATGGCAGCCATGCTCTGTGATAACCTCCAGAAAGCAGTCATCCATGAGATGAATTCCATTCGTGGTTTGGGAGTGGACAAGAATTCTAACATGTCTGTTTCCAGGACTGGAGGGACTTTCCCGATGGGTCTTTAACCCGGAAAGATAACTACTTATTGATTTTTCTGATACCCTGTTTGGGTATGGAAATCAGGCAAGTTGCAACACTTGATTCTGAAATGTTTTTCATTGGTAATCAATCCTGTAAGACAGAACGGCTCAGGGGCTGTCGGAGGATGTCTTTGCAGGGACAGTTTGTCGCTTGCATTCACAGGCAACAGAAGGGTATTCTTCCACATCTCAGATAATTGATCTAACATACACTTTTTCTCTGTGGAGACTTGCAGGGGGCTGCTACTTTGGAACACCTGGGGCTGATTTTTTTTAAATGGCATTTTCTCTTTGATTTTTTTTCCCGTGTGGAAGTATAATGTGTATTAACATGTTTGCTGTAGAAAAATTCAAATGAGCTAAAAGAAGAAAATACTAATTGGCCATGTTTCCTTTTAAACTCTTTTTTTTGTGTGTGCATTCTCAATCACAGACTTCACACTCAGACGGCACCCAGCACATGGGTAATTCCGCATACCTCCTCCTCCTCTTTGTCTGCCCTTGGAGTGATGCCTTTTCCAGGAGTTCTGGGATGGAGAGAACAGTCCTGCTGTATTGCTGCTGTGCTGCGTGCACAGTGAGGAGTGGCCCCAGAGCAGGAGAGCTGGGATGTGACCTCTGCCCAGGCTAGAAGTAGCTGCGCATTTCTTAGCAAGCCCCTTCATTTCTTAGGACCTCATTTTATTATCTAGGAAACAGAAAAGATTATCCCTGCCATGTCTGTGTATGAGTTAGTGGTTATAAAATGAGATGAAGATTCTTTCGCAACCTAAAATGCACAATACATACCCTAAGGGGCGTTCGCGGGACCCAACAAGTAATGCTTTTCCCCAGGGACCGAAACCAGAGGCCAGCCCAGCCCCCTTGATCTCGTCTGTGCACGTGTGCTGGTGCCCTTCCTTCAACTCGCTGGACTCTCTGCACCCGTCCAGGGTGAGAAGCTTTGTCCTTGGATTCAGCTAACATTTCCTCTGTGATTCTGAACTTTCTGGGGTCATAGGTGCCTTTATAATCTGAGAACAATGGATCTTCTCCTGAATGAAAAGCAAAAACAAAACTTGCAAGGCAGAATTTTTCAGTCAATTTTAGGGGCTTTTGGAGCCCCTAAATTCCACGTAATTTATTAACCAAGAAGCTAAAGCTCAGAACAACTAAGGGATGCACCCAAGGCCACAAACATAATGACCTCAGTAATCTTTGTATCTCAGTATGGGTGCTTGATGAAAGTTTGTGAATTAACAGTAAAATGTGAAGCCATATATTTTTTTTTTGGAGCCATATTTTTAAAGTACATCTTTTTATAAGAACACTTGGCTCCACTGGATGATGGGCACTCATGCTGTGGGAGACTAGAGTAGGAGAGGAATTGCTTGTCCCTCTTCTAGCTTTTTTAGGGGCCAGATCTGAAATTACCTCAGAAGCCATCAACAAACCAAAGTGTGATGTGTATTTGATCTGGCAGTTAGGAAGCCTCAATAATGGAGCCAGGATAGGGAACATTTCTGCTCCTGCTATAATGGAGTGATGGTCACGTGCCATTTAAATGCTGAGTAATAGCCTCGTGGAACTCTGCGGGCATCTTTTCTCGGGGTTCTGTTAGCTAATGGATTTGTCAGTGCTGCAGAAATGGGAGTCTGCACGCTGAGTTTCCAGATAACACCCCAGGGGCTGGGGCAGATTCTTGCAGAAGCTTGGCTAGAACTTTGAAAGAACAAATTCAAATTCAAAATGACCTTGACAGATCAGAGTAGTGAATCGACCAAAGTGGTATGGAGAAAAGCAATTTAAAAAAATATGCACAGGGCTTTCTGCCTCCAAGGGTGATACCTTTAATCTTAACAATAGACCGGTGCAGGGAGTGGGTGTGGGAACAAATGGGAAAACAGAGGCCCAGCGATGTGAAATAACTGCTCACAATCAAGTAGATGTTGTATCTCAGAAAAAAACAGACTCTGGACTCTAAATCCAGCCCTTATCCCCCGATAACACAGTGTCCTGTAAAATTAAAACTGGTTGTTTTCAGGGTCACAGGGTGTTGCTGGCTTTATGGATTGGTGTGGCAAAAGCCATTTGAGCCCCAGTATGACGATGAACAGGAACGGAGAGCAGTGCGTTTAAACTTCACCTGCCTCGTTCTAGACTGAAGATGGTGAGCTCTGGAGAGACCCAGGGCCCCAAGTTAGTCTCTTCTTAACCCCTGGGTACTTGATGGTGCCTTGATGGTAGGCCGTTACCTCTTACCTGGAAGGTACTTTACCCCAAGTTGACTTGTTAACCAACTATTTATTCTTCAGGTTGCTGCTCAGTTACCGTCTCTTATGAAACCTAACCTGCCCCATCCAAGTTTTACCATGTGTTCATTGATTTATCCGATATTGAATGGGTACCTACAACAGGCCATGTTAAATAAGCAATGTATTTTCATACAGCAGAAAGGAAATAAAGTTAGAACTCTTCCTCATGCCATGTGAATACACCCATTGCTGATAGATTGAGTATTTAAATATTAAAAAGAAAATAAAACTGAACTAAATACTAGAAGGTTTAGGACATACTTTATATAACATCAGAACCCTTCTTCCTGCTGTGTGAACAGATGAATTGCCTTAGATTAAAGATTTCGATGTTTAGAAAAAATACTGAACGCTAGAAGGGTTTCGGGTAGAAGCAAGGCAGGAAACCCAAAAGTCTTTTGAGTACACTGGTGTATTTGACTCTGTGAAATTTCAAATATTCTGTAGGGCAGAGGACACCATACAGAAAGTTAAAAGACAAGTGGGAGGGACTTCCCTGGCGGTCCAGTGGTCGGGAATCTGCGCTCTCGCTGCCAAGGGCCTGGGTTTGATCCCTGGTCGGGGAACTAGGATCCTGCAAGCCGTGTGGCACGGCCAAAAAAAAAAAGACAAATGGGAGAAAATACTTGCAACAAAGATTGCCAATCCCGTATGCAAGACAGTCTTTTTACAAATAGGGAAAAGACAAGCAATGGGAACCGAGGCTAAGTGTATAAACAGGCAGAAAAGGAAATGTGAATGGACAATAAAATTACAGAAAGTTACTCAGGCTTACTATAGTCAAGTTTTTCACATCCACATGGCAAGAATTAAAAAGAATAATGACAGGGCTTCCCTGCTGGCACAGTGGTTAAGAATCTGCCTGCCAATGCAGGGGACATGGGTCCGAGCCCTGCTCTGGGAAGATCCCACATGCCGCGGAGCAGCTAAGCCCACGAGCCACAACTACTGAAGCCTGCACTCTAGAGCCTGTGCTCCACAACAAGAGAAGCCACCGCAATGAGAAGCACGCGCACCGCAACGAAGAGTAGCCCCCACTCGCTGCAACTAGAGAAAAGCCCGCGTGCAGCAACGAAGACCCAATGCAGCCAAAAATAAATAAATTAATTAATTAATTTTAAAAAAGAAGAAGAATGACATATATGTGCTGATGAGTTTATAGAGAGCTCCGCCCTTCCATGTGTGCATTGCTGTTGGAGATGTGACTTGCTACAACCAACCTCTTCCGGAAGGAGCATGGCAATATTAATTAAAATTTGAAATGTACACCCTATCACTTGACAGTTCTGCTTTTGTGAATGTATCCTTCCAGAGATAAAGTGATAGCACGTAAGAGCTTATGTATAAGAATATTTATTGCAGCACTGGTTTTTGGTGGCAAAAAATTGGAAGTGTCTCAATAGAGGGATAGTTATATGAATTGTGGTAGAGTTTATTATGGAATATAATCACAATTAAAATAATTAGATTTAATTGTACTGAATTTCTCTATCTTTATTCAGTAGGAAAAAAGCAAGCCATGGAGTCTTATATGTAATACCACATTTGTTTTTTAATTATTTATTTATTTGTTTGTTTTTTGGCTGTGTTGGGTCTTTGTTGCTGCATGCGGGCTTTCTCTAGTTGCGGCGAGCAGGGGCTACTCTTCATTGCAGAGCGCGGGCTTCTCATTGCGGTGGCTTCTCTTGTTGTAGAGCACGGACTCTAGGCGCGCGGACTTCAGTAGTTGTGGCACGTGGGCTCAGTAGTTGTGGCTCGCGGGCTCTAGAGTGCAGCCTCAGTAGTTGTGGCGCAAGGGTTTAGTTGCTCCGCGGCATGTGGGATCTTCCTGGACCAGGGCTTGAACCCATGTCCCCTGCATTGGCAGGCGGATTCTTAACCACTGCACCACCAGGGAAGCCCCACATTTGTTTTTTTAAAAGTGAGAAAAGGGGAGAAATCCTTATTTGTGTATTTTTTAAGCGTAGTGAAAGTTTACACTACAGATTTTTAACTTTGCTTGTTTCAAGGAGATGATTGGAGAAAAGGAAAGAAATAATACTTTTTATCTTTATACATCTCTGTAGTAGTGTATGAATTATTTTTGTAATTTTAAAAACAAATGGAATTAAATTTGTGAAAGTGTGATTTGTGCTACAAAGTATGTGTAGGATAGTATAAAAGAATTAATCACTTGCCCCTCTATGCCAGCACTATAATTTATGACATGTATTACATGGCTTTATTATTGCAGTTGTAGTTCATTGTTTTTTCATCCTTGTCCCATGGCCCATGCTGAGTCTTTTTTGAAGGAAGAAAGAAGACTTGTTCCAGGAGAATTCACTACATGCAGTGAGCATTTTACTGAGCACTAACTACGTGCCAGGCTCAACGCGGGGGACTGGGTGTATAACAACAGATTACATAAGGCTGGGAACCCGTGCATTGCAAGAGATTGAGAGTGAATGACAAGCTTGCCTGGGAGGTCACGCTTGTATTTGACCTTGAAAGAGGCAGGCTAGACCTGGAATTGTGATGGAGCTTGGTGGACTGGGAACTTGGGCTAGGTTGTATAACTGTAGTATAATAATACATGTATTCAGGCTGTCCTGAAGATTTCTCTAAGATCATGAGGGTAAACTGATAAACACAAGCTTCTCTGGATTCTTGGCATGGAAGATAACTTGCATAAAGATCTTGGAAGAGAAGCTAGGCTCCCAGGAAAGAGAATATAGCAAACTAAGGAAGTGAGACTTGCTTTGGAGTGAGGGATGGTACCTCCCATTTCATAAACAGGCAGTGTAAGCCAGATGCACAATGAGGCACATTATAGGTTTTTTCATCCATTTTACATAATAACTCTATCAGGTAGGTATTACTGCAGTTAAGAAAGCAGAGTCAGAGACACTACAGAAATTGCTCTAGATCCGTGGCTGGTAAATGGGAGATCTGGGATTTGATCCACAGTTGTCTTACATATCTTGGAACCCTCCAAAAAATACCATAATGTTTGGATTCTCTTTGAATGTCCATCACATCAGAACTTCACCCTGGGTCTCAGGGTGAATGAAAGTAGTAAAAGTGAAGATATTTTTAGGGACTTGTATGTACTTTCTAGATGTTATCTATCACAGTTCACGTATGAAGTTGAGGCCCAGAAAATTTAGGTGCCTTTTCCAAGGTCACACATGGCCAGGCAGGGCCAGAGGGAGATTGAGACCCAGGTCTCTGTTCCGCCCAGGACAGTGCCCCTCCACCAGGTGATGCCTCCGGGAACATTAGGTTGGGGCTGCTCTTTAGGAGGGATTTATTACGAGTGTCTTCCAAGCCTTATACTCATTAAACAGAAGTAATCCTTTGTGGTTTTCTCGTGTTCTCTGTTGTTGTTACTGCTGCTGCTGTTTTCCCCAAAGAGCTTTCACAGTAATTATGACATCTTTACCTCTCGGTAATCAGCCTCCAGGAGTAGGCTGGGTGGGTATTATTAGACCTGTTTTCTAGATGAAATTAAAGCCCCTAAGAGCCTTAGTCGCCTGACCGGGGTCGTATGGTAGAGGCTGGAACTAAGACCCAGATCTTCAGGTCCCTCCATCACTTGACATCTGGCTCAAATTAGAAGACATCTAGGGGCTCCAACACTTAGCCAAGCCTATTGGTTGATAGCATAGGCTTTGGGGAATTCCCTGGCGGTCCAGTGATTAGGACTCAGCGCTCTCATTGCCAGGGCCCGGGTTCCATCCCTGGTCTGGGAACTAAAATCCCATAAGCTGTGCGGCGTGACCCGGGGGGTAGGGGGGAAGGCACAGGCTCTGCAGTCAGCAAGTGTCCTCAGCTCTTCTTAGCTGTGTGACCTGAGGCGACTTGTTTAACCTCCCTAAATCAGTTTCTGCATATATAAAAACGGCGTGATGTTAGCATGTTCTTGTGAGCATTGAATTCTCAGGAAAAATACCTGACACAGTTCCTGGCACATTAAGTCACCAGAAAATTTAGCCACAATGAATTGTTATTATTGCAGTTAATAACTGTTAACAAGTGTTGTTATGATAATTGTATCATTGTCATCGTTATGGGCCAGGAGGTCTGATTCCCCTTGCTTTCTTGTTATTTATCATTAAGCCTTTCATGTAGTAGATTCCAAATAGGCACACATTGCGACATCCGGGATTGTCTTTCCCGAGTCTGTCAGTGGAAAAGGATGGGTTTGGAATCAAATGAAGTTGGGTCCTAACCTGGCTTCTCCATTGTGTTTCCCTTTTCTTATCTGTAAAACAACTGTCTTGCATTTTAAGGTACTGTCTGTGGTGGATCTCACTACACAGTTGGTTCTTAATAAACAACAGTGTCAGAGAGTCTACGGTGGGGTTGGCGGGCCAGTTGGGGAGTGTTTGTGAAAGTTTCCCAGTTTGGTAGAGTCTAACAGGGTGACAGTCAGGCAAACTCCCCTCAGAGAAAGGCCTGTTTAATCATTGCTGTGCTTCTGAAAATTCTGAGGAGGGCCCCATTGGGAAATATACAAGGTATTTTTAAAGAGTATTGAACTTTACTGTATTCCCAAGGCACTTGTTATTGCCAGCCGCTAGGAATGTGAACTCTGAGTGGGCGCATTGATTTCAGAGTACTGTTGGAAGCCCCTGCCGCCTGGCCCAGGATGGCCAGCGTGCTGGTCCACCATCGTTATTGTCCTTGTCATCGTAGAAATTTATTGAGTCTATCATGTACCATTCAGTATCTTATTTAATCACTGCAGTACCTCTGTGAGGTCAATACCATTATTATCTCCATTTTACAGCATGGGAATGAGGTTTAGGAAAAAGTGAAGTTGCTGGATCAGTGCAATCACAAAGTATAAGTGATAGACCTGGAATTGGAATCTGAGTCTGTCTCACTTTAAGATATGAGGGAAAGCCCTCACTCAGCTAGGAGATTAAAAAGCCCTAATTTAAATTCCCTTATTTATGAGCTGTATGGCCTTGGGCACATTTTTTGTATCTACACAATAAGTGTGATAACAGTACTTAACTTGTGGACTTCTTTTTTTTCTTCAAGATTTCAAGTGAATTAAATTTATTTTGACGACAAGCTTCTATGATTATTTGAGAAATTAACAAATACAAAGAAATAAAGGGATGAAGGGAAAGCAATGTAGATGATTGTTTCTGTTATTCATGACTGAATAGCAAACTACCCCAAAACACAGCAGCTTAAAACATTTATTTTTTTATCTCCATGGTTATATACATCGACTGGGCCTATCTGGGTGATTCTCCTGCTGCTAAGCTGCAGTTATGGGAACAGATAACTGGTTGTCTCTTGTCTTTCTTGATAATAGACATACTAACAGATGTGAAGTGATATCTCATTCTGATTCTGATTTGCATTTCCCTAATGATCAGTGATGTTGAAAACCTTTTAATGTACCTGATGGCTATTTGTATGTCTTCTTCAGAGAAAGTCTATTCAGATTCTTTGCCCATTTTTAAATTGGGTTATTTGGGGGGTTTTTTGCTATTGAGTTGTATGAGTTCCTTTTATCAGTTAATAGGTCATAATCTATTAATTTAATAATATAGCTAAAGATTTATCTTTTTTTTTTTTTTTTTTTTTTTTTTTTTTTTTTTTTTTTTTTTGCGGTACGCGGGCCTCTTACTGTTGTGGCCTCTCCCATTACGGAGCACAGGCTCAGGACATTCAGGCTCAGCGGCCATGGCTCACGGGCCTAGCTGCTCCACAGCATGTGGGATCTTCCCGGACCGGGGCACGAACCCGTGTCCCCTGCATCGGCAGGCGGACTCTCAACCACTGCACCACCAGGGAAGCCCAGATTTATCAATTTTGTTTACCTTTTCAAAAAATAAATCTTAGTAACATTTTTTTTTCTTTTGTTTTTCTGGTATCAATTTATTTTCTGCTCTGAGTTTTGTTATATCCTTCCTTCTGCTAACTTTGGGCTTAGTTTTCTAGTACCTTAAGTTGTAAAGTTACATTGCTTATTTAAGATCATTTTGTTTCTCGTAGACTTATTAATAAGTGTGATTGAGGTAATGTATGTAAAGTGTTTCACGCAGTAACCAGCGTATACTGAATGCTCAACAAACTAGCTATTATCACTATTATTACTGGAATAAGAAATCACTACCTAGGTATTGCTGTGGCGGTTAAATGTTGGGATGTATGTAAAGGCCCTTTCAGGCTGTGTGGAACATATGAGGTGATCAGTACATGTCAGTCATGTCTCTGAAGAAATGCCAGCAGTTGAAATCCTGACTAAGTGACCCTTTCTGGTTCAGTTGGTAAAACTATATTATTTTGTTCTTTTATCAGAACTGAAAGGAGTCACCTCGCTCTGACTGCCTTACACTTTGCAACAGTACCCTGAATGCCAGAAATTCCTTGAAAATATTGGAAAAGCGTGGGTCTCCATGGTGGATGGGTCAGATTTCTCTCTCACCCTATTTTTTTCTTTCCTTTTATTCCATCTCTGTCTTCGCCAGCTTCCCCAGCCCCTACTTTACCAGCTCCCAGAAGTCATCTAGCACTTGGGTGTAGCAAGCATCTTAAAACGGAAGTGTCCTGAGCTGACGAGGCCATTTTCTCCCATGCCTGTGCGGTGCGCCCCCAGCCAGAGCCCTTTATCTCCGCCTCCTCCCCTAATGCCCTGAACTGACATTCCCTTCACGTTGCTTACTCTGCTCTGTAATCTATCCCTCCCTTCTGCCTCTGCCTCCACCAGGGGGCTGTCTCCTTGCCCTCCATGCCTTTGAAGACCTGCTTGGTAAACCCTTAATTTTGTACAAAGGGATGCGTGTAGTTATATGATCTGTCGGGTGAATTGTCACTGTTAGCTTTATAACGCGGTATGTAAGAAAAGACTTAAAACGTGAGACATACGCCCCTATGTTGTTTGATATTAAACGCATCTCTATATTAAAACTAATCATGGGTATAGAGGTAATATCAGCTGATCTTTTAGGCGCACGTGCCACATGCCGGGCATGAGCACCTGATGTTTAACTCCCATCATTTCTACCCTCAAGAGAATTAGTAGTAGTATTCCAAGATACAGCTCACTGAATTAGCTGCTATATTTTAAAACAGGCGACTACACTAGGAAATTTTATACATGTGTGTGTATATAAACATGATTAATACATATACACACACACTCTTACGTGTGTACATATGGTTCTTCGGTTGTGGAATTGGCAAAATGTTTTATACAGCACCCATGATCTAGCCTGTACGTATCCAGTCTCACCTTTTGCCTCTCTCTCACCACATTTTAGGTTTCATCTGCCCCAGAAGCATACTTCTTCCCTTGCAGAGTTCTGGTGAAGGTTAAATATGATATTGTGAAAAGCATTTGGGTCAGAGAAGGTTCTCAGCCAACTTCCTGTGGCCTCTCTCCCTGCCTTGGCCAAGTACATCTTATTTTTTGATGAATCTGTCGTCCCTCATAAAAGGAGAGCTTCTCATAGTACTTTCTAACCCTACATGGAAATCCAAATTGAGGATAGTGGTTGTGTCTGGGGAAGGAGGGAAGAGACTGGGATTGGGTAGCAGGTGGGAGAGAGAGGACACACTCTGCAGTATTTTATTTCTTAACTGGCCGGTGGGTACATGGGTGTTTTATTAACTAAAGATTTTGATACATCATTTGAAATATTTTATAATTTCAAGCAAAAAAACACAAAGCCTACCACTTAGGTTTTACCTCCGAGACCCTTCCCTCGAAAGCAGTTGAAATGAACAGGCAGCTGAACCCCTTTTTTGCTGGCCTCCAGAAGCAGGAAAGGGTGGCAGGTGGAGTGGGGTTCTCCGGGGCAGGGTGAGGCCCTTTGGCCTCAGACAGAAGGTATCAGGGTGGGTCCAGCTTATGAGGGACATCAGAGGTGTGCATCCTGCCTGTGCAGCTGATGTGGCCTTTCTTTTGTGTTTCTCTGAGCCGCTTCTCAGCGTGAACCTGGGCAGTAACTGGAGCTGCATTTTATCTTTTTTAATATCTCAGCCTGAAATGCCGACATCCACTGTAGGCATCATGCATTTTTAATGTGGCAATGATTAGAAGGTTGCTAGGGCCTCATTTCATTTCATTTCATTTCATCGGATGCTGTGACAGTTGTTCCCTTCATCGTATTTCGACTTCTTCCTGGGACGTTCTCCAGTCCAGGCTCATACTGTTGCTCCCATGCAGTTATTGAGGGTGTGTCTGAGAGTGAAATATTTTTAAATTATTTGTTGTTCAGTTACTGAACAACCTAGGGGACTTAAGAAGTGAATGCTTCTTAAATTCCTGAAAGGGAAATCGACGAATCCAAGTCAACAGCTCAGTAAAGCTAGCTTCATAAGCCGAGCTCACTGAAACACATGCAGTGGTGTTTGTTGTGTGGGGATGCAGAGGTGAGCCAGAGGGAACCCCTGCCTCTCGTGGTCCGGTGGCAGGGAGAGAGCTGTACTTACACAAATGTATGATGTAGTGGAAAATACTGCAGTAGAGGTACAGAGAATTATGGGCAAAGAAAGATTATTGCCAACTAAGGGGAGGCTTTGAAAAGAAAGAGCTGTTGTATGAATTAAGTAAGCCTTTAAAGGTATGATTTTGATAGATACTTTTTTGTTCCTTTATTTGCTTAATAAATATCCTACACCTACTGTGGGCCTCTGTGTAAATTCATGCTTCCCTGTACTCCACCACAAAGGAAGAGAGCCGTGCAGAGCTGAGCACGGGCATCTGAGATGCTGCCACGTGAAGGTGGTACACACCACCTGCACTCGTACTTCCTTGGTCAGTGCCTTGTTACTTCAGGGTGTGGGGGTGTGCACTATCCCTTCCCATAAGCCTGCAAGGGTTGGGAACCTGGATAGCCATGATGAATAGCAGTGTCTGCCCCGAGAGTCACGAGATGAGATGCACAGTTTACCAGGATCATACTGGGTGCTGTACTGGAAACGGCCTGTAGGGGAGCAAGAGCTGCAACAAAGGAACTTTTGCAGGAAGGTTTGCAGTGATAGAGGCAAGAGATGATGTTGGATAAGGTTGATAGTCATGCGGGTGGTGAGCCGTCAGATTTCAGTTATATTTTTAAAGGTAAAGGCCAGTGGATTGCATCTGGGGTATGAGAAGGAAAAATCAGGTGTGACTTGATGGGTTTCAGCCTGAACAACTCTAAGAATGTATTTGCCATTAACCCACTGAGATATGGAGGCACTGTAGAGAAAAGAGAATTGGGGCAGAATACCAGTGTTTGTTTTTAGCAAGTGAAGATTGAACACTAGGAGACATTGATCAGGCACTTGATATATGTCTGCATTCAGGGTTGGATCTGGGCTGGGAATATCAGTTTGGGAGTTGTCCGCTAATAGAAATTACTTAAAGCCATAAGATGAGGTGAGATCCCATGAGAGTGAGCATCAGTGTAGAAGAATAAAGGCCCAAAGACTTGAGACCAGGGAGATGAAGAACCAGCAAAGACGATGATGGAGAGGAACAGCCATGAGGTGGCAAGAGTCAAGAGAGTGTGATATCCTGGAAGCCAGGTAGAGAAAGTGTTTTGAGGAAGGCATTATTATTACTTATGGCGCATTCACTCTATTGAGAAACTTCTGTATATTTTTTATCAACTCATCAGCACCACAGTCTTGTAAATACTGGTCTCCATCTCATAGATCAGAAAACCAAAGCTCAGAATGGGGAAATTTATTCACAGATATTGTATTGATACCTTTCACGTGCCAGCTAGGATAATAGCCATGGAAGTTAAAAAACTTAAGGTAGTAGTGAAACCAACCTTGAACTCTAGATCTGTCTGATCTACACCTGCACATTTCACATCAAGAGATGATGTGTGAAAAAGTATTGTATGAATGCTGTTCCTCAGACCTGGGTCTTAGACAAAATTAAAGGAAATTAAGATTAATTGCAGAGAAAAAAACATGTTAGAACACATGGATTTTTCTTTTGCATTCCAAGGTTGATTTTTCTAAGGAGAATTTTCTCCTTGTTTCCTGACGATCATAGTTTCTTAATTGCTTGAAAATGTGATGATAATTTGACCCCTCAGCGTTTGGTGAGTCTGTGGATTAGTTGGGATATAAATGAACTCAATGCTCTGATAGAAAAAGTGGAAACCGCCTTTGATAGAATGAGTGAGAGCACTCAGCGCACTGCCAACCACCTTGTAGACATGTTCAATAAAGAATTGATGGAGTTTCTTTGCTTTCCTTTTGAGAGTTTCTAGTGATCGATGTTCAGAGTAACTTGTCATTGTGGCAAATAGTAGCTCAGACTCCTTTTTCTTCTTCTTTTCAGATCATGTACAAAATGAAGAAAACTATGCACAAGTTCTTGATAAGTTTGGGAGTAATTTTTTAAGTCGAGACAACCCAGATCTTGGCACCGCTTTTGTCAAGTTTTCTACTCTTACAAAGGAACTGTCCACACTGCTGAAAAATCTGGTAAGCCATTTCATAAAAGATTTTATTTTTAATTACAGCCCGATCAAGGTATAGTAAGATCATAAAGAGAACAGTATAATAATCTTCCTCCCAGCACTTGATCCTGAGGGCAAAAAATAAAAATAAGTCCTCGGTACAGAGTCACATTTAAGGAAAATGCCACTGAAATGCCTAGAATTTGTACCTCCGGCCCAGCTGATAGCAAGGTAGGTTTTTTGAATCTGAGAGAAACTTGTTAACCTGAACTCTCTTCCACATTCTCCCGTTGTTCTGCTTTTGTGTTTGTTTAGATAAGTTTTAGTAACTCTTGCATTTTAATTAGTTGAAAGAGTGATGATTTTTTTTGTTTCAAACATACATGTCACCCTTCACTTGTGTGAAGACCAGCATGCATGTTGGTCGCTGATTTACAAGTAATCAACCTCTCCCAACTCCCCATATCCTTTTAACACCCTCCCAAGAAAAAAGATACTAAGATTTGGGGAATCTGTGGTTTCAGAAGTAGATGATGACAAGAAGAATCCCGAAAAATCTGAGACACTGGAGCTGCTGACCTAGGAGCAGACACAGATGGAGGTGTGGGGACCCATTGGGCAGGCAGTGTTGTCTGGGTGTCCCCAAATCGTGCCCACTACCCTCCCTCACCCTCACACTGCGTTCATGTCAAGAAAGGTTCGTTCTGTGTAGCACAGCTACCACACTTGTGTGTGAGTTAATTTAATCAAGTCTCTCTTCCCCTAAGTACCAAGAGATAGGAGCAGTGGGAGGTTGAAAGATGCCAAAGGAAAAGTGTATCATACTTTTGTTGGCTCCTTCCTGAAAGAGAGGAGCTGTTTCCTCCTCTTCCTCTTGCCCGTCTCAGCATTGCATTTTTGCCTCCTTTAAAGATCCAGAACTCAAGCTTAAGATATCTTGACCCTGAGTCAGTTACTCATATCAAATAGACGTCTGTGGTCTTACGTGAGACTCGTGTCACAAATCTACGTGGTACAAATGGCTATCTTCCAGATGTGAATACACCCTACTGGAAAATAAAGACTACCTTTCTATAGTAAATTAACCTGGTGATTTGACCAATCAGAATATTCTTTTTTTTTTCTTATCCCACTAGATAAATATATGTATGTGTCTGTCTCCCTGACAATTTAATTCTGTTTGATAGTTTATGCCACTGAATTAGTCTTACACAGTGACAACTAATCTTAAAGAAAATTAAGGCTGAAAATAGAAATATGTCTTCTTTTCAGAAATTTGAGAAAGGATGGTATTTAACTTAGGGCCTATGTATTCCTACACTTTGGGGTTTATTTGACAAACCCATGATATTTCTGTAAATCTTAGATTATGTGAATCTCTTCGATTCAGATGAGGCCTCCCCTTTCTCCTTCCTCTGGGTACTGCCTGCCTTTTTGCGGGTGGCATTGCTCAAAGGTACTATGTTGGGAAGAAAAGAGGTGAAAGAAGATTCTGACAGTTCACTTCGGTAATAACTGGTAAACGGCTCCTAGTGAGGGAGGAGGTTCTGTTTCCCCTGGGATGGGCCTTTTCTCAGGAATATCTTGCTGACCTTTAGTTTCCAGGAGACCAAATGTATGTGGCTTAAGTCAACAGCCATCACTTCCACGTTTCCTGGACCAGTCCATTTCCACACTTCCCTACCCTGTAGGTTCCTTCCGTGTGTAGGGATTCGTGTGCGGATTTCATGCCGTCCACACAGGTCAGTGGCCATTCAAGCATCAGTCATTGTCGTGTTTGCTTAGCTCTGTATGGAACTACAGAAACAACTATAGCTACAGAATAACTACAGAAACAACTGGTAGTTATTGAACGCTCTGAGGAACCTGGCAATGTGCTTTGTGTGTATTTCTCATTTAACAATGTCTAACAGCCCTATGGTGGTTTTACCTTTAATCAGGATGTGGAAACTGAGGCACATTGAGATTATGTCTGTGACTTGTTCAGGCGTGCTGTTAGTAAGGAGATGTGGACGCAGCATTCTGTTGCTGCATCCGTTGTCTTTCCCAGCCCACTCTGCACTGCCTGGCACCTTGTGCTCTGGTTGCCTCATCTCCCTAAACATACCCCAAGCTGCAGGCCTCCTACTTCCAGAAGTCTAAGAAAGAAATAAAAGAAATTGCTGGAAGATTTCATTCAGTTAATTTAAAAAAACAAAACAAAAACAAAACCATTTTCCCATTAGAGAAGGTGGTGGCAGGGAGTCCCCTGGTGGCCTAGTGGTTAGGATTCTGGGCTTTCACTGCCATGGCCTGGGTTCAGTCCCTGGTTGGGGACCTGAGACACCTACGCAAGCCGTGCAGCACGGCCAAAAAAAGAGAAGGTGGTGGCATTTCCAGTGAGGGAGCAGGTTAGAAGAATCAGTGTGTATTGTAGCTGGTTACTAAGGGAACACTCTTCTGATTGAATAAAGTCAGTCCCAGGAGTTGTACGACCCGACAACAGCCAGCCGCTTGCTGCTTCCCTTTTCATGTTTTGCCAGGAAAGGGAAGAGCAAACCAGGAAGATTGACGGGGTCACGCCCCAGAGCAGAGGGCGGAGAGGAGGCCAATCCCCTCGGGGAGGGAGGGGTTTCTGAGTCAGTTGCAAACACGTTCAGGCCCCAGATGAGTTTGGGGGAGCACCCCCCTGGGAAGCTGTTTTTCTCAGGAGATTCTGGAAAATCCTATTCTCTTTGGCTAGTGAAGGCTGGAAACATTAAGCAGTAATGGATACAGTTGAATTTTAGAAAGTAAGATTTTAAAAAAGGTACCTTGGTGTATTTTAGACTTCCTAAATTGTATCCTCAGTTCAACCGGCAAATATCCAAATGTCTGTTGTGTTGAGGTCTATGGTCAATCCTGAAACATGTCATTTTCTAATGAAGATATTGCTCACGCTGGGTATTTTAGTAGTTTATATTAAAATATGATTTATTTTTATGGAGGAAAGGAAAGGTCGATTTGGGGGTCAGGTCTAGTGCTCTCCTTTTGACTGACTCTAGGTAGGGAAAACTTTTATTAGTTGTGTTACTTTTAAGCAATCAGTATTATAAGTATATTGTGTTTGGGAGTTTCTGAAGGGTTGGTCCTGAAAAACGTCAATGTACTAAGTGCCGGTGACTCTTTCGGTCACCATTTAGATGTTTGTTTTTCTAAGCTTTCAGTGAGCGTGAAAGGTATGATGATCAAGTGAGAGGTTCCGTGCGAACTCCCAGGAGCTGCCCAGATGTTGGTGCTAACTTCGCATGGACTGAGGCTGGCTTTTTATTAGCCAGCTTCTAACCTCTTGCATCTCTGAGCTTTTTTTTTTTTTTTTTTTTTTTGGTTGCGCTGGGTCTTAGTTGTGGCAGGCGGGCTCCTTAGTTGCAGCACGCGTGTGGGATCTAGTTCCCTGATGAGGGATTGAACATGGGCCCCCTGCATTGGGAGCGCGGAGTCTTACCCACTGCGCCACCAGGAAAGTCCCTAACCTGTAACTAATAGACATCTGAGGACTGCAAAGAGGGTCATGCACTGAGCCAGGTTTAAAGAAACTTGCTTTTCTTACCGCCCATGCCCTCCACGTACTAGAAAATGGTTTTTATAAAAAGGTCATAATACAGGATGGGAGAGTTGGTGCATTGTAAGTGGTGGGAGGAATATAGGTTTTGGTCACTATCAGACCTGGACTCCCAACTCCCAGCTCCCAGCTTTCTAGCCTAAGGCAAATCACTTAACTTCTCTAATGCTAGTTTCCTTATCCGTAAAAAGAAATTGTAGTATCTGTTTCTTGGTAGTGGTGGGACTTGATCGAGATCCTGGAAGTAAATCACCAAGCACAATACCTGACCTATGGAATTTGCTTAACAAATACAAGCCTTTATTATTACTTACATCTTCTTGCTTGATCTTTATGGCAGCCCGCCGTGTAATGGCAGGTATGGATAGTCATATCCCATTTTGCAAATAAGTGCATCAAATCTTCAAAAAATAATATGCCTGGGAAGTAGTGGAATTAGGGCTTGAGCTCAAGTTCCCTGACTATGGATCATGCTCACGTGGATTCATCAGTGCTGCGTCCACAAATTATAGAAGTCATGATGTTGCCTCTATAGACTGTGGGTGCTAACGGCCCATCTGACATGGTGACTGGAACCTGTACCACTAGTCATCCAACTCCTGTTTCTCTTTAGCTTGCAGAGTACTATCTCCTCTACTTTTTCCTTTTGGTTTCCCTCATTAGTGAATTACATATATTATATTGGAAGAGTGTTAGCCAGTAGTTCTCAAACCTGGGTGTTAGGACCCCAATCTTAAAAATGTTTGAGAACACCAAAGAGTTTGTGTTTATATGGACTATTTCTATCCATGTTTACTATCTTAGAAATTATAACTGAGGAATTTTTTAATGTATTAATTCATTTTGTTGCAATATGTTGTTTTACTTGAAGTAGACAAAAAATTACAGTCTCATACAGGTCTATATATTGGGAAGAGAGAAAGGTACTTTAAGAGCCTTTTCATGTAATTATCAATAATTTTCTTTGATACTATGTCAAAACGTGATGGTGGTTCCTTAAAAGTTAGTAGCAGTAGGAATCTGAAACCATATAAATTAACTTTAAGGATTTGGAAACTGTCAAGCTCACGGTGACGGAGGTTTTCCAAAATTTTAACTTTTCTCTGAAAGCTCCAGTTTTATCATTAGCAACAAATACTGTCACTTGTTCACCTTGTAGTGACGAGTAATTCATTTTCAAGAAAATGTTTTGCCAAATACCCAGGTCTCAGTATCACAGTTGTCAGTCACTCTTTCAAGGAGAAAAGTGGTGTTCCAGGGGAAAACTAACAAAACCAGCCAGTCCAACTTGCAACTTGAAAAACTGCATACACGTGCTTTCTCAAGATAACCATCGTATTTTGGTATGCCTTGGAAGTTCTTTACTTCCTATGCATCGTATTTCATCAAAGAGAATATTAAAAAGATATACTCAAGGGTTGATAGGTAACAAAATCAGTCATTTCTGCTGTTTCATGGTGGACATTCTTAAATGAAAATAGCCTTTTATTTTTTTACTGCAAGAGTATGACCATGAGGAAGAGAGTGACTACAGTTTGTGGCAATACCTTGCATCACACTAAGGCACCAGCAGTTTTACCGTCATTATTTTTGCACTATCAGTGCAAGTGTCAAGACAGTGAAAAGGTCAGGTAAAACTTCTTAGTATTATTATGAAAATACTTTCGACCTTGGGGACTTGAGAACCACTGGCATCAGAAATCAAAGGCTTTGTTTTGTCCTTTGACATAAGGACTGAGTGACATAGGGTTAACTTCGCCTAACTTATAAGCATGAATTTCCTCCCTGGAAGAATGGGGGAAAAGTACCTCCCTTCCTACCTTGTTGCTTATGTGAGAATCAGATCCTATGACCCATGTGAGAAACATTGTAAACTGCACGTTCCTTGAGTCACGCACAGTGGATTGTTACCATATTAGTAAACTACATTAATATTAATACTACTGTGGCATTAATGGCCACTGCAGGGACTTTATGTATTTTTTTCTGATTATAAAATGAAACACCTGCCTAGTTGGGAAATTTTAGAATTCAAAGAGAAGATTGCAGGTTCTCTTTTATATCCTTCTTACCCTGAGAGAGCCTTCATTGATATCTCGGGTTTGTCTTTCTGGTCCTCTTTTTCTGCACTTTTTCCCTCACATAGATGAAATCACATGTCCTAAGCAACTTTGTGTTTCTGTGGATTTCACTTAGTGTCAGCATTAGAGCATATGCACTTTTCCTGGTTGGGACAAAGCTATTCACTAGAAGTTCGAGAAAATGTGACTTTCCAAAGAACCCCCTCTGGTAGAGCCCTCATCCCTGGCAGTTCAGCCTCGTCCCTTCCCTGTTGTGAGAGCCAGTGCTGAGATATCTGCTTGCTGTCAGCACCTCGGAATCTAGGTACTGGGGCAGAAATAGGATCGGGAACTTGCCTGTCCAGTGGGAACTACCCAAGTACCTACAGGAAGGTCTTTTGTTTCTTTCTTTCGTGTTCTTTCTACCACTGTGGGCTTCTGACGTCTCAAAGTAAAAACAAGAAGTTCCATAAAACAGTGACTTTTAACAGGATAACTTTGCCATTTATGTATTTTTCTGATTTAAGTCTAAATCATCCAAAATTACAGAGATAGAGAACAGGGGTTGGAGGCAGGGGCAAGGGTGTTAACTATAAAGGAAGAACCCAAGGGAGTTCCTTTGTGTTGACGGAACAGTTCTCTGTCTTGACTGTGGTGTAGCTGTACCATATCTATACATGTGGTAAAATGTCATAGAAATATACACAGAGATGTACCAAAAAATAAGTGCATGCAAAAACTGGTGAAATTCAAGTAAGGCCTGGAGCCTGGTTGATCATCTTGTGCCAGTGTTGATTTCTGGGTTTTGATAATGTGGTTTATAGCACACGTAACATATTACTCTTGAGAGAAGTGGGTTGATGGGTACAAGGAACCTCTCTGTGCTATTTCTGCAACTTTTTGTGTCTATAATTTTTTTTAAATAATGAGGTTAATAAAAAAAATTATCAGATTCTAGTCAGGGAGAGAAAGTTGGGAAAAGTCTTTAATAATATAGCTATTGTTGGGGAAAGTCTTTAATAATATAGCTATTTTTATATAACAGTTTCAGAATATAACAAATGCACAGACCAAAAACCAAACTCTCACCTCTACTATTCCTTTAGACCACTTCCTACTTCCTTTTAACCGTTGCAGGTTTTCTAAACCAGTCTTTCTCTGTCTTTTGAATTTTTACCTCTAGTTAAAGACCTCTGTGTGGTCACTATTCTCAAAAGGTGATTAGCTGTTTCCTCCCAGAAGTGAATCCGTTCATCATGTTTGAATATGTCTGGGGAATGCTGCCTTTTAGTGGTGAGAGGCCAGAGAAATGTGGACGTGATCTATTTTGTTGATGTTTTTAATATGTTTCTGGTTTTAAGCGTGTGGGCTTTTCTGTGAAGTATCTTTTGTAGGTTTAGTTCATAATCTGCTTAGTAGATAGTAGCATTTAAAAAAATTATTAGAAATATTTCTTTAGTTGATGTACCAGTCTCTCTGGACTCGTCCTTCCTCCAGTTCAAAGATGCCTTCTTTAATCAGTCAGCTCCAGACACAACAAATGATTTGTTGTTGCTGGAGCATCGGCTGTTTCTTGCTTCCGTGCCATTATACATCTGGTTCCTTCTACTTACAAATGCCCTTTAGTTAATGTATTAATGATTAAGCCTTCCTTGTAAGAAAAAAAAAAAAAAGAAGAAGAAAAACAGGATGATCTTGAATTTTGGCTGTTTCTACATATTTTTATTTTTCATTTGATTAAATATATAGTACCAAAATTATGTTCAGTCTTTTTTTTCTTTTTCTTTTTTGTTAACTATTACAAGGAAAGCAGTAAAGTCATTACTTGCTAAACAGTGCTGGGTCTGCTCTACACCCCAGTGTCAGGCCATCATCCTGTGATCCTGACGCAGAAGTTAGGGGGTCAGCAGAGCATTGCATCCATTTAATTATCAAACCACAAAAATGGGATGGGAAAGGAGTAGATTGAAATAGATTCTCAGTGGGCAGAGGAAAACCGTTTAAACCATACCCTAAGAGCCTCAATGTAGCAGCAGTTTTAGAAATAATATGTAAAAGCTCTTTTGAAATAGTAGGTGCCCAGGAGGATTCCAGTCCAGCCAGGACTCTCTGTGCCTCTGCTTCCTTCTCTTCCCTAGGCCTTTAGACAATTCTGTAGCTTGCATAAGAGCCTGCACCTCCTTTAGCAGTTAGAGGGCAGATATTGCTTCAGAGCTGTTGCAGCAAAGCCGAGATTTCTCCAGCTGCGTAGCATTTCCTGTTTGCAGTCTCTGACTGCAGGGTATTGTGGTTTGAGTTAAGGATTTTTTTTTAATTTTTAATTTTTCTTCTTTTTTTCCCCTTCAAATGAGAATGGTTAGAAATGTGCAGATTGGATCAAGGTTTGTAGCAAACAGATGACTTCTCAAGTTCTTCTTTGAAACATGGAAAAGTGCTGAAAGCCTGGGTTGCCTCAGTAGTAAATTGGCCCTTGGCGCTCTGGATTATATAATACATTTTTAAAACCTCATCATTTTGCAAAATGGTAATCCGTAATTGGAAGGTTTAACCTGATCTGCCAGCCATCCCCTTATGTCCTGACATGCTTCATTGCCAATTAGTATTGTAGGACATTTCATGAAATGAGATCTGTCCATATGAATGGGAGGATGGGTAAGAAGGAGGAGGTTTTCTTTTTCCTTTCTATTATAAAAGTTGTATGTGTTGGGCTTCCCGGGTGGCGCAGTGGTTGGGGGTCCGCCTGCCGATGCAGGGGACACGGGTTCGTGCCCCGGTCTGGGAAGATCCCACATGCCGCGGAGCGGCTGGGCCCGTGATCTGTGGCCGCTGGGCCTGCGCGTCCGGAGCCTGTGCTCCACAACGGGAAAGGCCGCAACAGTGAGAGGCCCACGTACTGCAAAAAAAAAAAAAAAAAAAAAAAAAAAAAGTTGTATGTGTTTACTATAAAAATTTCAGAAATTTTAAATAAGAAAATAAAGATCATTACATAATTCTAACTTCTGTGAATACTAATATTATAGTTTGTCTTTTGAAACAGTTTCATGGATTTATACACAGAGATACTGATGATTTATACACTGACACACACACACATTGTGTGTGTGTGTGTGTGTGTGTGTGTGTAACATCCAACTCTACAGTCTCTTATCCAGAACCCTTGGGGTTAGATGTTTTACAAAATTCAGAATTTTATAGATTCCAGAAGGTTGACAGGGTGCATATGCCATATATTATGCAATGCCCCCTAGTGACTTCTCAGGTGAATAGTTACATGAAGTGGGATAAGTGAGGAGTCCCACCCAATTCAAGTCCAAGCTAACCACCAAGTGAATTCAGGTCAGGTCAGGTTTTGCTACCAAATCAGTTTTGTTTTTTTAAACAAGCTTGTGTTATACATATATTTTGCAGACTTGTTTTTATTTATTTATTTTAACATCTTTATTGGAGTATAATTGCTTTACAATGGTGTGTTAGTTTCTGCTTTATAACAAAGTGAATCAGCTATACATATACATATGTCCCCATGTCTCTTCCCTCTTGCATCTCCCTCCCTCCCACCCTCCCTGTCCCACCCCTCTAGGTGGTCACAAAGCACCGAGCTGATCTCCCTGTGCTATGCGGCTGCTTCCCACTAGCTGTCTGTTTTACATTTGGTAGTGTACATATGCATGACTTAGTTATTTTATAAGTGGAAGTTTGTGTCTTTAACCCCCTTCACCCATTTTGCCCACCCCCTATCCACAAGCTCTGGCAACCACCAATATCTTCTCTGTATCTATGAGCTTGCTGGTTTTAATTTTTTTAGATTCCACATATAAGTGGGATCATATGGTATTTGTCTTTCTCTGTCTGACTTATCTCACTTAGCATAATGCCTTCAAGGTCTACCCATGTTGTTGCAAATGGCAAGATTTCCTTTTTTGTGTGTGCTGAATAATATTCCACTGTCTGTCTATCTACCACATTTTCTTTATCCATTGATCCACTGATGGACACTTAGGTTGCTTCCATGTCTTGGCTATTGTGTATAATTCTGCAATGCACATGGGCGTGCGTGTATCTTTTCCAGTTAGTGGGGGGTTTTTTTGTTTTGTTTTTTAACATCTCTATTGGAGTATAATTGCTTTACATGCAGACTTGTTTTTTTTTTTTTTTTTTTTTTTTGCATTACGAGGGCCTCTCACTGTTGTGGCCTCTCCCGTTGCGGAGCACAGGCTCCGGACACGCAGGCTCAGTGGCCATGGCTCACGGGCCCAGCCGCTCCGCGGCATGTGGGATCTTCCCAAACCGGGGCAAGAACCCGTGTCCCCTGCATCGGCAGGTGGACTCTCAACCACTGCGCCACCAGGGAAGCCCCAGACTTGTTTTTAAAGCTTGTTAGCTCTCCATGACCATACAAATAAAATTGCAAAATCACTTTAACAGGCTACATAGTATTTCACTCTATAACTAAACCATAATTCCCTGTATAGGATTTGAATTGTACATTCATTAGTACAGGTGTATGTACCTTGTCTTAAATACATTCAATATACAGAAATCCTGGTATCCCCAGGCCAAATTTTAACATGTTTTGTTTTTCCTTTCCTTTTTTTTCTTCTTTTAAGGATTTACATTAAAAGGGTTTTAAATAGGAAGTTCAAATAATGCATTTGAAATAGGACTGATTTTCATCTTGTGAGTTTTACTTGCAGTGAATAACACTTTTCATTTAAAATGTGTGTGATTGTGGTTATGTGGCTGTCAGGTGTTAACTCCACTTGAAACAGACTCACAGAACAGCATTTTGATGCTTGAAAGACTTAACGTTTTTAGAGCTGTGGATCTGTGAGAGAAGACGGAAGGAAAAGGAGGAAAAGAAGAAAGAGGAAAGGGGGAGAAAGAAATTAGCGCTTGTTGGAGGAGGGAGTCTCACTAGCCAGAGGAGAGGACTAAGTGTGGACGAGGGAGTCTCTGGTTGGTGCTGGCTGCTTTAGGATGCCCCTAACAGTTGCTTATCAGTATCTCTTTTAAACAAAAATGGAGCTGATCTTACCCTCAGAGGCTTCAGGCAGGTAAAGTTTCCGTAATTTTTCTGGTTAACGTCTTCTATACAAATAGTAATGACAACGAGTGTTTTGTGGTGTGCCTGCTACATGCCGGCGCTGTTTTAATCGCTTTGCATGTTGTATTAGCTAGGATAGGCGAGGATGTGCTGCAGTAATAAATTAACCCCCGCGTCTCCACGGCTTAACATAGTAAAGGTTTATTTCCTCCTCCTGTCCCGTGTTACTACTGCTCTGTAGTAACAGCGATTCAGAGACCAAGGGAGAGGGAGGCTCCTCTGTCTCAGCAAGGTTTGCTGTGCAGAGGACGAGACAAACTGTAGAATCGGATGAAAACGTGTCGCAGCTTTCCCTGATAGATTAGTTCTTTGGTTTAAACTGTGTTCCTGGCCACACTTGCAGGGGCCCACGAGGTGGAAGGGAACAAATGGAGTATTTGGTGAGCAGTACTGTTTCTGCCTTATCTATATATAGCCTCCTTCACTGCTCACATCAGCCCTACCAGGTAGCAGCCATAATTATCCCTGTTCAGCAGCTGAGAAAATAAAGTCACAGAGTGCTCAGTGGATACTGGAGCCAGCATGCAAACCCAGGCAGTTCACTCCACAGTCCATGCTTTCAAGCAGTGCCCTGGACTGCCTGCCTCTCAAAGGGTATGGACCTCCTTTTATGGATATAACATAAAGTTTACTTTTAACTTATTTAAGTAAAAAGTATTGATTTAAAGAATGGCAAGTGGGACTTCCCTGGTGGTGCAGTGGTTAAGAATCCGTCTGTCAGTGCAGGGGACATGGGTTCGATAACCTGGTCTGGGAAGATCCCACATGCCACAGGGCAGCTAAGCCCGTGCGCCACAGCTACTGAGCCCACGAGCCACAACTACTAGAGGAGCCACCACGATGAGAAGCCCTTGCACCGCGATGAAGAGTAGCCCCCGCTCGCTGCAACTAGAGAAAGCCTGCACGCAGCAACGAAGACCCAATGCAGCCATATATAGATAGATAGGTAGATAGATAGATAGATAGATAGAAGTCCATAAATATATTTTAAAAACTTCAAAGAAAAATAAAGAACTGCAAGCAAAACAGTAGCACGGATATTGTAAGAGTAAGGCAAGCACTGTTTTGAGATAATCAACAGCCCAGAAGCCTCCAGAGCTCCTTCTCCAGGCCCACATCTGGAGGTACTTTGTGAAAAGCAAATGCAGGTGTTTTCCTTGGCTCAGAGAATTCTGACAAACTCAGCCTCGCGCTCACTCCTTTGCCCCTTTCCACTCTTGATTTCCTGTTGCCATCCCAGGCAAGGCCTCTTCTCTGGATTCTGCCTTTCCACCTACCTGCTTCACATTACATGCCGTGTCTTGAACTGGTTTGGATTCCTCTGCAGAACGTTGCCTCTGATCTCTCCTCACCTCCACTTTCTGTAGCCCTCAGACAAGGCCACTCCCTCCAGCCTAGACTCATGGCCAGAGGTACTGCAGCCCAGCCAGCCTTCTCCTGGGCTGATTGATGTCAGCCAGTGCCAGAGAGCACGGATGAGTGAGGGAGTGTGGCTGGGTTTCAGGCTCCACGTGTACCTGCCAGGTGGGTGCTTTGAGCCGTGTGTACCCTGTGCACCTGTGGTCAGTGGCCAGGCTGCACCCAATGCGTCCGCTCCCTCTTGCCTGGGAGCGGGCACATCAGAGTGTGAAACACCTTTCCCTAAGTTTTCCTTGAAACACAAATCCCATGCCTTGTTCTTTGACAAGCGTTCTGGATTGAGAAGCACTATGTAATACCCTTGGGGATTTACGGTGCACATTTGTATATTGAAGTCTTAGAGACATCCTGCAATGAAAGAGACCTGTCCAATTCAATGTTTTCCTAACTTAACCACAGACTTTCCTGTTGTATAAGAAACATTAACTTCCCATGAACCCACTTGGAGAAATGCTCATTTAGATGTTTTGCTGGATCAGGGGATCCATTTCATCTGTTGTATTTATTTGTTTTAATTTTCTTTTCCATTTCACATCAACTCTTCTAGGGTTTCATTTCATCTGTTGTATTTATTTGTTTTAATTTTCTTTTCCATTTCACATCAACTCTTCTAGAATTTATTTCTTACTTACATTTCAGTGTATGATTTCTGAGTATATTAAGCCTCTTTATTTATACTTTACCTCTCTATTTTAGATGATACCCCTGCCTGTGGTACCTTCAGGTTTAAACCTGAAGAAACGGCCTACTGATGCCATCTGGAACTAGTAGCTTACTATATCTTCCACTAAAAGTGAATGGCCCTTTTATTGACTTATTGCCCAGCCGTGTTAAGAAATTGGAAGTTCAGAGAGCTGGTGGACATAGCATGACTTTGAAGTCAGTTACAGCTGAGTTCAGATCTCTGTTCTACTATTTCCCAAGCTAGGTCACCAGAGGCAGATTCATTCATTCACTCCCTCCCTCATTTATTCATCCAGAAAGCAAGGATACCGAGAAAGCCTTCCCAGAAGAGAGACCCTTGACCTGAACCACAAATAATTAATAGATATTTTGTGAAACTGCTCTCTTGGGCTTGGAGAGGCTCTTTTCTTTAAATAGAAACATTACACAACATCAAGCATTGGTTGATACACCTGCTATTTAGAGAGTGAGGTGAAATCAATATTTCAGTATTTGTAAAAAGAAAGAAAAGAAAAGACTTTCTAAAACTGTGGCCTTGACTCAGCCAGGATTTACTAAGTGTCTGCTCTGTTCCAGGCTCTGTGCTAAGCTTGCCTGTCACCTTCTGTTTAAGAGATTGCTTACACAGAGTATTCTAATAGTTTACACTAAGGCGCTACTTCGTTCTGTAGGGAAAGATGGACGTGGGTATAGGACCAGATTTTTAAAATGTCCTGCTTTTTCTTTCCCTCAAGTAGAGAAAACTTTGATTTGGTTATCCTAGTAGCATCACAGGCTTAGTATGTAAGAAGATTCTTTTCTGCAGCAGTGGCCTTGAAATACATCAGCTGATGGCGAATATCACAGCCACCAGTTAGATAAATTCTTTGAATTCTAAAATACTCAGCAAGGATCAAGTGAAGTGAGTTTTAAAACATATGAAATATGGGTCTTCCCTGGTGGCGCAGTGGTTGAGAGTCCGCCTGCCGATGCAGGGGACACGGGTTCATGCCCTGGTCCGGGAGGATCCCACATGCCGCGGAGCAGCTGGGCCCGTGAGCTATGGCCGCTGAGCCTGCGCTCCGCAATGGGAGAGGCCACAACAGTGAGAGGCCCGCATACCACAAAAAAAAAAAAAAAAAAAAACCAACATATGAAATATGGACCAAGCAGACAGAGTAGGGCAGCAGGCAAAGGGAGCAGCAGATGCCTGTTTTCTTTTCTTATCAGTTAAATGAAGACAGTAGATGTCTACTGTGAGGCATTATGATGTTCTCCCAGTACATGGTGAGCCCGGTGTGCTTGTACATGTTTATTTTGTTAGATTTTTAAACTGTGTTAGTAAGGTTCTTCCTAAGTAAAAGTTTTTTGTTGTAATACACGTACCATAACGTGTGATCAAGATGTTCAGTAAAGGCAAGGAAAATGTGATTTGATGTCACTTTCATTATGGTTTTGTTCTGGTTTAAACATAGCAGATTATAGATTACATGCGTGGGAATGAAATTAAAGGTCTGAAAGTTGATCATGAACTGATTAATCATTTCAAGCACAATAAAGAAACCCTTAGGGTCGGGCTGACTCTTAAACCAAGGCGTATGTAGGCATTTTCCTTTTGCTTCCTCATTTATCTTGGTCTTATAAATCTTAGCTCCCCCCACCCCCTTCTTATAATTATCCTCAGATGAAATCAGGTGCTGCACATAATGCAAAGGAAAATCATGCTTTCATTTTCACTCTGGATGTATGAGATGATGTTACATCTAACCCATCATTTACTTAAATGGAATTAGACAAAACATAATTGCATTACTTTATGTTAAGGAATTCTCATATTCCCTGACACTCCTGCACACACCCAGTTTTCTCTGTACAACTTCCAGTAAAACTGCACTTTCCCCTTAAATTCAGTCTTGCCCATTCCCGATCCGTTTAGCATAAAGTGGGAACTTGGTTCCCCCTTTTCTTAGGTCTTTCCCGGATCTCCCAGAGCAGTCACTCACCTCTGTTCTTTCTTCATAGGAATGATGCCTTAGACCTTAGGCAAGTGATTTCCACTTCCTGACTGTAGGTCTTTCTTCTCTGACGAAACTTTGGTTTTTCTTCTCCTCTGAACAGCTAAGGCTGCGGGGCCCAAACTTGACCTTGCATCCATCTTCCTTAGAAAGCTTGTTTAAACAGAGGTGGTTGCATCCCATCCGTAGAGTCTGATTAATGAGATTTGAGATTTTGTTTCAAAGAAGTTTCCGCCTGGTCTGACACTGTTGCTCTGAGGACCACACTAGTCCGGGCTGTCACTCTGGGCAGACAGCTCGAGTTCCCTGGCGTCATAGAGAAACTTTTTTCATCCACATTCACTGCCTAATTAATTCTTTTTACTTTTATACACACCATCTGCTTTTTATCTTACAATAATAAATAACTTGAATGAGAAATAAGCTGCTGGTTGATTATATCGCCCTCTTGTGTTTCTGTGTCATATTTCTTTTTAATGACTTTCTGGAGACTTCCCTGCTGGCACAATGGTTAAGAATCCGCCTACCAACGCAGGGGACACGGATTCGAGCCCTGTTCCGGGAAGATCCCACATACCGCAGAGCAACTAAGCCTGTGTGCCACAACTACTGAAGCCTGTGCTCTGCAACAAGAGAAGCCACCACAATGAGAAGCCTGTGCATCTCAATGAAGAGTAGCCCCTGCTCGCCACAACTAGAGAAAGCCTGCATGCAGCAAGAAAGACCCAACACAGGCAAAAATAAATTATTTTCTGAATGTAAATTAATTATTTTCTGAAAATAACTTTCTGAATGTAAAAATAATACCAGTTCATTGTTAAAACTTAGAAAATACAAGGACAAAAGACAAAAATAAAAATCACCAATCACCGAGAGTAGAAATAGCTGTGTGTGGATTGGTTCAAGATGGCGCAGTAGAAGGACGTGCTCTCACTCCCTCTTGTGAGAGCACCGGAATCACAACTAACTGCTGAACAATCATCGACAGGAAGACACTGGAACTCACCAAAAAAGATACCCCACGTCCAGAGACAAAGCAGAAGCCACAATGAGATGGTAGGAGGGGCACAATCAATAAAATCAAGTCCCATAACTGCTGGGTGGGTGACTCACAGACTGGAGAATGCTTATGCCACAGAAGTCTACCCACTGGAGTGAAGGTTCTGAGCCCCACATCAGGCTTCCCAACCTGGGGTTCCGGCAACGGGAGGAGGAATTCCTAGAGAATCAGACTTTGGAGGCTAGCAGGATTTGATTGCAGGACTTTGACAGGACTGGGGGAAACAGAGACTCCACTCTTGGAGGGCACACACAAAGTAGTGTGCGCATCGGGACCCAGGGGAAGGAGCAGTGACCCCATAGGTGACTGAACCAGACCTACCTGCTGGTGTTGGAGGGTCTCCTGCAGAGGCAGGGGGTGGCTGTGGCTCACTGTAAGGAAAAGGACACTGGCAGCAGAAGTTCTGGGAAGTACTCCTTGGCATGAGCCCTCCCGGAGTCTGCCATTAGCCCCACCAAAGAGCCGGGGTAGGCTCCAGTGTTGGGTTGCCTCAGGCCAAACAACCAACAGGGAGGGAACCCAGCCCCACCCATCAGCAGACAAGCAAATTAAAGTTTTACTGAGCTCTGCCCACCAGAGCAACAGCCAGCTCTACCCACCACCAGTCCCTCCCATCAGGAAACTTGCACAAGCCTCTTAGATAGCCTCATCCACCAGAGGGCAGACAGCAGAAGCAAGAACTACAATCCTGCAGCCTGTGGAACAAAAACCACATTCACAGAAAGATAGACAAGATGAAAAGGCAGAGGGTTATGTACCAGATGAAGAAACAAGATAAAACCCCAGAAAAACAACTAAATGAAATGCAGATAGGCAATCTTCCAGAAAAAGAATTCAGTATAATGATAGTGAAGATGATCCAGGACCTCGGAAAAAGAATGGAGGCAAAGATCAAGAAGATGCAAGAGATGTTTAACAAAGACCTAGAAGAATTAAAGAACAAACAGAGATGAATAATACAATAACTGAAATGAAAACTACACTAGAAGGAATCAATAGAAGAATAACTGAGGCAGAAGAACGGACAAGTGACCTGGAAGACAGAATGGTGGAATTCACTGCTGTGGAACAGAATAAAGAAAAAAGAATGAAAAGAAATGAAGACAGCCTAAGAGACCTCTGGGACAACATTAAATGCAACAACATTGCATTATAGGGGTCCCAGAGGAGAAGAGAGAGAGAAAGGACCTGAGAAAATATTTGAAGAGATTACAGTTGAAAACTTCCCTAACATGGGAAAGGAAATAGCCACCCAAGTCCAGGAAGCCCAGAGAGTCCCATACAGGAGAAACCCAAGGAGAAACACGCCGAGACACATAGTAATCAAACTGGCAAAAGTTAAAGACAAAGAAAAATTATTGAAAGCAGCAAGAGAAAAATGACAAATAACATACAAGGGAACTCCCATAAGGTTAACAGCTGATTTCTCAGCAGAAACTCTACAAGCCAGAAGGAGTGGCATGATATATTTAAAGTGATGAAAGGGGAAGAACCTACAACCAAGATGACTCTACCCAGCACAGATCTCATTCAGATTTGATGGAGAAATCAGCAGCTTTACAGACAAGCAAAAGCTAAGAGAATTCAGCACCACCAAATCAACTCTACAACAAATGCTAAACGAACTTCTCTAAGTGGGAAACACAAGAGAAGAAAAGGACCTACAAAAACAAACCCAAAACAATAAAGAAAATGGTAATAGGAACATACATATTGATAATTACCTTAAACATGAATGGATTAAATGCTCCAACCAAAAGACACAGGCTCTCTGAATGGATGCAAAAACAAGACCCATATATATGCTATCTACAAGAGACCCACTTCAGACCTGGGGACACATACAGACTGAAAGTGAGGGGATGGAAAAAGATATTCCATGCAAATGGAAATCAAAAGAAAGCTGGAGTAGCAGTATTCATATCAGATAAAGTAGACTTTAAAATAAAGAATGTTAGAAGAGACAAGGAAGGACACTACATAGTGATTAAAGGATCAATCCAAGAAGAAGATATAACAATTATAAATATATATGCACCCAACATAGGAGCACCTCAGTACATAAGGCAACTGCTAACAGCTATAAAAGAGGAAATTGACAGTAACACAGTAGTAGTGGGGGACCTTAACACCTCACTTACACCAATGGACAGATCATCCAAACAGAAAATTAATAAGGAAACACAAGCTTTAAATGACACAATAGACCAAATAGATTTAACTGATGTTTATAGGACATTCCATCCAAAACCAGCAGATTACACTTTCTTCTCAAGTGTGTACAGAACATTCTCCGGGATAGAGCACATCTTGGGTCACAGATCAAGCCTCAGTAAATTTAAGAAAATTGAAATCATATAAAGCATCTTTTCTGACCACAATGCTATGAGATTAGAAATCAATTACAGGGAAAAAACTGTAAAAAACACAAACACATGGAGGCCAAACAATACGTTACTGAATAACCAAGAGGTCACTGAAGAAATCAAAGAGGAAATCAAAAAACACCCAGAGACAAATGACAATGAAAACACGATGATCCAAAACCTATGGGATGCAGCAAAAGCAGTTCTAAGAGGGAAGTCTATAGCAATACAGTCCTACCTGAAGAAACAACAAACATCTCAAATAAACAACCTAACCTTACACCTAAAGGAACTAGAGAAAGAAGAACAAACAAAACCCAAAGTTAGTAGAAGGAAAGAAATCATAAAGATCAGAGCAGAAATAAATGAAACAGAAACAGAGAAGACAGTAGCAAAGATCCATAAAACTAAAAGCTGGTTCTTTGAGAAGATAAACAAAATTGATAAACCATTAGCCAGACTCATCAAGAAAAAGAGGGAGAGGGCTTCCCTGGTGGCGCAGTGGTTGAGAGTCCACCTGCCAATGCAGGGGACATGGGTTCGTGCCCTGGTCTGGGAGGATACCACATGCCACGGAGTGGCTGGGCCTGTGAGCCATGGCCGCTGAGCCTGTGCATCCGGAGCCTGTGCTCTGCAACGGGAGAGGCCACGAGTGAGAGGCCCACGTACCGCAAAAAAAAAAAAAAAAAAGTAAAAAAGAAAAATAAAAGAGATGGAGAGGACTCAAATAAATAAAATTAGAAATGAAAAAGGAGAAGTTACAGCAGACGCCACAGAAATACAAAGCATCCTAAGAGACTACTACAAGCAACTCTATGCCAATAAAATGGACAACCTGGAAGAAATGGACGAATTCTTAGAAAGGTATATCCTTCCAAGACTGAACCAGGAAGAAACAGAAAATATGAACAGACAAATCACAAGTAATGAAATTGAAACTGTGATTAAAAATCTTCCAACAAACAAAAGTCCAGGCCCAGATAGCTTCACAGGTAAATTCTGTCAAACATTTAGAGAAGAGCTAACACCCATCCTTCTCAAACTCTTCCAAAAAATTGCAGAGGAAGGAACACTCCCAAACTCATTCTATGAGGCCACCATCACCCTGATACCAAAACCACACAAAGATACTACAAAAAAAGATTACAGACCAATATCACTGATGAATATAGATGCAAAAATCCTCAACAAAATACTAGCAAACAGAATCCAACAACACATTAAAAGGATCATACACCATGATCAAGTGGGATTTATCCCAGGGATGCAAGGATTCTTCAGTATATGCAAATCAATGAATGTGATACACCATATTAACAAATTGAAGAAGAAAAACCATATGATCATCTCAATAGATGCAGAAAAATCTTTTGACAAAATTCAACACCCATTTATGATTAAAAGCTCTCCGGAAAGTAGGCATGGAGGGAATCTACCTCAACATAATAAAGGCCATATATACAATGGAATATTACTGAGCCATAAAAAGGAACGGAATTGAGTCATTTCTAGAGATGTGGATGGATCTAGAGACTGTCATACAGAGTGAAGTAAGTCAGAAAGAGACAAACAAATATCATATATTAACGCATATATGTGGAACCTAGAAAAATGGTACAGATGAATCAGTTTGCAAGGCAGAAATAGAGACACAGATGTAGAGAACAAACATATGGACCCCAAGGGGGGAAAGTGGTTGGGGTGGTGGTGGTGGGATGAATTGGGAGATTGAGACTGACGTGTATACACTGATGTGTATAAAATGGATGACTAATAAGGACCTGCTGTATAAAAAAATTAAATTCAAAAAAAATAATCACCAGTCACCTTGCAATCTGTTGTTAAGGGGTTGGGATCTATCTATCTATCTATCTTCTAACCTTTTTTTCTATTTATACATACATATTGTTTTCCTGTGTGTAATTTTTGTTATATAATATTTAAACAATACTGGGTTCGTACTGTAGCGCTATTTTGTAACCCAATTTTTCATTTATTTATATAGTTTGAAAATGTTTTCCTGTTTAGTAAAATATTGTAGCCTGAGAACCTTTGTTTCACTGGATGCGTACGGCCCCCTAAAGCAGAGCTGCCCGGGCTGGAGCGGGGTCAGGAGCCTGGAGCCTCTCCCCCCATTACCAGCTGCAGCCCCCTCAAAGAGGGGCCTGCAGAATCCAGAGGCGCTACCTGTAACATCATTCTAACTCCTGTGTAGAAAGCTCACCATTTGCACCATAATTTATGTACCCGCTCTCCTATTTTGACTATTTCCATTGTTCCTATTTTTTCACTGTTTAGAATAATTGTTGAAAGCATCTCTGATATCTCTGCACATGCTGTGATGAGCTTGAATCCAGTTTATAATATTTTCACTTCCCTTCCTTCCCTATTGTTTGAGTCAGTCAGGAAATGCGGAGAAACTGCCAGCAGCCCAAGGCCCCCTGGTAGTCCTGTCAGTTCTTGCTCGGGTCAGATCCTGAAGCTCATTCTTGAGAGATTGCAGACCTTTTCAAGAGGTTGTTGTATTGCGCCAGAAGTTTTATAGTGGATATCATGCAGTGTACAAGAAAGTTTAGAGCGTTGATAGGAATTATGAATTCACCCTTCTGACTCTTCAGCATTACTGAAGAATTGTTTGTTATCGTTTTGTTACTTGGTTGGGGAGGGGACCAGGGCTGTCCTTCAGCTCGTGAGGCAGTTGAAGCATCTACTGTAGCTGTTACGCCCACTTGGTCTGGATTTTTTTCCTACTGTGTTCAGCTGTATCTCAGTAGCTCATTTGAAACTATAGGAGGATTGTAACTGGGAGCTATTTTAGAGACCTCCTGGGTCTCTCACTTTGTCAGTGGCAGAAGCGAGAAGTGATGGACCTGAACTTACACAGCCAGCTGGAGGCAGGTCAAGTCCAGAGCACCCTTTCTTCCCCAGCTGTCAGACAGCCTCGCAGCTGCTTGAAGGAGGGTATCCTTGGTCTGTCACCCAACGATATCCCATCCCTCTCCTAAGTCCACCTCCCCGCCCTTCCATTCTGATGCTGAGCACACCAGGAAGACCAGAACTGGTTCAGATGCTGTTATCATGTCTGAGTCTCAGAACAGCTTGCCTGCTTTGGAGGGGAACTCATTTCTTCATCCATTTACTCAATCAGCAAGCATTTTACTCAGTGTATATCGTGTCTATACCGCGCTAGGGGGTTGATTAACACAGTGGTGGACAAAACAGTCCCAGCCCCTCCCTCAAGAAGCTTTGCTCCCGACAGCGCAGAAACAAGTGACTCTAAAATGCAGACTCTTGGGCTTCCCTGGTGGCGCAGTGGTTGAGAGTCCGCCTGCCGATGCAGGGGACACGGGTTCGTGCCCCGGTCCGGGAAGATCCCACATGCCGCAGAGCAACTAAGCCCGTGCGCCACAACTACTGAGCCTGCACTCTAGAGCCCACGAGCCACAACTATTGAGACCACGTGCCACAACTACTGAAGCCCGCGCACCTAGAGCCCGTGCTCTGCAACAAGAGAAGCCACCGCAATGAGAAGCCCGCACAATGCAAAAAGTAGCCCCCGCTCTCCGCAACTAGAGAAAGCCTGCATGCAGCAATGAAGACCCAACACAGCCATAAATTAATTAATTAATTAATTAAAAATAAAATAAAATGCAGACTCCTGAAAGTGAGCCTGTTCTGCCTGGTTGAGAGTAATGGGAGATTAGGGAGAAGTGATCAGTCTAGAGCTAGAACTGTCAAGACCTCACTGAGGAAGTGGCATGGAGACTGGAAGGCGCTTTGCCAGTAGCCAGAGGACGAGTGGTCCAGACGGAGAGCACAGCATGTGCCAGGAAGAGAGAACTTGATGGGTTGAGAAGCCGAGAAGCCGAGGAGGCCTGGCGTAGTTGAAGGGTAGTGGGAATGGGTGGAGGGGCTCAAGACAGGTTGTGCTGGGGTTAGACCTACACTGGGAGGTTGGATTTGAATCCAGTTCGATGGGAAATGGTTGATGTGTTTTAAGCAGGAAAGTGATATGATCTGATAAATCACTTGAAGACATCAGTCTAACAGCATGACACAGCACATGAGAGTGGCCTTTGGAGTTAGTAAAAACCTTAATTAGTAACCTGACCATCTGCCTTACTTACTGTTTGACCTTGGGCAAGTCGCTTAACCTCGCTGAGCCTGTTTCCTCATTAATTGGGTGAGACTAAGACCCATCTTACAGAGTTGTTTCAAGCAATAACTTTAGATAACATATGTTAAACACAGTACTATCATTTTAATTATTTTAGACTGCCTGGGTTGGAACATGGTGTCATGGGATGCATTATCTTACAGTTTATAGAATGAGGCAGGCAAACAACTATGAAACTTCCAGTGGAGAGAGCGGTGCGATGTGAAGGACCTTTGGGAATCTCCCCCCTCCACCTCCCCCGCCTCAAAAGACCTATTTCAGTATCTGAAATGCTATCATTATGTTTTTTCCACCAGTACTGCTGAGCCTTTCAAGTGTAAAGAAAATAAACCGAGTCACACTTTATTAAGAGTCTGTGTTGTACATGCATTTCAGGTCATATCTGTATGTCACACAGCCCCCTGGCAGCATGTGGAGTGGCCTTGAATGACTTGCCCAAGCACAGCCTATTGAGTGCATGCCACCTGCTTGACCATGTGGGCACGGGGCACTCTGGCATCTGTGAAGGGTACACTTACAGAGCCCTTAACCGTGTATGAGGTGCTATCATTAACTCTCATCCTTCCACTTCTGAGCAGTATTCTTTGTTTCCCCTTGATGCATATGCAGCCAAAGAAAATAAAGCTTAGCTTAATAGGTCAGTAATAGCTTATAATAACTGTTCATTCATATATATAGTATAGTGTAGTTTTCAAAGCATTCCGATATCTGTAAGAAGATGGTGCTGTAAGCAGTTCATTGCCTTTAGTGTCGGACCTGGTTTGTGCTTTGACGCCTCCAATTCATAGTGTGTTTGAACACACCTTGCAGGGTTATCGGGAGCAGCCAATGAAGCGGGCAACCCTGTGTGTCTGCAGTGAAGTGGGAGCTCTGGTGGTGTCAGGCCCTGGTCCCCTCACATCGGCGTGGGCTAGTTGAGGAAGGTGCCAGGACACCCATTTTTAAATCAGGAAGCCAAGTCAGCAAGTCAGACGGTTCTCCCAAAGTCACAGGCTGGGAGTGATGTGTGGCCTCATGCCTCTGGGCTCCCACCAAAAACTCTTTTCTCCAGATCTTAATGCCCTGGAAGAGGGCCTGATGACAAGGCACCAGTGTAAAATAGCTTCGAGGTGGTGAGTAACGGTCTAGGGCATGAAGGAGTTAACACACCAGACAGAATACCTAATTTATACCAGGGAATCTCAGCAGAACTTCTGGGAGCTGGCTCATTACTTTAATTGGATTTTCCAACGTGTTGAGCAAGTCAGCAGGTTCACATTAGCCTTATTTTCAGAGGAGCTGTTTCCCTCTGTAGAGGGGAAGGAGAGACAGGGGAAGCAGTGGGCAGTGGAGAGAGGGTGTCAGCACTAATGCAGGGTGACAGACAGTCGCATGTGCACGTAGGTGTTAAGGGCGGCCGTGTATGGGGGTACCGTCTGCAGAGCTGCACTGCTTTCTCCTGCTCTCACACAGCGAAGAACAGCGGCGGTGCTGAGTCACTGCCCCCCGAGGCCCACACAGGCCAGCCAGAAACTGCCCTGCAGCGTGACGACCCACACTGCTTCTTGGCTCCTGTGTTGGGATCTGGTCAGTTAGTGAACAAGGCAGATGAGCTACCTCCCCTTAAGGAACATACCTTCTAGAAAAGAAAGGTGATAAATCAGTAAACAGGCAACGAGACCCTTTCATTTTGTAGCAAAGCTATATAGGGGTAAAGAAAAAATAAGGGCATAGATGTGTGTGTGTTTATATACACAGGAAAATTGTTCCTGAAGTCATTTCCAATGGCTGGAATTACAGGGCCAGTTTATATAATGTCTGGTAGTGTTTAAGCAGTTGTAAGGAATAAATGGTTATTTTTATCAAAGCCAATATTAATTACAGTTTATTTGCTTAAACAAGTCATTTTTGCATCGTTATGCAGAACGGTAGACCTCAGCCACCTCTTGTCTGGTTTATCCCAAATTTTTTGGTGGGCTTGATGTATATACTCCTAGGGGAAATTCCCCCCCCCTTTTTAATATTTATTTATTTGTCTGTGTCGGGCCTTACTTGCGGCATGCGGGATCTAGTTCTAGTGACCAGGGATCGAACCCAGGTCCCCTGCATTGGGAGCATGGAGTCTTAGCCACTGGACCACCAGGGAAGTCCCAGGGAAATTTCGCTTTTGTGAGGAAGGAGACGAACAGCAGTTTGTTTGGAAAGTAGTGTCTTTACCCAACTACACATCATTCCTGAAATGGTCTTTAGTGTGTTGTGTGCTTAATAAAATGGAAAAGATATACTTCTTAAAACATGCCCTCTAGGGCCTCCCTGGTGGCGCAAGTGGTTGAGAGTCCGCCTGCCGATGCAGGGGATACGGGTTCGTGCCCTGGTCTGGGAGGATCCCATATGCCGCGGAGTGGCTAGGCCCGTGAGCCATGGCCGCTGAGCCTGCGCGTCCGGAGCCTGTGCTCCGCGATGGGGAAGGCCACAACAGTGAGAGGCCAGCATACCACAAAAAAAAAAAAAAAAAAAAAAAAACATGCCCTCTAACCTTGTGTAATCTTGAATCACATAAAGAACTTACGTTAATTTAACTTTATTGATAAAGGAAATGGACTGAGAGTAAAGTAATCAATAGGACTTCGGTAAAGTAAATGGGAAATAATTATATAATAGAATTGAAAGGCTTCTTTTAAAAATCTGAGGATTCTGAAGGTGATACGGGAAGTCTGTCCACTAATATTATTATTGTGTTATGTTGGCTGCATTGCCCATGGGATGCTTTTGTTACACATCCGTTTGCAATAAACAGTTTGCTCAGGTCATGAAAAGGATTCCTGAAAGAACCGGAAAATTAAAAACAAACAAACAAACAGGAAAATGATAGAATCCTACACCTGTGAAGCCTTGTGACCCATCCCTGTCACAGAGCAACACCTTAAAACATCTGAGAGGGTAGGTGTTCTTCTTAGTTGGGGTGGCCAAGGAAGGGACATTTAGTTTTGCCCAAATATGTCCTAAAAGTTTCCTCCTCTTGAGATTGCTCTGTTCTCTCTGACTTCTTTCAGTATCTTTATAATAACAGACAGTTACTATTCACTTAACACAATCTCCTTTACCAGTTTTTATAACTTAACCTACCTTTTCACTAGGAAATAAGTTAGGAGGAGTCTGTAAGTTTAAATTTTTTTTCCTATGGCCTTTTCATAGGATCATCACTGGGAAGATTCTGAATTCATAATACATGGTTATTTTGCCTTCTTGGTTTCTTATCAGCCCCCAAGAGTATGTGTGTGGATAACCACAGAGAAATTCTTAATTCTTGGGGTTTTCCATCAATGCAGCTGCAGTCCACATGCCTGCCTGGTGCCTGACCATGATGACTGGGCCGAAAGGTGATGCCGTGTGTTCGTTGTGTGGTCAGTACGTGGTTTTTGAGGGACTTTTCCTTCCCAATAACCCCCACATTGAGTACAGACCACAGACTTCCACAATTCTTTTATTGTTACTTTGTAACACAGCCTTCAGGCCAAGTTGGCAATGACATTTATGTATCTTCTGTTTTTTCCTGCTTCTTTTCCCGAAGGATGAGAGACGTTGGGGAAAGCCTTGATTTAGGACTAATAGTTAAAAATGATTTATGATCACTGTCTCTTCGTGTTTTGTTTTAGAATTTTTACTTTTTTTGAATACACAATGTAGTACATGTTACCCCCCCGAAATGCAGAAGATACACAGTACAAGGCTCCTCTCCCACCCTGTGTCCTTGCCCTACCCTGTGTCCATCCCTGGCGGGGACCAGTATCAGCAGTTTAGTCTGTATCCTCGCAGAAATAATTTAAGCATGGACATTATTTTTTTCTCTTTTTATACAAATCCTTGTACACCATGAATACTGTTTTTCACTTTGCTTTTATCACAAAACAGTTTATCTTGGAGATATTTCCAAAGTTAGACATAAAAAGCTTTCTCATTTTTATGGCAATTGTGTAGAACTTCCATAATTTATTAACTGGTCCCCTACTGATAAGCACTAAACTTAGCATCAGTATAAACATTCCTGTAGAGAAGACCCTTATACACATGTGACTTTGTGTTTCCTTCATTCTACAAATATTTATTGAGTACCTACTCTGTGCTATGCAGTGTTCTAAATTCTGGAAACATAGCAGTGAACTTACAGACCCCAGTCTCAAAGAGCTTGCATTCAAATTGGGAACACAGCAAACAAATAAGGAAACAGATACAGATAAAGGGTTAAGGGCGGTAAGTGTTGAGATGAAAATTCAAGATCTCCACGAACAGAGGAAAGGTAGGTTCTGGCTTTATGAGCGGAGATCCCTGCCTCACCACCATCCACGCAAACGCCCAAGACCCACAGGGTAGCAGGATGCAGGGGGCTTGTGACCCAGGAATGAGACTGTTGAGGACTCAGAGCAAGATGTTATTCCCACTGTCTGCCTGGGGCAGAGAATGAGTCCTGTTGATCTTTGTTTTTCCCATCTCATACCCAAAGCCAGTGTTTTTCAACCTTTTCTTTTATTATTACTACCTGCAAACTCCCACCCCAAGGAGCTTTTTAAAAGATAGTCTTTGGGCTTCCCTGGTGGCTCAGTGGTTGAGAGTCCGCCTGCCGATGCAGGGGACACGGGTTCGTGCCCTGGTCTGGGAAGATCCCACATGCCGTGGAGCGGCTGGGCCCGTGAGCCATGGCCGCTGAGCCTGCGCGTCCGGAGCCTGTGCTCCTCAACGGGAGAGGCCACAACAGTGAGAGGCCTGCGTACCGCAAAAAAAATAAATAAATAAAAATAAAAGATAGTCTTTTCCTAATAACTTTCTCCATGAAATTTTAATACCACAGATATTCTCTATATCAGTTTACATACTGTGACCCTTTGGAAAGCCACAAACTGTTGTCATTAATCGTATTTATTATTATTAATTAAATATTATAGCTATTATATTATCAATAATTATCTAATAATGTAATTATAAATTATGTATTATATATGACTGTTATTAATTAAATATAATGTTTGATTATTATTGATAATTAAATATTAATGTTATTGATATTATATTCACCCCACACCCTAAGACCCAGTGCCCTCGACCTCCCAGAACGTAGGCTGTGCATCACGGCCCTCTCACTGTTGGCCGGCCTGCCAGCCCGGCTGTTTCTCTGCGTGGGTGGTGGTGAGATTGCAAAGATGGAATGTCTTGGTAGGAAACTCTTTGTCTGAAATAAAAAAGAAAGAGATGGTTGTTTCTGACCCGAGCCGTCTGGTGGTGTGCATTGGAAAACTGCCCTCGTGTGTCACATTGGTGGTCAGGGAGGGCAAGACGTGGAGTGACTTGGAGCTGCAGGAAGCCTCAGATGAGAACCACGGGACAGGACCAGGGAGGAGTTCAGGGCTGGAGGGCAGGTCTCCCCGCCCTGCCCCTCTGCCCCCACACTGCCTTATTCGTATTTAACATCCCGTAGGATTTTTAAGGTCATAAACACTTCCCAGGTGTCAGGGAGCACAGCAGCGCTTTCCCCGTGCATTAACTCGTTGCATCTTCACAGCAGCCACCCACGACAGGTTCTAGTAGCCTCGCTTTAGAGCTGTGGTTAAGAGGGTCACGCACAGAGCCTGTAAGTGTCCAGCGTTGCTTCCTCTCACACCACCTTCTCCCTCTGCCTGACCTCATCATGCGGTAGAACTGGCTGCGTACTGACTGCGTCTGCCCCTGGGCCGCCAGCTCTCTGTAGGCAGGCCGTGTTGTATACATCATCGCACCCCGTCCCAGGCCCTGGCACAGCGGGTGTCACAGAATACGTACTTTGTAAATGAGCAATGGAAGAGTGGTTGGACGGGTGGACGGCCTGATAAATGAATACGCTCACACATGAATAAAATTCCCTCTCGAATGAGGGGACCCGCCAGCCTCTCCATCTGTAACCGGTACTGCGGGTCCCTGCGGTCTCGGTTCCACGCTGCTGAAACTGGTTTCGCCAAGATGCCAGGGCTCCCCCTGAAGACGGACTGTATAGCGCTTCTCAGCCCTTGTTTTCCTGACTCTTTCCACACTGGCCCGTCCCTCCCTTGGTCTCCCTGCCACCCTGCTCCCCAGCTGGGTACATTCCTTCCCCCTCTCTCTGTAGACTGCTCTTCGCACCACCCTAAAATCAAGGAGACCCAGGCCACCGCCCCGGAACAGTGAAAAAAAACCCTGCTCCGGCTGTAGATTGCACTTCCTAAATAGCTTTCCTTTTAACGGAACTTCGCACCGAGGATACAGTTGCGAGCAGGACCGTCGAGGTCTCTGCCCTCGTTTCGTCGAGCTTGTGTGTGAGTGGGGTGCCCGTGCTCAGTCAGCATCAGCTGGTTTTGCTGTTCCACGTGCATCTTCTTTTTCTAACCGTCTCCCATCTTTGTTTGCTTTTCAGCTCCAGGGCCTGAGCCACAATGTGATCTTCACCTTGGATTCCTTGTTGAAAGGAGACCTAAAGGGAGTCAAAGGAGTGAGTGTTGAGAAATTTGATTTTCAGTTTAGCTTGAAAGGGTTGCCTTCTTTCTCTCCTAAGATCCCAATGGTACTCATGTCTGAAAGGCACTCTGAACGTTTTCAGCATAAAAAATGCTGTTGGAAAATGATCATTAGAAAAAAACACACCGCTTCACATAGCACTATTGCCCGAGAGACAAGATGAGACACTCAGGAAGAGCGGGGCGGTGGGGGGCGTCTTCGCTGAGTCCGGGCTCCCCCCGGAGGACCCGTGGACCCACCTCTCAGAACCACTGGGTCGTGACTGGGAATGCACACCGTCCCACTCTCTTAGCTTCTCGGGTGTAGTAAGTTGTGTGATGTGCCTGAAAGTGTCCTGTGTGAAGTTTCGAGTGTCCTATAAAGGAGAGCATTTGTGCTAAGATGTTACTGGAAGATTATACACCTTTAAGCAAAAGTACTTTCAACCTCAGTTTTATTTTCTCTTTTTTAAGGATCTCAAGAAGCCATTTGACAAAGCTTGGAAAGATTATGAGACAAAGTTGTAAGTGTTTTTTTGTTTGGTTGCTTGGTTTATTTGTTGTGAGTATTCTAGGAAAAAGAATAACTACCAGAAGGACAGAGCCCTGAACTAATAGCTTTGGGACAAAACACTGTTGAGTCCATCCTCGTAAGGGCTGAGAGGCTGGGTGTTCTGACCTGGTTAGAAGTGCCGACACCTCCCGTGCTAGCTGTGTCTGGAGCGAGATGTACTTTCACTGTCGGGTATTTGGGCATCCATGGCCGATGGCCGAATTGTCAAGCTGTAGGTCTGTGACTGTTGCAGCTTTTCTTTCCTTATAGTTAGCACATAACTGTAGACCATTTACACATTTCAGGTAGCACGGCAACTGGGCAGTACAAATAATACCCAGTGTTTGTGACATCTGTCTGCCCACCAGGGCCTATGCAAAGTGCTTTACATGCATGACCTCCTCACAGCAACCCTCTCCGTGTGCACCTTGCACTGTTTATGCTTAGGAAAGTGAAGCTTAGAAAGGCTGAGGGGCCTGCAGAAGGTCCTAAGGCTAATAAATGTCGAGCTGGTGTCCCCTCCGGTCTGTGTAACCCCAGAGCCGGAGCCGTGTGGCGTGACGGCAGTCAGAGGCCTGCATGCTGGGGTTATCGTGCGGGATGACAGGGAGGCTGCACGTGAGGTCTTGTCATGGGCCTGGCTCATCCTCATGCGGTACCGGTCCTACCACATCCCTTTGTGATTATTGCTCTGAGGCATTTGTAACCAGGCTGTGGAGTGGGGTGGGAAGAGAAATGTATTTAAAAACATTTAATAAAAGTCTTAGCTATAAACTTGGATAAGTACAAACATGAGAGAATAAAAGCATTTCTGTAGGCAGCAATAACAGCAGAGTGAAAACACAAGCCAAAGAAAAACAAATTCAGGACTAAGTTATGCCCGCCTGTCATGTTTCTTCTCAAGAGCCTGTAGCTTCCTGCTTTCTTCCCCCCCACACCAGTGGAGAGAGAGCTGAGGTTTATTCTCCTTCTGGTAAAAATCCCTGCCTTCACACCCATTTAACCTCCAAGGTGGTGTGATGAAAAAAGTTGCTTAGGTATGGCACGAGGGTATTACAGTGAATCCCAGCCAGGCCTGTAGGTTTTCCATTGGGTTGATGGCTTGATTTTCCACTGTGTTTGTATGTAGACAAGGATATTGGCTTTCGTTGGGGTTTGATATCCTACCCCACAATTTAAAACAAGACTTGAAGGCTAAATCAGTCTTTGCTTTCTCAAAAAGAAATTATAGGCTCTTTCTGAAATTAGAAGTCTGCTTTCAAATTAAATGGATTTTCAGAAAAAGGGCTGTGACCCCTGGTGTTAATACCAAAGTATCATCTGTCATAGCCAAGCATTAGCCTCGGGTACCATAGGTTTAATGTGGTCCCTCCCTCTTATTTCCCTGGTTGCTTCCCAACTGAAGAACATTTTCATAGCATTCCAAATTATAGATTAGGATTTCTTCTAAATCCTTATTTTGTACAATCCAGTGCCAGGTGGTTGAATGATTAAAATGTTACTGCAGTATGAAAACAGCCTAAGTTTAGAGAAATAATGGAAATTACTTTTGACTAGTTTACATGCATGCCTACAAAGACCCATTATATACTTTGTCTTGAATTAACTCTTAAATCTCAATCTATTGATAATCAAGATATGCCTCAGACCTCCAACCTTCTGATTCTTTTTCATCGTAAGGTGCCTTACTCTAGAAAAAGTAAACTGTCAAAATTACTTGATGCCAACCAAAATATAAGAGAATTTATATGAATCCATTCATGTGTGAGATCAGAGTTAAAATGTAGGAAGTCTCCTTGGTGAAGATCCATGCAATGTGTTGGTTCTCTTTGAACTTAGATTTTCACTTTTGATCGATGCTATCTATCTAAGAGTTCCTGCCTCCTAACTCTGGTAATTAAGAAATAATCAAGTGGCTCCCATTAAAGGAAAGACATGAGTGTGGTGTTTTTGTTTTTAATGATGGCACCTGCTTTCATTACAGTACAAAAATTGAGAAGGAGAAAAGGGAGCACGCCAAACAGCACGGGATGATCCGCACGGAGATCACCGGAGCTGAGATCGCGGAAGAGATGGAGAAGGAGAGGCGCCTCTTTCAGCTCCAGATGTGCGAAGTAAGAGCAGACTTCTCAGCCCTTTGCCTAGAATTTGATTAACTGTCGTCCTTCCTGCTAGTCAGCAGTCTTTATGCTTAAATGCAGGCTGTGTTTGATGATTAGAGGAGGGGACTGTTTCTCAAGGACTCTAATCTCCACTTTTCTCCAAGCCTTTTGGGATCCGCCGTTTCACTGTTGTCTCATATTTTGAGCCTGGGTCCTATGGGGCTCTTTAAGCCAAAACAGGATTCTTTGGTGAGAACTTTACTATTGCTTGTGAGTGAGTGTGGAAAAACAATTTTGGTGAAGGGGTAACACTGGTGAACATGAAGTTTTACTGGTACAGATGTACAGCATGTTGCTTTTTTTTAACCATGTGTCCAAGTTTGAGTGAAAACTTGAAGTAGTGATTAAAGTCTGAGCTCATGAAAAAAATAAATGCAACAAAAAGCATGTTGCCTTAGACTTAGAGCAGTGGTTCTCAAACAGGGTTCCCATTGGCATTCCTTGACCTAGAGACCAGCCCATTCTGATGCAGAGTAATGGAATTCCTTTTGCAGTTTTCCGAAGATATTAAAGGGGATAGAATTTTCTCATTTTCAAGTTTTTCTTCCCTAATTTTTTTTTGTTTGTTTATTTCTCCCCACCCCCACCCCCCATTATTACCCTTTGGCTCCTTGAACTTGTCTGGTTGTGAACACTTCCATGCAGTAAAACAAGTGAACAAGAAACAAACAATATCAGGGCTTCCCTGGTGGCGCAGTGGTTTGAGAGTCCGCCTGCGGATGCAGGGGACACGGGTTCGTGCCCCAGTCTGGGAAGATCCCACATGCCGTGGAGCGGCTGGGCCCGTGAGCCATGGCCGCTGAGCCTGCGCGTCCAGAGCCTTTGCTTCGCAACGGGAGAGGCCACAACAGTGAGAGGCCCGCGTACCACAAAAAAAAACAACAACAATATCAACAGAAAATCTTGGCCAGTTGTGAAAATCAGAGCCAGTAGTGTTTAGTGCATAAACTAATAATGCATTATTATTTTTTTTTCTTTCTCTTTTTAGTAGCAAAAGTGCTTTCCAATTCACCTCTTTGGTCTGGAAGTTTTAGTATCTTACAAGCATATCCCTTAAAGAGAATGCCATTTGTCTTTCAATCCATCTTTCAGGTTTTGACCACGTGAACTATGAGTTTGAGATCCACTGCACACCCGGGGGGAGATAATCATTCCAGAATGTTTTGCTGTGCTTGATTTCTGCTTGTCTAGTAAACTAATCTTAAGCATCTATAAAATGCTAACATGCTGATCAGTTTGCTTGGTACACTTGTGACTGTGTCAAATCAACATTCCCTAAATTAAGCTCACACTGTCTGGTGGCAGCTGAGCCTCAGTAACTCACACTGATTAACGACTGGTAATCTGATCAACGCACAATTCTGTTTTATTTCCGCAGTATCTCATTAAAGTTAACGAAATCAAGACCAAAAAGGGTGTGGATCTGCTGCAGAATCTGATAAAGTATTATCACGCACAGTGCAAGTAAGTGGACTATTGCAGTCATGATTATTAGCCCAAGTAAGGGCCCCTTCACTTCGTTGGTTTTCTTAATTCTTTCCTTTCTGGTCTTCATTTGGTCCCTGTATATAGTTGTGTAATGACCTTCCACGGCCAAAGGATAAGAAATGGTTTTGTCTTCCATCTTCAGCAGTTTCTATAAATCATTAACTCAAATTAGGGTAACTATTTGGCTCCTCTAAATACTGTCTTACAAATGCTAACTTTGGCCTTGACAGCCTGTGGAGCTGTTGTCACAAATGCGCTTGACTGTCATTTTGTCACTAAAGAGGCCTTTCTAGGAATTCCCTGCCCCGCTTACTTGGCATTTTACCTATTATTGGGTCATTTGTACCACATATTCCTACTTGGGATTGTTTTTGTTTTGTTTTTTTCATCATCCAAGTGAAGTGAAATTAAATACTTTGGACATTAGCAATACTTGGTATTTATACTTGGATTCCTGTGTAGTTGCTGGTGTATTTTGAGAGACATCCATCGTTCTACACCGGCACCGTCTTTGCTTATGTTGCAGGGCTACCTTTTTATTATGTTTGACGTTCTGTGTCACCACATTTGCTTATTTTACTTCTTGCTCACTCACTGGGTTAGCTTTCATTGGTTTTATTGTAGAATTTTTGTCTGAAAATGTGCTGGTTACCATTCAAGTCTGTATTGAATCAGTGGAAGTTACAGAGAATAGAGTGCAAGGACTTTCCAAAGTGGTCCAGACAGCTCTCATAGTTATTTATAAGTAGAATACTGTAAAGGTCATTAGGACTAGGTAAAATGCTTACTCTCCAAGAAGTTAAAATTTATAATTTCCTTTGGTCATCTCTCTTATTCTTTTTGATAATGTTGTATCTAGGAGGATCTTCGTGCTGAATGGAAACATTCAAGGGGGCTAGCGTTAATGTGATGGGAAAAGCACCAGGCTTGAGTCAGGCAGATAGACGAGTTCAAATCCTGGCTTTGCGGCCGGGTAACCACGTGACCTTTGTCAGGTGCATCTCTAAACCTCAGTATCCTCATCTGTCAGGTGGGGTTAAGGTTCATAGTAGACCCACCTTGGGTTTTGCGAAGATGTGAGAATTAAGTGAGATAATGCATAGGGACTGTCTCACCCAATGCCTGCTGCATTGTGCCTGTTTGCTGCTGGGATGGTTCTAAGTGGCACTAAAAATCATTCATTCACATATTTTATTATACAGGATTGTTTCTCTTCAGGAAGATCAAACTTTTAATGATCAACTTTTTATTTACATAACTTTGATTTTACTTTTTTTCTCTTTTCAAAGTAAATTCCGCCTTGTATAAAACTTTCAGATATGTATAAAAGTAATTATAGTGACGTAGAAATAGTTTCACATTTATAATTTTGCCTGTGGAAGCCTCATACTGAAGACCTGGACTAACCTTTGCCTTCGTAGTATAGCAGGGTGCTTATGAAACTCTGAAATGTGTGGTGGTGGTCCCTGATTTTAGATTAGAGTGGAATTTTTCATCTTTCATCAGTTTCAGTTTTCCTAGAAACAGATCATTCTTTGAAACTTTTACAGAAATAAGTGAATCTCTTTGTCTTCTCAATTACTACAACACTTGAGCAGCAAGTCTGATTTCACCTGATTTTAGAAATCTCTTTTGATTTCAAAATCTCTAAGTCATAGAGGAGGATTTAACCTACACAGACATGAGTTTTCCAAAAAATAAGATGTTTTGTAAACTAGAGATATATTAGCCTTTGTTGGTAAAGGTGAAAAGAAGAGCATCCTCCCTTGATTCTTGGCTTTTTCCCTTTCCACAAATATTTATTACTCTCTTAACAGAGACCAGGTACTTTTCTAGGTTCTGGGGTTCAGAGGTGAAACAAGGCTTCTGCCCATGGGAATTAACTGTCTGGTACAGGAAGTACGTCAGGTCCATCAATAATCATAATGGGGCTGGAAAGTGATAACGCAGGGCGTCAAGAGAAGGAGAGACTTCTGGCCATGGAGTCTACAGAGGGCTCCTTAAGGGAGGTTGTGGCACTTGGAATTGGACTTGGAGGATGGCTGGCATTCAGGCACTGGAATCTGGTAGAAGCATCTACCCTAGGGCAGAGAAAGAGCAGCAGAAGGAAACCCTACACGCTGAGAACTTCCTTGCAGGGAGAGGGATTCAAAGACATCCCGTAGTAGAACTGGGTTATCATGTAATTCAACCCCAGCTGCCCCAGGTTGAGCCGCAAGGATGCCATCACAGCGAGAAACCAGTGTACCTTTCTTTTGAGGACTACTCTTATACTTTCCTACTTCAGTCAGTCTCTCCAGACTCTTTATAGTTGTGTAGTGGACCTGTGAAGCATCCTCTACTTAGATTTAAAAAGAGACATTTCATATTCTGAGAACTTATTCCAGTCCCCAAAATGATTTTCAATACATAGTAGTCAGGTGGAGCTCAAGAATGAATTTGCTCCAGTAATCTCTCGTGTACTCATAGTACCTCAGCGGGGATACAGCTGCTGCTACAGCGGAAAAATAGGGGGCGCAGGAGAGAAGAGCTTTTGTCACCCGTTCAGCTCAGCCCACCTGTTACTCCTCACTCTCAGACATGAACACTGTCCGTAACGTGCTGCTCTCAAAACAAACACATTATTCTACTGCTCACCCGCTCCTTTTACTACTCGGTGAGTATCATTATGGTCTGCAGACTCGAGAGCACTTACAGACATTACTTTACCATCCTTCATCTCACAGATAATAACAGCTAGCATTTATCAAGAGCAGCCAGGAAATTGTAGCTCAGAAAAGATCAGTAACCTGCCCAAGGTCACCGTCATTCATTTAAAAGATGCTCAATAAATACGTGTCAAAACAGACAAAACAGAAGAAACCAAGGAATAAAAGAAAATGGACTTCGAAGGTAAAAGCTTCTGTGAGTGAAAGGACACTGTCAAGGAAGTGAGAGGACAACCCACAGAAGGGGAGAAAATATTCGCAAATCATTTATCTGATAAGGGTGTAGTGTCCAGAATATATAAAGAACTCTTACAGCTCAACAACAAAGAGATAAACAACTCAATTTAAAAACGGTACTGATGAACCTAGTGGCAGCGCAGAAATAAAGACACAGACGTAGAGAACGGACTTGAGGACACAGCGGGGGAAGGGGAAGCTGGGACGACGTGAGAGAGTGGCATGGACATATATTCACTACCAAGTGTAAAATGGATAGCTAGTGGGAAGCAGCCGCATAGCACAGGGAGATCAGCTCGGTGCTTTGTGACCACCTAGAGGGGTGGGATAAGGAGGGTGGGGGGGAGGCTCAATAGGGAGGGGATATGGGTATATATGTATACATATAGCTGATTCACTTTGTTGTACAGTGGAAACTAACACAACGTTGAAAAGCAATTATACTCCAATAAAGATATTTTTTAAAAAAGGGAATGAAGCATTGATACACGCTACAACGTGGATTAGTATTTAAAACATTATTCTAAACAACAGAGATTTATCATATAACACAGGGAACTATATTCAATGTCTTGTAATAACCCATAATGGAAAAGAATCAGAAAAAAGATTTTATATGTATATGTATAACTGAATCACTTTGCTGTACATGTGAAAGTAACACAATATTGTAAATCAACTATACTTCAGTTTTTTTTTTAAGTTTTTGTAAGTGAAAGGAGCCAGAGCAAAAGATTGATTACATATGGTATGATTTCATTTAAGTGAATGTCCAGAAGAGGCAAGTCCTTTGAGACAGAAAGCAGATTGTTGTTTGCTGGCGGATAGAAGAAGAGCGAAATTAGGAGTCACTGCTAACGGGCACAATGTATCTTTTTGGTCTGGTGGAAATGTCCTGGAATTAGATAGTGGTTGCACAACACAGTGCATATACTAAAAACTACTGAACTGTACACTTTAAAATGGTGAATTTTATGTTACATGAATTTTGTCTTTTTTTTTTTTAATAAAAAATAAAACAGAACAAAACAAAGATTCTTAGATTCTTAATTAGTACTTACACTACCCTTGTGCGTTCCAGTTTCTTAAATACCACAGGACATACACAGAGTGGATCTGGGAGAAAATGTCCCTGTTACCTAGACAGCTGGAAGTCAGCACCTGACTTAGTCCAAGCCTGAAGCTTGGAAATCAGTTTTTCATAAGGGGTTGATGGTTGAATTGTTAAGAGGTTACTTTTTTTAAAATTTGCTTTAGAGTTTAATTTGTTTTATAAAACCGTACTGTCTGCTGTTCCAGGTCATCCTAACTTCTTTTTATTTATTTATTTATTTTATTTTATTTATTTATTTTTGGCCGCGTTGGGTCTTCGTTGCTGTGCACAGGCTTTCTCTAGTTGCGGTGAGCAGGGGCTACTCTTCATTGCAGTGCGTGGGCTTCTCATTGCGGTGGCTTCTCTTGCTGCAGAGCACAGGCTCTAGGCACGTGGGCTTCAGTAGTTGCGGCTCATGGGCTCAGTAGTTGTGGCTCACGGGCTCTAGAGCGCAGGCTCAGTAGTTGGGGCCCATGCAGGCTTAGTTGCTCTGCGGCATGTGGGATCTTCCTGGACCAGGGCTTGAACTCGTGTCCCCTGTATTGGCAGGCGGATTCTTAGCCACTGTGCCACCAAGGAAGCCCCCTAACTTCTTTTGAAAAGAATATAATGCTCTCTGACTCTTTCAGCTTTTGGCCAAGTAATACCTCTTCCTAAGCCAAGCAGAACATGTGATAAAGGGGTATCAGGGAGACGTTCTGGTCTTTCTTTTAAATTAAAAGCAGGATGAATATAGTGTTTTCCTTCCCCGTCATTGCTGAGAGTGACTTAAGAAGGAAGTGACGTACGTAGCAACTCTCTCAGGATGGAGAAGGTTCTTGTTTATTCTAAGGAGGATGTGTCCTGCCTGATGGTGGGTGACAGTGTCACACACTCCTGAGCTTGCTTTCTGCAGCTGGGAGGTGTGTTCCAGCTTGTCAGTGTAAATGTGAGTGTCACTCCACCCATCTGTTGGCAGCTTATCTTTTTCTGGCACCCAATGTCATTAAAATATGGTCATATTTCTTTCAAGCTGCTTCTTTAAAAAGTGAACCAGTCCTGCTGTGTCCCTAAGGTGAGAGAAATGATGAAGCCCATCTCGCTGGCCAGTGGCCGGCATGTATTGAGCTGCTTCCCTGTGCCTAGCATTTTAAAAACCTTATCCAGTGCTCACAAGAACTCTCCAAGGTCCATGCGATTCTCTCCATTTCCTGTATAAGGACACTGCGGTACAGGGCTCCAGAGATGATGCAGTTATTCAGTGGGAGAGCCAGGATTTGGACCCAGATCAGTCTTGCTTTTTAATTACCTTTGCTCTAGAGATTGGAAAACTTATACCCAAATCCCAGCTCTGCACTCAATGACTAGATGACCCTAGACAACCCACTTGACCTCTCTGGGCCCGTTTTCCTTATCTATCTTACAGGTTAATAATAATTACCTTTTTTTGTTAGACTGTAATGAGACCTTTAAAAACGGGTATTCCGTGAATTATGTAGGCATCATGCTGAGTGACTGGCACAGAGTAAATACTCAGTTACATGCTAGCTGCCATTGTTATTACTGCATCATCGCCTGTTTTCCAAATTATTTCAGTAATTTACGGAGAAATTGGCCAAGGGACAAGTGGGATGTCATGAGGTAATTTCCCCTTTCGTCGGCAAAGCGTCCACATTCAGGCTGTCATAAGTCATCAGAGCTGACAGCTTTCAGTGAACAGAGCACGTTTATCTGTAGTAGCTTATCTGATGCCTGTGGAAGCTAGAAAATGTCCACATTTGGAGATAAGCACGCCCGTAGTCAGACAAGGTCAGTGACCTGCCCGAGGTTATACGTACGGCCAGGTTTAGAGCCAAAATACGGTTTAGAGCCAAAATACGGTTTAGAGCCAAAATACGGTATGCTTTTGACTCCTAAGCCCACGCACTTCCACTGAACCAGAAGCAGCTCAAAGAGAGGGAGGAAGGGAACAGAGAAGCGGGTGCCCCCAGTGGAAGGTTGTGGCTTTGAGTCCCGGCCAGCCAGTAGGTGGGAGAATCAAGCCATGGGTGGGGGCCAGGGGCTCCCCAGAGGGACGGTGCGGTTGGCAGCCTGTTGGCCTTTGTGGTGTCACTTAAGGACTGGCAGGTGTGTTGTTGCCCTGCCGTCCCCCAGCCCCCCTCCTGCTTCCCACCCAACGCTAGACGTTGGCCCTAAAATAACCATCTGAGAGGGGCTCCACTCAGCCTTGTCCTCCCAGGCTAAGTGTTGATTCTTAAATTTTGTCCTGCCTGAGTAACATATGATCTTTTTTTAGAAACTATTTAGAAAATGGAGTTAATGAAAAAGAGGGGGGGGGGAGAAAAAAACATAATCTCACTCAGAAGATTACTGGATTTACATATATGATTTGTTTTGTTTACAAAAATGGATCATACCATAGATTAAAATAATTCTTCATTGCACTGAGTTTTCTTGTAATGTTTGGAAGAATTTAACTATAGGCAAATCGACTTTTTGGGTCTTTCTTCAGCCTTTTAATTGTTAGGAATTTGCCCCCCTTCCAGTTTGCTTTCACTGCTGGTAGAGAACTTCCCATTTTTATCAACACCATCTCAAACTAAAACAGTGCCCTCTTTCTCCATCAAGTGTATGTTTTAAATTATTTATTTACTTTTATTTATTTTTGGCTGTGTTGGGTCTTCGTTTCTGTGCGAGGGCTTTCTCTAGTTGCGGGGAGTGGGGGCCTCTCACTGTCGCGGCCTCTCTTGTTGCGGAGCACAAGCCCCAGATGCGCAGGCTCAGTAGTCGTGGCTCACGGGCCCAGTTGCTCCGTGGCATGTGGGATCTTCCCGGACCAGGGCTCGAACCCGTGTCCCCTGCATTGGCAGGCGGAATCTCAACCACTGCGCCACCAGAGAAGCCCTCAAATGTATGTTTTATAACATGGCTTGCATGCTGTTCAGATCTGTTTGCTTATTCTTGATGTCGAGCAGCACGGTCCAATAGAACTTTCTGAAATGACGGAAGTGTTGATATTCTTCGTTGTCTCACATGGTACCCACCAGCCACGCTTGGCTACTGAGCACTTGAAACGTGACTGGTGAGACTTCATGAACTGGATTTTAAATTTACTTAATTTTAAGTGAATTGGCTGCATGTGGCTAGTGGCAAACACTGTATTGGAAAACACAGATGTAGAGCATTCTCATTTAAACTCACTTTTTTTTTTTAATGTGATGATTAAATTCCTTTCATGTTGAAAGTGAAAATGAAACACCTTTACAAAAATATCTTCGAAGAATCTGTATCCCTCTGAGAAAGAAGTAACTCCTTCCATGGTAAACCTCTGCGGCTCCAGGGAAGAAAAGCAACATTTACTGAGCACATCCTAACTGCCCAGCACCTTGCTGAGTCATTTTGTGTGTCTTGTCTGTATTATTCATCCCATTTAATACCAGTAACACGGGCAGACGTTTAGTGACTTGCCAGCGTCCCATAGCTGGTAAGTCCCAGAGCCCAGCCTAGGCCATCATCATCTCATCCCAATGCCCTTGTTTTTCCTGTTGTAAGAAGTCCTGACAGCATCCATCAAGTGTTCTACTTTCAAGCCCTTTCTCCAGAAATTAAGCGCAGCATCAGAGATTAAAATTAGTTTTGCTGTGGTTAACTTTTTAGTCCTACTTCTGTGTCCTTGGCAGACACTCCTTCCTGGATGTAGAAGATGCTGGTTCAGGTTAGTGCTTTTGGATGATCTGCTTTGTGCAGAACATGGTCAGCTGCTCTAGGGTTGCCACTTAGGCCTGGGCACAAGCAAGTGCTCAAAGATGCCATCCCCTCGACTAGAAAGGCTGGGGAAAGCCGCCTGGGGAGGTAGCAGCTGAGCTGAGCCAGGATAGAATGAGAGAGTTTGGTAGGCACGTGATAGTGGGGAAGGGCATGTCAGGCAAAGGGAACAGCATATGCGAAGGCTGGGGGAGCAACTGGAAATAATGGAGCATGGCGGGAGGCCCGAGTTTTTAAGGGGAAAATGGTAGGAGATAAAAACCAGAAAGATATTCAGGGGCCAGAACATAGAAGTTACTCAGTTTTGTACCAAGAAGTTCAACTATCATCCCTAAAGGCAGCGATGAAAACCTGAATGTTAGCAGATGAGAATTTACATGTAGCTTGATTACATGAAACCCTTATTTCAGTAAGGGTTCTCTGCCAAAGGTGTGAACCTTAAAAAACTTTGGAACGTGTAGAATTTCACTAATCACTTTGAAGACCAGTTCTGACAAGGATGTATTGTTACCACTGAGTGTACATATTAAGCTGGAAAGATATACATGGATCCCAAAATGTGCCCTCAAAATTCTTAGTCGTGCTTCATTCTTCCCTTCTAAGTGAGCATCTGCTGCTCTGTGCTGGGCCCACTATGATGTGGGGATGAGAGACCGTCCTCATCCTCAAGGACCTCTTCCTTTCCTGGGGAGAGAGCAGCGCAGGTAACGTGCATTAAGAAATAATCTGGGGCTTCCCTGGTGGCGCAGTAGTTGAGAGTCCACCTACCGATGCAGGGGACACGGGTTCGTGCCCCGGTCCGGGAAGACCCTACATGCCGCAGAGCGGCTGGGCCCGTGAGCCATGGCCGCTGAGCCTGCGCGTCCGGAGCCTGTGCTCCGCAACAGAAGAGGCCACAATGGTGAGAGGCCCGCGTACAGCAAAAAAAAAAAAAAAAAAGAAGTAATCTGCCACAGAGGTTAAAGAAGCTTCCAGCAGGGTAGAGGACATTCTGAACACAGACACAAACGGGGCTCCTGAGTGGAAGCGCTCAGACAGGAAATCGCGTCACTTGGTAGTGAGAGCAGGGGTGTCGGCACCTGGGCCTGATCCCACTCTGACACTTAGTAGTTGCGTCAGCAGCTTGGGCAAGTTCCGCCCTCGCTCTGGGCCTCAGCTCCTCCTTCGCGATGGAGGAGAGACTTGAGGTGCTTACTCGCTCGTTCGGGTTGCTGTGAGGGTGTGGATGAAATGAGGCGTCAGGTGATGGTCGCTCAGCAGATGTCAGTGCTCGTTGCCAGTTCAGGGTGAGATGACACCCCCTTCTTAACGTGTGTGGTAGGAGAGCGCTTTGCGAATCCGTCGTCCGTACCACTCATTCAGCATCCTGTGTTTCAAGTGTGTAGGGACCCAGGGATCTTTTGGAAACTGGAAGAACCCTTGCTGACTGTCCTCCGGCCTTTATTTCTCTCGTTAGTATCCAGTCGGACTTCATGATATTCCACTGGCAAACGTGTCTCTCTGTCTCTTTCAAATTCACATATGGCACAACCAGGAAGAATTGTTCTGTGTATGACTCAGTGGGTTGGAGATGTAGCTGTTATCTGCAGTATCCATGTGACACCTGCTAGCACATGTCAAATTGTGCCTGTAGTTTGTTTATTGGTACATCTTTATAACATACTGAAATTAGTTTTATAAGTTTCATATACATATCTGGGTAGAGAGTAAATATGTATCTATGAAAATTTTCAGATTTTTCAGGTAATTATGGTTCATTTCTCTTTTCACACTGCTGATAAATCTCTGATGTTTTTCATTGTAGTTTCTTTCAAGATGGCTTGAAGACAGCTGATAAATTGAAACAGTACATTGAAAAACTGGCTGCTGATTTATATAATGTAAGTTCTTTATAAAATATCTGCACTTTAACTTGCTTTTATAGATAAATATCAGTAAATCTGAAATCTGTATTAGAAGAGCATTAAAGAAAAAAGAAGACAAGGTGAAGTGATGTGTCAGCATAAATCTAGGGCCAGTAAATGTTTTTTTGTGGTTTGTTTTGTTTTGTTTTTCTGGTTTAACTCAGAGACATCATCACTTGTCAGATATTCCAGAGTAGTTTCTGGGACATAGGTGGAGCAGGGCAGGGAGTAGATGGATAGCCATTGGTTCTGAATGGCTCTCCATGCTGGGTTCAGTAGCATCACATATGAGTGCCCTTTGGTCAGCAGTTGCAGAAGGAAATTTTTATCCTGGAAGGAAAAAAATTAAGTGACTGTCTCTGAGTAAGCAGGTTTATGAATTTTTTTTTTTGCTTGCTTGCTTGTTTGTTTTATATTTCCTCTCCTTTTTTCCCCTACTATCTAGGTTTTGCTTTTAGAATAGGAAAATCAAGAGGAAAACTTTTTTGAGAAAAAAACTAATTGCATATGAGAAATCTCAAGTTTGTTCTTCATGAACCGCTTGGCAGTGAATAATATTAAAAGTATATGTTTTAGGAGTGTAACTATTGATACATGTGTTCAAATAAGGTTTTAGAGTTACACATGATACCTTATATTCTAATAGAACTTTTCTGATTTTTCTTTGAAAAGTTAACATGGTTCAGGTTGCAGTAAGTTCCAAGTGATTAATAAGGAAAGCAGGGGCTTCCCTGGTGGCGCAGTGGTTGAGAGTCCGCCTGCCGATGCAGGGGACGCGGGTTCGTGCCCCGGTCCGGGAAGATCCCACATGCTGCAGAGCGGCTGGGCCCATGAGCCATGGCTGCTGAGCCTGCGCGTCAGAAGCCTGTGCTCCGCAATGGAAGAGGCCACAACAGTGAGAGGCCTGCGTACTGGAGAAAAAAAAAAAAAGAAAAGAAAAGCAGCATCAATCCCTTCCCTTCATGTAAACTTTGTAAACTTTCATATATGCATTAGCTCTTGGGATTCTGGTCATTCTTAGGATTGTCTTCTGGCCCATTCAGTCACATCATTATATTGATATTTCCACTGCCACCCTTTGAAATACCAGAAGCAAATAACTCAATGTTATTTCTTAACCTTTTGTTTAAAATAGTCCTTCAGAGCTAATTGTCTAGACTAGATGTATTATTTAATAAGAAAGCATGTTGCATTATTCACTAATTTCAAAACTCACTGGTACTTTAAGAAGATAAGAAAATTGTGCCTCTCATCAAAAATGAGACCGTGTGAAAGACTTTAATAAGGAAATCGACTGTATAATTGAATTGTTTGATGAGTAGTATACATTTGGATGAATTAAACTGCTCATAAATGTATAAGAGATAAGTGATAGAAGAACTGTTTTTCTCTCATAGATAAAACAGACCCAGGATGAAGAAAAGAAACAGCTGACTGCACTCCGAGACTTAATAAAATCCTCCCTTCAACTTGATCAGAAAGAAGTAGGTGATCTGTGTGTTTCCAGCAGGGCTAACTGTGTAAGCAGGGCTGCTTGTGATAGCCTTGTGTTTCCTGATCTCCAGAACAAGCATAGTGAGAACTTCCTGCTGGGGGGGTGGGGGGCGGGGGGGGGCGGGGGCAGATGAGACGTAAGACACAGTGCGTACCTATCGTATCAAACACAGTAGGAACGGTCTTTGGGCTCCTGTTCCCTCCTTATAAAAAAAGATAACCCTCACCCCCAACTCCATGACCAGGTTTTCCATCCTGCCTTTAAGGTGTGTGCTTCAGAAGAGCATCCTCCCAGGTGTTGATGTACATAGCTCAGTTCCTCTTAGATCATCCCTGTTTTTCCAGACAGCCAAAAGGGGCTGTCTCATTTTGCCAGAGAAATAGAGAAATATTTTGATACAGATTCCTATAGAGGTTTTGCCCCACAGTTAGGAAAATTAAGGTTGAGATAGTCTTTGGATGCTGAAATGGAGTTATACGGTGCATGGTAGGTGTTAGATGAACGCAGTACAAATGCTTAATCATTAATCTCATCTGTTCATTTGTTTTGTCAAACATCTAATGAATACTTACTGTGTGCTGGCAACTCTTCTAGGCATTAAGCTTGAGTCCCTTCCGTCCAGGATCTCATTGTCTAGTAGGTAATAGAGAGAGTCAGCCATGTGAACAAGTGGCTGGACCTAAAGCGGTATTGATGCTGTAAGACAGAGATTGGGAGGAGGTGTGCCGGGAAAGAGAGGAAACAAAGAGTGTCAGGAGTGAGCAGCTGCCCGGCACATTCAGCAGGCCACAGCAGCTTGGGGCAGGGTGGGTGGAGGAGTGAGAGATGCCGCTTCTGAGGTGGAAACACAGACCGGATTGTGGAGAACCTTGGATGCACACTAAAGGGAATGGACTTCATAGGAAGGGCACATTAAATAGTGAGCACCGTTTGTTGCATGGGAGAAGGTAAACATTTGCCTGTTTATGTTACAAATTTATTATGGATTCAATTTAAGTGCAGTATTTAAATGCAATATTTAATCATAATCACACAAGATACAGCATTTTTCATATGTCAGTTCCTCATCACATTATCTCACAATTGCAAACTATCTGTAAATCCCTAAAATTTCCAAAAGGGGTTCATGAATCCAAGACAAAAACAAAGCAAACCCCCTCAGACATGGGAAGCCCTGCTCCAGCAGCACTAATGTTAAAGCAATCTTGAGGGTTCTCTTGACTGAGTGATTATAGCCCTCTACCCTCCTGCCTCCCCAGATCCAGTTTTATATAAATGTTGGGTCTTCGTACAGCGAGAGGGGTCTGTAGCCCTGTGACACTGAGTGCCTGCTGACCTGTGGGCAGGGAGGTATGAGGACTGTGTACCCATGTCCCCTAGTCTCAGCAGTGTCTGCACCTGTGCTTTGAGGCCTCTTAGAAGGCGCTTACTGCTGGTCCTGGGAGAAGCTGTCTCCTTGAATGACTTCTCGGTGTAAGAGCACTAGAAGGACCCAAATAGAGGGGTAAGAGGTAGATCCCTGCCTGGGGAGAAAACTGCGAGGTTTTGAACTGGCAGATATATGCTTAAGCACTTCCTACCTTTGTTTTGTCACACGGGATTACCTCCTTCCTGTGTGAGGAAGCTTTCTTGGGGGAAAAAAGACTATTACGGTACCTTTTTGCTTTGCAGAGAGACTGACGTATTCTGGTTGCGCTAGCTAAATGCCGCAGTTGCATATAAGCCTCCTATGAACGTGAGGAAATGCACGTGACTTACTGTAATTCCACCCCAAATTAATAAATGATGTTTTCATTAGCACCGTGTCCAGAGGATTTTACAAGTAAAATTGGTCTTCCACAGCATGCCTGTCCCATTCTCCTGCTGTTTATCATCTCTTATCACAAAATATGTTTAGAAGGTAATGGTTTTTAATGCCTTATTAAATATGGAAGGAGATTGTCCACCAGAGTTCTTGCCATAGCGAGACTGTTTGAGAAGAGTGTAAAGTGCTCTAAAAAGGGACCTGAGAAATTTAAATCACCCATCAAATCATTCAGCCTCCTCACCCCCACCAGGTTCAACCTGACTCCGTTAAAGGAAGGTTCAAGAGTTTGAGCTCTGTTGACACACATACACTACCAAATGCAAAATTATTTGTAGTAGTGAGGTGGATGGACCTAGAGTCTGTCGTAGAGAGTGAAGTAAGTCAGAAAGAGAAAAACAAATACTGTGTGCTAATGCACGTACATGGAATCGTAAAAAAAACAGTACTGATGAACCTAGTGGCAGGGCAGGAATAAAGACACAGACGTAGAGAACGGACTTGAGGACACAGCAGGGGAAGGGGAAGCTGGGACAAAGTGAGAGAGTGGCATGGACACATACACACTACCAAACATAAAATAGATGGTTAGTGAGAAGCGGCTGCATAGCACAGGGAGATGAGCTCGGTGCTTTGTGATGACCTAGAGGGGTGGGATAGGGAGGGTGGGAGGGAGGCTCAAGAGGGAGGGGATATGGGGATATATGTATACATATAGCTGATTCACTTTGTTGTACAGCAGAAACTAACACACCATTGTAAAGCAATTATACTCCAGTAAAGATGTAAAAAAAATTATATAAGCACAATTAAATTATATTAAACAAAAGTAGTAAATTAAAAAAAAAGAATTTGAGCTCTAAGTAGGATCTTTGGATTTTTGGTAGGAACTATTTTTAGGGTTGAAAATATTTTATTTTTAATGGTGCTATCCATAAATCATTCCAAAAACTTCATCTTTTTATTTGAGTCTCAATAGCTCATCGTAGTTTGCAAACTATCTGTGTTTTACTCATCTCTCCTTTCACAGTATCCAGTACATTGCCTGGTACCCCAGAACTACTCAATAAATATTTAGTAAGATGAAACAGAAGGAATTTTTTGCCCACTCCATTCATACCTTACCTTAGAAATTTGAAGCTTCTATAAATAGAGGTTTAGTTTTAAATTGGATGCCAGAAACATTTATAACCCATTAAGTCAATGAGGGTGTTAATTGATTGCAGTTTTAAAAGATTTGAGGTTTTACTCCTTAATAATGCATTTTATATGTTAATAAGGTTTTCTAATAAGAAAGTAAAGTAATTTGTACCGCTAATAGAGAATGGGAAATTGAACTAAAAAATAATACTATAGTTTCATTCTATAGTTTACATCTCTTGGCTCACATCATGGATTTTTGCCAAGGTTTACTTTAAGTTCACTATTTGAGTTTTAAATTGTTTACCTGAAGTGAGTTGCGCGTTTGCATTTCTCTTTCCTCAATACACGTTGATTTCTCTTGTGCTGTCAAAGGATTCAGAACCTATTTCATTCCTTCAGTTGTGTTTTATTTTGTTTACTTATTAAGTGTTAACCATTCTCCAAGGTTTATTTTCTCAAAAAAGAGACTCCTCTTTTCATGTATCTGGAGCGCCCTGCTAAGCCATCATTTCTCCAAGGACAGATAATCATTTGTGTGACTTTCTTAGGCCGTAAAACTCATCACTGGTTAGTTTAGGATTGTTCATGCTACCTCTGAATCACTGCTTCCTTCCTGCTTGCTTTAGTGGAATAGGCTTCTGAGGCCAAAGCCTAGGCTTCAGCCACTTTATTCACCTTTAAAACCACATTTGTCTGATATAAAGCAAGGTCTACTCCATCTGTTTGTTATTCAGCATTGAAAGTTAATTTAGGCTACTAGTAAATATATGTAAGGAATGTCTTAGAAGTAAGTTTACAGAATATAATAGTTTTCATAAGCTGTCAGCATCTGAATCCTTATTTTTTTAAAAAGGTAAGTACTTTTATTTTTTTAACTTAGGCTTTCAACATTGTAAATTGACTATATTCCAGTAAAAATTAATTAAGAAAAAACTAAAAAAAAAAACCCTAAAACTTAGGCTTTTATTTTAAAGGTTAGCAAACCAGTTAAGATGAGAGATGCATAGTTTTAAAGCATTCAGACAGATAGGAATTATGTGAGCAGATAAAGGGAAGTTTGGTTCAAAGAAAAGCATTCCAAGGAAGAGAGTTATCTTAATGAGAATTGATATCAAGGAGATTTTAGATTTTGCCTTTGATGTTCTGGAGAGGTATAGCTATGGCAAAGATTCCTAACTCCAGGTTGATAGTTAAGTGATTTTCATGTGATTTCATTGGGTTAAAGCAGGAGCTCTGTGGATTTCATTTATCCTGGCCTCTTTTTTTTTTTTTTTTTTTTTTTTTTTTGCGGGTACGCGGGCCTCTCACTGCTGTGGCCTCTCCCACCGTGGAGCACAGGCTCCGGACGCGCAGGCTCAGCGGCCATGGCTCACGGGCCCAGCCGCTCCGCGGCATGTGGGATCTTCCCGGACCGGGGCACGAACCCGTGTCCCCTGCATCGGCAGGCGGACTCTCAACCACTGCACCACCCGGGAAGCCCTGGCCTCTTATTTTGTCCCATGGCTCAGGCCTCTACCACCTGATCTAGTTTTCTATCCTGATTGTTCTTTATTAGTATTATGGCCACATTGCTGCCTCCTTGAAAAAACCCCATGTGTCACTACTGTTGTATTGGGGGCTGTCACTAGAGGCACTGGTAGAGGCAGGCTATCTCTGCCTACTTGGTGTGTAGTGCAGGTCCTCGGTCATAGTTCCATCCAGAAAGTACCTGTCAGGGAGGGCAGAGTGGGCCAAATTACTCTGAGTTCAAGGCTGTGGACCCTGGTTAAAAGTAAACATGGAGGGGAATTTTTCAAGATTGCTACACCCCACTTCTCCCCAGGTGATTAAACTTGTCCAATGAGATGTTTCAGCTGGAGGGAATCTGGCCAGTTAAAGACAAAGAAATTACTCAGATTAAGAAAATGAAGAGTTGGTAACCTCTTTCGTCTGAGTCAACTTGCCTGGTACAGCGTGCGCTTAGCTCTCAGCTACACCTACACGAGAGAGTGGGACGGTGTGGGTTCCGAGGGGGAGCTTCCATCTCTGAGATGGGCTGCGTTCCAGTGTCCTCAGCATGTTCACCCCGCCTGGTTTTTAGGGAGTGTTCGGGGCGTGCTTTTGAACAGTGAACTCATCACGTGTAGAACAGCCCTACAGAGGTGCACTGTCCTGCAGATTTTCCTGCAGCTATTATTAACATTAATATGCATTCGCCGAGCACATGCTATTTGGTCCAGAGGATCCTGAATGCCAGAAAGAGGCCATCCTGCCCTGGAAGGCAGGCCGTGCACAAGCCGTCAGTAAATAAATGGCCGCTTCAGCTTTCTGTCTCTTCACCATCGAGTTGCAGCTTATGAACTGGATATTTTTATTAAATTCTCTTCACTTGGAAAAGAAAGGATCTTCTTACAATTTGTTGCTCTTTTTAGATTTTCTAAGTAATGAACTGGGTTTCACTGAGGTGTTGATTCCCTTTACACACACACACTTTGAGGTTTGTCAACCTTTCAATCTTGGTGAAATGTGTACCTCATGCTCTTCCATTCAGCTTATTTTTCTGTTCTCAAATGACCTGAAATGAAACTTGATAAAGATATTTTATTGTCCCATCACCCAAAGTTTATCATGACTCTAAAGTGTGTGTGTGTGAGAGAGAGAAATCTGATATTAATTATCTTTACAATGACGTTTTCTCTGTGTGTTACAAAAAGTGCTTAAATTATAGACATTAAGACTGTCAATGAAACTAACTGTATTTTCAACTGTTCTGCCTTTTTTTCTCTTGCTTTTGCCCTTCCTGATCGAAGTCTAGGAGAGTAAGTCAATGCTTTCTGTGAGAATGTATTGTCGTACCTCTGTGTCTAAAGCCCCGTGTTCTCATTCTACGGTTCGCCATTGTTAGTTTATTTCTTGCATTTCCACAGTGTAATGGTTGCGTCTGGTCACGCGGTCTTTAGAAACGATGGGGAGCATCAGTGGATGTTAAATCAAGCTTGTTTGCGTCTGTGTTGTTCTGTCAGCCTTTGCCACCCTGTCACCACGCCATACACTTTGCCCTGCCTTAGAGTCATCTTTTTAAATTAAAAGCATGGTTATAGGTATATTTTTGCAGAGCGCTAGTAAGTTACAGAACAAGAATTTTATAGCAATTCTTAGTTCCTCACAGAGGAGGTGTACTTTTCTTGGGGGGTATTTAAGCAGAACATGGGAGGCAGAGGAGGGGTGCCTGAAAGAAGATCTCTCGGGATGCATGAGCTTGTCCTGTGGCCCACTTCGGTTCCTCCAGCCCTTCCTGTGCTCACCTCTGCTGCCAGTGTAAACTGGTTTGAGTCATAGACCAGTCTGTCACTGCACTGTTCATTTGAAGTCGAGCTGGCTTCTGAACTAGACATGGGAGATCTCTACCCCAGGCCTCAGCTCTCCCTCGAACCTGCTTGTGACTCTGGCGGCTGCTTACCTGCCCAGTTTCCGCCTCTAGAATAAGGACAAGGACCCGACAGCTCTCAGAAGTTCACCGTTCTCTTAGCTCCAGACCAACGGGCAAAGGCTCCATGGCAGAATAGAGTCAAGGATTTGAGAACTGTCTCCGGCATTTGTCTGATCTGTGGCTTCTCCTTTCTAGGATTCCCAGAGCCGGCAGGGAGGATACAGCATGCACCAGCTCCAGGGCAACAAGGAGTACGGCAGTGAGAAGAAGGGGTACCTACTGAAGAAAAGCGATGGGTACGTGTACGGCCAGCCTGGGGTCCTGTGTGCGCTTAGCGTACTTACGGGTGTTAGTAACCTAGGAACCTGTCCCAGCCTCTCAGATAGGGAAACGTACTTACAAGGTTTCCAGTGCACCAGCTTCAGACCTTTAGCACGCTGCTTTCCTCAGTAAGTCTGAGATTTAACCTGCTGCCTTCAGAAGCAGCAGTAATTGTTCTGCGGTCCCTAAATGGCACCTGCGACTTGGGACATGCAATTTGAGGAAGGCAGGCACTGAGTCGAACTTGAGCACACAGCTCGCTGACTGCATGCTCGCCCACCTCTCTGGTTTTTCCACTGTGGTTTTCTCTGCCAGATGCCCCCCCTGGCCACGCAGACCCCAACCTTGAGAGTCAAGCTGGACTCCGCTCTTTGCTCTAGCATCACAGCCAGGCTGACGACAAGCTCCTCCGTTTCTATTGGGTGGGCCAAAAAGTGCCTTTGGTTTGTAAGTGAAAATAAAAGACACATTTTTCATTTTCACCAAGAACTTTATTAAACAACGTATTCACCCTTTTGTTCCACTACCTTCTGCCATTTTTCAGGCAACTTTATAACCCCATCTTCCCAAAACTTTGTATCTTTTTGAGCAAAGAGCTGTTCCAGATGCCTTTTACAGTCTTCCAGGGATTGAAGTTTTTTCCATTAAGAGAATTTTGTAAAGACCTAAATAAATTGAAATCTGAAGGTGCAACGTCTGGTGAATACAGAGGATGAATCAGAACTTCCCAGCCAAGCTGTAACAGTTTTTGCCTGGTCATCAAAGAAACATGCGGTCTTGCGTTATCCTGATGGAAGGTTATGCGTTTTCTGTTAACTAATTCCAGACGCTTTTCATCAAGTGCTGTTTCCAGTCGGTCTGGTTGGGAACAGTAGTTGTTGGAATTAATCGTTTGGTTTTCCGGAAGAAGCTCATAATAGAGGACTCCCTTCCAATCCCACCATATACACAACATCACCTTCTTTGGATGAAGACTGGCCTTTGGTGTGGTTGTTGGCAGTTCATTTCGCTTGCCCCATGATTGCTTCCATTCCACACGATTGTACAGTATCCACTTTTCATTATCCATCACAATTTATTTTAAAAGCGGAATGTTTTCCTGACATTTAAGTAGAGAATCACATGTAGAAATACGGTTAAGAAGGTTTTTTTCACTTATCTTATGTGGAACCCCAAGCATCAAAGTGATTCACATAACCAGGCTGGTGCAAATGAATTTCAAGGCTTGATACGGATATTTTGAGGATGTAGCTATCTCCCGTGTGGTATAATGTTGATTGTTCTCAATTAATGTCTCAATTTGATCGCTATCAACTTCAACTGGTCTACCCGACAGTGGAGCATCGTCCAGCGAGAAATCTGCAGCATGAAACTTCGCAAACCACTTTTGACGGGTTCGATCAGTCACAGCACCTTCTCCATACACTGCACAAATCTTTTTTTGCGTTTCAGTTGCATTTTTACCTTTCTTGAAATAATAAAGCATAATATGCTGAAAATGTTGCTTTGTTTATTCCACCTTCAATATTAAAACGGCTACGCAAAAATTCACCAATTTTGATAAGTTCTTTTTTTAAATGCACACTGATATGACAGCTGTCCCATGCAGTCCAACAAAATTGTTTCCAATGAAGTTAAAGACAACTAAGTGCTACTAGAGCCATCTTACGCTGCTAGAACCATCTTATGGGAAAAACCGAACGAACCTTTTGGCCAACCCAATAACGAGACGTTATACATGACTTGCCGCCTCTGCGGCCCTGCGCTCAGATGAGCACCATCACCCCTCCTGGACTATTTTGGTGGCCTCCTAACGGCTCTCTCCGTCACTCACTCGTCCCTTCTCCGGTTCATCTCCACACAGCACGTTGGGCTGTTCCCAAAGCCATTCCCCACCTCTCTGTCCAGCCTCATCTGTGCCATTTTCTCCCCTGGTCCTTCCACACTTGCCCTCTTTCTGTTGCTTGAACAAATGATTCTGTTTCACAGTAAGTAGAAACTTGATTATTTGCTTTACTAATTATCATCCTTTAAAAGAAAGTTTCTTGTTTTCTGATTGTTTGTGGATGTGTGCCTCCTTGGCTTTATCTAAGACATGTAGATTTTCATTTTGTTTTAATTTGTATGTTAAAATTGCAACTATTTCTCCTTCATGTTTCTGGGATCACTGTCAGGTTTGCTCATCATTCTTCCCATGCATTCAACAGATACTTCTGGGAGTCCTACATGCCAGGCACTGTTGTAGACACTGGGGCTGTAACATTGAAACTATAACATTGAAAGTCCTTATCGTTATAGAGCTTACATTCTCAACGGGGAGACAGGTGATAACGAAGGAAATATGTTTATACATATACGTATATGCCTGTAGAAAACTTAGAGTGCTGTTTTATAGGCCTGAAATTTTAACATGATTAGATGATACCAGAGCTACCTTAAAGCAGTTTGCTTTTTCAATCAAGAGTGTGCTTTAGAAATCTGTTTATGTAGGTCTGCACATATGTAGTTTTCTTCTTTTAAGCTCCTACATAATAATACTCTGTAGTATGAATGTAACTGTAATCATTTATTCATTCCTCCTATTAGATTTCTATTGTTCCTGTTGTTTCCCATTTTCACTATCAAAAACGGTGCTATAAAGAGCATCCTTGTGCATGCCTACTAGTCTGAATTACCCTCCACCTGGGATAATAAAAGGCAACCAGAATTTTCTGGTGTGTGTGGTTTTGGGTTTGGGGTTGGGATTTTTTGGTAAAGACTGTTATGCATCATAACTGTGTTATGATAGTTACGTGAACCAGGTACCGTATCAGCTTGTGTTTGGCTCCCTCCTTAGGATCCGGAAAGTGTGGCAGAGGAGGAAGTGCTCCGTCAAGAACGGGATCCTGACCATCTCCCACGCCACAGTAAGTGTGTCTGGTAATTTACCAAGCTGTGTCTGTGATGCCTTCTGGCCACGTGCACTGGAAAGCAAACACGTGCTGTAACCAGCCGTGAAAATTTCCCCGGGTGCCTTTAATGGATGGATTAGGTCAGGGGGTTAGGATGTTCCTTGACAAAAGAAATGGGTCCTTTCTTCCTGCTTCATCTCTTGCTCCGCCAGAACTTTCTGTCTTCTGTGCCCTCAAACTGAATCAGGTGTTCTTTTACTTTATAATCTCATCTTTGGGGAAGTATTACTGGTGGTTCTGAAAAACCTAAAGTTTTCTGAATTATAAAGATGGCAGAGGGTGTTGTGTTCTATACATGAAAAAGTAATGTAGAGAATGAAACAATACGTGTTACACTGTTCAATCTTTTTTTTATTGTTACTATTTATTTAAATTACTCAAAAAGTCCCTCAATATGCTAAAGGATTAAAACAGTGGAATACTAAAATTGCCTCAATTATGACTCCCCTTATTTTAGGAATAAAGGCAATCTAATAGAAAGTGGAAAATAATAAAGCCAAGTTACTAACATTTACATTCTGTTTCCCTTCAGATTGTTGTATACCTATGTATTATGTAGTTATACTTACAGTCTATCAGAATTTTTACTTTTATGCTTCGTATCACCCATTTCCAACTAAAAGTTCCAGTATCGACAAAATCCCTATACTTGTCAAAAAGGTTCAGTCTTGGTGGTAGTCAAAGACATGCACAGTACAACAAGGAATTACTATTTTGCCCTTCTAAAAATAGCAAAAAAAAACTTTTTAAATTTAAGATGCAAAGATTATCATGGAAGACGTGACAAGTAGGAATGGAAACAGCACAGTGTAGCAAGAGTCTTGACTTGAGGTGCCTGCAGTTTAACCCAGTGATCCCAGCTTGGAGAGGCTTGTAGTTAGAGTTCAGTATCCCATGCCGAGTGATACTCTTCAGTTCTGTAAGCAGTTCACCGCTAGCAGGATAGTAGAAACAAGGGATGAGCATGTATTACACTGGTTTAGATTTACCTCTGTGGAGGAGGAAAGGAAGTGCCACTTATTAAGCACTTCCTCGTGCCAGATACTTCATAAAGTTTATTTCATTTAGTCCTCCCCACAGCCCACATGGTATTATAATCTTCATTTCACAGCTGAAGAAAATAAGGCACAAAGAAGCACCATGACTTGGCTGGTAACTGGCAGAGTTGGAAACTCAGGCTTGGGTCTGTCTAGCATTGGGCCTTACGCCCTTCCAGGCTGCAATCTCCCCAGGGCACTTAATCAGGTCCTGTTCGTCTCCCTTCAGCTCCATAACAGACCTTGACACAGAATGTGGTCGGTACACACCTGTGGCCAAACCCTTCCAGGTAGTTGGCTATACATGCATCTTAAAAATTATCGGCCTTTATGCAACTTGAGCAGTTATGTCATCTCTGTCCTTTGCCTCCTGCAGAAACCTTGGGCTGATTCCTCAGAGGTCTTCAGCTTCCCTCAGACAGCCCAGCTGAGATTTTTTAACTATCATGCCAGTTGGGACAAGCCACCCATCTGATACCAGAAATCCTGCTGGCAGACTTAGATCAGTCAGTAATTATCACTGAGGCTGTCTAACCGTTAGTCATTTATTCAGCAATGTTTTAACAAGCTTCCACTCTGCCACGTGCTGGACTAGGCATCAAAGATACACAAGTGGAAAATGAGAAAACTTTGACCTGCTCATGTTTAATTCCATACCCAGTTAACCTTAGGAAACAAGTCCTATGAAGAACTTCTGACAGTAATAACATTAGTTGATATTAAGTAAGTACTTACCATGAGCCCAGTTATAGACAGTGCTTTATACAGATTACCATATGGCATTGTTGCCACACGCTACCAGGTAAATCTGTTATTAAGAGGGTTTAAGTATCTTGCCCAAGTCCCACAACTGGCAAATGCTAGGATTTCACTCTTAAAGCCTCTGTGAGGGCTTAATGGTTTGTTGGCTAAGGAGGGACTGACCCTACTCATTATTTTGGTGATTAAAATACTTGTGGGGCTGTGTCATAAAGGTTTCCGATCACTGTGTCATAAAGGTTTCTGATCACATGATCCAAGATGAGAACCACTTAAGGGAATAGATACCACTTCCTGAGTGTACCCCCTGGGCTGGGCACTCCTTGCCCTGAGCACATTACCACAGCCCGTCTTACATTATTATTAGCTTCTGTTAGTCCTCTTCCATAGATGATGAAACCGTCTCCATTCTAGCCCTGTGTGACGGTGCAGATTCCCACCATCTAACTTTGACTTTTCAAAAGCTCTGCTGTCATCCCATCTCATCATCATTATCGTCCTGGTGGCTAATGTTTTTGGAATGCTTCCCACGTGCCAGGCATCCACCAGCACCTTGATTAATGCGTGCTGACATTTAATCCTCAACAACCCTGAGTTAGAGGTGAGGTTGTTATCTCCATCTTACAGATGAGGGAGCTGGGGCTCAGAGGAGTTCACCTCCCAAGGTTACCCAGCTAACAAATGGCGCAGCTGGGAATCTGGTGCAGGCTGGGACTCCACACACCCGGACGTCAACTCTCCCTCACCTGCAACCCCAGTTCCTCCCCAGCGTGGGGTCCCAGGTCCCTGAACCGGGGGTGCCTAAGAGTCAGTGTTTGCGAGAGGCATGTGCCTGTATGAGCCAGCTGGGATTCTCTGATGGCCCGAAACAGGACGTGACCCCTGAGCGGAGATTCATTTATCATAAGGACAGTACAGTACAGGCAGCCCTGCAGTTTTGTGATCAGAACCTCAGTGTGGCCTGTCTTGGGTCAGGTATCCTATACTCTTGGGCAACTGCAAGGTGGACCTACCTCAGGGCGAGTCCCAAAGGCATCCAGGGTGGTCTTAGGCCTGCAGCAGTCAGAACAGTGTTCTTCAAGTCACTGGAGTCCCAAGAGACATTTCAGCTGCTGCGCTGTAAGGTATAGATGGAACATGTGGTCCTCAGTTGCCTGAATGTGATTGTGCCTGGCCTTCAAGTCACTTTCCTGAGCCCAACTCATGTCTGATAGTGTCTGATCTTATTAGCTGAGTTAGGTGCAAGCAGTGTGACCCTGAGTTGGGTCTAAATCTTGTGCGTGAGCAGACATAAAAACCAGAAAGGCCCCAGGGGAAATGTTAGGACTTCTCCACTCCTGGGAAGTATTCTTCAGGTTAAATGTACTAAACGAACATTTCCAACCATTTGACTTTATGTGGATCCAGAGCTTTTAGTTAAAAATTTGCTGTGTGTGCCCTGTCTTCACGTTCTTCTTGCCTTGGATTCGTCTGGCTACGACAGTCCTCAGTAAGCATTCTGACAAGTTATGGAATGGCCTTATCCTATTCCATCGATTTGCTTCTCTTAAGAACCTGCTGTGGGAGATCACAAAGATGATCCAGTGAGTCAGCGGCACTGCTCACGTGTAGTTGGCATGGCCTTGGGTGGTATGCTGAAAATAAAAACATACGTTCTCTTCCACCCTCCCTTTTTCTTTCCTGCCAAACACGTCATTGTGGCCAAGTCAGCTGTTTCTATGCTTCCTTAAGGCTCTAATCAGCAGCAGACATCACATCAGCAGCATTGTTTAGTGGCTAAGAGAATGGACTGTGGCATCTGTCAGATTTGAGTCTGAATCCCAGCTTCGCCATTGACCGTGTGACCTTGAGAAAAATATTTAACTCCTAAAGGGGCTAGTAAGGATTAAGTGAGATACCATGCTGTGTGGGGGCCACAGTTCCTTGCAGTTGTTGCTATTAGTGTGACCTCCTCAGATATTGCTGGCGGTACTGGAACCTATTGACAGTTAGTTAGCCTCTCCTGCTATAAACGTTGGAAATTGTGGGTCTACCTCTCCTGCCCCCGGAGCAGCCCAGAGGAAGATGGGATTCTCCACCTAATTTCTGACTGCCTCCCACCGGTCTGTGTTAACCTGTTCCCCACTTTTCATTGGCTTTAGGCCACACTTTTTTGCTTCCAGTTATATCACTTTGTAATCACATAACCTGCTCCCACAGAAAGATCTCTGTAGCCAGCTTTAGCTGGCTTTTCCAGGCTTTGCAAACACCACTGATCACTTAGAATCAGGTTGAAAGTCAAGGCCAGCACTTTTCTGGGAAAGCATATGGAATTCAGTGATCACTGGAAAAGTGGATAAACGAACTTTTTTGTCAGAAAATATAGGGCCTTTGTTTGGGACCCCTTAACACAGGGGAATTCCTCCTTCTTGAAGGGCCCCAGTCACTTTTGCAGGTTGTTCTTGTCAGGTTGACCAGGAAAGGGTCGGGTATGCATTTAGATTAATGAGCTGCGGTCTGTTGGCTTAACCACATATGCGAGACCTGCTCCAGGGGCCGTTCATCTCCCCAACTTACTGTCCTAGGAAGAAATCCACTTTGTGTACACCTGCAAGATTTGCTCCCATCCCTAGAAGATTTCATCTGCAAAGTCATTGCTTCATGTACCTGTTCAAAGACATAATTTTTTTTTTAATTTACTGTTTAAAGTAATCTCAGCACTTTGGGAATCAAATTCAGTGAGAATCTCTGAATCTGCTGTAACAATAATATTGATAGTATCTAGTATCTGCTCAGCGCAGCATATGATGCGTTCATTTCAAAATGCTAATTCTAACAAATCTATGGCAAACATTTTAGTCCACCTCAAAGCTTAAGGATAAAAGTGTTTATATCAAACCACTAAACTATTACAAATAAATTTATGTACCCTTGTATTATTTGCTTGTACTTTTTTTACTATAAGCATTATAGTATATAATAAAACAAATTCAAAGAAAGTATATGAATTATAGGTGAAATATTACTTTATTATAATAATCCTGAAAAATTAATTTCAAGAGTATAAGAAGCTTTGCTTCTCAAAAACCCTTCCTGAATTTATTAACCCCAGTGTCACATGCGATTCAAATATGGGTTGGCAAAAGAAAGATGACTGCCATTTATTGAGCATTTAGAGCGTGCCCTGCACTCAGTCTTGTGCCTTCACCTGCAGGGGTGGCTCACGGTCTTCATTTTTCACTAGTCTGGAAGGTCTTAGGAGGTGGAAATTATGTCTTACTCACCTTTGAGTTCCCAGTGACTAACACACTGCCTGACATGTAGTTAGTGCTCAGCGAATACTTTTTGAATGAAGTTGCATTTCGTAGATGAAGAAAGTAAGGCTCAGAGAGATTAAATCCCATGCCCAGGGTCACATAGTCTGTAAATAGCTGAACCAGTTTTCAAACCCCAAAGCCAGTTCTCTTTCTACTACGTGATAGGCCTTTCCTCCGATGCCAGCTTGTTGTAAGGTCTTTGAAAGGTCTGTGAAGAATAGTTCTTTGGAATGAAACTCCTTACCTTGTTGTTCAGTCAATCCTAGGGTCTCAGGGTAAAGACAGCTCTAAGGGTTTCCAGGAGCGGAGAGGAGAGGAGTCGGGGTCATGAAGATATTACAGGGGGTCCGTGAACTTATCTTTAATCTGAAGACGGATTTTTTAAAGTCATACGTTCTTTAAATGCCTACAGATGCTCTTATGATTAACACTGTAACAATCATTAAATTCATAGCCACTCGTTTTTCAACACTAAAAATGCTTTCAGTATCACACAGAAGTCCACTAAGGTTTGATTTTTACTCTAAAAGTTTGAGAAGCCAACTGAACCGGACCAGGTGGAGCCTCTTTAGGTGATTCTTGGTGGGCTGGACGTCTTAGAAGGATGAGATTAAGAGCATAGTCCTCTGAGTCAACCTGGAATTAAATGCCTCTTCAGCTACTTATTGTGTGTGGCTTTTAAGCTACTTAGTTTTACTCCTCATTTGTTAAATAGGATAATAACAGTCAGTACCTGTCTTTCAGTGTTGTGAGAATTAAATGAGATGATGCATTTAAAGCTCTGTAGAGCCTGGACCCGCCTAAGGGTCTGGGAAGCTTAATAATTCGTCTCATCATGTGGGTGAGCTGAGGTGAGGTGACAGAGCCAGCACCGTGGGGCCGGGCTGCTGTGACTGGAGTCCAGGTGACACCGAGCCCGTCACAGTACTGCCGGACTCATAGGTGTGTGTAAAGACTAAATGAGTTCATTGATTATAAGGACTTAGAACACAATGTGGGCCAGAGGTAGTACTAAATAATTGTCAGCTATTATTATTGCTATTACTATTACCTTCTTCCCTAGTATGTTAACATCTCAATTTAAATTTATTGGAATTTCTTTGTATTGCTGTTTCCTTACCCCTCGAGGTACTTAATGAAGCCAGTTTAGGCACCTGTCCTCTCAGAGGAATTTCATTTCTTCCTATTAGAAGCGAACAGCCTCCTGACATCTCCAGGGCATTGCACTAAAGCAAGCATCTGATGTCTCTCTCCCTGTCCTTGGGCTCTTTAGACCCACGGACATTTTCCAAGGGCTGTTCTCTGTGCTATCCAGAGCCCTGAAGGTGACATTCAGCTGCGAGGGCTTCAGCAGATGCGCTGAAAGCCCATTCACAATGGGCTGCTCCCTGCCTCGAAGGCTGTTGAATAACCTGATTTCTGTGATTGGCCTCTGTTGCTTTCTGAGGCTATTCTGGACTCTGCCCAACTGCACGTCTTTAGTCCCATTGTCACTACAAGAAGAGGCTACTTTCCTTACCCCCAGTGATTAGAAGCAGCACCGTGAATTGTAAAAGAACAAACTTTAGAGCTAATTAGACCTGGGCTTAAACTCCTGAACAAGCTGTAGGACCTTGGGTAAGTTACTTAAGCCTTTGGAGCCTCAGTTTTCTCCAATGTAAAATGAGTATAATTTGCTCATTAAGATGTCTTATTCCTTTCTAAGCAGGCACAAGGCCAGGTACTATGGAAGCAGTGGTGAATTAGTGGCCCCTGGGCTCTTGGAGCCTGGGGTAAACAAAGGCTAAGTGCTGTAAAAGAAGTGAGCAGGTGCTGGGATAGGAAATAAGAGGGGCAGCCCCACTGGTGTGGGCAGGGAAGGCGTCTCTGCAATTGGCAGTGATCCTGCTGAGGAGCAGTCCCAGCAGAGCAAAGGGGACAGTCCAAAGTCCTGAGGGCAGAAAGCATGTTCGGAGAACCCAAGAGAAGCCAATATGGGTAGAATGGGATCACTTTCCTTACTCTCTTTCAAGAGTCATTTGGAGGTTTAATTAAACACTCTTTAAAAGGTATTGCTATCTGGGCTTCCCCGGCGGTGCAGTGGTTGAGAGTCCGCCTGCCGATGCAGGGGTCAGGGGTTCGTGCCCCGGTCCGGAAAGATCCCACATGCCGCGGGGCGGCTGGGCCTGTGAGCCATGGCCGCTGAGCCTGTGCTCCGCAGCGGGAGAGGCCACAACGGTGAGAGGCCCGCGTACCGCAAAAAAAAAAAAAAAAAAAAAAAAAAACTATTGCTATCTAGATGCAAAAAAAAAAAAAAGGGAGAGAATTCAAGGATGAACTTAAAAAATACTTTATAGTTGGTATAACAAAAATTCCAATTAAGCAAGAACCGTAAAAAATTTCTGTAGAGCGTCCTGAACCAGTGTTCTTAATTCCTATTTGAATTTCTCCCTCCTCCATTGGAATAATAATTTTCTATTTTATGTCCCTTCCATTGGCTTAAGTTGGTACCATTTTCCTTCACCTCATCAGTCAGCCCCTCACCCCACTGCCCTGGTGACATGGAGCTCCCTCTCCTCCCCCACTTTTTTTTTAAACAGAAGACCAGAGTTGACTTTCATAAATCAAGTTAAAAATGCAGCCTCAGGTCCTAAGGCACTGGTGTTGAATTTTCTAAATAGTCACAGTGACCAGCAAAAAAAACACAGTTGTTCCACGCAGATAATGTTATTTGGACATACAAATAAGCAGCACTATTTCCAAAACTCAGGGGGTCCCCATGGAATATCTTTGTAGGCATCTGCCATATTGCAAATAACAGACCTGAAGACATTGAGGTTTATTAGAGGGCTTCCCAAACTCAAGTTCCATAAAATATAAGTTTAGAAATCTAACTGGTTATGTTTCACAGGTTGTTTATTCTTCTAAACAATATATTCAACAGCGATTTTTACTCGATTTGAATCCTGGAGAAGGAGCTTCTCCTTTTCACTGTTTGAATCCCAAGATTATGTATTAGCAGCATCGATACAGAGTGTATTCCTGATACAAACCCTCATCACTTCCATCTGAGTGAATCATTACAAGTGATTGGGAGAGGCTGCAATTGGCTAAATGAATTCAGTGATTTGCAGTCCTGACTGTACATTAGAATCATCTGGCTTCACTCCCAAAGGTTCTGATTTAGTTGGTCTGGTGCTGAAGCCCAAGGAATGCTTCCCAGGTGATTCTGATGCTCAGCCAGATGGGGAATCAGTGAGCCCCTCCCCCCATTGTTTGCCAGTGGTGTAATTTAAAAGGACACACAGACAGGAGGGGCGGGTAGTAAGGTGGAAACCTGCAGCCAATTTCAAGGACTTCTGTAAGGTTTGTGAACTGGCGTGGACCTCATTCAGCACTTGGCCAGTTTGAAGTCTGAGTCTCCCTACCTCCCTTTTTATTTTAGTTGAGGGTCCTTTTAATAGATGAAGCAGGAAAATCAGAGTAGTGGGCAGGTCTAAGCTTCTCCCTATTTCCTGAGTCCCCAGCGTTTCTGGGCCCGTTAACCCCCTCTTCCGGTTCCCCTCTGTCTGTCTGGAGTCCCCTCACTTCGTTTGCGTGCTCTTTGTCTTCATACAGAAGCCAGGGCACTCTGTTTCCCCTTCCTCCACCCCGCCCATGGCACACAGCCTCAGTTCACCCTCTGTAACCCTCCTGTCAGACAGGATCTGGTGTTCTCTTTGAACCCGGGTGACTTTCATGGGTAACCCTCCCGGAGGTGGTTGCATTGTTAACAAGGAATACCGCCTTAATCTAGAGGGGTGTTGATGACAGTGTAGAATCTTAGGTGTCAGCTATGTGGACGCCATTGGAGGAGATAGGTGGGAAATAATAGCTGTAACTACCATGCATTCAGCACACACCCCATATGCTAGTTTCAGGTTTTCCCACTGAAGTTTCATAGCAGCCTCAAAGGTAGTTGCTGTTACCTCCATTTTAAGGAGAAAACGTCAAAGTCACACAACCAGCAGGTGCTTGCGCTAGATTTGAACCAAAGAAGTTGAATTCTAGAGCCCGTGCCACCTCCCACTTGGAGGGGGAACATCAGCACTTGTTCAGACGTTGCCTGGGTTCATTATCACAGCCAAGAAGGCGTTGTCTCCCTTCTCTGTGACCAGAAGAACTGGGACCCAGGAGAGCTCATGGCTGCAGGATGGACGACAGGGCCTAGACTCAGACCCGGCTCTGATTGCCTCCAGAATTATGTTTTTCTCTCCATCCTACCGTGTACCTTAGAGTATAAGTAGTAAATTGCTTTTGTAAATTAACAGAATATTGTATCGCTCCAGACGAACAAGCAGGAGCCTCCGTGTGGCTCCATGAAAGCCTGGTATTTATGACAGTGTCTTGTTCTGGCTTGAAAGACCAAAGAATTGCACCCTCCATCCCCTTTTGGCTAATCCTCCAGAATCACAAGGGTGTCACCAGGGTGCTGATGCTGCCTGGGGTTGGAGGAACTGCCAAATCAATCTCTCCTGCTTTCATGTTGAGCAGGGATTGTCGGAAACTCTGGACTTGATTCTTAGATGAAGAAGGGAGGGTGAAATGGAAGGATTAAAGTGGTTACTACAGTTAAATAGGAAATGGGAGTTTAAAAGTTCTATACTGGGGCTTCCCTGGTGGCGCAGTGGTTGAGAGTCCGCCTGCCGATGCAGGGGACACGGGTTCGTGTCCCAGTCCGGGAGGATCCCACATGCCACGGAGCAGCTGGGCCCGTGAGCCATGGCCGCTGAGCCTGCACGTCCGGAGCCTGTGCTCCGCAACGGGAGAGGCCACAACAGTGAGAGGCCCACATACCGCAAAAAAAAAAAAAAAAACAAAAAAAAAACAAAAAGTTCTATACTGGCCCAAACGTTATATACTGGCCAATAGTAGGCACTCAGTAAATGTTTGTGGAAATGACTAAATGATGAATATCTAGCACATTGGTCAGATGAGGTAACATCAGTCCCACTTGTTAATCAGGAGCCCCGATAACCTCTTTTTTTTTCCTGTTTACACTACAGCACTGTTTAATGTTGATTCTAGAATGGAACATACTCTCAGAAGTCGTGACCAGTTCATTACTGCAATAAGAAATTTTCAAGAAAATCTCCACTTGCAAATAGATCTTTCTTGCACGTGCACACACGTTCTGCCAACTAGATATTGGTCCTATGGTTTAAATGGTTGGGAGGTTTAAGGGAATTCCTAGTCATCATACTCTAGGATGAATTGCTTCAGTTGGGTGATCAGTTCCTTCTCCCCTGAGCTGTCTGAGGCTCACTAAACGGATGGGGGAGCTTTAATTGTGGCCACAAGATAGTAATTTTGGAATGTGGAACAGGTGGAGAATAACTGAGACTTCTCAGCAGGCGTATTAAGTGATCTGGAAGGGAAAGGAGGGAACTGGCCATTCCAGGGTAGGAAGAACCAGAAAGGGAAAAAGAAGATGTTTTCACCGACTCTGCAAATGTCCCGAGGGTCTGTCTGGACAGGGGAACAGCGTGATAAATGCGGAGAGCTCTGGGAAGAAATTTGTTCGAATCGCAGCTTTGCTTTTTACTTTGTGTAAAACATTGGTCAGTTTATTTTCGCCTTCCTGAGCCTTGGTTTTCTCATGTGTAAAATGGGTACAGTCACTGTACCTAGCCCATAGGGGTATTGCAAGAGTGAAATAATAAAATGTATATACAGTAGCGAGTAGTTTAGTTGCTCAGTAAACGAAAACGTCTGTCTTGCCCCCAAAGAAACCAAAATGCTTTCCAGAAGCCGAAAGTTTTAATGTACTAAAATTCTGGAGATAAGCTCTTTCTGCAGTACTAGGTGTTCACTGTGTACCTAACTTCTTGTCAGGGGCTTATTGTGGTTGTTGATTGTGTGCCAAACGTATGTGTCCCTCTAGGGCATGGTAGGTGTCCAAATAAATATTTATGGAACAAAAAATTGAAATGCCTGTAAGAATCTGAACAGCAGTGTTAGCCAGCATTAGCCTAGGAAGTGCAGAGAGCTTTATTATTTTATTTTCACCTCTGTCTACGCAGCAGGCTCAGCCTGGCTGGGTCAGGCTTATTTCCCAAGTAATTAATGACGTTCACTTCTTGTTTGTAAAGCAGAGCACTTCAGCAGGATGACGGGGAGAAAGAACTTCATTTCTGGATACTAATTCCAGTAGCAGCTGTTTTCTGCTCACAGAAATATGCCTGCGCTAACGACTTCACGCTTCCAGCAAAATCACTTCACCGCAGTGCATGCCGAGCTGGCTAAGGAGAAATGTGTGGTGTTTTTTTTTTCTTTCGGGAGACGCAGAAACATTCGTCAGAATCGACTCATTCTGTTTGTGCACACATTTCTGATGACTTTCCTAGCTGAACGGCATCTTCTAGTTTGGGTTGCAGAGCATTATGTCACAGGGCTAATATCTTCATCACTTCTGTGCAGGGAACGTGTCCAGAGCTTCCCTAGTGGAAACATGTTCAAAAACCTGCAAATGGCTTTGCCACATGCTTGTGTAAAAATGAACTCTTCTCCGTATTATGTTAACTGGAAAAAGCAATTTGCAAAACAGTATATACCAATTGAACCAACCCATTTTTTTCTAAGAACAGACATTTCACACACACACATATCTTGTTAAAATCCGGTATTAACAATGACTGTCTCTGGGTGTGAAAGTGGGATTAACAAGTAACGTTCAGTTTCTTCTTTGCACTGTGTCCAGCTCCGAGTGTTTCCTCAGTGAATATGCATTCTTTTAGTGAAAAGTAAAACCTGTAAAAGGACAAGCCTCAGAGTTTCAGGGAACAGAGGCAAAACAGTCTTCATGTTTGAAAGGTATCGTAATTGTATTTTGGGTAGAGCGCTGGTAGCTTTTGAAAGATGGTGCTCAGCGGAGCCTGCGGGGGCCACAGACCCCTTCACTCATCGTTCACATGCGGAGCCTGGGAGAGCCACGTACCAGGTAGAGGTTACTTTGGGAATAATTTATTGAAAGTCTCTTTCTTGCCGTATCTTGAGTCCCTGGCCCCCAGTACAACGACCCTGGCTTTAATTCAGGCCCCCATCATTGCTCATCTGTCTTACGCTCTCGGCCTCCTCCACCAGATGTCCCCCTGGATGCAAGTGGACTGCAGATCTCCTGGGCTGGGACAAGAGTCCTTAGCACCACATGCACTGCCCTCCCTGCTTCTCCTTCTGCATCACCTACTGCCTTGTCCCTTGCATTCCCCCAGGTGCCTGCACCTGCCCCTCCTCCTCTAAGCCCTCACTCAGGGATGAGGCTGCCTCTGGAGCCTTATGGAAATCCAGCTCAGGCTCTGGGCCCCGCCGGGCACCAGGCACGTCCTAGGCCCGCGGTCGTGTCTGTTTCCCGTAGCTGCTGGGTGGCACAGACCACCTGTTCTTCATATGTGCTTAGATGTGGTAGAGGCTTCATCAGTATCTTGTCCAATGAGTAAGTGAATAGGTGTTTCAAATAGGCTCCTAAAATTTCTCTTTGAATCAATTTTGAAAGTCAGATGACCTGAGCAGATATTAAAATAGAAGCTAATCTTTGGAACCTTTGCTCTGTTTCTAACCCTTATTCTCAGAAGGAGGTGTTCTCGCAGGCTGGGGCTTCAGGCTGCTCCTGGGGGATTTTGTGTGGCGGTCTTTCCCATGGAAGCAGAAAGGAGGGAGGAGTGGGCCTTTGGTCCACTCAACCCTGGACTCAGCTCCAGGCTCTGCTGCTTCCTTACTAGGAGGTTTTAGGAAAGTTGGTTAACCTCTCTGCGCCTCTGTTTCTTCATCTTAGTAAAAGAAACTAAACATAGTTCCCTCACAGGTCGTACATGAGATAGTATATGTAAGGCCCCTGGGATGCATTCATTCATTTGATAAATATTTGAGTGCCTGCTGCAGAAAAATGTGTGCTCTTAGTGGGAAGAAAGATAAGAAGTAAATAGGAGTGAGAAGACCCAGGAAGTAAACACAGCAGGGTGCGGAGGGGTAGGAGGTCTAGGGAGGGTGGTCAGGCCCGGAACCCCTCCTCTGGGGAGGGGCCGACTGGGAGAGGCCTGGAGGGCGCGAGCAGGAGGTGTCCCTGGGAGGCCAGTGCCCCTCACCGCCGGCAGGGAGAGCATCAGGCCCTGCGGCAGAGGCCGAAGGCAGAAGGAGCCTGGAGGTGGTCCTTGGAGGTCCTGGCGCAGCCTGGGGTTTTCATTCAGAGTGTGGTAGGAATCACCAACAGTGAGGACTCAACAAGTACATGTTGCCTTTCCTTTTTATCCTTTCTTGTACTTAAACAGTATGAAAGCAGTTCCTAAACTGTTCCACAGTGTTGTAGCCCAGGGCAGGTCATTTAGTCTCACTATGATTTTAGTCTGGTGCACCGCCAGGAGAGATTATATCTTTAATCGGTATACCTCTACATTAGTACTAAATGTTGAGAAAGGACTTTGACATGTATAATTTTGGCAAGTTATACAGACCTGGAGTTTCAGTGATGACTAGTGATTCCGAGCCTTCTGGTCCCTTGGTCCATGCACTCTGGTTCAGCATCCTGCTCCACTTCCTGGTGTTCCTGGGCTCGGTACTGGCCACGTCGGCTGCTTCACCTGTCGAAAATTGTGTTCTCTGCTCTTCAGATTCACATTTGGGGTGATAGGTCCTTTGTCTCACTGGCATTTGGCGGGAGAATACTGTGTACAGGCAAGACATGTCTGTGTCAAGTGAAGTTCGTGTTGATGTGGCAGATGTCAGTCCAGCAGACTTGACAAGCTTCCAAGGGAATAAGTGTCACATGTCATTGTCACTGAAGTTGTGGGTCGATCATGCAGTGACTTAAACTGTACAAAACCCTTGTCATCAGAAGCTTTCTGGTAATGTACTTGGAAGTAGCCCATGCTTTGAAATGAGAGGTGAAGGGTGCTATTTCATTTTCCAGGATCGGTTGATACTTAACTGAATATTTTTTCCTTTTTAAAAATTTTGTCTCTGTTACTTGATTGTATATGTTGGTTGTTCAGAAGCAGTGGAGTCACAAACATTTGGGAAGAAAAAAGAAATCATCTGGTTAACCCTCTGTCACATTGACCTGTGAATGGTGTCTCAAAAATTCTTAAGGTTTTCAAAGAGATTTCTCTACTTAGGTTAAGAAACTTGAAACCTCTTATTATGCATAATCAACTTAAACTTGGGAAGTCCTTCCTCATGTCTGGCTCAAATCTTCAACAGTTTGAGTTCTGTACAAATGGAAAACAGCTGCAGACTTTCCCCGATAACAGCCCTTCACGTCCTTGCAGACCATGATTAAGTCACTCCTCACCCTCTTTGCTCTGACTAAATAATGCCTTTAAACCATCTTCAAAGTTCCCGTTTTCCACTCCTTTAATCATCTGTTGATCTTCCCTAAGCTTTTCTGCATCCTCCTTTAAATGTGGATGCCAAATTGGAGCGTGGTATTCTACAAAGTCTCACCATTAACCAGGCTCGCTACCTTTCCAGCCTGTCAGATGTCTTTGTCGATCATATGGGAAATCCAGCGATTTTATCAACACCCAAAAAGATGGGGACTAAACAGTTCATTTTACAATGGACCCAGCCAAGGCTTGTGGTTGCAGCTGCTGGTTTTGGAGACGGGGGCCTTTGGCAACCCTACGCCAGGTCTGTTCTAAGAAAACGTTTCAGGCGCACAACCTTCTGCCTCCCGATCCTGGATTTGGCAATCAGTCTGTAGTACAGGAATCCTTTCCCGAGCCCTGGTTTCTCTTAGGCAAAACCGTCCTGTACAGGACTTTACTTCTGGTTTCCATGTCTAAGTCACATGTACATGCAAAGAATATGAAATCCCTGGGGGTCTCTCACTTTCTCTCCCCCTCCCCCCAGAGAGCTTGCTTTGGAACAGATAGACTCAGGACAAAACGTGTTGCTTTCTGTGTCTAATCTCCTTGAAACCACAGGGGAGGATCTCAGAAGTTGTCCAGGAAGCACAGGAAGGTAAACGGAAATGAAGTGTCTGGTGCCCATTATTGAGAGTGAGAGGCTCAGCACGTGTCGTTGAAATATTCTTGATCGTAAGCCACAGATGGGACCTGTCTCTACCCTCTCCCTCTCTGCTTCCCCTAAAGACTTAAGTTGGATGGGTGGAAGTGTTCCTGGCATGGAGATTTTCAGAACCATGACTGTCAGCTGGGGTAGGCGTGCAGGCCTGACTAAAGAGTTCATTGCTTATTTCTGCAGACTTCTGTTCAAGCAAAGCCCAGCCCAGGCACTCAGGCACTTCACTCCTTGGTCAGCTCCTTCCAGAAGCTGGCATTCACCATTGGCCAGCCTGTGATCTTGGACACATATGGGCAGGAGGGCAAGAAAGAGTTTTGACCAGAATGATTATGCGGCGAGACTCCTTTTAAGTAAAGCCTACATTAGCATGACTATTTAGATACTGCAGGCTCTGTATGAATTATATGTGTGACCACAAGATTTGCTGGAAAATGATGGGAAGTCCTCATCATCTTTCCCTCTCACCAGATTTTGGGGCTCGTTAAGCAATGTCTCATCGGTAGTAGTTGTCCTTGTACTTTCGGGAGAAGTAATGTAAATTTCGTGTTGTAACCAAAATTTGTGGATGCCTGAGGCACCGGCTTTGGGGTGATTGGTTACTGGGGTCATTTTGAGTGAATGAAGGAAGTACACTCAGCTACATTTCACAGGAAGATGCAGTAGTGAAAAGTGCCAACTCTTCGAGCTTGTATATGTGTAGGTTCCAGAAAGGCGCATTTCCATGGGTCATACCCACTCTTCGCTGAAAGTGAGATGGGTTATCTCGGTTCCATTCTGATTAGTCACCAGGATGTTTATACACAGTTAAAAGACATTCAGCAGGCCACCTCACTTTTTTTTTTCCTTCTTTAATGAGATTCAGAATTCCAGTGGGGTGAATTAGACCGTGTCACATTTATCATGACCCTGCACACCTGCCCCATGGGGTACTGGGCCTGTGGGGAACAGCTAGCGCCGCCCGTAACTTCTCCCTTTCGTCTTGTGTCCAGTCTAACAGGCAACCCGCCAAGTTGAACCTTCTCACCTGTCAGGTGAAACCGAATGCCGAGGACAAGAAGTCTTTTGACCTGATATCACGTGAGTCCGTTTTCTCCCAAGTCAGTTGTGCATTCTGCCACCAGCCTATTTCCATTCTCTGGGTTGGAAACCGCAGCTTTCCCAAGCAGGATTTCTTGCTGCACTGCGCACGCAGCTCTGAGAAGAGCCCTGGGCCTCTCAGCACGGAGCCCACCTGCAGGTGGGAAGACATAACCGTGTCAGATCTGACTGCAGTGGAGTAGAATCTAGATTTGTGCCGTAAACCAGACCAGTTCTTGGCCACAAGTACACAGCTTTATCCCCCTGGAAGGATTTTTGTAAGCATGCTCCCATTTCTCTCCTACATCTGCTGAATCAGTCTTTGGTGTGAGGCCCAGACAGAGGTGTTTTTTAAGAAGTCCCTGGGTGATTCTAACGTGTACCTGTGGTTGAGATGCGCAGACATAGCCTTGACAACACAGGTGTGCCACTGTGTCTGTCCAGCTGATTTGCCCAGCTGCAGAATCAAGCCCTGAAAGGAAAAACCATTTCCTTGCTTCCAAGCAGAACTGCCTTCTGACTTCATGAATCAATGACACTGTGCTCTGTCACTGTCTTATTCCACGGGTCAGAGTGTGTTTTTCTCTTGTGATGAGGTTGTGCAGTGACCCACCCATCCCCCAGCTGATGGCCTGTATTCTCACAGTCTTCACCGTGAGGGGAGATTGTTTTCCTCCAGTCTGGCTCCCTGTGCTTTCACTGGTCCCATGGGTGTTCACGGTAGCTGAGGGGACATCTCTTTGTAAAGGAAGAGGATGGCAGTGCCGATGAAGTGACTCACAAATATTCTGAAATCCTCCAGCACTGACCTTCAGTGTTCATCCTTCTCTATAGAGCCTCACAGGACAGGCCAACCAACAGCCTATGATCTATGTGTAGAGCACAAAAATACTTTCCTGTACGTTGAAATCCTTCTGATGTAGTCCTGAGAATGGAAAAAACCGTCCCAGCCCAACGGATGGACTCAGTTGTGAGACTGGGTAGAGTCTAAGCTGGATTCTGCAGCACCTACTGAAGTTCAGATTCCCCATGATTTTTATGACCGTGAGATTTCTTGGGTTACTGATGGGAAAGAAATACGAAACGTTGGAATTATACTATGACTTCAGAAGTTAAGAACCCCTCGATTTGAGAAGCCATAGGTTATTAATAATAATTATTGAATGTCTAATATGTGCCAGGTGCTTTATAAACATGGGCAAACCTCTCAAAAGCCCTGTCAGTTTCCTGTTTCACAGAAGAAAAACCTGAGACTCAGAGAAGTTCAGCAGCTTACACAAGGTCTCACAGTGGTGAAGCAGGGATTCAGCCGAGGCGCCTGGGCTCTGGTACCCGTGGTGTGTTCCTCTCTCTCAGGGAGATATGGGGAGGGGGGCCTACCCTGGAGCAGTCACGTAGTGAGTGACTGGCTATAAGTAAAGGCGGTAAGTCAGTGGTAGTTTGACCACAGTATGTAGAAACATTCTAGCAGATCCCACATTTTAAGGAAGAGCTTCCCTCATATCCACCTGCCCAAACTATCCAAGATGCACTGCCCTCTCCTTACCTGAGTCGCAGCTTGAGGATGATCCTCCAGCAGGGCTTGAGCCCTTCCTCCCTGAAGCCTGATTCAACCAGAGAGGGGCCTGGGGCAGGATGTGCCTGCTTGTCAGGGCCGCCCTGTGAGTCATTTATCGTTTCTGGAAAGGAATTTTTTAAAAAGGAAAGCCAGTGAAAGGCAAACTGAAAAGGAAAAGTAGAATACTGAGTTCGCAGGTAGCACTCCGATTTGTCACCGAGATCCACCTGACCAGGTAGGGACCCGTCCCCCTCCCCACTTGTTTTTCAAAAGAAGTGCTGGGCATTCACGTGGTGTTTGCAGTTATTTTGTTGTATTCTTGTTGCCCTTCAGAAAAATAATATTGACAAAGTGAATCGTGTAACTGCTAAAACAAAATGTTGCAAAAATAAAAGTATATTAAAATTCTGCTTTTAATGTGTTCCCCACCCCCCAGGAACTTTCAAAATTTGCATTAATACCTAAGGTACTCTGCTTTCTAAGGTTTTGCTTTGTTCTCTTTTTTTGTATTTTAGATAATAGGACGTATCACTTTCAGGCAGAAGATGAGCAGGATTATGTAGCGTAAGTAGTTCTGAAATAACGGCACGATGCCTTAAATTGAAAAAGCATCTCTGTCCTGTACAGTATGCCTTTAAGTTTTCTTTTTTTTTTTTTTACTGAGAATCCTGGTGGTTATTTCTCACCTCTGGGCCTTCACATGTGTCTCTCCTCTCTGTCTAGGGTGCTCAATGAACTCAGGTGCCCCCTGCAAGGTTCTGCTCAAGCCACACGCCCTGGGGGTTTTGCTCCCCCCCTCCTGCCCCGCACCCACTTCACACCCCTCTGGATCCCCTGGCTCAGCCCAAGCCCTCTGGAGACCTAGAGCTTATTTTTTTATATCTTTTTTTTTTTTTTTTTTTGCGGTACGCGGGCCTCTCACTGTTGTGGCCTCTCCCGTTGCGGAGCACAGGCTCAGCGGCCATGGCCCACGGGCCCAGCCGCTCCGCGGCATGTGGGATCTTCCCGGACCGGGGCACGAACCCACGTCCCCTGCATTGGCAGGCGGACTCTCAACCACTGCGCCACCAGGGAAGCCCACCTAGAGCTTCCTGAGGGCAAGGACTGTGCCTTCTTCATTTCTAATCCCATCATCTGCACTTGGGAGGGGTTTATTCAGTGTTCAAGTAATTCATACCTTTTGCCTTCTCTCTGGGTGCTGGTGGTAGTGATGGGGGCGGGGGGGACTTGGTTTTGATGAAGACGTCCTGGCGTCCTGCACGGAAAGATGTTTATTTTCCTCCAAGTTACACGGAGGAGTTTTCACTGCCTCATTGAGTTGTTTTCTCATGTGAAAGTGTCCAGTGAATTGAACAGAGAAATCCTTTCTCATCTCACTGTGGAAGGAGACAGGTACAACAGAAGAGCAGCTGCATGTTTAAAGGCAGGCAGACTTGACTTCTAGTCCAGAATCTGCCCGGTAGTGACTTTGTGACCTTGGAAAGATCATCCCACCTCGGCCTTCTTGTCAGTAAGATGGGTTCTAGCCCTCGCTTGCAGGATTTTGAGACTTGAGGTAAAATGTATAAAGCCTCTCATACAGTGCCAGTTTTGTTTTTTTTTTTTACTCCTCTAAACTCAAAGTGACTTTTAAAGTATTAAAACACCATTATGCACTATTTTATTTCTTAATACTTTTTTGTATGCCTGTTACTTTAAAATAATTGTAAAGTTTTTTGAAGAATTGTCAGAAATAGTTGCTTTGATTCTTGACCCTTTTGAAATGTAGCCATTTCACCAAATTTGAATTATTCCTCCAGAAAATAAATTGTCCTTTAAATATGTATTTTCAGATTATCATGGCAAACTTTTTAAATTTCTTTGTCAGTAGTTTTCAAATAAAGAGGCAATGTGGCATAAGAGAATGAACTCTGAAAAAAGGGTGTTAACAGAACTGTTTCCTTTTCCCAGTCTGACACCAGTCCCGCTCAAGGGCCTTGGGCAAGTCACTGAATCTCTCTAGGCTTCTGTTTCTTTAAAGCATTGTAAACCCTAACTCAGAGGCTTGTTTCAGAAATTATAAGTATGTGGCACATAGTAGATACTGGTAATATCAGATAGCCAAAATCTCAAAATGCCTAAGGAAAGCAAAATAGAGGCTTCTGCAGTCAAGTGAAAACTCCAGCATCATCAATGCTGCTGCTGTTAAATGCACAGTGATCTGCCCTGTGGAACCCAGATTCTTGACTTGCTTTTAAGAGAACAATTTCTAGTTTCTAACTTGAGGCTAATGATAGAAAAAATATTATTTAACTTAAAAGGTATGAAATGCCCACCCCATCCCCTCCATTCCTGAACAGTTGTTGAGTTTTCTGCTTCATAGCAGAAAAGCTAAGCTGTGCGATCCTTTTTCTCACAACAGTGAGGGTGAGCGCCACCTAGAGTCAAAGGTATGACTTGCAATTCACCTATTCCAGGTATTAATACTTTGCTTTGGTTTTTAATTCTCATTACTGTCTCTATTACTTATTCAAATAAAATGAAAAACATTTCTAAACCACCGTTTGTTCTCATTTTTTTTGTTTTTCATTTTCTTGTAAAAAAGTTAATTTGGCTTTTGTTCCTCATTCATGAAAGTAATACAACTCATTATAGATTCAAACAATTACAGAAAAGTAGAGTCACGCGTTCCATCTATCTGTTTTTTTCTACAAAAGGTCACTCAGAGACAACCAGTATTTTGGTGAATTTCTTTCTATCCCTTTTTTCCCCAAACAAAATATATAATTCACAAATACATTTAAATTTGAGATTATGTCACATGACAGTTTTTTTCCTGTTTATTTCACAAAACATTATATTGTGATCATTTCCCCAAAGTCATCCAAACATTAGTTGGAAACTTAAATTTCAATACCTGGTTAACTAGTCCACTTTGTGGTTATTTCAGGCTTTGTTAATCAACCCCTGTTATTGGGTATTTAGGTTGTTTTACGCATAGATGAGTAGCAAAGGGTTATTTTGTTGGGTACATATTGTGGTCATGCTGTACCTGTATTTTAATAGCCTGCACTTTTCATTTCATAAAATAAATATCATGTTTCCATTGTTAATGTACCTTTTTCATCAGCATGAATCTTCATGGAAAATGAGATACCCCTTCACTTTCACTTTTAAGAGCCCCCGCTGACATGGACTCCCAGAAAACAATGCCTTTTGCTAAACTCCCTTTCCTGCCTCAATTCCTTTCTCACCTGTTCTTGCTCATCCTTGCACTAGGCTGGTCCCACTCTGAGTCCTCTTCGTTCTGACGTTCCCTTTATATTCTGTCTCCGTGGAAATGCAGGCGCCTATGTATTCGCGCAAAAGCCCTTGGTTATTGATACTCAAACCCTCTCATCTGTTCCTCTCATCTCGCTGGCTCTCTCCTGTGTGTTGTTTCCCACTCTTTGTATTGCTATGGGGAGGTCTCTTTTGCCAGTGCTGCATGAAAACAGATGCTTTTGCAGGGGAAGGAGAATGCAATGGCCAACCAGGCTCTATGTCTCCTCCTCCTGTTTCTGACAACAGGTGGATATCAGTGCTGACGAACAGCAAAGAAGAGGCCCTCACCATGGCCTTCCGTGGAGAGCAGAGCGCGGGGGAGAACAGCCTGGAGGACCTGACGAAAGCCATCATTGAGGACGTCCAGCGGCTCCCAGGCAACGACGTCTGCTGCGACTGTGGCTCGTCAGGTATTTGCCCCCAGACTTGAGCCGCTTGTTAAACATCCCTTCTCTTCCTGTAGAATATAAATGAGCAAGTTATTTAAATGCCTTAATCTCCTTGTGGACACAGACACACGTATGCCCAGCTTGAATGGTCCCACCTCTGAGTGCTTTCACCCCTGCCTTTTGCTCTACCCGGGAAGCCTTCACCTGCTCTCCCTCAATGGCGCCTGCCAAAATGCCACCTTTCCCGTAAGGTCCAGTTAAATGGACAGTAAGGGGAGAGCACTGGACATGGAGTCCATCATCCTGGTTTTGAATCACCCGCCCACTTCTCAGAGCCTGGACGACCTCATACTAAGTCCCTTTACTATTCTGATCTTCAGTTTCCTCATCCTGAAAGTGGGATAACAAACCTCAGCTGTTATGAGGGCTTAGTGAAATGGCGTATATGACATTGGCTGGCACACGGTACCTTTCCTTCCGTTCAGTAAAACCTCCCCAACCTCTGTATCACATTGGTGTCCCCTTGCTTCAAATTTCTGTTCTTACATGGCATCTGTGTTACTTAGGTATTGACAGTAGCTAACATTTATCGAACGCTTACGTTATAATAAGGATTGTGATATTTGTTTTGCTGGTCTTTACGTACTGAATCCTCACAGAATCTCTCTGAGCACGATAACTAAAATTAGCCCCATTTCACAGACGAGAAAACTGGGGGAATCAGAGAAGTTGATTGACTTGCCTGAGGTCACACATCTAGTAGGGGTCAGAATGTCGTGCAAACCTATCCTTAAGCATTATGATCTACTTTTTAATTGTTTTACTAGTGCAGATGGGCTCCTGTATACAACAGGCCATAAGCACCTCAGAGGCAAGTCTCACATCTTCTGCTTTTGTGTACGTGTGTGATAGTGATGACACAGTGTCAGGGTATGGCAGAGGAGGCTCTGCTCCGGGGCCCTTGGGGGTTGTAGAAAAAGCTCTCTTATTACCAAGAGGTGCTTGTGCAGAAGCCATAACCAGGATGACGGGTTAAGTTGGGTTGTAGCGTGGAGGTTAACGATGGCTGTAGAACCCAGTCCCTTGTGAGCTGTACTTAGAAGACCTTTAATCCATCACTGTCAGGATGTTTCCTCGGCCTCCTGGGCAAAGTCTTTCTCACATTTTCACAAAAATAAAGCACTGAATTTTATTTTCAATTTAGTATTGAAGGGATAGTTTTAAAATTTGTCTTAAAATCTGCTCTCTAACAAGCTATTAGTTTTTACATAGCCCCTAGGCTAAACTGCAAGCATCCATTTCTTCCATTTAAATTTTTCCCTTATAGTTTTTAACAAATTTTACTACTGTTTTAGCTTCCTCTGTAGTCGGCACACTAAAAATTAGATATCTTGTCTTCAAAATCCTTTCCACAGAACCCACCTGGCTTTCAACCAACTTGGGGATTTTGACCTGTATAGAATGTTCCGGCATCCATAGGGAAATGGGGGTTCATATTTCTCGCATTCAGTCTTTGGAACTAGACAAATTAGGAACTTCTGAACTCTTGGTAAGTAGTGACCTGTCGTGAATATATTTAGTATATTGCTTTGGGGGGTTTTGTTTCTGCTCAGTACAAAGAATTCTAGCTCCTGAATTTAGTGAATTTACATAGGTATTTAAAATGTAAATTTTGTGGTATGTAACATTGACTTTCTATTTCCTGATTGAAGAACTGGCGAATCATACATTTCTATAATTAGCTCCACTAAATGGCTCTTTTCTTCTAGGATAGGCTTTTTCAAAGCTGCTTTTTTTCTTTTGGAATAGTTTTTATATGATTCACTGTAATAGCAGTAAAGGGGGTTAGATGTTGAACTCACATGTTCACTTTATCTAGTGGCTTATGTTATTAAAGATAATGACCAAAGAGTTTTTCTCTGTTTTTACTGTTTGTAAGTTTGTAAAAGTACGCATGAATTGAGAGTGGCCTTTTAGCTACTGTCATAAACCAACCACTCCTTAACCCATAACTTCTTTAGGTAGTCAGGGAAAAAATTGTGTGCCGTTATGGTGTATAGCTTTATAATATGGAAAGGGGGCCCTCATCAGGTCCAAGTTAAACTGGTCCCACAGTTCACCAAATGAAGGAAGGAAAGGCCCACTTGGCACCTCCTATAATACCTTGTGGCCACCAGTCCTGTCTTGCATAACTGGAGCCCTGGTGCCTGTGAGAGGGTCCTTCTACTAAGGGTGAAAGGGTTTGACGTGAAGTAGGGCTTCTCCTCACACAGGAGGCTCTTGATCAGGACCTGAGTGTACCTGGGACTCAAAAAATCTGAAAGCCTAGATTATCACTAGCCTTGCCGGGAGCAAAGTACCCCAGAGTCAGGGCAGGTAGTCACCCAGCCAGCAGCCTTTGTCATCTGAGCACCCATTAAGCAATGGTGGTCTGTCTTGTGTTGCATGAGCCCCTTGATTTAGAAAGTATCATACTGATACACGGCTCCCTATTCACTTCAGGATCATAGAGAAAAGGCTCAGACCTAATACCTGAAACATTCTTCTTTAGTATGAAAATGGTGTCAGTCCATCGTAAACACTTAACTATGTGATAAATCCAAGAGACCTGATCACATGAATGTTTCAAAAACTTCACATCAATTCCCAAATTATCTCAATGACCAAAAGCCTTTCAGGACAAATTTTCTTGGAAGGGTCTTGAACCCAGGAGCAAAATGGTTCCTGGGGCCTCTTCATTAATTGCCTACAGCATCTTAATTGGTACCCCAAATATAAAGGAATCCTACATTCTTTTCTGTTCAATAACAGTAAATCTGCTTTATCTAAAAATGAGTTGTGATGGTAATTGAAAAGCTATTGCTGTTCATTAAGCATTTAACCTAGATTCATATTTGGAATCTGCTCTGTCTAATCTCATATTGTGTGTGTGTGTGTGTTTGTGTGTGTGTGTGTGTGTGTGTGTGTGTAGGACCACATCCTATTCTAGTCTAACATTTATCACATTATGTTTGTGAATATTATTAGTTTTCTTATCCATGGTTAGCTCCTATAGCAGGGAACATGGTTTACCCGTCTCTGTATTACCAGCACTCAGAAGTTCAGTGCCTGGCACAGAGTACGTGCTCAGTAAGTTATCTGTTGACCAGATGGATGGACAGTTTGTATTTTGAGTCAAATGAGGGAAAATACATATTCAGAAATCTCAAAAGCAAATAATAGGAAACTTTTAAACTAGTAGTAAGGAGTTTGCTATATTGTGTTTTGTTTATGTTACAGCTGGCCAAGAATGTAGGAAACAATAGTTTTAATGATATTATGGAAGCAAATTTACCCAGCCCCTCACCAAAACCCACCCCTTCAAGTGATATGTAAGTACTTCTAATACAGTGAATTCTTTACTGTTCTATAATTGTTCTACTCTCCCCAAAACTTCTTGGTGGTTGTAGTATTTTTTTTCCCCAGAGGAAATTTCATTATGAGAAAAAAGCAGAGAAAAGTAAAGTGTTTGAAACATATTTCTGGAATGACCCGATTATTTTCATCATCACCTTTCCCTAGGTAGTTGCAGCTGCTCTGTGGAGGATAAATCTTCGTAAGGACAATTATCTCGTAATCCTCACATGTTGTGATACATAAGAGACATACAAAAGCAACTGGAGATTCCTATCAGATTGGCAAAAAGCCAAACGCTTAACAGCCCACTCAGCCAGACTGTGGGGAAACAGACATCTCCTCTCCTGTGGTGTTGGTGGGAGTACAAATGGTGCACTATCCATAAGGGGCACATTAGCCATATTCATCACGGTTATAGATTTATTTACCCTGACTCACCAACGCCACTTCTGGGGAGTTCTTCCTGTTCTGTAATGGAAAAGGATTAGGAACAAAGCAAGTGTCTACCTATAGATACAGGATGAAATATTCTGTGGTATGACCACACAGCGGAACCCCTTGCAGATATAAAAAGGAATAGGAAGCTGCTTCTGTCCTGGTCTGGGATGATCTTCAGGATTACTGTCAAGTGAAAACATCAGGTGCAGTGCAGTGTTCACGGCACACTGCCTTTGGGGCAGGGAAGGGTGGAGGGCATGGGAACAAGTGCACAGAGGCCCCCGCACCCCCGACCCAGGCACACTGTCTAAACTCAGGAGCCAGATGTTGGGTACTTCTACAGATTAATCCCTCACTGTGAACTCTGGCTACTCATTATCTGGACTCAGACACCAAATAGATTTGGACAGTGAAGGACACACATAAACATATATATTTATTTAAACTTGGGTTTGCTTGAAGAAACACTGGCAAATACCCAGGAAACTAATAAAAGCGCTTCCTCCGGTGTGGGCGTAGGACCCCCTCAGTAAACACTCTGATACCATTTTTATTGGTGAGTCATGTGAATCTTTAAGCATATTCAAAAAGGTTTACATTGAACTTACACTTTAAAATTTTAAATCCTGTGGATAAATAGGAGAAAAGAGATTTAATTCCGACTTGAGTGGTCAGGGAAGCCTTTATGAAGTAGATGCCAGCCTAAGTGTTTTGCCAGCCCCTCCTGGGTGGTTGGTTATTCAGGCACCAAATTTTCAAAGCACTTTATGGGGCACATTCGAGGAACATGTTTTCTTCATCCTGAAATCATGAAATTCGATCTCCCAGAGGCCTCTTGGTATTTGTCTTTTCTTTTTTTTTTTTTTTTTTTTTTTTTTGCACGGTACGCGGGCCTCTCACTGTTGTGGCCTCTCCCGTTGCGGAGCACAGGCTCTGGACGCGCAGGCTCAGCGGCCATAGCTCACGGGCCCAGCCGCTCCGCGGCATGTGGGATCTTCCCGGACCGGGGCACGAACCCGTGTCCCCTGCATCGGCAGGCGGACTCTCAACCACCGCGCCACCAGGGAAGCCCTGTCTTTTCTTGAATTAGACAAATGCATATTGTACGTTTAGTCTGTGCCTCATATTATGTCAGATGCTGGGGAAATGTCAAAACACAACCTAGATATAAACCCTGTCCTCGTGACACCTAGAGCCTAGAGAGGAAGCTAGGTGTTAACCAAGAAATTAAACAGTGAATCATTTAGTCGTAGTCGTGGTAAGTGTCAACAGAAGAAACGTTAGGGATGTTGGGGGCCTATATTGAATATAATATCCTAAGCTAATCTGGGGGGGGGGCGTCTGGCTTAACAGCAACCTTCAAGCATCGTCCTAGCACAAACACTGCTTAGATGTCTTTTCCACACTAATGAGCTCCAATTACACTGAGAACTAGGGCTTTCCGAAGCTAGTTGGATCATAAAACAACTGCAAACCAGTATGATCCAGGGTTACTTCACAAATGGGGTAACAGTGAGTGCTCAAGCACACCCACGGCCCAGTGTTGCTGAAGTGTTGACATGACCCAGACCTCGAAGGCATTTCTTTAGGATAAACCTCACAACAGCTTGGGGGTTTGTTTCCTGCTTTTCACCTGGGGGACAACGTCAGCAATGCCCCGTCAGCTCCGTGGCCTCCGTCAGGCCTTCGCCTTCAGAGAGCTCGTGATTCCCCAAATCTCCAACGTAGCCGCTGTTGCCAGACTCTGCGAGTTCAGATCCACTTCCTAAACTGTGATCTTGGGCAAGTAGCTTTGACTGTCCGGGCCTCAGTTTCCTCATCTGCAAAGTGTGTCAACCCCCTCGGGCGTGGGGAGGACTACTGAGAAGAGCTTAGAGCAGCTGTGGGCATGTAGTGGGTATTTAGTGCTGTCATCATGACTATTGTTATTCTCTGATTTGGGCACAACCGACAGGAATGGAGTGAATCTCCTGTAACATGATTAAATCACTCACATACTTAATTAAGCAACTTCTGTGTTCCAGGCACACTTTTAAGTGCCGAAGATACAGTCGGTAGTGAACAAGGCAGCTCCTGTCCTGCTTACATTCTGACTGGGGTGAGGAAAACCCAGGGAATGAGAAAGTAAATCACCTAAGTCCACATGGTAGTTGGTGTCAGCAGGAAAACATAACAGGGTGAGGGGTTGACTGTAGGGGGTCAGGGAGCATCTGAGGACCTGACATTTGAGTTGAGAACTGGAGGGTGTGGGCCAGCAGGCCAGGCAGGTGGACAGTAAGTGTTGCTGCCCTGAAGGGGGACCGGCTTGGCGTGTTCACGTGATGACAAGAGGGCAGGTGAGGCCTCAGGGAACTGAGCCAGGAGAGTGCTGGGAGATGCCACAGAGATGGGCCAGACACGTCGGGCTCTGCAGGTCGTGCAATGGTTGTGGATGTTATTATTCTAAGTGCGATCAGAAGTTGTCAAACAAAGGGAGTGACATGATAAGTTATGTTTTTAAATGGATCCTTGGGGCTCAGTGATGCTCAACTGGGGCAGCTTTGCCCCCAAAGGACACTTGGCGGTGTCTGGACACATTACATCGTGACGTGGGCAGGTGCTGTGGCATCCAGAGGGTAGAAGCCAGGGATGCTGCCGGACATGCTACAATGCATGGGATCGCCATCCGTAACAAAGGATTATCCAGGCAAAACGTCAGTACGATGGAGGTCGAGAAACCCAACTGTGGCTGATGCGTGAAGGACAGACTGTAGGGGGCGGTGGGGACGGACTGAAGAGCAGTGCACACCAGATCCACCGAGGAATAAAGATAAATTGGACTAAGGTGGTAGCAGCGGAGGTGGTGAAAAGTAGTTCAGTTCAGTTCTCAGTGAATCTTGAAGGGAGCACCACCAGGATTTGCTCATCAGTTTAAATATGGGGTGTTGGGCTTCCCTGGTGGCGCAGTGGTTGAGAGTCCGCTTGCCGATGCAGGGGACACGGGTTCGTGCTCCGGTCTGGGAAGATCCCACATGCCGCGGAGCGGCTGGGCCCGTGAGCCGTGGCCGCTGAGCCTGCGCGTCCGAAGCCTGTGCTCCGCAACGGGAGAGGCCATAGCAGTGAGAGGCCCGCATACCGCAAATAAATAAATAAATAAATATGGGGTGTTTAAGGGAATTGTTCAGATGACGCCCACGGTTTTTGGCCTGAGCATCTAGGTAAATGGCCAGTACGGTTATCTGAGCCAGGGTAGGTAGAAAGGACCGGGTTTGGTGGGGGACAAAAGGAGAAAGCTGTCTTTCATGTAGAGCTCTTGGCATCCAGACTCTCAGACAAGTCTCCCTACTGCCCTGTGCCAGAAAGCCTTTCATTGCCGGGGGACTAGATGTGACTAGATGGAGATAACTCTGAGTGCCCAGAAAGGGTTAAACACACCCTGCCTAGTGAGAGCTCAGGCACTTCCTGTAGCCACAGAATTGCAGAGCCAGGGTTGGAGGTGGTCTCCTAGGTGACCCTGGGGCAAATGCCTCAGTGCCCTCTGCATCTTTTCTGCTGGATTATCAGGTAGCATCTGCGTGATGCTTCCAGCCACAGGAGCCCACCTGCAGAGCTCGCTGCCGATGAGGTCTGCCTCCCTGCCGTGGATCCTAGTCCTACCCGCCTTGGATAAGAGGAGAAAGGAAGCTTAGAAAAGAACCCATAGCCGTGCATCATTCTTTGTTGCATACCTGTGCTCTTGCTTCCCTGGAAGGTAGTAAGTAAGGCAGGTATGATTGCTAATAGTTCACAGGTGAGGAAACTGAGGCAGAGGAGAACTTGATTTACCCAGGGTCACGGAGATAGCAAGTGGTATCAGACTTGAATTAAGCCATCTAGTTCTTAAGTCTGGTGCTCCATCCGCCACACAGTAGCTGCCTTTCAAACTTGATGTAAGTCACACACAGCAAGTCTCAGGTGCCAGGCTTAGGCCATCCTTTCAGGTATCTGGAAGTCTTCCAATTCATCAAGTTATGGCCATTCTAGGAGGACTCTGACCTAAGCATAAAGGACACTCTTGAGTGTACGATCTTGGTTCCCGAGCAGAATCTGCAACTCACCAAAGGCTCTGTGCCACCGTCAACCAGCTCAACTATCTGCTGCCAACCCAGAATGAAAGAAAAAAGCATCAGCGCTATTTTAAACAGTGTTTCCAGGCTGTGGGATGTGGGAAACAGTAACAGCTACCACACATGGAATGACTATTTCTGAGCAAGAAATTTTGTGTCCCATGAATTAGAGCCCTCTTGGAAAGAGGAAAGCACCTATTAGCTGCTGTATGTTCTTTAATTCAAAATATACCAATGAGTTATTGTCCCCATTTTCAAATGAAAAAAAAAATACTGAAGGTCATAAAGATTAAGTAGTTTACCTAACGTTGCACAGCTGGTTTGCCGTAGGACTAGGATTTGAACCCCAAATCCATTCATTGTCTTTTTATTAATTGGCTCATGTAACGGGTGAGTTCAGGTACAGCTGGACCCAGGATGTCAGACAGTATCATCTGGACCTTAGCTCACTCTCCTGACTCTTGTCTCTCCTTTCCTCTGAGCCAGCGTCCATTTCAGCCTTTCCCCAAAGTTGACCATCAGGCCACTGAGGTCATAGACTCCCCCCTGCAGCTGGAAGGTGGGGTCAGAACCACTTGAACTGAAGTGGAGAGGGAGTAGGTTCTGAAGAGAAGGAGAACTGCAGCAGGCCCACTTGGGCTTCGGGCATGTCATCCATGGCGGGAAAGACCACCGTCTGTGTCCTTCTGGAGCTTCAGCGACAGCTGTGCTGAGCCTCAGTCTCCTGTCAGTGTCTTCATTCTGTCTTTGCTAGAATAAACTTGGTCTAAACCTGTTTGCTGGACTGTTGAAGAAAAGTGTATCTTAATTAAAATAACTCTTCTGAGGACTTCCCTGGTGGCACAGTGGTTAAGAATCCGCCTGCCAATGCAGGGGACACAGGTTCAAGTCCTGGTCCGGGAAGATCCCACATGCCGCGGGGCAACTAAGCCCGTGCACCACAACTGAGCCTGAGCTCTAGAGCCCGTGAGCCACAACTACTGAGCCCGCATGCCACAACTACTGAAGCCTACGCGCCTAGAGCCCGTGCTCCGCAGCAAGAGAAGCCACCGCAATGAGAAGCCCGCGCACCGCAACAAAGAGTAGCCCCTGCTCACCACAACTAGAGAAAGTCCGTGCACAGCAACAAAGACCCAATGCAGAAATAAATAAATAAATAAATAAATAAATAAATAAATAAAATAGCTCTTCTCAGAGAGAACTGTTTGTCAGAAAATGTAAATCTTTCTTAGCTCTTGGGAAATAAAAAGTCTTAGTTCATTTTGCTTTGCTCTATTTTAGGACCGTACGGAAGGAATATATCACTGCAAAGTATGTAGATCATAGATTTTCACGGAAGACCTGTTCATCTTCGTCAGCTAAACTGAACGAATTGCTTGAGGCCATCAAATCCAGGGATTTACTTGCACTAATTCAAGTCTATGCAGAGGGGGTGGAGCTAATGGAACCGCTGCTGGAACCCGGACAGGTACAGCTTCACTGAAATCAGGATGAAGAGGGATGCGGGAAATCAGTTTAAAAGATGACTCGTTTTATTGTAACACCACAGAATGAGACTGTTATACGTTAAGTGATCGTGTCTGAATCAGGACAATTTGAGAGTGAAAGGGGCTGCTATTAATAATTACTTTGGGGCAGCTGACTTAAACGAAGCCTGTCTAGGCAAACTAGGACCTCTGACCACCCTATTTATACTTATCCTTTCCTTTTAGGAGCTCGGGGAGACAGCCCTTCATCTTGCAGTCCGAACTGCAGACCAGACATCTCTCCATTTGGTTGACTTCCTTGTACAAAACTGGTACGGTTTTTGTTTTCTCTGAATATGCCTTGTGAGTTAACACAAACCAGCCCTATTGGTGGCCTGCCTCAGGACTCGGCAAGCTTTTTCTGTAAAGAGCCAGATACTGTTATAGGCTTTGCAGGCCATGAGGTGTCTGTCACAGCCGTTCAACATTGTCATCATAGTGTGAAAACTGCCACAATCAGCATGTAAACAAGTGAGCATGGCCACGTTCCAGTAAAACTGTATTTACAAAAACAAGCAGAGGGCCAGATATGGCCTGTGGGCTGTAGTTTGCCAACCCTTGGCCTAGATAAATGTAAAATCCTATCTCTGTGTCCAAAACCTGCTGCATTAAGGGAGGTTGAAAGACAGGATGCTTAACAGCACAAGGTAACAGATCTGTGAGTCTTCATTGTTTATAAGTTCATGGTAAGAGATCAGTATGTGTGGCTGACCCAGTTGCTAATTCAAGTTTAGGATATGCTAATAGGAGAACAATTTTGAACACAGGAGGTTTAGACTTGCTAGATTCTTTGTTGGGTAGTTCTGTAAGCTACAGATTAGGAGGAGGAATCCAAAGGAGAGCGATTAAAAAAGTGAGGGGATTTGAACTCACATACGAAGAACGGTGCCTGGACACAAGCCAGATTGTACAAGCGCCCAGCCTCTTCCATAGAGGCGGTTCAGTGAAGTGGTTAAGACCGTTGGCTCCGGAGACACACTGCCTGTGTTCACATCCCTGCTCCATCATCTGTGTCTCGATAATCTGGCAAACAAGCACTTCATCCTCTCTGTTTTCATCTAAAAAATAAGGGTTATAGTATGCCTACCCCATCAGGTGGTTGTGAAGACTAAATGAGCTAATACACGTGAGAGATGTGTGTCTGTCCCGTACACAGTAGGCACTCAATAAATGCTGGCTGTTATTGTCATTATGTTGCTTATAAATGGAAGTGTCATGTTAGAGACATCATCATCTTCCCTGCTTATAAGAAGTAGGTTACAAATTTGACTCAGTTGTTAGCATGGGAAAAAAGTGGTTAATCTGTAGTTTTAAATTACAGAGCAAGTCATTTTTTTCTAATACTTTCATTTTTCAGCGGGAACCTGGATAAGCAGACGGCCCTGGGGAACACGGCTCTGCACTACTGTAGCATGTATGGTAAACCTGAGTGTTTGAAGCTGCTTCTCAGGAGCAAGCCCACCGTGGATGTCGGTAAGTGTGGCCAAGCGTCTCTCAATAACTGCTGTGAGAGAGTTCAGTTGGCTGAAACCTAGACATGCCTATTCCGTTGTCATCTGAGTATTGTTCTTTGCCTTTTCAAGATGTATCTTTAGATAATCACGTAACTGTATTCCACCTGTTTTAGCTAACCAGGCTGGAGAGACTGCCCTGGACATAGCCAAGAGACTAAAGGCCACCCAGTGTGATGATCTGGTAAGCGGAGTGGGAGAGGGGTGAGCCCAACTGCCCGAAAAGGGTGTTCTCTGAAACCACGACTAGAGTGAGAGAAGCAGCTTCTCATTCTCTCTCTCTCTCTCTTTTTTTTTTGAACATTGGCTAAAGAAATCCAGACAAGCACTCAGGCTACATTTGAAAAAATGGTAAAATGATAAATTTGTCATCCGTGTCTTTTGAGTACTGTTACAGTGTAGCAGCTAAAAGGCATTTGAGAGGTCTTATTACCAGACAAACTGCTTTTTTTTTTTGGCCGTGCCATACGGCAGGCGGGGGCAGGATCTTACTTCTCTGACCAGGGATCGGACCTGAGCCCCCGGCAGCAGAAGCACAGATTCTTAGCCACTTGACCACCAGGGAAGTCCCAAGGTGTTGCTTTTTTTGTTTGCCAGACATTAGTCTTTCTCTGTAGCTTAACAGTAAAGAATTATTTGGGGAATTCCCTGGCGGTCCAGTGGATAAAATTCTGCAGTTCCTGGGTTCAGTCCCTGGGGCTAAGGTCAGGGAACTAAGATCCTGCAAGCTGTGTGGCACAGCCAATAAATAAAAATAATTTTTTTTGGAAAGAATTACTTGGGAAGCCAGTTCCAAAAATTGGGCAAGTAAAGTTCAGAGTGTAATGGTTTTCAGAATGTCCAGTGCCCTGCCCTCCCCTCCCCCACCATCCTGTGTACACACTCACCTCCAGTCCCAGTAGTTCTTGCTTATACCTCTGGGCCTTTGCGTAGAGCATGATTCTCTTAACCACGGGGAAGGATAAGATAGGAAAGATAAGTTACATTCCCTTGAGTTCCTGCCAAGTGCCAAGTGCCCACCCAGGCCCAGCAGTTGTACATCTTTTTTTTTTTTTTTTTTTTTTGCGGTACGTGGGCCTCTCACTGTTGTGGCCTCTCCCATTGCGGAGCACAGGCTCCGGATGTGCAGGCTCAGCGGCCATGGCTCACGGGCCCAGCCGCTCTGCGGCATGTGGGATCTTCCCGGACCAGGGCACGAACCCGTGTCCCCTGCATCGGCAGGCGTACTCTCAACCACTGCACCACCAGGGAAGCCCACGTCTTTATTTTTACAAGAATGCTTTGGGGATGTTGGAGTTACCCTTGCCCCATTTTATGACTAAGAAAGTGGGCCATGGGTGGAACCAGGACTGTCTGACTTTAAAGGCCTACCTCTCGCACTTCAGTGACTCTGATTTTGCCTTCCAGCGGGAGTTTTCAGTTTTGAGGCTCATTTTAATAATATTGAGAAAGCTTTTAGTTTTGGAGAGAAGTCACGTTACCAGAATTAAAAAGGCTCCACCCATAATTCTTTGCAATTCCTCTTCAGTCTGTCCCGTGGCAGCCCCGTTTGTATAATCAGAGTTTTGCCTGCAGTGCAGCTACTGGTGATGAATCTGAAACCAGGAATGAGGTGGGATTTGCTCAGTGTTTCTATAATGTCCGGGTGCCTGGCATTGAACTTGCAGCAGTTACACCTGCTGTTACTTTCAGCTTTCCCAGGCTAAATCTGGAAAGTTCAATCCACATGTCCACGTAGAATATGAGTGGAATCTTCGACAGGAGGAGATGGATGAAAGCGATGATGATCTGGATGACAAAGTGAGTGTACATAGTGCCTCTGGATTCCTCAGCCCTTCGCCCAGGTTTTCTCCACTGTACAGATAAGACCCGTTCTTTGTGAGATTGATTTTGGTCTTACGACCTGACTCACCAGGGCCATTTTCTTTGTTTAGTCTCTGATCCTTGTTGAGTGCCACTTAATAGCTGTATTAGTCAGGGTTCTCCAGAGAAACAACCAGTAGGGGTGGGTGGGTGGGTGGGTGGGTGGTGTGTGTGGGGTTGTGTGCGGTGTGTGTGTGGTGTAGAGATGGAGAGAAATTCATTTTAAGGAGTTGGCTCACATGCCTGGGGCGGGCCAGGCCAGAATCCCCAGGGCAGGCCAGTAGGCTGGGGGCTCCACAGGAGCTGAGGGTGCAGTCCTGAGTTGGGAGGCAGAAAGCCTTCTTCCTTTGGGGGTCCTTAGTCTTTCCTCTTAAGCCCTTTGAATGCCTGAATGAGGCCCACCCCTGTTACTCAAAATCTAACCTAAATGTTAACCACATGTAAAAAATACCTTCACAGCAACATCTAGACTGGTGTTTGACCGAACACCTGTGCACCATAGCCTGAGCCAAGTCAACACACAAAATTAGTCATCAAAACAGCTAATGAATAAATAATAAGTTGTCACTCATTGAGAATTTAAATACGAACTAGGTGGCAGCGAGCACAAGTACCACCTCAGGTCATCTCTATCCAAAGCCCATTGGGGTGTTGTCATTGTCCCACTTTACAGAGGAGAAAACTGACAGGGAAATCACGTGGTTTATCTAAAGTCTCACAGCGAGTAAAGACAGTCTCAGGGATTAAACCCGGTTCTGTGTGACTTTACCATAGATAGTTCTGAATTACCTCTGAGGGTTCATTGGTACCCTTTTTTTAGATTCCACGTATAAGTGATATTATATGATATTTGTCTTTCTGTGTCTGACTTACTTAGTATGATAATCTCTGGGTCCATCCATGTTGCTGCAAATGGCATTATTTTGTTCTTTTTTATGGCTGAGTAATATTCCATCGTATATATGTCCCACATCTTATTTATCCATTCCTCTGTCATTGAACGTTTAGGTTGCTTCCATGACCTGGCTGTTGTAAATAGTGCTGCAGTAAACATTGGGGTGCATGTGTCTTTTTGAATTATGGTTTTCTCAGGGTATATGCCCAGTAGTGGGATTGCTGGGTCATATGGTAATTCTGTTTTTCGTTTTTTAAGGAACCTCCGTACTGTTCTCCATAGTGGCCGTACCAATTTACATTAGTGTAGGAGGGTTCCCTTTTCTCCACACCCTCTCCAGCATTTAGTGTTTGTGGATTTTTTGATAATGGCCATTCTGACAGGTATGAGGTGATACCTCATTGTAGTTTTGATTTCTCTAATAATTACTGATGTTGAGCATCTTTTCATGTGCTTTTTGGCCATCTGTATGTCTTCTTTAGAGAAATGTCTATTTAGATCTTCTGCCCATTTTTTAATTGGGTTGTTTCATTTTTTGATATTGAGCTGCCTGAGCTGTTTGTGTATTTTGGAGATTAATCCCTTGTCGGTTGCTACCTCTGAAGGTTCCTGCGTGCATTTTTCATCAGCTGTGGATCCACTGGTTCCTCTTTCCCAGGCAGGATGTAAAGAGTAGTCAGAGGTGCTCCTACCGAGGGGTCCTAATGGCGTTCACCATTTTAAGAGAAGCTCAATTACGATACAGTCAAGATAACCGTTATAGTAAGAGTTGGCGAAATTCCTGAGAAGTGTTCAGAGGACAGGGCGGCTGCCTCAGCCTTGGCGAGCAGTGAAGACCTTATCAAGGAAACACCACGGGAGATGGGTTTCTAAGGGTGGTGGGGAGCCTGCAGGGCAGGGAAGTAGGAAGGAGTGCATCCTTCTGGGGAGGGAGAACAGCATGTGCAGAGGCCGGGGGTCATCGTGGGGCCTGAACATCAGAGGACCGGTTGGGGTGAGGTGTGAGGTGCCTTCACATGCACTGGGTGGGGAGAGGCAAGAGGCTCCCCTGAAGTGTCAGGCAGCCCAGATCAGGAAGGGCATGAAGTGGGTGGAAGGCCAAGTTCAGCCCTTTGGCTTTCATCTAAGCAGGCACAGGCCAACAGAGCTTTGCTGTCAGAGAGCAGGGTTTCCTACCAGCTCCACCTGCAGCATGGAAAATGGGCTGGAGCTGAAAGAAACTGAGGCAGGGGCTGTTCAGGAGACCAGGGGTCCAGGGGGTGCTGGTGAGCGCCTGCACGAGTTGTGGGTCTGAGGGGCATCTCTGAGCTCTCCGTGCAGGACTGGGTGGCTTTCGATGCCACTGAGGTTGGGAGACTTCCCACTTGGGAAGTGGCATGGGTGCTGATGCTGTGAGCCGAGTGCAAACACCGGTGATCCGTCATGGGTGGTTGAAAGTGTTTGGAATCCAAGAGGCTGAGGTTGGATGTACAGGCCTGAGTCATCAGCATTAGGTGGCAGTCACGACCAGGGGTGCAGATGAGGCTCCTTCCTAAGAGGGTGTGAAATGAGGGGAGAGGGGAGGGTGGAGGGCTGAGCAGGGATGGAAAAGTTAATGTAGGAGCTACTGTTCAGTTGTTGGTGAACGTGCCCTGCACAGGGGAGGTGTTTGTGGATTAAAGGTTAAATCTGTGTGACCTTCTACCTCTGAATACAATGCTCCCTAACCAGCATGCCCCTGCTGGGACCCTGGTAATGACAGGAGAATGAGATGTGTACTCTCTGGATGTTTCCCTTGTGCTGTGTCGTGGCTCCTAGGCTTTTGTGGGGCTGACCCCCCAGAAACGCAGAGAGCCACAGCGGCCCAGATCCCCCCCGGAGCCTGCTCTGCAGAGTCCTCCGGACACCTGAAGCGTCATCCTAGACTATCAGCTGACCCACCGCACTGTTATTTCATTTGCCAGCCGAGCCCCATCAAGAAAGAGCGCTCACCCAGACCTCAGAGCTTCTGCCACTCCTCCAGCATCTCCCCGCAGGACAAGCTGTCACTGCCGGGCTTCAGCACTCCGCGGGACAAACAGCGGCTCTCCTACGGCGCCTTCACCAACCAGATCTTTGTCTCCACAAGCACAGACTCACCCACAGCGCCGACTGCGGAGGCACCCCCGCTGCCTCCTAGAAACGCCGGGAAAGGTACAAGCCGTGGGAAGGGCTTTGTGACTCCATCTTCAGAGCTGGGAGTTGACTCAGCCTTGATGTAAGAATTTCGAGGTGCCTTTGAGTGGCAGAGTGTGGGCTGTGATGTCAGGGCAGCGTGAAACACCATTTGCCACGTTACAGCCGAGAAGTAGAGTTACGGGCACTCCACGTAACACTTGCTTTGTCTTGTGTGAACCTTACAACCATCCTGTGAGGTGTGTGCTTTTGTGCCCATTGTACAGATGAGGAAATTGAGGTAGAATGACTTGCCCAAAGGTCATGCAGCTGGTAAGTGGTGGAGTTGAGGTTCCATCCAGGGTCCACATGGCTCCCAAACCAGTGCTCTTTCCTGTGTAATAGGGGGTGGAATTTGAGTTCTTCTTTGAGAAGTTTCTTTCCTCTACACTGAAATGTAGTAGCAGTGATAGTCAGTAGTTACGAAGCCCTTGTTTACAAGAGGCCCTAAGCCCAACACCTCTATTTTCATGCTCACAGAACAAGGTAAGTAGGACAGTTGCTGGCACTGGGCAGACAGGGTACTGGTTCAGAGCTGTAGAGTAATTGGCCTGAGGCTCTTGGGGGTTTGGGATCCTCACCCAGGTCCTGTGTGACCTGAACCCACACTCCTGTGCTCTCTGGCGAGTGGCTTTCCACGAGACGCCACCTGGGGCAGGATCTTCCCAGAGGAGGGTCATTGTGCGGTGCATTGTCACACGCCCCCACGGGGCTCACGCCAAGGAGTGACAGTCCACGAAGACTGCATCCTGTTCCCCGAATCCACCGAACGCCCTGCACAGAAAGTCCCACCTACATGGGGACGAGTCGAGACACAGAAGTGATGACATTAAGGGCTCACCCCTCCCGGGGGTGTTCGAGAGGTACCCGGAGCTGTAGCTTCCGGTCTGGTCTCAGCCCTAAACCCAAGTGCAGGATCCTCCCCGTGTCCTCCGCTCGCTCGTGCTCACGCAGGTTTGAGGGCCCCGGTGCACAATGCCGTGCCTGTTTGAATCACACTGGGACTATTTTCTGGGGAATGTGAGCTTTATTCAAAACCGTGTTTTTTCAGAGCTTATTCTCCATTGAAATCGTGTTATAAATGGGAGTAGTGTTCTTAGACCCAATGGCCTCATAGATTATAAAATAGTGGAGAAAGTTAAAATGAGGCTCGGGCATACACAGTACTCATCAGAGATAACCGGTGACCAGAAGAGCAACAGCACACGTAAGCCAGAGGTTTAACCCGCCGGTGTTGTCCTTACCATTCCACACATTATGCTAGAGCGTGCCTTATAAATCACTGGCATGACAAGGTGCAGATGTGTGACGTAAGAGGCCTGTGTTACCTCTCACCGCGGGGTGATGATGTTCCCCATCGGGGCGGCAGTCTGCTAAGAGCAAGTCCCCTTCTGTGCCCTAAGAAAGACCGTGAAAGCTACTGTGCTAGAGTTCATATCCCCTGATTATGGTTACCAAAAAAAGTGGTGAGGACCTATCAGAGAGCCTCCAGGTCACTGAGAACCTTGGAAAAGGTCTACAGGAGAGGAAGACACCACAGTCCTAGGGGCCAGGAGGCACCCTCACCTCCCTCTACCTCTTTCCATAATTTTATCTCAAGGGGACACAGAAACCCATAACATATACTGACTCACTGCCAAGTATATCTCTGCTGCCTTGAATAAATTCTGATTAGCTCTTTACCAAAGACCCAAAGACAAAGACCAAATTTATTTAGTGATGCAGCTGCTGAAACAAGTGCCTAGAGACTTGGCCTTAGCAACCGTGGTCGGCTAAGGATAGACTGCTTACCGCCCCCCACCCCCAATCCCGTAACTGAACACAGACATCCCTCTCCGCTACGGTCAGAGTGTTCTTCCAGGTTGCTCAAGGCAGGACATCAGATTCAGAGATTTGCTCTGAGCCAGTGAGACGAGAAACACAGCCTGCCCGTGACTTTTATAAGGGATTCGAAGCGGGAGATACTTCCTGCAGGCAGCTTGGCTCACGTGCCCACACATTTGGAAAAGTGATAATGTTTGAATGGAGTTCTCAGAAGACACAGTTGAAGATGAGCTGATGCTCTGTGCAGAGAGAATTCTCCTCTGTTTTCCTTACGTTTTCTTCATTTCAGTCTGTTGAACTGATTGAGCCGTTTGCATGGAACAAGGATGTCTTGTTGTTTGGGTTGCTAGTTTCCCGTGCAGCTAAAGCAGAGGTGTCTGCCTGCAGCAGAAGTCATTTCCCCACTGAGAACTTCGGGGTCGTGGGGATGGTGGTTTCCGGTGAGGCAGAAACAACTGGTAAAGTTTCCACTGACGAGAGGAATACAGAGGACAGAAGTAGAAGGAATTATTCTGAATCCAGCTCAGGAGTATTCTCAGAAATTTGCAGCTGCCCATGAAAATGTAAGGAGTTTGACCTAAATTGCCATGGGGCAAAGCCGCCTGTGCTTGAGCAGAGCTCCAGTCAGAGCTGGACGACTCAGCAATTCAGAATGCCGAGCTCACCACCCTTAAGCCTTTGAAACATTTTGCTGCCTACGCCCTCTTCAGATGTGAAGTCCAGCGAGATTAAATCAAAGCTATAAAATTAAGTATGCAGACGTTTCTCACTCGTGGTCAGCAGCCCCGCCCAGCCCCCCACTTCCCTGTATCTTTCTTAAGACTAGATATTCTTCAGGATCGCCAAGATTGGTTTGTTCTTCATCTTTAAGCTAAAATCATGTCACAGAACCTGGATTTTTTTTTTAGAGCTAGAGGGATGCTGAAAGATTGACGTGATTTATAATCCTTTGTACAGCTAAGGAAACAGAGCCCTGAAAAGGCTGAGGCACTTTCCACGTCACGCGGTGGCTGAAATAGGATAGACCATTAAAGTGGGCCTTAGGACTTGTCAACCAGATCTTCTGTTGTAGTTTCTTCTTTTCCACGTTGAGGAAGAGGGTCCATCTCTGTCTTGTCTTCCTCGTGCATTTGTCATCAGAATCCAGTGAGACAATATATGAGAAAGCATTTGGTAAAATGCAGAGCGCTGAACTACCGCGAGGGACTCCTATCAGGACTGTTCAGGCTCTGACTGCACAGACGTCCCCAGAGTAGGGAAGAAGGTAGGAGCACCATGGTACTATGATGCCGCCCACAGAACAGGCGCTTGACGACAGTGTAGCTTGCTTTTTAAGTCATTTTAAGCTACAGAACTGCAGTTTTCTCCCCTTGTATAATTCCACACCTTTTACACAGCCGTGGCACAGAGTGCACTTGACACGAGATTTTTGTGGAGGTTAGTGAGAGGGACGGGAAGCTTCCAGCTCAGCACCTGGCACCTGGTCGGTGCCCCAGGGAGGCTTCTGCTGACATTTGACATCTGCTGCACCTCCTCAGCTTTAAAAAAGCGTCCCTGGGGAATAGGAACTGGAGTGGAGCTGCCCAAGTCTGGTAAATCAGCAGGCGGTCTGAATGGTGAAGCCTGGCATGATGTGGGCACCTTTAACTCAAAGGATTTGTCAAGTAAATGAACGATAAGTCTGATCTCAAGAAGCTTATTTAACTTACTTAAATGAAGTAAATTTTCAAGCTTTTAGAAGCCCCAAGTGATATGCTAACTAATCTCAGTTCATTCCCATCTGTTGGTGAGATCAGTCCCCTGGACTCGGGCATTGTGTAGCACCTCTGCATATCCTGTGAATACCTGTAGGAATCCTGCAGTCCACACACGTTTTCTATAACGTGGACTTCCTGTTTCACACAGGCTCCAGCCTTGGTCTGATAAACCAGTAGGTGAGCTACACAAAAGCAGCTCAGCGCCTGGCACACCGAGGGCTCAGTGGGTGCTTGTCACGGAGAATGTTGAACCCGGTGCTGCCCTCGCCATCCCTGTAGGTGAAGAGCTAAGCACCCACGTTAATCCAAGAGTCTAGTTTGAGAGTAACACACCCTCCAAGGCAGGTCCATCTGTAAAGCAGACCGTTCCTGCGGGGCAGCTGTGAGCCGCTGTGAATTCAAACCCCACTTTATCTTCTTCTCTCCCTTGCCCCACCTAGGAGGCTGGGGTTCCTCCCCACCAGGTGCTAACCCTGTCCCTGTCCTGGTCTCCTTTTCACATTTAACTCATCTTGCTAAGTTTCAGGGCCTTCATCTGAAAAATAAGAATCAGGTGTCTGGCTGGCTGGGTCTCTGCTTAGAACATGAAATAACGTACGTAAAGTGACTGGCACAGCGTGAGCACTCAGTACGTAGTATGGGAGCCTGTTGGGTCCTGCTGCATGTGTTCAGTTCTGCAGCTGTCCTGGGCCCTGGCAAGGTAGCAGCGTGGGGGAGCGGGGAGCTCCTGCTTGGAAGCTCACACTCCAGTGGGTGAGAAAGCGGGGAGCTGTGCCCTCATCAGGGGCAGCAGTCGGTGGCTCTCCAGGTTTGAAGAGAGGGTGAAGGGAGTCTTCCTTTCACTCCCCACTCCCCCTGGAGGCAGAACTCCTCCACACGGAGGCTGGGAATGAGCTGTCCCTGCATCCCTGGCACAGAGGGGGCATGCTCCATCAGCGCTTGTTGAGTGAACAAACAAACAACAGCAGAATCAGTGAAAGCACGTCCCAGAAAAGTGCGGCCAGAGCAAGGAGGGGACACTCATAAAACCAACCCAGATGTCCTGGGGCTGTGATAACCGACTTGCTGACGATCCTTCTGCACCATGTTTATGCCCAAACTCAGGGTGTAAGCATTTATTCACCATTTCTCTGACTCATTTGAGGTCTGTAGCAACAGTTAGGGCAGAGAGGGGGTTGGCCAGGGAGACTGCCCCGGGGTCTGAAGGTACGAAAGTTCCCTGCTCCAGGAGTTGGGCTTGCCTAGGAGATGTTTCCCGGTGAGTGACTTTATTCACATGCTGATGACTGTAGAGTTTCCTGGGATTTTTTTTATCTTACAGGAAGGTAGCCATTTGAGTGGCTCGATTTTAAAGCTTCCCATGGACCATTGTCCTTCATTTGTGCTGAATTTTCTGGATTTTTCTGGGGTTTTCTTTTGTGAGTGGGTTTTTGTTTGCTTGTTTGTTTTGCCTATTTTTGTCAGTCTCTCTCAATCCTTTTTAAAGGACTGCACACGTGTATCATCTTGCATTGGCCTCCTTGCTGGCCGAGAGCGCGTCTGTGACTTCTGCCCTCAGCAGTGGCCACTGGCCTGGACTTGCCAGCCCAGTCGCCCGACTGCCAGGGTTTGGACAGGGGAGCAGAGGAAATGCTGTTGTGCGTCTTGCACGTAAGAATGTATGAGCAGGACTTCCCTGGTGGCGCAGTGGTTGGGAATCCGCCTGCCAGTGCAGGGGACACGGGTTCGAGCCCTGGTCCGGGAAGATCCCACATGCCGCGGAGCAGCTAAGCCCGTGCGCCACAACTACCGAGCCTGTGCTCTAGAGCCCGCGAGCCACAACTACTGAGCCTGCATTCCACAACTACTGAAGCCCGCGCGCCTAGAGCCTGTGCTCTGCAACAAGAGAAGTCCACTCACCGCAACTAGAGAAAGCCTGCGTGCAGCAATGAAGACCCAACACAGCCAAAAATAAATAAATAAATTTTAAAAAGCAAAAAAAATACTTTTAAAAAGAAAAAGAAAAAAGAATATATGAGTGTTAAAGAGCCAACCTTGAGGGCCTCCCTGGTGGCGCAGTGGTTGAGAGTCCGCCTGCCGATGCAGGGGATACGGGTTCGTGCCCCGATCTGGGAGGATCCCATATGCCGCGGAGCGGCTGGGCCCGTGGGCCATGGCCGCTGGGCCTGCGCGTCCGGAGCCTGTGCTCCGCAACGGGAGAGGCCACAACAGTGAGAGGCCCGCATACCGCAAAAAGAAAAAAAAAAAAAAAAAAAAAAGAGCCAACCTTGAGCCCCTTGAGTTCGGCACTTTTCTCTTAATGATCAGTGTCCTGGAAGGAGACTGAAGGACACGTGAATGGCTCCTGCGTGTTCTGTGTGCAGCGCTGCGTCTTTCACAGTGTCACTGCCGTGTTGGGATCCTGCCAGGCCTGCTGCCAGCCTACCGTACTTTCTCCACACACCCCCCCCAACCCCACACCATGCCTCTGTTTCCCCACCTGAGCATGAAGATGATGATAGCTCCTTCCTACTACACGCAGTTCTTCTCTAAGTAAATATTCTTGCATCTTTATCTACTTTTTTTAATATATAAATTTTTTTATTTTTATTTTTAATTTATTTTTGGCCACGTTGGGTCTTCGTTGCTGTGTGCAGGCTTTCTCTAGTTGTGGCGAGGGGGGGCTACTTTTGTTTGCGGTGCGCGGGCTTCTCATCGCGGTGGCTTCTCTTGTTGTGGAGCACGGGCTCTAGGTGCACGGGCTCAGTAGTTGTGGCGCACGAGCTCAGTAGTTGTGGCACATGGGCTTAGTTGCTCCACGGCATGTGGAATCTTCCCGGACCAGGGCTCGGACATCTGTCCCCTGCATTGGCAGGTGGATTCGTAACCACTGCACCACCAGGGAAGTCCCTATCTACTTTTTAAGTGATAGAAACTTTCCATTCTTTTTAAGTTCTGTACTATGAAAACCATTAGAAAATGGTAAATTAGTCATTTTTATTGTCCAGAGTTGTCTGTATAACTCTGTCATTAACTTCTGTCTTTAACACTTCTATTTGGCATGTTAGAATATGCATGTTATCCTTCTACAGACAGTTTTTCCGAAAACTGTCAGGATAATTTTTAAAGCCATCTTCTGGGTCTTGTTTTAAATTTAAATTTCAAAGGTGTACTTTTATTTGGTCTCCCAGCATGGAAGACCTCTGGGTATTCTGTTTTATTAAAAACCAAAGGTACAAGGACATTGAAGAAGACTCCTCCTCACTTACACCATGAATTATTTCCATAGACTGTGCTCAGCATGTGCCAGGTGCTGAGAGAGAGAAAGGCAGTGTGGATCTTGCTCTAAGGAGGCTTCCAGCCTGGGAAGGAGGAGAGAGTGTAGCTCTGATGCAGGGTAGAGAGTATGTAGTGCCATTTAGCCTTGTGCGAGCAGAGATAGAAGCAGTTGCTCCAGGACAAAGGAGGGTTAGAGAAGCTTCTGGATGAGCTAACCCTTAGCAGATGCAGAGGAGAGGAGGGACGGCAGTGAGCACCGAGGCTTCTGAGATGCACGGCGGCGTCACGCGTGTGGGCTTCCCGAGCTCTGGCCGCATGGTGGCCACACGCCTGAGCTGCAGGCCTCAGTGAGGGACCTCCCTGAGCCGGTGACGGTGAGGTGCTCAAGGCAGCACTGCTCACGTGGGGCCACTAGCGTTGAAGCCCCAGAGAACATCTAACTGAGTGACCAAGAGGCTGTTGGAAATACAGGAGAACCCCAGGCATGTGAACCCCGAGTAAGAGCTGCGTGGTACACCCCCCTGCCTCCTTGTAGAAGACCTTCTAATAATTTAACCTTGGAGCTATTTATGGCAGCTTCGGAAATCTAGACCATATTTTTAAGAAAAAGCGTTAGAGGATAATTTGACATAATAGCCAGTATTAGCGACAAATGTGGCTTAGGGTGTTTTCTCCTTATTCCCACAGGCCCTGGCAGAGTTGAGGGAAGAAAACTGGCTGCCCGAGTCCCCACCCAACCTATTAATCTTGCCTCCCACCCCTTTTGAGTTTGTTTGATGCTGTGTTTACTATTTTTTAGTTTGTTTTGTTTTAGCTTTCTTTACCCCTCCAGAATTGCTTCTTTCCTGACCAAGCCAATGCTCAGGTTTATTTTGCAGGAAACATGCTTTTTAGTGCTTAAAGACTAGTTACTTATTTCAGAAGTCTTTTGAGCTCTTTACAGTAAAGTTAAAAATTTTTGACTGCTTTTCTGGGGTCTGATACAGTGTTTTTCACCCTTTTTTAACTCATGCCCTACCAGCCAAGAAGATTTCATGGCATCTTCCTTTCTGTAGCTTCTATTACAGAACAATAGGTGGGTCTGTGTGTTGTTTGCCATGAAAGTCAATTACAGTATTGAATATTTCTTTTCGAACTTCACACTATCTCTCCCTAGGTCCCCTCTCTCCCTGGTTTCTGATCTGTCACCCTAAGTGAGACGTTCTGTCTTCCTTAAGGATCACTAGCCTTACAACAAGAGAAGTAGAAGTTTATTCATCCATTAATTCGATACTGTATTTACTAAATGCAGCTTTCTCTACACCAGGCCAGAGAACAGCCTGACCCTGGTAGAACCTGCAGCATGGTGGGGAGAGAGGCAATGAATCCGTCAGCAAAGACGGATCATTAGAGACTGTAGCAGCTGATGTCTGAAAGTAAGACAAGGCTGTGATGACGTGAGGAAGGGAACACTAACCCCTACATTTTTTAGATGATGATTCAGGAAGCTTGATTTTGCTTGGTTTGTGGTTACAGGACAGCCCTGGTCTGATCACTCCTAAAACCACGTACACAGACAGCTTTGCCCAGAGACATAGCTCCATTGGCCATCTGTGTTTCCAGGCGGAATTTGAAACTGGTTGATATGGCCTTCCAAATGCAATGCATCGGAAAGTCCCTAGATGGCGATACAGATGAAACTGCTGGGGAATCTCACCATTGTCTATTATGTATTCTCCATTTATTTCCAAGAGGAAAATTACACTTCCTAGTACCGAGCGTTGTTGTTGCCATTGTCCTCGTGTGGCGAGCCCAGAAAATGCCGGCCTGGCTTTCAGGACGGGGCGAGCCCTCGCCATCCCCGGAGGCCTGCATTATGGCTCAGCCCCGCCCCTCGTGGCTCCATACCCTTAATCACGCCCAGCCCCGCTTTCCTAGCTGCCAAATGGGACCAGTAATACCAGACCCACATGCCTCACAGGGTTGTTACGAAAATCAAGGCAAATAGCATGTACGAACACATTTGGAAAACTAGGAAGCGCTGTACAAACACAAGGCTAAAATAACAATGCCTTTACTGTTACAAAAATAAAACAGTTTCTGAAACTTCAGTGACTGGTGCCGTAATTAGGCGTTGATTCGGGATATCGGTAAGGCTTCCATCACGTATCTCGTCAGTAGGACTGAGAATAAATACTGCCGCTAGGGCCATTTAATTCTAAAACACACGACCATTTTACTGAGATGAACAGTATTTACTTCCAAGACGAGACTATCTTTGAGAAATGGGGGTTTAAATCTGTGTTTGTACTGAGCAGTAATTGATCACGGGAAATAGCGAAGTTTGTTTTCCCGAGGAAGGAGGCCACCAGTAATTAAGCTTCTCTCTTAATATGCAGAATGTAAAAAGCTCTTCTGGAGCCTTTCTGGATCACCAGGTACCTGCTATCCTGCGATAAACATTTGGTGTGGCAGTGTTCCTAGCTTTTTTTGTTTCTTTCCTTTTTTTCTCTTTTAATGTTTGCGGACACTGTTGTCCACTTAAACCATAACCTGGTAATGATCATAAAGAGAGATTTGTCAAAGTGCCCAGCATATAGTGCTCGGCACACACCAGCCACTTCAGTGTCACTTGGAATAAACAAAATTAACAGCATATATACTACTCCCATAGTGCTCATTGAAAACAAACTCCTTTTTTTCTTAAAGCGTTAGTTCAAAAAGTCAACTTATGCAGTAGTGGTGTGTGTGTGTGATATTAATATCATTATTGTTATCCTGTCATTACCTCTGGAGAAAGTAGAATCTTTTTAAAAACCTTTAGAAATCAGGGCTTCCCTGGTGGCACAGTGGTTACAAATCTGCCTGCCAATGCAGGAGACACGGGTTTGAGCCCTGGTCCAGGAAGATCCCACATGCCGCGGAGCAGTTAAGCCCATGCGCCACAACTACTGAGCCTGCGCTCTAGAGCCCGCGAGCCACAACTACTGAGCCCGCGTGCCACAGCTACTGAAGCCCACACACCTAGAGCCCGTGCTCCGCAGCAAGAGAAGCCACTGCAGTGAGTGAGAAGCCCGTGCAGCGCAACGAAGAGTAGCCCCGCCTCGCTGCAACTAGGGAAAGCCCGCACGCAGCAACGAAGACCCAACGCAGCCAAAAATAAATAAATTAAAAAAAATTTTTTTTAAACCTATAGAAATCAGTGAAGCTTATGTATATAAGCTTCCAATATAATAGGTGGTTTATGGTTTCTAAAACAGTTCAGAATTGGAGGAAAAAGGGGTTTTTGGATTTCCCTTCTTTCCAAGTAACCCTTTACATTAGAGCCTTCATTATTTATAAAAATCATTAAAAAGAAAACTTCAGGCAGCATTTGCTGACTGAAAAAAAAAATTGCAGTGGAGAGAACCCTGTTCTATGAATCCAGTGTTCATGTGTCCTCGTGAGGCCCTTTGGAGGTTTAGTCGGTATTTTGCTCTTTCTCCATTGATTTTGCTGGCAGTGCTGTGTGCCTTCTTCCTCTGTAGGTTTTGCAGTGGTTCCATTGAGTTACTGGTTTAAAATGTGTGTGTTTTATTTCTCCCGTTGTACCCAAAGGATGATTTAAACCCAGTAGCGTTCCGTGTTGACTGACGTTTTGTTCCTTAAAAGCACACACTCTCCTTTTTAATTTTTTTTACCAGCAATTTTTAAAAACCCTCTTTTGGGGATTACCGGGTCGATGGACTTGGCCGTCCCCAGCCTCGTGCTTCGGTCTGTGTGTGTCACACTCCATTTGATGCATGGGAGTGACTGCACACAGGCTGTTCCATCTGCGAGACCGGGATTAACCTTCCTGCACCATTCGATTCCTTTCCAGGTCCAACTGGCCCACCTTCAGCACTCCCTCTAAGCACCCAGACCTCTAGTGGCAGCTCCACCCTGTCCAAGAAGAGGCCTCCTCCCCCACCGCCCGGACACAAGAGAACCCTATCCGACCCTCCCAGCCCACTACCTCACGGGCCCCCAAACAAAGGCGCAGTTCCTTGGGGTAAGTTGTCCTCCAGTCAGGGCCCTCACTGCCTGAGTCAGGCAGCACGCGGGGCTCGGGGGGCAGTGGGCGCTCCGCACACCCAGCAGATGGACCAGACCGCACCCACGCTGGGTGAGGGCCTGGATACATATGATTGCACAGCCTCTTATGGCCAAGAAACATGGGGGAAAATACCACCACCACTTAAAAAGTGTACTAGTGATAAGCTGCTGAGCGCTTTTTGTGCACCAGACACCCACCAGGGCCCTGGTGGTCCGGCTGGTCTCTCCCAGCTCCTGTCCCCCGCTCAGCCTCGCCGGCCTGCTTTCACCTCTGGGTCCACTGGGCTCTTTCCTTCCTGGGGCCGCCCCCTCCCTGCAGCTCTGTCATGGGCTTGAAAGCCTGGCTCCCTCCCGTCCTTCTCCGCCTGCATGTCTGTCTCCTGGGCCATCCTCTCTGAGGGAGCCCCCTCCCCAGTGTTTCCCTCAGGACCCCAGATCACCGCTGACAGGTATTTTATTTGTGTTCGGTTTTTTGGTCTCTGGGACCTAGCTCCGTGAGAGCAGGGCCCTTGTCTGTCTTGTTCCTTTCTGTGTTCACAGAGCCTAGAGTCGAGCCCAGGATGCAGTAGGTGCTCAATAATCGATTGAGAATAAACACACCTGCCCAGATCAGTTAGTAGTTTACCATTTCAGTGACTCTGGTGGCAGATACCAAATTTCTATCCACAAGGAACACGGTTTCCGTCTTTCTCTCCCTTTGTAGCTCACCAGCCTGCCACCAGTTTTGCTCAAGAGCCCGGTGTCTCCCGGCGCCCACGGGGTCCTGGGCCTGCTGATTTGCGTGGCTCACCTCCCCTTGCCAGTGAATCGTGTCATGGCTTTTTGGTTTGTTTGTAACTGATAGGGAGCTCAGCTGAATGCCTTTAAAGTCCTCATCAGAAACCCCTAATAGGTGTTCTGGATTTGGGAAGCTTCTGGAAAAAGCCATGCTGCCCATTTGCAGACGGGCAGGCCTGTGTGTCAATGTGACCCAGATGCCACAGTGCGCGTGGACTGTCTGTGCTTAGCTGTTCACTCCACTGGCCTGGTGCCTGGGGTTTGGGCTTCTCCACCCTTGTGCTCGAGGAGCTCGTGGTCCAGGAGGGACACGTGTGCCGTGCGTTCTTCACCAAATACTGCGGAAATGCTGAAGCAGGGTGTCCAGCTGCGTCGGCAGGCTTCGCGGGGAGGGGACGTTGGCAGCGGGTGTTGACAAATCTGTTCCCGGTGAGACCCGCTGTGGGGAGGGTGCGCCCAGGCACACGTCAGCACCATGCAGGTCCCTGACACTGCCCGAGGCCCCACCCCAGGGCCTTCAGGAGTCCCCAGGATTCTCCCAAAAGGATTCTTCCTAGAGGAAGAATCATTTGCCCCAAATCACGCTCCACTGGAGGTCACCAGTTTCCTGCAGCTCTTCATACCACAAATCACAGACTGACCTTTTCGAATTTCACTAGATTTTGATCCTGTTGTTCACTCGGGTTTTATTTCTGCATAAAGTTCATTGTGCCTCACAGACTCCATCAGTCTGTAGTTAAATTTACTAAATTTCTGTTTTCTGGCTTAAGAATCATCCCTTTCTTAAGTTTCTTTCACAAGACTAAGCAGCAGGACTAGAAAACAAGCGGGTGTTCTTTTGATTTGGTTTGGGTTTGGGTGGGTTTCGTTGTGGACAAAGGGCATTTTTCACTAAGAAACAAGGTTACCTCTTGATGAGCGTGAGTTGGTGCCCCGGACGGTGAGCGGGAGCCTTCAAGCTTTGGAAGCTGTGGGCCCTGAGCAGTTGGCTGCCACCTACCACCAGCCTCAAGGGACAAAACTCAAAATCTCTCCACGCAAAGTGACCACTGTACACGTCACAGACAACCCCAGGTGGTAATTCTGTGGCTGTCAGGGCCGTTTTTTCTGAGTTGGTGTGTGCGCACACAGGGGAGATGTTCTTAAAGGCATCTGCAGACGTGGGGTGGTAACAAGCCTCTCACCAGGCAGGTTAAAGTGGCTCAGATCCCGGTCTTCATGCTTTGTGTTGTACGATCACCGTGGGTTTTATCCCTACCTGTCTCCCACTGACGTTGTGGTCCAGAAGCCGAAGGCAGGGGTCAGACTGTTAATTAATAAGGCACACGGGGCACCAGATTCCTAGGCGGCATTTATGGTGCCTGCAGTTTCCCTCTAGGCACTCATCGTTCCAGTGCTCTTATGCTCCCCTAAACCTCCCGTCTCCCCACAGCCCCTGAGGTGAGGGCCTTTGGACTGTCTGAGATCTGGACCGGGGCGTAGGGGGCAGACATGCGGAGGTGGAGTAGCACAGCCCCCGAGCTCGCCCTGGCCTCACCTGCCCACCCCCTGCCATAGGACGTGCGTGCCGTGTTGAGTCGGTAGGCTCCCAACTCCATCCTCTCCCCTAAGAGCCGAGCCTTTGCTCATAGTGTGCCCTCAACCTAGAACAGTCTGTCCATTTGTGTTCACGCTTAGTCATCCTTCAAGATCTACTGTCCAGGGACCTGCTTCAGAGACCTTCCCCAGCCCGGCCAGCACCCCCATGCCCACTCTCTGCTCCTTCTGGCATAGGGCTTATCACACAGTGGTTCTGGTCGCCTTTCTGTCTTTCCCAGTGCAGTATGAACTCCTTACAAGGGCACAAGCTGTTTGTCTCAGTGGAGCTCCGGTGTGGACCTGTGTCATACTGCCCAGATTTTAATCCACCTCTACCACCTGGTAGCCCTGTGGCTTTCAGCAGTTACCTTTGAATTGTTCCATACCTCAGTTTCTCCGGCTGTAAACTGGGGCTAGTTAATAGTACTAATTGAATTCTTAAGCCCAGTTCCACAGAGTAGGAAATGCAAGGGGCTTGACTTTAAGGACACTGAGATTCAGAAAGGTTCAGTCCCCTGCCCAAGTTCTCACAGCTGGCAAGTGGGGAGCCCGTGTGGCTGGGAGAGCCCGTGGCCCTTGCGCTCTCCTTGCTCTGCTGAGCTCTGCACGTGACGGCTCAGTGATCCCCTTGGCTGTTCCCCTGTCTCAGCAGTTGTTTCTTTGCCTGTGAATGGAGACGGGGGAAGGTAGCCCGGCAGGTAGGCACCCTCCGCCTGGCTGTGCCACCTCGTCTCTGCAGCACGGAGCCCTGGTGTGTGGGGAGGCCACCCCAGACTTTCTCCCTGCCAGGACCGCAGCATCCACGGTGCCCAGGATAGCCCAGTTATCACATACTGCAGCCCCGCTATGGTGGTGGGTTCGGCCATCTGTCTAGGGAGACGGCAGAGGCAGGCTTTTGATCAGAAAACAACTAGGCTGGTGGCAGAATCAACTAGGTGTGGGGACTTGATTTTTGAAGTGGCATGTCATTAAACCTCACCTTTGGAGATAAAATAAGTTGTTTATAACCTGCTTTCTAACAGACCAACACATTTTAACACAATTCAAATTAAATTAGTAAGGAAATGAAGACAAAGGGAGAATAAAGGGAGCAAAGTAAGATGAAGTCCAGGAGTGTTATGTCGTCACAAAATGCATAACACAAGGTCAAATACAGCAGCTGGAAATAGACCACGGATTTGACACTGAGGTCCTTAGAGGTGAGAACAAAGAAAACAATGCAGTGAGATCAGCTTTCCGTGGGACCTCCGTCCTTTGTCAGGTATTCAGAGAAGTGTTTACGGGGCACATCTCTCATATTTCAGGGCCAGAACTTCCAGGTAAAATGGGTCAATATTTGAAATGTTTGATCCAAGTCCCCCACGTCTACTTATTAGAAGTAGTATTGGCTTGTAAAAGAGCCTTTGGGTAGAAACTTCCTGATTCTTTCTTTTCCTTGGATTTCCCAATATATTCTCAAGTCACCTCCCCCTACCACTCCGACCCCATTTTACGTGCAGTTCTAGAAATAACAATGGCTGCCACCATATATAGATTATTCGCCATGTACCAGCTGCTGTGCACGTGTTCATATGTTACTGTATTAAGCCATCACAACTGTCCTGTGAGATAGGGACTGTCATGGTCCCTGGTTTACTGATGAGGAAATTGAATCACAGAGGTCAAGTGACTTGTCCAATAACTTCAGAGCCTGGATTTGAACCTATTTCTGACTCCGAGGTGGGTATAATTACCCACTCTTCCAGAAGACTCCTGGAGTCTGTGTGCCAGGCACTGCTGGGCAGTGCCCTCCTCTCGTTCCACACTCCTGGCCCACAGCTTCTAAGCTACAGTAAGTGACCTGGAGTCTTGGCCACAGCTTTTTTTTTTTGCAGTACGAGGACCTCTCACCGTTGTGGCCTCTCCCATTGCGGAACACAGGCTCCGGATGCGCAGGCTCAGCGGCCACGGCTCACGGGCCCAGCCGCTCCGTGGCATGTGGGATCCTCCCGGACCGGGGCACGAACCCGTGTCCCCTGCATCAGCAGGCGGACTCTCAACCACTGTGCCATCAGGGAAGCCCTTGGCCACAGCTTTTTAAACTGTCTGCCCACCGTCCGTCTCCAGCCCTCTCCTCACACACCTGTGTGTGTACCGCAGTCATTTCCCAAGTTGCATGGAGAGAGGAAAAAAGGATTGAGCTGTTTCCAGGCTTCTGCGCCTCCCTCTAGTGCTATCCTATTTTTGGAACTTTTTCGAAGCCACGCTTCTCTGCCCAGGCACAGCAGGTGGCCTTTGCCTGGCTCTGAGGAAGACAGGGTTCCTGTCTGCCAGACCACGGGTGCCTCCCCACCCAGGTGCGCAAGAAACCAGGCTGTGGGGGCAGGAGTGGAGGAGTCCGCCCTGTGGGCCTTGTCTTCATTCAGCCGCGCCCAGTGACTGCTCTGTGCGGACACTGGGCTCCAGTGGGGCTGCAGGGACGGACAAGGCAGAGCCCCTGTCTGTGAAATGCTCACTCGTTGAGGAAATAAATCACCTGCATTTTTGTTACATCTCATCAGAGAGCTCAGAACGGTGATCTCCGTTTGTGTCGTGCCCGCTGCGGTCCAGCACCGTGAACTACACTCCGTGGTTTCTCTCTCATGATGCTCGTGCCCATCTAGTGAAGCAGGTACCGTTATGCCTGTTTTAAAGATGAGGGAACTGAGGCTCAGTAGAAAAAGCAGCATCATCAAACCTCACACCCGCTGGTCGGTGGTACAACTGGAATTCAAAACCAGGCTCGTCTGGCTCCAAAATCTGCACCCTGGTCTTCCTCTGTGATGAATGGTTGTAGGCTTACCCGGGGTGTGGAGAGACCGAGTCTGGCTTGAGAAGAATTCTCAGACATTGACTTCGGAGAGACCCTTTGAAGGTTACAAAGGAATTTGCCCCAAGTGGGAGGGGATAGGTGTTGCAGGGAGAAGGACCAGAGAGGGCAAAGCTACAGAGGCATCAGAACACACAGCGTCTTTGGAGTGTGGCCAGAGGGGAGGGCTAAGTGAGGACCCTGGACCTATGAGCCCCTGACGTGATGGCCTGTCTGTGTGACGGAGTGGGCGGCCCCGGGCAGGGCCGGCGGCTCTTGCAGCCTTTATGGTCTCATGTTCAGTCTCATGCCTAATAGGGTTACGAATCACTGGTTTGGGGTGTTTTCTACCTGGAGCAGAAATTAGCAGATGCAACAGCTTATTCCCATACCATGCTGAAAAGGAATGCCTGCCTTAAAGGAAGTCTCAGCTTGAAGGATGTCGTGAGAGGCTGCCGAAGAAGTCCTTCGTTGTTAAGTTACAGACTCGAACTATACGGATGGTTAGGAGGGGGTCTTATTAACATAAAACTGTATTTGAAAGTCTCTGGCCCTTGTAGCACCAGTCGAGCTTGTTTCTTGTATGTGTGTCCTGAAGTTGAAGTCCTGTCTGGGAGCGCCCACCTTAGCGCTCTGCCGGCTGCTCCCTGTCCTGTAGGTTAGTGGGACTGGAGGGGCGAGTGTGGTGGTTGAACGCAGGCCCTGGAGGGGCGCTGCCTGGCTTTATGTCCCAGCCCTGGCCCTTACCAGCTGCTTGACCTTGACCTTTGCTTTACTTTGTTTCTTCTTACACAGTGTAAGTGCCTTCCATTTTATATCTTATAGACGGAACGACTAGGGGGTACCTAGCACAGTACCTCACTCAGAGTAAGTGCTTAATACACAGTAGTTGCTATTACCAATGTTGCTATTGGCGCGTCATGCCAATGAGAAGCGCGTGCATTTGTGTGCAGGACCGCTAGGTGCATCATGCGACCTGTGGCCATTGGGTCACTTAACCCTGTCTCCTCATCTTTAAAATGAGGATGGGGCCAGCTCCCCCTGCTGTGAGGAGGGAGAGCGTGGGCGCCTCTGCACAGTGAGCGTTCGTCCGGGTGCTTGCTCGGCCTGCCCGCTTCACCTCCCCGCTTCAGCCAGCCCGTCAGTGCCACCCGGGAGGCATTGCGGGCGTCCAGGCAGGGGAGGGGCTCTGCAGAAACAGGAGCACGTGGAGTGTCCAGGGCGGTCTCTGGAAGGGTGAGCAGGCGAGGAGAGGGGGCAGCACCCCAGAGATGGCCGTGCCCTGCGGGCTCCCGGGGTCCCTCCTGGGTGGAAGGGGCCACAGAAGAGGCCACTTTGATTCTGGCCAGTCTCTCTCTCTCTCCTCGACAAGCCCATGGATTTGGTCTTGCTGCTCCCCCATTGAAGGTGTTTCACTGTTCAGGGTCCGTGTCCCCCAGAGAGGACTTTCCCTGCCCCTCTGACCACTTCGCTTTATTTATTTATTAAAATAAATTTATCTACTTTATTTATTTATTTTTGGCTGCGTTAGGTCTTTGTTGCTGCGCGTGGGCTTTCTCTAGCCGCGGCGAGCGGGGGCTACTCTTCCTTGCAGTGTGCGTGCTTCTCATTGCAGTGGCTTCTCTTGTTGCGGAGCACGGGCTCTAGGCGCGTGGGTTTCAGTAGTTGTGGCATGTGGGCTCAGTAGTTGTGGCACGCGAGCTCTAGAGTGCAGGCTCAGTAGTTGTGGAGCACGGGCTTTAGGCGCACGGGCTCAGTAGCTGTGGCTCGCGGGCTCTAGAGTGCAGGCTCAGTAGTTGTGGCGCACGGGCTTCATTGCTCCACAGCACGTGGGATCTTCCCAGACCAGGGCTCGAACCCGTGTCCCCTGCATTGGCAGGCGGTTTCTTAACCACTCTGCCACCAGGGAAGCCCATGTCCAGTTCACTTTAGGTGCTATTTCCTTCTCCTTGTTTCACAGCACCCAACCCTGTCAGCATCTGTCTCACCCCGTGTTATCAGCATCAGTCGTGCCTGTGCCCCTCACAGGAGGGATGACGTACTCTGGTGAGGTTTAACTTGCCTTGGTGCCTCCTGCTCCGTGTTCATGCCTCGCACATAGTAGATGCTTAATAAACATTCATGTTTGAACGAATGATTAGTAAATAAGTGACTGAGGGCCTTGCCCAGCAGATGGCCAGTCACCACCACCCTGCTGAATAATGGTGTGTACACACACACACACACACACACACACACACACACACACACACACACACACACACACACACACACACACACACACACACACACACACACACACACACACACACACACACACACACACACACCGGTGGTTCCCAGTGGTGGTCCCCTGGCTTGGGAATCTGTGGTGAACTTGAAGCCTTACTCTGCTTCCCCTGCCACCAAGCTAAGGCCAAGATCCTGAGCCTACGGGACACCCCCCAAGTCCTGTGACCTTGGAGGCCTCGCCAGGGAGCAGACCGCTCATCTTCTTTAAATATTTAATAGGAACAAAAACATTGTCAAGACCGCAGCCGGTTTGTTGTAACGTCAGAAATGTGCACTGTTCTAGCTTGATGCTTTTGACTTCCTTTCTGGACCCTGAGGGTGGCCTGCCTGCCTATTCCTATGTCCCCACATTCCATTTCCTGTTGGAAAACGTGGCTTTTCACATTTGATCTCCCCCCTAGGTAACGACGTGGGTCCGTCATCATCGAGTAAGACCGCTAACAAGTTCGAGGGCCTGTCCCAGCAGTCGAGGTGAGCCATCTGCGCACGTGCTCGCCTGGCAGGCTCACTGTTGCCGTGGGCAGAGTTACAGAATTGGGTTTTGGGGGCCATCTGCTCAAGGTGTGGCGTGCCAGCTGGCGCTGATCATGCTGAGAGCCTGAGTACTTCCCCTCGGTTTGCAAACGCCCCTTGGCAGACAGTTCTCCAGCCCGGGCAGGGTCTGCAGACCTTGTTTTAGGGGAGCACCACTCTCCACATCCAGGTTCCTGGCGTGAATGGACCCCACCTCCCCGAGGATCGCAGAGTCTGCCAGAATGAGTTCTTATTTTCAGTTTTTTAATTTAGTCATTTTGTTTTGTTACTTTCCCTCTTGACTCCATTTTACAGACTTTGGAATAAAAAGATGAATCTCAGGGAAATCCAATAGCCTAGAGATTTTCAAACATAAAAATATGACCCTTTCCAAATTCCCTGTCTGTAAGACTTTTTTAAGCTCGGCTAAAAGGGGGGCGTGGTGTCCCTTTCTCCCCTCCTCCACTGAAATGAGATACTTTGGAAGGTCTTCTGTGGGCAGCATCTACCCAGTCCCAGCGCAGAGGGTTTTCTCGAGAAGTGTGACCCAGACAGGGACACAAGGAGCCGCTTCCCAGAGCTTGTCAAAGCTAAAAAACGAAGTCCTCATTTCTTTTAATGCCACTATCTCGTTTAGTCTTTATGACCCTGTGGAGGCAGCCCGGTCACTGCTGCCCTCAGTATTATATGAGGACACGGACCCCAGGAGTTTAAGTGGTAGCAGATGCAGAGCTGGACTCACCCCGGGGGTCCTCAGACGCCACGTTCCGCAGCCTCCCCTTCCTCTCCCCGAGCCTGCCACTCCACTCAGCCCTTCCCCACCTTGCCCTGGGGGGCTCTAAACCGCAGGGCAGGTGGTCTCCTTCCAGAGGAAGGAGAGTCTGACGCAGAGAAAGTGCCCACAGAATGTTTTTTACATGAAATCAAGCCCCCCACGTGTACACGCGCACATATATATGTGTATGTGCGCACACAATACATGTATGCACACATACATGTGCTCACATATACGTGTACACACACAGATAGGTCTATCCACATATACATGTACGCACATATATGTGTGAACGCACACACATATACATGTACGTGCACACATACGTGTACACACATACGTGTACACACACACACAGATCTATCTGTATATACATATATATATATATATATATATATATATATATATATATATGTACTCACACACGTGCACACGGCCCCCCCAGCAGCATAGGAAGAAGCCTGGGCCCACGCACACGCAGTGTTGACCCCAGGTTTCCCATGTGAGGCATTTCCGAGCCTCTGGCTTGGCCTCAGTACGCTGGTCAGGAAACCATTGAACTTACGTCCGTGATGGGCAGGTGTGCATCCCCGCAAAGATGCTGAGGTGGAAACACACACTCCAGCAATGTTCAGAGCAAAGCCCTCGCATGTTTACTCTTCCCAGTGTGGTTTCATCTCAACAGCCTGATCCTCCAGTAACCCAGAGGCCTTAGGATTTCAAAGGAGCCGAGGAAAGAGCAGTTAAGATCAAGGGTGATTTGTCGGCCAGGATGGAAGACGCTTGCATTTCATCTTTTTTATCGGACTTTTGTTTTCTCTTTGGTTGGTTTGCCTTTTCCTGTCCTTTTAAATGCAGTTAGGCTAGAAAGAAGGGGGGAAAGCCAGTTCTTAGACCACCAGAGGACAGAAAAGGATAAATGAAGTAATAAAAGGGGCTCTTGGCAGATACAAGTCTGGCACTTGGATGCTATTGCTGTTTGGGTCTGCAGTGCTCCCGGTGTCCTCTGAGAATAGCTAGAGCCTCTTGTTCAAGGAAAAGAGTGCGTTCCAATTGAGAGATGCCACCTGCAGCGCTGGCACTTCGGTGGTGGCAGGGGTGTGAGGAGTCACATGATGTCAAACAACACAGGGCGGCTTCTGTGCCAGGGGCTGCTTCCCCGGGCTTTCTTCCTCTGCTTGTTTACAAGTCGCCCAAAAGGAGGAAAAGCTCAGGGAAAGTCTGGAGGCCTGGGACCCAAGCTGTTTGCTCTGGTGCAGAGAGAGACAGCATAAGGGCTCTGGAGTCAAACAGCTGGGTCTGAATATCCAGCTCCACCACTGACCAGCCTCGGGACCTTCTGCTGCTCTGAAGCTGCACAGGCTCCGGTTTCCTCTTGTGAAAACGGAGGTGACAAGAGTTATGTTTTGGGGTCACATGAGTTACTTCTGTGCGGTGCACTGGGGGCACGACCTGCAGTGTGCCAGGCGCTGTCATAAACGCTGTTACCTCTGGGGAAAGGTTTCAAGAAGAGGAGGAATTAGGCTCTATCATTCAGAGGGTTAGTTGTTTCATGACTTTCCCTCTTGACTCCATTTTGCAGACTTGGGAATAAGAAGATAATCCTCAGGGAAATCCAGGTAAACTTTGAATTAGGGAAAGTAGACTAAAATCTTTTGTTAGAGAAATTATGAAAGACTTTTTAGATAATTCTGTAAACTCCTGTGACTTCCTTGAGTAATATATATCACTGTTGATTTGGTAGCACTTTGAGATCCTAAATGATTCTTATTTATTAATTAGCACCGGTTCTGCAAAGACTGCCCTTGGCCCAAGAGTTCTTCCTAAACTACCTCAGAAAGGTAAGATTTATCTTTTTCATATTTGCATGTAATTAGAGTGTCATTATACCCTCCGAGGGGACAGGGGCATCTGTCTCTTTTGTTCCCTGCTCTATCTCAGATGCCTAGAGCAGTAGCTGGTATGTAGTAGATGTGTATTTAATATTTGTTCAATAAAGAAAAATACTTATAGGTTCAAATTTTGTGATGAGCAAAACACCAAACTCTTCCTTAAAAACACCATGCTTTTCCAGAAGACACATCATTAGTATCCCCAGGTGCCATTCCTTCTCTTGCAAACATGATCAGAGAGACCTGGGAAACAGTACTAGCCCCGCCACTTACTAGCTGTGTGGCCTGGGCAGGGGACCCCGAAGCTTCGCTAAAGCCTCAGGTTCCTCACCTGTCAGTAGGGCCAGGACACCTGTTCCACCAGATTTTGTAAGGACGAAATGAGATGATGCTGCAGAAAGGCTGGATTTTGCCGACCGGCCTCCCCATGTGGTCATTTAACATGTGCTCTGTCCTCTGTATTTCCTCGCGATTGAAAGTTGGATCAAGAGACCCAATCAGATACAAGTTCAGGCTTTGCACAACTCCTTCCTGGGTTGTGGTGCGTTCTTCAATTGAGAGGGACGTGCCATCTGATTGTCTCTCTTTGAGTGAAGTTGCAGGTGTTGATACTCAAAGCCAAGATCCATTCATGTATCCTCTGTTAAGACCACTCCCCAGGGCCGTCGGCGGGTGGTCAAGCTCAGCCCGCCTGCAGCCTTTGGCCCGGCTGGTTACTCTCTCTGCACTTGGCGTGTGGACACCATCCTGTTCTTAGGGCACTGACAGTCCCTGCTCCCCTCCTGTGCTGGGCCCTCCTCGTGTCCTCAGCCTCCAGAGGTTGGCTCGGCCATGGTCACTTCTCTTGTGAATACGCCCTCATTCCCTGGGGAACCCATCCTGGCACCTCCACATTATCCACCCAGCCCAAGAATCCCTCTATAATCTACACTCACACACACCAGGCTCTGTACTATCTCTGCTCTATCCCATGTCTAATAGGCTGCTCAGCTTAAGATTTTGAATATGCTTCTGACCCCACCCGCCTAGGCTTGTTTTGCCCACAGTGTCCCTATCTGTTACAGGTGATACTGTCCAGGTCCAGGTGTTTGGGCCTTAAAACCTAAGAAGGAAGCTCAGCTCCTTCCATCCTGCCATGCCCCACATCCAGTGTTTCCACACATACTGTTGGTTCTCCCTTCGATGTGTCTTAACATCCAGGCACTCTTTCCCATGTCCCCCCCTCTCACCGTGGTCCACGGGCCCATCACCTCTTGTCTGGACTCTTGCAGCCTCCTACCTGGTCTGCCTGCCTCTGCCCTGGCCCTGCAGTCCTTCCTCAACAGAAGAGCCAGACCAGGGTGATCCATGTTAAATCAGTCACTGTGTCCCATCCATCCAGTGGTTCCCTCTCTCACCCAAAAAAAATGGTAGGGTCCCCGGATGTGTTTCTGAGCCTCCTGAGCTGGAGACAGAGGGCGGCTGTGACGTCGAGAGGGGCGGGGCTGCAGCTCCTTCTACTGCCTTCCCCCTCCCCCCAAGCACCTGCCACCAGCTGGCACTTTCACATGGACTGTCCCGGCCACATCTCACTCTTTTTCCCTCCCAAACGTCACCCATTTTTAAACTCCTTCGGGCGCCTTTTAAAAGGCTTAATTAAAGCCTTCTCAACTGGGGACAGACTGCTGCACAGAGCCATTTGTTGAAGGAGTTTTAAAAGGCAATAGTATAAGGGCTTGCCTGGTGGCGCAGGCAAGAATCTGGTTGAGAATCTGCCTGCCAATGCAGGGGACACGGGTTCGAGCCCTGGTCTGGGAGGATCCCGCATGCCGCGGAGCAACTAGCCCCGTGAGCCACGACTACTAAGCCTGCGCGTCTGGAGCCTGTGCTCCGCAACAAGAGAGGCCGCGATAGTGAGAGGCCCGCACACCGCGATGAAGAGTGGCCCCCGCTTGCCGCAACTAGAGAAAGCCCTCGCACGGAAACGAAGACCCAACACAGCCAAAAATAAATAATTAAATAATTTAAAAGAAAAAGGCAATAGTGTAGAAACCTCAGGGGATCTTTCAGCCTGAACAGAGTCACCACAGTTCTGCACTGTGATACAGCTACCTGGTCCCTTACATTCTTTCACAGTTGTCATAATGAAACTACAGTTTTGCATCCTGGGTTTTTCCACTTAGCATTTCGACGTACCTATTTTTTCAGGTATCCGTGAGCTCTTCGTGAATGTCCTTAGGCTTGCGCTCTTCCACTGGGTGGGTGCCATCCTCTGCCCGGCACTCCCTCTGTTGGGAATGTGGGCTTGGGAGTGGCGGGCTCTTTCCTCCCCCTCCTTCTTCTCCTCCTCCTGTTATGTCCTTTGAGTCCGTTCTCATGAACGAACCATATTTGCTTGTCTGTCCATCAGAGTTAAGAATGCAGTTCAGGGCCTCCCTGGTGGCGCAAGTGGTTAAGAGTCCGCCTGCCGATGCAGGGGATACGGGTTCGTGCCCCGGTCTGGGAGGATCCCATATGCCGCGGAGCGGCTGGGCCCGTGAGCCATGGCCGCTGGGCCTGCGCATCCGGAGCCTGTGCTCCGCAACGGGAGAGGCCACAACAGTGAGAGGCCCACATACCGCAAAAAGAAAAAAAAAAAAAAAAGAATGCAGTTCAGAAAGGACTCTTTTTTTTTTTTTTTTTTTTTGTACGCGGGCCTCTCACTGTTGTGGCCTCTCCCGTTGCGGAGCACAGGCTCCGGATGCACAGGCTCAGCGGCCATGGCTCATGGGCCCAGCTGCTCCGCGGCATGTGGGATCTTCCCGGACCGGGGCACAAACCTGTGTCCCCTGCATCGGCAGGCGGATTCTCAACCACTGCGCCACCAGGGAAGCCCCAGAAAGGACTTTTAATTAGAGAGGGGAAAACCCAAATCAGCTTGGAAATAAAATAGCCAGAGATTGGGCAGGCTTCCCTGGAGGAGAAACTGTCTCTTTCTTATTTATTTGTGTTATAAAAGTAATATATATTCATCCTAGAAGATTTTAAAAATACAGATAAGCATAAAGAAGAAAATACAAACCACCTGAAGTCTCACCACCCAGGATAAACAATTTGGTCTATCCTTTCAGTCTTTTTTCCTATGCTTTTTTTTACATCACTATGTAAGCTGATTTTTGTCACACAGTAAATCAAGAACCCTTTCCATGACATAAATTACCCTCTTACTGGCTGCGTAGTACTCTGTTGTCTGATACCAGGACATATTAAGCAGTCTGTCCTATTCCACATTCACCCAGTTTTTTCACTATAAACAGTGCCGTGCTGAACAACTCAACACAGGCATGTCAGTGCCTGGCTTTGATCCCTTTTTAGGACAGATTTCTAGAATCAGAGTTGCATGTTCGGATGGCGCAGCACTTACTCCCAGCTTCTACTTCCCCAAAAGTGTGGCTCAGAGCTAGGCTTTCCAGCCCCACGGCCTCAGGGAATCTCCCAGCTTCTCCCCCATCACTGCCTCAGACTTTTGTTTACCGCAGGATCTGATTTCCAGGAGAGGAATCTGATGGGCCTGCTGTCAGTTTCTGAGCCGAGCCACATCGGCTGAATCTCATGGGCCAGCCTGGGAGCAGGGTGTCCTTGAATTTGATTTCCTTAGGAAGGGACGTGGCTGGGCAGGCTGCAGTACAGCTTGTGACAGTTTACAATACTGGGGTTTGTCTTTGTTTTTAAGTAATGAAATTTTGAGACTATCTTTCTGAATTTCGTATTTCTAGAATAAAATTTGGCTAGTTTGGCTCACTCATTGTGCCTTAGTCAGCTGTGTTCTCATTGAGCACATACTATGTGCTCGGTGAATCCTGGCCTCAAGGAACCTTGTCTAGCAGTAATGATGATATTCTGATATAACTAGAGCCTCCCAGGTGCTGTTGGCAAATTCTTTACGTATGTCAACTCATGATGAGGAAGGTGAGGCACAGAGAGGTCGTGTAATTTGCTCACGGTCACACAGCTAGTAAGTAAGTGGTGAAGGCTGATTTGAAGATGTGTCTTAGTGTCCTAAGTTCCACTGGATAGAGCTGTGCAAAGGTTTCAACAGACTACAGAATTTCCAAGCCATGGAGTACCATGCAGCCATTAAAGACAAGGAAGAGGAACTGACTTAGAAATTCTCCCAAACATATTAAATGGGAAAAAAACAAAGTTTTTTCCAAACAGTGTATGTATTGTAATGCCATTTATGGGTTTTAAAAGATAATTCATACGCCCATGTATGTGCACCACTCAAATGGAACACAGGTTACCTCAGAGGGGTGGTGCGTGGGCGTGGTGAGGGAGGAACCTTTTCCCTCTTACATAGTGCATGAATCATATAAAACGTGGGGAATTAATAATATTGTACATTATGATACTGCTGTAGAAAGGAATAGGCTACAGCATTAAGAATGCTCACTGCACTTCCCTGGTGGTCCAGTGGATAAGACTCTGCACTTCCAGTGCAGGGGACCCAGGTTCCATCCCTGATCAGGGCACTAGATCCCACGTGCCGCAACTAAGAGTCCACATGCCACGACTAAAGATCCCGCATGCTGCAACTAAGACCTGGCGCAGCCAAATACATACATAAATAAATATTTTAGCTATATATATGCTACTAATAAAGAATTTTTATTAACACAGGAAATACTCTTGCTAAAACAGTATATAGGAAAAGCAGATACATGTTTTATCTATGAAGAATACATAGAAAAGTCCAGAAGGAAATTACATCAAAGTATTTTAAATGGCTACATTTAGGCAGGAGGCTTATGGAAAACTTTTCCTTTAGCTCTATACTTTTCAGTTTTCTGTAATCTGTATTATGTTTATAGTTGTGGTTTTTTTTTTTTATTATTCTGGATTAGTTTGGATGTCCTGTTCATAAACTAAAGCATAAAATCACCCATCGTAAGGTGGATGCCTCCCAGGCTTCTGACTTTCACCTTCTTCAAAGCAGGCCATCCGTGCCTCTGCATCCAGAGCACTCCCTCGGGGTCGGTTCTCCTCCATGTGACCGTGACAGAGGAAGGCAGTGCTGATCCCCTCACGTCCCCGTCCAGTGACCCCCCTCTCTGTGTTGTTTCCCGCAGTGGCCCTAAGGAAAACAGAGACCAGCCATCATCTCTCCCTCGACAAAGCCAGTGTCCCGCCCGAGCTCTTCCAGAAGTCATCGCAGTTAGCAGAGTTACCGCAGAAGCCGCCACCCGGAGACCTGCCCCCGAAGCCCACGGAACTGGCTCCCAAACCCCCAATCGGAGACTTGCCACCTAAGCCGGGAGACCTGCCCCCCAAGCCGCAGCTCGCAGACTTGCCTCCCAAGCCGCAGGTGAAGGACCTGCCGCCCAAGCCGCAGCTAGGAGACTTGCTGGCGAAACCCCAGGCAGCAGACGCCTCTCCGAAGGCCCAGCCGCCCCCAGAGCTCGCCCCCAAGTCACACCCAGCCGATCTCTCCCCGAATATCCCGAAGCAGGCGTCCGAGGACTCCAACGACCTCACGCCCACCCTGCCAGAGACGCCTGTGCCGCTGCCCAGGAAGATCAACACGGTGGGTGGACACCCGGCCAGCCCAGCTCGGGCATCATGGGGGCGTGGAGCCTGGGGGTTGGGACCGGGTTGTGGACCCCGCAGACAGACCTCAGGACCTGCGTTCCCTGTGACCACGGGGGCTCGGCCACTTAATTACGTGCCCTGAGCCTAGGTTTCCTTATATGCAGATCAGAGCTAGGACAGTGCCTGAGTTCATGGGTGATGAAACGCAGTGACAGATGAGCTGCACCCAGTAACACTCAGCAAGTGGTCGCTCTTGCCTCAGATCCTTGAGGAGGAGACCTTTCCTCTCCCAAGGTGGCAGGAAAGCGGTCTCCCTCTCAGGGTTCTGAGCACCTCGCTCCGCTGCTTCTCACAGCATCTTCCTGGAGGAATTGGGCGCAGGGCCCCAAAAGACTTGCACCAACACAGAATTTGGTTTGAAGTCTCCCATTCCAACTTTGTCCTGAAATGCTTTCTACTCTAGGATATAGCCATTTTACTTGAATGTAAACGTGCTTTTCAGCCCCGCTGCCCGCCCCAAAATGTTTTTTGGAAAAACGGAGCTCTGGGAAGATGCACGTGTGCTGTCTGTCCTGCCCATGGCCGCACCCTCACAGGGTCACGAGCACCCGGGTCAAGGAGCACAGTTAGTGGGGGACTAAAAGCCTCTACTCACATCTTACTACAAAAAACCAACGTTGCAATAAAAGTGTGTCACTTCGGTACTAAAGGAAAAGTGAGACGAGTAAAATCCATCCTCCCCTGGGTGGGAGACCATGCACACGTGCATCAGCGGGTGCTTGCCCTTCTCCAGGGCAGGCTCCCGAGACGCCCGAGCACCACGCATGGCCTTGACCTGCGCATAATTCCAGTTTGTGCTGCTTTACTGTTCATCTCATGTAACCTTCCCTGTCATAAGTGGCCACACGCAGCTTGCTCACAGAGTCAGAGCTGAGAAGACTTAAGATCTCTACTGGCCACAGCTCCGCCGGCTTCTCAGACCCCACCAGCTCCAGCACAGCCCAGGGAGAGGGCTGCAGAAGCCAGCGGGTCATCAGGGTGACTGACCGAGGGAGAAACCAGCAGACGGGAAAAGCGCTTGACCCAAAACTTTTCCAGACACAGCTTGCTTTTTTTCTTCCTAATTATTTAATAAGCTGGGCACCAGAACCATCCTTTAGAAGGTCATTTCCCTATTTCCATCTTCCTGTTTGCAAAGAACTAGAAATCCAACAAATAAAAGCCCAAGTCAAAATGGGTCAAAAGCTAACACGTTTTGGGGAACTGCCTGGCGTCCTCCCCGCCCCAGGCTGCCCTGCCCTGTTGAAGCAGCATGTGCTGACTCAGTGCTTTGCACGAGGGGCTGAGAAATGTGTTTATGCCGCACGTTCCGTGTGCAGAAGCTGCATGTCCTGCTTTACAGCATGTTTCCCCAAACCATTTTTAGACTCTTCTGTCATCTCCGCAAGCTGCCGTGGGTTGGGGAAGGGGAGAACGCCTTGCAGTTCTAGGTGAAGCTGGATTTGGGTCCCTGCCCACGATGTCTGCCGTCCGATGGAAGCCATCGGGGCTGCCTGCTCGCTCACACCGGGCTCTGCCCTGCTGCTCGGGGCAGAGGGCCTGTCGTGTCCGGAGGGCACCCAAGGCTCGGGGCGCCTGCCCACAGGCCTCCCTCCTTTCACCGAGGAGAAACTGAGGCTCAGGGAGGTGAACTCACTCGCCCAGTCAGTGTGTCTCTTTCCCTTCGGTCTGTCCTGTGAGCTAAAACCCCATTTCTTTCTTGAAGGGGAAAAGTAAGGTGAGGCGAGTGAAGACCATCTATGACTGCCAGGCGGACAATGACGACGAGCTGACCTTCATGGAGGGCGAAGTGATCGTGGTCACCGGAGAGGAGGACCAGGAGTGGTGGGTACGTACCAGTCGTGAGGACCAGAGTGCCCCGGGGCCTGCCAGCCCCGCCTCTTAGCCAGCGGCCAGAGCTTTGCAACTGGGTCGGGAGAATTCACCCTCGCACATGCTTTAGCCTTATCACACCACAACCTGTAAGCTCTAGGTACGTTCTGGTTTCCCAGCCAAGCTCTGCTCAGGCGCTGCCCTCCACCGCCGCGCGTCCTCCTCCCCGAGTTCCATCCTTCATCCCGCCTGCAGTTCTCTTGCCGTCAAGTGGGGCCTGATCCCTGCTTCACGTGACTTTAGAAGATTGAATGAGAATATGTGAAACTCCTTTTACCTGAAAACCTGCTGCCCAGGTGTCAGGAAGGAAGGGCATCCCTGTCCTCCCGTCGTGGCCCTTGAAAATGCCCTGGTCCTCGGTGGCCACAGGGGTGGCTGACATGTCCCCAGCTGTCTAGGTTGCGGCCGGAGGGAGCCTCCAGTGGGCCCTGCCAGGCAGAGGTGCAGCGGGCAGAAGCCTCCTGTGCTTTTCCTCGTCGAGCATTTCCCGACCCCAGCGTGGAAGTTCTTCCTTGGCAGCCTGAGCCCCTCCTGCCCAGAGGGTCCTGGCTCTGTCTGCCGAGAAAGGGGCCTGCGGTTCACAGCTGAGCCAGCAGAGCCTGCTGATGCCCAGGAACGTGTGCACGTCCACACACACACATACACACGTGTGCACACACATGTACTTTTGGCTTCCCCTCCTTTGGGCCCAGACAGTGACTTCAGATTCTTGGCCACAGCTGTGGGGATTTTGCTTGGACTGCAGCAGTGGTTCAGCCAGGGGCAGTTTTGCCCTCTAGGCACGTATGACAACATCTGGAAACATTTTGATTATCAGGGCCTGGGCAGGGTGGGTGCTTCCTGCTTCTGGGGGGTAGAAGCCAAGGCTTCTGCTAAGCATCCAACAGTGTTTGGAATAGCTCCCACCCCAGTGAACCATCTGGCCCCAGTGTCAGGAGTACCGAGGTTGAGGAACCCTAGACTCTCTCCCTCTCTCTCTCTGACATGGGAGTCTGGCAGCTTAGACTCTTGACAAGGAGATGGACCCTAAAGGCCCGAGGTGACTTACTCTGAGCCCCTGGATAAAGCATGTCCTTTCAGTAAGCCTCAGTTTCCTCCTCTGAAAAGTGGGGCATGAGTCTAAGAACTCACGTGCACGACACCAGTTAAGACCCCGTGAGGTGGGCCGGCCAGGCCTCACTCCACTCTTTAGAAGGGAAGCTGGTGGACAGTGGCCCGGGTGACCGCCCGAGACCACAGTCCCGGTAAACGAAGGAAGCAGCCCTGGGCTGACACGCAGCTCCTGCGCCGGCCACCCTCCGTGCAGCAGGCACTTCATGCAGGGAAATGAGCGCGGGCCTGGATCTCGCTCCGTAATTGTCACGTGAAGCCAGCGTGCGTGTCGTATTCTTTCTCCTCATAGGCTTCTCTTTAATGCAGTTCACGCTGGTGTAACTGAAGTTATTAGGAACTTCTGTCAGGTCACCATGGCTTCCAGGTTCAGGCAGCAGACGACAAATCGGCCGTAAAACTTGCCCTCGTCCATCTCAAACTTTCACAATGTCCTTCCCCCGCACAGCAGCCAGAAAGCAGGTTCTTGGTACACAGAGGCCCCTCCATATACATAATCGTCAGTGTAATCTCTCAACAGGCTGAGAAATAGGGGTTTTTTAGCCCCGCTTTACAGACAGGAGGCTTAGCACGGTTTGCCTGAGGTCGCCCGGCAGGAAAGGTGGCCAGACAGCCTGGTTGAGCGCATTGTTGAAGCTGCAGCCTGGGCGAGACCGTAGCAGGTCAGCCCCCTCTGTGGGCCGCTGTCCCTTTGTGTGTAGAGTGAGGGGTCACGGAACTGTACCTCCCGGCGCTGTGTCTGCGGGTGCAGTGATCCACGTGAACCACGTGGTCCTCCCCTGTGTGGTGCTTTCGTGCTGTGTCTCACCGTGGCCTGCATCCCGCCCGGGTCAGGGCCACCTCCAGCCTGACACCTGTCCTTTCTCCCTGCAGATCGGGCACATCGAAGGACAGCCCGAGAGGAAGGGGGTCTTTCCGGTGTCCTTTGTCCACATCCTGTCCGACTAGCAAAAAGCAGAACCTTCAGACTGTCTGCACCTGTCATGCAAGACTGCTGCGTCCACGTGGCCCTGTGCTCACCGTGTATATAGCTGCTGTCACTGAGCGGGAGGCTCCCGGAGGGGCTGCCGCGGGAGGGGAACATAGCGTGTGTTGTAAATACCCTGTGGTCTCTGCCTTCGCCAGTATTAGGGTAGCCTTGGGACCCGGTGCGCCTTACTGGTTTGCCAAAGCCGTCCTTGACATCTAGCACTTCCATCTCTCTCTATGCTGTTTTCCAAGCCAACAAACAAACACAGGAATATAGGAACTGCTGGCTTTGCAAATAGAAGTGTCTCCAGCGACCGCTGAAGGGCACAGAGTTGCCTCTGTTCCTGACAATACAGTATTCTCCATTGTGTTACTGAAAATGCACCATTAGCAAAGAGGTGGGTTCTGTTTTCCAGGTGAAACTTTCGGCTCCATGACAGACCAGCCTGTAGTTAATCTGTGTACACAGTTTACAGCTACAAAAACCGACCTTGGTATTTATTGCAGAAGAGTGCTGAGTTAAATGTAAGTGTTATTCCTTCAGCAAAATATTCACTGACCCAAAACCTTGGGTGGCATTTTGCAGTGCCCAAAGCCTCATGCAAGTTTAGACAAGTGGGTTTACACTGTCTTAAGAGGATGAGTACCCGCCCCTGAGATATTACCTCATTATGCAAAAATAACATATCCTTCATGACTATTTTCACAGAAGTTTAAGACATCTGATGAAGTTCAACTTTCAGGAACCAAGGACTGCCAGAAACTATTAGCCTCTACATTATGCATGCATTTAGAAGCTTACCTGAAATCTGCCTTTTATAAAGGAATAGTATGGATAAGTTGAACTGTACATTTTTTAAACTTGATTGCCATTAAAGGAGAAATTATAAGGTTGCAACGATATTTGCTTCCAGTCAGTCATTTGGCTTTCTCAAGAGTATGCATCTACATATCACATTATGAATTAGCATCCTTCAAATGTGCTAACGCCCCCAATGTGTCCATTTTAAAGTCTTTTCTGAGTTTTGTTCCTGATAAATTTAAACTTTCAAAAGATTATTCAAGAAGATGACGAATTCAAAAGTCAGTTCTGCACATCATTTATCCCCCCCTGCAGAATCCAGGTGCTGAAACCGTCCTTCTCTTTTTCCATTTTCTTTACTAAGCCCCAATCATAGATAAGTTTTCCGATCTCCAGCTCTGTTCAATAGACACGTTACCTTCAAGTCAATTCATAACCAAGTTTTTGAACGCTGCTATGAATTGCACTGTGAAACACGCTCTTCCTGCCAGGAGTCTCTGCCCCTCTCAGTTTTCTTCTCATCCCAGCTGTGTTCATCAGACCATTAAGAATATCGTGAGTTTTTCAGTCTTTTACGTCAGTCTGAATTTTGGGAAAGGTTACAGTCATTTCACTCCACAGTCAGTGGGGCTGCTCTCTGATTCTGAGGCTCGTGTGTCATTCTGGCGTTAAGTTTGCTTAAACTGCTGTGTTGGCAACAGCACAGAAAACTAATATTTTTAAGCAGATAATCTTGGCGATGAACAAGAAATGTTCATTTCACAGAAGCACAACTCCCAACCAAACCCTTAGGGGAAGCCTTCTTTAATAGAGTCTAGAGTCAGTGCTCAGTGAATATTTAGTTCTGCTTAAGTGATTACTATGAAAACTTTGAATAGCCACCTAATCAATAAACCTTGCATGACAAACCTGCAACGTATCAGCTGTTATTGGAAAGTGGTTTTAAGCAATTGCTTCCTCAGCGTCATGGCACACGTGAACCCCACACAGAACAAGACACCGGGAGCCAGCCGACATGCTGGTGTATGTGGCTGACAGTGTTCACAGCGTCAGTGTTTAAGCCACATGGGTGTCAGGTCAGGAAGTCACCGTCTGAAGTTATTTAGTGTCCCAGTTCATTCATTTATACTTCTTAAGTTGTATTGAAGCACCATTCATTTTTGTGGCCTACAGTATTTTCAACTGATCTCAAAATAAACTGGCTTTTTAAAAAAACACAAAAGGTAGATATCTAAAATTACATGGAGTCAATGTCTATTTTTTTCCCCTTTTGGAGTGACTTACACAAATGCCTTTTTTTGTTTGTTTTTAAACACTTTGGGTTTTGTTTTGTTTTTTTCCTTCTGGTTTTGTTTTTGTTTTCCATCAGGAACTTGAGTTCTCTCTAACCCAGCTTACTGTGGGACATAGGAAAACTAGGTATAAGTACCTTTGGCGACCTTGGTTGGGTTTGCATCTGGTATTGTTCTTAAACTCAGTGAGCCACAACCTGCAATTTTGTACATGAAACAGAGTATTTTGAAGGTATGGAACCTATGGAAAAAATAGCTAATTAGTTCTTTCTCCCCCCCGCGGAGGGGAAAGTTATGTTCTGCAAATAGTGTGTGTCTTATTTTACTGTTGAACAGCAATTGCTATTTATTTTTTTATTGCCTAGAACTTTCAACATGTTGTATAGGAATCCCATAGCGCCACGAGTTAAATTCCGAATTCCCATCTGGATGTTACGCTCAAGCATCAGTACACTCGTCATTTCACATGTATTTAATGTGACAGTTTTCAAGTACTGTATGTGTTCATTTCTACTTTTTTTAATATTTAAAATTGCTTTTAAATAAACATATTCTCAGTTGATCCCAAACATCTGACATCAGGCCATTTTGTGAGTTGTCCACTACTCTTCTGATGGAGGAAATCAAAACTTCACTTGGCTGTGCTTTTGGGGGGGTGTAGGTAACACAAGTCATTCAACTTCTACATTAAAGCTCACTTTGGTTAAATAATGGGCTTCCCTCTCCTCGGCTTACGAACCATGGACCTCAATGTTTTGGTTTTCCCCCCCTCCTCCCCCCCCAACCCAATTCCCACTCCCACCTCCAGGCACCCAGCCTGCAGTCATGAAGATGACATGTTGATGCATTAAAAGCTCTTGGATGGTACCCAGCACAGACCAAGCGCTGTGCATGCACTTCTGTCATGTTGCTGTCACCACTGGTGCCACTGCACGGTGAGCAGACCCAGGTCCAGGCACCGGGCCAGCGTTATCTCATCTCGCCCTCAGCAAGCCCTCCCGGCTTCACAGAGCTTGACAGGAGGCTCAGGAAGATCCATTACCGCGCAGCAGCCATGGGGGTCCGGGTGAGTAGTTCTGGCTCCAAGGCCATCCTCAGAATTTCCACCACGTGGGAGATGGTAAGCATCATGAACTTCTGGCCAGGGAAATGCAGCCGTGGAAAGCTGACCGAGACCGCGGCGTTGAAGATTCCGAAGTGTTGGTCTCTGCATTTCTTTTGTCTCCTTTCGTGAAAGTTGGTAGATCTTGACGCCTGTTCACACACCTCGGCAAGATAAACCCTACAGACCACCCTGTGGGGAAAATGGGGTTCGGCACGGAAGCCAGTGACTTTCCATCGGGGTGTATCTGGGAGAGGTGACCATAATTACCTGGGTGTTTCAAGCCATAATTACCTGGATGGCAGCCAGCTTTCCATCTCATTACAGAATGCTTCAATGGCTGCACTGGTTATGTATTGTTTTAAACCTGGAGCAGCCTCTCTTTGAGGTCAACACACTGGCCCCCCATTGAAAGCAGCCCCTCCAGTATGCTGTGAGCCCCCCCTGGCCTGTCTCCCAGGGGTGCTAGCAACAGGAGGGCACCCTGATCTCTCTCCCTAGGGTCCTTCAAGCCCTGGACAGTAGATGGGCCGCTGTTCCCTGTACGTGGAGTCGGTCCTGTAGGAGGCAGAAATCCTCCTCCTTCGGCCCATCTTCAGATGAGGAGATGCACTCGTAGGGCTGAAGTGGCTTGTCCAAGGTCACAGTGAGTCACAGCAGCAGCTGGAGCCCAAGGCTTTGTGGCCTCGGCACCAGCCTCCCCGACCTCTCCCTCCCCAGCCCTGCTTTTCGCTCCTCTCCCCAGCCCTGTGCCCTCCGCCGTATTTTTTAAGTCTTCCTCCTCCCAGAATGTGGGTGTATGTGCGGCAGGGGTGGGGTGGGAGTGTTGATAATTATGGGGCAATTCAGCCTACGCTACTTTGCCCCCCATGTGTTCTCCTCCATCCCAAATGGAAATCTTTCATTTCCCCGAATCTGCAGTATGTGGGTAATTTGAAGCCGGTGGGCTTCCTGGAGGAAGGGGGTCTGTGCCCATCCTGGGGGCCTGCACGCCTGAGCAGGTGAAGGCAGAGAGCTCGGGCAAAGGCTGGTGGGACAGTGTGTGGCGTACCTGCAGCAGCCGGAGCAGGGACCAGTGGTGAAGGCACAGGCAGGAACCCCTCCCCGGCAGTCATGCACCCCTTCCCGGGGGGCCCATCCCGCACGGTAACTGCTAACCTGCATCGCAGCCACAACCCGGGCCCAGTGCCGTATCAGCACGACTGCGCTCGTCCCGGCCACACTATGAAGCGGAACGATCATCGTAACCCGACAGTTTCGGAGACTGATGCTTAGTGAAGATGTAACTTGCCAAAAGTCAAGTCGGTTGTGAGGGACGGGGGCCGGACTTGAACCCAGAGGTCAGGGCCCATGTAGCTCCCAGCCGTGACCTTATGTTGCCTCTACTGCTACTGACTGGGTCCGAGCCGGCCCACTCCAGCCTTGCAGGGCAGCTCAGCCCCAGGGAAGTGTAAACCAGGAAGTGCAACGAAGTTTGCAGTCCAGAGAAGTGACGGCCTTTGCAGAAGGGGCCCCGGGTGAGTAGTTCTTGGACAGCTGCTCTGCAGAGGTCGGGCTGGCATCCGGTGTCCCGGTACGTGCAGCCTGTGACTGAGAAGAAAGCGGTGGTTGAGTGAGTGTGTCTATCCGTCAGCACTGCAGCCCCATGTGCAGGCATTGAAACCCTTAAGCTCCTGAAAACAGGAATTAGAGCTCAGATAAACACAGCTGTTTTGCAAAAATCTTAACACACAGCAAACCCTCATCAGAGGCTCAGAAGGCCAAAACGTTGACTTTCTTCAAAACCACCAGGGGAGAAGCCCTGTTCGGCTTCGCACATCTTCGGACAGGATTTAAGCTTTCACTTTATAGGTCCAAGCAGATCTGAGGACGAGAGATGGCACACGTGTCGTCTGCATGCTGGCCTGAGAATCCATCAGGGCCAGGTTTTGAGATTCGGGCCAGCGTCACCTGGGGTCCTCGGCATTAAAATCAGGTTCATCGGCCGGCCCTGAACCTGGAGTCTCAGGAGGGGCCCAGGATCTGCATTTAACCAGTATCCGCAGGTGGTCCCCGTGTACCGCCAGCGGGCACGGGTCCCTCTCAGTCTCCCAACAAGAACTGTAAACCTCCTCTTCCCCAGATACCAGTGAGAAATCACACAGATCTCCTCAGTGTTTGACGTGCAGTTGGTGGCCTCCAAGTATTCCTTGCGCGGGTGAGCACATGAAACCTCCTGGCAAGATAAGTAAAAGAACGCCCGTTGTTGAAAATGGGGGTCATGTTCGGTGGCGGGAACGTCCTCCCCAACCAGGGGTCAGAGGGAGCCTCTGGTCCAGGTTTGCTCTGCCCACTGCATACTGCTGACTCTCACCCAGTAAACAAGAGGCCTGACAATGGGCCTCTTTCTATGGTGCATTAAGCTGCAGAACAAAGACGCACAAGAACACGTTGTCTGAATGCGCAAGCTTAGTTCCTGCTCAGCTGGAACCACTTAGAAAACCCAGACACCAGGACTCCCCTGGCCTGCTCCACCTCCGGAGAGCAGTCGACTGCTTCCCTATCTGGGTCCCCTTTTACGGCTCTGCCACCGTAAGAAAGCTCTAGAGCTGATGAGCCGCGAGTGCACCCAGGCTGTCCTGCTTTCCCTTCCAGACCATTGCCGGTGGCCGGGGTCCACTCTCCAGCCTAAAGCCGAAGCTGAGTCTGGTCTGTGCCCAAGTAGGGGGTGCGGGTGATGAGCAGCTCACATGGTGAGGGGAAGGGAAGGGAGTCTGGGTAGGCAGAGAATAGGGGCAGCGTCAAAGTGAAATCAGCTGAATGTCCACAACAGCTGGACATATGTATATGCCCCGTGACCCAAGGCTCCCGGGTAGAAATTGGGCATGTGCTGGGCAAAAAAAACATGCTAGAGTGTCCATAGCAGGACTGCTGATAACAGTAAAAACCTGTAAACTACCCGAATGTCTGTCCCAGTAGAATGGTTATATAAATAGGGGCATCTTCACACAATGTGTACAGCAATGAGAATGAACCAACCACACACAATAGGGGTGAATGTCACAAATGATACTGATTGAGGCAAGAAGCCACACTCAGGAGAATTCACCTTTGATTCTACATAATGTACAAAAATAGGTCATGTATGTGGTTACAAGTCACAATCACGGTTACCCGAAGGGGAACTTGGAAGGGAGGCCGGGGGAGATACTTTGGGGGTACAGATGCTATTCTTTCTTCTTCTGGGTGCTGGTTACACAGGTTTGGTTCAGTTTGTGAAAATTCCTTGAGCTGTTTGCTTCTGATATGTGCACTTGTCTGTTGTGTGTGTTATCCTCAGTACAATGCTGATAAATGTGTAACCAGCTCTCAAAATATATTTTTTAAGGCCCTTATTTGTAGCATTTGCCAATTCCCATGGTGTAAATATTTCTACAACGGCTGAGTCCAAGCTACCAATATGATGTCGCTGAATGCCAAGTTGGGAAAAGAGGTATACGATCCGTTACAATCCGTTCTTGCAAGTGGGACTGAGCCAGCTCAGCAGACCACTGGTTATACTTTAACAAAAGTGCTTTAAAAAGTAAAGTCTGCTAAAACGCAGAGGTGAAATGAGGGCTAATGAGGATAAGCCCCTTCTGACCTAGCTACCTGCTTGGCCCCATGTAAGCAACACCCATCACCTACCCCCCCACCTCCCTATACTCTTTAAAAAACAATGTTATAACAGCCTTATTGCAATATAATCCATATACCATACAATTCACTCATCAAGTATACATTTCAATGGTTTGTTCGTAGAATTGTACAACCATCATCACAATCAATTTTAGAACATTTTCCTCACCCCCGAATGAAACCTTATACCCGTTAGCAATCACTCCCATTTTCCTCCAACCCCTGACAACCACTAATTTACTTCCTGTCTCTATAGAGATTTGTCTCTCTTGGAAATTTCATATAAATGGAATCCTAGATGGTCCTCTGTGACTGGCTTCTTCTACTCAGCATGACGTTTTCAAGGTTTGTCCATGTTGCAGCATGTATCAGTATTTCTTTTTATTGCCAAGTAATGTTCCACTGTATGGATATCCTTCATTTTGTTTATCCACTGCTGAGCAGTTGGGTTGTTCCCACTATTTTGACTATTATGAATAATGCTGCTATGAACGTTCGTGCGTAAGTTTTTGCGGGGACGGATGTTTTCGTTTCTCTTGTGCGTATACCTAGAAGTTGAATTGCTGGGTCAGAGGGCAACTCTGTGTAACCGCCTGAGGAACTGCCAGACTATTTTCCAAAGCAGCTGCACCATTTTGCATTCCCACCAGCAGTGTACAAGGGTTCCAATTTCTCCACATCCTTGACAACACTTGTTATGATCTGTCTTTTTTATTACGGCCAGCCAAGTGGGTGTGGAGTGGTATCTCATTGTGGTTTTGATTTGCGTTTCCTTGATGACATGATGTTGAGCATATTTTCATGTGCTGACTGGCCATGTGTACATCTTCTTTGGGGAAATGGCCATTTAGAACCTTTGCCTATTTTAAGAGTGGATCATGTGTCTTTTTGTTATTGAGTTGTAGGAATTCTTGATATATTCTAGATAAAGTCTCTTATCAGATGTGAGATTTGCAAAAATTTTCTCTCATTCTGTGTGTTATCTTTCCCTTCTACTCTTTTGAACCTGGATATTGTCCTCAAGAAGATGGAACGTTCAGGAATCACAAACTCCAAAGCCTTCAAAAGCCAGGCAAATCACCTAAATATGTGAGATGGCCTTGGGTTTTTCTCCAGTAATACCATTGTTCAGGCTAAACTAAGCGTCTCTGGGGCCTCTGGAAGCATAGATGTGGGCAGTGGATTCTCTGGCCCTGGGTTTGATGCTGCATGCCCCCCGCCCCATAGCTGAGTGTATGTGGGCAAGTTAGCTGGCCCCTCTGAACCCTAAATTTTCTTTTTTAATTAAATTTATTTATTTATTTATTTATTTTTGGCTGCGTTGGGTCTTCGTTGCTGCGTGCAGGCTTTCTCTAGCTGCAGCGAGCGGGGGCTACTCTTCCTTGTGGTGCGTGGGCTTCTCATTACGGTGGCTTCTCTTGTTGTGGAGCACGGGCTCTAGGCGCGCGGGCTTCAGTAGTTGTGGCGCACGGGCTTCAGTAGTTTTGGCACATGGGCTCAGTAGTTGTGGCTCGCGGGCTCTAGAGCGCAGGCTTAGTAGTTGTGGCGCACGGGCTTAGTTGCTCTGCGGCATGTGGGATCTTCCCGGACCAGGGCTCGAACCCGTGTCCCCTGCATTGGCAGGCAGATTCTTAACCACTGTGCCACCAGGGAAGTCCCCTAAATTTTCTTGTCCATGAAATGTGGGTACTACCGCTGCCCTCACAAATGGAGATGGACAGAGAACAACTTGGAACATTTTGGAGTAGGCCCTCCTGTATAATGGTTAACTCTGTGCACATTTTACTTTGATAAATTTTTTTACTATAATGTAAGACCTACATCTGGTCTGGCGTCTGTTAGGGCTCTGTCGGGGGTAATCCCCTCCCCCACCCTGCTGTTTATGCCCAAGAGCCCGCCCGGCTGCCTCCACCCTCCATCCCCTGAGCCTTCCTGATCGCTCAAAGCTGCCTTTAGATGCCTGAACCTGCTACCTCTTAGTGCAGTGGGGAGGGCGAAAGGGCTAAATACCACTTTTGCTTTTATTATTATTAAATCGGAGACCAACAAATGTTTCTCAGCTTCCTGGGCCAGTAAGAACTTTACCAATAATTGAAACCAAAAGAAAGTGTGGTTTCGCTCTCCTTTCAAGAGGAAGTAGCCTTCTGACCCCATCAGGGGTTTCTCAGTCTCCCCCGCGGTAGCCACCACCCCAGCCCCTGCAGCAGAGCCCAGCTGGGCATCTGTGCCCCTGGAGCCCGGGGCCTGGCTGCTCTGACGATGCCCGCAGCCCGTGAAGTCGGCCTGTAGAGGGGCTGAGGACAAGGGGCAGGGTCTCAGATCCCCGGGGGAGCAGATCTGGTGGTTCCAAAGCCCGACTTCCCTTAACAGACAGGTGTACTCAGGGGTCACGGACACACCACCCAAGGTCGAGCTGTGAGTTTCAAAACAGAAATGAAACTCTAGAAGCGCCTCATCCCTGCCCCTCTGGCTCTTAACGGTAAAGTCACTCCCTTCCATGAGTCAGGCTGGGAAGTGCTGATTTCACGGTAATGCATCACCTCTGCTTAGAGAACCCTCCCTGCCAGGCAGGATTCTTGCGGCTCCGACACACCCAGCTCCCCGCGCCCTGCGCCTGGGGTGCCCGTGGGGTCAGGGGGCCCTCGGGGAGCCAAGCCCAGAGCAGGAACCCGCAGCTCCCCTTCCCGAGGCAAACCCGCCCATTATGCTCCATCTGTCTCTGCGTCCGTCTGTCTTTCCCTCTACTTAAGCTGTGGGTCTCAGACTCGAGTGTTAAAAATGCAAACCCCGCACCCTGACCTCCCTGATTCTGAGTCAGCGGGTCAGGCAGAGCAGGTGGGACCCCGGGTTTTGTGCGTGTAGCAGATACGCCTGGACGCTCTGATGTGGGTGGTCACGGACTGTCCTTTGAAAAATAACATTCACATGGTTCAACATTTTTTTTTTTTTGAACCAAAACAACGTGTGGATCTTGAAGCCAAAAGAAGCGCTTTGTTGGATGCTGGCCTGGCCTCTCCAGCTTCATCCTGTCTCACCGTCCTCAGCCCCTTCCAACCCTGGCCAGGACCCTGCTCCGTCACAAGCACCCATGGTCTCCTCCAGCCTATTCTAGGGCTCAGGCCACCGACCAGACATAAAGCTACTAATAGGTACCGTCTCTGCCTGCCTTTCACGCTCCCTGCAGCCGAGAGCCCATAGGGGGTCCTCAAACAACAACTTTAAGTAAGGGGGCCACTAAAACCCCGACCCCAATCCACCAAAGTTATCCTGAGAGAAGAAAGACGTCAGAATTACAGGAAGTGGTGTCTTTCCTCTGGCCTGGTAGAGGGTATTCAAACACAGCTAGTCTGTCTGCTCTCAAAATGGAGTCCAGTTGGACTATCACAAATAAAACCCTGCTTGTGGGGCTTCCCTGGTGGCGCAGTGGTTGATAATCCGCCTGCCAATGCAGGGGACACGGGTTCGAGCCCTGGTCCGGGAAGATCCCACATGCCACAGAGCATCTAAGCCCGTGCGCCACAACTACTGAGCCTGCGCTCTAGAGCCCACGAGCCACAACTACTGAAGCCCACACACCTAGAGCCCGTGCTCCGCAACAAGAGAAGCCACTGCAATGAGAAGCCCGCGCACCGCAACAAAGAGTAGCCCCCCGCTCGCTGCAGCTAGAGGAAGCCTGTGTGCAGCAACAAAGACCCAACGCAGCCAAAAAAAACCCACCCTGCTTGTGCCTGCATCCAATTAGGAGGGGAGAAGGAGTGCGGAGGGGCAGCTCTGCAGGGCAGCAGGGGCTGGAGCAGAACTGGAACCCACCCACCGGGGTCACCACCCCCAGGGCTGCTGAACTGAGGAGGGGGAGCCTGGGTTCTGTCCTTGCCTGGCTCCAGCCAACAGGAAAAGCTCGAGCAAGCCCTTTCCCCTCTACGCTTTAGTTTCATCACCCGGAAGATAGGGATTGCATAGGCTGGCCTATGGTTATGCCATCACATCTCCTTTTTCTGATTTTGACCCTCTCACCACCCTTTAGAATGAATTGTGATATCGGACCAACTCAGACAATCCAGGAGAGTCTCCCCATCTCAAAATCCTTAACTTAATCACAGCCGCAAAGTCCCTTTTGCCATGGAAGGTAATATATTCACAAGTCCCAGGGATAAGGACATGGCCAGGGCAGCGGGGGCGGGCTGCTTTATTCTGTCTATCACGAAGAGCTCAAACAAGTCTCCCAAAGTCACAGCGCTGGAGAGTAGAGAGTCTGGGTTAGGTGACACCCAGGTGGCTTTTGCTTCCTCAAACCTCTGTGACTCCATGCTGATGATCCGTGAGCTCCACCCTGTTTTCAACAGAGTGGCAGAAGCAGCAGCAGGGCCCATCTTCCTGTACTCACACTCCATCCTCCTCCGAGAGCCCCCTGTCTTTCAGCAAGCATCTCCGGTGCACCTACTATGTGCCAGACCCCAGGGACCCAGGATAATCAACACCAAACATGCCTGTGTGGACACTCAGAGTCAAGTCAGCAAAACATATGTCCTCGGTACTTCAATAAAGCAGCTTCCAAGATGGGGGCAGTCTAAATTATAACAATCCTTTTGGCAATACATAAGAGGCCCCCCAGAATATTAATACACTGGCCAAAATTCCAACTCTTGAGAATTTTTCCTAAGAAAAATAAAAGACTTCTGCTATGCTTTTATTTTAAAAATTCACATGGCTGGTTAATTATGGTACATCCACCCAATAAAATAATATGTAGCCACAAAAAACATGCAAACATACTTAATATATGGTGTTTCAGGGTACAATTTAACAACCACCAACAGGGGACTGATTTACAAAGGCAAAGTGCTTCCTGACAATGGAATGCTAATGGCTGTCAAAAAGAAGAAATTGGAAAGTCTGCACATGTCAAAAGAGAAAGATCTCCATTACATGCATGGTTTATACGTGGAAAAATTCTGGAAGGATTTGAGTACCATAGTTCTGAGGTCAGAACTATACTTGGCACTTTCTTATATTGTGATATATATTTTTTTAATTTATTATTATATATAGTAAGCTGGGGGTGACAGATCGTAGCATAACCTCTTTGGAAAGTGGGTCATAATATTTAATAAATTCGAAGTTACGCGTATCTGCCTACTACACAGCTACTCCACCCCAGGAACAAAGAGATTCTTTCCTACACGTGCACAAGGGGACGTGGAAAAAAAGATCCATGCAAAAGCACTGTTTAAAAGAGCAAAATATTGGAATAATGCAGATGTCATCCCCAGAAAAATGAACAAAGCGACCGTGTTAAGTTTATCCAGCAGAATACTACCCAATGTTGATTAATTCTTGGAATGAATTAGCCAAATTTTTCAGGTATGTACTAGGTACACTTCTTATACCTAAAAAATGATCCCGGCTCTCAGGGGGCTCCCACTCAACTGGGGAAAGGTGGGGAAGAGAAAGTGGGAGAGACACAAAGACTCCACAGTTTTTCACGTGGTAATAACGAGTGCTGTGAATTACGGAATGACTAGACACGGGCTACATGTAGCAACATGAATAAACAGTCTGGAGTAGAAAAGAAAGTTGCCGGAAGTGTTCATATGAAATGAAACCATTTATATGAAGTTAAAAAAAAATCTACAAAATTCTACGTGTTGCTTATGGGTATATGGGGATGATTAACCCCAAACTCAGGGTAGTGGTTGTCTCCGGGAGGGGCCAGCGGGGGAGCCACAGGCACGGATGCTGGCATAGGGCTTCCGCTCCCCCATCGCCCCCTCCCAAAGAACAGGAAAGAAGCAAAGAAGGAAGGGGAAGATCTGATGCAAACATGGCAAAATGTCAAGACCCGACAGAGTACGCGGAGAAGGTGGACCTGGAGGGAAGGTTGTGATGTTCACGGTTGGGACCTGGGGGCGAGGAAGGGGCCTCCCGGAGAGAAGAGCCTTGGGAACAGACAGGAGCTCTTTCTATCATGGAGCTGAAACTCTTTCATAACTTTAAAGAAATGAAAAACCAAGTTGCTTTTCTTTCCTGGGCCTGAGCTGTAGTCAGGATGGCGTCCTCCCTGCCCTTGTCCACACCACGCTCAACCTCATCTTGGGTCTGTTTATTCATTTTTGCCTCTTGTGGTCCCTCCCACTCTGGCCTTTTCAGCCAGCAGTTGGTGAGAAAGTACACAGGATTCTCCCATAAAGCACAGCTGTCCAACCTCGCGTGCAAATGCCAGCAGCCCTGGGGCTGGGGAACGTCTTCTGTGTTCTGAGTTCTTCCAGGAAATACTTACAGAGCACCGGCTGGGTGCTGGGCCCTGCTCTGTGCTCAGGAGACCACAGGGAAAAGGATAGACAAGATCCGCATTTTCCTGAAGCTTCCATTCAGTGGGAGGAAACAGAAAATAAATAAGTGGAATAAATACCACCTGGTAATAAGTGTCCTGGAGAATATGAAACAAGATAATCTGATAGTGACGAGTGTCGCTTGGTAGTCCCAGGGGAATTTAGAACCTTCTCTTTTTCCCACAACAAGGTTTAAAATGAACTTTTGTTAATCCAAAAAAAAAAAAGAGGTTTTAGGTTTACGATTCTATTTCACTGAAAGAAGAGGGAATTCAGGTTAAAACAGTGTCATTTTCCCAACTGTTAATTTTGGAAAGAATCATTTTACTCTTCCTCGTGCTCCCGAAATATCTTCAATGTGCCAAGAATGGGACTTTTCGGAGCTGTATTTCTCTGATGATAATGTCTGTTCTTTCCCTGTTCTTGCCACAGTTAGCAACAACCATTGCAGAAAAAAACAAACAAAACAGTTCTTCCTGGTACCCATCAGGTGGCGTATCCAAAGATTCACTTTTTGAAACTGTAAAACAAAAATATCAAGGGAGGGGCTTCCCTGGTGGCGCAGTGGTTGAGAGTCCACCTGCCGATGCAGGGGACACAGGTTCGTGCCCCGGTCCGGGAAGATCCCACATGCCGCAGAGCGGCTGGGCCCGTGAGCCATGGCCGCTGAGCCTGCGCGTCCGGAGCCTGTGCTCCGCAATGGGAGAGGCCACAACAGTGAGAGGCCTGTGTACCGCAAAAAAAAAATATATATATATCAAGGGAGACTATGATGATTATATCTGTACTCTTTTATTTTTTATTTATTTATTTGTTTTTTTATTAGTTTCTGCTTTATAACAGTGAATCAGTCATACATATACATCTGTTCCCACATCCCTTCCCTCTTGCGTCTTTTATTTTTTAATTCATTTTTTAAATTGACATAGTTGATTTACAATGTTGTGCTAGTTTCAGGTGTGAAGCAAAGTGATTCAGTCAGTTATACACACACACACACACACACATATGTTCTTTTTCAGGTTCTTTTCCATTATAGGTTATTACAAGATCCTGAATATAATTCCCTGTGCTATATAGTAGGACCTTGTTGTTTATCTGTTTTATATATATTAGTGTATATCTGTTAATCCCAAACTCCTAATTTATCCCTCTCCCCTTTTTCCCCTTCGGTAGCCATAAGTTTGTTTTCTAAGTCTGTGAGACTCTTTCTGTTTTGTAAATAAGTTCATTTGTACCATGTTTTAGATTCCACATATGTGATATCATATGGTATTTGTCTTTCTCTGTATGACTTCACTCAGTATGATAATCTCTAGATCCATCCATGTTGCTGCAAATGGCATAATTTCATTCTTTTTTATGGCTGAGTAATATTCCATTGTATATGCGTACCACATCTTCTTTATCCATTCATCCGTTGATGGACATTTAGGTTGCTTCCATGTCTTGGCTATTATAAATTCACTCTTTTAAACGCTTTTTTTTTCCTTTTAAGGATAAATGGCACAGGAAAAATCATTTGTTCTTCTTTCCAGAAAAGTTTCATGAACACCATCCTGTGAAGACCACTGTGTTTGGAGTTGGGCTGCAGATGATGGAAGGTCGGAGCTTCCTGACTATCAGGTCCTTAGGCAGCCGTAGCACGAGGCAGAAACGCATCGCCGTAGGATTTCAGGGCAGAACAGGGTATACTTCCAGCAGGGACAATCAGGGCACACTCGTGGAGCTGGTGACAGTGGGGCTGGGCTTTGAAGGCTAAAAAGGATTCCCAAGTGGGGCACAGAGGCTGGAGGCACAACCGTCTTTATCTTTTCTCAGGAATCACTGTCCTTACTGCCTATTGTCCTGTGTCTGAAACAGTATTTTTTCCTTTTTTTTTTCGGTTAAGGATGGAGAATAATTCCGGTCCTTGTTACCCTACCTCAGCTAGAAGTCCTCCCAACCTGTTTTTATGGGTAAAACGTCTTCCTATGGGTGATCCGTACGATTCATATTAATGGGCTTACCCAGTGACTAGGTTCCTAGGTATCCACGGGTTCATTTGAATTCTAGAGTGGGTTCTTGTAATGGAGCTGAGCACGGGCATGGGGTCCGGAGACCAGGTTCAAGTCCAGCTTCTGGTATAAAGAGATGGCATTGGGCACATCACTTTGACTCTCAGGCTGCCATTTCCTTTTCTGTCAGATGACAGTAGCAGTACCTGCTCACCTTGAGGGACAGGATTTGAGGGTTAAGAGAGTGGGTGTAAAATCCCTCTGTAAACTCACAAGCCCCATGTATTGCAAGGTCTGTTTATTAGCCAATTTTATAGCCACCCTCCTATCATCCAACAAAGCTGGTGCTCAAGGAACCGTTTGATGGTGGCTTAATCAACTTATAAACGGGCATGAAAAGCAATGACAATATATTGAAAAAGTGTGTGTCAAAGACAAATGTAAATGGAATGAATGCATGTGGCATTCACCTTTCGAGGATTATCTGTGCCGTTTGCCACCTCCCCGTCTTCATTTGTATATGTAACCACAACTATTGCTACAGATCATCTTTCTTAGAACGCTTCAGGGGCTTTTCCTTTTCATGAATGTGATTCTTACCAGCACTCTTCTGCCTCCAAATAGCGATCATGCAAAAGCAACAACCACTAACATCCTCAGTCAGCTCCTCGTGTGCCCTGTGCAGCACTAAGCACCTGAGCTGTGTTAATCTCATTGACTCCTCACCGTGGCCCTGTGGGCTGGACTGTGATCATCCCCATTTTCCTGATGGGTAAGCTGAGGCTTAGAGAATTTCAGGAGTGAGTGCCAGATCCTGTCTCTAAAACCTTTCACTGTTCAAGCAAATCAGTTCAGATTCTCCATAGCATCCAACTAGAACCCTCAACTGTGCGTGTGTGGACATGCGTGCATTCCTTCCAGCCCAGTCAACTTCAAGAAGAAAGAAAGAAATGACTATATAAGCTTATTTTGAGAATTCCTGCCTTTTTCTTTAAGTACAGCTTGAGGGGTTATGCCAGAGTCAGTTGACACCAGGGGACTGTCACATTCGTTTCATTCATTCATATTCATTCATTCAGCTCGCTTATTTAGCCCTGACAGCTCCAGGCACTCTGCCACTACACAGAAACATAAAAAATAATGACTTGAAGGCGTATTGAGTTGTGGTTAAGAGAATGGATGCAGGCATCCGTTTGTTTACTGTGTGGCCTTGGGTGAGTCATTTAGATTCCTGGGCCTCAGATTCTTCATCTGAAAAATGGAGATGACAGTAGTACCCACCGCTAAGTGAGATCACGTACGTCAAGCACTTAGTTGGGTGCGTGGCATGTAGTACACACTCCGTGAGTATTTCCTGTGGACACCCAGCCGAGGCACAGCCAATGGACTGGAGCCACTGGGCTCCCAGCAGCACACCGCTAACGATCGTGATGGGGGTTTCTGTCTGGAGCAGCTCCAGGTGCCCAGCTCTCCTGCCCCCAGGGCCTGTCTCTGTGGCGGGCTCCGGGCTGGGTGCCCACGTCGGTAGGAGTGTTGCAGGCGCCCCCTCTGCCCCCACGCTGGGTCTGGGCATCTTGCTCAGCTTCACCAGCCTTTGGCCTCCACTACTCTGGCCTTCACAGTTGATGTGCCCACTTCAGAGCTGGCAGCTGCCGGTGACCCTGCCCAGGTCCTCGGAAGCTGCCTGCCACAGTGAGCGTTGGGTGGAAGAAAGGGCAAAGCTTATTCTAGACCCCTGTGTTCCTCAAACTTGAGTGTGCCTGAGAACCACTTGGCAACGGCCATGAAAATGCAGGTTCCTGGGCCCACCCAGACCTACTGAGCAAGACTATGTGGGAGGGGGCAAAGCCTGGGAATCTGTATTTTTAACAAATACCCCAAGGGATCCTGATGCAGGTGGCTCTGGGACCATGCTTTTGGAAAACTTAGTTTTCTCATCTGCAAAATGGGAACACTAATAAAACTCCAAATTATAAGCATTAAGTACAATTATTTTCATAACCAAAAATTGTTAAAGAACACGGGATTGGGAGTCTGGAGAGCTGGGCTGAGACCTAACTATGTCTCTAACTCGCTGTGTGACCTTCCACAAGTCACTCAACGTTTCTGTGACTCAGTTTCCTTGTGTGCAAACGGGAGGGAAGAGTACTGCCTTATCTTCATCACAGGGCTGTTAAGGGACATCCCAGGAGACCATGGCTATGGAAATTCTTTGAAATGTAAGAAGTGCTGAGCTTCTAAAACGCAGGCCCATGGAAAATGAAACCAGAGCAGGAAAGCATGAGGGCTGGCCCAGAGGCAGCCAGGGCCTCAGGGAGAGCTGAAGGGGGGGACCCAGGGGACATCCCTGGGGAAGCGGGGAATGTCCCGTGCATGGGTGAAAAGAGGCCAGCACGAGGGAGGCCGCTCTCCAGGTGAGGCAGTGAGAGTAGGCAGACCAGTATAGACACACTGAGACTACAGCCCTTAATGGGATGAAAAGAGAGCCTTTATCCACACGGAGCCATCGCAAAAAGTGTCACTGGAACTCAAACAGAAAACCCAAGTTACAGAGGGATATGTACTAGGAGACCTTTTATGTAAGTTTGAAAACATGTAAACAATATTTCATGCATATTTTATAGGTGCATACATATGTTTACGGAGTAAAAGTGTAGATGTATTTAACAAGCATGTGTATGTCACTCTTAAGTGCCAAACTCTATCCTAGGTGTTTTGTAAACAATATTTCATTTAACCATCCAAACAACATGCAGAGGTGATACTATTCATATCTGCAGTTTGCAGGTGAGGACCATCTGGCCCCAGAGAGGGTGATTAATGGGTCAAAGTCACACAGCTAGAAGGCGGCAGAACCAATATTCCCCACCCAGTTGTTCTGGCTCTAGAATCCTCATTCATAATATGGTTCCGGCTCCTGGTAAGAAAGGTAAAGACTAAAGTTAGGACATAAGAGTTACCCCTGGAGCAGGAAGGAGAGAAGAGGAACAGGGGAGGGAATAGAGGGAGCTCCAGTTCTATCTGTTATGTTTTTTGTTTTTTTTTCTGAGAATCTGAGCAAATATGAATGTATTTGTTTCCCAGGGCTGACATAACAAAGTACCATAGACTGGGTGGCTTAAACAACAGAAATTTATTTTCTCACAGTTCTAGAGGCTGGAAGTCCAAGGTCAAGGTGTTGGCAGGGTTGGTTCCATCCGAGGTCTCTCTCCTTGGCTTGTAGATGGCTGCCTTCCCTCTGTACGGCAGGGTTGGTTCCATCTGAGGTCTCTCTCCTTGGCTTGTAGATGGCTGCCTTCCCTCTGTACATGTCTATGTCCTAATCTTCACTTCTTATAAAGACGCCAGGCATTGTGGATTAGGGCCCACCCTAATGGCCTCATTTTAACTGTAGGACCTGTAGTCACATTCTGAGGTCCTGGGGGTTAGGACTTCAACACAGGAATTTGGGGGGGGGGCACAGTCAGCTTGTAACAATGACCAGATGATATGACAGAGCTAATGGTGGGTACATGGTTGTTTGTTATGTTAATCTCTATACCGCTTTGTATGCATGAAATATTTCTTTTTTTTTTTTTTTTAATTTTTTCCATTTTTTTTTATTAGTTTCTGCTTTATAACAAAGTGAATCAGTCATACATATACATCTGTTCCCACATCCCCTCCCTCATGCATCTCCCTCCCTCCCACCCTCCCTATCCCTCCCCTCCAGGCAGTCACAAAGCACCGAGCTGATCTCCCTGTGCTCTGCGGCTGCTTCCCACTGTCTATCTAGCCTACGTTTGGTACTGTATATATGTCCATGCCTCTCTTTCTCTTTGTCACAGCTTACCCTTCCCCCTCCCCATATCCTCAAGTCCATTCTCAAGTAGGTCTGTGTCTTTATTCCCGTTTTACCCCTAGGTTCTTCATGACATTTTTTTTTCTTATATTCCATATATATGTGTTAGCATACGGTATTTGTCTTTCTCTTTCTGACTTACTTCACTCTGTATGACAGACTCTAGGTCTATCCACCTCATTACAAATAGCTCAGTTTCGTTTCTTTTTATGGCTGAGTAATATTCCATTGTATATATGTGCCACATCTTCTTTATCCATTCATCCGATGATGGACACTTAGGTTGTTTCCAGCTCCGGGCTATTGTGAATAGAGCTGCAATGAACATTTTGGTACATGTCTCTTTTTGAATTATGGTTTTCTCAGGGTATATGCCTAGTAGTGGGATTGCTGGATCATATGGTAGTTCTATTTTTAGTTTTTTAAGGAACCTCCATACTGTTCTCCATAGTGGCTGTACCAATTCACATTCCCACCAGCAGTGCAAGAGTGTTCCCTTTTCTCCACACCCTCTCCAGCATTTATTGTTTCTAGATTTCTTGATGATGGCCATTCTGACTGGTGTGAGATGATATCTCATTGTAGTTTTGATTTGCATTTCTCTAATGATTAATGATGTTGAGCATTCTTTCATGTGTTTGTTGGCAGTCTGTATATCTTCTTTGGAGAAATGCCTATTTAAGTCTTCTGCCCATTTTTGGATTGGGTTGTTTGTTTTTTTGCTATTGAGCTGCATGAGCTGTTTATAAATTTTGGAGATTAATCCTTTGTCAGTTGCTTCATTTGCAAATATTTTCTCCCATTCTGAGGGTTGTCTTTTGGTCTTGTTTATGGTTTCCTTTGCTGTGCAAAAGCTTTTCAGTTTCATTAGGTCCCATTTGTTTATCTTTGTTTTTATTTCCATTTCTCTAGGAGGTGGGTCCAAAAGGATCTTGCTGTGATTTATGTCATAGAGTGTTCTACCTATGTTTTCCTCTAAGAGTTTGATAGTTTCTGGCCTTACATTTAAGTCTTTAATCCATTTTGAGCTTATTTTTGTGTATGGTGTTAGGGAATGATCGAATCTCATACTTTTACATGTCCCTGTCCAGTTTTCCCAGCACCACTTATTGAAGAGGCTGTCCTTTCTCCACTGTACATTCCTGCCTCCTTTATCAAAGATAAGTTGGCCATATGTGCGTGGGTTTATCTCTGGGCTTTCTATCCTGATCCACTGATCTACCTTTCTGTTTTTATGCCAGTACCACACTGTCTTAATTACTGTAGCTTTGTAGTATAGTCTGAAGTCAGGGAGCCTGATTCCTCCAGCTCCTTTTTTTGTTCTCAAGATTGCTTTGGCTATGAAATATTTCTTAATAAAATAAAGTCAGTGTGTTTGATAACAGTACCGTGTTCACAGTAATGATGAAAACACAGTGGCTGGGAAGGCACAGGAACCCAAGAGGAATAAAATGGCCACCTGTAGCCTGTCTGCCATCCGGATCAGGCTCCTCAGCCCTGGCTGAACATTAATTTAAAAGCACCTGAAGAACTCTGAGAACATTCTGAAGTCTGAGCACACCCAAGATCAATTAAATTGGAATCTTGGGCTGGGCTCAGGTATTGGAGGGTAAACAGGTTCCCCAGGTGATTCTAATATGCACCAGGGCTGAGAACCACTGCTCTATAAGTCCATGGCTCTCAAATATGAGCTAATCTGGAATCACCTGGAGGGCTTGCTAAACTCCAGGATGCTGGACCCCACCCCCAGGTTTCTGAGGGGGTAGCTGGGATGGGGTGGAGACTTTTTTCCTTATCAGTTCCCAGGTGATGCTGGTACTATTCTCCAAGGATCCTGCTTTGCGAACACTGCTCTGAGAGGTTGCCCACTGCAGACAGATGCCTGGTTTTTGATGAGCACAAGGTGTTGTAAAGATTGGAACGTGAATGTCTAAGGATGGAGGATGTGCTCCCCGTCACTACAGTCCCCACCATTCCCTACTGTGCAGGTGGGCAGGTGTCAGTGGCTGGACCTGTCAGGTAAGGTATCAGTATCTCTCCCCCATTCACCCATCCTTTCTTTATTCAGCGCACCTTTATTTAGCAGTCGTAATGTTTCGGGTACCATTCTAAGGGCTGGGACCTCAGTGCTGAACAAGACATTGTGTCTGTCCTGGAGGAAATGGCACTGAAGGGGAAACAGTGCTTTGCTCTCTCACACGCTCCTTCCCTTCTCTCCTGTGTGCGTTTCAGGCCAGCAGTGGCCTCCCAGTTTATTGTTTAAACCTGTGTGGGATGAACAACCTCACGCAGAAGTGAATTCAACATTGCGTGTACAGTGTGACTGCAACTGTTTTAAAATGCATTTTAAAAAAGACAGAGATAATACATCAAAATGTTAAGAAAGAATGGCTGACCCTGGACAGGACATTATGGATGAGTTTTGCTTGCTTTCTTATACCTTTCTCTCTTGTTTTTTTTTTTTTTTTTTTTTTTTTTTTTTTCGGTATGCGGGCCTCTCACTGTTGTGGCCTCTCCCGTTGCGGAGCACAGGCTCCGGACGCGCAGGCTCAGCGGCCATGGCTCACGGGCCCAGCCGCTCCGCGGTATGTGGGATTCTCCCGGACTGGGGCACGAACTCGTGTCCCCTGCATCGGCAGGAGGACTCTCAACCACTGCATCACCAGGGAAGCCCTCTCTCGATTTTTCTATAGTGAATATGTATTACTTCTTTTTTTTTAATTTTTAAATTTTGTTTATTTTGGCTGCGTTGGGTCTTCGTTGCTGCGCACAGGCTTTCTTTAGTTGCAGTGAGCGGGGGCTACACTTTGTTGCAGTGCACGTCCTTCTCATTGCAGCGGTGGCTTCTCTTGTTGCGGAGCACGGGCTCTAGGTGCACGGGCTTCAGTAGTTGTGGCACACGGGCTTAGTTGCTCTGCGGCATGTGGGATCTTCCAGGACGAGGGATCGAACCCATGTCCCCTGCATTGGCAGGCGGATTCTTAACCACTGTGCCACCAGGGAAGTCCCATGTATTACTTTCAAAGTTAAAAAAATAACTCATATAAACACCCTCTTGCCCCGGGTGTGTATGCACGTGTGTGTGCATGCTTACACCTATACTTGTCGACCAGGGTAGAGAGACGTTTTATGCTCCGAGAAATGACTCATTTAGAAAGTGGTTTTATTTCAGTGCGATCGTAGGGGAGACATTTCTGTGCCTTCTCAGGTAGGGCCATTTGATTTCCCATGGAACATGTCACTGATACAAGATCGCACCTCCACGTAATTGAGTTTTTCTGCACAGTGAAAGTTGACCCATTTACCCAGCAATTCCCCCGTAAGTAACTGTTTAACAGCACGGGCTCTAAAATCACTCCCAGCTTTTCTCCAGGATTTAGGCTCTTCGGAGAGTGTGAAGGGCTAGTTTCCCCTCCCACCACCATTACTACATGATCCCAGGGAGTTGGCAGTGTTTTCACTTTGCTCTCTTGCGTTTAGTGGTGATTGTCACTTTGCAAGGGACCAGTGACAAGCCATGCGTGTCCATCGATTCCCGGGAGGGGCGGAGAGCGAGCGGAGCCGGCTGCGCCTGCGTCAGTCACATCACCGCTGCCTGCCACGTGCTGTGCTCGGGCACATGTGAAATCCCTCTTGCAGGTGTGCTTTGGTTTGTGCAGTTCCAAGGCTCTAAAGTCTAGGCAGTGCTTTCTAAAGTTCCTCCAAGAACTTCTGTGCTCCGGAAGACACTGTGTATCATATAGTAAGAGCCACAGCGACAGCCATATGCTAAGTATCTTCCAGGTGAAATTCTACCTGTGCTCCACACTCAGCCCCCGCAATGACCCCATGGCGTCGGAGTCACCCCATTTTATGTGACAGGGAAACACAAGAGGCTGAATCCTTTCCCTGAGGTCCTGAGGCTGATGAGAACTGAAGTCAGGATTTGAATTCGGGTCTATCTTGACCCTGAACTTTCCCACTATGCCACTCTCTTTTCTCAGAAACACAAATTAAGGTACAATAATAATAAAAATATTAATACCCAAACTACATTATTTCATACTAATTGCTTTTACTTTCAGTTGTTAAAGGATCCCTTATATAAACTGGCTGCTCGCAAGGAGTTCCAGCGCCTGGTTGCCCAGATTCTGACATTTTGGTTCATTTGTGCAGCTCTATTGTGGCTATGTTGAAATACCAAAAATATACTAAAGGTCCTGCTCACTAGCTTCCCCCATCCCCTGGCCAAATTTTCCTTCCATCCTTTTTTTTTTTTTAAATCCAGGTAAAATTCTCATAACCTATAGTTAACTGTTTTAATTTTTTATTTTATTTTTTTATTGAGATACAGTTGATGTACAATATATAGTTAACCATTTTAAAGTGAACAGTTCAGTGGTATTTAGTACATTCACTGTGTTGCACAACTACCACCTTGATTTAGTTTCAGAATATGTTCATCACCCTTAAAGGAAACCCCTAAGCAGTTACCCCCATTCTCTTCTCCTCCCGGCCCCTGGAAACCGTCACTCACTAGCCCCGGTTCTGCATGGCAGGTTAGGATCCCTGTCCCAGCCTAAGGGCGAGCTCTCTCTCCACCTCTCTGAGTGGGATTCTCCAGCCGGAAGGGGCTGCCTGAGCCACCTGCAAGCCCCCTTCCAGGAAGGCAGCCCCTAGAGGGTTCAAGCTTTGTCTCCTCCCTTAAGTCTGCTGGTTCTGAATGGCTGGAGGTGAAGGGACCCAGGTGACCAGGTACATAGAGCGTCACTGAGTTGGCTTTTACCCCAATGGAAAATGGAATCTGCTTAATTGCAAATTACTAACCAGCAGGACAAAAACGGAGTGCCTGCGTCTCCTGACTTCTACCTTCTGTTACCTTGTCCACGTAATAGCGTTCACTCTTGGGGAAAACGCAGATGCTCAGCAGGGAAACACGTAGTTTTGAGGGGCTTTTGCCTATGTGACGGAAAGAGCTAGCTACTTTGCTTGAAAAATGGGAGGACCGCCCGTGCCGTGGGAGGACCGCCCGTGCCGTGGGAGGACTGCCCGTGCCATGGGTGGACGGCCTGTGACATGCGAGGACAGGATTCTAAGACTGAAACTAAAATGTGCGTATGCTATTTTACAGTTTATAGAGCATTCAAAATTCATTATCTCATGGTGCCTTATCAATGACAGAATGAATGTTATTATTCCCTCTTCTTAAAAAAAATATTTATTTATTTATTTATGGCTGTGTTGGGTCTTTGTTTCTGTGCGAGGGCTTTCTCTAGTTGTGGCAAGCGGGGGCCCCTCTTCATCGCGGTGCGCGGGCCTCTCACTATTGCGGCCTCTCTTGTTGCGGAGCACAAGCTCCAGACGCGCAGGCTCAGTAGTTGTGGCTCACGGGCCTAGTTGTTCCGCGGCATGTGGGATCTTCCCAGACCAGGGCTCGAACCCGTGTCCCCTGCATTGGCAGGCAGATTCTCAACCACGGCACCACCAGGGAAGCCCTCTTATTCCCATTTTACAGACAAGGAAATTAAAAGAGTCAGAAGTTAAATGACATGCCCAGGCTGCACAACTGGAAATGGTAGGCCGGCCTTCCTGACTCCAAAATCAGCTCTGTTTTCAGGATGCTGGATGTTACAAACTGAATGGTTGTGTCCTGCCAAGATTCCTATGTTGAAACCTGATCTCTCGTGTGATGGTATCGGGAGGTGGGACCTTTGGGAAGTGATTAGGTCATGAGAGCAGAGCCTTCATAGATGGGATTAGTGTCCTCATAAAAGAGGCCCCCAGAGAGCTCCTTCCCCTCTTTTGTCCTGTGAGGACACAGTGATGAGGGCCGTCTATGAACCAGGAAGAGGGCCCTCACCAGACGGCAAATCTGCTAGCACCTTGATCTTGAACGTCCCAGCCTCTAAAACCGTAAGAAGTAAATGTTTGTTGTTTAAGCCACCCAGTCTGTGGTATTTGGTTACAAGAGCCCAAACAGACTGAGACACAGATTTCTACCTGCTGTTGTCAGGGTTGATACCCCAGGGAAACAGAGCAGGTCACTGCAGTGGTGAATTGCTAGAGCTTTTCCCAGGCATTATCCCCAGGTTTCCATTTGCTTGAGTCCGTCAGATCTATCAGGACCTGATTGAATAAGGCAAGGTCAAAGGCCAGAATCATCCCCTTAGCCTCCCTGTATCCAGTGAGTGGAGACACACGCATATGAGTTGGACCTCTCCTCTCAGGCATCTCTGAATTCAGCGGAGTGCAGGGGAAGTGTGATGCAGCCCCTGCCCGTGCCCTCACCTCCTCTTCCCTGCTTCCTGACTCCCCACATTCACACTCTATGTTACAATCACGCCAAGCTGTTTGCAGTTCCCAAGGGGGCCAGAAAGTTCCTGCCCCCATGACTTTAACAATGACTGTGATGATAACTACAATTGTGATAGCTCTCTCCTGGGTCCTATTAATGTGCTAGGTTCTACACATGTGCTCTTTCATTTAACGGCCCCCCACAGCACCATCTAATGAAGTAGTTATGGTCAATCCCATTTCACAGATGAGCGAACTGAGGCTCAGCGTGGCTAAGTGCCGGGCTTTGAGCCAGACAACCTGGGTGCATGCCCAGCTCCACCGCTATCTAATTAGTCTGACCTTGCGCAAAGTCCGTCTCTCTCCCAGCTCCAGTATCTTGCAAAACACTGAGCGTGATGAACCTGCCCCCTGGGGCTGTTGTGAGAATTAAATTAGATGGGGACAGCGTTTGGCACCTGGTGAGTATTTCCAAAATGTTCAGAATTTTTCATGTCACTTTGTAGGCGGCCAAGAAAGAAACTAAACTCAGCTCAGCTGTGTCTGCTTCCAAACCCTTTCTCTGCTTCTCGTCACATTCATAGTTCAAGACCCAGCTGTTCCACCCCTCCCCATGCCACCCTCCACCACTGCCGGGGAGCATCTGTTCCCCTTTTGTAGGGGTGAGAGTGCCAGTGCTCAAGCAAGCTTCCAGGTGCTTCTAATGCCTCCCAGAACTTCTAGGAAGGGCTTTCTGATTTCCTCCTGTTGTTCTCTCTTTGGCTCCCTCCATTCCAAGGTGGGTAAACACCCCTTCCCCCTGTCTCCTCTATACACTGTCATCTGTGCTACTTTCCTGCAGGTACGGACCCATGTGGGCCCCCATCTCCCTCCAGGGCTAGGAGCCGCTTGGAAGTCCTGTTGGAATCCTACCATCTCAGTGCCCCCAGCTCCTAGCACAGGGCTTTAGAAGGGGCTCGCTAAAGAAACAAACAGGTCATAATCAGGTAAGTCAGCACTCAATATTATTTGGTGACTGGTCACCACATCCCCTTTCCCGGCAACACATCCAGGAGAGGTGGAGGGTGGAAAGACAATGGAAGCTTCTGAGGTGATTCTTGATGTCCTGCTGGAGGTCAGAGGAAATACTTTAAAGAACATTGTCTATATTCCTAAGAAATTTGGCTGAATTTCAAGACAGTGCTGGGTGGCTTTGAGGGCTGGGGGAGCAAGGCAGAGGGAGAAGAGAAGCATTTCAATTTCCTAGGCATGTCTTGCTACATGGAGAGAAATGCACTCTTTGCCGTTACAGACGAGAGGAAAGATGAGGTCTCTTACAATACCGGAAACGAGGGAGTTCTAGTGAGGGGCATTTTGTCTGGGAATTTCAGTGCTGGAAGTCCTTGGAGAGCCTCGTAGGGTAGCACAGATACTCCTAACTCCCCCTCCCCGGCCCCGCGGTATCTTTCCTTCTGTAGCATTAGCACCACCAGACACATCGGATGCTTGTTTATTGCCTGTCCCCCCCTCTCCTCACCCCCGCCCCCCGCGGCAGGGATGTTGTTTGGATTCCCAGCTGCCTCTCGGGGACCTAGGCCGGACCCAGCACTTGGTAGGCCCTCAGCGAATATCTGTCGAGGGCCGAATGGATGTTTTGAACGCACAAGCTGTCCACGCCTCCACCGCCAGGGGGGCGGGGCAGGGATCGGCATCCTTCCCCACGCACAGGTGAGGGGGAAGCGGACCCAGGGCCGGGAATCCGGCCGGCCTGAAGGTCAGGGTCGCTGAGGGCCCGACGGGCTGTGCCCTTGGGCCATCCCCGCGCCTCGTAGAGCTGGAGTTCCCTCGTCTATGCCACCGGGAGGGCGCCGAGCCCCCCAGCGCGCCCCCGGGCGGCCGCTCGCCCGCCTGCCGCGACTTGCCCAAGGTCACCCGCGCCCCGGCCCCCGGGTTGTGGGGTGGGGGCCGGCGCGGGGCGGTCCCGGGGCGCCGCGCGCGCTGACGCCGGGCCCCGCGATGCGGCGGGGACGGGGCGCGGGGGGAGGCGGCTTCGGCGGGCGTCCTCCTTTTGTGAGAGCGCCCGCGGCGCGGCTTCTCGAAGGTAAACGGCGTTTCCTCTTCCTCCTCGATGCGTCTCTTCCTTTTATAGTTATTTCTCGCCTGGCAGTCGCCGGGGCTGCTGCTGCTGGGCCGCCGCGGCGGGGGCCGCTCGCAAACCTGTGGCGGTGACGTGAGACCCGCCAACCCGGAAGCAGCGGCGGCGGCGGCGGCGGCACCCGAGGCTCCGAGGCTCCGAGGCTCCGAGGCTCCTGCGCTCCAGCGCCGGCCGCCGCGCTCCCCTCGCCGCTCGCCCAGGCCGCCAGGTACGTGCCCGGGGCTCCTCCGGCGCTGCCGCCCGGGCCGCCCGGCTCGCTTGCGCGCGCCCTGGGAGCCGATCTGCCACCGGGGAGGGCGTGGGGTGCGGGGCGCGCGCGCGATGGGTGCAGGGAGAGGTGGGAGTGCGATCCGGGCCGCGCTGGGCGCCCTGCGGTTGGAGAGGGGGCGCCGCAGCGGTGGGAGCCCCCGGCGCGTGGGGCGCCCCGAGGATGCGCCTCGGGGGAGAGGGGGCCGGAGGGTGCGAGGGGCGCACGCTGAGGGGCCGCCGCCCGGGTCCGCCCAGCTGTGGGGAGCGCGCGGCTGCGCCCGGAGGGAGGGTGCCCGGCGTGGCCGCTCCGCCGCAGACCCCTCCTGCTAGCCAGGTGCGGGCGCAGGGTCTGACCCCGGGCGCCGTGCACCCCCCAACCCCCCAGCTAACTTCGACTGGGGCCTTGGAAGGCCAGTCTCTTAGAATTGAGGAACTGGAGGGGGTGAACAGAATCTCCCTTGGCTTCAAGACTTCCTCGTGGGGTAACCACCCGCCTCTGTTTAAAGAGCACTTCCTCTTTGCCCTTTATCTTTTCATCGTATTGTTTTTCCATTTTTTTTTTTTAATGTAAGTTCAGTGTTAACGAGTGGATGCCCCTGCAGCCTGCACGGCTTCCCTGGGGTTGTGTACACAGCCCGTGGGTATGGAACCTTGTGTGTCCTGTGTCGGGGGGTGGAAGGAAAGAGGAACCGAGGACTTCCCTTACTGGAGCCCCCGGCGGCGGTCTTTGATCCTCCCCCTGCCGCAGAAATGGAGCCAGAGGGGGAGGGGTTGAGTGGGAGGGAGGCCCCGCCAGGGAGTGTCACGAGGACTTTGCACCTAGGTTTAATTCCTTGCTCTGCCGCTTAATAGCTGTGTGACCTTGGGCAAATCGCTTGCCCTCTCTGAGTCTTAGGCGCCTGTCTCTAAAATGGGCTGCTCTGAGTTGGGCCTCGAGAAGAGGAGCGTGTATTTCCTGGCCTGGAGAGGGCGCAGTGATGGGACGTGTCATTGTCAGTCACCTTTAATTTCTGCATCCCCACCGTGTAGAAGAGGGGCCTGGGGCACATGGGAGGTGCTCCATAGATACCTGTGAAATGAATAGGTGGGTGGTGAATTTTGAGAAGTGAGTGGCTGGGTGTGGTCCCACATTTTGGCTTCCTTGCCCTGTAACATCCATTCCACGGTCCCCAGAGAGCCACATTTTGCCACCTGGGATATATGTAATCCACCCCCTTCCCAAGGAGGATTAGCTTGTGAAAATATTGACTTCTTATGAAAAGGAGCTTAAACTCTGACTTTGAGCCTCTCCTATTCTTGGAAGATTGCATTTAGTGGAAATGAAAAGGAAGCCTCATTTTGATTGCCACCGCCAGATGACTGGCTGCCGGGGCGGGCTGCCAGGGCTGACAGCTGGGCTGATTTCCCAGGCATTGGGGTTCCTGTAAACAGGAGGAAGCTAGGGAGAGGTGGGTTTTCTCCTAGGTGGGGCATGCAGAAGTGGTCAGCTGGCCTGAGTTTTCTTCCTGGGGAGGCACGTTGTAATTTGCATTATCTCGATCCTTGCTAAACTTTAGGCATGGGGAGGGGCAGAGCTTGTGTGCTGAGGGGTACTTGGAAATGGCCTTCGTATAAAGGTTCGCTATGCATTTCCACAGGTCACTTGGGGAGATTTTCAGGTAGTTTTGCTTTCTCTGACAGCCATTCCTTTTCTCCTTTCTCAGCTCTCAAAGGCCTGTGTGCACTTCACTTAGGATCCTTAGCTGTGCTTTTTTTTGTTGTTGTTTTTTTCTCTCAGAGCTGGAGGGCAGGAGATGAGCCTGAGTGCTGCTATTATTTTAAGAGGCAAAAGCAGGCACCTCTGTGTGGCCGGCTGAGGTTTAAGCATGCACAGATTCATTTTTAAGGCATAGAGTGGCCATAGTTACCTATGAAGTAGAGATTTTATTCTCATCTTGCGACTTAGAGAAAGTGCAGGACTTGGCCCAAGACCCTCAGCCAATTAAGCATCAGATTCAAGGTCCTTCCTCCAGACTTCCGACTGCAGAGCTCTGCTGCGCTTCCCTGTGGACTGTGCTCCCTTCTAAAGGGCCTTTGTGTTTCCCCTGGCACCTGGCAGGCTGTCTGGCATATGCTGGATACTCAGTACATGCCTTTTTTTTTTTTTTTTTTTTGACAGAATGAACAAAAGAGGGATGGTTTGCTCTTTGTGGAGGGACAGTCTGTCTCTACCTCAAGGTCAGCGCACTGGCCTGTAGGCGACCTTTTGCAATTGTTCTCTGGCCATTCCTCCCAAGTGTGTCTTGCTTCCCCATTGTGGAATCCCAGTCTCTGTCAGTTCTTGCTTCAGGACCCAGAGCCCATGACAGGAGGGACTCCTGAGGGGCACCAGTGCCAGGAGGTTGTGGCCTTACGCTCATCATCTCCTTGATTGAAGAGGCCACTGTCCTGTGGCTTTGGAGATCCGGGACTTGGCCGCCAAAGCGGTTTCTCTCTCTCCAGTGAAACCATCGTCCAGCAAGCGTTGTGGCGATAGTGTGTGTCTGTGAAACATCAGATTTAAAATCAGTCCACTTTAGCTATGCCCTGGCCTGAAGCCTTAGAGAGGTCATGAACTTCTTAGAACTTTCTTTTCCTCATGTATAAACGGGCAAAATCATCCCTGCCCCATTCCATCCAGTTCACAGGACTCCTGAGCATGAGGGCAGGATCCACATTCACACCTCACTGCCCCCTCTTACTGCCTGTGTGCATGTCACAAAGTTTCTTCACCTCTCAGAGCCTCAGTGTTCTCATTTGTAAAATGGGACGATCTATCGGGGGGATTGTTTTGCACATTGTGGTCATGTGAGTGATGCTCTCAGCACAGGCCCCCATTAAATGGCCATAATCATCAGTGTTTATTATTATCAACAGCAGCAGCAGTAATGATCCCTGTGTCCTCAACTAGAGAGAGCATAAGCGTCTCAAAGGCCAGAGCCATGTCCCTTTTTTTTTTTTTTTTTTTTTGCGGTACGAGGGCCTCTCACTGTTGTGGCCTCTCCTGTTGCGGAGCACAAGCTCCGGACGCGCAGGCTCAGCAGTCATGGCTCACGGGCCCAGCCGCTCTGCGGCACGTGGGATCCTCCCGGACCAGGGCATGAGCCTGTGTCCCCTGCATCGGCAGGCGGACTCTCAACCACTGCGCCACCAGGGAAGCCCCCATGTCCCTTGTTTAACTTGAGTTGGAGCTTCTGGAGAGAAGTAAATTGAGGAAGGGTGGTGGGAAGGGTTGACTTTATTCTTTTTCTCCTTCCCTGTCTGGGACACTTGATAAAGGCCTGATGAAGGAAGAATCATTATGATCCTGTTTTTCATCCATTCCTGAGGGTAAAAGGTCTTTTTTCCTCTCTCTCATAAAGTGAGCTCCTTATGTGCCTAAGACACACTTTCATATCTTCTCATAAACTTCGTATCCACTCCTTCCAGATGTCACCCAAGACTTGATCCCCCCAGACTGTCAAATGGACAGAGTTCTGTTGCATCCGTAGAACTTCGGGAGTTAAGTCTTTGATGGTCTTAAAAGGGGTGATTGGCCTCACCAGGTTGAAGGGAAGATAATAACTTTGTAGCCAAGGATGCATGAGGTTAACAGCAACTGTATTTTCCTTTCGTCCTTTTTGCTTCAGAGGCAGCGTGGGTATGGGTTTGGGGGCCACACTGTCCGGGTTTCCATTCTGGTTGTGCTGCTTACGAGCTCCGTGGCCTTCCTCTCTCTGGGCCGTCTTCATCTTTCAAATGAAGAATGTATGCTGCCTGGAAAGGTTGTTGTGAAGGTCAACACAGGGGTGGTCTGGGGAGCCTCCCAGCACAGTGTATGGCACCTAGACGGTGCTCAGCAAATGTCAGTTACTTTCCTGCCACTCCTGGGCTCTTACCGTCCTGGCCTCAGTCCCATCGTCCTGTCCTTCCGTTAACGGGGCTCCAGTTCCCACTGAGGATCAAACCCTTGGGTGACAGCTTCATCCTAGGTTCAAGTTCAAGTCTCCATGCTTTCCCAGACCACTTGTTGACTGGCCACAGTATGCTGCTTCCACTGTGAATGGAGAGATCCTTGTACCAGAGCTTGTCAAGGAGAGTAAACTGGGGAGTCACTGAGTTTACGTTTTGTCCCGTTGATTTTTTTTCCCTCTCCTTTCCAGAGACTTACTAGCTGCCATCTGCTCCAAGGGAAGGAGACATCATGTTCATAAATACATAAATAATCGAAGCTGACGAGGAGATTTGTTTAAAGTAGTGATGCTGAGAATGATTTTTATAAATATTTAAGATAATCTGAAGCCATTAGAGGAATTGCAGGGTTTATTAAAAAAAAAAAAAACTGAAAGCGTGTTTTGGAAGAGTTCCTTCTCTTTCCAAGTTGAATAAATGTCAAGAGTAGTGGATGCAGGGCCCGTGAGGGGCAGGTGGGCTGCCGGTCTGTTTGTCTCTGCTGTTGGCTGTTGGCAGTCATCCATTTATGGGGGCTGATGGCTGGGGAGCACGAGGGTAGCCAGAGCCACGGGACTGGGGGCGAGAGCCCTGAACATTTTGAAGCTGCCTGGGCTTCCTTGAGACTCAGAGAGCCAGTGGGTCACACATGCCAGGAGTCACCCTGGGGGGCTGTACATTTCAGATGCTGCTTCTAGAATCTGAGAGTCAGTGGCAGGCTTCTAGAAGGTTCCTAAGGTGAATGTTTTTTGCTTAATGACAGGCTCCATTTTAGTGAGCCCTACTGAGGCCCACAAGTCAAGAGGCAGCTGGGTGGTCAAATCGAGGGATGTGGGATAGGGCATGTCAGAACTGGGGGACACCTTGCAACACTTCCCAAACTGGCGTGTGCCCCCGGATCCCTTGGGGATTCCCTTGCGGATTCTGAGTCACAGGCTGGGGTGGGCGGGAGGCCTGCATTTCTAACACCTCCCCATGTGATGCTCTGGGTTGTGGACCGCACTTTGAGTAAGGAGAGCTTGGAGGTCCCCACCCGCCTCGTTCATTTGGGACCCCAGCTGGCACTGAGAATGCGAATCAGAATATGGTCCCGGAGGCTCCTGGCAGCTGATGGCTTAGTTAGCAGAGGAGACAGACATGCCCCAAATCACACGATATGAAGATGGTGGGGACTGAAGGGAGGGTGGAGAAGAGCTCCCCCCACCCACCTAGAGGTGCTCCGTAGCCCAGCAGGGCCCGGGTGCTCTGGGCAGTCCAGGTGGGGTGGGAGAGGGAGGGAAGGGAGGGAAGCAGGGGGAGTGTGCCAGGCCTTCACCCGTGGTGAGGTCTGGAAGGACTGAGCAGGAACCTCTTGCTCAAGAGTTTCAGGCTTCAGGCGTCCCGTACTCTTTTAATTCTTTTTTGTGTGTGTGGTACGCAGGCCTCTCACTGTTGTGGCCTCTCCCATTGTGGAGCACAGGCTCCGGACGCGCAGGCTCAGCGGCCATGGCTCACGGGCCCAGCCGCTCTGCGGCATGTGGGATCTTCCCGGACCGGGGTACGAACTCGTGTCCCCTGCATCGGCAGGCGGACTCTCAACCACTGCGCCACCAGGGAAGCCCCGTTCCGTACTCTTAATTGAACAGATGAGGGAACTGGGATCCAGAGGGGGAAGCATTTTGCCCAAGAGGCAAAGTGAGGACTGGAACCCAGGTCTTCTGGCTCCCAAACCGAGCTTATCACACGGCTCCAGAGTGTCTTTCTGTGAGCGCCTCGGGGCTGCCTTAGTGCAAGGCTCTGAGGCCAAGGAGATGTTGGGGGCTGGACGTCCTTCAGCATAGAAGGTACCTCTGCCCCTGACCTCCCTTTGGCAGGGGACCGAGCGCTTAAGCCCACAGTGAACGAGAAGGCCCGACACGGGAAAAGTGATGGCTTTGAAGCCATGCACCCTGCCAGGCTCCTGGGACCAGCTGTGTCTGGCTGCTGGGAGCTCTGTGGAATGTTGCCCACTCAGCAGATACTGTCAGACTGCGGAGCCGAAGGCGTCCTGGCGCTACCGCTCAGTAGCTGTGTAACCTTGGGCAAATCGCAGGGCCTTGCTGAGCCAGAACCGTCTTGGACAGAGCTGGGCTAATAACACCTGCCTCTCTGGATTGTCTGGAGGACTGAATGAGGTAATGTGTGCTCTAGTTGCTAACCTAGCCCCTTTGTAGAAACACTCCAAAAAGACACCCCCCGGGCTTCCCTGGTGGCGCAGTGGTTGAGAGTCCGCCTGCCGATGCAGGGGACGCGGGTTCGTGCCCCGGTCTGGGAAGACCCCACATGCTGCGGAGCGGCTGGGCCCTTGAGCCATGGCCGCTGAGCCTGCGCGTCCGGAGCCTGTGCTCCACAACAGGAGAGGCCACAACAGTGAGAGGCCTGCGTACCGCAAAAAACCAAAACCAAAACCAAAAAGACACCCCCTCCCCATGAAGACATAGTCACCGCTGGGTGGGAACGGATTTGTCCAGTGCTGATTTCAGGCCAGGGCTATATCCTTCTGGCAGTGACACAGGATATGGATTTGATGGGAGGGTAGGTATTTCTGTAAGGTAGTTGCAAACTGCTGCAGTGCTTTTATGCAAAACTGAACGCTGGGGTTGGCCCCCCTGGGGTTCTCCTTTGAAAGGGAGAAGAACCGTGGAACTTAGGACCTGGTACCTCCTGGTTCACACATGACTCCCTAACTGTGGAGTCTATTGCAGCTTGCCTAACCTCCCCCCTCATCCCAGTGCCTGTTTTGCAGCTTGTTGTGGCTCTGAAGTCAGGAAAGGGCGCAGTCGGCCTGGCCTCTCACAGGTGCTCAGTACTTAGAGTCCCCTGTCTGCTCAGCCTCAGGGTCTGGGACTCTGGGAGGAGTCCCAGAGTAGACCAGGGGAGGCCTTTACTGCCAGTTTGTGTGCTGGCCTGGCCCCAGCTTTGCTCAAAACCAGAGGTGAAGTAAAATACAGAAGGCAGCCAGGAAGTGAAACTCAGCCAGTAAAATCCCAAGATGTCTGCTGTGCTCCCCTGAACTCTGGTTTTGTAGCGAGAGTCACCGGGCACCAGAGGACAGGGCGGCAGGGTGATGGAAGGGGATGGGGGCAGGGGAGCGGGAGTTGGGGAGCAAGACAGCATATCTGACACTTTCTGTCGCATTTATGACCCAGCCAAAGGCCTCCCAAATAACAAGGCTCCTGTAAATGTCACATTGCGGGTTTTTGTGATTTTGGTTTTTTTGGGTTCTTTCGTCTACCTTATCATAGTAATAACTTTCCCTTGTCGAGCATGGATAATGTGTACTTTGCAGATGGTATTTCTTACCTCACAGTAACTCTGTGAGGCAAGTTATATTATCCCCACCTTACAGATGAGGAAACAGAGAACACTTAGAGGCTAATAAAAAGCAGAGCTGGAATGCAAAGTGCTACACCAGCTTCAACACCCACCTCTTGTTGTTACCACCTCTTCTGAGTGTACGTCAAACAGAACTCGAAAAAATCTCTGAAGAGACTTGTCTGCCAAGGAGCAGACACTGCCGCCGCTGGACGCTGCTAGATGTTGCTGGAAGGCGGTGGTGGTTTTCTAAGTGGGCATCTCATCAGGATAGGCACCTTGGCAGCCATCACTGCCGAGAGCCACCTACTGTGAGCTTGTCAGCCCAGGAAGTTCTGAATTTATAAATGACTCTTGTAACTAGATGACTTGGGCTAATTTGAGTGGTGAGGTTTTTGGTAAATTCAGTGTGAAAGTGACTGGTGCTATTAATACACCTCTTGATGCGTTTGGTGTTGGGACGTGTAGCACATGCATTGTCTGCATTACTCTGTCTGCATGCACCCTCAACAAGGCAAAGCTTTGGGGGAAGGAAGTGTGCTCTGGGTTCATGCTTTGGGGTGGATGGTTGAATTGGGCAGGAAAATCCCAGTGTTTGGGCATTGGTCACTGTAGACTTGAGAAAATAAGGTGGATACAGGATGAATCGCTGGGCTTGTAGTGTTCCCCCCATCCATTTTCAGTGTGTGAATTTGCCAGAATATTCTATGTGTGTGTTTCCTCTTGCCCAGTATTTCTTTTATCTGACCGTAACTTGCATATAAAGCTTCCTGGGTGGGAGGGTCAAGAATCCACATTTTTTTTTTTTTTTTTTTTTTTTGCGGTATGCGGGCCTCTCACTGCTGTGGCCTCCCCCGTTGCGGAGCACAGGCTCCGGACGCGCAGGCTCCGGACGCGCAGGCTCAGCGGCCATGGCCCACGGGCCCAGCCGCTCCGCGGCATATGGGATCCTCCCAGACCGGGGCACGAACCCGCATCCCCTGCATCGGCAGGCGGACTCTCAACCACTTGCGCCACCAGGGAGGCCCAAGAATCCACATTTTTAACAGGCACTCAAATGATTCTGACGCATTGGTCCCCATCACCCAGTTAGAGGAACCCCAAGTAGCATAATCTTTTACCTGGGTACCACCTGTTTCTAACTGCTGAGGGTGGGGCAGTTGGTATAAGATGGACAGGACATTGAAGATCACCTAGTCCCATCCTTCTCAGCCTTTTTCAGGCCACAGCCCACTCAGGAAACTATAAGGTGTGGGGTGGGGAATGGGCAGTAAAAGAGGAAGCATCTCTCGGCTGGAGATGACTGACCCTGGGGCCACCCTCCCAAAGTGCTGAGGAGGTCAGTATCTCAACACAGTGTAATCTCGTCTAGGAATCCCGCTTGGGAAGCTCTGATTCTCATCCAGGGTTGGAACCTGTTCACACAGCCCATGGAAGCCCAGAGAGGTGATGTGAGTTGCCCAGAGTCATGCAGGAACTTGAAAGTTATCTAGGTCACTCACTGAAAGAATGAGTGATCAGACCAGGGAGGTGAAAGCCCTACTAAGGACCACACGGCCAGCTCGTGGCCCAGCGAGGAGTTCTCGTGACCAGACAGCCTGTCCGTGGCAGGCGGGTTGCCAAGCCATGGTGGCCTCTCCAGCACTCACCAGCCTTGGAGGTCCGGTTTCCTGTTCTAATCCGAAACTGATTTTCTGCTAGTTCCTGACAGACAGACACATCCCTCAAGACCTAAAAGCACCAAAGGAGAAGAAACCTTACACAGGAGGCACATCTCAATCATGAAGTCCAGAAGTCAGCTCAGCAGGCAAAACTGCATGGTGAAAATGATTCAGACAGTCTCCTAATTTGCCCCTGAAGGATCATTTGTGCACACGTGATTCTGTGTACATGATGCTGTGCAGTAACATGTGTGCGTGAATGTATAGCACAAGCAGTAGTGTACAGTATACAGTAAAGTACAATGTACAATATCCAAAAAAGAAATTCAATTAAATACAAGAGACAAAGTACACTTTTACTATTTAAATTAAAAAAAAAAAGCATTTGGCCCTTTGAGTATAGCTGAATATAGCTAAGTTAAATGAGCATGAGATACAGTTCCATTATATGTTGTGATACATTGAGGACATCTTGAGAATGTGGAGTTGTCCTGACCTGCTGGCATGCCATGTATTACACGTGTATGTACAGTTATTCCAGGGGTCTCTTCTGCTTGAGTGTGATTAACTTTGGAGAGTTTTGGGGGGTCCAGCTCCAGTGTGGGAGACCTAGTAGACTGGAAGGACACAGCCTCTCCTGGCCTAGTGAGGCCCGACTCCGGTTTTTGAATAAAAGCAGTCTCTCTGATCACAACAGCTCCTAGATTTAGGACTGTCCTTGTTCCTGTACACCTCACGTCTGTGGTTGAATGCCCCATTCTGGAGTTGATCTGAAAGGGCCTCCTGGGCCCATGGGGGACTCCAGCCTTTAGAGATGACCCCAGCTCTCTGAGGCCCTCCTCCCCCTGACCCCGACACCCCCAGTGGAACTGTCTCTTTCCCCAAGCGGTGTTTCTCAAAGTTTCAGTGGTGAAATGCAGAGGAAGTGTAGAAAACCGAATTTGCATCCTTCTGACTTCACCCTGGCCTTTCCCTCTCGGCAGTAAAGGAGGAATAGGTGAGCTGTGACCTTTTGAAGGTCCCCCACCCATTCCCCCAGGGACCCCCTCCCCCATGATCATGGCTGACAATGTGATTGGAAAGTGCTTCTCTCCAGCTAACCTGATCTTTGTCTCAAGACCTTGGACATTTAAAACCCAAAGAAAAGGAACCTGATCTTTTGTTCCCCGATCATGTTAAGTGGGGCAGGAGGGAGGGAGTATTTGATTCCACCTTGGAGCTTATTCTCCTACGCATTATGGAGCTGCCACGCAACAGCAGGGATTGAAGAGCACCTGAGCTGCACCTGCTGATGTGCAGAGACTGGAATGTTCTCTGAGAGCTCACTCAAGAGAAAATCCATCCGGTGCCCCGTCCTCCCCCCAGGATGCCTGTGAACCGTGTCATCCTGGGAAGGCACCTGTATCTTCTTGCTGGTGGCCAGCTGGGTCCTTGATCAACCCTTCTGGGCAATCATGGCAATTTATATCAAGAGCCATGAAGATCTTTGTAACCTTTGACCCAGTGACCCCACTTCTGGGAAGCTGTCAAACGGAAACAATAAAAAATCTAGACAAAATGTTGCACAGAGATCTTCAACTCAGCTTTTTTGACAATAACAAAATAAGTTGGAAATAACCTAAGCGTCTGACCATAACCAGAGACCTGAATCAGTTCTGCTGTAGCCACTCAAGGTGAAGGCCCAGAGGCTGGGCGAAACTGAGCAAAGCAGTCGTATATAGGAAAAAAGACTGGAAGGAAATACACTCCAAACTGGTGTCAGAGGTTGTGGAAGGCGGATAAGAATCTGGACGAATTTCTTTTCCTTTCTCCCTTTGACGCATTTTCTGTAATGTGGTGGCTATGTTACTTTTATGGGAAGAAAACCTCTTTTCTCTCTCTTCTTCTAAGAAACTGAGAACTCTGCTGTTTCCAGGGAAAGCAAGAAAACCAAAGTGGAGATCCCTTCGTACACGGCGCATAACGAAACAGACCAGCTCCTGAAGCTTAGTCCTGGGCATTCCTGAGGTTCCAATACTAACAGGCCTGTTATCAGGAATATAAGACAACTGGAGAAAGAACAGCTGGCAGTTCTTGAATATAACAGCCACCCTGGATTAGACACCCTAGACCCAGGCAGAAGACATTATTGTTGCATTTAATAGTAGTAAAATAATCAGTGAGGTAACCCGGAGGTGGGGTGGGGGTGGGGGTGGGTCAGAGGAGGTCACGTGACTTTTCTAGAGCCACCACAATCCCAGGAACTCTCCTCAGGTCATATGGAAATCATTTTCTGGGAAGGGTAAGGTGAGGGTCAGCTACCAGTGAACAATAGCAAGGTTGTTTTCTGTTTGGGTGGCATTGTCTTTGTCAGTGGCAAGCAGAGTGAACTCTGGTTCCAGTGGAGGAGAAGCTGCCCTGGTGTGTTCTGAGTGGAAGAGGTGTAACCTTATGTCCACAAGCAGGTGAAGGCGCCGAGGTGAGCTACAGCCGGTTACGGGGATAGCAAATTTCCAGACAGTCTCTGTTGTGTTTAAAATGCCATTTTCTTTCAAGTTCTGTAGCTCACCTGTCATCTTTGCCTTCATTTTGGAGCAGTTCTGATTCAAATAACTCCTCAGCCATTTTTTTAAGGGAGGCACAAAAAAAGGTGCCTGGGAACTAGGTGCCAAAGGTGGGTTTGAGGAAGAAGCGTATGAATTAATTTTCTGCTTTGGGTGGAAAATTGAAATGGGAGTGTTTTAAAATGTTCACTTCAAGGACTTCCCTGGTGGCACAGTGGTTAAGAATACACTTGCCAGTGCAGGGGACACGGGTTTGAGCCCTGGTCCGGGAAGATCCCACATGCTGCGGAGCAACTAAACCCGTGCGCCACAACTACTGAGCCTGTGCTCTAGAGCCTGCAAGCCACAACTACTGAGCCTGTGTGCCACAACTACTGAAGACTACGTGCCTACAGCCCGTGCTCCGCAACAAGAGAAGCCACTGCAATGAGAAGCCTGCGCACTGCAACAAAGAGTAGCCCCCGCTCTCCGCAACTAGAGAAAGCCCATGTGTAGCAACGAAGACCCAACGCAGCCAAAAGTAAATTTTAAAAAAGGTATAAAAAAAAATTCACTTCAAACCCCAAGATTCATATTTTTTGTGTATGTGTTTCTGTGATCACATAGGAAACGGGGACACGTTTTAGCATCATTTCCAAATAGCCATTTATTCAGTGTCCAGAAAAGCCCTTGTTTTTTCCATTCTCTTCCTCCTCTGTTCTCTGTTGGGCCCGGCATCTGGACCCTCTGTTCCCAAGCACCTTCCAGAGGAAGTGACAGGTACATCAGGCAGTTGTGCTGCTGTGGCCGAATGTCGGAAGCTACTTGCTGAGCTGAGCCCTGGGCCACAGAGCTGAGTCACTCCCCTTCCTCATCTTCGCCGTTTCCAGGGTCAGGACGAGAACACACGGTGGGATAAGTTTCTGCCTGGGCCCATCATCTCATTTAATCCTCACCCGCACTCTGCCGGGAGACGCAGGTCAGCTCAGCAAGTCCCAGCGGGCGACCCATCAGGTCGCCCATTAGGCGGGTTTAGTAAAAGCTTTCGTCCTTGGGCAAGGCTGAAGCCCATGAAAACTCCAAGGTTTTTGTTACCCGAGGGTGTGGGTTTCATCTGCTCCCGAGAGAGGGCGGAGGCTCGGGAGACCCGCTGCTGGACACGGGGCCTTGCCTCTGCCGTGGGTGCCCAGCCCGGCCAGTTGCTTCACGTTGCTTCGCTTCTCTGTGGAGGGGGCATCACGAAGCATCCTTGCCGGAGGAGAAAGCTGGGTGTGTGATAGGCCTGTCACCTCCCTGCCTCCCTCTCCTAAGGACCATACTCTGAGGGCTCTGTCACCCGTCTCCTCCCAGAGGGGTGGAGCTGCTGTCTGGGCAGTGTGTGTGGGGGGGCGTCTGTTCTAGGTCTGCCCTGTTTTCCCCTCCCATCTTCCTTCCCTGTCTGCCCCCCTCGCCTCTGTCAGAGCCTGGGACAAGCGCTCCGTTGGAGAACCGTCGAGAGCTAACTCGAGGAACAGTCCTCTGTGAATAGATGTGCCGGAAAAAAGCCTTTGGCCCAGTGTAAGCCCAGCTGAGTATTGTCGGCGCTAAATTAAAGATGAGCTTCCTGGCTCTCTGGTCTACTTTGCGTTGACTGCACACCACGTCTTGACCCTTAAAAGAAGAAACAAGGAAGGAAGAGAAAAAAGAAAGGGGCTTCTAGGACAGAAAATAAAGTCTAATAACAGTACCTTATATCCGTAGCATGCTTTGTGTTTATGCCGTGGCCTTCTTCCACTAAGCATCGCCGAGCCCTGGGACTGGGCCTTTTACGCTTTGAGGTCCACAGGTCAGGCCTCGATCCAAGAGTATTTGTAGAATGAGTATGTAATTTTTTCAGAAACTTGAAGCCCAGAGAGGTTGAGTGATTTGCCTAAGGCTGCACAGCTGCTGAGGGCCAGAGTTGGGACTCAGTCTTAGCTCCACTTCTTCAGCTCCACTTCGTGGCCTCCTTACAGGTGCACTTCAGGCTGGCAGAGAATTCAGAAGTCAGGGGACACACCTAATGAATGAAAGGGGCATTGACTGAGGCCTCATCCCTCCTTTATTCTGAAGGCTGGTACTCCTTGTACTCTGGAAATCAGCCTGCTCTCTGGCCACCTGAACTGTCCTTCCATCTCTCCCGCCCTCACATGTTGAAGCATCTTCTCATTTGTCTCCTCCAAAGCTCCTGGAAGCCCCCTGGGGCTGTGTTATTTAGTACCGTTGTTGAAAATCAGAATGCAGCCCGTGGCTTTGGCTGTGGGAGCTGGAGTTGAACGAAAGTACGTTGGTCCTCAGGGAGAGAGGACCCTTGCTGTCCCTCAGAGGGTCCCCAGGTTGGGTCTTCTCTGGGCCATCACACTTTCTGTTCCAGCCTCCCCATGTTCTTATCTGTAGAAATGGTGATTCGTTCACCGGCCAGGCCCAGAGCCCCTACTGTGTGCCAAGTACAGTACTGTGGGTTCTGCTCCTCAGATTAAATGCTGCTCTGTCCCTTAAGCCAGCTCTGGGCTGTGTCTTACGCCTTCAGACTCCAGGGATTGGGAGGCAATCGGATGGCTCCACTGGGCGGGCCTTCTGCACCCCTCCCCCATTCCCTTTTTGGGTCCAGTGGGGAAAAACCCTGTCCTCCGTGTTTTCTTCTTCTTCTCCTTTTCCTCCTCCCCCTCTCTCCCCTCCTTCTCCTCTTCCTTCCCCTCCCCCTCCTTTTACCATTTTCAACAAGCAAGCATCAAGCATGAACTATGTGCCAGGGTTTGGGTTGGATGCCCATATAGAGAGCGTAGCAGGAATCATTGCTCACAGAGGGTCCTGGACTGTGGGAGGAGATGGACATAAAAACAAGTCATTGTACTAATATGCAAAGTGTTACGGTTATGCAAAATTTAAAACTTGCCAAACAATGATATACATTGTTTAAGGAGTACAGTCATATGTAGTAAAAGTGTAAAGAAATGCATGGCAGTAAGAATATCCAATTCAGGACAGTGCTTACCTCTGGGGAACTGGGGAGACAGATAGTTTTGGGGTGGGGTACCCAGGGGACTTTGCTTGTATTCACTATATTTTGTTCCTTAAGCTTGGTGGTGGGCAGAAGAGGCGGTTTTATTATTCTTTATGTATTTTTTTGTACGTCTGAAATACTGCACAGTAAAATTTTTTTTAAAAAGTTGCAAGCAAGAAGTTATTTGGAGACACTAGCCTGGGAGGGTCAACAGCCAGATATGGGGAAGTTTCTCTTCTCTGTGCATCTAGCCAAGCACAGCCCAGGCTCACGCATTCAGGACATGTTGAACTGAACTTTGCCTGAAGGGGCTAGGGCAGGCTTTATAGATAAGGTGACAGTTTGAACTGAATCTTGAGGGCTAGCGCTGGGAACAGCATTTCAGACCAAGGGAACAGCGTGTGCAAAAGCTGGCAGGCAGGCCAGCGTTCAAGGAGCTACATGCAAATGGGTGGAGCCCATTTGCTCTCCCCAAGCCCCCCACCTCCCTGCCGCCTTTTTCTTTTTGGGATGCGCCGCAAGGGGGAGAGCAGGCACTGGCCCTTCCGCCTCCTCCCCACCTTCGGAGTACATAGCAGTTTCCCAGATGAGTCTTCAGTGTCAGACAATGGTAACCTTGGCCCTTTTTCTGTACAAGGTGAGCTTTCTCGCCAGTGTTTGCCGTCTGCTGGTCCAGCTCCTTTATCAGAGTCCCGGTTTACCGACGGCTTCCTCCTGCCTGGGCTGAGGAAAAGCAGTTTGCGGGCAGCTGTCATTGGAAGGGACCTTAGCCGGTGTCTGGTGCAGTGACCAGATGAGGAGACCGAGTCTCCTGATGACAGTGAATGTTCTGGAAGGGGGCGGCCTCAGCTTCTGAGCTTCACGTGGGATCTTAGTTCCCTGACCGGGGATCGAACCAGCACCCCCTGCATTGGAAGCACAGAGTCTTAACCACTAGACCAGAAGGGAAGTCCCTGCTCTCCATCATTTATACTCAGAATGGCTCAGAATCCAGGGTGGTGTAGAGTTGAGTTGATTCAGGATGGGCTTCACTCTGGTATTAACACCAAGTCAGATTCCCAAGAGCACTTTGTTTTTTTTTTTTTTTGCGGTACGCAGGCCTCTCACTGTTGTGGCTTCTCCCGTTGCGGAGCACAGGCTCCGGACGCACAGGCTCAGCCGCTCCGCGGCATGTGGGATCCTCCCAGACCGGGGCACGAACCCGTGTTCCCTGCATCGGCAGGCGGACTCTCAACCTCTGTGCCACCAGGGAAGCCCCCCAAGAGCACTTTGATGTCTATTGGGGCCTTGGCTTTGTGAGAGATTGGTCCCAGCCCAAGGAGATTGGCTTTGGTTTCAAATGCAGAAGGCCCTTGGTAAACCGGGACTCTGATAAAGGAGTTGGACCAGCAGAGGGCAAACACTGGCGAGAAAGCTCACCTTGTACAGAAAAAGGGCCGAGGTTACCATTGTCCGACACTGAAGACTCATCTGGGAAACTGCTGTGTACTCTGAAGCAGGGGAGGAGGCGGAAGGGCCAGTGTCTGTTTAGTGGCTTTTGGGGAATCATGTCTCTTCAAGATCATTTTCTTTGAAAACATCGCAAAGCCAACAAAACTCCTGGGGGAGCCAGATCAAAGCAGTGACGGGGAATTTCATCAGCGCTTAATCAAAGGCATTGACTGTTTTCTGAGCTTCACTGGTTCCTCTCCCACTGTTGACTTTAATTGTGGAAACTTGTTCATTAGGGTTTCGTTACAGCTGGCCCAGGGTGTCACCCCTCGTTTGCCCACTTTGATCTCTGGGAAGTCGTCGGCTTTTTGGGAGATCCTTGGGCTCCTGGCCATCTCTGCCACTCACATTCAAACTCAGGCTAGACCTGCACCCAGATTTCAGGAGAGAGGTCCTTTTCCACACCCCATGTTCCTGCCTGGGCTGAGGAAGAGCAGTTTGCGGGCAGCTGTCGTTGGAAGGGACCTTAGCCAGTGTCTGGTGCAGTGACCAGATGAGGAGACTGAGTCTCCTGGTAACAGTGAATGTTCTGGAAGGGGGCGGCCTCAGCTTCTGAGCTTCATTGGGTGCCTCTTTTAATCTACCAGAGGCTGTCCCCAACGAACCTGCAAGTCCACAGGCTTTTTAGATGCAGTCTTGACGACAACCTCGTGGCAGGAGGGGGCAGGGAAACCTGCAAGGTCCAGAGGAACTTAGCATGGATCTCCCACCGGGGACCAATTAATTCCGCAGGAAGTTATGGTTTACATTTTGCCCTGGAAACTCAGGCCCTGCATACATTCATGCGCCTTGGCCCTCAGAGCATCCTCTCCGCAAGTTTTGTTTAATCACAGTCATAGTTGAAAACTCCCAGCATTTTCCCCTGATTTTATTAGCTAGTCCTTACCTGCATTTCATCTGCCTTGTCTTAAATACTTTTTTGGGGTCTGTGTTTATAGACCCTAAGTAAACTCAAATCCTTGACTTTAATTAGGAAGCCAGCAGTGGCCAGAAAAGGAGGTTCATTCCGTCTGTTTCTTTCATACTGTAGCTGTTGAAAGTGTAAGTGAAGGCAGGGGGATCCCCAATAGCTAGTAGAGTGACCTGGGGGTGAAGGATTGTGTGCGCCAACAGATCAGGTGCCCTGATTCAGCTTCAGTTACATCGACATTACCTGCAAGAGATCACTTGATGTTACCTTTGATTGATTGATTGATTCATTCATTCATTCACCAAAGGGATGCCACCTTTTTGTAACACCATCTCGTGATCAGACCTCAGAGGGCAGTGATTTTTGCCTGTGTTCACTCCTGCTTCTCTGCCCCTAAAATGGAGCATACCGTGGGTGTTCGGTAAATATTTGTTTAATGAATAAATGAGCACTAGACATTCCATCATTAGGAATCCATTTCTTTGTTTTAATGATAGGCTCCTATCTCCTTGTATCTTTTATTTTTTTAACATCTTTATTGGAGTCTCCTTGTATCTTAAAACAATGCCCCAGGGGAGGGTAAAGAGTACATTAAGTGCCAACAATGAGCTGTTCGCAGGAAAGCAGATGGAACTCTGTGGCCCCCGGCAAGAGGGTGAGCCAGAAGCTGGCTGGGGTGTCCTGTTAGTATGGAAATCGGTGTGAAGAGAGGGGGATTAGAGGCTCAGCTAGTTGGATGAGCGAGAATCTCTTGGGCAGGTCACCCAAGCTCTCTGAGATAGACTTCCTGATCTAGAAACCGGGGGTGGAATGCTAATGCCAGATTCTTAACCTAAAGAGTCTTACGTGCCCTGTCCCCTGGGTCTCGGTTTCCCTGAAGGCCCTTCTATCCTCGCAGGTGTTCCCACTGGTGCTTCCTCAGGGCATTCATTCAGCGCCCACTGTGTCAGGCACGGTACTAGGCCTTGGGAGGACAGTGGTGTCAGAGGTAAATGAGTCCCTTTTTCATCTAAGCTGGGGAGTTTAGATGGAGAGACAGATAGCGATGATAGAGGGAGCTGGGGTGGGAGACATGCTGGGATGGGGGCCATGCAACCCAGCCTGAGAGATCAAGGAGGGCTTCCCAGAGGAAGTGGCATCCCAAAGCGTAGGGGCGGTGTTTTCTTACTCTTTAGATTCCTAGCTCTAAGCAGAGTGCCTCACATATAACAGGTATTTGGGGAATGAATGGTGGATGAGCAGATATGTGTAACAGTGTTTTATAAACCAGGAAGTATAGAACAAGGGGCAGGCGTCGGTGTTATGAGTTGCGGAGGGTAAAGCAGGGGCACCTAGGACAAACTTTATTTCCCGCCTTCCTGAGGACCAACTGTTGCCAAGACCTAGGGTCTCCCTTAGAGCACAGCCAGCTGGGTGACGCTGTCAGCCTCTGCCTTTTGTCCCCCCACTCGGGGAGGGAGACTGTCTGTGGCTGGACATTTGAAGACAACTCAGTAGCCAGCAGCCCTTCTTAATGGGATCCGGATTTGGACATACAGACCTTGTTCCCGGTACCATGATGGCTGACTCAGGAGGTAGCTCACTGCGTGTGTGTGTGTGTGTGTGTGTGTGTGTGTGTAAATGGAGTGATGCCCAGCAATTGCTAAAAAAGGTCTGCAGCTCATATTCAAATCCCTAACTCTGCAGTACAGTTGCCATCCCCAAAGCAGAGCTTGCTCTTTTTTTAATCCTCTCCTTCATCCAGCTGAATTTCTGGAAGCCAGGGATGGCAACTGATTCATCTTTGAAACCCTAGAACCCAGCAGGGAGCCTGGCACATCTGGATCTTGGAACCGTTTGCAGAGTGAATGAACAAATGAACAAACGAATGAATGAACTTCAGTTAATGCCAATTAAGGTATCCAGAGTGTAGCTGATGTCTAATGTCTTCATGGGGGTAGAGAGAGAGGGATGTTTCTGGAAATGACCTTTTGCTACTATGTTAGGTGTTTTGCAATAGCAAATGCTTGAGATTCTGCTTGACGCTTGCTCTCTGGGGTGAGAGATGAAGAAACACTTCCTTTGTTCACACTTGGCTCCGGGGCTGTGTAGACAGGCAGAGGCCTCTCACTTCTGCCGCCCTGGGAGCCCCTGGGTCCACCCCGTGGACCAGTTATGGTGAGACAGGGCTCGTGGATCTGCAGTGACCTAATTCCACAGTTCAGTGAGTTGGTGTGTCTTGCGGGCATTTTCTGTATTTTGGGGTGCTCAGCATCCTACCCACCTCCCTCTTTGGGGGATCTCCCAGGATGTAGGTCTTGGAGGGGAACAGAGCTCTGCCCCCCGGTACAGGAGCTGAGGTGGACCAGACATGCTTTCTTCCCACGTCCAGCTGCTCAGGCCGTGGCGTGTGGCCTCCACGTGGCCACGTGGCTCAGATTCTGGGTTGAGCGCAGCAGCAATGCAGGTGAGTTAGAGGTTCCTCGGAGTCAGGAGTGTCCTAAGCAGATGTTCTGTGGGCACAGCCTTGGCCACATTTCCCCTCTGCCCATCTCCCCTGGCCCTTTATCCCAGCCTGGTTCTCCAGCCTGCCTGGTGATTCTGGGAGCTTTCCCTTATTGTCTCATCAAATTCCGTTTTTTCTTTTCTGCTGTCTGTAATCAGTAATCCTGACTGACAGGTACCACTGAGGCCAGAGTGAGGCACCCCGTCCCTAGCACGGACCTTGGTAACATGGTGAGACAGGTGAGCTTGCTCTGGATGCCTCCCTTTTTGTGGTGTAGACACCATCCAGCCTGATCCCATTCCTTGAAGACCCAGTCTGCTGCAGTTCAGCTCCGTAAACATCGGGCCACCTACTGTGTGTCAGGTTTGCACTCAAAGGCACAGGGATGCGGAGATCAAGAGTCCCTAATCCTGGCCGATCTGGGGCTTTCTGGCCGTTCATCCCTTCAACCAATATTTATTGAGCACCTGATAAGTACCAGCAGGCACTGTGCTAGGGCTTAGGGATGCAGAACCAAAGAGATGGCATGTTTGCCATCCTGGAGTTTGCATTTCAGCTCTTCAGCCTGTTCTTCCTTTAAACCATTGTCTTATTCTTTGCCTGTTCCTTCATTCATATATATATGTGTGTGTGTATGTATACACACTTACACATATATACACATACACATACACACATATACGCATACACACATATACATACACATATCATTCACTGAATACCTATGTTCTCTGTATAAAAATGCTTATATATGTATACATGTTGCTGTATAAAACATGCATATATGTATGAAAACAAGCTTTCCTTGAATACCAACTGTATGCTACAGATAAAAACGTTTATATATATATATATAAAACATGCACATACACTATATACATCTACATGTATCTACAAGTGTTTACTGAATACCTACTTTGTGCCTACGCTGTGCTAGGCATGTGGCAGAACATAGCCTAGCAGAAGAGACAGAGAAGAAAACGTTTTCATACGCTGGGAAGGGCCATAACTTTGATGAGGATTAGGCAGAGAGGTGACGTTGGCAGGGTTACCGTAAGGCGTGAAGGGAGAGCGGGCATCAGGCTGCCACGGAGCAGAGGCCAGTCCTGGTTGCTTTCCTCCGTTACCTTGACAAGGACGGTCTGGTCCAGGTATCTGCTGAGGTGGCAACTCTGAGTGGCTCCTTACGTATTGATTTAGGTGCTTGCCAAAATCAGAGGTCATCTGGGGACTAACTTAATTTAGTTTCCTTTAAAATAATCAATGAGATGGAAATTTCAGAACACTAAGATGCTCAGGTCTGTGCAGACATGAAAGTTCTCTTTTTCTTTAGAATTGCCAGTGAGGGGAGGAGCAGGGCAGGGGGTCAAGTCAGTGGAAACTAAAGGCATTTCTCCCACTCTCCTTTCATCCTCTCGTTCATCTAGAACTTGACCAATTATCCGGGTCTTCTTGCCAGGATTTAATTGTTCTCTTGCCCCATTCCCTCCTAGGTTTTGAGGCCAAAATGAGGACCCTTTCAGTTCATTTATGCTGCACGTGCTGCCCTAGGACAGGGCTCCGGAGGCCTTCTTCAGGGGTGGGGGTTCTAGGCAGTCAGCTGCATGAGTCCCACATGCTGGCCACATCCTGCACTAGCTATTTTTTTGTTTTTGTGACAGCTTTAATTTTTTTTAAATATTTATTTATTTATTTAGGTTGTGCTGGGTCTTAGTTGTGGCGTGCAGGATCTTTAGCTGTGGCGTGCAGGATCTTTAGTTGTGGCATGTGGACTTCTTAGTTGCAGCATGCAGGATCTAGTTCCTTGACCAGGGATCGAACCCAGGCCCCCCGCATTGGGAGCATGGAGTCTTACCTGCTGGACCACCAGGGAAGTCCCATGACAGCTTTACTGAGGTGTATGTTAGACAGAATAATGTCCTTCCAAAGATGCCCAGGTCCTAATCCCCAGAACCTGTGAATACATTACCTTATGTGGCAAAAGGGACTTTACTGATGTACCTAAGGAACCTTGAGATGGGAAGATCATTCTGTATTATCCAGGTGGGCCTTAGAAGAGGGAGATGGGAGGGTCAGAGGCACGGAAGGAGGTGTGATGATGGAAACAGAGGGTCAGAATCAGAGATCTGAAGCTGCTAACACTGCTTTCTTTGAAGCTGGAGGAGGGGGCCACAAACCAAGGAATGCTCACAGCCACCAGGAACGGGAGACCAGGTCGTCCCCTAGTAGAACCTCTGGAGGGAGCCTGGCCGTGCTGACACGTTGACTTCAACCCAGTGAAGCCCATTCTGGATTTCTGATCTCCAGAATTACAAGACAATACATCTGTGTTATTTTAAGCCACTAAACTTGTGGTAATTTGTTACAGCAGCCATAGGAAACCAACGCACGGTATACTTTATGTATCTAAAATCTACCCATTTCAGGGCTTCCCTGGTGGCGCAGTGGTTGAGAGTCCGCCTGCCGAGGCGGGGGACACGGGTTTGTGCCCCGGTCCGGGAAGATCCCACATGCCGCGGAGCGGCTGGGCCCGTGAGCCATGGCCGCTGAGCCTGCGCGTCCGGAGCCTGTGCTCCGCAACGGGAGAGGCCACGGCGGTGAGAGGCCTGCGTACCGCAAAAAAAAAAAAAACAAACATAAAATCTACCCATTTCAAGTGTACAATTCAGTGACTTTTAGTCACTTTACCAAGTGGTGCAGCCGTGTCCATAATACAGTTTTTTGAATATTTTCATCACCCCAATGAGATCCTTCATGTCCATTTACAGATAATCTCTGTCCTCAAGCACCAGGTAACCACTACTCTACTTTTTGTCTCTATAAATTTGTCTGTAAAATTGCCTTTGGCACATTTCATATAAGTGGAATATGTGATCTGTGTCTGGCTTCTTTTACTGAGCGTAGCGTTATTCAGGTTCATCCATGTTGTCGGTATTTCATCCGTTTTTACTGTGGAAAAATATCCTGTTGTTTGGGTATATCACGTCGTTTCTCCACTCACCAGTTGATGGACAGCTGTGTTGTTTCCAGTTTGGGGCTATTAGGACTAACGCTGTTGCGAGCATTCGTGTAAAAGCCTTTGTGTGAACGTGGGTTTTCAGTTCTCCTGGGTAGATGCCTAGGAGTGGAATTTCCTGGGTTGTGTGGATTTCTATATTTCACTTTTGAGAAGCTGCCAAACTGCTTTCCAAAGTGCTTGCACTAGTTATGATTCCCACCAGCCATTCATGAGGGCTCCCTCCACCCCCAGTATAAACCCCACAACTCAAGACATTATTATTAACAGTCTGTTGGGGTTCTAGATCTGTGATCCTTGATCCATCCTACATTCTCTTATCACCAGGTTTGTTTTGGGTGTTGTCAAAATTTGAGGTTTTGGCATTGGATGAGACCTGATGTTGGCACCTGGAATATAAATAATGAGACAGAAAGTTCAGGTCGAGACATTGGGTGAGTCAAAGGGTTAACTCACGGTGCCTTTCTTCTTTTATTATTATTATTTTTTTAAATTGAAGTATAGTTGATTTACAATGTTGTGTTGGTTTCAGGTGTATAGCAAAGTGATTCAGTTATACATATACATATATTCTGTTTCAGATTCTTTCCCCGTATAGGTTATTACAAAATACTGAGTATAGTTCTGTGCTCTACAGTAGGTCCTTGTTGGTTATCTATTTTATATATAGCAGTGTGTATCTGTTAATCCCAAACTCCTAATTTGTCCCTCCCTCCTTTCCCCTTTGGTGACCATAAGTTTGTTTTTTGTGTCTGTGGGTCTATTTCTGTATCATTGTTTTTAGATTCCACATGTAAGCAGCATCATATGGTACTTGTCTCTGTCTGGCTTACTTCACCTAGTACAGTTATCACTAGGCCCATCCATGCTGCTGCGAACACCATGCCTGCCTTTCTTACTCCAAGCAGGTCTGCCACACATTAGCATCCCCCCCACTGCCCCATTCCAGCTTCTGCTTATGAGTTCTGCTTCTCCCCCCTTGTCTGAGCCCATCTAGACTCCTCACTGGGTGGGGTTGGGGGCTGGCGAGCAGACATAGAGGGTTCAGTCTATAGACAGATGTCTACCCAGGAGGAGATGGGGGTGAGGGGCCCTGACCCTGCCGTGGTGGGGGGTGGGATTGACAGAGATGAGATCCAGACAGAAAGGCTGATCGTTCAATCTGAGCTTGGTGGGTAGGCAGGCCCCTCTCGCTTCCTCAGTGACAGAAGTGAACAGAACACAAGCTTCATTTTGGACAGAGATGGGTAAAGGAATCTTGCAAGCACTGCATTTTCTATGTGGGAAAGTGTTGTATAGACTTCAGTGACTTACTTTAAATTTCCACGAGGGAAAAAGTGAGTAATTTTATGGTGACCGTTAGAGGGTTTTAGGCCTTTTTTTTTTTTTTTTTGTGGTACGCGGGCCTCTCACTGTTGTGGCCTCTCCCGTTGCGGAGCACAGGCTCCGGATACGCAGGCTCAGCGGCCATGGCTCACGGGCCCAGCCACTCTGCGGCATGTGGGATTTTCCCGGACCGGGGCACGAACCTGCGTCCCCTGCATCGGCTCTCAACCATTGCGCCACCAGGGAAGCCTGTTTTTAGGCCTTTGAGGAGAAACTTGACCGTGGGGCTTCTTGGCCAGACCTGGATGACCAGGTTGTAGAGCTGGGCCCCGGAGCTGACAGGGCCTTGGGGGCACCTGACCAAGGAGTGGTTAGTCCGCAGGCAGGAAAGTGGCCGCCTAGGGCCTGACTCTGCATGAGAGGGAGGTGTGGGTGGGATGACGTTGGCTGGCCTGGTCTGAGCGGGTCTCTGAGGATCATGGCCTGTAAGTTAAGCAGTTAATGGGAGGCAGGAGGGGAAAGACTTAGAGAATCCAAGGTGATGACCTAGGTCAGCAGAGAGGCCAAGCCCCCCCCCCTTTTCTTTCTTTTTTTTTTTTTTTTCCTTTTGGCTGTGCTGTGTGGCTTGTGGGATTTTGCTTCCCTGACCAGGAATTGAACCCACGCCCTCAGCAGTGAGAGCACAGAGTGCTAACCATTGGACTGTCAGGGAATTCCTGCCAAGCCCTTAACTAGAGCCCGAGGGACTCAAACTCTGTTCCGTGGATGGTGTTTCTGCCATTTTTTGAAGATGAAGCAACTGAGCCTCAGAGAGGTTAAGTGACTTGTCTAAGGTCACACAGTGAGTGAAAGGAGCCGCCAGAAATTCAAACTCCAGGCTGTTTCTGAAATCACTGCCACTCTGCAAGGTGCTTTTTCTTTAGAGATGAATGGGACATACACAGAACAAAACAACCCACACTGAGTAATGAATGAATGTCCTCATGACAAGTTGCTGGGTCCAGGGGTGGGTAGACATTTTTACAGAGTGCCCCCTCCACCGCCTAGGCCCACTTTAGGAAGTAGAGGCCGCCTCTCATTGCATAACCAGCAACTGTTATTGTCTGTGTTTCCCCTGTTGACGTTGTTTACGGGCAGCAGGGAGGGTGAGAAACCACACAAAGTCTAAGGCCTGGAGGGCTCCAGCAGCTCTGCCAGGAAACAGAGACTCCGTTTTTCAGGCACCCAGTGAGATGGGGTGCAAAGAGCAGAAAATACATACAGAACTTCTCTGTGGCTCACGTTTTTAAGTGAGTGTGTATGAATTAGTGTTGTAATAAAATAAATGAAAGTAAGGTTATTATTTATAAATTGTTGGGGGGGCAAGAAGCAGAGAACCTGGTGTTTTGTCCTGCCTCCTCTGCCTCCTGACTGTGTGACCCTGGGGTGTCATTTCACTTCTTGGAATCTCAGTTTCCACTTCTGTAAAATGGGAAGGTTGCGCTGGGAGTTCTCTAAAATCTTTCTTGACATGAACTCTCTGTAATTATAAATGCTGTCTGTTTATGTTCTGTGTCAAGAGAAGTTTTATCCATAGACTTTTTCCTATGGCTTTGAATGAAATTTACACAGCTGGCCGATTTTTCAGTGGAAACTTGGTGGGGGAGCTTTAATTTACATAACAAAGGCTTGACTCTGAGCCACTTTATGGCTTGGGTGGGTGTTAGAAAGCTTTTGGGAGGGCCTTGAAAGTCGTCTGCTGGGGGAAGAGGCTGTGTTTATGCAGTTCTCTCAACACTGACTTAACCCCTGTGAAGAGTGGGGTCTGTGACCTCAGTGGACAGGATGTGGGTTACAGAACATGAGGTGTCACCCTTGCTCTGGAAGAGCTTATGTAGTCAGCTGGGATGGTTTCGAAACACTGTTCCTATCTGGTGGAGTGTGCAAGTGCCCGGACCTGGGAGTGATCTCCGAGTAGGTCTGCGTGGCTGGACTGGGGGGTTCGTGTGGAGAACACACGTCATCGGAGTCTGTGATGGCAGCCTCGTGAGCTGTGTTCAAGGAACTTGCATCATAATCCTCAGGCAGTATGGGGCCACTGCAGGAGCTGTGTATTACAAAAGGTAACTAGGGACTTCCCTGGCGGTCCAGTGGTTAAGACTCTGCGCTTCCACTGCAGAAGGCGCCGGTTCGACCCCTGGTCCGGGAACTAAGATCCCGCATGCCCCGCTGCGTGGCCAATACATAAATAAACAAAACTAAAAAAAAAAAAAAAGCCTTAAAATTTTTTTAAACAAAGAAAAAGAGAAAGAAAAGGTCACTAGTGGTAGCTTGGGAGATGGAGGGCAAGAGACCGGAGTCTAGGGGTCCAGTGGGAGGGATGCTCTGTTTGCAGGGAGCGGAGGCTGTAGGACCTGGGGCCAGCCTCCCGGATGCCACCAGCAAGCCACAAAGTCACAAGAAATGGCAGCCAGGGCAAGAAGCGGGGCCGGGTAGCAACGAGCATCTTCTCACGCACCCACTGAGGAACGTGTCAGTCAGTGCTCTGGGTTGCAAGTGACAGAAACCAAACTCAAGCTGGCCTAGGTTTGAAAAAGTTCATTTACTGTGTCAAGTCGCTAAATGGTCGGGGGCAGCTGAACCAGGGCCCAACCATATGCTGGCCGGGTTTTGTCTCCCACTGTCTCTTGGCCCTGCTTTCCTGCCTCCTTGTTTCTCAGGCAGTCTCTCCCTGTGAGATGGGTTCAGGCTTTCAGCCTTTCAGGTTAACGACCCTGTGTGTGGGCGAGGAGGGCACCCTTTCCTGGTGCCTTCAGCCAAAGTGCTAGAGTAGGTTCTTATTGGCCAGTTAGGGTCACAAGACCATTCTTGACCCTCGAGAGGACTCTTTTATTTAGCTAGTTATTTATTTATTTGGCCGTGCTGGATCTTAGTTGCGGCATGCGAGCGGGATCTAGTTCCCTGACCAGGGATCGAACCCGGAGCCCCTGCACTGGGAGCACGGAGTCTTACCCACTGGACTGCCAGGGAAGTCCTGAGAGGGTTCTTACGGGCCAGTTTTGGTCACATGCTTGTTCTTATAGCAGCCACTGATTCTGGAAGATTCTGTGCTTTGACAGCCCTCCCCTTGGTGATATGCTAGCCCCTGGAACACATGGAGGGGAGGGTCAGGGGATGCCCCAGAGGACACTGGTGCCATCCCAGAGGGGCTGGAGGCTGGGCAGGGCAGGAGCCCAGACGTTTCCTTTTGCCTGGTTACAGCTAGGGTTAGGGTGAGAGGTCAGCACAGACTCTCCTTTTGCCTGGCCAGGGAGGCTTCTGCGATAGTGGTGTCACGACCTTGGGTGGAGTGAGTGGCCCAGAGGGAGGGAGGCGCCGTGGTGCCGTGGCCTGTCCTGGGTGCCACTGCCGCATGTATCCGTCTCTCCTCTTCCAACAGCAAACGTTTATTGAGGGCCTTGTCCCTTTTCTGAATCGCTCAGAATGTTATTTGCCTTTTTCACGAGCCTTAACTGTGCCCAGGGGTGATGGTCAGAATGTTCAACATTGGGCACCCATCAGAGTCCCTTCTGGAAGCTTCCACAGTGCCTGATGTTCATCCTTCCCTTGCTGGGTGCCGGGGGAGGTCTGGGAGCTCTGGGGAACGGCCGGCCGGGGAGAGGGGCTCCGGACAGCAGCTCTTTCCCAACCTGTGTGGAGTCCTTCGGTATTTTAACGCCTGGGCGCCATGCTGGTATGAAGTAGCTGAACCCCACCGGCTAGTTTGGAAGCTCTTGGGGCGGGGCTGGAGGAGCTGCTCCCGGCTTGCACCCCTCCCCCACCCCTCCTTACGCTCACACCCTCGAGGATTCCCACCGGGCCACCCACAGAGTGAGTGTGCCACTAAATTTCTGGAGGTCATGGAGAGAGGCAGGGGACATTGCTCTGGAAATGGCAGCTTTCTCCTGCTCACCCCACACCCTCAGCTGGGCTGAGTGCTTCTTCAGATCGGCTGCCCTTTCCTCTGAGCTTCTATGAGGCCGCTGCTGCCTGCACTTACTCTCTTTGCACCCAAGTTTTTTTTTCTCTTTCCTGTGAGCAGTTCAGGTTTACAGGCCTTGGAGAGTGTGCAAATATTTGACTTTAATTAAGGAAGTCCCGAACGAGGAATAGAAAGAGTTACTTCTCGTTTATTATTTCTGGGGGACTCGGGGGTGGGGGTGGGCATGACCTATGATGCCTCCAGCCACCTGGTCCTCCAGGGCGGTGCAGGCACCCAAGAGGCCAGGCCAGGTGCAGTGCGGTGGGCCAGCTGGCCCAGGGTGGCCTGTGGGAAGAGAAAGGCAAGAGAGTGCAGAGTTTAGGGACTTCCCGGCTGGCGCAGTGGTTGAAAATCCACCTGCCAACGCAGGGGACACGGGTTTGAGCCCTGGTCCGGGAAGATCCCACGTGCCGCGGAGCAGCTAAGCCCGTGCGCCACAACTACTGAGCCGGTGCTCTAGAGCCCGCGAGCCACAACTACTGAGCCCGCGTGCCACAACTACTCACGCCCATGCGCCTAGAGCCCGTGCTCCGCAACGAGAAGCCACCGCAATGAAGAGTAGCCCCCACTCGCCGCAACTAGAGAAAAGCCCGTGCGCAGCAACAAAGACCCAACGCGGCCAAAAATAAATAAATAAATAAATAAAGAGGGTGCGGAGTTTGGAGGCGTCTACCATGGGCCCGAATCTGGAACACGGAGCAGGTGATGAGAAGGGTGGTGCCCGCTACCTGAGTAATACCTACCAGCTGTTGGCACTTCCTGCCGGCTGGTCGTGGTGCCCGTGTGATCCCTTTGATCTCACTGACTAATCCTCTCCACAAACGTGAGTGGTTAAATATCATCATCCCCATTTACAGCTGAGGAAGCTGAGCCCAGAGAGGTTAAGGAATGTGTCCAGGGCCACGCAGCTACTCAGTGGCAACTTGGGTATGTCAGGCTCCAATGCTGGGCTAAAAACCAACCCCCTGTATAGTGCCCAAGGGGTGTTCTTAGACTCCATGGACTGTTTTGAGGACAGGTGAGGGATCCTATAAATCAGAGCCCAAGGGTACTAGATGGGAGTTTACCCTGGTGGTCAGAGCCTGCATATTGGCTGCAGGAGGGAGAGGAGAGAGCGTGGGTGAGGGTAGAGGAAGCAGTGGGCCTCAACCTGGGGTATCAGGAAGGGAATGAACCCAGACGCCCAGAGCTCCTGTCCCAGCCCTGCCACCGCACCGTGGGCCTCGGGTGAGTCATACCGTCTCTAGGTTCTGGTTTCCTTTTCACTGAAATGAGAGTAACAACCACAATGGCGGCTTTTACTGTGGGCTTCCTCAGTGCTGCGGGCAGCCCTGGGACCCCGGGACGGAGAGGCGTATGGATTAGGGCTTCTGCTCGTGGGTGCTCAGGGGCTAGTGGGGAAGGAGGACCCTCCCCACCGGTGCTGCACATGAGACATGGGACAGGTCAGCCCTCGTGACTGGAAGGGTCTCTGCCAGTTGGGGCTTGAAGGAGGGGAACAGCTCTGGTCCCAGCTCTGGTTGTGGGGTCCTCCTGCCACCTGACTGTTGTCCCTGCAGCCAGAGGGAGAGACCCGTTGACAAGGGACTTCTTTCCCCAGCCCTAGCACTGCCCTGGACTGTCCTCATCGGAACCACCTTCCCAAGCCCTCAGATGAAAAATACCAAGTCCCAGCCACGCAGCATAGTCACCTGGGAGCTTTCTGCGAACACCGATTCCCAGTCTGGGCAACACTGTTTCTAAAAAGCTCCCCGCGTGATTCTCGTCCGCAGCCTGCTTCTCCGGGGACCTGCTGCCCATTCCTGCCGAGGCGATGGATTCATTAGGGCTCGGGAGAGGTTCCAGAAACCAGATGCCTCGGGGGCTTCGCAGCTGCTCCTGGTTCCTAGCTCATTACTGTGTCCCGACCCTTTCGAGAGGCTGCATTCTCCGTGGATGTGCAGGACGCGGGATGTCCCCAGTGTGCCCCGAACCCCTGGGCACCAGCGGCCGGCCTGGGGTTTACGTGAGCCCTCTGGGGCACCTGGGCTTCCTCTGGGCGCTGCTTCCTCCCTGCTCTGGGAAGAGCCTGGATCCCTACCCCTGGGACTGTTGTGTAGGGCCACGCTCAGGTGACTCAGCACAGTATCTCCCAGTACCCAGTGCCTGCTGCCCCAGTGGGACTCAGTGACAGCCAGCCACAGGCCTGGGACAGAAATCAAGCAGAACAGCCGTGGCAGTTTAGAATCTGAATTTGAACCTGACAGGGGTTTTGGAGATCTGATCGATAAGATGCTCTTGCACTCTTGGGTTCAGAATCAGATTTTTCTAGCATTTTTACCTAGATTTGCTTTCTCTGCTTCTAGAGAAATTCTATTTCTTGAAGTTCTACTAGGGGCCAGCCACTTTCTGAACATTGTGTCATAGTAAATTTGCAAGGATTACAGAGGGAGAAACAGGCTTCCCCAAGGAGTTGTGACATATTTGCACATGACTGAGTCAGGATTCGAACCAAGGTTGGTCTGACTTCAAAGCTCATTTCTGTGCACAGAGATGTACTGTAGTTCCAATTATGTAGTCAGAGCTGAGCTGTTCCATACGGTGGCTGCTAGCCATATCAGGTTATTTAAATAGAAATTAATAAAAATTAAACTTAATTAAAAACTCAGTTACACTAGCCAGAGTTCAGCCGCTCTGTAGCCACATGGGTCTGGTGCTATGGTATTGGACAATGTAGGTATAGAACATCTTCAGCACTGCAGAAAGTTCTATCAGATAGTGCTGAGCTAGAGTGACTGAATGGCACAGACAGGAATCCGGGCCTGGCACGTATGGCCGAGGATGGTTAGAGGAGGGGACATGGTGAGCGGGCCGTCTCACCCTGTTGGCATCCGCTATTAGCGTCACCAGCTGTCCTGGTTTGCCTGAGACTGAGGAGTTTCCTGAGACTTGGGACTTGCTTTGTTAAAGCTGGAAAATTCTCATGCAACCTGAGACGAGTCAGTTACTCTGTTCACTGCACAGTGTCCCTGTAGATGTCACGCCTGTGCTCAGGTCCAGGACACAGAGTTGAACAAAAAGTTGCTGAAAGTTCGGGGGGAAGCTAGCTGATGGAGTGGCGGCATCGTTCAGGTCAAATGGGAAGAGTGCTCTGAGAAAGGGGAGCATCAGGTACAGTGTACCCTGAAGCCTCTCTGAAGCGGGGTATGCCTGAGCTGAGAGTGGACATCTGGGATGCAGTGAACCAGGTGAAGGAATTTGGACGTGTGCAGAAACTCAGTGATCAGCCCTGGGTAGTTAGGAGTTGGGAATCTGGGAGATGGTTCTGACTCTGCTGTGATCCTGATGTCTTCACCACAGGCATGTTCCTTTCCTTCCATGCTTCAGATTCTCTCACCTGTAAAACCAGGCAGTTAGACCAGATACCCGCAATAATATTCTCTAGCTCCACCAATGTCACTTTTTCAGGTAAATCGTGATATGTCTTTAAAGGTAACACAGCCCTACACTGACAAAGTGTTTGATAATCGGTTCCCTTCTGTTTCAGAAACAACATCTTTACCTTCTCTGTTAATGAGCTTCTTTCCTTTTCTCCAGTTTGAAAAGGGTAGGGCTAGGGCTAGCCCACAGGATTGAGGTTTTCCTGAGAGGGTATTAAGTCTGGCTGTTTAATTCCCAAGAGGTCTTTTCCTTCCTTGTTCACCTTCTTTCTTTATTTATTTTAATTGTTGAAGTGCAGTTGGTTTACAATGTTGTGTTAATTTCTGCTGTACAGCAAAGTGACTCAGTTATACATATATATATACATTCTTTTTCATATTCTTTTCCATTATGGTGTATCACAGGATACTGAATATAGTTCCCTGTGCTATACAGTAGGACTTTGTTTTTTTATCCATTCTATATATGAGTTTGCATCTGCTACCCCCAAACTCCCAATCCATCACTCCCTCCCTCCCTCCCTCCCTCTTGGCAACCACAAGTCTGTTCTCTGTGTCTGCCTTCTTCACCTTCTTGTTAGATTTCTTAACTCAGTGGTGTGCTGAGCTGCAGCATAGAAAGAAAAAGATAGACCACTTATTTTTATTTATTTTTAAAATATTTATTTATTTCGTTGCACCGGGTCTTAGTTGCAGCAGGCGAGCTCCTTAGTGTGGCTCCAGGGCTCCTTAGTTGTGGCATGCGAACTCTTAGTTGCGGCATGCATGTGGGATCTAGCTCCCTGACCAGGGATCAAACCCAGGCCCCCTGCATTGGGAGCGTGGAGTCTTATCCACTGCGCTACCAGGGAAGTCCCCCAGGCCACTTATTAAAGTACACAGTAATAATTAATGTTATTAGTTTGAAGAAATGATTGGCTAAAGCTTTAAAATATTTTGAACATTTACCAACATGTAAGCACTCTACTATGTAGTGTCTCCACTCCCCCTAAATGAGGGATTTTTTTTTTTTAAGGTTAAAGGCAAATTTATTACCTGGACATAGAGTTGCAAGTACTACAGCTTCATTAAAAATATTGTAAAATATATAAACAGTAGATCATGATACTCTGGAAAAAAGTGTAAGATGTGTATACATCTTCAGCTGAAATCAGCCTGTGCAAGGAGAATGGTTAAGCAACATGTAGAAACTATGTTTTGGATTTTATCCTGCTTCAGAATTCGACCCTGAGAATGGTCCATCGTTCCAGGAGAGTAGGGATGTAGAGGGAAATGATAATAAACGTTATTGCTGAATATTATCTTTGAAAGAGAATAGCTCAGGACAATAGCAGTGTCTCCCCAAATCTCAGGCCCTGGATTTGGGAGAAAGGTGAGCTCCGGAGTCAGGTCAGAGTCCTTCCACTCAGAGGGTTGCCACCTCAGGGAAGAGAGTATGTGAATAAAAGAAGCTCGAGTACATGCATACCTTGTTGTAGTGTGCTTTGAAGATATTGCTTTTTTTTTTTTTTTTTTTTTTTTTTTGCAGTACGTTGTGTCCTCTCCCGTTGCGGAGCACAGGCTCTGGACGCGCAGGCTCAGCGGCCATGGCTCACGGGCCCAGCCGCTCTGAGGCATGTGGGATCCTCCCGGACCGGGGCACGAACCCGTGTCCCTTGCAAAGGCAGGCAGACTCTCAACCACTGCGCCACCAGGGAAGCCCAATATTGCATTTTTTTTTTTTTTTTTGCAGTACGTTGTGGCCTCTCCCGTTGCGGAGCACAGGCTCCGGACGCACAGGCTCACCGGCCATGGCTCACGGGCCCAGCCGCTCCGCGGCACGTGGGACCTTCCCAGACCGGGGCACGAACCCGCGTCCCCTGCATCGGCAGGCGGACTCCCAACCACTGCGCCACCAGGGAAGCCCCCCGATATTGCATTTTTTACAAGTAAAGATTTGTGGCAACCCTGTGTTGTCAGATAATACAAAGTGGCGTAGGATTTAGTGTGGCATAAGTTTAGGTGATGGGCGTCCAGAGGGTGGTGTGATTGATGAAAGCTGCAGTAGTTGTCTTAACGTTGTTATCCACAACCATTCATCTCCTATGTGCTTATTTATTTTTATTTCCTAATTTCTGATTCTGAATATTTAGGGCTGCCCCTGTGACCCTATCCTTTGCGTTTCCTTGTCGCCCTTGGGTCAGAGTCACATTGTGTCACAGTAGCCAATCCACACTCTCCTTGGAGCCTGAGGTCCTCGAAGATGGGAACTTTGTCCTCATGTCCATCTCTCTGGCACCTTTGGAGCTGCCTGGCATGTGGCAGTCAGTCATGACATTCTTATTGAGCAAACCAAGCTGTTACTAGCCAAAGGCCCATGTGTGGTCACTTTCAACTTTGTTGTTTTAGTTGTCAAGGCTGCTATAACAAAATGCCACAGACTGGGAGCTTATAAACAACAGACATTTATTTCTCACTGTTCTGGAGGCTGAAAATCTGAGATCCAGGCGCCAGCATGGTCGGGTAAGGGCCCTCCACCCATGACAGAAGGAGTGAGGGAGCTGTCTGGTGTCTCCCTTATAAGGGCACTAATCCCATTCATGAGGGTTCCACCCCCATGACCTTCCAAAGGCCCCACCTCCTAATACCATCACATTGAGGGCTTAGGATTCCAACACTGGAATTTTGGGGGGGGACATAAGCATTCAGACCAATAGTGCTTGTTACTGACGTATAATATGCATATAAAGAAGGGCACGTCATGATTATTTTTGCATGTGTGTTGATTTAAAACATGAAATGGCAGATGTTTGGAGATAGAAGGCAAAGAGAAGCAAAGGGTAGCATGCTCAGATGTGAGCTATGGAAGGGTCTCCGGATAACAGTGTGAATCCTGAACCAAACACAGCAGATCTTCCAGCCTAGCTGCTGAATGCCTCTTCTGCTTAGCAAAACCCGAGACAGATGCGGACTGGCGTAATTCATCCGAGCAGGGCAACAAGAGGTTTGGAAATGCTCTAAATGAGACCTCCTCATCCTGATTAAGAAATTATATTCTTTTTTTCAAAACAGATTTTTGGTTTCTTAGTTAGAACTGAGGGGTAATGTGAACATATACAAAAATCGCCTTCCTAATTCAGGGTCAGGGAGGCAATGGTAGGGAAAAGTCGGAGAGACTTTTAAGAGACCACTTTGAACTAATTGCAGTGTTAGCAGTTTCACGTGGCTATGGAAACTGCTGAGTGTTCGCAAGTTACTTTTGCAGGGCCCCCTTGAATGTGCAAGATAAGCTAGCTACCTGTGCAGTGATCACATTTAATTTTGTTTCACAAATTTATAGAAAGAATTGATGTGCTTAAAAGTCTATTTTTATAAGTTTGTTAAATATTGCCCCGGTAATTTTTTTACATTCTTGCTAAGTCCTCCAGATAGTATAAAATAAGTTTCAACCAAAGTTATAAGAATTATCATGAATTCTTATAAATAGCTAACATTTGATGAGTATTTAGTATGTATTAGCCACTGTTCTGGGGGAAAGTTTTATTAAATAAGTGATGAAGAGTTGCTGGAAATACTACAGAGCTCGTGTAATTGAACAGGATTATGGGTATACGTTTCTAATTTTATCAACAGGATAGAATGAATCATGGCTAAGAAAAAACAGCATGTGATAAAGAAGCCAATAAAATTACAAGATGAATTTACTGAGGAGAAGGAGTAATTATTTGAATTATTATTTTTTTGTTTAATTAACATTTATTAAGTGTCTTCTGGGTAACAGGCCCTGTTAGGTACTTTTACATCTGCTGTTTTGTTTAATTATGGTGCGTTTTTCACTTCCAGATAAGATTTCCCATGGGCTTCCTTTGACTAATGAGTTATCCTAGGCCCGTGCTTCACAGTCCTGTTTGCACCCTACAATCACCTGGGGATCTTTGGAAAACTATAGTGCTGGTTTCATCCTTAGAGAGTCTGTTTAATTGTACAGGCTTGGGATCCAGCGGCAGTATTTTTAAAGGTTTTCCTCCCTCCCCTGTGGGCTCTGGTTGAGCCGGGGTGAGAACCACTATGCTAGGCTGTTTGAGATGTTATTTCACTGGCAGGAAAATATTGCCTTAAACTCTTCAACAATAAGCAACTATTGCAAACTTCGGGAGTTTGCTGTGCCAGGTGGATATAAGTAAAACACCTGCTTTGCTTTGTCTGTTGCCTATTAACTGGGATATGGGAAGTGTCAGAATAATGATTAAACGAAGCAGGCTAGAAAATGTCACCCTCAGTGTCTCAGACCCAGAATTTCCAGGTGCACTTAATTTGTCACCTGGGTTTTGCTCGGGGGTGGTTTCAGAAACATCATGCCAGTAACTTGCATACTAAGTTTTTTTTTTTTTTTTTAAGAAAAAAGTACTCTAAGGAACTTCTACACTAAAGGTAATTCCTTTAAATGAAATACATATGTATGTACACAGTATAGATCTGCGAATAAAAACTTTAAGAGGACACAGGAATTATGAGGAATTCTTTTGATGGAGGGGTTGTATAGGTCGAAATGGCCTCCTTACAAATCGTGTTTGCTGTCACAGTAAAGTTAATGTCAAAACATTAAAAAAAACAAGGGGGAACTAAGTGGTTTGGGGAGCTCAACTTTTCTTTAAAAATTCTTATAGCCTGAGATCACATAATAGAGATTTAACCTAAAAAATGATCCATAATCCAAGAACATATTCAATCCCTAAAAACTTTTTTAGTCACCTTCATAAATCGATTTGTTTCAGTGGGAACTTTTAGTCCTGCCTAGAAAAATCCCAGGAGTTGTGAAAGTGTGGTGTAATTGGCGGTCAGGTAAAGGAAAGATTCCGTTAGACCCGCCAACATTCAGCATTTTCCCCTAAAATAAGCAACGTTTCTGGTAGGTGTGACTAGATAGCCTTCCATTTAAGAGCGTTGTCCAAAAAAAAAAAAAAAAAAAAAGAAAGAAAGAAAAAAGAAAGAACGTTGTCCCCCTTTTAAAAACATTATATTGCATTTGCTAAGAGACCTTGGGCAAGTCATATCATTCTTTCGGACCTGAGGTTCTTCATTGGTAAATAAGGGGGGCTGTTAGTTTTCCGATGGGGCTTTGCTGAGCACCTCGAGTGGCTTAAAGAGCCCTGGCGGACGAGTGTTGAGCTGGCACCTCTCTGGGTCTCTGGGTTTCGAGCCCTGGCAGAGGAATTTTGAGCTGGCATCTCTCTGGGTCTCTGGGTTTCCCGCTCTGGCCTCAGACAGAGCTGCTGTCTGGGGCAGGTCTGGATGGGTGCTCATTTGCAGAGAGAGGAGATCCTTTCGTTCTGCATGTGTTTTTGAGGACCTACTATAAGTCAGGGATAATACCAGGTGCTGGGGACACCAGGATATGACCAAAACAGAGTGGGAGCCCTCAGGTAGCTTGAAGTGTCCTGGAGCAGACAGACAGGGACACAGATAATTCCAGTGTTTCTTCAGCTAGGTCAGGGGCTGGGGGGGAGAAGGTTGGTCAAATGACTGACCATGTATGTGAGCCTTGGGTGTATTTTTTTAGAAACAAATGACAAGTGGAGGACAGTTCCCTCCTTGAGTCACTGCCTAGTCACTCTCAAAGGGAAAAGAAAGAGGAAGGAGGAGGGCCCGCATGGGATGCTTGGGACTTCCCTCGTGCCCTGGAGTGGACTCAGGGACTTGGCCGTGCTGGTGAGAGGGCTATCGGGAAAAGAGGAGGATCTGGGCTCTCAGAAGACCACAGAATTAGCCCTTAGGACTGGGAGGGCACCTGGGAGGTCATCTAGTCCAGGCAAGTTACTCTGGCAAGCCCACCTGCCTACATATCCAGGTCCACATATCCTATGTCTCTCTTCCTACCTATTGTGCTTGACCTTGTAAATCAGCAGTTTGGCCTGTGGGCCTTTGCAAGTGCCGTCAATTCTGCTTGGATCCCCTCGGTTGGGCAAATTCAAACTTGTCTTTTAGTTCTCAGCTTAGATAACACCTTCTTGGGGAAGTCTTTCTTATACCCATCACTTTCCATCCCCTGCTGAATTAATTAAATACCCTTTCCTGTGATTGCCCAGCACCTGTACTCACCCCGGTTGTAATACTTTTTGTTACTCCATTGTAATTGCTTGTCAGCCTGTAATTGCCCCTCTAATCGATGACAGCCCTTTGTGGCTGGGATGGTTTAATTCCTGGAATTATTCCCATGGCCACATGCTTGGTACATCGTAGGTGCTCAGTAGATAGTTGTTGAATGAATGAGTGTCCTCACTTGACAGCAGCGGCTGCAGGAGCTCAGAGAGGTTCAGTGACTTGACCAAAGTCACACAGCTCTGGGAGACCGAGACGGGACTAGAGCCCATGCTATGAGTCTAAAAAGGAGACAAGATCAGATCCAGTTTCTGGAGTCATGGTCCTGGTTCTCTGTGTCCATATAGAGGAAGTGAAAGAAAGTCACCCTTGTTTTGAGCTGAACACTTTCCTTCTAGGGGAGACATACTCTATCTCCTGGGTTTGTCTCCAAGTGATGCAAAGACCAGCTTACTCTTCATGTTCTTAAAATAAAACCAAGCAAAGAGTTTTGGGGGCTTCCCTGGTGGCTCAGTGGTTAAGAATCCACCTGCCAGTGCAGGAGACATGGGTTCCAGCCCTGGTCTGGGAAGATCCCACATGCCGTGGAGCAACTAAGCCCGTGCGCCACAACTACTGAGCCTGTGCTCTAGAGCCCGTGAGCCACAAGTACTGAGCCCACGTGCCACAACTACTGAAGCCCGCACGTCTAGAGCCCGTGCTTCGCAACAAGAGAAGCCACTGCAATGAGAAGCCCGCGCACAGCAACGAAGAGTAGCCCCCGCTCGCCGCAACCAGAGAAAAGCCCGGGTGCAGCAACAAAGACCCAACGCAGCCAAAAAAATAAAATAAAGTAAAAATAGTTCTTTAAAAAAAAAAAAGTTTTGTGAGAGTGAGTTAGTATGCTTCTTTCCAATTTCTAGGACTCCAGGACCCTAAAATTTTTCCCAAGTAAGCAGCTTGTCCTGTTTTCTGTTTTGTAAATCTGGTCAAAGAATCAGAAAGAAAGAAAGAAAAGTCCTTTATGTAGCTGCACGACATAGCGGGTGGAGTCAGAACTCTCATCATGTCTCTGGGCATCTGTGTGCACGTGCGTGTTGTGTGGTGTGTGCACGTGCATACATGCAGAGTGTGGAGCATGTGCACACATGTGAGGTCTTAGCTTGTGAGTATGTTTAAATGGTTCTTAAATCAAATCCCCTTTCTCTTTGGCCACTGGGCAGTTTTGTGATTTTTCCTTAAAAGAGAATTTTAAACCACACTCAGGCAACAACAGAAAGAAAACCTGTACTGGTGAACGAGAGGATTGCTGGCAAAGTAGCAGGCGTGGTTGACATGATTGGCTGATAATGTTCTCCCACGACAATTAGGAAGGGCCCCCAAACCTTTTGTGAATAAAGTGAGGCTGGTTAAGTGGCTTCCGGTAGTCAGCCCCCGATGAAAAGCAAAGAGAAAACACTAAGGCAGCTGAAGATTTCATCAAAATTAAGGCCGGAAGAGGGCATTCTTCCAGGCAATAATAAGAACGTCTAGACACTGCAGATCTTGCTCCTATCTTCACACTAAATGCTGGTGAATGGGTTCGAATGGGATATTGTTTAACTATGGTTTTATGAAGACTCCCTTTGATTCATAAGTATTTGTCACTGTAAGAGATTTTGAGGGTGACAAGGATGGTGTCATGTACATGTTTGTTTTCCTTTCTCTGCGGTGTAGAAACCTAAAGCAGGAAGCGATTCAGGGGTAGAATGACTAAGACCTGTTCAAACTCAAGTTGAGCTGAGGGTTTTGCTGAGACCAAGACTTGCTGAGGTACCCCAGAGTTCCAGCATCCTTTATCTTAGAATTCTGAGTCTGAAAGGACAGCCAGGCCCCACCTTCTATGTCCCTGGGACAATGCAGTCCAGCCAAACTGTGCCTCCAACAGAGGAGTTTGATTTGGGTTTGCTCTTTACTTGCTGTGCAACCCTCAACAAGTTACTTAACATCTCTGAATCTCCATTTCCTTTTTTTTTTTGAATCTTCATTTCTTTATTTGTAATACACAAGACTACTTTGAACATTAAATGAGAAAAACGTTTGTGAAACATGCTCTGTAAACTATAATGGTCGGGAGAAATGTTATTTGGATTGAAATGCTATTGGATAGAAATGCTATACTGGGTTGTTATTCCTGGTACAGGAAAAAACAACAGTGGTTAGGATTTACTGGAGGCTTTTTTGTGTGCTGGAAACTTGTGACTTGCTTAATCCTTGCTATAACTCTGTTTTACAGGAGAAGAAACTGAGGCCTGGAGTTTGAGTAATTCGTTCAAGGTTACCAAGTTGGTAAGTAACAGAGCTGGATTTGACCACCCGGCTTCAGAACTAAGAGCTTCATTTGAATTATCTTAAGCTTCGCAACAGCCCTAGAAAGTTGAGGTTCAAAGAAGAGAAGTAACCTTGCCCAACTTCATTCCACTGGTAAGGGGTTGTCTTAGTCCATTCAAGCTGCTGTAACAGAGTACCATAGACTGGGTGGCATATATACAACAGAAATTTAATTCTCACAGTTCTGGAGGCTGGGAAATCCAAGATCAAGGTGCTGGCACATTCGGTGTCTGGTGAGGCCCACTTCCTGGTTCTTTGTGTTATAACTTCACATGGTGAAAGGGGCAAGAGAGCTTTCTGAGGTCTCTTTTATAAGGGTACTAATCCCATCCATGAGGGCTGTGTCCTCATGACCTAATTAATCACTTCCCAAAGGCCCCACCTCCAGATACCATCATATGGGGGGTTAGGTTCCAACATATGAATATTGGGGGGGGTACAGACACAAACAAGTCCATTGCAGGGGTCGATTCAGTATTCCCATGCAGCAGTCTGGCTCGAGAACTAGTGCTCTTAACCACTGTAAACTTGCTGCTCTTGTAAGGCCCCTCACGGAAAACCAGTTCTGTGAGCCTGGGTGCCCTCTACCCCCAAAAGGGCACTTCCCTTTTCTGCCCTTTCCCTAAGCTTCCTGGTACCCTCACTCCCCTCCATTTGACTGTCCAGTCTCTGGAGAGGTTTAGCCATAGAACGAAGACAGAACTGGCAGCATGTTATCCAGCAGTCTCTCCTGCATGCCTTTAACTTTTATTTTAGTGGAGGTATGACTTACGGACTGCATAATGCACATCTTTTTAAAAAATTTTAATTTTATATTGGAGTATAGTTGATTAACAATGATGTGTTAGTTACAGGTGTACAGCAGAATGATTCAGTCATACCCATAGAATGCACACATCTTACATCCTGATGAATTTTTAACATGTTACACTCGTCGAGCCGCCACTCAGATCAGGATACATGGTGTTGCCATCACATAAGTTCCCTCATGCCCCTTGGCTGTTAGTACTGCCCCTGGAGATAGCCACTATTCTGACTTATAGAAGTCAGATCATGTCTATCATAGCATAGGTTCCTGCTTCTATCCTATCCAGATCCATATATACTTGCTCCACAGAAACAAAATAGAGGGCTTCCCTGGTGACGCAGTAGTTAAGAATCTGCCTGCCAATGCAGGGATACGGGTTCAAGCCCTGGTCCTGGAAGATCCCACATGCTGCGGAGCAACTAAGCCCGTGCGCCACAGCTACTGAGTGTACACTCTAGAGCCCACGAGCCACAACTACTGAGCCCACGCGCCTAGAGCCCGTGCTCCGCAACAAGAGAAGCCACAGCAATGAGAAGCCCGCGCACCGCAACGAAGAGTAGCCCCCACTCGCCACAACTAGAGAAAGCCTGCGCATAGCAATGGAGAGCCAACACAGCCAAAAATAAAATAAATTAAATAAATTAAAACAAACAAAAACAAAATAGAGGTAAAAATCACACTTTAAATAGCGTGGGTGACCCTGTCTTTCCACCAAGCAGGCATCTCTCTTGGAGTGAGCTGAATGGGAGACACAGATCTGCTGTTCCTTTTGTTGGTCTTCGTTCTGATGGCTTTTTTTTTTTTTTTTTTGCGGTGCGCGGGCCTCTCACCGCTGTGGCCTCTCCCATCGCGGAGCACGGGCTCCGGACGCGCAGGCCCAGCGGCCATGGCTCACGGGCCCAGCCGCTACGCGGCATGTGGGATCCTCCCGGACCGGGTCACGAACCCGTGTCCCCTGCATCCGCAGGTGGACTCTCAACCACTGCGCCACCAGGGAAGCCCTGTTCCGATGGCTTTTTAGGGGGTGAGCATCTTGTGCTATCGGGTGTGTTTCTCATATTTATAGATTTTAATTGTCATCCAACATGGCCCCCAAACCCAAGCTGGCTATTTCTTCTTGTGCTCAACCTAAGAAACCCAACCCAGTGCTGAAGAAAAAACTGGCTGTGTTGCACTTAATGAGAGATGGTTTGTCCGTCTCCATGATGAGGCTTTATTATGGGATTTTCAAGGGGAATTCTGATGCCCTTCCACTTTCATGTTACAAGTAGACCTTAGAGGCTAACCTTTGAATAAGAGGCAGTTATAATGTGGACAGAACCCCATCATGGGTAAGTGGGTGTATTAGACTTGGTGACCTGGAATGCTTCTGGCAACACGGTGGACTGACTTGTGTGACTCCTTCCTGGTAGGAGCACAGAGTTGACTGAAATACAACAACTATATCTAGGGGAGCTCATCAGAAAGGGAAGTCCACAAGTGTCAAAAATGAAGAGAGAAATCTAGGCCAAATGGTTATGTGAGCTGAAAGCATGACAGCTTATGGGGCTTTTGCACCCAGATGGAGGCTGTAGAGTCTGGGAGTTAAGGTTTTAAGACCACAGTGGGTCTAGAAATGAGACCTGGGTCCAAGGTGGACTTGAGTGCCCAGGAGCGTTAAACATTACACGCCTTTGTGAAAAGGGGCTAGAAAAACTCCACTGTCTGGAGAAACAGAGAGGAAGCTTGTTTTGAGTGGAAAAAAGTCACCAGCAAGAAATGAAAAACCTGGGGCTGTACCATGTGTGGTTGTGGAATCTATATTGTTATTGTCATGAGATATGAGAACTCCTCAAGCTGAGAAATTAACATAAAAACTGGCTGCCTGCTGTGGGAATCCCTAACACAAACACACAATCACTCCACAAGGATACTTCAACAACCTAGACCTAACAGGACTCCTACAGAAAGAACCCTAGGATGAGTTCACAATTAAATCATATGGACTACTCAGGAAATGAATGACTTTGAGTTGAAAGTAATAGAACCATCTAAAAGAAACTATAAGATAGTATATATATATATATATTTTTAAAGTATCATTTTTTCATTTTAACTTATTTTTAAAAATTTATTTATTTTTGGCTATGTTCAGTCTTGTTGCTGAGCTCAGCCTTTCTCTAGTTGTGGTGAGCGGGCGCTACTCTTCGTTGTGGTGCACGGGCTTCTCATTTTGGTGGCTTCCCGTTGCAGAGCACGGGCTCTAGGTGCACGGGCTTCAGTAGTTGTGGCATGCAGGCTCAGTAGTTGTGGCTCGCGGGCTCTAGAGTTCAGGCTCAGTAGTTGCGGCACACGGGCTTAGTTGCTCTTGGCATGTGGGATCTTCCCAGACCAGGGATCGAACCTGTGTCCCCTGCATTGGCAGGCAGATTCTTAACCACTGTGCCACCAGGGAAGTCCCAAGCCAGTATATTTTCAAAAGATTAAAGACTAAAGATGATTCAAAAATGTAATGAAAGACGGAAAAAGAATAGGTTGATTTGTAAAGCTGCCACATGGAAATGAAAAGTAGTCATTGAAATTAAAATCTAACAAAAGGGTTAGCTGACAGACTAGACATAGTGAAAGAGATAATTAGTGAACTGGAAGACAATAATAAAGTTTACATTTGTTAAGTCCTTAATATGTGCCAGACACTGTTCTGTGTCCTTGCATTAACTCATTTAATCTTCAGAACAAAATTATAAGGAAGGCATTATCATTATCGTCTATATTTTACAGATGAAGAAACTAAGGTGTAGTAGTTCAAACCACTTGCCCAGTGTCACAGAGCTGGTAATGATGGAGCTGGGATTTGACCCCCAGTTGTCTAGTGTAGCCTAGAGTCTGTGTTTGCAATTACTACACTGTAGAAAATCATCAAGAATAAGCACTAAGTGGGCTTCCCTGGTGGCGCAGTGGTTGAGAGTCCGCCTGCCGATGCAGGGGAAACGGGTTCGTGCCCAGGTCTGGGAAGATCCCACATGCCGCGGAGCGGCTGGGCCCGTGAGCCATGGCCGCTGAGCCTGTGCGTCCGGAGCCTGTGCTCCGCAACGGGAGAGGCCACAACAGTGAGAGGCCCACATACCGCAAAAAAAAAAAAAAAAAAAAAAAAAAAAAAAAAGAATAAGCACTAAGTGATAAAGAGATGGGAATATGGTAGAGGGGCATGGAGGAGAGGAGAGGGTACTACTTAGGTCTCAGCACAGGGACTAGGGGAGAGGCATCATTAGAAGATGGAATAATTAGCTGTCCCTTCAGATCTCCTCCAGTCCTTAGGTTCCAAGAACTTGTGCCCCTACTGAGGGCAGAAATATTCAAAGAAGAGCCTCAGTTTCCACTATAGTATGAATTGATGGGCTGATGTTTAACAAAGGTCTCTCTGGGGGAAAGAAAAGAAGCCCTGACTGTAGCATTTACCGATGTCTATGGTATAAATACTTCCACCATGACCAAGTTCAAGCTACCGACATAATGTCAGTGAACATGGCCTTGGGAAGAGATGTGCGTAGTTGGCTCTTTTGAGCCAGTCTGAGCCAGCTCAGCAAACCAGTGGGTCTGACGTTCATTCTCTTTTAAGCTCTGATCTCTGGGTTGTGCATCCAAGGGGCAGAATGTTCAGGAAGTAGTAGTATCATGTGTAATATCACAGCGGCAGGAAGAGACAGTGGGACAAGAGTGGAGCTCTGCCCCTGCTTTCTTCCCTTGAATTTAAGAAACAAGAAAACATTTTGTGAATGTGTGTGGAGAGACTGACATCCTTATGACACTGTTGGTGAGAATGAAAGTGAATCCAAGCTCTTTGAAGGCCATTCAGCACCATCTGCCAACATTTTAAGTGCAAGTACTCTTTGACCCCGCAACTCCACTTCAAGGGTTTTATCTTATAAATCTCATCTTTCCTGTAGTTACACATGTGTGTGAAGATGTGTGTAATGTATGTTCATTGCAGCATTGTTTGAAATAGCAAGACCCTGGAAGCAACTGAAATAAATGTATGTCAGGAGAGGATTGATTGAAGGGATTATGGTATATCCTTACAGGAGAATACTGGGCCACTGTTTAAAGTAGTAGGTGGTATGTACCAAGAAGGAATCATCTCCAGGATGCATTCTTTTTTTTAATATATGTAAATTTATTTATTTTAATTTTGGCTGCGTTAGGTCTTCATTGCTGCGCGTGGGCTTTCTGTAGTTTTAGTGAGCAGGGGCTACTCTTCCTTGTGGTGCGTGGGCTTCTCACTGTGGTGGCTTCTCTTGTTGCGGAGCATGGCTCTAGGCGCGCAGGCTCAGTAGTTGTGGTGCACGGGCTTAGTTGCTCCACGGCATGTGGGATCTTCCCGGACCAGGGATTGAACCCGTGTCCCCTTCACTGGCGGACGGATTCTTAACCACTGCGCCACCAGGGAAGTCCCCATTCTTTTTTTTTAAATTGAGGTGTTCTTTATAGTTGACATATAACACTATATTAGCTTCAGGTGCACAACATAATGATTCCCTATTTGGATATAATGTGAAATGATCACCACAGTAAGTCTAGTTAATATGCATCACCGTACATAGTTACAACATTTTTTCTTCCTGTGCTGAGGACTTTGCAGATCTACTCTCTTAGCAACTTTCAAATATGGACTGTAGTATTATTAATTATAGTCACCACACTGTACTTTACATCCCCATGATTTATGTACTTTAGAACTGGAAATTTGTACATTTGACCCCCTTTACCCATATTTCCAACTCCCCAACCCCCAATTTTGGCAACCAGCAATCTGTTCTCTGCATCTATGATTAGGGATTTTTTTGTTTGTTTGTTTTTTAGAGTCCACATATAAGTGAGATAATACGGTATTTGTCTCTCTCTGACTTATGTCACTTAGCGTAATGCCCTCAGGGTCCATCCATGTTGTGGCAAATGGCAAGATTTCCTTCTTTTTTATTGCTGAGTAATAGTTCATTATATACATATATATATAATAGATCACATTTTCTTTACCCATTTATTCCAGGATGCATTCTTTTTTATTAATTAATTAATTAATTATTTTTTGGCTGTGTTGGGTCTTTGTTGCGGTGTGCAGACTTCTCATTGTCGTGGCTTCTCTTGTGGCAGAGCACGGGCTCTAGGCATGCGGGCTTCAGAAGTTGTGGCACATGGCTTCAGTAGTTGTGGCTTGCGGGCTCTAGAGCGCAGCCTCAGTAGTTGTGGCGCATGGGCTTAGTTGCTCCGCGGCATGTGGGATCTTCCTGGCCCAGGGCTCGAACCGGTGTCCCCTGCACTGGCAGGCGGATTCTTAACCACTGTGCCACCAGGGAAGCCCCCCTGTTTAACTTTTGAGGAAAAGCTGAGGGCAATGGTGGGTCTGGGGTGGATGGAGAATATCTTACTGTATATCCTTTTTTTAAAAAAAATTTTTACGGAATTCCCTGGCGGTCCAGTGGTTAGGACTCTGTGCTTTCACCGCCAAGGTCACAGGTTCGATCCCTGTTCGGGGAACTAAGATCCCACCCGCCGCACAGAGCAACCAAAAAAAAAAAAAATTTTTTTTTTTTTTTTTTTTTTTTAGGCATAAGCATATGATATTTTTGTTGTTGTTAAAAACAAACTAATTGGGCTTCCCTGGTGGCGCAGTGGTTGAGAGTTCGCCTGCCGATGCAGGGGACACGGGTTCATGCCCCGGTCCGGGAAGATCCCACATGCTGCAGAGCAGCTGGGCCCGTGAGCCATGGCCGCTGAGCCTGCGCGTCCGGAGCCTGTGCTCCGCAACGGGAGAGGCCACAACAGTGAGAGGCCCACGTACTGCAAAAAAAAAAAAAACTAATTAACAAAAACTTCACTTTGGGAGCTTTCAACCCAAACCCCTCTTATTTTTAGGGGAGATTGGCAGGTCTCCACGGGGTTGCTGATCCCTAGCATTTATTGAGCACAGGCCAAGTACCAGGCACTTGCCCGTGTTGTCATACGCTGTGGGTCTCTCCATTGTCTGATGCTTCCTGGACTCTAGTAGTGGCCTGGTCAGTGTGTGATAAACAGTAATCCCATTTTCAGGAAGAGGGGAGGTAAAGTCTTTGTGGGAAGTCATGTGGCACGCAAGGAGAAGAAGTGGAATTCAACAGCAATCTTAAAAGTGCTTTGTGAACAGAGGGAACCAAGCTGCTTCTTAGCAATCCCAGTTATCTGCAAGGAACCTCAAGCCTGTCTCCCTCCTGCCATTAATCCCAGGAATCTCTCTTGAGACCACATGGAAGTGTTCTATCAGTGTTAATTTTTCCAGCTCTAAGATTCTTTGCTCTGGAAAGTTGGAGCTGTGTTTTTGGACCAAATGAATCGCTGATGTGTTTAGAAACCACAAAGTCAAGGAGAATTTGTCCTGCGCTGTCCTCATTTTCTGACTTATTTTATCTTCACAACTCTCCTGTTGAGTTCACATCATCCAAGATCTAAGAGACACTGGCTCTGTTCACTTAAAAAGAGCGACCTTCAGGGCCTTTCTTAGCAAAATAGATGTTCCCAGAGGTGCTTTCATTGTTGCCCTTGTTGTTTTCAGCAATCAGCCACATTTCTAGCCCATCATGATACGTTTTATGGAACCAGAGGCTTGCTCTCTCTCTCTCTCTCTCATCATTTGGTAATAAATTCAGTAAATAGGTTATACGTCTTGAGAGGGCTGTTTTGATGTTTTTTTTCTTGTTTTTGTTTTAGTTTATTTTATTTATTTATTTTTGGCTGCATTGGGTCTTCGCTGCTGAGCACGGGTTTTTCTCTAGTTATGGTGAGCGGGAGCTACTCTTCGTTGCGGAGCACGGGCTCTAGAGCGCAGGCTCAGTAGTTGTGGCGCACGGGCCTAGTTGTTCCGCGGCATGTGGGATCCTCCCAGACCAGGGCTCGAATCCGTGTCCGCTGCATTGGCAGGCAGGTCCTCAACCACCGCGCCACCAGGGAAGCCCCTGTTGTGATGTTTTTGTGATTTGATCAACAGTAATCCGAACGGGCAGAAAAACTGGAGTCAAAACTTAAGTTCATGGAATCAAAATCACAAAACCTGACCTGAATATTATTTAAGAGTGTAACATCATCTGTAACATTGGGGTGAAATTCTTGCAAGGGAGGGCTGTCTGACCCTGCTCTCGGCTGTTGCTGTTTTGTGGGCTCATCCAGAGAGCACCCTTTAGTGCTTTAAGTATCATTGGCCATCCTGCAGTGTGGGATGTAGTGGTTTTAGTTTACTGTGAGATGACTGTGTGTCAACAGTGTTGACTTCCCCAAACAGTAATTCTACCTTCACTGCCTGAATGAAGATCCAGAGGACGTTGAAGTGGTATTTCTTGCGTGAGGCCCGCCCTGACTCCTCCCTGTGTTCCCATTGCTCTGGGCATTGCTTTGTGTAGTATTTATTTAGTTCAAGCAATTATCTTATTGGCTTTATTTTTTTTTTATTTTTTATTTTTTTTGCTGTACGCGGGCCTCTCACTGTTGTGGCCTCTCCCATTGCGGAGCACAGGCTCCGGACGTGCAGGCTCAGCGGCCATGGCCCACGAGCCCAGCCGCTCCGCGGCATGTGGGATCCTCCTGGACCGGGGCACAAACCCGTGTCCCCTGCATCGGCAGGCGGACTCTCAACCACTGCGCCACCAGGGAAGCCCCTTGGCTTTATTTTTTAATGCCCTTTTGTTATTATTATTTACTTATTTATTTATTGGCCGCACCGAGCAGCACATGGAACTTTCCCCGACCAGGGATCGAACCCATGGCCCCTGCAGTGGAAGCGTGGAGTCTTAACCACTGGACCGCCAGGGAAGTTCTATTGGCTTTAAATCATTGTAGTTGTTTGTAGCTATCTCCACCTCAGACCAAGTGCCAAGAAAGATGGCCTGGATCCTCTCGCTTCCTCTGTTTATAACCAGCATGCAGCTTATGTCACGGCCCTTCAAATTTCATGAGTTAGGATTCTTTTGACCTCGTAACAGAACCCCACCTTGAACTGGCTTCCACAGAAAGGGGATTTGCTGGTTTATGTAGCTGCAAAGTCCAGGGATGGAGCTGAAGGCATGGAGGCTTAGACGGTGTTGCTAAGGCTTACACAGGTTTTCTCCATCTCCTGGCGCTGCCTACTATTTCTTTTTGGATTGTGGCGGCAAGATATCTGTCAGCAGTTCTAGGGAAGAAAAGGCCACTTACCCAACAGTTCAACAAAAGTCTTTTTTTTTTTTTTTTTTTGCGGTACGTGGGCCTCTCACTGTTGTGGCCTTTCCCGTTGCGGAGCACAGTCTCCAGACGCGCAGGCTCAGCGGCCATGGCTCACGGGCCCAGCCGCTCCGCGGGATGTGGGATCCTCCTGGACCGGGGCACGAACCTGTGTCCCCCGCATCGGCAGGCGGACTCTCAACCACTGCGCCACCAGGGAAGCCCCAACAAAAGTCTTAATATCTCTGATTGGTCTTCCCTGATTGGTGCCTGTTCCTAACCAATCCCCGTGGCCAGGTGAATGAGATGCTCTGACTGGCCACCTTGGATTAAATGTTCGCCCCTTGAAGAAGCTGGGGTTGGGTCTGCACCTCCCAGAGCCCAAGAACTGAGAATGAGGGAAGGCAGATGTTCCCTGAGAAAATCTGGGAACCGTTTGTGAACGGGGGTTAGGCAAAAGCAAGGGTGTCCAATATAGTAGGCTTTTAATCAGTGTTTACCCAGTGAATGAATTAACAGATGAATGAGCAAACAGGAGCTGCTGCTGATTCTGTGAGCTGTTTATACGATACCCGGAGTGGGGTTTTAACAGATGGAGCCTTTGCAGAGAGGAGGATAAAAGAGAGCCTTGAAATCAAGTCATGTAAGGATGACATTAAATTAGCTGAGATACTTAACAAGAAATAGGAGACATATGATGGCTGTTTCCGAATGTCTGAACGGTGTTCACGGGGACGAAACATTTGCTGGGTTCCTACTTTGTGTCGTAGGCTCTAGGCTAGATGCTTTAATTGCCATCACCTTACTTTTATTTTCATTTTATTTTTATTAGACCACCAATTTATGTTCATTATAGAAAATCCAAAAATGCACAAAAAGAAAAATAAAAGTCCTTCCATAATCTAACTACCTAGGGCTAATTGCTATTAATATTTTGGTGTATATTCTCTCAATCTTTTCTCCCTGTTTTACAGATGCATTTAAAAATTCTTATCTAATCTTGGTAGTTGTGTTTGTCAGAGAGAAACTGGCTTAGAGAGTTGAGGAACTTGCCTGAGGTCCCAGCAGTGGGCACTAGAGTTCTAGGACCAGAATTTGGTCCACACCTGTCAGCCTCAGAAGCCCTCTCTCACTCCCTGGTCTTTGATTTACCTGCTGCATAACCAGCAGTCTGTGTACTAACTAACAGGGTTTTACTACAGTTCTATTCGAGAATCTTGATTTCATCGCTCTTTGCTTATCCACACATTCATCTTTATTCAGGTACTCAGGAAATATTTCACTGGGTGTTTTGTGGGTGCTGGGGGTAGCCCAGTGAATGAAGCAAGCCCCTCTTGGAGCTGACAGTTGAGCTGAGTTCTGCATCACTGTAAATGGTTGAATCAACAGCCTCTAGGGATGTGCAGATCTGGGATACTGCCCATTGCACAAGTCTCACACCTCTTTGAGGAAGCAACCAGCAAAGCCAAAAGGAAGCACCATAGCCAGAAAGTTTTATATATGCCTTCTGCCCAAGACCCCTGTCCTAAAGGGAGTGGGTTTGTGTCGAAGGGTGGGAGGCTCAGGGTGTGTGTTACCTGTCCCAGGGCTGGCTCTGCTAAGTGATCTGGGGTGTGGCCCACCATCGTGTACATATGATGTCTCTATCTTCTGAACTCCGGATCAGAACCCATAGTATGAAGGAGGGTTAGCTGAATGGAAGGAGGGAAATACATATTTCCTGAATATGGCCTACCCTGAGTGCTTTCACATGGCCCTTCTTGCTCAGGAAGATGGGTATTATTATTCTCATTTTACAGGGGAGGAAGCTGAAGTGCATTTGGAGTTTTGACTTGAGCTCAGGCCTATCTGATGGCTCCAAATCCTACGAGCTTCCTCTCCATGCTCCTCTGATAGAGACACATCTGGGGAGTGGGGCTCTGGAAGGTTCTGAAGCCCCAGGTGCTTTGGTTTCATTCCATTCACTTATTTTAAAAAGTATTTATTGGGCTTCCCTGGTGGTGCAGTGGTTGAGAATCTGCCTGCCAATGCAGGGGACACGGGTTCGAGCCCTGGTCTGGGAGGATCGCACATGCCGCGGAACAACTAGGCCCGTGCGCCACAACTACTGAGCCTGCGCGTCTGGAGCTTGTGCTCCGCAACAAGAGAGGCCGTGATACTGAGAGGCCCGTGCGCCGCGATGAAGAGTGGTCCCTGCTCGCCTCAACTGGAGAAAGCCCTCGCACAGAATCGAAGACCCAACACAGCCAAAATAAATAAATTAATTAATAAACTCCTACCCCCAACATCTTAAAAAAAAAGTATTTATTGAAAACCAGGGTCCAGGAACTCTGTCAGGCGCTGGGATGTGGGATGACCAAGACCAGTGAGGGCTCATGCTCCTAGGGAACTTGAAGTCTGAGTTAAGTCACTGGAACAGCGATGATGTTTCTGCACAATTCTTTGTTCAGTGATTCATTCAGCCTTGCAAGAGGGTGTATTAGGCTGCTTTGAGTTGCAAGGGACAGAAAACCCAGTTCAAATTGGATAATTGGTAGAAGCAGCTGAATGGTCCACGTAACCAGAAAATGGAGAGGTAATGTCGGTTTCAGGCACACTTTGATCAGGGCTCCAGCTTTTCCTCTTTTTGTGATTCTCTTGGCTCTGGCTCTGCACTTCTGTCTGTTGGCTCTATTCTCTGGTGACTCCCTTCATAATAGTGAGAGGGCTGCCAGCAGGGCTTCTGTATTGCTCAGTGCCTGGAGACACCACGTAGAATACACGTGCTCGAAGAAGTACCGGGGAGAGCTGTCCAGTGTGGTGGCCTGGCTGCTGGTACCTCTCAGAGCACATGCTTGCTTGTTTACATCCAGGGAGGAAAGAGCTACCATCTCTCCCGAGAGCCCTTGAACAAAATTTCTGAGCTTCCCTCGGATTGGATCGTCTCAGGACACGCTCTATCTCTCAACCAATCACGGTGGCAGAGGAAATAGGTTAACACTGATTGGCTTAAACCATTCCGGACCCACCCCTGGAATTGGAGATGAGGTCTGAATGAATGAGGGGTGCTGCTTGCTGGGAGAGGAACGGAACAGATGTTAAAGGAGCAATTGCTCTCTCTAAGGGGCAGCGTTTAGGATCTGGGTATAGAAAGATGAGTAAGGCATTGTCCCTTCTCTTAAAAAGCTCCCATTCTAGTGAGCTTCCTGAGAGTTTGGCAGTGAACAGAGAAAGGAGTGTTTACATTGTTGAAGGCTAGGCACCTTACATGTTTCCTCAGTTCTTATAATGTTCTTGTCAAGCAGGTATTTCCATTTTACAGGTGAACAAACAACTTCAGAGAGGTTAAGTGGCTTGCTGGCAATTGCACACCTGGGAGAGGAAAGCAAGGTGTTTTGAGCCTGTGGATCCCACATTTCTTCCTCTCCTTTTTGTGATGTAGTGAAAATAGATTAACAAAGACCCTGCAAAGCTTCGTTTAATGACTTCTCCACGATAAGCAGGGCCTTGGGAGTAGTTCTTGCTTTTCGTTTCAGGCTTTTATTAGAGGGATCCTGCCTGCTTTTCTTCTTTAACTAAGTCTAAATGGGAGGAAAACCCCTCTCCCTGGTCCAGATAAGCAACAGATAATTGAATGAGCTTCTGAGAAAAGCAGGACCATTGTTAGCGCACAATGCATCAGGAGAGATGGTTGCATTCAGATAATTTTACAAAAATGATTTCTCTCTCCTTTTGACTTTGCTGCCTGAGGATTCCATTTGGTTTTAAAATAATAGAGTAACTATTATGTAATCGTATACAATGCTTCCTCCCCCTGGGCCCCAAGTTAACGCGCGTGTTCACAACACAGAATACATTTTTTGGTAAAGAGTTAATGTAAAGCCAGAGTGATTCCTAAATTAAATGGCCCAAACAAGGGCAAACAAGTTGGATTTTTAGTTTTCTCCAGACTCTGCAGAGCCTTAGCATCCAACAGAGCAGGAGATGATTTTGCTTGTGTGCTGCTGGCAAAATGTCTGTGTTCATACTGTTGCCTGCACCCAGCGTGCATATCTTGTGCTTTGCTGCCAGGTGAAAGGCCCTTGTTTTGTTCATAGATCTCCTGATCTCACTTCCACCCCAGCAGGCATAATTTCATCCTGAGAGAAAGGAACAAAAAGAGGGAAATCAAAATGATGGTTGGTGAACACTTGACCCATAAGGTTTTCAACTTAGATGCTGTACTTTTTGAGTTTCTGCATCTGCTTTTCACTTCTTTTTAGGTAATTAGTGATGATAATGAATTTACCTATCCACATTTCTCTTCAATTGGCTACTATGTTTTGGGTCTTGGGGATTGAGAATTAACAAACTCATAGTCTCAGTTACTAATAGCTTTTGGTGGCTCTCCTTTGACCAGATGTCCTCCCAGTCTGTCTCCACAAGTATAATATTTTGGCTCTGATGTACTATAGGCCTGGCAAACTTGTGAAAGTAAAGAGGAAACAAGGTATGAGGGTAAACTGCATTAGCCTCAGTGTCAGGGAAAGACCAGAAAAACATGGCTGCTGGGCTCATCTAGTTGACCCTGGACGGTGCCCACCGTAGTTGTCATTAGGGTTAATATTTAGGGGCTATTTGTTGCCACTCATAACCTCACTGACCCAAATGATATGAACACCACTGTCATAAAGGTGGCTGGATTTATGGAACCTGGGAGCAGACCAGCTGGTGTGTGTACACAGGGACATATGTGTCTGTATAGATGTGAATCTTGCTGCCTCTATGATGGTGGTTCTCGAACTTGTCTGCACGTTAGAATCACCTGGGGAGCTTTCAAAATTCCAAAGCCAGGGCAACACGCTAGATGCGTTAATTCACTGACTCCGGGGCTGGGACACAAGCACTGGTAGTTTTTAAGCTCTCCAGGCGATTCCAACGTGCCGATGAGTAAAGGAACCACTGGTGTATGAGAATTATAATAATGACATCATTATCATCATTTGAAAATGAGTAGGGATGATGGTTATGACAGGGGTACTAGCCACCATTATCATTTACCAACTGCTGCCTATAAGCTAGGCAGTGTCCTGGGTGTCTAACAGACAGGATCGCATCCAGTCTGCACGGCAGCCCTGGAAGACAGCTTTATAGGTGGTTGGATAAAGAAAGGAGGGGGTCATGTCTTTGAAACTGATGTCAGCTACAGAGTTGCTTAATCCAGAGCGTCAGGTAAAGTCTACAGAGATGGAGTTGTTGGGTTCCTCGTGTTGATCCCAGAGTGACCAGTGTGGTCATCATTGGGGTTGAGATTTAGGGCTTGTTTGTTACCACAGAGTAACCTGGCCCATCCTGACAGATGCAGCCATCCTTTTAATAACCACAGGGGATTCAGGAGTCCATATGCAAAAGCACATTTTGCAAAATTATAAATTGAGGGGGAGTTTATTTTGGCTTGTGGCTTGGAAAGAGAAATGAGTGTAGTAAACCAGGCTATTAATCTTGGGTTGGTTGATTCGTCCATCAAAATCAATTCAAGGAATCAGGTGAAATAAGTTAATAAAACATTACCTTGTATTTCTGTAGCTCTTTTCTCAATGGAGGACATGGTGCTATGCAAACCTCATACCATTGCTAGTCTTTTTGAAACATCCTAGAAGGACCGTCAGGTTAAGTAGGGCTGTGTGTTACTGAAAGGTAAAAACAGGAACTAATTCACGTTGAAATCTTTATCCAATGTCCATAGAGATGCCTGACCGGAGTCTTGGTGGGTAGTTTGGACGGGAAGTATGGGAGTGGTGGGAAGGGTGTTTGTAATAGAGGGAACAGCATGGGCAAAGACACAACAGCAGGGAATAGTATTTATAGGAACTCTGTGAGTAGTTCAGTATTACCACCAAGAACGATACCATTCCTCACTTAAAGGTGACTGGGAAGTCCCATGAAATCTGCATTTCCACTTGTTTCTTTTTTTTTTTTAAGTTTTACTTATTTTATTTTTGGCTGTGTTGGGTCTTTGTTGCTGCACACGGGCTTTCCTCTGGTTGTGACAAGTGGGGGCTACTGTTCGTTGCAGTGCGCAGGCTTCTCACGCGGTGGCTTCTCTTGTTGCGGAGCACGGGCTCTAGGCACGCGGGCTTCAGTAGTTGTGGCATGTGGGCTCAGTAGTTGTGGCTCGCGGGCTCTAGAGCGCAGGCTCAGTAGTTGTGGTGCACGGGCTTTGTTGCTCCGCGGCATGTGGGATCTTCCTGGCCCAGGGCTCGAACCCGTGTCCCCTGCCTTGGCAGGCAGATTCTTAACCACTGCACTACCAGGGAAGCCCCACTTGTTTCTTTATCCATCCGTACATGTCTCCTAACTTTTTTTTTTCTACCTTGGAAGAGATTTGTGAGTAATGAAGGGCCAAATAAGGGTAATGTTTTAATTGACCTTGTTTACCCTGGAAGATCACACCGGATACCACAGTGAATGTTACACACTGCTTATTAGCAGAGATTTTTTTGCAGGACTCTGTTGACGCCTCAGTGATCCAGACTAACCTTTGGAAATGAACTCAGCAGTTCTCTGACAGTGTAGACGGGAACCCGTGTGATCCTCACTCTGGGCCCAGAGTCCAGGCCTTGGGGGCTGTGCTCCTGTGGACCCCCTCTGGACCTGTCTTGGGCCTCTCCACTTTCTAAAGAGCAAAATGTTAGATAAAGGTCAATTCCAAGGTTCTTGCCATGTCTAAAATTAGGTGATTCATTCAGAAACTCTGATGCAGGCACTCATTAGTACAAGTGACCTATTAAATAAAAAGCTGAAATGGACACCACAGACGTTTCTCCAAGTCTGTGGGTTCAGACAAGACCAGAGCTGGGGCATGGTAGCATTCCGCTCTCTTCTTCTGTGCATTAAAACTGAGGAGGGATGCTCTCTCTTTAAACCTGTCTTCTATCATGAAATCAGCACCAGGATTTTAGAGACGAAGCTAGCTAAACCAGTTAAGCTTCTTCTTAACTTGGACCATATTGGTTCTCTCTTGGAAAGGTTTTCTCTTTTCTTTTTTTTTGTAACCTTATGCAATATCTTTTCTTCTGTAGCTCCCAAATTTGAAACTGTGAGAATCTAAACTCTTTCCAGGCTCTTAGGTCCTGTTTGACTTATCCCCATTGTACTGTCTAAAGCTCTGTATTTCAACTATTGGGTCACACAGCTAATGACCTTATCATTTTGGCTACTTTGGGGAGGGCTTAAATCTCACCTTCTTAGGCTGCTTATCCAATTCCCTGGTTCCAGGGCTGTGGCCATATTGGGACTTCAGAGTAGGGTAAAGGCCCTAGACCTGGGTTAACTCAGGCTGGACCCATGCCATCTCTTTGACAAGCTGCAACGGTTTGAGTGCATGCCTTGTACCAGGTATGGTGCCCGGCTCTGTGCTAGCACTGGGATACAGCGATGACAAAACAGCATGGCTTCTGCCCTGCTGGAGCTCACAGTGTTCAGGGAAGTACACAAATCACCATACAATTACAATTATGTTATGTGCTGGAAACAAGAAACACGGGTCCCAAGAACTCTCCCAGCTGGGGATCTGACCTGCTTCGCTCAGAGTTCAAAGGCATGTGGCCCTGATGAACAGCTCAAGCGAGCAGTTGGAGGCTGGAGGCATTCAGAGTAGCATGTGATCCCAAAGGCAAGACAGGACCAGGTGAAGGGTTCAAGATTAAGTCCACAAACAGCACTAAGGGCCCAGTGATTTGATAAAGTTCAGGACAAGGCTGGACATCTCCTCCCTGCCCCCTCCCCCTGGACTCCCCCAAACCAAAAGGAGTGATTCTTTCCCTTTAATTTTCTGGGCCATTTGTCTGTATCAGTTTCTTTGGCAGTTGTGTGTTGCTTTGCATTGTAATAAGGTAGTGTGTCTTTCATCCCCTGGAAGGGAAGGCTGTTTCCCGTACTCTGTGTGTTCCCCCCAGTGTGTGACCCTGGATGGAATTGTCGGTCAATTGGTTCATGAAAGGCCTATGGTTTACCAGTTAACCGTAGTACATGGGCCTCATTCTTCTTGTATCCACAACAGCAGCTCAAGAGAAGGCTCAGGACTGTTGAGAACAGTAACAGGAGACACCCCAAGGGCCCCTTAGTGCTCAAATTCACCAAAGCTTCCGTTGATTGAGGCAGTTAATGGGGAACTTCTATCAACCTGGGAATAGTTTAATAGATATTAGCTTGTAATTAAAAGTTCAAAATAAATTGGCTTTTCTTTTCTGCATCAAATTACCTACTTCTCCTTCTGCTCCTGTGATTCTGTTTCCATTCACAGAGTAACTAACCCCCAAGAGCCTTCTATCCCCTATGGCCCCTCCAGCCCCTCCTCGTGCCCTCCTTCAGGTCCACTCCCATTTCCCTTGGCTACTTCCATTTCTCTTCCACTTTTCTCCTCTCTACATACTTCTTTGTTCAAATGCTATCCTTATGAACAAATAAAATTGTTCAAAACATTGAAGGAAAGTAAAATTCTTTCATCCCTGCTCTCATTGTGTTGTCATTGACTTTTAACTTCTCTGATCCCATTGGCCTTTTCCCCATAAGGGTAGATATTTTATATGAATGACATTTTATTTTATGTATATACTTTTGTACTTTGCTCTTTTAACTTAATATTCACAAATTTTCAATCAACAAATGTTAATTGAGCTCCTACTGTGTGCCAGGCATCACTCTAGTGGCTGGGGATAGACAGATAGGTGAACCAACCAGACCTACATCCCTGTTCTCCTGGTGCTTCCGCTTATTTCATATTCACAATAAACATAATACAAATTCTGTTAGGAGGTGATCACTGTTACAGAAAAAAAAAACAGGGTTAAAGAAGGTTGGGATTATTAATTCATAAAATATTTTCTTATGTTGCTATCATCTTTCTGTGTACCTAGGGGTTGCTTATTATCCTTGATGTTGATGGATTATAATTTATTTAGAACCTTAGGAATATGAACTTTAAATCTGGAGAGGGCTTATGAGTCATTGAGAGCAGACCCTTCATTTTCGAAGTGAGGAAACAGATCCAGAGAAAAGAAATGATTTGCTCAAAATTATATGGCCCCTAAGTGGCAAAGCAGGAGCTTTTAAATTTTGATCAAATTGGTTTTCATTAATTCTAAAGACGGTTCTTTCAGACCCAACTGTGCTGTTTCCCTATCGTGGGAAATTTCATTTGTTTCTGGTTTTTATTATACATAATGCTAATATGGGCAGCTTTATGCAAATACTGTCTTAATGAAAGTAGCAAGTTAATTAGTAATAAAAATAATAACAAATAATAGAAGAGGCTACTATTTATTGAGCACTTACCTTTGCCAGGCAGTGCGCTAAGCGCTTTACATGAAATAACTTAATTCTGAAAGTGAATACCATTACTTTCCTATTTTAAAAAATTTATTTATTTATTTTTGGCTGCATTGGGTCTTAGTGGCTGCGTGCGGGCTTTCTCTAGTTGTGGCAAGCTGTGGCTACCCTTTGTTGCAGTGCGTGGGCTTCTCATTGCAGTGGCTTCTCTTGTTGCGGAGCACGGGCTCTTGGCGTGCGGGCTTCAGTAGTTGTGGCACGTGGGCTCAGTAGTTGTGGCTCGCAGGCTCTAGAGCGCAGGCTCAGTAGTTGTGGCGCACGGGCTTAGCTGCTCCGCGGCATGTGGGATCTTCCCCGGCCAGGGATGGAACCCATGTCCCCTGCATTGGCAGGAGGGTTCTTAAACACTGTGCCACCAGGGAAGTCCCTACTTTCCTATTTTTTTTTTTTTAACAGATGAGAGAATTAAGGGATTCAGACTCTGAGTCCAGGGTCTGAGCTCTCAGCCACTGTGATATACAGACTTCCGAGTCTGAATACTAAAACCGCAAATTTCAAAACCCAAGATAGTCTGTAATGTACATTTTTTTAAAACACTTAACAGTTTACCAAGACCACGGACCTACTAGATTTAGCTGTATGTAATTGCTGTTTTTAGAGTAAAAAGTGGTTGAATATTAGCGATTTGATGTTACATCTATTATTTTAGTTAACCCTGACAATAGCAGTGAGTTAGGTGGTTATTGTGCCTATTTTATTTTATTGATTGATTGATTGATTGATTGATTGATTGATTGGCTGCATTGGGTCTTTGTTGCTGCGCGCAGGCTTTCTCTAGTTGTGGCGAGCGGGGGCTATTCTTCGTTGCGGTGCGCAGACTTCTTATTGCGGTGGCTTCTCTTGTTGCGGAGCACGGGCTCTAGGCGCGCAGGCTTCAGTAATTGTGGCGCACGGGCTTATTTGCTCCACATGTGCCTATTTTATAGATGACTAGTCTAGTGTTTTAGATGGAGCTTTGACATTAAGTGGTTTAATTAATGTTTGTAGAAAGAAAGGAGGGGTGGGAAGCAAGGAAGTTTGAGTGACTCATTAATATAAACAGCTCTAGGACCTGGGGTCTAATCCTGGCTCCATCTCTTAGTAGCTTTGTGACCTCTAGCAAAATACTTAAAAATTTTTTGTACCTTACCTGAACTTTGTTACCTGGAAACTGGGAGCAAGAAAATCTTTCTCATGATGTCATTATAAGGATTGAATTATAAAATGAGTGGAAATCATTTTGTTCAAAACCAGCCGAAATGAAACCATTGATCAGAGGTGTTGGAGGTAATAGTTCGTTCTGTCATCATTATATTTCAAACCAAATTCCCTTCTCTTTTCTCTAACCATGGTATTTCTGGAAAACACATACAAAATCTTTTTTTTTTAAATTGAAGTATAGTTGATTTACAATGTTGTGTTAGTTTCAGGTGTACAGCACAGTGATTCAGTTATATGTGTATTGTTTTTAAAATTCTTTTCGATTGTAGGTTATTACAAGATAGTGAATATACTTCCCTGTGCTATAAGTAGGTCCTTGTTGTTTATACATTTTATCTATAGTAGTGTTTATCTGTTAATCCCAAGCTCCTAATTTATCCCCCAACCCCCCCACCCCCACCTTCCCTTTTGGTAACTGTAAGTTCAGACAAAATCTTTGTTATTTTTATTTATTTATTTTTTTTAAGATTTATTTTTATTTATTTATTTTGGCTGCCCTGGTCTTAATTGCAGCACGCAGGATCTTCGTTGCAACATGCAGGATCTTTTTTTTTTTTTTTTTTTTTTAGTTGCGGCATGCGGAGTCTTAGTTGTGTCATGCGGACTCTTAGTTGAGGCATGCATGCGGGATCTAGTTTCCTGACCAGGGATCGAACCTGGGCCCCCTGCATTGGGAGTGCAGAGTCTTACCCACTGGACCACCAGGGAAGTCCCACAGAATCTTTTTTAAACAGCATCAATAAATTAGTGACCGATGACACAATTAGGAATTCTATTTCTTTACAGATAGTTTCCCTCTGCCTCTGATGGGGTGCCATAGAAGGTGGTGGAATAGCAGATTAACCTCTATTTGGGTTTCTGGGTTATAGGGTGTCGAGGCCCGGGAATGGATGGCCCACCCAGCCCTTCCTCTCCCTTCCCTCCCTCCGGCACCATCTCTGATTTTATATCATCTCAGCCCCACCTTCAGTGACCCCCTCCTGTGCCTGTGCATCTTGACAAGTTGGCCCACCTGCAGTGGGGGTGGGCAGGTGGTCCAGGCAGCGGGTGCCCTGGCACACTGACGGGTCCTGCTGGAGTGGGGTCTGCTGTGCCAGGTGGGCAGAGGGAGGGCTTTTCTCGTGGAGGGTGTGACTGTCAGAGCTGAAAATGCCAAGTGGCTCCCGAACCACACAAGGGGCTGAGAGAGCTGTTTGTGGAAAAGGGCAGCACATCTTTGCGTGCCCTCTTAGACTTTTCTGCAGCCACCTCTGCTTTAAACATTTTTTTTTTTTTTTTTTTGCTTGCGGTACGCGGGCCTCTCACCGCTGTGGCCTCTCCCGTTGTGGAGCACAGGCTCCGGACGCGCAGGCTCACCAGCCATGGCTCACGGGCCCAGCCGCTCCGCGGCATGTGGGATCCTCCCGGACTGGGGCACGAACCCGTGTCCCCCGCATCGGCAGGCGGACTCTCAACCACTGTGCCACCAGGGAAGCCCCAGCCACCTCTGCTTTAAACGGGGCAGTGGGCTTTGGCCTGTGGACTGCTTACAACAGCAGTAAACTCCGTGGACCAGCCCATCCCTCTTGGGAAAAACTTGGCCTCTAAACAGGGCTTGGGAAGGAGAAGTGAAGACGTACAGAAAGTCTTTCTTTTCCTCTTTTTACGTTAAAGTCTTGGCAAGAAGACATGTTCTTTATTTCTGTCTCCTGTATCAGCAGCAGATTCCCGAATTGAACTCCTAGGCATCATCCTGGCTTTGTCATACTTCAGCTTTTCTGGCTGCAGACAATTTTGCTTCTCTAGTTGACGGGGACTCTAATAACTCCAGGTGGTGAATGGGCGGCGGGGAGTACAGTTCTGTAGAAATACAGCTCTAAAGCAATACAAACACAGAGGGAAAAAATGGGAAGCTTGTCAAGAAGGAAGTGCTGTATTACAACATATTACCTTTATTGACATTGAAGAAACCTCCCCTTTAGCTTAACACTAGGAGACTTGTTAAATACTTTGTGGTGTAGCTACATGGTCCAGTACGTACGTATTATAGAGCCTTTAACAACAAGGTGCTGAAGTACCTTTGTTAAGGAAAGGTGACTAAGATAAATCTTGAGATGAACACAGCAGATGATAATTCAGAATATGAACCATTTTAATAAAAATATATGCATTATCTTTATACGGGTATAGACACAGAAAAAAACATTTGGAAGCGTATCCACATGCTATGGGAGGTTGGATCATGGGTGTTTATATTTTCTTCCTTTTGCTCATCTGTATTTTCCAATTTTTTTCTGCAATCAACATGTATTATTCATATAATCAGAGTGAAAGAAAGGTAGAGGGGGCCAGGAACCTCTCTTTTTACCCAAAAAAATCATTCCATGTATTTATTGAGGGTCTCTTAGGAGCTGGGTGGGCACAGTGACAGGTGTAGGAGTGGGCAAGGTAGCCCTGGCCTCTGACTTCACTGAGCTGACATTGTGTTGAGAGTCTTTTCTTACTTAAAATGTTTTTTAAGCCCAAAAATAAAAACAGTAATTACAGGTTGTGATAAGTGCTATGAAGGAAAAAGAAGCCAGTGACGTATGAGGGGATGATGGAAGGGAAGACTTTATGATGGATGATGGATGGTGGACTTTAGGAAAGATGATGGGACCACTTTGAGGAAGCGACCCTTGAACCTGGAGGCTGAGAGACAGCCACGTGAAGATGCTGGAAAGCATACTGGAGACGCAGGCAAGGACCAGCAGCTGCAAGGCAGTGAGAGTCTCCTGCTTTCCTGCAGGTCCCTCAGAGGGCTGGTGAAACTTGAACTGGAGCTGCCCACTTGTGAGAAGTGTGTTTCACTTGGAAATGTGAGGAGCCTCACAGATACGCCCTGTACCTGGGGGAGTCCAGTCACGTGGACAACGTTATGGCCCCGGAGAGACCGGTGACTGCTTTGCTAAATAGCAGGAATGTGTTGGGTTTGAGCTGTTGGCTTTGTTCTTTGGTTCTTTGATTCTTTTCGAGGGGCAGCTCTGATGCCATCTTCATGCTGAACGGGCTTCGAGTGCTGCTCAGGGACTCGCAGGCCTCCTTCCTCGTCCTCTTCTGCATTCATTAAATGCACCCACTGTGTGGACGCTCATCTGTAAGGCAGGACCCTGGAGTCTTAGTCCTCAGCCTCGGCTGTGTTGGAAAGATTTGGGAAGGCGCCTCTGATCCTTTGACGCAGTGATTACAGTCCATGGAACTTATGCTGAAGTCATCATTTTTTAAATGGGGAAAAACCAAGAAAACAGTGAGGTCTGTAATTGCAGTCATAGTCAATAATGACATAGTGCTTGGGGTTTTGAACATATTTTCCTATATAGTATTTATGAGAGCATCACAACATTCCTGTGGATAGGTTTTTATTCCCATTTCACAGATGGGAAATGGAAGGTTAGAGAGAGGAAGTGAGTGCCCTGCTTCACTCTGGCAGATTCAGGCTCTGAACTCCAGCGTGTGCACTGTCGCCTGGGGGGTGTGCTCAGAAACTAAGGAAAATGTTGGGAGTCAAGGAGGCACAGGGAAGGATCCAAGACTGAAAATAATTATTGAACTTAATGTGCGCTTCGTTCTGTCCCAAATACTGTACAAATTTTACCTAAACTAATCCTTACACCAAACTTGTGGGGAAACTGAGGCTCTGAGCGGTTCACTTGTGAAGGGTTTTGAATAGACTTCAAAACCCTGGAGGGGCTAAATCCACAGCTAAGTAAAGCGGCTTTCAGCTCTGCTTTATTGCCCTCTGCTTCACAAGAATGCATTGCTCCAAGAGGGAATAAATGAATGAAGGAATGAATGGATTAGATGGATTAGGACTTGAGAACCAGCTTCCATAGGGAATTAGACATCAGGATTCCCACGGTTGATAGGTTCTTTTCAACAGCTTTGCAATTTCTGCTTGCAGTACAGTTGCCCAGCCTCTCCCACGAGAGTTGCAGCTTTGCTGGCCCTTGAGGCTATGGTTTTCCAATACCCTTCACCTAAAGGCTCTCTTTCTAAGCTCAACTCATCCTCTGCAAAATGCCCAGAGCCAAATGAGTCTAGGGTGAACCAGGCGTGCAGGGTGTGGACCTTTAGCAACTGAAGGAAACAGAGCTATTTCAACATGATGAAATATTCTGCAGCCATTAAAATGATAAATGTGACTGGAGAAATAGGAAAAAGTATTGGGAAATAGTTGCAGACATCTGAAGATACCAACTGAAGCAATGTGCGTTTACAGGGATAAAGGTTGAAAGAGAACAGGAATGAAAACTGTGTAAAGGTTTTGGGATTGGATGGTGTCACCATTCGATTAGTCTACTAAGCTAGGAACCTCAGGGTCATGCTCCACAGCTCCTGCTTTTTCTTCCCCTAGATTCAGCTAGTCACAAACTCTTGTAGATTCTACATCAGTAAATATCTTAATTCTGGTGCCCATTCTTCCTCTCCATTGCTAGTTTCCTAGAACGGGCTCTTATTATCTCTCGCCTGCACTTCACAACAGCTTCACTGGTCTGCTGGTCTCCATTCTCTCTCCCACTGTAGTCCATATTGGACACTGTGGTCAGAGTGATCTTTATATAAAACACATCTGATTATGTCTCTCCTTTGCTTAGAAGCTTCTATTTACCGGTGGTTGCCTTCAGGAGGTAAGTTCATACTCCTTAGCTTGGCATATGAGGAGGTCCTTTACAGTCTTACCACCCCAGTCTTCCCCCCAGCATGTGTGAACTCCCTTTCCTCTGCCTCTGTGCCCATGTGCCTTTTCTTCGTGGCGCTTGCCTCATCTCTTCAAGACCAAGCTCATCTTCTCTGAAGCCTTCACGGCCATTCCAGGGAGGGTTAGTTCCTCCACCCTCCTAAATTAGAATCATTCCATGCCATGTTGTAATTGTGAGCTTATAGCCCTTCCTTTTAGGAAATTTTGAGCCCCTCCCTGGCAGGGACCACAAGGCTTACTGTCCTCCACCCTAAACTCTCAGCATGGTGCCTGGGACATAGTAGAGGGGCAAAAACATGTGTTGACTGAATGACTCAGTGACTGATTTTGTAAAGTAAAAGAGGAAATGCGAGTCAAGGGCTGATAGTACAGTGCTTGACACATACTACGGGCTCAAAAATATGCTAGCAAGCCACCATGATTAAATTATCATTGGAGCTTAGTGCTTTTATGTAAACATCTTGTTTTTTGCATCCTTCCGCTTGTTTTTTCAACCTAAAACTTTGACCTCAGCTGAAATGTGATTACATTCATGCAGAATGATGAGGAGAGGATCGTGGAAGAATAAACTCAGCACTTAGGGTCCTGTCTTCTGTTCCTTCTTTCAGGACATCCCCCATGGGGTAGTGGTAGAACTTCCTCGTGAGTTCGTACACAGATCAGGAACAGGTCTAAGGCTGATAAGGACAAAGGTGCCCCTGAAAGGGGCACTGCATCCTCCTCATGGGACTCATTCTATTTTATGGTTAACACTCATCAAATGGACTGTTTTCTTTGCTGGACGGTAAGCTCCCCCAGGCCAGCATCATGTCTATGTTGCTTTCCAGAAATAAAATTAGAACCAATGGATGACAGTTGTTGGGCATCAGATTTCTGATCAGTGTAAAAGAAGAGGCTCCTCACAATTAGAGGAGGCTGACTGTTGTGATAATGAGCTCCCCATAAATGGAGATACTCGAGCTAAACTGGATGTTCAGGTGTTGAGGATATTACAGAAGAGATTTCTGCTCTCCGTGGGAGATTGGGTTACAGGTGTGTGATTACTCAGAGCTCATATCTAAGGGACTGAGCAGGTGTAAGAACTAGATAGAGTTCAAATAGAGGATGGTGGGTCGATATGGACCAGGGTTATTTAAGAGTGGGTGTCAGTGTGTCAAACAAATGGACCAGAGTTCTTAGATTGTGAAGACTGTTCTCTCAGCATTAGTGTTTGCAAAACATCAGCTTCCTGTGTTTAATTGAAATTTATGAAGATTATAATGGATACAGTGTAGGACCCCTAAATCATCCTTAAGTATGATAATTAGGGTAAAAGTATGAGGCCTTGGACTCTTGCCCTTAGAATGTGCCTTGAAAAAGTCACCTACTCTCTCCATGATTCTCTTAACACGTTTCTTTGTAATATGGCCAGTATCACTTGGTCTCCATGTAACTCAAGAGGAAGAGGAAGACAGAAGCCTATAAATAAGGTTAAGGGCTGCCCTTTTATACTTGGGGCAAGGAGTGATTTCTTGGCTACATGTGCTGAGGCCCAGATAGTTACTGGGATCTTACCCATTTGACTAGAACAAGGGTTCATAATCAGGGTTTCACAGATAGGCTTCATGGATCCAAAAATCTCCTGAAATTGTGTGCAAATTTATGTGCATATATGCATTTTCCTGGAGAGAAAAGCGCATACTTTTATGGGATTTTCAGTAGGGCTCTTGACCCCAAAATGTTTAGAACCATTTACCTCCATAGTACCGATCTGCTCCGCAGTCACATTGAAAATATTCCTGGGAGGGGTAACGTTGTGATCGTTTACACGTTAGTGTTAATGAAAAAATCTGAGAGTTTCATAACAGGATTAGGATGAGCTAGCTAGATGGGATGTTCTGGTTTTGTAGGTACAGAGGGAGCATTTATGCTCAGAGTGAAAAGGGAATTAGGGAAAAATGAAGAAGCTGCGTCCTCTGTCACATCCAACTTCTCTGTCCATCAGATATCTTTGCCCAGAGCAGACCCCAGAACAAAGTCTCGTTTGTCTGAAAGTGCTATGGGTAGCACCGTACAAGTCTCACGTGGCGCCTGATTTCTGTTCTCAGACTGATTACTTAACACCTCCCAAGGTCGTCTCCAGGATACCTTCGCAGGCGATACCATCGCACCCCCAGTACCTCTCGGCTCTGGGGAGCCTGCCAAGCGCATCTGCCATGTCTGGGAGTGTGAGGCTCAGTACCTGGCAGAGAGGGAAAGGCGTGCCCACCAGCCCAGCCATTCCATGAGTGTGGGGGGTGATGGTATGTGACGACTTTGATGGGTTCAGCACAGAGCCCCGATCCGCGAGTCTCGAGTTCCAGTTTCTGCCATTTCTGAGTTCGCTGACCTGAGGCAGGTCACCGTCACCTTTGAACCTCAGTTTTCCATCTGTAAAACGAGACGTCTGCAAGACCCCGACCCACCCAGATGCCATCTCCGCGCGAAAATGCTGCCCCTTTAAGGAGGGCGGGGGGAGCGGAGAAGGTGGCCGCGCCCCCTTCGTCTCCTAGCTGAGCCCTCCAGACCACCTGTCTTCGGCTTCGCCCCGCCCCCTTGGGGAGGGGCGGGGAAGGAGGGGCGGGGAAGGAAGGCTGAGGATTTACCTTACGGGGCGGGCGCGCGGCGCATGCGCACGGCCGGACAGGTCCGCGGCGCGCTCACTTCCTGGCATTCCCCCCTCCCCCTCCTCGCCGTTACCCTGTACATCCGGGTCACTTGCCCTCCCAGCTCCGAACCGCCGCTGCCGCTGCCGCCTGGCTCGTCGCGGCTCCCCCACAGGGGCAGGTGCGGAGGGGCTCCCGGTCCGGCCGCCGCCGCTGCCCCGCTCCGGGCCCGGGGCTCCCCCTAGCGCCGCTGAGGAGCCGCCGTCGCGGCTCGAGGAGGGCGGAGGAGCGGGGCTGAGAGAGCCTGGAGGTTCGCGCGGAGGGTGAGTGATTTATTTTTACCATTTCCCCCTCTTCCCTCACAGACCTCTCTTTCCTGCTCCGCGCGCGACCCCATTTTGGCGGAGAGGCGGGTGCGGTGGGACCGGCGCCGGTGAGGGGCTTCCTCATCCCCTGGCGCGGGGGCCCGCCCCGGCGCTGCGGCTGCCATCTCCGCGGGCGCCCCCGGCCCCTTCCTCCGCGACCCGGGCCTCCGCGGCACTCATTCATTCGGATCTTCCTTTCTTCCGCCGCTTCCTTCCACTCGCACCTCCGCGCGCGTGCTCGCCGCCCCCTCCCACCCCCGAACCCTGCCGCCGCCCGTGACCTTTGGCTCCCCGGGTTCTTCCCCCACCGCGTCGACGTTCGCCCCCTACCCGCAGCTCCCACCGCCCTTTACTCCTAGCGGCCGCCTTCTCTCCTTCCCTCTCTCCCGGTGCTGGTCCCTAGTCCACACCCCCTTGTCCCTCGGACTCCGCCATGCCTCGCCCGGACACCCGGCCCTCCCGGTCACCCGCGTGGAAGTTGGTGCCCCCATCCCTTCCACCTGTGCGGCCAGACCGTCCACCATAGGTACTGCGTTGACCTCTCACTTCGCAGCATTTAAAGTCCAAATTCTCAGTCCTAGGGTGTGGTCTTAGTGTGTTTCCAGAACACACATTTCTACTCTAATTACCCAAATCCATGACTGTCAAACTGTAGTGGAAGTGGCAGTTGTGTGTGTGTGTGTGTGTGTGTGTGTGTGTGTGTGTGTGTGTGTTCCGCATGGCTATTCTGGGTCGTACCAAATATCTCCTTTCGCTCTCCCCCCCCCACCCCCGGAGGAGTATGTATCTATGATGGATTAATTTGCTCTGAATGTAAAATTTGGCAGAAGATTGTTACTTTTTCGATTCCTCCACGTTCCTTCCCGCGCGGTCCCGTGACTGATTAGCAACATTACCTGTTAATACTGTTTGTTGGTGAGACTTTTTCTCGGCTCATCTGTCAATATTAGTTACTGAGTGGCCCCCGGTGTGCCGAATGCTGATGAAATGCTTGAATTCGCGCAGTACCACAAAACGCCATTCTGTATAAGACAGATTTGGGGCATTTGTTTACACTTTTTTCCCCCCTCCTGTGAATTTATTGAGCTTGCCATTTTTTTACTCCTTAATGTTTAATGTAGAGAATGAATATCACTTTATCAATTGTGTGTTCTTACAGTCTTGCCATTTGGAAGACTGGCATTCCAGAGGAGTGTTTTGTATAGCTGAAGGAATTTCAGTCACTTGGGTGTTCAGGGACTTATTGCAAATCATTTTAGACTAATATATCTCAAGAAAAATACACTGATCCTTTTAATTCTTTAATTATACTTAATAGAAACAGAAGCTTTGTGTCTGAAACAACTTGATAATTGGGGCTTACTTGATAGCCTGCTTGTAAAGTGTTGCAGTTAACTAAAACTGCCTGATTCAGCATTCACAAAATGAAATGACAGCACTTTTTTTTTTTTTTTCATGTGACATTCATAGTCCATAATAATGAACTCCAAGGAAGGTACTTAGTCCTGAAGTACACTTACCTGCGTATCAGTGTGATACAATTGCTATCAATATTAATAGCATTTTCCTAACAGCCCTTTCTTCTGGGGAGCTAGGTACTAAAAAGGTGGTTGGTTGGTTGTCCCCTTTTAGGTTTTGGATGACCACTTTAAGCACTAAGATTACTTAATTCAGAGTCAAGATTGCATTTTTTTGGCAGAGCAATATTGCTAGATAATATATTTTTAAAATTCCTTAAAACTTTAACAGTTATGTAGCTTCTTGAGAGGAAACTCTTGTTTTGTAAAATGTAGGATATATAGTATGAACTCTAGATTATTTGATAATTGCATCGAGGCTAGATTTTTCTCTCCTAAGAAAATGGTTCATCAGAGGGAGGCATGATTAATAAATTGGTCCTAGTCGCCTCAGCAAAAATGCAGTTTCAGATGCTGAGTAAAACTAAGTGAATGTAGCTTATTTCTGATAGGCTACAGGTGACATTTAACATCAAATTTAAGATTTATTTCTCTGAACTTTCCCCCAAAAATGGGTAAAAAATTATGTTAGTTAGAGTCACTCTTGAGATTACTTGACTCATTTGAAGTGGCCATTTACCTTTACTTAGTAAGTAATTGATTGAGCAGTAGAGAGGGATGCTTATTTCATTTAATCCTAGTCTCCATGGGGAAAATATTGTACTGTCACTTATATGAGGTTACTTAACTCATTAAGTATTGATGCACTCAACCGTTAGAGCCTATAATTTGCTCTTTCACTGTTCAAGGAAAACAAAATTATAAAATTTCAAAATATTTAATAATATTGTTAGTGGGTTTTGGTCTCTCTTTTTCTGTTACTACACCAGAGTTTAGCACAATGCCTGCCTAGTGCACAGTAGATATGCAGTAAATGTTTTGACTAATTGAATGAATGGCAGGGCTGCAAAGAGTTTGACTCTAACATTGTTGTGTAATTATGTGGCAAAAGTTTTGGAGAAAGATGTTGATTCCTCTCAGCGGCAGTTTTCTCAAGTAACTTGTACATTTTGAGGGTTGTTATATTTGAGTATTTTAAACTGCTTTGAAATCTTTGGGGAGAAAGTACAATAGACATTGGTTTGTGTTATACTTTAGTTCACTGAATGGATTTGTTCACTTAGAGTGAGTATTTGACATGTGTATCTTGTCAGCATTAATGAGCAGTGGTCAATTCAGATAATTTCTGTGCATTTAAAGTTTCTAAAAGTCAGCATAAAAATTCTTGAATGTGTGGGCTCATATTATATTTTGATCAGTTCACTAAATTAGGTTAATTTTTCAAGGAGCATTTTTTCATATAGTAGAAATGTAAGGAATAATCCAATAATGTGGCAGTGGTTACTTAACATTTCTGTGGTGGTGCTGGTAATGACATTGTTAGTAACTGACACTTACCTCGTGTGTGCTGCTTGCCAGGCAGTGTTGTAAGATGTTTAATCTTTACAACACCCTAACGCTAATAGGTGTTAGTATTTCCATTTTAAAGACTAGGAAACTAAGGTTCAGTAACAAAAGTGACACAACTACTAAGTGGTAGATCTGGATCTTGGCTCTTAATTGTTACGCTGTAATAGTGAACACCTCTGTGCCAAGTTCTCTGTACCCATTAAGTTGGTTTTATGACAGCTGTGCAAGGTGTAGGTTAATTGTTAATTCTAGTTAATTGTTAATTAACATTAGGAAAGTAAGGCTCAAACTGCTTAGGTAACTTGTCCAAGCACATACCCAAGTAGGATGAGGAAGGCTGGCATTTAAACCCAGGCCTCTGTGACTTGTAGTCTTCCCTAAAATTCTGTTTCAAAGTACTAATTTGAGGTCCTGTATTTTATGTTATATATTTAGAAGGCATACTTAAAAACAGCAAATTTCCAGACTTTTTCACCTGCCACACCGGATGGATAGTGTTCACTGTTCTTTACTCTCTGAGCATATACAGGATTATGATTTCCTGCTCACTGGCTGTAGCTTCGCCCCTTTCACACTCATGCAAGTATATTGGAATGCAAATGAGTGACATTTGTAAAACTATTTAAACAAGGAAATCATTCTAAGAATTTTGATTCTTTAACTATACGCATTTCTTGTGACATGTGCCACTTCCTGATTGTGGTACCATGGGTGAAAATGGCTGTTTACAAAGACATTGGGTGATTTTGTTTAAAAAGAAGACCTAATGCAAAGGTGTATTTTTGTAGCTATTTAATTTGAAAAGTTGATGTTCTGTGGTACTATTCTGTGCAGCATTGTGAAGCTTTCAATCCTGTACAGTTATTTTCTGCCATGCAAGTAATCTCTGCTTGATGTATTCTAGTTGGTGCATTATGTCTGATCTGTATTAAATTTAAACTGATACACTTTTCACTGTGTCTATATATAATGTGCCTAAAATCCTCCTCCCAGTCATAAATTGGCATGTTCTCAGATAATCCAAATTACACTGACTACTAAGGTCAAACAATTTGAGAAAACGCTGTGAAAAATAATTCTGACATATTCTCAGATATTATTATTTGGGGAACTATTTATACCATTTCTCTGTTCTAAGTGAGGGTAGTGGAGAATTGAAGGCACTAATTTAAATGAAAATGAAGATTGACTAGTTCTTGAAGTGGACTTTTGTAGTTTGTTGACTTGTGCTTTTTTTTTTTTTTTTTTTTTTTTTTTGGCTGTGCCGCATGGCTTGTGGGATCTGAGTTGCCAACCCAGGATCGAATCTGGGCCCTTGGCAGTGAAAGTGCGGAGTCCTAACCACTGGACCACCAGGGAATTCTCAACTTGTCTTATTGATAGATTCTACTTGTAAAATTTTAGTATGTATGGACAAAAACATTGCATTTAAGCCCTGATTTGCTCTTGTCTGATAGTATTGTCAGATCTATAAGATAGGAATAATACTATCTCTGCTACGTGCTTCATAACACTCTTGTGAAATTTTTGTATTAATTTCAATGCAGCATAATAGGGAAGGATGTGATGCATTTCTAAGTCGAATGATCATTAAAATTCTTTTTTGGTTTTGATCCTTTGTTTTCTTTGACACCTGGCACAATACCTGGTATATGATTGCCATTAATTACCCAAATAATTATTGAGCACATAAGCAGGGTTATATAACAGTGAATAAAATGTTAGTGGTCCCTTTTTTACAGCAGAAGAAAAGATAGAGAAAAAGAGACAGTATGAATTTCGCAGGTACCTAATCTTATTTTATGAGTCAGGATAAATGCCCATGTTGTAATGACATCTAAATTAAGATCTGAAGAGTGGACCATTAGTCAGTCGGGCAGAAGGGAGAATGCATGCGCATTGGAAGAGGGAGAGGCCAGAGCCTGGAGATAAGAGAAGTCCTGTACGTCTTCGATACGGTTATTGGTTCTGTATGGCAGTAATACAGGTTATAAAGGAGGTGTGGGAAAGAGGTAGACAGTAAGTAAGCTGTAAGACTGGCTGTCTGCGTCATGTTAACACGTTCAAGTCAGTTTGGACTGAAGGCCGGGGGAAACCATCATAGGACTTTAAAAGGGATGAGAGTGAAATACTCATTCGTCTTTTCAGAAGATGGTTCTGACAGCTGTTAGAGAATGGATTGAAGGTAAACTAAGATTGAATACAGGCGAGCAAGTTAAAAGGCTGTTGCTAAAGTCCAGGAAAGAACTGATAGTGATCAGTACTCCTGTTGACAATGGAGGGATGATGTTAAGTCTACAAGATGTGACGATTTACTGGATGTGGGCTCCACTGAACCCATAACTTTGTGTCCAGTGGTAGAGTAGAGGATGAATTTCCCCCAGAGGACTCACTACCACTTTTTCATATAAAGTTGAGATGTGGGGCTGAGGCAGTTCAGCTCTGTTTGCAAATATGCATTTTCAGTTGACTCTGCGTATTGTTAGTCATTGAGTATGAGTTGATCCACCCTGAAGTAGGAATATCAGACTGGAACTTATGAGGCCTCCATGAGTTAGGCATTCAGTTTCCATGAGAGCCCAGTAGCAAGCTAATAGCTGCTTAACAAAAGGAACGTGCCTGATAGCTGTGTCAGGGAGGCAAAAGAGTCCAAACCCCAGGGGCACCTACAGGTGGTACCTTTGTCAGAGGCTCCAGTCAGTAAAATCATGAGTCACAGAGACTTGGGACTAAAAATGGTTATGAGGGTTGTGGAGCCCCAAAGGTACGAGCATACTAGCGCTTTTCTGCATGCAGCCCTTCCTGATAGGGAGAATCCCCTCTGGGACATGCAGGAAGGGGAAGTACAACCGTATACCACGTAAGTTCCTACTATACGTGAGGATGGATGTAGAAGCAACAACAAGAGGACATTGAATTGGCCCAAAGAGCCCCAGCAATAAGTCACTTCATTTCCCTTCCCTACTGTAAATCCTGCCCAAACCCTATTAGCTGAATCTGATGTCCCTTCCTCTGTGGGACCAGATAGGAGGGTGTCTGTATCCAAGAGAGCCATAAAACTTTGATTCCCTCTCTAAAGTGTTCTGGACAGCTTCTCAGGGGTATGTATGGCCTTCAGTCCTTCTTGGGGGTCAGGGAGACCTCAGCCCTATCCCTTATTATTTTTCTCTGTAAAGCAGAAGAGTTTGGGATAGTAGTAGAGAGGGATAGAGAAGGGGGCACAAGGGAGAGAGCAACTGTGTACCAGGAATCAAGGCTTTGTATTCACTTTTGGTCATTCCCTTGTAATTCAGCCAAAAGAACTTCTAATACTTTTGGTCCATCAAAAGCTCTGTATTATCAGCAAGGTCATCATTACTTACACAGTCTATTTTAGCTTTGGGGACTCTTTGGCTCAGCAGTCAAAGCCTTTCGCCTGGAGACACAACGCTTGTTGCCCATCATCATGACACATCCCTTCCTCTGCCAGCCCAGGGGAGAATGAGTAACAGCCAAGTCACCATCTCAGTGCCTGATTTTGATCCCACTTCTCACTGCTCAGTTTCCAAACATGAATTCAACTCCTTTCACTAACCGGACAGTGGGGATCCTTATTCCCACCTTCTGTCCACCCACCACCAGGATCGCTCTCTGATTCCAGTGTGTCTTCTCATTTCCCGGAACTCTGACCTCAGGGGGCCTTTATTCTCTCTCTCCTAGGAAGTCATGGCTATGTCAGTATCCCATTCTTGTTGCCCAAACTGTCCAAAATCATGACGATCTGAGATCTTATCCTACTTTGAAGCGAATAAGTTTCCCTGCCGCGTTTTCATGGATGCTGGTAGAAGACATGAGACTCCTGTGTAAGAGATGAAAGACAGTTTATTCCTCTCAGTAATAGCAGTAGCCAGAGTATCAGCATTTGTAATGGCTTCCTGATCCTCAGGCACCCATAGTGGTCCATATTATTGGAGAGAAGCCCTACGTTTAGGGAACCCAAATCTTTTGTAATGAGCAGTAAGCAAGTCTGTCCTTTGCTCTAGCAGGATACATTATACTGGACAGTAAGCATGCCCATCCTTTGCTCTAGAGGGAGCCACTGTCTTTATCTTTCGAGGCTGTTTGCTGCACGGATGTCCTTGAAAATATAGTTCGAAGCAAAAGGCAGTTGGTACCTCTGCTTGCAACATATAGAGAACCGTTTCCCAACATACGTAAATTATACTTCAATAAATCTGACTTTAAAAAGAAGCTGGCATGTACTAAGAACCCAATACGTATTATTATTGGTGTTCATGTCCTTGATTTGTTTTTGAGGGCAAACCTCTATGCAATGACTTTCGTGGAATTTTGGGATTAATTTTCTCCAAGGTAAGTTGCTAACTAATAACATTTACTCAAAAAGTAATGTCTAACATGTTCAGCTGCTTTTTGATTTGAAAAAAAATCATATATGGAATTTCAGGAACATTAAAAGTGAAATATGAGAAAACCACCTTGGGTTGCAAGGAATGGGACTACTTTGCTTTTCTTTATATGAAACTACATTGCTCTACTTAAAATTCTGGCAAATTTTAAGAAACAAAACAATGGTAATTAAGTACAGTGTTTTTTTAAGTGAGGCTTCTTTTTCTCTAGATCTTGAGACAGTATAGATTTAGGGGAGAGGCTAGCATAGTTAGTTGGAGGGAGGTTTAAACGTGCAGTTTTTCTTGTTTGTTTTTGTTTTTCAGGGGGTAGGGCTCCATTTTATCAGCTTGCATTTTCTAAATCCTTCCTTCCAGTTATTTTCTGTAAACAAACATTATAGAAGTATTATTTTGAAAGCTGACTTTACTTGCTGAAGATTATGTTTGAACTTCTTTTGACTTAAACATTTAATGTGTTGTGATATTAAGTAAATATATTTATCCACGTTGTTTTTAAAGGTACAGAGAAGTCAGCTTCATTTATTCCATTCATTTGGCTTAAAGTGTACATGAATTTAGACTTGGAAATGTAAAATAATCTTCTAGTTATGGTGGCACTAGTGCTAAGTTGCTAGTGGGTAAAAGTAGGTTGATGCCTAAAAATGAAAGGCTGAAGCATTTTGGAAATAGTCTTTGATAAGTGGGACTTCCTATATTAAAATGTGAATATAATTAAACTAAAGCTTTTCTTTTTATTTATAGAACAGTATGTTGAAGCAATAGTCAAAATATGTAGCCTGGGGTTGGCAACCCTCTGAAACGGGTGTGCCTAAGTTCCATTATAGTATGTGTCATGGTGACAACTGGCCAGTGTTCTGTCTTTGGTATGTGTCACTGACCCCTTTTTAGTAGCTATTAGCATATTTAATGTGTGCCTTTTAAGAACTTCATTTTAGTTGATTTTCAGTGTTTTCTTTATAAGCAACTTAAAAATAGTGTTATCTGGTTTTATTAAAATCAAATTTAACTTTTTAAACCATTCTCAATTTGTCTAGTTTGGATAAGTAGATAGCTTATGCATTTAAATAATTTTTAAAAATGTTTAAGCACTTTGAAATTCTTCCTAGTTGAGGTATACAAGCAGAAATTTTTGTGAAGTCCTTTTACTGCCTCTGGTCTCTCAGACCCCTTCTAGGATTTTATTTGGGCCTCACAAGTGAAAGATGAAAGAACAGTTTTTTAAAAAAGTATAACTAGTTTATGGTGTTACAGGAAACTACCCTCAAGTCATAAAGTAGGGTTAAACAGGTGCTCTAAGACAGTTTATCCCAGGCACTTTTTTCCCCTTGTAGCAAGGTCACATTGCACATCAGGGCTTCTTAACTAATTCATTGTGCCTAAAAATCTTTATATACACTCTTTTTCATCGTCTTCTGTAAAATGGGAACTGTAAGTTACCTGTTCATGAGTTAGTTGAGGTTTCTGGAAAAGACTGCTAGGAACTATTCTTTACTTGAATAGTAGTGAATAGATTTAAATATTTAATATGCTCTGGTATTCCATAAATATACTTACCAAGTTATTTAGAAAAGTACCGAGAAGTCAGCTTCATTCATTACATTCATTTGGTTAAAGCATACGTTGAATTTACCTTCAGTCCCCTTCTTTAGGTATAACCTTGCTGGATTCCTATCCAGAGAGTTCTGGAGCAGACTTTGGATAATTCTGCTTTCTTTTTTAGTCTCTGGTATAGGAATATACAAATATGTAATATCCATATGTGTGTGTTTGTCTTTATATAGCTTTATTCCTATTATGATCCTGTATAGCCAGATTATATAATTAATATGGAAGAAGCAGGTGACTTTTTTTTTTTTTTTTTTAATCTTGGTAAAGATGCGGGGCTGTTGGCTAATTTGGTCAAACAGATGTACTCCCATGACTCTGAAGTACTGTACAAAAAAATAGAAAGTTAAAATCACCTATAGTCCTGATAATGGAGATAAGTGTTACGTGTGCTATTATGATATGCTATTTTAATGTATAATTTCTTTTAACACAGTTTTGTTGTATCGCTGATTTTTAACTTTGGCATCTAGAAGAAACCAATAATTCTGTCAATAAACATAACCATGTGTTAACTTTTTTTCCTGCTATTGTTTTAAAAACAATTTTACTGAAGTATACCTATCATAAAATTCACCCACTTTGTATAATTCTATGATTTTTAGCAAATTTACTGAATTTGAAAATTTACTGAATTTACTGAATCATAATCCAGTTTTGAAACATTACCATCAACCCAATAAGTTCCCTGTTCCCTATTATACTTCATTTTCAGCCCTACCCCCAGCCCCAGGTAACCGCTTACAGTAGTTCCCCCTTATCTGTGGTTTCAGCCTGGTCAACCTGGGTCTGAAAATATTCTATGAAAAATTCCAGAAATAAACAATTCATAAGTTTTAAATTGTGTGCTGTTCTGAGTAGCATGATCAAATCTTGTGCCTGTTCCATTCCATCCTGCCTAGGATGTCAGTCATCCCTTTGTCCAATATATCCTGCTCCTTAGTCACTGAGTAGCCATCTGGGTAATCAGATCGACTGTCATGGTTTCGCAGTGCTTCTGTTCAAGTAACCCTTCTTTAACTTAATAATGGCCCCAACTGCAAGAGTGGTGATGCTAGCAATTTGGATATGCCAAAGGGAAGCTGTTAAGTGCTTCCTTTAAGTGAAAAGGTGAAAGTTTTTGACTTAATAAGGAAAGAAAAAAAGTCGTATTCTGAGGTTGCTAAGACCTAAGGTAGGAGCAAATCTGTTTGTGAAATTGTGAAGAAGGAAAAATAAACTTGTGCTTGTTTTGCTGTCACACCTCAAACTGCAGAAGTTATGGCCACAGTGTATAAGTGCTTAGTTAAGATGGCAAAAGTGTTAAATTTGTACAGTAAGATATTGTGAGACCACATTCACGTAACTTTTATTAAAGCATGTTGTTATGATTGTTTTATTTTATTATTAATTGTTGTTAATCTCTTACTGTGCCTAGCTTATAAATTAAACTTTATCATAAGTAGGTATGTATAGGGAAAACATATTATATATAGACAATTGAAAATCTGTGTATAACTCTACAGTCTTCCCTCTGTATCTGCAGTTCTGCATTCTCAGGTTCAGCCAACCTCATCATGTAGTACTTACTCTATTGCATATTTATTGAAAAAAAGTCCACGTGTAAGTGGACCTGTGCAGTTCAAACCCATGTTATTCAAGGGTCAAGTGTATACCAATAATTTGTTCCTTTTTATTGCTGAGTAGTATTCCATTATATGGATATACTACATTTTGTTTATCCATTTACCAGTTGATGGACATTTGGATTGTCTCTTTTTAAAAAATATTTATTTATTTATTTGGCTGTGTCGGGTCTTAGTTGCGGTCTTAGTTGTGCCGCGCGGACTTTCTTCTAGTTGTGGCACTCAGGCTTAGTAGCAGCACTCGGGCTCTCTAGTTGTGGCACCCGGGCTCAGTAGTTGCAGCGTGCAGGCTTAGTTGCCGCGTTTCATGTGGGATCTTAGTTCCCTGACCAGGGATCAAACCCGTGTCCCCTGCATTGGCAGGCGGATTTTTAACCGCCGCGCCACCAGGGAAGTCCCTGGATTATAACAATTTTAGTTGGTGTGAAGTGATATATTACTGTGGTTTGAATTTACATTTCCTTAATGACTAATGACTAATAATGCTGAATATCTTTTAAAGCCATTTTTATATCTTTTTTGGTGAGATGTTTTTCAAGTCTTTTGCCCATTTTTTATTGGGTTGTCTATTTCTGAGTCGTAAGAGTTCTTTTATATAGTCTGGATCCAAGTTCCTTATTAGATACATGATTTGCAAATATTTTCTCCCAGTCAATGGCTTGTCTTTTTATTTTCTTAATGGTCTCTTTTGAGTTGCAAGGTTTTTGAATTCTGATGGCGTCCAGTTTATCTTTTTTTCTTTTGTGTTTAGGATTGTGTTTTTGGTGCTGTGTCCAAGAAATCTTTGCCCAACTCAGGGTCCTGAGATTTACTCCTATGTTTCCTTCTAAAAGTTTTATAGTTTTAGCTCTTCCATTTAGGTCTTTGATCCATTTTAAATTAACTTTTGTATATAGTGTGAGGTAAAATCTAAGTTCATCTTTTTGTATATCAATATCCAGGTGTCTCAGCACCATTTGTTGAAAGGGACTGTCCTTTCCCCTATTGAATTGCCTTGGTATTTTTGATTCATATTGATAGTTGATAATCAGTTGACCATAGATACGTGGGTTTATTTCTGGACTCTCACCTCTGTTTCATTGTCTACATGTCTGTCGTTCTGCCAGTACCATGTACTTTGATTACTGTTGCTTTTCATACCATATTGTAATAATGCAAATAGCATTCTTCTTTTCCTGTAAAAATATGTACTCATATTCATAAAAATTGAAACAATATAGAAAAGTAAAAGAAGAAAAAAATCACCATCTAAGTAGTCACTGTTTTGGTGAACATGTTTCTAGACGTCTCTGCCCATATATGCATGTTGTATGAGTGCACACACACCCTCCACAGTTATACATAAAGACACGTCAGTATTTGCCCACACTCCTTGTTCTTGTGTACTTTTTGAGTGAATGCATCTGTTGTCAGCTATAAGAGAGAACTGATTGTTTTTCTTTCTTCGGGTGCTTTTGTAATTCTGTGAGTTTTTACTGACACAAATTTGTGAGAAGAGTGAAGATTCTTTGGACTGAGAACTATGAGTGCTGTTTTCTTGGTAGCATGTTAAATGGAATTTATTTCCCACTTGATCTGCTGAAAGATGGCTTTAAAACAAAATTTTAAATGTGTGCTCTGTGAATGGATGGCAAATTATGTGTGAAACTTTAACAAAATTAATCCCCAAATCCAGTTTTAAACATTTAAAGTTTTGGGACTTCCCTGGTAGTGCAGTGGTTAAGAATCCGCCTGCCAATGCAGGGGACACGGGTTTGAACCCTGGTCCGGGAAGATCCCACATGCCATGGAGCAACTAAGCCCATGCGCCACAACTACTGAGCCCGCGTGCCACAACTACTGAGCCCGCATGCCACAACTACTGAAGCCCGCGTGCCTAGAGCCCATGCTCCGCAACAAGAGAAGCCACTACAGTGAGAAGCCCGAGCACCGCAACGAAGAGTAGCCTCTGCTCGCTGCAACTAGAGAAAGCTCGCACACAGCAACAAAGACCCAACGCAGCCAAAAATAAATGAAATTTTATGAATAATTAAATGAATAACTCATCCATTTAATTATTATTCATAATTATTATAAATGAATAATTTTTGAAAAGCCAAACGTTTAAAGTTCACATAAATCTCCTCTTGAGTATTAGATAAACTTTTTGGCAGTTGTGACATTGAGTGTGGAGCCAATAAATATATACGTATGGGTAGTAATAGTTTTATTTGCAATCAGATGGGGACTGATCCCTGCTGCAAGCTTGGTTTTTACCGTGTTATAAAGGAATAGCATATTTGCTCTTTTGTACTTTGTGAATTCAACCTCATCGCCTTGATGAAGCTGGATCCTGAGATACTTTGAGTAGCCATTGTGGAGCTGTGACCAGACTCATATGAGTGTAGGTCAAATTACATGATCAGAAACTTCTCTGACGTTCACATTTTTCTTGTAGTATGATTTTATATGATGAATACATGGTTTAAAACCACATTTAGAGGTGTAGCAGATACAGGAGACCATGCAGATTATGCTTAATTTAAAAAGATTGAAGTTTAATTTCTGGCAGTGGGGATTTTGACTTTGGGGAGTGACAGAGAGAGACAAGTTTCAGAAAGCCCACCTGCACATTGGTTCAGTGGAAATTTGGTGTTTGAAAATGGCATGCTTAGATTGTGTGGAAAAATGGATTGCTCAATGAAATTATATAAATGAGGTGTTTTCGTTCATGATTTTTAAAAGTTGAAACTTGAAATAGGAAATTTTCAGATGACAAAGGGGCTCTACAGAATGGAAAGCAGTTAGCAGTGGCTGACTCTGGTGGGATTATGGATTTTTCTTCCCACTTTTAGTGGAAGTTTAAGAAAAAGTGTTAAGTATATTCTGTAACAAGATGTTAAAATGGAACTCTTGTCCGCCTGCCGATGCAGCGGACATGGGTTCGTGCCCCGGTCCGGGAGGATCCCACATGCTGCGGAGCGGCTGGGCCCGTGAGCCATGGCCGCTGAGCCTGCGCGTCCGGAGCCTGTGCTCCGCAACGGGAGAGGCCACAACAGTGAGAGGCCCGCATACCACAAAAAATAAATAAATAAATAAAATGGAACTCTTATTCTGAGTTTAGCCCTCGGTCAGTGGATGCTCAATTCTGAGATGAGTTGTAAGAACGCCATTCAGGTCTTGCAAAAGAAAGAGCCAGAAGATGGATCTTGTGACTTCTAACACCTGCCTCATCTGTTGGTATAAAAAGATTCAGGAAGTTGGAAATTAGAAGAGTAATTGAAGTGAGTTGTTGGTGTGCTAGGAGTTTCTTCTAATATCCCTCCCAGTCTGGTGCCCCGCCCCCAAGTACAGGCAGTGACTTGGACAGCTTACTCTGCGACTGGTTCAGTTTTGGGGGACACAGTGGGTTGATGTCTGTCTCACCCATGCCTGGGCGAAGGAGATGTTGTCTGCTCTGGCAGCTCAGGAAAACGAAGACCCTTTGTGGGTTAGTGTTCTTTGGGGCAAGGGGTACGTGTTTCCTGTGGACCTTATGAGGGCCACTAGTGAGAGGAAGCCCATAGGAGCAGGGTGGTATGGGGCGGAGTGGGGAGGAATAAACAGCTGGATTCCCAGAGGAGATGCATTGTTCTCCATCAAGGGAATTTCAATGAGAGATCTCAAAGGGCTGGGGTGGGTGAGAGCTTCCCAGGACCCTGAAAGCAGTTCCTGACAGATTGGCTTTATGCATTTTTGAGCTAAGAGGGTGCCCATGTCCTGCAGCGACGCTTAATTGCCCACCCTGGGTTACTAAGGTGGAACGGAGAGGGGTAAAGCACAGTCCTCTAATACTGCCTAAGCTGCTAGCCTGCCTTAGGCAGAGCTGGCATAGGGGAGAAGCTGTAACCTTGAATGAAAAATTTTGACAGTTATACTAAACTGGATCTATCAATTTGTAAACTCAGATAGCTTTGATAATTTGAAAATGACCAAAGTCATAGGCTTGCCGAAATAAAAGTTCAGGGACATGAACTATCACCAAAGAATAACTTTAAAGGACAGCAGTGAACAAAAAGTTGCTTTATGGTTACATCCCACAGGTTCTGCTTGTTCAGGGTAATGGTTACTATTGTTTTTCTAATAAGAAAAATATCAATGAAAACAAATTTTTACGAGAAGAATGTGCCCATTGAGGCATTTTGTTATGGATAAAATGACATCAGCTGTGGGACCAGGCAGATCTGTGCTTGAATCAGCCCTTGTTAGCACTGACATGAGGTAAGTAAACCAGTTTTTGAGGTTAATTTTCCTCATTTACTTTTTATAAAAAGGGTAACATCACCTGCTTTCTAGTGTTTTACAGAGAGGTTATGGTCTACAGCAAAATGTGTGGCACACAGTAGGTATTCACAAGTACTGATAGCCCTCTTTCCTCATTAAAGCAGATGTTTCCTATAGTTTTAAATGTTCTTACTCCCCTTAACATGTGTTTTACTTCCTCTAAATGTATTTCTTTAAAATACAAAACGGATTAGGGGATTTATAGGACTACAGGATACTACTATCAAGGATGTAAGAAGTGTTAGCTTTTAGTATAGCTAAAAATTCACTTTTGACTTGAATTGTGAAAGGTTTTCAGAAACAATGAAAAGCAGTTTTACTTATGTGTTGGTTTTTAGTGAGGAAGCATGTGAAATAGGGGTCTAAAGAAAAGGTAGACCCAGGTGGAGAATCTTTTCATTACTGTTCTTGGAGCAATTTATAAAGCAAAAAGAAGGCATCCTACCCCAGAGAGAACACTTTGTAAAAAACAGTATCATTCTAGTGTTATTTTCTCAAAACATGCTTCAGTGTTTAATTTTTCTGGAAAGCTGTTTTAGTTTTTTATTTGATTGATATAGTTTAAAATGATCTGGGTATTTCATCATCTCTTCTGGATATTCTCTTATACGTTTTTTAATGTTCAAATTTTATACTTTGGAACTTCAAGTGTTAGTTTTAGTGATACAGTCACCTCTAAATGTCTCAAAGAGCTGATTTATGTTGTCTTTAATTTCATAGTATTTTAATACTCTGCACCTGAGTAACATTTGTAACATAGTTAAGTTTTGCTTATTTGTAGGAATGGCTTTAAATCAGGAAGGAAATTATAATTAGCTTTGTATTTGAGCCCAGAATATTCTTTATAATTAATTCAAACATCTTTGGTTGCAACTTGCAGAAATTGACAGGGTAATTTGGATAGAAAAGGAATTTATTGGGAGGCTGGCAAGAAAGCTCACAAAATTGGTGCAGAGACTAGGAATTCAGGCTCCAGAAACTGAGCAGTAACCAAAGGAGGGCAAGCATCAGGAAAACACAGTCCAGGTGATAAGTCTGGTTAGGACACTGGCACTGGTCTTTTGTTGCTGCTACTGTGAATGATTTCTCAAGAATCCCTGGTCTTTGTATCATTTTCTCAAAATAAGAAGTCGTAGGGGTGGAGGTGCAGTATTTGTGGGCTGACCTTCCATGACCTCTACTCTTGTACTCCTTCCACTCTCCATGTATGTTTCATTTGGAGGCCCTTGACCTGGCACATTTAACATGGCCGAAATGGAATGCCTGCTTCTTTTTTGGTAACCTCATACCTGCTCCTTCCAATCCAGGCAGGTTGTCTTAGAAGTTGTTCCATAATTTGGATTTGTCTGTTTTATGTCTCCTTGTAAATAGATTCAGGCTAAACATATTTGACAAGTATTTTACATAGGATATTATTGAGGATGTCCCATTGTATCACGTCAGGAGGCATGCAATGTCTGTCACATTTCTTGACGATACTAAGTTTGATCCCTCATTTGAGGCGATGCCTGCCAGATTTTTCCCTTGTAAAGGCACATTTAAAATTTTAGATTTATTTTTAAATTACGTGATTTATTTTAAAATCATATCTTGTTTATTTTTTTCAGTCTGAAATATATAGGTAAAAATTACCGATGATATGAAAGTATTGATAACAGCAGTTGAAGTACTGCAGTGATACATTCCTTTGGTTTGTGGATGTTCATCTGTTAAATCATGTAAACTAAGGTGTTTAAGTCTGTAAAATAAAGATAGCACAATATTAGTTTTTTCTCTACATCGATTGGAGAAGTTTTAATTTATTGATTTGCCTTCTATTCTTGTGTTTATACTAATGTTTAAGAATAACACTTATACACTATTTTGAGCATGTAGCACAAAATGGTATGTGTACATGTTGACAGTAATTTCAGGAGATGACAGTCCCTTCTTAGTACATAAGAGGCAGCATTAGGTAATGTACATATGTATGCCAAAATCTGGAAATACTGATTGTTTTCCACTTGTATATCTCTGTAAAACCTCTTAAAGTTAGGAAAAGCAAAATTCCATTAAAGAATTACCAGCTCTTTTGAGAAATTAAATTAACCTATATGATGTGATACTTTTGTAATTGTTTTTGTTGATGTTTTGTATCTGTTGAACCCAGTAGATGCCATGTGGCTACTTTCATTCTTAAGAAAAAAGCCTGTAGGATATGTAAGGTTGTTTTTAAAGAGGAGAAAATAGACACAGAAAAAATCGGTTTTTATCCCAGGATGTGTAGCTTTTTTGGACAGTGTTTTAAAGATAAAGCTTTAACACACACGCGCGTGCGCACACACACGCACACAACACACACACACTTTGGTCATTAAAGAATAATTTTTAGAGTACTACATGTTTTTTTCCTATTCTTTGTTTATTACAGTTTTATTGAGGAGTGATTGACATACATCACTGCATAAGTTTAAGGCACACAGCATGATGGTTTGATTTCCATATATTGTGAAATGATTACCACGATGAGTACATGTCCTCTCTTGAACGTGTTTCCCCCTTAGTTGGTATATAAATTCAGGCTTGAGTAGTCAATATCTGGAATTATCTAAACTCTCCAATAAGTAGAAATAAAAGAAAGACAAACATTAAGATTTAAACATGCATAGCAAATGGGATAGTAATTGTTGAAAAAATTGGCGTGGTTTTTGTTGTTTAGTGGGACTGAAAAATCTTACCTGTTCTGTGGAATTTTTTTTTTTAAGATTTTTTTTGATGTGGATCATTTTTAAAGTCTGTTGAATTTGTTACAATAATGCTTCAGTTTTACGTTTTGGTTTTTTGGCCCCGAGGCATATGGGGTCTCAGCTTCCCTATCGAACCCACACCCCCTGCACTGGCAGGTGAAGTCTTTACCACTGGACTGCCGGGGAAGTCCCATGTTCTCTGGAATTCTAGATGTTGCCTCAGTCTCAGTTTAACAAAGCTTTTTCTTAAGGACTTTAGCATTAACCTATTACGTGCCCCTTGTTAGCAACCAGATGGATAGCATTTAAAATGCCCCTTTTAGGAGGAGAGAATATCCTTTTTTTTCCCGGTTAATGGATATGCTCATATAAATACTTAAAAAAATGTTTTACTTAATTTAAAGCATATGAAAAATGTTTTTGGAAGTTGTTAGTGGTGGTGGTGTTTTTAAACATACAAGGCAAATTCAAGGGCCATCACTTCTCTAGCTTTCTCTGACACTGTCCTCTAGGCAGAATTCAATTACTCCTTCATTTGTTTTCCCAAAGCATTTTATCCACAGAACTCTGGTGTAGCATTGTATTACACTGTATTGCAATAATTTGTTTATGTGTCTTCTCATAGACTGTGAGCTTCTGGCGGGCAGGTCTTATATTACTCAACATTTTATACTCTGCCTTGCATGTGACATCTGGTGTGGGAAGTCCTCTACTAATCTTTGTTGAATTGCCATTAGGAAACAGTTGAGCACATTTTTAAAATAAATTATGTGACAAGGCATTTTTTAATAGTTTTGAAAAATCTGCTATTTGATGACTACTCAGATAATTGTGCAGTAATACTACAAATCAGACATACAGTATCTCTTCAAAGTGGTTATCTATGCTTGTTGCAATTGAATTATTTTGTTAGCCTGGAAAAACCGTTATCCATAAAACCGTGATGCACACCTTAGAGTATTTTATTTAAAGTCTGTTTATTAATTTAAATTTAAATAGGGAACTAACACATTTTTCTAAATTTTATCAGTTAACCCATTATTTTTAAAAAATATTTATTTATTTGGCTGCATCGGGTCTTAGATGTGGCACTCGGGGTCTTTGTTGTGGCGTGCGGGCTCTAGAGGGCACGGGCTTTGTTGCCCCGTGGCATTGGGATCTTAGTTCACTGACCAGGGATCAAACCCGAGTCCCCTGCTTTGGAAGGCAGATTCTTAACCACTGGACCACCAGGGAAATCCCCTAACCCATTACTTTTTTTTTTTTTTTCTGTACGCAGGCCTCTCACTGTTGTGGCTTCTCCCATTGCGGAGCACAGGCTCTCGGACGCGCAGGCTCAGCGGCCATGGCTCACAGGCCCAGCCGCTCCGCCGCATGTGGGATCTTCCCGGACCGGGGCACGAACCCGTGTCCCCTGCATCGGCAGGTGGACTCTCAACCACCGCGCCACCAGGGAAGCCCCCCATTACTTTTTTACTGATCTCTCCTTATCTCTCATTTTCCCAAACAAATCCTTTTAGCAGAATGGCCAGTCTTATGGGGCCATAACTCTATAAACAAGTCACATTTATTCTGGTATCCTTAAATCATTTTTCATATTGTTTGCCTAATTCACTCATCCGCTCATCCAGGATACACACATTGGAGACTACAACGTGTCAGGCATTGTGCTTAGTGCAGGGGATACAATGACAATGAACAGGCTTTCAGTCCTGGGAAAGAGCCAAACATTTTGTTGAATGAACTGATGTGTTGTGGGGTCCATGAAAAGATTCTTTTTAAAAAAAGAAAAAATATATATATTTATTTATTTATTTTGGCTGTGTTGGGTCTTTGTTGCTACACGTGGGCTTTCTCTAGTTGTGGCGAGTGGGGGCTACTCTGTATTGTGGTGCATGGGCTTCTCATTGCGGTGGCTTCTCTTGTGGTGGAGCACATGCTCTAGGTGCGCGGGCTTCAGTAGTTGTGGCTTGCGGGCTCTAGAGCACAGGCTCAGTAGTTGTGGCGCACGGGCTTAGTTGTTCCACGGCATGTGGGATCTTCCCACACCAGGGCTCGAACCTGTGTCCCCTGCATTGGCAGGCGGATTCTTAACCACTGTGCCACCAGGGAAGCCCCATGAAAAGATTCTTAAGTATCTTGTAATATACCTTCTCACACTAAATTTTCTCTAAATTTCTATTATAATTGTAGTCTGTAACAGTGATCTAGTATGGACAGAATTGTTAAGGACTTGTTACTTTTTACATATGCAAGTATCATTTCCACAGGAAGTCATAAACCTCTTTCAGGATAAAGATTGGCTTATTTCTTTGTATCTCAAGCACAGCTGGAGATAAGATAAAGATTTTAGTACTGCTTGTTGAATCAACAGACAGAAACTCTGTCACCCTCTGGTGCTGCTTAAACTCTTTGGGCCTTGAAAACTACAAGAATGGTAGTAACGGCACCTATTCAGAGGGAGTGCTGTTGGCCTAATGTGACAGGTTAAGACCTGGAAAAAGATCCAGACGATGGAATAAGTGCCCCTCATATGTTATTTCTGAGTCTCTCAATCTTATGAATAGGTATTATCTTCCTTTCTACAGATGAAGACATTGAAGCTTTGGGAGACTTAAGATTCTTGCTTAAAGTTTAAAAGCTAATGTTTTCTTTCTGTCAGATTGTATTACATATGGATCCACATTTTTGTCAGGAAGATGATTAAATATTTGTTTTGGTCATAGAACTCTCTGGAATTAGGAGAGCAGTGTGTGACAACCCAGGCACAGAGCTTCTCTCTGAAGCTCACCGGCCCAATATGGATCAGGTCTGTAATGCTGGCTTGGTTGGTGTCATGCTGCAGTAGCTCAGACTAAATGGTGCACTGACTTATGTTATTTGTAAGCAACACAAATTACCTTTCAATACAACCAGATTTTGCAAGTTACTTCTCTTAATTTTTAATGTTATATTAAAGATTAAGAAACTTTAAGAGTGGCATGTGTACATTTGATTTTATCAGTGGTTCCTAGTTTTATTTTGCATAGATTGGTTTTTTTCATTCTAGTGTATGGAATAAGGCTTTTTAAAAAAGACTGCATAGATGACTCAAAATATAACCATCTGTATTTTGAAATTTGTGATACTACAGTTCAGACCCAGAAGTTTGAGAACATGTTGCACTTAAATATATACTTTTGTAGAGCATTATCTCAATATTTGGCACTTTTGGTATATTGCTGCCAAACACTTATGTTGTGTATTTCCAGCAGTAGGAAAAATGGCTAGAGCAAATTAAGAAGTGGACTTAGCCTTGGGACTTTGGATTTTTCAACCATGGACTTGTCTGTTTCTGTGACTGTGAAGTGTAATTTTCAGAGGTACTCTGTGGACTGCCACAGTTGTAGAAAGGGACATGAATGGATGGACTTTGTATTCTTTGCTTCCAAAAGAGACCATTTTCCTTTTGTTAATGTAGGTTAGACCTATTAATATTTATGTATTTTTACATAGGTTAGATCTATAATATTTATTGTAATTACAAGAGAGAAATCACATGCTTCCCTCCCGCCCCCTGCCCCGTTGTATAGCTTACAATATGGAGTATCATTTTTATGCCTTGGCCAAATTGTCGTACTTTTTTCTAAGTCTGGATCAGCTTCCAACATTCATCCATTGCCTTCTCAATGTCATGAAACATATCCGTGAGTTCCTTTAATAAGAATTTTTTTGCCAGTGTCACTTCCTCTGAGACATCTTCATCCTTTTCATCATACCCACTTTTCTCACTTATATTGATAAGTTTGCCTCCACGAAGTTCTTCCTCCGACTGCGTATTCGTATTGGTCTCCCTAATGGCAGCAGTGTCAACGTTCTTCGCAGTCAGCTGTTTCTTCTGTAGCTCCACTTGTGTTCCATTAGCGTTTGACTTCCAGTATTAACACTTTTGTTCCTTTACTGTAGCTTTATCTTTGTTGGCAAGTTCTCTTGTTTGGTTATCCTTTTTTGTAAAATGTCACATGAGTTTGTCACTGGGAGACAAGGAGGAGACACAACTATATGCTTTGCAGTCTGTGTATGACCTGGATAGCAGATGTTCAGTGACCAATCATTGACCGGCTTTGAGAGAAGTGTTGTGATTGGTCACTAATAATGATGTAAAAGATTGGAGAAAATTATAAAACTAGAAATATAAAGCATTCTGTATTTTCAGTATCTTCATTTCTCATTACATTTTAAAAAAACAGCCTGATGTTTTAGAAAAAATATATTTATGGGTATCATTTATACAATAAACCATATTTTAAAGTGCTAAGCATATATTCATTTACTCCTCACAATAATCCAATGAAGTAGGTATTACTGTTTGTTATCCCCTCTATAGATGAACAGAGACAGAGAGAGAGTAATTTGTCTGGAGCTTATCCTGACAGTCTGGCTCCAGAGTTCATGCTTTATGTTACATTTTGTAAAACAGCACTAGTTCATAAACTGTTGACAGTCTGCAAAGAATTGGGATTTGAATTTTGCAAGTCTTTTAAAAACTACTTTTTTTTTTTTTTTTTTTTTTTTTTTAGTATTCTAGGGGTTTTTTCCTAGTATATTAGTATTCGGGTTTTTTTCTCTTTGGACCATGATGGATGGAAAATTTAAAAACAAAACAGCTGTCCTTCACCACAGAGAGCTTGAAAAATCTCAGTAGGCTATGCAGGAAATCCCATTCAGTACTCTAGAAGTGATCCGTATTCAAAGAATGTGTCTTGGTCTTCATAAAAGGATTAGCTAATGAATGTGCCATATATATTACATCTATCTATCTACCTCAATCAAGAATTTTGCTGAATTGAACAACTTCTGATTCTGATTATCCTGATGGAGAAAAGAGGGCTTTTACTGTAAACACCTTAGAAAGAGGCAAGGCTTCTCTCAAAAACTTCTGCTCTTTTGAAACTGGAGCAGATTCCTGAAAGTCAAGGTACTAAATTGTACCATTCACCTTTGTGCTTTGTGTGTAGACTTATGTTTCTTTAACAGTGATAGGAGAAAACATGCTTGTTTGCTGTCACCATAAGCATGACATGCAGATTAAGAATTCACTGACTCATTTTACCTGACCCGTTCTGTAATGTGCTTCAGCACTTCATATATGAAAGATATGTAAGTTATAAATCATTAATAAGCATAAAGTGAAAGTCCATGAACTCACCACTAATTAAGATCTAGGAACCTACTTTGTTGCTTCCCTATACAATTTCCCTGCCTCCCCCTAGAGGAAAATACTCTCCTGAATTTTGTGTTTATCACTTTTATAGATTAAAAAAACCCCACAAATGTCTGCATCTCTAAATAATATGTATTTTAGTTTTGCTGTTTCTTGAGCTATGTAAAAATTGTTATGTAGTCTTCTTGAGACTTTTAATGAATTCATCATTGTTTCTGAAATCATCCTTATCCTTCTAGGTGGCTGTAGCTCCTTTGGGCTGCTCTATACATTTTCATTGTGTGAAAAAGCTACAGTTTATTTATTCTTCTATCAGTGAAAGTTTAGATTGTTTCCAGTGTTTTGGTTTTTTTTTTTTTTTTTTCCCTCTGTAACAGTGAATGCTGCTTTGAGCATACTTGTACATTTCTCCTGGCATCTATATGCGAGTTTCTCTAGGTATATACCTGAGAGTAGAGCTGTTAGATTGTAGAGTATGCAGTGTTCACTTTAACAAGATAATGCCAAATGTTTCCTAAAGTGGTTGTAGCAATTTATAATCCCACATACTGGGTATCTAAGAGCACCTATTGATATCCATTTCTGCCAGCACTTAATATTGTTAGAGTTCTTAATTTTTACTAATCTAATGGGTGTAAAATGGTATTTCATATTGTTTTAGCTGATAAATGTCAAGGCTGAGGATTTGCCTTTTGTGCTTCTTTTTATTGAAATGCCTCTTCATGACTGTGAGCCTTTTTTTCCCATTGATTTCTTTGTCTTGTTATGAGCTTAGCAGTTCTTTGTATACTAGATACTAATCCTTTCTCTGTTATATACATTGTCAGTATCTTTCTGTAGTTCAGTGGTTTATATATTCAGTTTCTTTAAAGTGTCTTGATAAACAGGTTTTTGATACTAATATAATCAATTTTATCAGTCTTTTCATTTATGGTTAATGCTTTTTATATTTCATTTAAATTAAACACCCGTTCCCTACCTTGGGATTATAAAGAACCATTCCTGTATTTTCTTGTAAAAGTTTGAGTTTTGCCTTTCAAGTTAGTCTTTAATCCCGTGAGAATTGGTTTTATGTATGGTATAGGATAGGGATTTTATTTTATTTTTTATGTGAATAATCAATTACCCCAGCTCCATTTATGCAACAGTCTCTTTTCCCCAGTGATCTGCAGTGCAGTCCCTTAACATTTACTTTCTCTTCATAAAAGTCTGTATTTGTTCCTGTACCATGCATTCTGCTTTTGGACTGTGTGCTGTCTTTCATTTGCCAGTTTGTCTTTATGTTAATACCATTCTGTCTTAATTACTGTTGTTTTATTTATTTTTAATTAATTACTTTTGGCTGTGTTGGGTCTTCGTTGCTACGCGCAGGCTTTCTCTAGTTGTGGCGAGCCGGAGCTACTTTTCATTGTGGTGCGTGGGCTTCTCATTGCGGTGGCTTCTCTTGTTGCGGAGCATGGGCTCTAGGCACACGGGCTTCAGTAGTTGTGGCACGTGGGCTCAGTAGTTGTGGCTCGTGGGCTCTAGAGCACAGGCTCAGTAGTTGTGGCACACGGGCTTAGTTGCTCTGAGACATGTGGGATCTTCCCGGACCAGGGCTCAAACCTGTGTCCCCTGCATTGGCAGGCGGATTCTTAACCACTGTGCCACCAGGGCAGCCCCTGTTTTATTTTACATGTTGATATCTGATTGGGCAAGTTGTCTTGTTTGATTCCTTGAGTGTTTTGACTGTTCTTTGAGTTTTTGCTTTTTCGCGTAAAGTTTAGAATCAGCTTATAAAATTTTATAAAATAATACTTTGGGGATTTTGGTTGGAAATGCATTTAATATTTACATGAATTTTAGAGAGAATTGACATTTCTTACAGTATTGAGTCTTCTTACGAACATGTCTTTACATTTATTTATGGCTTTTTATAAGGTTTTATGATTTTTTTCCCTGCATGTATTGCAGAACTTTTGTTAGATTTATTCCTAGTTACTGTATCTCTTTTTGCTATTGTAAATTGTGTCTGTGGGGAAAATTCTCTTTTGAGCTTTTTACTGGAAAATAGAAACACAGTTGAGATTTTCATATTGATAATAATATTCAGTTACCTTGCCAAACTCAATCAATGAATTGATTTTTCCTTAAAATTTTTTTAACCCTTAATCTCTTTCTCTTGACTTTTAAAGTTGGCTTGAACCTGCAGTACGGTGTTGAATAGAAGTAGTAATAGCAGACATGTTTGTCTCACTTCGATTTTAAAGGGAACGTTTCTAACAGTTCTTCGTTAAGAATGATTTAATTTGTTATAGGCTTTTGGTAGAGGTAGGTACCTTTTATCCTTTCTATTCTTATTTTGCTAAGTTTTTTTTAAATTACAAGTAAGTATAGCTCTCATCAGAAGCTCTTTCTGCATCTTTACCTGATCATATGTGAGTTTTTTCCTTTAATTTGTTAATGTGGTAAAAATCAGTTCTAGGTTTTCTGACCCGACTTTGCATTTCTGAGATGAACCAAATTTAGTCATAGTTTGTTTTCTTAAACTTTTAAATTCAGAGTAGGACTAGGAGTGGAGAGAGTGGCAGTGGTGGGAGGGGTGGAGGTGATGAAACAGGGCAAGAAGCTGGAAAAGATAGTCATTTCAGTGCTAATACAGTGACTTATGATGATTTTGGAGCATTATGTTCTTAGGAGGAACTATAATTAAACAAGTAGATATTTATTTGATCTTTTCTAAAATTGACCCTAGGGAAAATGATATTTTCCTTACATATAGAATTGTAAATTTTTCCTGTTATTACCTCTCTTCTTATTTACCATTCCTTTAAAATTAAATCCTATGTGTAAATTTTATAAGGGATTTTGAATATATGGAGTAGATTACATGAACAACACTGAAAACTCTTCTCTTTGAAACAAGTATTTGTTTTACAGAATTTGAGTTTATGGGACTGCAAAATAAGGTATGTATTTGTTTTACAGAATATATCTTAAGCCTGTGGAATCTTTAGGTTGGGATGGTTGCAGCACCTGTTGTCCACAAATGCATCTTACAGTATGTTTATTGCCGTATGTTCCAAAACATACCTGAGGGCTTCCCTGGTGGCGCAGTGGTTGAGAGTCCACCTGCTGATGCAGGGGACACGGGTTTGTGCCCCGGTCCAGGAAGATCCCACATGCCGCGGAGCGGCTAGGCCCGTGAGCCATGGCCGCTGAGCCTGCGTGTCCGAAGCCTGTGCTCTGCAACAGGAGAGGCCACAACAGTGAGAGGCCTTCGTACCGCAAAAACAAAAACAAACAAAAACAAAAAACAAAACAAAAACAAAACATACCTGCGTTTAGGTATTAGAGAAATCCCATTGTAGAAAGTCCAGTAATCAGGGCAAGGCGATGACGGTAGCCAGGAGATCCAGAAGTAAGAAGGTTCTGCATAATGTTCCCAAAGCCTGGTGATCATTTTTATTAAGCCCCTGCCTCAGGGTTTCCAGTTATGCTGCTGTGGGTTGTTTTTTAAGGAATCGTAATTTTACAGAGGAAGTTAGTAGGGAAGTAGTATTTATTTTACAGAAAGTCACATTTACAGAAAGGAATATTGTAACTGTTACTGCTTTAACATTTTCCTGAAAAATAGTTCTCTCACCTATTCCCTGCCTTCCTCCCCATCTTTCCCTTTCCTTCTTCTCTACCTTCCCCCCTCCCTCTCTCGTGACTCTGGGTCACCCTTTAAAGCCTCATCAAGGAAAAGAGGGTAATAATTTTAATCTCATTAGATTGTTAGTCTTCAATGAAATAAATAATGCAAGTGCTTAGCGTAGTGTCTCAAACACCGTAAGTACATATGAAATGGCAGCCTAGTAGACAGAAAGATAATATTTAAAGACCGTATCTAACTTTATCATATACATTTATATCGAGTGTCTGATCTAGGAAGTTGAAACTTGACAGTGATCCTCTTAAAAATAAGTAAGGCCTTGATAGAAAAATGAGAAAGGGTTAGTTTTACAAATGCGGAGGAAAAACTACTATATTAGTAGTTCAATAAAAGCAGTGTGGAAGAAGGCACCATATTGTATGTGTATGTGTACAAGCACACATACAGGCACACTTTTTTTTTTTTTTTTTTGCAGTATGTGGGCCTCTCACTGTTGTGGCCTCTCCCGTTGCGGAGCACAGGCTCTCGGACGTGCAGGCTCAGCGGCCGTGGCTCACGGGCCCAGCCGCTCCGCGGCATGTGGGATCTTCCCGGACCGGGGCACGAACCCGTGTCCCCTGCATCGGCAGGTGGATTCTCAACCACTGCGCCACAGGGAAGCCCCACAGGCACACTTGTTAAACAATGAAGCTCCTGTCCAGGATGCATGGTTCTGATGACAGTATAGATTGGAACACACCTTTGTAGAGCAATTGGGCATTAGGTGTCAAGACCTCTACGTATCTTAATTTAAACTTATTTCAACCAAGATTTGTGTTGGTCATAGCCAGGATAATTATTCACATTATTCTCTGCACAAAGGGGCCACATCTATATATCAGGCACAACACAGAAATGTCACTTCTGAGGTCATGGGTGGGTTTAGGGATCAAGGCCTTCTGGCCACACTTTGGAGCAGCGGTTGCCTGGTATATAGATGCACAACAGCACCTGTGGCGTGTCTGGACTCCGGAGTGCTCATACTCACGGCCACACTGGTGTGTACGACAGTGTCTTGTCTGGATTCAATTCCAGGTATCCCTTGAGATTGTTTTTTCACTTACCTGCCCTTTTAGGGGATGATTCTCAAACTCCCACCTCCCTACCCCTACCACCCCCTCTGACAGGAACTAATGTCGTAGTCTCTATTGAGAAATTTGGGGCAGGTGTGTCTGGCACTGGCTTAGGCATATTGTGCCTTGATGTCCAGGGGTTATTTTTGTGAGTACGCAAGAGCGTGACTCGTGGGCAGGGATACGTGTGTGCACAGCCAGACCTGTTGCTTGCTGGGGCTCTGGAACCCCAACCCTGGCACAGCTACCTTGTGTAGTTGTTCAAGTTGTACAATAAAATACCAGTTCATAACATGAGAATGGGATAACTTTTGCTGATCTGCACAAAGTCTTTATGTGCTTTTGGAGGCCCTGGATATAGCATGTACAGTAGTAGGAAAGTGTTTGAAAAAATGTGATATACCCATATGATAGGATGGGATGTAATGATTTGGGAAGAATTTTTAATGATGTGAAAACGGTGTTTATGATATGGATGATAAAAAACAGGACACATACAAAGAAAATGGTGTTCAATTGTGTACAGATATGCATAGAAGAAGCATTAGAAGGGAATGAAATAAATTGTTACAAGTAGTTAGCTTTGGTTGTGGGATTACAGGTAGTGATATTTTTTCTTTCTATTTTCCCTATGTATTTTGTTTAGTGAGCATGTGTTGCTCTTATAGTAAAAGGGAAAATGAAAATCATAAGAAATTTTTAGAACCTACAAAAATAAAGTCATGTTCTGAAGACCTGCAGCTGTCTATTCAACTGTTACTTGTAAATTTACTTCTTCCTGGAGATAATACTTCTTTAGACTCATGAGAAATGTCTATAGTTTATACCTTTGGGAGCATGAGTTTAAGAATTTACTGATAGTGCCAATTTAAGATGTGAAAATATACTTGATATTTAAGTTATGTAGTATCAAAGGATTATATAGTTAAATAAGGTATTATTACATAATATCAAGGTTGATGATATATATTATATATACCTTGATAATTTATCAATATAGAAAATGTAGTTCTTGGTATAGCACGGAGTGGGGCCCTTAATGTAACCTTCACACTTTCTTCTAATGAAACCAGCTTTGTGGTAGTAATTATGGTGTAGAATGACATAGAAGCCTGAGATTTGTATTCATGTATTTGAGTTCTGCTGTGTCTTAGACATGGATACTTTTAAGTATAGTGTACTTGAGACAGAATGTCAAAATAGATATGTATATATTGTTGTAATTTTAATATTAAATGAGAAAAATAGTGATTATGTTCAACAAAACTGTCATTTCCATTAATCTTCACACAATCTTTAAGATTATTTTTGCTATTTTACAGATAAATGAAACTAATGCTCAGATAACATTTTACAAATAACCTAATAATTTAAATAAGTGGAAACTCAGCCCAGGTTTATCTCATTCCAGAATCAGTGTTATAAACCACTTTGCTTATATTTCCTTTTTATTATTAGGGAATATACATTTTTTTTCATATATGTGTTTACTGTTTTGCTTTCTCATACAAATTACCATGATAATCTTTTCCCCTCTTGATGTGATTTTGTGTATATTTACATGAACTATTAAAACATTTTAGATTTCCTTTATTTAAAATTTTTATATGATTGATTCTCTCTTTCCACTTTTAATTTCTTATAGTGCTTCAAGTTATTCGTCTAAAGATAAGTAAGGTATTCTTTTCTATTTTTTGAGATTTAGCTTTAAGAAATTAAACTCTTCTCTATCTAGAATATGTAGGCTGAGAAGGTTGTGTCTTAGTTTTCCATGGAATTATTTCAGCACAATTTATTAAATAACGTTTTCTTTCTTCATTGCCCTGTGATGACTACGTTATACATTCCTCACATGGAATGTTCTCTTTGTACTTTTTACCTTCTTGTCCAGATGCTATTCATTCTTCAAAATCTACTTCAGCTGCCAGAGCTCCATAGCTTCATAAAATCTTTTCTAAT